>NC_064920.1:931475765-932725765 GCF_023897955.1 Schistocerca gregaria | reverse complement strand
CTCCTCACAACTACTCACATCACTAACATCCTTATCAGCATCAACATTTCCACAAATACTATTATTATCATAATTCGACACCTCCTCAACAACTTCATTATGATCATCAGACATGCCAGGCACCACACAAATGCGAACATCATCAGCTAAGTGCTCCTTTATGACTAATTCTTCTTCCATTAATTTCTAACACAAATTCATCGAAACTTTTTTTGAAATTTAACCCTTCCCTTGTTACATTCATTATTTTGATCATATAAATTAGCAACAGTTTCTTCTTCTAGCTGTACCTCATCAACATTCCTATAGCTACAGACACACTTCCCATTTACACTAGTATACATCTCTTTCCAAAATTGACTGTCAAATTCTATCTTATTAATCTGATGTGCACTTTCCTTATTTATGTTACTACCCTCCATACATTGCTGTTGATTACTATTTTCTCTGGCGCATTCACTATGATACTGTCTGGTCTGGTAAAGTCTAGCCTGGTTTTTGTGTAAATGTTTCGCCCCAAACTGACAGTGACAGGCTGACAGGGACGTCTCTCAGTTTAAATTTTCTCTCCAACGATTAGGATTTTCTGTTTGCCTACCCCTGTTCACCCACTGTCTTTATTTTCAAAACCCCTGTTTCCATTCCAATTCCTGTTTCCTCTACTATCTCCCCTGTGATAAGCATTATTATTACTGTTATTTTGATAGCCCTCATCTCTTCTTCCCTGATTCCTGTTACCATTCCACCCCTCCCCCCCCCCCCCAAATGGCTGATTCCCAAAGCTACCCTGCTCATGTCTCACATTTCTCTCAAATGCAAGGTCCAACTTATCAACATATCTTAAAAATTGTTCCAATGACTCATCTGGCACATACACCAGTCCCCACTGAACTCTCTTAGGTAATCTCTTCTTTAAAGCATCAACTTGGTTAACTCATCAAAAGGCTCCTTGAATGGACGAACTTCCTGAATTGTTTCTCAAAAAAACTTTTCATACTACCTTCAATTTCCCTACACATAGGTCCCTTCATAAATTCACTCTTAATATTAGCCTGTTCAGATTTTGACCAAAATTTATTTATAAATTTTTTCTCAGTCTCACAGAACGTCATGTCAGGGTAGGTATTTTGATTGGACCAGGATATTGCTTCGCCATTTAAAAATCTTTTTAGAAATTGGATTTTAAGAGAATCGGTCATGTCACTACTGAAAGTGTCTATAAGATGTTACAAAAAAAGTAGCCCCCTGCAATTTCCAATCACCCAGAAAGCATTTCAATGGCATACCCACACATACAATTAAAATTGTTAGCAAAACTCTTTTGAGCAATATTCTCCTGTAAATTCTCAAACTTCTTGCTAACATTTACAACATTTTCAATACATTTTGTATCTACATTATCTACTTTTTTCTCTAAGTCTGATACTTTATAACTTATGTGAACCTAATTTTTCTTCAAGCAACCTCCCTGTTTGTACAATTTGCATTTTTAGTTTGGAATTCTACTCATCTACATCCTTACGCAACTTATCAAATTTTACATAACTTTTAGACACTTCTTCAGTAAAGTTAGTTTTGCATTCTTTATTCTACAGTATCCAAACGAGAATTTGGTTCTTCCTGCCCTGTATTAACAGAATTTTTCTAAGCTTTTAGCACATCTTTGATCACTTTGATTTGTTCTACATTCTCAGAAACTGAGTATTTCACTTCAGAAATTTGTTGGCTAAGCTGTTGATTCATCTGGCTTAGTTGCTGACTTTGCTTATTTAACTGTTGTCTTGGTTGATTTAACTGTTGACTTTGCTGACTGATATTACTTTTTACCTCACCAATCTGTTGGTTGTGTTAACTGAACTGCTGACCTAACTGTCCCATTTGCTCTTTAGCATCCCTTACATGTTGCATTAGCATAAAAAGTAACTCATTTTCAATCACTTTCTCTAGTGTAATAGGCGTACTGGTAACAACATCTTCACTAGTACTCACCCCCCCCCCTCTCTCACTGAAACTTTGTTCACTAACTTCAACACTGTTACATACATTTCATGACATTTCGCCACAACTGGTTCCTAAATCGGAAGTATTTAGTGCTGAATCGCATCCTACCATCTTCTTCTGATCCATTTCAATACTAATTTGTTTCATCTGCTCCATTTTAACTTTTTTCTTACAAAATGCCACACACTGTTAATTACTTACTCATCACATGTAATAAAAATTTACACTCATCTTTTGATGCTGTTGTAGTCCAAAAGTTCGGTCCTTGAGTCAATGTTCTCCTCTTTACACATACCAAGTCCTCAAATAGATTTGTTTATAATTTTGGGGATCGTCTTGCTGTAGTTTGTAGCATAGCCTGGAACGACCACTTTCTTTTTTATACTGTGCCACACATCGCTGATTCAACCCCAGCAGTCCTCCGCCAAGTTTAACAGATCTACTTAATTATTATCGGGTAGGGTAATCCTCTAAACTTCGAAGACAGATAAACTGACTTATCAAAAGTACATGTCATCTGATGTTATCTAGAGTCAAAAGTAGAAGGTTAAACCGAAATCTTTCTCCACATAACAGAAATATTCGTACATGCCTGGATCTTCATGAAGTGTGTGGCTTACAGTAAAAGTGATCGGTTCCAGTTTTAACCATTTATTCTTCCGTTCATAACAAGTGATCAAATCCATCGCGACACATTGCAAAGAGGCTGAGTTGTACAGTATGTCTTCGTAAAACAACTGACTGGTTCACAAATCAAGAAACACACTTTTCACAACTTTGAATCTTAGTGAAATAATATTCAAGTAACTAACACTGCCTACACTTCGAGAAATCTGCTGAAACTGCCCGACCCAGCTGACACACTGCTTCTCTATTTATATATTCTAAATAACCACTTCAACCATTGTTACTTAATAGTGACAACACATTTTCAGTAGTATTTACAACTGATAGCTCCAAATCTAAGATGTTCTGATTACACAGAATAATAGGTTTAAAATAACAGAATTGAATAATATGTGAAATTTATAATTTAAAAATGTTTTTAAATGTGAAAATTCCATCTAAATATGAGTATAATAATGAACTTAACAAAATCAATAAATACACGCTAATTACATGACGACTCACATTCCTAACAATAATTGAAGCTAAGAGGGTAAAACAAAACAGGTTTTGATTGACGTTGTAACAGATGCCTAGAATTTTATAATTAGGCGTATATCTGCTTACAAAAATATGAGTTTAATTAATAAAATCTTTAAGACTGAATCTTCTTTACAGCTTTCATCCTAAATTGACGTTTTAAAATGTGTGCCTTCATTTGCAAGCGGCAGAATAACTTCTTGAATGAGTAAACTACATTCATAAAAGTCCAATTATTTGAATAATTACAGTTGGTGATTAATACCATATATTTTATTCCTACTATTTTCACTAATTCAAGTATTTCCCATTACTACAATGAATGCCAAAGTTCGTTAAAAAACATCGTCATTTGTTTTATTTTGTAATAGTGTATCATAATTAGTCTCCAATTTAGTCTAATTTTTTGAAATTCAATAATCACCACAATACCAATCATTTTAAAGTGAGGTATTGTAGTACTCGGTGTCAGGGATTCGAAGTTTTCATTAAGTATTTGTATATTAGGTATATTACAGTGGGGAGTATACAATTCTCCACTATATATGTGCTTGCACACTTAACATGCAGCAACGAGAGGGAGCAGTAATTCCCCGTATGTCATAAATGTTGGCATTTGAGAGACATGAATGGCCCATTGTCGCCCTCATTCAGTCCAGACGTTAGTGGACAGAAGGTATCAGATTTGGTAAATCCACTCTATGTTCTCACTCTGGGAAAAGGAAACGATTAGAGTAGGGCAGGGTATCAGTGCCTGGGTCTCAGGATCCCTCTTACTATACTGATGGACCAAATGGTCCTCAAAACGGAGCTGAAGCAGTTCCTTCTTGACCTCCTCTGCTGTAACCTCTGATGGCCAGCCATTGATATCGATTACGGCTCGGCAATTTCCCGATGTTTGGTGGGTAAAGATAGGCATCGCCTATGATTTGACAAAGTCTAGAATGGTCAGATACTCTAACCACTGTTGAGCAGATATTTCACATGATATTTTTGGTAAACAGCTCGCCATTAGCCGAAAATAAGACACTGGAGCCCAGTGTTCCCTTTTGTATAGTTAGTGACATAATATACCACAATAGTGGGTATCTTATCATTCTTCAGGGAGCTTGACAGGGTCTCTTGAGAAGGAGGGTTGGAAGCAGGAGCCATTTACCCATCTACAGGACCATAGAGTGCAGTGTTCCCTGGAAAGTAGATATTGGAGCACGATCCGCTGTCACCACGGCCTGGGTGGGGGGAGGAGCGTCTGGAGCGACGCCCAGAGGACTTTCCGACCGCGTCAGAGTGCCCAGAAGACTCGCCACCGTGGTGGGACAAAGAGGTGCACTCATAGGTACAGACGAGTGATGGTCAGAGGTGTTTGCTGCCTCACTAAAAGAAAGATTAATTACTAAGCGGTGAGGTGATTCGTCGGACGACGACACAGAAGAGCAGTCCTTCACATGGGACAGTGGACAGTCGTCACGGTGATTGGTTTCAGTGCTGGTGGAATCCACCGGGCAGTTGTGGCGGTTGGCGTAATTCAAATCATCCTTCGCCCATTTGAGATGGGCAGAACATCAGTCGCAACTAGAAGCCGGGTTGAGCGGCGCTTCGGACGCGGTTCAACCCGAGGGGTGGCGATGGAACTGTCGAAGATCCGCAAAGGTTGCTCTGTGGACTTCTCCATGTTAGACTTCCGTCCACCTGACGTAGCCAGGGGCCTGGCAGGAAAGGATGACACACACCAAAAGCTTCCCAGCTAGTCTGGGACAAAACTACGAAAAACAAACGCTGAAAATTCAGGTAAACAACGCCGACATACGATGAAAAGTAGACTGATACGACACGGAAATGCACTTGTAGAAGGTAATACTTCTAGGGATCCAACCTGTAGCACAACACACTGGTAATGTTTTTCTTTCATTGTGTTTCAATTCCCCATTTGGGGCGAGCTGGCAGCAGCAAATGTGCTGCTCTTCATCCAAAATACAATAATGATACTACAGCAGACATTTAAAACTACAAAAGAGAAAATATGGCTGACAAAATATATAAAAAAGGGAGGGATATAACGGAAGGGGGGCGACTGTAAAATGGAGATAAAAACTTTAAAAACGATTGTGCACAGAAAACTGGGACGATTAAAAAAACACAAGTATGGCTGCAGCAAAAAAAATTTCGATGGATGGGGTAGCATATCAACACTATGTACAAGTTCAGCACCAAACTAAAATCACAGATCTTGATGCACAGCAGAACAGCACCGAACACAAGACTGACCTTGCACACTGCTGATGATAAGAAAAATACAGGATCTGCCAGGGGCATTAAGATGAGGAAGGAGTGAAGAAGGGAAGAAAGGGGGTAGAGGTGGGAGACAGGCGGGGTGCATTGAACAGTCCTGGGGAGGGAAGAATGTGGGAGGGACACTTCTGAGGAGGAAGTGCATCGATTCAGGGGGTAAGAGGAAAATCAGCTGTGGGAGAAGGAGGGGAGAGGAAAAGGTGGGGGCCAAAGGGCAGGAACGGAAGAAGGCCGGGTTACAGTTGGAAGTAAGGGTAGATGTCACAGCAAAGTTCAACATCCGGGAGGGGGAGGTGCTGGAAATTCCCCTGGTGAAAGAGATGGCGGGTGTGGATGTGGATAGAGGGATGGATACACAAATAGAGGCATTGGCGATGGTTGGGGGTGGAGAGGAAGCAGGGGGTGGAGAGGAAGCCTGCACACGGTGTAAGGGATGTGGAGATGTTGGAGAAAAAAGAGGAAGTGGGGGAAGGGGATGAGGTCATACAGGAGCTGTGTGGTGAAGGAAGGCAGATACAGAAGACAAGGTGGAGCAATGGCGTTTGAGAACTTGGAAGGCCTTGTAAAAGCAGGTGGGTGCAGAGCTCCAGGCAATGCTGACATAAGAGAGGATAGGATGGATGAGGGGTTTGTAGGTGTGGAGGATGGTCTAAGGATGGAATGTCCATGTTGGGCCAGACAGGAGTTTCACAAGGTGCAGTAAGGAATGGGCTTCCTGCTGGATGGTTGGAAGGTGAAGGGTCCAGGTGAGGTGACGATCGAGGGTGAGGCCAAGGTATCTGAATGGGGGTGAGCTGGATGCAATGGCCATGAAGGTTGAAGTAGAAGTCATGGAGACAGAAGGAGTGGGTGGCGCAGCCTACAATGATCGCCTCTGTTTTGAAGGTGTTGAGACGAAGGAACCACTGGTTGTACCAAGTGGGGAACTAGTCATGGTGTGTTGGGACCATTGAAGTGTAGGATAGAGAGCCAGAAAGGCGATCTCATAAGCATATTGGAGAAGATGGACAGGTGGGGGGGGGGGGGGGTGCTTGGGCATATCAGCAGTGTACAGGAGATAGAGGAGAGGGGAGAGGATGGAGCCCTTGGGGACACCAGCATTGGGGTAAAATATATGAGAGTTGGTTTTGTGGAGGGCGATATAGGAAGGACAGTGTGAGAGGAAGGAAGCCATCAGATGCACAACATAGTTAGGGAGGGTGTAGGTTTGGAGTTTGAAGAGGAGTCTGGAATGCCATACACATTCATAAGAATTTTGGAGATCTAAGGAAGAAAAAATGGCTGAGCGAAAGGAGTTTAGCTGGAGGGAGAGAAAGTGAACATTGTTAGGAAGTTGGTCTTCGATGGAGGAGGGTCAGAAGCCACACTGGGTAAGGTAGAGGAGGTGTTGACTAAGGTGGTGATGGATATGAGAGGAGAGGATGAATTCAAACATCTGACTGAAGATGGAGGTGAGGCAGATGGGACAATAGGAAGAGGTGATGGAAGGGGGTTTGTTGAGCTTGAGGATTAAGAGGATGTGGGAAGTCTTCCACAAGACGAGGTAGCAGCTGGTAGAGAGGATGACGTTATAGAGATGGGCAAGGACAGTCAGGAAGGAGAAGGAACATTCTCTAAGTTGGTGATAGGTGACACAGTCGTGACGAGGGTCCATGTTGCATTGGGACTAGAGGATAAATTTAATGTCTTGTGCTGTGATTGGAATGTTTTTTTGGGGGTGGGGCACCGAGGTATTGGCACATTCAATGACAGTGGGGAAAAGAGAATAATCAAAGTGGGGATGATCAGGGATGGAGAAGACCTCAGAAATATATAAAGCAAATTGGTTGGCCTTACTGAGATCGTTGGGAGGGGCAGTCGTTATCAGAAGGGGGTGATGGTGTGTGGAATGGGAATCAGAAGGCGATGGAAGGAGGACAAGTACTTGAAGGAGTTGATAGCGAGGGTGGCGTTGAGTCATGTACAAGTCTTGGCCAGTCCCGACTTTTCTTAGCTGCAATAAGGTTCCATATGTGTTGCTGGATTTGCTGGTGGCATTGCAGTGTATCCCTGTCACGAGTGCACAGGCAGAAATGATAGAGGTGGCAGGAATCACGGAGGAGGAGGACAGCCAAAAGAAGAAGAGTGGGATGGTAGGGGGTGGATTATTTTAGTAGGATCTTGGGCTCCACAGCGTCAGTATTTTCTTCTGAAGGAAGGACTAGACATCGATATGTCATTGGGATGGTGATAGTTAAGAGTGTGGCTTTCGACATGGCTGGCGATGGATTTCTGGTAGGCATCCCAATTGGCCAGATGGTGGTCGTGGACAATGTTGGGAAGTGGTACAGGGCGTGGAATAAGAGGGGGGGGGGGGGTTGGTTGGTTAGCAGACGTTATGGTGATTGGGACCGGGAGGTGGTCGCTACCTATGAGTCCAGGATGTCGATGGCGATATTCATAAGGAGCTTGGCCAGAGTCCATGACAGCATTGGGGGTGGTGTCACTTTCGAGATGGGTGTGCTGGGGAAGCAGAAGAAGGTCAACTTGGATCATGGAGAGAAACTGATGCGACCACCAAACTGCAGCAGAGAAGTGGCTATGGATGTTGATGTCAGTGACAATCACATAGGTGGAGGAGGTGCAGTCATTGTGGGAGATGAAGTCATAAGGAAGACGAGCAGTGGAGTGGACATAGATAGTGGATATAGATAGGGAGGGGAAGAGGATGCTGAGGATAAGGTGTTCAGTGGGGTCATTGAGGAAAAGTTGCAGCCAGATGGGGAGATGATTAAGGTGGCCAATCATGTTTCCACCCTGAGCTCGAGGACTAGGAGTGTCAGTGTGGTGGAGGATGTAAGGAGAGCTGGAGATAAAATGGTGGGGCTGGAGAAAGGTTTTCTTAAAGAGGACGGTGTCAGGCCAGTGGTGGGAGAGGGTGTTCATGAGTAGGTATTTGATGGTGCAGAAGGAGTGGATGTTCTGGAAGAGGATGCGACACTGGTGCTGTGCCATGATAGGAAGAGTTGGGGGGGAAGAGAGGGCAGAGAAGAGGCTGTTGAGGCAGGTGAAAGTGAAGTGGGCTTGGTTGTAGGAGTAAGTGGCAAAGGTGTTCAGGTAGAAGACAGAGCAGGTAACAAGGGAGATTTCTTGGAAGATTTTGGGATGCTGAAAAGTGTGAATGTTTTGGAGAACAATGGTAAAGAACTGGATGATGTCCTCAGCCATGGGGGATGAATGGAATTGTTGGGGTGGATGTGGGGATCAGGAGGACAGACAGGGACTGTAAGCTTGGGGAGTGGCAGGAAGGGGTTTAGCTTTACACTTGTGGGAGTAGGTGGGATGGGGGCCATAGCAGGTGTTACAGGAAGCAGGGGCAGAAAGGTTGGGGCAGTTTTTAAGAAAGTGGGAGGCCTTGCAATTGGGTCAGGGGGGGGGGGGGTTTGCAGTTGGGGGTCAAGTGATCATTGTACATCAGGCATTGCTGGCAGTGGTTGGAATGGGGAGGGGATTTGGAGGATTTATCAGGGTGGTGATGGTGGTAAATCAGGGCACCCTGGGTGAGGAGATGGTCAATGGAGTGGTCTGACTCCGAAAAGAAAGCCTAAGGTAGATTGGACTGGAGACCTTGTGGATACTACGGGAGAGTGAATTTCCAGATCCAGGTGGGAGTTCAGTTCCTCATCCTCTGTTATCGCTGGGCTGAGCTTGGTCATCACAGCTGGGGCTGATGAGGAGAGGAAGAGAACAGGAATGGTTTCAGGGACGCATGAGGGCCAAACATAAGACATGGGAGTTTATGGAGGAGGTCCATGTGAAAGGAGGGGGATGGGAACTTGATAAGGACTGAGACCCTGCAGTGAATCAGTTGGGAGCTGGGAGCACTAGGCAGATACTTTCGTATCTCCATGGTGAGGGTACACGCATAAAGCAACTTGGGGTATGGGGTCGTCAGGATATAGATATGAAGGGTGGGGGCTGGAATATACGTGGCAGGAGGAGAGGTCGTGTCCATGGAAACGACAGCAGAGGGTGGCAGGGGAGGAGGTCTTGTCTTTTTTAGGAGGGGGCAGGAGCAGGTTTGGCAATGACGCACTTTTGGGTTGTTTTGAAGACTGTAGGCTTGTAGGAAGGAGAGGACAGGGAGGTGGCGAGTAGCAGATCCTGTGGGTGTGGTGGAGGTGCCATGAGAAGCAGGTGGTCAGCAGTGGCGATGGTGGCCCGGCATGATGTAATTCGTACGGAGGATGCAGATAATGAAATGACAGGGTAGGTGAGAAAGGGGAAGCCAACCACCTGAGGGGTGGCAGCAGAGGTGGCAGCAGAGGTGTATGTGGGGGTGGGGGCAGGAGTGGGAGCTGCTGTGGGTGTGGAGGCTGCAGCGAGGGTGTAGATGTGGGATACACAGTAGGGGAATGGGGGAGTGGAGGGAGGGGAGGCTAGGTGTAAGGAGGGAGGCCAGTGGTGGCACTCCAAGAAGTGACAGTAGAAGAGGGGAAGGGGGAGGTGTAAATGACAGTTGGGGGCGGGAATGCTCATGATGAACGGACGGCAACGGACGGACAACAAGTGGCGGCGAGCAGCGGGCAGCGTCAGCGTCGGTGAATAGGCAGGCAGGCGAATGGACGGACGACAACAGAGGCAGTGGTGATGGCAGATGACAATGGTGGGCATGCAGATAGGCAGAGAAATGGACGGCCTGATAAGAACAGCAACAGGCGCTTCGAAAACCTAGATTTTACCCTGAGGGTAATCCAGGCTCTGTAACCTGACGTCTTAGTGGGAGGGGATCCAACCCAGATGATGCACACTGGTAAATTTCTTTGATGCTACATACATCATTTACCATGAATTGTTGCAACGATTAGATAATGTATTTCTCCATAAACAATTAAAAATCAACATTTGTCTGTAAAATATAAATAAGAAAATAGGAATTAAAGACTGTTGAAAATAAGTTTTACCTTAGATACTAATCCACAAACCCTGAAAATATGAAATAAAAGCAAGTCCCGTTTCACATCCCAGTTGCTCCTGTCAGGATCAGATGGTTGCACTGTAGAGATTGAGTCTACAGTCAGAAGCAGATAGGTGAGCCATAGAAAACTTTCATTGTTCGATCTTTGTTCTACTATTCTCTTTCAGTTTACTACAGTCGACAACAGGTAGCTGTAAGACAAAAAACGTGACATCCTTGCTTGCTGTACCATAAGTAGTTTTCACGGTCACCAACAGATGGCTTCGCTGTTAGAAGACACAACGGATTTGTAAATTAAATATTTTCCACATTTGAGCTGGTGCAATAGTCTGCAAAAATCCCTCTGCAACGTAAAGAAATTGTAAGTTAGTTTCCACAAATACACATATATGCCATATTAGTGCCCAAAATTCCGAAGTAGGCCTCAGAGGGTTGATGCCATAAAATCAAACTAACAAGGCTTTTTGCTGTAAAAAATATGTGTGAGCTAAAATGCCGTGCAAAGAACGGACAAATAGATAAACAAATTGCCAGAATGAATGTAATTACTGGAGCTACAAGTCACAATACACACTGAGGTTAAATATCTCCGAATTCAAATTGTTCTCAAGCAACAGTAGGACGGACAAAGGTAATGCACAATGTTATTAAGAAAAAATATGATCGATGTTAGTGAATAGCAGTTACTGCTATTGTTCCAAATGACACAGGCCTACTTTCAAGGAAGTTTGCAATTATAACTATTACGTTAATTTATCATATATTGTTCTTCCTGTGGACTCTCGCATAATAAACGATGATCTATGATACCGATCTTTCAATTCAGTATATAGACATGAAACCCTTTTTCCACGTTATCACTGTTAATTTCAACGAGAAATACATCTACGACTCACGTGTCACAGATGCCTGTTTTTTAATCCTTTTCCGCTGCATGCAGTTTGCTAGAAACATGTGAGTCGAACAGCTTAATTCGGTTTAGATCAAGGCACTGTTTCTGTTTAGTCACAGTCCAGTAACGCTTTGTATAAAGTATTCATGGTTTTCCCTGAACTTTTTTTCTTCCTTCTTTTGTCGATTAATTAAGTATATTTTTTCTGTTACTCAAGATTTCTTCATAGTCACTCTCTTGTATCCGTGTTTGTTCATATCGGTTATTCCCCCTTTTGCCGATAGAAACTCTTCTTCAAATGAAGTGCCTGCTGTGGTGTTCCTTATCGTAGTATCTACATCCTAAGTCAACTTCAAACGCTTGTGACCATTCCTCACAACTTCAGTATCCAACTATTTTCCACTGTTATGTTTTCAGACGATTCTCTTGAACGTCCACTCCCCATCAATCTAGGTACGCCTTACATTTCAGTACCATATTTGGGAACTTGTCTGACCAAGATCTAATTTACCTGGAATATTCCAGTATATTTTGGTCTTTTGCAGGTATACCTCTTCCTCTTGAGGTGTTTGAGCAGAGTATTGACTATCACCTTATGACTTTCATTGGAGAACGAATTTAGTCTTTTTCCTCTCTCATTCCTACTGTCAAGGTCGTATTCCCTGATATTCCTTCTTTCTTCTCTCTCACTCTCGCTATCACGATTGCCCGTATTCTTCTGTAACCCATTCTTCTATTTCTTCCCCTACAATCACATTCCAGTTCCCCATGACTATTACATTTTCATCTCCCTGTTCACAATGAATTACCCATTCAGTATCCTCACCATTTCTGTCTTTATCTTCTACTTCCTAACTCGACATATATACCTGAATTATAGCTGTCTGAGTTGGTTTGCTGTCGAACCTAATGACCACAATCCTAACACTGAACTCTTCAGTGTAGCCTACTCTCCGCTCTGGTTTCCTCTTCTAACGAATCCTACTCTCTTCAGCTCCTGCTAATATTACCTTATATTCGCATCACCAGAAATCCTTATTTTTCCACTTCACATCATTGACCCGTGTTATATCTAGATTAAGTCATCTGAAAAAAATTTTGAATATGGTGTTTGAAAGATGAAAACCCTGGCGTGTTCCCATGTTTGCACAGCTACATCATCAGTGACGATTGCAGTGCGTACAGGAAGGTGTAGTTCGGACTTTGGAACACTGGTAATGTGTCGTTGATTGAATTATGCTTCCTGTTACGCCACGTCAATGGAACTGACTATGTAGGCAGTTATTCATACGAATGGATGCTCTAATCATCCACTACGCCGTTGCGGGCAGTATTATGTTCCATCGCAGCAAATGGAATGGTAGGCGAGAACCGTGTATCGCGTGTTGAAAAGGCAGTGTGACACTTTCAAATGTTTATTAATATTGAATATGTGCTAGATAATCACAGGCTATTAAATTATTAACCATTGCTATTATGTGCATTCTTCTCAGTTTTATATCCTAGCACACGACTTAAGGAAATATCAAATTAAAGAAATTCACAATGATTTCTAATTCGAAACTGCATCTGATTCCTTTAAGTCTTCAAGTTTCTCACAGTTCCTTGATAAGGAGAATTTAAAAATGACACCAATTATTCAAACAAACTCAGCAAGAATAATAGACATTTAGTTTCGTTACCAATGGAATATTAATTACAAGGATCGGCCGGTGTGGCCAAGCGGTTCTTGGCGCTTCGGTCTGGAAGCGCGCGACCGCTAGGGTTGCAGGTTTGAATCCTGCCTCAGCCATGGTTGTGTGTGATGTCCTTAGGTTAGTTAGGTTTAAGTAGTTCTATGTTCTAGGGGACTGATGACCTCAGCTGTTAAGTCCCATAGTTCTCAGAACCATTTATTAATTACAATCAAGAATTTAATAACGCTACCCACACATCTTGTACACAAAGGAGGCAAATATTTTAAGCTATCCTTCAGTCAAGTTACAGTGACAGGAATTAAATCTTTCCATAAAATGCCAAAGATTTAAAAAAATGTACTGCAGCTTCCTTTGACCGAAGCTCGGCCAACACAATTGAGACGCCCAATCTGGAACAGAGTAGGTAACGTTAACGCCTGTTTGAATGCCTGTCTCGCTATACAGTGACAGGTGGCATCGTATTCGTTCTACTAACATTTATTGGACATCCGATGTCCATTCTAGAATATCATCTATCATACCCATTCTTCAGATTGTCTGGAAACAACAATAATTAGTTTCTGTGAACCAACACCACTAACAGCTGATAGACAGATGGAAATTACTAAGACAGTTACGCTGACGGAGTTGACGCGGATAACCCCATTCTCAGTTTCTCACATAATAAGTTAGTTAACATCCTACTGTATCTGCATATAGAGTTTAAGCAAAGTATCGGATGTAAACAGTGATCACTAGAGTAAATTTCCACTTAATTTAATAGTGAAGACACGCCTTGAGCATAATCAAAAACTTTTTACGTACATCTGCTTAGTATGCTTACCAGTGTAGTCCGAATGTTATGATTCACAGTGCTTGTGCAACACAGAAAACAACACAAGCCGTACCAACCCACCAAGGCGTGCCTGCGGCATTCGTAACACAAAGGCTACGGCGCAATGATAAATGATCCGAGGTAGCATACGAATAACACCTGATACTGATACAGTCATTTCAGCGGCACAAGTACAACCGTTAGAAGACAAAGCTTTTAAAAGTGGAATAATTTTTCCACTACTAGCATCAGGAAATGCAGATCGCCATTGCACGCACATGGCGTAGGAACACACAGGTCGACGTACCGAATCGATCATTAGCTGAACGTAAGTCAGTCATCGTATTATTCCCATAATTAATTCCAATAACCTCTGCTTCAGCCATAATTAAACGAAATTTCCATATAAAAATGAAACCTTCAAATTTGTATAAGCCCTTACGTATCCCGTAACCAGTTCAGCCCCGTTAGCATGTCATGTAAATTCGAAACTGCCAACACTGCACGTACCCAGCGGACACCAGCCGTCTTGCCGCACCGAGACCCGCCAACTAACTCTCCTTTTTCATAATGTTGGGCCACAGTGGTAATATATTTCTTTAAGGACAGTGACGCCATTAGACTTGTTTATTTACAGTGTTAGATTTACACTTACACAATCATGATGTCGGCTTCAAAGTGCCATAATCAAGTGTTTTAAATGTTATAAATTGCCTAAGATGCCAGACTGTCGTATTAAAATACACTACTAGACACATTGTCTAATAGTCGGTATATCTGGCGGTGCCTACTGCTTTCTTTCATTACTAAGTACTTAGTGTACTTAGTAATGAAACAAAGCAAGCTAGATATATCGACTCTTAGACAATGTGTCTAATAGTTATTTTAATACGACAGTCTGCCATCTTAGGCAATTTATAACACATAAAACACTTGATAATGTCACTTTGAAGCCGAAATCATGATTGTCTCAGTGTAAATAAAGGAGTCTAATGGCGGTACTAACTTTACAGAAACTAACTCTCCTTCCACGTTCCTCCTATTTCGGGCAGCGATGGTACCACATCCGAACGTAAAGGAGGCACAAAGTCACATATGTGCCATTAAAAAGCACACTTGGTACTATGTTATCATAACTGCGGACCACTTGTTTCCCGTATTGCTTGATGTCTCCCCTGATGCCGGTGGCATGTCCCAGTAAGATGACTATTCAAGGCCAGAATAGTGACAGGGTGTTGTCCGAGGAGCAAGACAGTGGGTTAACTCACTTTGAAGTAAATGGTAATTAATTAAAACCCCCAGCTTGTAAGGTGTCAGGTAAATCCAACACCTTCCATGAAAACCCTGACATAATAAGCAAATCTACTATTAAGTCACATAGCTCCGAATAAATCGTGACATTAAATAAACCAAAGTAATACAAGTAACGAGTGACCAAATGGAATACCACAGACTAACACAAGAATACCTAAATGCATGTCGTACCTTCCCACCGAGAGACCGATGCAGTTCCAAGTGGAGAAACGAGGACAGAAGCCGAGAGCAAAACCGTGTTAAGCTAGAAGGCCCTACGATAAGGGACGGACAGGACACCCACGTCGGCAGCCTACCTCTAAGACTACCATCCGAACTTTTTAGTGTGAGACTTCTTCGCGTCCCTGTTACGTCAAGGACCACCCCCCAGCCCATGTTAAAAGCTAGAGCCCTCCAGAAAAACAGTATAGATCTTACGATAACACAAAAAGTGCCACTACCACCTGCAAGTTTTAGCGTGAGACTTTCTCGCGTCTCAGGAACGTCAAGGACCCCCCCCCCCCCCCAGCCCATGTTAAAAGATAGAGCCCTCCAGAAGAACAGTATAGATCTTACGATAACGCTAAAAGGACCACACCAGCTGCAGGTTTTAGCGTGAGACTTTTTAGCGTCTCTGTTACGTTGCAAACTTTAAAAACATTGACCCACCACGAAAAGTATAACGTTTCTCATTGGATAGACAGAATTTTTGTAGGCGGATCTTAAGGTTAACATTGAGACTCTGATTGGTCAGATGAAAACACAGCCAGATAGTTTTTTTAAACCAACTTCGGTAAATTGTAGTAACGAGAAGTTAGAAAAAGTTAGTTCCGAGACGGCGAGCTGGAAGGCTGGTGCGCCGGCCGCTGTCGCCCTGACGCTGCCTAAACACCGACAAGGTAACGAACGCACGCGATGTCGCATTTTTGAGCGCTTAAGGCTTCACTCAGAACTGCAGAAGACTCATCTGTTACACCCCTTTTTTTGCGTAATACTAGTGTCGATCGTTAATTAAAACTCATGGTGTTCACATTTGCCACTTGAAGAACAGATCTGAAACGCGATGATTTTTCTTTTATAAAGTTATTGAGAAGCCACATCAGCCACTGTAATTTACGACAAGTTAGATAAGTAATTAAAGATGATAGAGGGTCACTGTAGACCATTTTGATAGTTTTCTCTTTTGTGAAACTTAAATTAAACCTAGATTATAGATGTGATATGGCATAGGTCATCCTTCGATCGATTGTAGAACTTGGAAACCCATTCAGGGAATATTCGTTCAGATTTTTGTTGAACGCAGTTGGTTTTTACCATCCTGTATTAAAACATTTCCTTTTATCAATAGTGCAATTTATAAACGATGCTTTGTGAGTAGAATAAAATTTTCAATGGTAAACTTAACTGCTTTCTCGACGTTATTTTACCAGCTAACTAAAAATAGGAAAGCCTTGAACCCCTTCCACTATATTTAGTTAGTATTAAGATTCTTTTACAGGAAGTGCAGTGGAGCTGCGCTGAGATCATTTAGTATTTGGTTATATCATCTCACTGAACTCTTCTGAATTCTACACGTCATGTGTGGTCTGGCGTCTCCTTACCAGCAACAGGTCCCAGGTTCAAACTAGTAAATTCCCTAAAAAACACGCTCAGAGCGTCGTTGCGCGAAAGTGGTAGGGAGACACGATATAGAACAAACAGACACCACCATGAATGTTTAGAAGCTGCCGACAGGTGTTGCTGATATAACTCGATGGGGATAGCTGAAAATGTGTACCCCGACCTGCACTCGAACCTGGTAGCTCCTGTTTACATGGCAGACGCTCTGTCTATCTGAGCCACCGAGGACACAGATGAAGAGCGCGACTGCAGGGACTTATCTCTAGCACGTTTCCTTTGCACGCTTCCCGTGAGACCCCCATTCCCAACTATTTACAATCTACATACGTAATGTACCTAAGAGATATTTGCCCGTTCACTCACTACTCGCGCAAACTTTGAAGTCTTGGCCACCAAATTCGCCTAATCTGAACCAGGCCACCTTCCTGGATAAGCTTCAGGTTGTCTGCCCCTTCATTCTGCGATGGTAGTTAATGTTTTAGCGAGAAGAGCAGCGTTGACAAAATTTCGACTAAATACCTACCACGCGAAGACAATATCACTCTAGTCCATGGGCACTAGTTGAAAGTAGGTTCAACTATAGAGCGTTCGAGTTTGTTGAATGACTCGTTTGAAAAAATTTTTCAGATTTCCTTTTAGCTGTTTATTGTCTCTAAAACAAGGAAAAGGCTATCAAGTCCGTATTTAATATTCCGTCATTGTTTATGGAACGTTACTGACTGCCTCATTATATTTCAGACTCAAAAGCAGTCAGAACATATTTAGTCCGAACTGATATTTCAAAGGTCCTAAACAGTCAGTGACCCATGCGAGTTAACACAGCCAGTCGTTCAGTATTCTTCCTGTACAGAACTGCTCACCATAATGTCTCGTAATTTTCAAGAAACGAGTCACGTGGAATTTATGTACGACTTGAAATGTTCGCAGAAGGAATCTTGTAAAACAAATCACACATTCAGAAAATACTCGACACTGTAGTCGTTTTTCTTTAACTATACGAGAACCGATCAAACCCGTGGATTTCTTCGTTTGGGCACAAATTTGATCATCCCGATTTAACATAGGTGTATATCAGAAGATGGCTCCCAATCTCGGCACATAAATCTGTGGCACAAATCTCCACTTACACACGCTGGAAATACTGAATTTCTGTTGGCTAGTATGTTAACCAGCCAATCAGATTGTCTCGAGCCCTACTACACTTGCGGTATTTCTAATGTCAGCAAATCTCACTACCACAAGAGACGGAGACTAGAAATTTCGTAATTCCGACACTAAACAAAATTTAATGGAAACCAAACATGACCCCTTTCCACAAAATAAACTAATAATAAATTTATCACTTTCCCACCCCCTTCTGGCTGCAGTGACAAAATCAAACTCACTCGGATATACGTCACAAATTCTTCTATTGCACAACAACTTTTTCTCGCAAACATTTACATAATTTTAATACAATATCACATTCTCACTTTACTATGTCCTCCATTCACTCTTTGTCTCTCCAAAACACCCACAATGATATAACAATTTTCGGAAGTACTTCTAATTACATCAGAACTCTATGCCAATTAAACTAAAGAAAATTCCAGAAAATGAGATTATATTAACGTATGCTATTGGTCGTAGTTTTAATAGATACTATATATGAAAACCTTACAATGTAACTCAGTTTCACAATGCTAGCACGTCTGTTATCTGTTTTGGGTACTAATTTGTATATCCGAAAGTGTTTAATTCATTGATTTGAAATTTTAACTGTATAGTGGTATTACCTACAGACTTTGGTACACTAAATATGAAAAAGATAGAATAATATTTACCAGTACTTCTTCAGATTCATAGAGAGTATGTGCAATGTATTGCAAGTAGTGTTCGGTAGGTACACTGCTCCCTCGTCCCAGTAGCCGGTGTCAGCTGCGCCGGGGTTAAGAAACAAATCCCGCTTTCCTGACGGCTCCTCACTAAGCTACGCTTTCAACACAAGGTGACAACTAGTAATAATTTGCAACATTACAAACCCATAGCAACCAACACGTAACATTCTTAACGTAACTATAATTTTTTATATATACAATGGTATTTAATTCCGGAGGTCAGTTTACACGTCTTTATTTTTTTCAGTTGTGATCAGCACTGTGTTAAACAAGAATTTCTGGCCATTTTTTAAGAATCCTCCTTACAAGTTCCTGAGTAGTAAGGTTTGTATTACATCCCGGATAATGATTTAATCTGAACAGTCATTATTATTCTAATCCTTATTTGAGCAGTTGAAACAAGTACCTAATTTCTCACTACGAATTTATATGAAGTTGAAGACATAACGGTCACAAGTTTGTTCCTAATCATTTGTTGGCATAAGAAGAAAAGCAATATTAAATGGAAATACAAGAGATGTTTGAATGTTTGAATTCCCATCTCAGTAAGAGGAAAGAGTCGTATTGCTCTCTTGGCTGCGAGACCCAATGGTTGATCAAGTGCTTATGGGCAAACGTGTATCTTCCTCGGCACACAGTGGTTCCTTTACAGGAGGTGTACGAGCGTTGTGGCTTAAGTGTGTCTTCAGAGTGTGGATGACCATAATGGATATGTGTACAGTGTAGTGTTTTGTTTGTGCCCGGCACAACATCCCAGGACGACAGACAGACAAGTATCAACGATGTCGCACGCCCTCACTACAGGAGAGACTGCAGAAAGCATTGCAGCTTATTAACACTGAAATCCCTAAACACAGAATGGGGTAACATAAGAAAAATATGGAAGGGCGGACCCAGAACATCAGCGACATTTTTTGTTTGAATGTTAATATTTATTTGGTCTCCAGATTGTAGCATGAATAATTTGATATAGTAACCGCAAATAATTATGATTGTCAGGGTAAAAAGGACTAGCTGCTTACACCAATTACCTGCTTTAACAAGTGATTTTAATTTAATAATTCGCAAACTCAGTTGCCGAATAAATATAAATAGTAAAAAAAATATTACAAACTGCTTACCTTACGGAAGAGAAACTGCTCAAAGTTCAACAGCAACAATCGCTTAAGATAATTTAAGAATAGGTGACAAAGACATCAATCGGGAAACTAACTAACATTTTTTAAAGAAAGAGGCCCTTAACACACAGGAGGACAAGATCACTGCTAAAAACCTGCATAAAATGTACTGAAAGTTTATCAGGTATCAAATTAACGAAATTGATTAAGGTTTTCCAGGCATGGAGCAAGTACAATGTCAGGTTTAAACAGTAATTCTGGTTAAATAATGTGGAAACAATTGCGTAACATAATAATCAAGACAGTGCTTTGTTTAAGAAAAACTTAACTGCCCGAAATTTACAAATTGTGCAATACAAGCATATTCCCAAGAAAATGCAAGACTTTATATAGGGTTCCGTAAGTCAGAACATTAAGTAATATAGACACTACTTAACTTAAAATCCTTTAGCAGGCACCGCGAACGAGTGCCTAAGACGATCGCACACACGCCTCAAAGGCAGCTAAAAAAAAGAAACAAAAAAGAAACAAAAAGCGATGTGTATGGCAAAAAGACGATGGGGCCGCCAGACGCTGAAGATCCGGCTCTGAAAGGTATGCAGGGCTGTTAACAAACGCTAATTTGATGAAACACAAGCCAAACAAATGAGTTAGCAAATATTGATGGCCACCATCTAGAGAAACGCTCAGCATAAGGGCTCTTCACCCGCCACCAAATTTTAAAAAAAATTATCCTTAACCAAATTTTCATAATATCCAAAAGCGTAGGAGTGGCGAAGGTAATGTCTCAGGGCATTTATCCGAATCAAATTTGATACAGGAAAACTTAATAAATGCTCACAATAAGATCTGACAGTAATTTAGCAAAACCACACGTCGAGGAACCTAGGTGAGGCAAGCCGTTATGCATGTAAAATGACAAGCTTCAAATGGCTCTGAGCACTATGGGACTCTACAGCAGAGGTCATCAGTCCCCTAGAACTTAAAACTACTTAAACCTAACTAACCTAAGGACATCACACACATCCATGCCCGAGGCAGGATTCGAACCTGCGACCGTAACAGTCACGCGGTTCCGGACTGAAGCACCTAGAACCGCTCGGCCACCACGGCCGGCGACAAGCTTCGATATATATGAAAATGCTTAAAAGCACTAAGAATACATGTACAGTTTTATATATATATATATATATATATATATATATATATATATATATATATATATATATATATATATATATATATATATATATATAGTCATAACTGCCTGATCGGAAATAACGTATGAATAACGTGAAATAACACAGCCTTGCCAGAATGAGATTTTCGCTGTGCAGCGGAGTGTGCGCTGATATGAAACTTCCTGGCAGATTAAAACTGTCTGCTGGACCGAGACTCGAATTCGGGACAGGCTGTGGCTAAGCCATGCCTTCGCAATATCCCTTCTTCAAGGAGTACTAAATCGGCAAGGTTCCCAGGAGAGCTTCTCTGAAGTCTGGAAAATAGGAGACTGGCGGAAGTGAAGCTGTGAGGACGTGCCGTGAGTCGTCCTTAGTTAGCTCAGATGATATAGTACTTGCACACAGTTTTAATCTGCCAGGAAGTTTCCACACAGCTTTGGCTTGGATAATTACACTAAAACAACTATTTCAGCAAGCCGTGCTTACAACAGAGGTTGGCATATCGTAGTACGAGAAACGCTGACCTCAAACACATGATGGGGCATATACCTGATAATCCTGGAAATATCCAGCGCGGCTCCCAGCACCCAGTAGCGCACAGCATGGAATATCAAAGCCGAAAAAATCCACGGACGCGGACAGTAGGTTGGCGCACTCAGCTCGGTGTTGTGATTCGGCTTCACCATTTACACCAAGTCTGAACCAAAAGGGAGCTATTGGCTGGCTGACCTATTGCGCTCAGCACTCGGCCCGTGATGTCCTCTCGACCACTGTGACTCACAGCCTGGCTCTTCCTGCCCTCCCAACACATCTCTAGGCGTACTTTAGGACTCGCTCTGCCAGAGATTATCAGCGACGAGCTACAATCGATTCGCGCTGCGAATAGTGGCGCCAGTGAATTATGCTCAAAATTGAGGCACAAGAAATCGATTGCGATCCCGCAACGGCTCAGGCACGACGTTTGATGATAGAGAACTTCACGCTACGAATTCTCTTCCCTTCATCGGACAAATACTGGTGGTGAAAATTTCAGCCACCAGTGGATTCCTTCGTCTGTCACGAGAAAGTCTTAGATTATCCTCGTAGCACACCAGAAGCTAAGGTGCGAACCTTTTTGTGAAAAAGATCCTTGTACGGCCTTCGATGGCATTCAGTAAGTCTATCAAAAACAGTAAACGATACTCACGTAATATAAAATCACCATCTAAACCGTGAACACTCAATTGTAATAGCACACAAGAAATATTTCTCTGTTATTGAACACAATTAAAGTATTTAGAGAAAATTATTTAGCATATTGTTAATAAATCTAAAATAGCTGAAATACTGTATCTTCATCAGAACAGCTATTACAATTATTATTTTATTGTGTACAGCTCATATATTACAATACACATCAAAAAATTTTGCATCCGAGAGTCATGATCTTGTACAGAAAATTGGAATAGAGATCAACATAAACATCGTTTCTGTCGCTTTAGCGGCGGCATGTGCGGAGACGGCTTCACGTCTTTGACACCTCTGTGTGGGTCATTTCCTGTACAGCATAACGATTTGCTTTCATTGTTAGGGTTGAGTACAGCATCAGACCCGAGTTTCTGCCGACGTTTGCAATCCTCAAATAACTTTTTGAAAGCAGCCGGATGACGTCGTCCATAATCGCCATCCATTTCCAACTGCTGGGGTAGAGTTGTGAAGGAAGTAGTTGAAGTTAATTTAGCAAGTCAACTTGTAAGTAGGGATGGACAGTTTTTGTGAAATTCTGCCTGGAATTCTGCTCTCTGCTGCGTTAAGAAACAGAGGGACAGAGAGAGTACTACCTCACCCGAGGTTTAGAAATTTTCACTATTCATAACTTCTGGCGTCGATCGTCTTTGGTTATGTGGCGGAGATGGAGTGTACAGTGAATTTGCGCCGTAAAGATGACAGGCTCATCACCTGTCGAAACATCGGCAATTGTCAACGACTTCAACCGGCTGCATTCTTTTTAAATTATTCTAACATGGATCTTGTTGATTGTCAAGTCTCTAGAGTTCTCATTTCTTCTACGACAAGCACTCCTTCTGGCTACCCCATGTCGATTAAAAGAAGACCAGAACTTTATAGCAGCTTAGGTTACGGAGACTTATATTAATGACACCCATCTCCATACCTGAGTTGCACACACAAATCTGTGTGTAGCAGCACACTGTACAAGGAGAGAAGACGTACATATAAATTCCAACCTCGTTCATTCTACCATGTTCGATAACTTTCATACGCTGATACTGCACCCTTCCACGTCGATAACTCATATTTGCACTTAGTTTTACGTCTCCATTTCGTTTGATGTACACTCCTGGAAATTGAAATAAGAACACCGTGAATTCATTGTCCCAGGAAGGGGAAACTTTATTGACACATTCCTGAGGTCAGATACATCACATGATCACACTGACAGAACCACAGGCACATAGACACAGGCAACAGAGCTTGCACAATGTCGGCAATAGTACAGTGTATATCCACCTTTCGCAGCAATGCAGGCTGCTATTCTCCCATGGAGACGATCGTAGAGATGCTGGATGTAGTCCTTTGGAACGGCTTGCCATGCCATTTCCACCTGGCGCCTCAGTTGGACCAGCGTTCGTGCTGGACGTGCAGACCGCGTGAGACGACGCTTCATCCAGTCCCAAACATGCTCAA
The DNA here is from genome assembly GCF_023897955.1 of Schistocerca gregaria. Classification (NCBI taxonomy): domain Eukaryota; kingdom Metazoa; phylum Arthropoda; class Insecta; order Orthoptera; family Acrididae; genus Schistocerca; species Schistocerca gregaria. The sequence goes on along the minus strand of NC_064920.1, from coordinate 932,702,195 downwards.
TGGGGGACAGATCCGGAGATCTTGCTGGCCAGGGTAGTTGACTTACACCTTCTAGAGCACGTTGGGTGGCACGGGATACATGCGGACGTGCATTGTCCTGTTGGAACAGCAAGTTTCCTTGCCGGTCTAGGAATGGTAGAACGATGGGTTCGATGACGGTTTGGATGTACCGTGCACTATTCAGTGTCCCCTCGACGATCACCAGAGGTGTACGGCCAGTGTAGGAGATCGCTCCCCACACTATGATGCCGGGTGTTGGTCCTGTGTGCCTCGGTCGTATGCAGTCCTGATTGTGGCGCTCACCTGCACGGCGCCAAACACGCATACGACCATCATTGGCACCAAGGCAGAAGCGACTCTCATCGCTGAAGACGACACGTCTCCATTCGTCCCTCCATTCACGCCTGTCGCTACACCACTGGAGGCGGGCTGCACGATGTTGGGGCGTGAGCTGAAGACGGCCTAACGGTGTGCGGGACCGTAGCCCAGCTTCATGGAGACGGTTGCGAATGGTCCTCGCCGATACCCCAGGAGCAACAGTGTCCCTAATTTGCTGGGAAGTGGCGGTGCGGTCCCCTACGGCACTGCGTAGGATCCTACGGTCTTGGCGTGCATCCGTGCGTCGCTGCGGTCCGGTCCCAGGTCGACGGGCACGTGCACCTTCCGCCGACCACTGGCGACAACATCGATGTACTGTGGAGACCTCACGCCCCATGTGTTGAGCAATTCGGCGGTACGTCCATCCGGCCTCCCGCATGCCCACTATACGCCCTCGCTCACAAACCAGTGTTAAAGACTGCGATGGAGCTCCGTATGCCACGCAAACTGGGTGACACCGACGGCGGCGGTGCTCAAATGCTGCGCAGCTAGCGCCATTCGACGGCCAACACCGCGGTTCCTGGCGTGTCCGCTGTGCCGTGCGTGTGATCATTGCTTGTACAGCCCTCTCGCAGTGTCCGGAGCAAGTATGGTGGGTCTGACACACCGGTGTCAATGTGTTCTTTTTTCCATTTCCAGGAGTGTATTTAGTCACGCAGGAGACGCCGCTGTTTCTTCTTGATTTACGCAATTTCTTCGTGATGTTATCACTTCTTGTTGATACACAGTAGTGCACCTCGAATTTTGACCCTTTCAGATCACCTCTCCTGTACATTACCATTAATTTTATTCTTTTTAATGAAATTAATTTATATCATAATCTTTGCTAATTGTCACTACAATAATACACACGTCAAAAAAGTTTTGCATCCCCCCCAGTACCCAGGTAGAAGCTGACTGCGGATATTGTACCACATCCACAGTCCTTTTGACTGTACAGAGATATCACTAAACCCACCCAAAGATGTAAACAACCATGCATGAGAAACGCTTATCAGACGGAGGGGTCCGACAGCCAATCAGTTCCCGTCCACCAGGAAGGAGGTACACGGCTCGTATTGTCACTAGTTCAGCCATGCCCAGTAGGTCAATACTGTGGTGCGATAGCGCCCGTATTTATCTTTTGTGCCAGGCAAGTGCTCTCAACATGGGAAGAGTCCAGGCCTCTCGGAGTGAATCAAAGGACATGGAGGAGATACAGAGAGACAGGAACTCTCGATGACATGCCTCCCTCGGGCCGCCAAAGGGCTACTACTACAGTGGATAACCGCTACCTACGGATTATCGCTCGGAGGAACCCTGACAGCAACGCAACCATATTGAATAATGCTAGTCGTACAGTAACAGGAGTCGTGTTACGACTCAAACTGTGTGCAATAGGCTGCACGATGCGCAAATTCACTCCCAACGTTCATGGTGAGGTCAATTTTTGCAACCATGAACCCATGCAGCGCGGCACAGACGAGTGGCATTACGTGGGGCCGACGTACGCCGCTGGTGGTCATGGAAGGCGCCGTAACGACTGTACGATACGTGAATGCCATCCTCCGACCGATAGTGCAACCATATCGGCAGTATAGTGGCGAGGCGTTCGTCCTCATGGACGAGATTTCGCCCACCCATCGTGCACATCTTGTGAATGACTTCCTTCAGGGTAACATACGTCGCTCGACTAGAGTGGCTAGCATGTTCTCCAGACATAAACCCTATCGAATATACCAGGGATAGGTTGAGGACTGTTTATTGTCGACGTGACCCACCAACCACTCTGAGCGATACACGCCGAATCGTCGTTGAGGAGTGGGACAATCTGGACCAACAGTGCCTTGATGAACTTGTGGGTAGTTTTCCACGACGAATAGAGACATGCATCAATACAAGAGGACGTGCTACTGGGTATTAGAGGTACTGGTGTGTACAGCAATCTGGACCACCACCTCAGATGGTCTCGCTGTATGGTAGTACATGATGCAATATTTGGTTTTCATGAGCAATAAAAAGGACGGAAACGATTTTTATGTTGATCTTTATACCAATTTTCTGTACAGTTTTCGGAACTCTCTAATGAGGTGATTCCACATTTTTTATGTCTGTAGGAACATATGAGCTGTGCACAATAAAATAATAATTGTAACACATGTACTGATGAAGATATGGTATTTCAACTATGTTAAACTTATTGACAGCATGCTAAATAATTTTCTCTATATGGTTTGATTGTGTTCAGAAAGACAGAGAAATTTCTGTTATGCTATTACAACTGGACGTTCCCAGTTTAGAAAATGATTCTATACTACATGAATTCCTTTACTGTGTTTGATAGGGTTACTAAATGCTATCAAAGTCCGTAGAAGGATCTTTTTTACGAAAAGGTACGGGAATTAGCTTCTAGTGTGCTCTGAGGATAATCCATGACTTTCTAGCGAATAGTCTGAGTTTTTCTGCCCATCATCATAAGGAACAGAAGTAGCCATTCGTTTCAGGTAGTCAGCAAAAATTTCTTATGTCTGACTCTTTGATACATTAGGATGTCATCATCGTATAAGTGATAGTCGTAAGAATATGACCCAGACCAGGTACTGATGTACAAAAGGGCCAGTGAGTGATCGTCGTGGAATATATACACTCCCGGAAATTGAAATAAGAACACCGTGAATTCATTGTCCCAGGAAGGGGAAACTTTATTGACACATTCCTGGGGTCAGATACATCACATGATCACACTGAAAGAACCACTGGCACATAGACACAGGCAACAGAGCATGCACAATGTCGGCACTAGTACAGTGTATATCCACCTTTCGCAGCAATGCAGGCTGCTATTCTCCCAGGGAGACGATCGTAGAGATGCTGGATGTAGTCCTGTGGAACGGCTTGACATGCCATTTCCACCTGGCGCCTCAGCAGGACCAGCGTTCGTGCAGGACGTGCAGACCGCGTGAGACGACGCTTCATCCAGTCCCAAACATGCTCAATGGGGGCCAGATCCGGAGATCTTGCTGGCCAGGGTAGTTGACTTACACCTTCTAGAGCACGTTGGGTGGCACGGGATACATGCGGACGTGCATTGTCCTGTTGGAACAGCAAGTTCCCTTGCCGGTCTAGGAATGGTAGAACGATGGGTTCGATGACGGTTTGGATGTACCGTGCACTATTCAGTGTCCCCTCGACGATCACCAGAGGTGTACGGCCAGTGTAGGAGATCGCTCTCCACACCATGATGCCGGGTGTTGGCCCTGTGTGCCTCGGTCATATGCAGTCCTGATTGTGGCGCTCACCTGCACGGTGCCAAACACGCATACGACCATCATTGGCACCAAGGCAGAAGCGACTCTCATCGCTGAAGACGACACGTCTCCATTCGTCCCTCCATTCACGCCTGTCGCGACACCACTGGAGGCGGGCTGCACGATGTTGGGGCATGAGCGGAAGACGGCCTAACGGTGTGCGGGACCGTAGCCCAGTTTCATGGAGACGGTTGCGAATGGTCCTCGCCGATACCCCAGGAGCAAAAGTGTCCCTAATTTGCTGGGAAGTGGCGGTGCGGTCCCCTACGGCACTGCGTAGGATCCTACGGTCTTGGCGTGCATCTGTGCGTCGCTGCGGTCCGGTTCGAGGTCGACGGGCACGTGCACCTTCCGCCGACCACTGGCGACAACATCGATGTACTGTGGAGACCTCACGCCCCACGTGTTGAGCAATTCGGCGGTACGTCCACCCGGCCTCCCGCATGCCCACTATACGCCCTCGCTCAAAGTCCGTCAACTGCACATACGGTTCACGTCCACGCTGTCGCGGCATGCTACCAGTGTTAAAGACTGCGATGGAGCTCCGTATGCCACGGCAAACTGGCTGACACTGACGGCGGTGGTGCACAAATGCTGCGCAGCTAGCGCCATTCGACGGCCAACACCGCGGTTCCTGGTGTGTCCGCTGTGCCGTGCGTGTGATCATTGCTTGTACAGCCCTCTCGCAGTGTCCGGAGCAAGCATGGTGGGTCTGACACACCGGTGTCAATGTGTTCTTTTTTCCATTTCCAGGAGTGTATCATGTGTCCATTATCTCTACGGCCTATATAGAGTTCGTTGATATCTATTTTGAATGTAGCTATAAATCACAGTTTAAGACCACATTGTTTAAAATACTCTTATTTCTAGCTTTTTTAACCTCTGCCACAATCAAATCTCTTAAATCAAGAAATGTTAAAATGATTGCTTCGAATCTGTGTAAGCCATTCTTCATGCCGTCAGTCAGTTTAATTGTTGCCACTAATGTATGGAACCATACGGATTTATATTTAGTGGGAATTTTATAAGTTCTGAAGTATCCTCTCAGCTAACCATTAACGTTCCAAGATTTAGATGATGCGGATAATAGGCCGCAGGGCAAATAACGATGTTCTTCATGGTTTTCGTACAAAATTCAGCGAGAACAATACGAAAGGGGCAGGACAGGATAGTGGTCATGTGGTCCTGCGTGCCTTGTTGAATGATAACAATAAGGATATAGGGGTTGGCCATCGATCTTAATAGTCAGAAATGTAATGGTTGCTGTCAAAATTTATTTGTCATGCAAACGACAGGTCGTGCAACCAATGGCACCACATACTGTCATGCCAGGTGCTGGGCTCATCTAACTCCGATTGGGAAGATTTGTCTGGGAGCCTACACAGACGGCTATTTCTTTTACGACGCGGTGTCCAGATACGCGTCTCGTGTGTAGCAAACGACGCGGTGTTGTCCTTGGATGCAGTACTGTCCACTCACTTATCTCAGCTGTCAAGTAAAGCGGAAGCAATGATTGCTGTGGTCCTCCAGATGCTTTCGCTCAGTCCATGTTGGTACCTGTTGTCCTTCACGGGATCACATATATTGGATGACCATCAACGAGAGAAGCTATATCGCTAAACGGTAAACTATACTTCCCATAGGACACAACCATAATGCTACCGAAATCCGATACGTGTGTGTAGATACTTCCTTTTTTTCTTGCAGAACGCATAAAAATATCTTCTCAAGAAAAAAATCGACATTCAGATGCAGCTTATGAATGGGAAGCAGACTGTGTTTCTTGTTTACAGTTTTTACAGGTTCTGTCTAAAACTAGCTACATGGATACTCTGCAAACCACACTTCAGTGCCTGTCAGAGGGCTCATCGTACCACCTTCACAATAATTCTCTATTATTCCAGTTTCGATCAGCAAGCGGGAAAAACGAACGCCTATATCGTCCCGTGCTATCTCTGATTTCCCTTACTATATTGTGATGATCGTTTCTCCCCAAGTAGGTCGGCGTCAAAAAAATATTTTCTGATGTGGAGAAGAAGTTGGTGACTGAAATTTCGTGAGAAGGTTCTTGCGCAACGACAAATGCCGTTGTTTTAACGATGTCCACCCCACATTCTGTATCATGTCAGTAACACTCTCTCCCCTATTTCAAGATAATACAAAACGTGCTGCTCTTCTCTGAACTTTCTCGATGTACTCCTTTAATGCTATCTGGTAAGGGTCCCAGACCGTGGAGCAGTACTCCGAAAGAGGACGGACAAGTGTAGTAGATCTGTTGTAATTTCCAAGTGTTCTGCCAATAAAACGAAGTCTTTCGTTTACCTTTCCCAAAACATTTTCCATGTGTTCTTTGCAATTTAAGTTGTTCGCAATTGTGATTCCATTGCATTTAGCAGAATTTACCATCTTTAGGTTTGACTGATTTATGTGTAATGGATGTTTAACTGATTCAGAATGTGGATGACTCCACACTTGTCATTATATAGAGTCAATTGCCAATTTTCGTAGCCAGTTTTCGTTGTGCATTTTGTTTGGTCTTCTGATGACGTTACCGTCGATAAACGAGAGTATAAATTGCAAAAAACCTAAGAAGGCTGCTCAGTTTGGCTCCTAAATCATCTACACAGATAATGAACAGCAGAGGGTCTATAACACTACTTTGGGGAATGCCAGAAACCACTTCCGCTTTACTCGATGACTTTCTGTCGATTACTACGATCTGTTATGTCTCTGAAAGGAAATGAAGAAGCCGGTCACAAAACTGAGACGATTTTCCATAACTCGCATTTTCACTACAAACCGCTTGTGTGCTACTGTGTCAAAAGCCGTCTGGGTTCTTAGTTGCTTTGTGAGGTTGTTCTGAAATGATAATGCTATGCATATACAAGGCTTGTACTACACCTGACAGTTCAAAAACTGGGAGGTGGAAATCTCAGACAAAAATCCAGTACATCACCGACGTGTATCATATCGAACATTCGATATTTGCCTTAGGAACATGCAGAAGAGGAAATATTATTTCGTTAACAACAGTTCGTAAATAGTCACTATAGATGAATAAACAAAGATGAGGCTTTTATGTAAACAATATCATTTTCAAATCCATGTGAATTTTACTCTACTTCTCTCCACCACAAGATAACATTCATTTTGTTCCACAATTTATTGTGTATGAAGTCCTCCATTGTATTATCTGAAACCCATTTCGATTGTCTGCAGCTAATTTCCTATGGACGAAATTACCGAATTTTAGCTATAAAGCAATGAGAGTCACTTATGACAGAGAATGGCCTCTCTGGAGTCGAAAACTTTACTACCTCCTTCCGATATAAAACTTGAGAATTGTTCACACAGTTTCACTGAAATTACGTGGTAACAGATTGCCAGCCTTTCTCGGCGAGTTACGTCTGCAAATACGTACACTATTCGTTCCATAACAGCCATTGAGTCAGGTAAAAATCTGTCGGTTCACATTCTTAATGCGCTATTCATGTCTGTATTATTTAACATGTGGAGGAGGAGAATTGTATGGCATTGGAGGCAGGGGTGTCCCTACACGACTGTGGATAAGACGTTATTGAGATACCTGAGAACCTTGTAGGCGTATGGAAATTGTACTTCGGCGTGTAACAAAACCTCTCTAGGATTATGAACTTTTCAGCACAACACCTCAGAACCCTGTTTTCCAGGCGTTGCAGCCGAAACTCATTACTGCGTTTCCCAGGTCGGTGGATACGGTGGGCCCTCCCCCCCCTCCCCCCCTCTTAGCAAGGCCAGAGGCAGACTACTTAGCAGAAGTGTGTCTATCAAGGAGGGACTCAATGATTATCATTGACTCTACTTATTAGCGCTTGTCGAGGACAGTGTCATCTGCCAGTGACTCAACTTGATATTAATCGATCAATTGGTATAGGCCTCAGCGAATAATGGGCGAGAATACACTCCCGACACGTAATATATCATGAGACCTTTCGCAGTGGCCGTGTGTGTCTGGCAGTTTGAGGCTGGATGTAATCCCATAAACCTGGAACCCTTCACAGGATATTTGGTCCATATGACGCTACCGAATATAGCCATATTATTGTCCCATCAGTGTGACAATTATATCCTAAGGCAGCAATCTACCACCAGCGGGACCTGCCTGCTACACACATGTCACCGATAAACGATTTATAGAACAGAATGAAATTTCTCTTCTCGACTGGCTTCTTAATGCACTAGACTTAAACTGTAATTAAACATATGGTCAGCCATGAAACGGACGATGCGAGAGAACTTGTATGATTCCGCACTAAGAACCCATGGTGATGACCTATCGAACGTCACCATGGTTGCGTGTGAGGGTGTGACAGAGACTGAGAGATGCATTGACTGCCACATAGACGCTCTATCTTACAGACTGCGAACAGTGTTGGAAGTGGAAGGCTTTTGAACTGGTCATTGAGTGGTAAAGAAGCCACCTGCTGTGTCCTTTTGCGAGCCGGAAATATGTTAATAATAACCATGAACTTTTAGTGCTATTAATTTGGAGATTTCTACAGATTAAACAAATTAATGAAGAAAATCAGGAAAACATCACTGACGAGATACGAACTAAACGTTGTTGCCAGACGGTTGCCTCCTAGACAGTCAACAGCGCCACTCATCTACCAATGCATTGTGGTATAATAGCCGATATTTCTATACTTCGTACCACTTTTGTCTCCAGATAGCGAAATGAAGTATCTTTACTACGTCTATAACGCTACGTATGACTAGGCCCAATTTCATTGCATGTTACGTCTCCGAAATCTCATAATGCTTGCACGACACTTACAGTTAAAAGTGCTGTTCCTTTTATGAACACTTCTTTACATCACCTAAAGTAATGGTCTCGTGTGTAAATTGGCGGGTAATTCAAATTTAACTCACGGTAATTTTTTTCTACTGTCATGTGAGAACTTCGTGTCAGTTTGTAGTTGTTGGATGCCACCAGCGTGGTGCTGCAGTTTTAATCGCTTCCATTGTACTTGGGGCACATATCAGTTCTGTAAGACGTATCGCCAGGCAAGCGGCGCTCTCAGCTTTAGTCATTGTTACGGTACCTACGAACAGAAGGACTGCAAGTGCAGCTAACACCTTGCCGTGCCGCGCACTGGTCCGGGCGGCGTATCAAGCGCAGCAGCCGTGTTTCGGCAGGCGCCGCCTGGGGGACTGCCGTGCCGCCAATTACGGGTCCGGCTGCGCGTGTAACGCGCTGGTAATTGGCAGGCGGCAGCGGCACGGCGACACCGGCAGCCGCCGGGGGAGTCCCGAGGTGACGGGGACAAGGCCGGCGGCCGGCCGGCGGGGATTCCCAGGGGCGCGGCGGGTGACACCGGCCGTTCACGCCGGTGCGTATGCCGAATACTGGGGGAATTCTGTGTTTTGCTGCTGCGAGCGTCGACAGCTGTCACGGGCTGAGCCCGTCACTGGTACAGGCAATGCGAAGCTTCGAGGGAGCAACAGTGGTTCTGGGTTTGGGTTCCGCTGTCAACGCGCGTCCTCTTCCAGCTTAGTAAATCATTCCACACGACGACTGTGCAACTTTTATAATCTGGTAGGTACTGGGAAATGTCCTCTTTAATTCTAAGTGCCTTACTGTCCCATCTGAAATTTCGGCCATGCCGAGGAAAGAGCTTTAGATTATCTCGAGTTATATGTCTATAAACTGTTACATAAAGTGATATGCAGATAACTATTCACATTGACCCACGTTGAGATCTTAAAATGTACTGAATCGTGCAAAATTATGTGTGATACTACATATCACGCAGGTTACTAAAGATATCACCCCACGTTGAGTGCCAAAAATGTTTTGAATTGAGAATTATTTCATTTCTAGCGTAAAAAGATACTTAATTACTACACAACTGGCCATTAAAATTGCAAAAGCGAGAAGAAATGTAGATAATAAACTGGTATTCAATGGAGAAATATATTATACTAGAACTGACATGTGATTACACTTTCACGCAATTTGGGTTCACAGATCCTGAAAAATCAGTACCCAGAACAAGAACCTCTGGCCGTAATAACGGACTTGATACGCCTGGGCGTTGAGTCAAACATAGCGTGGATGGAGTGTACAGGTACAGCTGCCCATGCAGCCTCAACACGATACCACAGTTCATCAAGAGTAGTGACTGGCGTATTGCGACGAGCCAGTTGCTCGGCCACCATTGACCAGACGTTTTTAATTGGTGAGAGATCTGCAGATTATGCTGGCCAGGGCAACAGTCGAATATCCAGAACAGCCCGTAGAGGACCTGCAACATGCAGTCGTGCATAATCCGACTGAAATGTAGGGTTTCGCAGGGATCGAATGAAGGATCGTCCACTGTTCAAAGTGCCGTCAATGCGAACAAGAAGTGACCGAGACGTGTAACCAATGGCACCCCATACCATCACGCCGGATGATACGCCAGCATGGCGATGACGAATACACGCTTCCAATGTGAGTTCACCGCGATGTCGCCAAACACGGATGCGGCCATCATGATGCTGTAAACAGAACTTGGATTCATCAGAAAAAAGGACGTTTTGCCATCCGTGCTCCCAGGTTCGTCATTGAGTACACCACCGCAGGCGCTCCTGTCTGTGATGCAACGTCAAGGGTAACCGCAGCCATGGTCTCCGACCTGATAATCCATGACGCTGATCTGTACCTACAGATTGGAAAATTGCGCAGGTCGCACCAGTGTTCAAGAAGGGAAGCAGGAGTAATCCATTTAACTACAGACCTATATTATTGACGTCGGTTTGCAATAGGGTTTTGGAGCATATACTGTATTCAAACATTATGAATCACCTCGAAGGGAACGATCTATTGACACGTAATCAGCATGGCTTCAGAAAACATCGCTTTCGTGCAACGCAGCTAGCTCTTTATTCGCTCGAAGTAATGGCCGCTATCGACAGTGGATCTCAAGTTGATTCCGTATTTCTAGATTTCCGGAAAGCTTTTGACACCGTTCCTCACAAGCGACTTCTAATCAAGCTGCGGAGCTATGGGGTATCGTCTCAGTTGTGCGACTGGATTCATGATTTCCTGTCAGGAAGGTTGCAGTTCGTAGTAATAGGCGGCAAATCATCGAGTAAAACTGAAGTGATATCAGGTGTTCCCCAGGGAAGCGTCCTGGGACCTCTGCTGTTCCTGATCTATATAAATCACCTGGGTGACAATCTGAGCAGTTTTCTTAGATTGTTCGCAGATGATGCTGTAATTTACCGTCTAGTAAGGTCATCCGAAGACCAGTATCAGTTGCAAAGCGAAATAGAAAAGATTGCTGTATGGTGTGTCAGGTGGCAGTTGACGCTAAATAACGAAAAGTGTGAGATGATCCACATGAGTTCCAAAAGAAATCCGTTGGAATTCTATTATTCGATAAATAGTACAATTCTCAAAGCTGTCAATTCAACTAAGTACCTGGGTGTTAAAATTACGAACAACTTCAGTTGGAAGGACCACATAGATAATATTATCGGGAAGGCGATTCAAAGGTTGCGTTTCATTGGCAGGACACTTAGAAGATGCAACAAGTCCACTAAAGAGACAGCTTGCACTACACTCGTTCGTCCTCTGTTAGAATATTGCTGCGCGGTGTGGGATCCTTACCAGGTAGGATTGACGGAGGAGATCGAAAGGTTGCAAAAAAGGGCAGCTCGTTTTGTATTATCACGTTACAGGGGAGAGAGTGTGGCAGATATGATACACGAGTTGTAATGGAAGTCATTACAGCATAGACGTTTTTCGTTGAGGCTAGATTTTTTTACGAAATTTCAGTCACCAACTTTCTCTTCCGAATGCGAAAATATTTTGTTGAGCCCAACCTACATAGGTAGGAATGATCATCAAAATAAAATAAGAGAAATCAGAGCTCGAACAGAAAGGTTTAGGTGTTCATTTTTCCCGCTCGCTGTTCGGGAGTGGAATAGTAGAGAGATAGTATGATTGTGGTTCGATGAACCCTCTGCCAAGCACTTAAATGTGAATTGCAGAGTAGTCATGTAGATGTAGATGTAGATGTAGATGTAGACTGCTCGTCGTATATTGCCCCTTTGCGCGCTCTTCGCTAGGTGTCCATTCTTAATTAGGATGCGTGCCTCCATCCGACTACCCCTTGCGTGTTCGTAGAATGCCCCTTTGGTGCTCGCAGTACGAGGTCTGTCTTCCGCCTCGTCCTCCGCTGCAGGTGGTGGAGGTATTTGTACTGGCGTAGCCACAAGCGACGGAACGAAGATGAAGAACGTAAGAGCAGCGGAGACGGTTAAAGACGTCGGTCAATGGTGCGCTGATTAGGATCGCATCACGACAGTTGCGCCCTCTAGCCAAAGCGAATATAAGCTCCGCTCCTGACAGACTTGGTTGGATAGTATTAGCACAGAACTAAGAGAGCACTACGATAAGAGTGACGTGTGATCCATATCAATTGCTTACTTGTTCATAGCAAAAGACACTGACTTGTTCGCATGTCGCCCATGTTGTAAATTCAAAGTTAAATATTGTCAGTCTTCTTATTTGTAATAAGAACTATTAATCTATTTTATTGTAGAATACCCTACTGGCCATTAAAATTGCTACACCAAGAAGAATTGCAGATGATAAACGGGTATTCATTGGACGAATATATTGTACTAGAACTGACATGTGATTACATTTTCACGCCATTTGGATGCATAGATCCTGAGAAATCAATACCCAGAACAACCACCTCTGGCGGTAATAACGGTCTTGATACACCTGGGCATTGAGTCAAACAGAGCTTGCATTGCGTGTACAGGTACAGCTGCCCATGCAGCTTCAATGCGATACCACAGTTCATCAAGAGTAGTGACTGGCGTATTGTGACGAACCAGTAGCTCGGCCACCATAGACCAGACGTTTTCAGTTGGTGAGAGATCTGGAGAACGTGCTGGCCAGGACAGCAGTCGAACATTTTCTGTATCCAGGAAGGCCCGTACAGGACCTGCAACATGCTGTTATTGTCTTGCAACCGTCCCTATCTGTTGACTCATGGATCGAGAGATGGCTGCACGACCCGCTACAGGCATGGGGATAATATGCGTGTCATCTCGACTGCTACTGATACGAGGCAGTTGGTATCCAGCACGGCGTTCCGTATACACTCCTGAACCCACTGATTCTGCTAACTGTCATTGGATATCTGCAACGCGAGCAGCAATGTCGCGATACGATAAACCGCAATCGCGATAGGCTACATCCGACCTTTATCAAATTCGGAAACGTGATGGTACGCATTTCTCCTTCTTACACGAGGCATCACAACAACGTTTCACCCGGCAACGCCGGTCAACTGCGGTTTGAGTATGACAAATCATGGCAGCACGTTGTAGGTGTCGCCACCGGCGCCAACCTTGTGTGAATGCCCAGAAAAACTAATCATTTGAATATCACAGCATCTTCTTCCTATCGGCTAAATGTCGCGTCTGTAGCATCTCATCTTTGTGGTGTAGTAGTTTTAATGGTCAGTAGTGTACCATTCTGAGAGCGCAGCATCTTTAAGGCACCGTATAATAGATGAGTGGGCAGTACCCGATAGAATTTGAAGGCTGATTGGTTTTCTTTTAAATACCCCCACAAATTTTCAGCATATTGGGGAGCAGAGATGTTGCGCTATTGGCGTAAAATGGTATCGTAACACTTGGTAAACGGGTGACGTGGGTTTACTGGAACACAAACGCCTCTACGTTCATGACAGCAATACAAAATACTTTACTGTTGATTACATTAAGCAAATAGAGCAAGAATTGAACGCTGGAACACTTATTTCATCTGGAAACACACAGAGGCTATACTGTAAGCAGTTTCTGCTGAACGACGATTGTGCATGAGATTCTTTAAGATTTTTGAAAGATGGAGTTCAATCCGCGCCACTGCCTAAACTTTGATAAATAATCAGCATTGGCGGCCGAAGACTTCCGGCATAAGAAGTCAGTTTCATTCTGACAACGGCCATGTCAAAGAGGTTCAGGGCACTCTCTCGTCCTAGGGGTTGGAAATTGCCCCTAAAGGCGGAAGGATCAGCAATGATCAACGACATGAGGATGCAGAAGGCAATGGAAACCACTGCATTAAAGACACGTAACGTGTATCCACAGGACATGTGGCCTGTAGTTGAAGAAGTGTCATGATGATCTCTCCATTGGCAAAAGATTCCGGATTAGTCCCCCATTCGGATCTCCGGGAGGGGACTGCCAAGGGGGAGGTTACAATAAGAAAAAGATTGAATAATCAACGAAAGGATAATGTTCTACGAGTCGGGGCGTGGAATGTCAGAAGCTTGAACGTGGTAGGGAAACTAGAAAGTCTGAAAAGGGAAATGCAAAGGCTCAATCTAGATATAGTAGGGGTCAGTGAAGTGAAGTGGAAGAAAGACAACGATTTCTGGTCAGATGAGTATCGGGTAATATCAACAGCAGCAGAAAATGGTATAACAGGTGTAGGATTCGTTATGAACAGGAAGGTAGGGCAGAGGGTGTGTTACTGTGAACAGTTCAGTGACCGGGTTGTTCTAATCAGAATCGACAGCAGACCAACACCGACTACGATAGTTCAGGTATACATGCCGACGTCGCAAGCAGAAGATGAACAGATAGAGAAAGTGTATGAGGATATTGAAAGGGTAATGCAGTATGTAAAGGGGAACGAAAATCTAATAGTCATGGGCGACTGGAATGCACTTGTAGGAGAAGGAGTAGAAGAAAAGGTTACAGGAGAATATGGGCTTGGGACAAGGAATGAAAGAGGAGAGAGACTAATCGAGTTCTGTAACAAGTTTCAGCTAGTAATAGCGAATACCCTGTTCAAGAATCACAAGAGGAGGAGGTATACATGGAAAAGGCCGGGAGATACGGGAAGATTTCAATTAGATTACATCATGGTCAGACAGAGATTCCGAAATCAGGAGCAGATATAGACTCAGATCACAATATAGTAGTGATGAAGAGTAGGCTGAAGTTCAAGACATTAGTCAGGAAGAATCAGTACGCTAAGAGGTGGGATACGGAAGTTCTAAGGAATGACGAGATACGTTTGAAGTTCTCTATCGCGATAGATACAGCAATAAGGAATAGCGCAGTAGGCAACACAGTTGAAGAGGAATGGACGTCTCTAAAAAGGGCCATCACAGTAGTTGGGAAGGAAAACATAGATATAAAGAAGGTAGCTGCGAAGAAACGATGGGTAACAGAAGAAATACTTCAGTTGATTGATGAAAGGAGGAAGTACAAACATGTTCCGGGAAAATCAGGAATACAGAAATACAAGTCGCTGAAGAACGAAATAAATAGCAAGTGCAGGGAAGCTAAGACGAAATGGCTGCAGGTAAAAATGTGAAGACATCGAAAAAGATATGATTGTCGGAAGGACAGACTCAGCATACAGGGAAGTCAAAACAACCTATGGTGACATTAAAAGCAACGGTGGTAACATTAAGAGTGCAACGGGAATTCCACTGTTAAATGCAGAGGAGAGAGCAGATAGGTGGAAAGAATACATTGAAAGCTTCTATGAGGGCGAAGATTTGTCTGATGTGATAGAAGAAGAAACAGGAGTCGATTTAGAAGAGATATGGGATCCAGTATTAGAATCGGAATTTAAAAGAGCTTTGGAGGACTTACGCTCAAATAAAGCAGAACGGATAGATAACATTCCATTAGAATTTCTAGAATCATTAGGGGAAGTGGCAACAAAACGACTATTCACGTTGGTGTGTTGAATATATGAGTCTGGCGACATACCATCTGACTTTCGGAAAAGCATCATCCACACAATTCCGAAGACGGCAAGAGCTGACAAGTGCGAGAATTATCGCACAATCAGCGTAACAGCTCATGCATCGAAGCTGCTTACAAGAATAATATACAGAAAAATGTGAAAAGAAAATTGAGAATGCGCTAGGTGACGATCAGTTTGGCTTTAGGAAAAGTAAAGGCACGAGAGAGGCAATTCAGACGTTACGGCTAAAAATGGAAGCGAGGCTAAAGAAAAATCAAGACACGTTCATAGGATTTGCCGACCTGGAAAAAGCGTTCGACAATATAAAATGGTGCAAGCTGTTCAAGATTCTGAAAAAAGTAGGGGTAAGCTATAGGGTGAGACGCTGTACAAAAACCAAGAGGGAATAATATGAGTGGACAATCAAGAACGAAGTGCTCGTATTAAGAAGGGAGTAAGACAAGGCTGTAGCCTTTCGCCCCTACTCTTCAATCTGTACATCGAGGAAGCAATGATGGAAATAAATGCAAGGATCAAGAGTGGAATCAAAATACAAGGCGAAAGGATATCAATGATACGATTTGCTGATGACTTTGCTATCCTGATTGAAAGTGAAGAAGAATTAAATGATATGCTGAACGGAATGAACAGTCTAATGAGTATACAGCATGCTTTGAGAGTAAATTGGAGAAAGACGAAGTTAATGAGAAGTAGTACAAATGAGAACACCGAGAAACTTAACATCAGGATTGAGGGTCACGAAGTCAATGAAGTTAAGGAATTCTGCTACCTAGGCAGTAAAATAACCAATGACGGACGGAGCAAGGAAGACATCAAAAGCAGACTCGCTATGGCAAAAAAGGCATTTCTGGCTTAGAGAAGTGTACTAATATCAAATACCGGCCTTAATTTGAGGAAGAAATTTCTGAGGATGTACGTCTGGAGTACAGCGTTGTATGGTAGTGAAACATGGACTACGGGAAAACCGGAATAGAAGAGAATCGAAGCATTTGAGATGTGGTGCTATAGACGAATGATGAAAATTAGGTGGACTGATAAGGTAAGGAATGAGGAGGTTCTACGCAGATTCGGAGAGGAAAGGAATATGTGGAAAACACTGACAAGGAGAAGGGACAGGATGATAGGACATCTGCTAAGACATGAGGGAATGACTTCCATGGTACTAGAGGGAGCTGTAGAGGGCAAAAACTGTAGAGGAAGACAGGAGATTGGAATACGTCAAGCAAATAATTGAGGACGTAGGTTGCAAGTGCTACTCTGAGTTGAAGAGGTTAGCACAGGAAAGGAATTCGTGGCGGGCCGCATCAAACCAGTCAGTAGACTGATGACCAAAAAAAACAAACAAACAAAAATTACTTGCTCAACACAGTCCACATGATTCCAAGGTACCTTCTCTCCAATTGTCTCCTTGCTCTTAATTTAGTTATTATTTTGAATATACGCATTTCTTTCTCAGAATTTTCTTTACTAATACTGCCGTTAAATTTTCTGTTCTATTCATTATTCTTTAATTCGTATTATGCAGGGAGTCCGGCGAAGTGGTTTACATTCTTCGAACTTTAGCAACTGAGGAAGTTTCAACGATATTGTTGTAATATTGTGTCCTGAAAAATGGTTCAAATGGTTCTGAGCACTATGGGACTTAACATCTGAGGTCATCAGTCCCCTAGAACATAGAACTACTGGAACCTAACTAACCTAAGGACATCACATACATCCATGCCCGAGGCAGGAATCGAACCTGCAATCGTAGCGGTCGCTCGGTTCCAGACTGAGGTGCCTAGAACCGCTCGGGCACAACGGCCGGCTATTATGTCCTCACAACCAGTGAGTGTAGACGTTGATTTGTTTTTCTTTTGTTTATTTTTGGGGTGCCAGCAACTACACGTATGTAACAAGATATCAGAAAACTTGTTCTTCGAGCAAAGAATGTGGATTTGGAAGTGTTACTGGAAATATGAGAACATGAAAGAAGTTCAGAGGCAATGGCGAGCAGAGTTTCATACTGCGGGAATAGCACATGTAACAATAGCAAAATTACGCCACAAAACTGAAAAGGAAGGAAGAGTATGTGGTCTGAAAAACGGTGTGGCAGAATGAAATCAGTAGCGGGTGACAGAGCGGTGGACACAGTGGTATAAGCTTCCACAAGACATCTAAGGAAGACCATACTGCAAGTCGGTCTTCTCAAGAACACTTGGAGCGTTATGGGGATGGAACACTAACCGTGTCGGGAGTTCTATTATTTAACGCGCCCATTCGACATAACATGACACGATAGCCCTTAGGAGGGTACCTGTCAACTCATCAATGCATGTGCAGGGACAGAAGGTAATGAATGAGCGTATTGCATTGGTGGCCAGGAGACCCCTCGGGGGGTGGTTCGGCCGCCGCTCCACAAGTTCTTTAACGCCACTACAACGACTGCCGAGCGAATTAGGATGAAATGATGGTGAAAGACGAACAACACCCAGTCATCTCGAGGCAGAGAAAATCCCTGACGCCGCCGGGAATCGAACCTGGGACCCCGTGCGCGGGAAGCGAGAACGCTACCGCAAGACCAAGAGCCGCGGACAGGCAGGAGGTGAACCAACGCGTTATAGACTAGCTCAATTTGTGGAACTCATTCTCTTTTGTAAATCATTCTATTTTGTCTAAATTGAACCATTTGCTTGGCTTTGCATGTACAGGACAACTGTCGATTATGAGTTTATTTCGTTGAACCCCAACTACGTATATTTATACAACTATCGTGATAAAATAAGAGAAAGCGGAATTGACAAGAAAAATTTTAGGTAGTCATTTTTCCGTTGTGCTGTCGGAGAGTGGAACGATGGAGAAATAGTCTGAAATTTGTTTTATGCACCCTCAAACAGTCGCTGTAGAGTTATTATGTGAATGTAAATATTTACGTCAGACATTCTCTCGAGTCGCTCAGTGACTGGGAGGTAAACTGCACAGTAGCTTTGGATTTGACGGATCTACCCCGAAGACCCTCAGAGGCGAGAGTAGAGGACTTGCTAGCGACTTACTCCGGGGTGAATGTGCTGCGGCAGCTTTGGAGCAGTCCTGAGCCCAGGGGAAAGACTGGAGACCCCATCAGCGTGAAACGACCGTGGGCAGGGCAAAGGCTGGGTCTGGGCGGTACGCGCAGTCCATTTGTAGAGACGGAGCCGCAGGTAACGGCAACTGCTGAGCGCTCAATGACGGGTGGCGCTCGCAATCGGCGCGTCTAACTGCCCGCGACAGATAGCTCCAGCCTACCCCTCCGTATTAAGGCCGCTCCAGTTGGGCCACATCTGTTACAGGAAATTGCTGTCGGGGAAAGAAAGCACTATCCTGCCAGCTCCATTCTACGAAAGAAACGAGAAAAGTGTAATTTTTATTTCTTATTTAGGTGGTAAAAAGAAAAAAAAATCGATAAAGCGCAACAGTGGATCCGGTCATACCGGAAGGTGTCACTAGGGGCAGCCATTTTCCGGTTCAAAGCAGTGGTCACTGTTACCTCACAGTGCAACCACGGAAACTTATAGTGGAAAACTCCTTCATGTGCAGCCCCGTCTGTTCACTGTTTACGCTTTTACGTTTATTAACGACGAGAATGATGGAGGAGACAGATCTGACCGAAAACGATGACGGAACATCAAAATGGTGAAGTTGACAAAGTCTGTGGTGCGCAAATTGCAGCAGAAGGAATACGGTGCTCAGTGTAGTTAGTTGCTGATAACCAAAGAAGAAGACAAAAAGTATACATCATGGATATCCGACAGGCGATAAGAATAAAATGTACCCCGAGTCTTCCAGGAGAAATGGTCACTATGAGAAGTGTGAGAGAAACGATCATTCGAAACAAAAATGTCTGGTACACATGGGCTTTAAAATGCACACCTTAAGAGCTGCAAGTACTTCTTCGATATTTGATAATGTGATACAACTCTCTTCTACTGCAAGCTCTTTGCTTTCCGTATTCTAGAAGGAGATAGTATGGATCAAAATTATCTACTATGCATCGGCTGTAAAATGCAGATTTGTTCAGTAGAATAGATGAGTTTCAGAGTAACGAAGATGAACAACTGCTCATAGCTCCTAAGGGAAACACTTTAGAGGCCATTTCCGATGAAAATATTTTCTTATTTTGGTCCATACTACCAACCTTTCAAAACACGGAAAGCAAAGGTCTTGCAATAGAGCAGACATGTTCCACGATGTCGAAGATAAACTGCTCATAGCTATCACGGTGTGCATTTAAGAGAGCATGTTTACTCGCCTTTTTTTACCTTCAGTCAACGTTCCTGTTATAGTCCTCAACACTGACCATTCTTCGTGGGAGATCCTGTATTACTAGAAAGAAATTTCTGCTATAAGAAGGAAAATATTATATACCGGGCGTTGGGGGGGGGGGGGGCGGGGGGCGGTAGCGCAGTCATTAGAGCACTGGACTCGTATCCGGAAGGACGACGGTTCAATCACCTGTCCGGCCATTCTGATTTCGGTTTTCGGTGATTTCCCTAAATCACTTAAAGCGAATCCTGGGATGCTTCCTTCGAAAGGACACAGCCGCTTTCCCTCTAACCAGAGCTTATGCTCTGCCTCTAAACACCTCTTTGTAGACGGAATGCTAAACAACGCCAATCTCCTCGTCCTCCTCTTGCAAACCGTCATAGATTTTTCGCGTAGAACTGGCATTCTAGGTCAGCAAGGAAGCTCTGAGAAGATTTGTCTGTTTATGGAATCTACACTCCTGGAAATGGAAAAAAGAACACATTGACACCGGTGTGTCAGACCCACCATACTTGCTCCGGACACTGCGAGAGGGCTGTACAAGCAATGATCACACGCACGGCACAGCGGACACACCAGGAACCGCGGTGTTGGCCGTCGAATGGCGCTAGCTGCGCAGCATTTGTGCACCGCCACCGTCAGTGTCAGCCAGATTGCCGTGGCATACGAAGCTCCATCGCAGTCTTTAACACTGGTAGCATGCCGCGACAGCGTGGACGTGAACCGTATGTCCACTTGACGGACTTTGAGCGAGGGCGTATAGTGGGCATGCGGGAGGCCGGATGGACGTACCGCCGAATTGCTCAACACGTGGGGCGTGAGGTCTCCACAGTACATCGATGTTGTCGCCAGTGGTCGGCGGAAGTTGCACGTGCCCGTCGACCTGGGACCGGACCGCAGCGACGCACGGATGCACGCCAAGACCGTAGGATCCTACGCAGTGCCGTAGGGGACCGCACCGCCACTTCCCAGCAAATTAGGGACACTGTTGCTCCTGGGATATCGGCGAGAACCATTCGCAACCGTCTCCATGAAGCTGGGCTACGGTCCCGCACACCGTTAGGCCGTCTTCAGCTCACGCCCCAACATCGTGCAGCCCGCCTCCAGTGGTGTCGCGACAGGCGTGAATGGAGGGACGAATGGAGACGTGTCGTCTTCTGCGATGAGAGTCGCTTCTGCCTTGGTGCCAATGATGGTCGTATGCGTGTTTGGCGCCGTGCAGGTGAGCGCCACAATCAGGACTGCATACGACCGAGGCACACAGGGCCAACACCCGGCATCATGGTGTGGGGAACGATCTCCTACACTGGCCGTACACCTCTGGTCATCGTCGAGGGGACACTGAATAGTGCACGGTACAGCCAAACCGTCATCGAACCCATCGTTCTACCATTCCTAGACCGGCAAGGGAACTTGCTGTTCCAACAGGACAATGCACGTCCGCATGTATCCCGTGCCACCCAACGTGCTCTAGAAGGTGTAAGTCAACTACCCTGGCCAGCAAGATCTCCGGATCTGTCCCCCATTGAGCATGTTTGGGACTGGATGAAGCGTCGTCTCACGCGGTCTGCACGTCCAGCACGAATGCTGGTCCAACTGAGGCGCCAGGTGGAAATGGCATGGCAAGCCGTTCCACAGGACTACATCCAGCATCTCTACGATCGTCTCCATGGGAGAATAGCAGCCTGCATTGCTGCGAAAGGTGGATATACACTGTACTAGTGCCGACATTGTGCATGCTCTGTTGCCTGTGTCTATGTGCCTGTGGTTCTGTCAGTGTGATCATGTGATGTATCTGACCCCAGGAATGTGTCAATAAAGTTTCCCCTTCCTGGGACAATGAATTCATGGTGTTCTTATTTCAATTTCCAGGAGTGTAGTTTTGAAAGATGACACAATATATGAGCCATGATTTGCTGCCAGCCGCGGTGGCCGAGCGGTTCTAGGCGCAACAGTCTGGAACCGCGCGACTGCTACCTCTGACATGGATGTGTGTGATGTCCTTAGGTTAGTTACGTTTAAGTAGTTCCAAGTCCAAATGGTCTGATGACATTAGAAGTTACGTGCCATAGTGCTCAGACCTATTTGAATAATTTTTTCATAATTTGCTAACTAGGCGACGCAGTCTAGCTAAAGACCGATTAAGATTTTTATTAAAAAAATGAGAACCATCAGAATTAAAGCGGATAATGATTTATTTGCACTAAATATGGATTGACACACATTATGTTGTGGATACATGTTACGAAGCGATAATGTAGGAGTAATTTAAACAGAAGTGACTGTCATTGATATATGTTGGTGCTATGCTGGCAAATAGACATGTAGCAACTGATAATACTCAACTTGTAAGACAGCAAGACTGTATGCTTTTGCTTCCTCCACTCTCTGTTCGTCAGGTTTCAGTACGACTGCTGTTACTCTGGGCAGGTATTCAGTTTTCAGCTAGTAACATTTTCGCACGGAAGGTAAGTTTACCTTAGTTCATAAACGGAAAAGGAATATAGATGTGAAAACAGATTAATTGAACAGATACAGACTGGCCAAAGTGGTTTTAGGTTTTCTGCAGTTTTCCTAAATATCTTAAAGCAAACACTGGGATGGTTCCCTTGAATAAGACCGGGCTGACATAATTCTCTACAGTTCCCAAACCCGAGCCTCTACTCCTTGTGAAGTGGCGTCCTCTCCTACAACACAAACTGCGATATACTTTCCTCAGGAACAGATAAAAACAACTGTCGATCTGTTTTCCAACATATTGACTATGGAACTGATACAGTTGACATCTTTCTGTATTACAGAAGTCTTCTTCATTATTTGTGTTCTTAATGATGATCCCATCCTTGGATATTCGAACTGGAGACCTGTTTACATTCAGATGTATTTTGCGAAGAAAGTATCTATCCCGTGCTATTTTTAAAGACTGCATATCCAGTTAATAACTGATTCGCAGATGAAATAACCCTTCTGACATCATTTACATACGAGTTGGGGTTGATTGATGGAGGGGACAGCTTATGAACTTCTAATTTTGCTTAAAGGTAAACAAAGTAAAGAGAAAAGTCACAAAAATCGTGAGAAGTATTTTAAGGGGAAGAGTCAAAATAGCGACCAAAAGAGGTGTAGGAAATTTCCTGTCTGGGAAGGAAGAAAGAAATCAAAAGTGAACTGGCACAGGCGAATAAAGATTTCTTAAATAAAGAACCAAAGGCGGAATCAGGTAATGATAAGAAATTGAGGTAGACATCTGTGGAGGTGTAAGTCTGGACTACAGTACTATATGGAAATGAAACGTGGGTCACGAATAAGGTATGCTATATTGTAACTTAGCAATACGCAGGGCGGTAGCGGCACCAACTAATAATGTTCAAGCCATACACAGCAGAGGCAGGCAAGCTCGCTCTCGCGTAAGACGTATGTCCAACTTTGCGTTCGGTGTATTTTGTTAAATATTGAAATGTATGTGACCGAAAATTCCAAAGGATCAATAAGAAACTTTGGTAGTTATTCCGTACCTACTGTTTCTATTATCATTGGCACTTGGCACAAGAAGTTAGTGTTTGGGCTCATACATTGAAAGTTACAGGCCTAGTGAACGTGCATGACGGTTACAGAGAGAAATGTTGGTACAGGGGCCTACTACACGACACCAGGATATGCCCTGATGATGCTTTGATGGATATGACCACTCGTAAGACGTAGATGACCGATGTAGTGTCTCCGTATACGGTATAGGCCCTGTGGGTAATTATGCCGGCAGAAAATTAGAAGTAAGACACATGCTATTGAGAGAGGGGGATTATTTACTTTATATCCGGTCATGGACCATATCCAGCTTATTGAAAAGGATGAAAGCGTGATTTATATGACTATGGACAAATTATACTGCTAGAGTACACTCCCTTGAATGTGCGATGATATGTAACACGTAAGGAATTTGCATTTTTAGAGACAGAAGCATACATGACATGATCAGGGATGATGTGTGTGCATGTGTTCAACAAGACAAGTCGGAAGGTGTCAGCATATAAATTAGAATTGCATTTATCAGCGTGACAGTAATTTAAGAGAAATCAGAGTCTGTGGCAGACGGAAAGAATACAGGGATCGATAGGAAGAGATACAAGTAGATCAAAGAAACGAGGAAGCAAAACACTAATACCAGGATATCGATTGATTCTGTACATGTATGTAAGTTGTCACACGAAACACGAATGAAGAACTCTGCTGATATCCTTTAAAAGAAACTGTAAGTCTACTGAACACCATAGAAATGGCCAAAAGTACATTAAATTACTAAAGAGTGTTTATGGTTAATTGAACTGTATTATAGCGATTCAGGAATGTGGATAAACGGAGGGTGCGCCCCAAGAAATCAACTGATGTAACAATATTTTGTTTTGAAAGTTGTTAAAGCCTTCTGGAAGATCAGTGTTTCATTTCTAAACTCTTAGGTGCTTGAACACGCCTCTTCAGCTATACAATCCGCTCCCCCCCCCCCCCCCCCCCTCCACCACTATACTAAAATCACAAGTTTCTTTTTTTGAAAACTTGTGATAAACTTTCGACGAGAATGGCTTAGGGCCACAATTAAATTTCGAAACTTCCGAATATATTACCACAGACATTTAAAGGCAGACGTTTGCTGTGTTTAAGCTTGAAAGATAAATTGAAATATTAACTTTGCAAAGTTTTAAGAAAACGAACAAATAACCATAACCCTAAAATGTAAAATATCTGCAACAGATAATTAAACACTGGTGGCACTGAGAAGGCGTCCAGGGAGGTCTGTTTGCCCTCGTTCACTTAGGTGATATAGGTGGTGAGCTCAACTATACTTGATCCGTCGGAACCCAACCAGGCGACAGCCACGAGCAGACCGACACAACGACTTGCTTCCCGTCAATCAGTACATGAGAATTCAAACACAAAATCTCCGGGACAGTGAACCACCGAAACGAATCACAACAGGAATGAACTTGGCTTGGGTAGTTGAAACCACTACTCAACTCTGACGCCCGTAGTCGGTGAACAACGAAGCTCGTAGCAATCGGACAGCTCCCCATACGCTCCGACACTGGCCAGGGACCGGCAGCGGATCCAGCCGACTGCAACACCCGGAGATATCTTCCCTGGTCTGCAGCAATTGACCGACTGCCCGCTGGTCCGTCCGAGACTGCTGCTCCGTCGCGACGGCACTGCTGGTGACTCTCCCACTCAGTTCCAGACACACGATGGCGGAAAAATCAGCTCGGACCCAACCATTCAGAGGAAACACGCCCACTGGTTAAACGACATCCCTGCACCAGAAAAGTACTCTCCCAAGTTTCAAAAGATGGTAATTGAAGGGGCCCAGAGCGCTCAGAGAACCAGTTACAAGTCGCCCCATAAGACGATCGACCTCTCAGAGCCAATACACCGACATTTAAAACAACTCGTCAATCAAATTCAAACAAACTACACACACAACCTTACAATCACTTGCACGAAGACCTGAACGATACCCAACAGTAACTAAGCAAGCACCAAGACACACACACACACACACACACACACACACACACACACACACACACACACACACAGCCGACTCATGAACGATCGGCGAGCCAAAACGCGACGTCCGGTAGGACGTCCGACCGACGATCCACCAAGACCGTGGCCCGGCTCAAGTAATGCGTGGCAGCAATGGTCGGGCGAGCGGTGCCGACACACGCCTCACTGCTGAGCCAACCCGAATGCACTATTGTCGTATTGCAACTCCCCGACTGGCAGCTTGTACTCGCCACCCAGACTCTCGACACAAACTGGCTATCCAAACTCCAAACAACCCACCTACCACAGACAACGAGCGGGAAATCATAGCAGTCCAGCAAAGATATTATGGGAGGGGATATATCGATACGCGCTGCTAACGCAGCTCACGGTCAGACAAAGCAGCAACTCACTGACAGTAGATATTTAAATTAACGTAGTGAGATGGAAATACGTTAAAAACAGGATGTAAAATACATGATGGCGGGAACACCAGCCACGCACGGCTCACTTAGTCCAATAATAGTTGATAGAAACGTCTTCCTTAAGGGTCAAGATAAAAGAGTAAGTGCCACATTTGTAAACAGGATTAAGACAAAATACACTCATTAGATTATAAGATATATTTTATGATTGCTATTTTAGTCATCCTCGACAACTGTGGTTCTTTATACCGAAATAATCAACAATCAGTTGCATAAAGGAAATTTAATTTCTTAACCGGTTTCGTGCATTTAGCAGCCTTCTCCAGAAGGCTCTATACAGCCTTATGAAGAAGAATATTGTCAGAAACTAGTTAAGAAATTAAATTTATTTTGTGCAACTGGTGGCTGATTTATTTCGATTTATATATTTTATGGTTGTTAGATTATTAGGAATCAGGTAGTTCTAACTTAATTTCATTAAAAGGAAGTAATACATTTTTATAAATATATCAGTAATATATTATCCAGTAATTTATCTAATAACAGAGGTTCTATTATGAAATTATGATGCCCTTTTGTTTTACTTTTTTGCAGCAACTAGCATATTTTGGAGCTGTAAGTAGATGGCAAAATTTCCATATTATGGCAAATGAATAAATGTCGTTCCGAATGAGAAATATCGTTCCGAATGAGAAATATCGTTCCCAATGATAAATATAGTTCCGCATGATCATTTGCAGTTTACAGTATCAAATAAATGAGGGTAAAGACTGCTGAGTTCAGTAATTGTTTCTCATGACAGTGTGGCACACGTGCACCAACAAGTTGATATAAATGACAGACTACTCCACAATGCACCATTCGTCGTCAAAATTTAGATAACTTTGGAAAGATTAAACGGTCCACTGATGTAGATCTACTTCCACAGTGCATCAAACTCAAATACGATGAATTTCGATAGGTAATTCCTTATCACAGAAGACGCTTGTAGTTGTTGGAAGAACTTGAGATTATTATGATTAAGATACATAGGTGATTATAGCCCGTTGGTGGCCAACAGAAGCAGAATTCTCAATTGTGACGGGTAATATGAAATCTTTACTGTTTGTCTGGTCAGCATAAATACTTGAATTGTCTCTTTAGGAAACCTCAACAATATTAAAATTCAGAATGATCTACTTCACAACAATTATTACTCTTCATAGATACTTCATGCTGACATGTCGTTATAAGGTTGTAATACGAGTATGCTCACAATCTCTCATCATTCCAATATGTTCCCGCAGTGAATTATTGACAAAATCCAAATGGACACTTTTGCTCTTTCGACTTACGCAAATAGACAGCTGCTCCTCAGTTTTTTTCTAAAGTTCAGGTTATTATTATAAGGTTTCTGGAGATCAAAGTACTGTTGCAAGATGGGAACCATCTAATTACTGAACATGAGGCAGGTGTCTCACGTAGGCAAAGACCGAGAGCATCATTGTTTGGTGACGAATGACCGAATCATTTGTAACATCTATTGGAGGGAATAATACACTATAACGATCTGCCGCTGATCTCAGGATCTCTGATTGCTATGAGAAATTACAGGTTAATAACTGAACATAGTATGCGTTCGGTTATTGCGTCTCTTCAGAAACCACCTACCGACTCCGATGAAACCTATGGCCAAAACACTTGAGTTCCAATGGTTCAAATTGCTCTAAAGACTATAAGACTTAACATCTGAGCCGGCCGGGGTGGCCGAGTGGTTCTAGCGACTACAGTCTGGAACGGCCCGACCGATACGGTCGCTGGTTCGAATCCTGACTCCGGCTCTGATGTGTGTGATATCCTTAGGTTAGTTAGGTTTCATTAGTTCTAAGTTCTAGGGGTCTGATGACCTCAGAAGTTAAGTCCCATAGTGCTCAGAGCCATTTGAACCATTTGAATTTAACATCTGAGGTCATCAGTCCCCTAGACGTAGAGCTACTTAAACCTAACTAGCCTAATGACATCACACACATCCACGCCCGAGGCAGCATTCGAACTTGCGACCATAGCAGTAGCGCCATTCTAGACTGAAGCGCCTAGATCCTCTCGGCCACAGCGGACGGCGGCGGATGGGGAGACAGGGAGAGGTGGGGGTAACACAGTATGCGGGGTTTGGGGAGTTGTGGGAGAGGATGCCCTGATAAGCTGGATGTTCTCGGGTGGACACATTTAGGTGGATTGGACATTTATGTGCGGGTAGCTTCAGAATGACTGGGAATTTCATGTTACGAGAGCAAAACAGTCGCGTATGACATCTGTGGAATAGTCGACTTAACGTCAGTGACAATAATGTCTGGGAACTTGTGTATCTTTGGCCAGTTGTAGAGCGGTGAGTAATCGAGTGTTTGGCATGGATTAAACTGGCAGAACTTTTGACGTAGTGCATTATGGAGGAGGATTTTGCTGAAGAAAATTGTTAAGAACTATTAATCTGATCGAAGGACTCACAGACGCAGAATTTATGGAACAGGCAGAATGGATATGCATTATGGATACGATTATAGGGTTACAATTTTTGCTGGTGCGTATTGATAATGTTGACGATTTTACAACAGAACATTCCACCTCCCAACCTGAGTTAGCTTGCTTTAGTTTAATTCATTTCAGTTTGCATAATCGTAGAACCATTGCCTTGTAAGACTTTTGTAAAGAAAGTAAAGTTTTAGGTTTACTGTGAGTTTTAGGTTCTTGTGAAATATGAGTTTAAAACACAGCATTGTCATTATAATGAACAGATTAGCATTTTCATTTCAGCTTTCCCCCAGCAGTTTCAATTAACTTTTGGATATTTTAGCTGGAGTGATTTCTTCTTGCTGAGCTGTTGCTGCTGATTATATTGTTTTCAGTTTCTTTGTTCTTTCGTTGTACATCTCACGTTTCCATTGCGCCAATTCTAAGCATTTTCCTTCTAATTCAAGGTTTTAATGGGCCAGTGAGCTGTGTGTGTACCATAGTGTTGCTACGCAATTTCAGTGTTTAAATTTTGCTGGGCAATGCAAAGTTTGATTTTGGTAGCGGTTGTTGAAAGTTTTGATCAAATTTTTTGCACAATGAACGCCAGTTAGTTGTGTCTTTATATAAATGTGTGTACTGAGGCACGTTGGTCACAATAGTCTTTCAAGTTCAACCTTTTCATAACAGAGAACAGTACATTCAGTTTGGAGTAAGAAAGCAGACAATCATTTTAATGGCCATGAATGAACGAACGATGGGGTAATGGTGAATAACTTTCACTTGTAACATCGGTAAATGTCTGGTGAGAGTTTGTGATATGGGAGGGGGAGTGGCTTGAAGTTTCTTTGACAGAGCATGTGAAGAGTGTGTAGGTGGAGGGTTGTTGGCATTTGTATCTAAAGGCTCTGTAGTATATGAGGATTGGGAAGTAGAGTGGAAATGATAGGATTATTGGAGGTGGGTTTGCAAATGGTGTAGAAGTGTGACTGAGCAGAGGCAGGAACGTGCTGAATTGGCAAAGGACACTTGTGGGGGAAGGTAAATGGATACCTTAAGTGAGGCAGAGTACGTGGCGTTCAAGAATGTCCAAAGACTAATAGAATTTAGGTAAGGCAGAGATCCACGCGTCATTCACATAACGAAGGATGGGATGGATCAACGACTTATAAGTGTGGAGGACATTACTGGGGTTCAATCCCAAAGTTGATAATTTTAATCTATCTGCATCTACATGACTACTCTGCAATTCACATTTAAGTGCTTGGCAGAGGCTTTTTGTTGGATGGGCAGTAGGTGAGGCTTCCACATTAGTCGCTGTTAGATTGTTTGTCCAATACATTTTACCGTATTATTTAGCTCGATAGGATGGTCATAAATGTTAAAGTGGGAGTTATGGAGACAGTAAGTACTGTTGTTGCGTCCAATGTTTATGGCCTGGACTTTGGAAGGATTGATCTTGAGCAGTTATTGATTACACCAGGAAGATATCTGAATGAGGTGGATTGAGGGATCGTTGGGATTTCACGAATGTGGTGTAGGGAGTGAGGAACGTTGTGTCGTCAGCATAATGAAGGAGGTGAACTGGTGGAGGTGGTTTGGGCATATCGGCTGCGTAGAGAACATAGAGGAGAGAAGACAGAGCCTTGCGACACACCTGCGGTGGGATGAAAGGTGCAGGAGTTCGTGTTGTTAATGGTGGCAAAGGATGGGCGATTAGAGAGGTAGGATGGAATAAGGTAGACCTAATTATCAGGATGTCCCAGAACTCGTCATTAAAAGAAAAGGTAGGATAGAAGCCACACTGCTTAATAGGTAGAAAGTAGTGTTGGTTCAGAGTTAATGGAGGTATCGGAGAAGGTGGATTTAAAAACCTTGGTGAACACTGAGCTGAGGCACACAGGGATTCAGGTGGACTTATTAATAGGGAGTTTCTGTGGTTTAAGAAAAATTAGGATTTTGGAGGATTTATGCAGTTCAGGATAGTAACCTGTGGAGAAGATAAAATAAGGAAAATCAGAGACCGCACGGAAAGATATAGGAGTCTGATTTTTCCGCACACTTTTTGAAATAGGAATAACAGAGAATTATTGTAGATGTAGAAGATAATGGTATAAATAGGTTATGGTGTCATAACTAGCGGATGTATTGTGTTTGCTGTGAAGTTCTTGTTTTGTCATGTGGTGCGATTGGTGTAATTAATTCTGATTGTGGTAAGTTGTGCAAGTTCTGAAAACTGGGAGCCAGGAGTGGGATAGCAGTGTTAGTACCTTCATAGATGATAGAGAAGAGGGAGCAATCAAAATTATAATTAGGGACGGAGAAGATATTGGAGAGACAGGATGCAAAGTTATCATCTTTACTCTGGTTGTCAGGTTGGTTGCTGTGATGGATCGGAGAGTGAGATACAAGGTTATTGCCAGTGAGTCAATGGAAAGCTTTCCAGCGCTTATAAGAGTTAATGATGAGTGTAGTCCTTGATTTTTTTTACCATATAGTAAGTTCCTGATGTGTCTCTGTATTTGCCGGTGGCTAACAAGCGTATCATTGTCACGAGTCCATAGAAACAAGCAGTGTAGGCGATGGGATTTTCGGAGAAAGAATAGAGCTGGTGGGGGGAGAGCGAGATGACAAGGATGTAAGGCCTTGGTAGGGACTTGGGCTGATACTGTGTCCTAGAAGAATTGCTTCAGGAAAGCCGTGGCTTAGGAGGTGTGTGAGGTAGATGTGTGAGGTAGATGCTGTGTTTCTTGACTTCCGCAACGCGTTCGATACAGTTCCCCACAGTCGTTTAATGGACAAAGTAAGAGCATATGGACTATCAGACCAATTGTGTGACTGGATTGAAGGGTGCCTCGATAACAGAACGTAGCATGTCATTCTCAATGGAGAGAAGTCTTCCGAAGTAAGAGTGATTTCAGGTGCGCCGCAGGGGAGTGTCGTAGGACCTTTGCTATTCATTATATACATATATGATGTTGTGGATGACATCGGAAGTTCACTGAGGCTTTTTGATGATGATGCTGTGGTATATTGAGAGGTTGTAACAATGGAAAATTGTACTGAAATGGAGGAGGATCAGCAGCGAATTGACGAATGGTGCAGGGAATGGCAATTGAACCTCAATGTAGACAAGTGTAATGTGCTGCGAATACATATCATTTAACTACAATATAGCAGGTCAGCAACTGGAAGCAGTAAATTCCATAAATTATCTGGGAGTACACATTAGGAGTGATTTAAAATGGAATGACAATATAAAATTAATCGTCGGTACAGCAGATGCCAGACTGAGATTCATTGGAAGAATCCTAAGGAAATGCAATCCGTAAACAAAGGAAGTAGGTTACAGCACGCTTATTCACCCACTGCTTGAATAATGCTCAGCAGTGTGGGATCCGTACCAGATAGGGTTGATAGAAGAGATAGAGAAGATGCCAGACTGAGATTCATTGGAAGAATCCTAAGGAAATGCAATCCGTAAACAAAGGAAGTAGGTTACAGCACGCTTATTCGCCCACTGCTTGAATAATGCTCAGCAGTGTGGGATCCGTACCAGATAGGGTTGATAGAAGAGATAGAGAAGATCCAACGGAGAGCAGCGCGCTTCGTTACAGGATCATTTAGTAATCGCGAAAGCGTTGCGAAGATGATAGATGAACTCCAGTGGAAGAGTCTGCAATAGAGACGCTCAGTAGCTAGGTACGGGCTTTTGTTGATGTTTCCAGAACATACCTTCACTGAGGAGTCAAGCAGTATATTGCTCCCTCCTTCGTATATCTCGCGAAGAGACCATGAGGATAAAATCAGAGAGATTAGAGCCCACACAGAGAGGCATACCGACAATCTTTCTTTCCGCGAACAATAAGAGACTGGAATAGAACGTAGAACCGATAGAGGTACTCAAAGTACCCTCCGCCACACACCGTCAGGTGGCTTGCGTAGTATTGATGTGGATGTAGATGTAGAGTTGTTGGAAAGTTAGGGGTGGCTTCGAATCCAGGTATCTACCGAAGCCCAGTAGGCATTCCTGTTGGATTGGGAGTAGTCATGGAAAATTTTCTTGCTAAGGCGGCAACATTTACGTAGGTGAGACAATTCACATATTACAAGCTACATATTAAACAGAGGTAGCTTGACAAGTCGCCCATAGCTGGGCATTACCAAGGAAACGGACACAGAATACACTCTGAAGACCCAAGAATCTTTGCTCTTGCATCAGCATACAGTCATTCCATTATACAAGAGGCAGTTAAGATTATAATAAAGCAATAACATTAACAGAGAGCAGGGCTACATACTTAATAGGGCTTGGGAGGGTGGCTTCGGCATCTGAAGGAAGCAGCGACGAATGCTCGAGCTTGTAGGGAGGCGGTAACGGCAGCTTCAGACGTGGCGTCGGCCCCTGGAGCCAGTTTAAGTCACTCGGTCCCGCGGACGACAGGAGCTTCTATGTGCTGCCCAAATAACCTTCCGATCATTCGTCGTTTCAGCCTTCTCTGATTACCTGTCTTGTCTGTCGGCTGGTCATTCGTCGATCATTCGTCGTTTCAGCCTTCTCTGATTACTACCAGAGACCACAATCGTGGATGTATAAGGTGAGAATCGTGCCTGCCCTTGCATTCATTCCACCTACAGCCATCGTGCCAGTCACATGTTTGTTCTAAATCTACATCTACATCACTACTCTGCAAATCACATTTAAGTGCTTGGCAGTGGGTTCATCGAACAGCAATCATACTATCTCTCTACCATTCCACTCCCTAACAGCGCGCGGGAAAAATGAACAGCTAAACCTTTCTGTTCGAGCTCTGATTTCTCGTATTTTATTTTGATGATCATTCCTACCTGTGTAGGTTGGGCTCAACAAAATATTCTCGCATTCGGAAGAGAAAGTTGGTGACTGAAATTTCGTAAAAAGATCTCACCGCAATGAAAAATTGAAGTTGAATTGACAACCTTGAGAATTGTACTATTTATCGAATAATCGAATTCCAAGGGATTTCTTCTGGGACTGATGTGGATCACCCACACTTTTCGTTGTTTAGCGTCAACTGCCACTTGCCACACCAAACAGCAATCTTTTCTAAATCGCTTTGCAACTGATACTGGTCTTCGTATGACCTTACTAGACGGTAAATTACAGCATCATCTGCGAACAACCTAAGAGAACTGCTCAGATTGTCACCCAGGTCATTTATATAGATCAGGAACATCAGAGGTCCCAGGACGCTTCCCTGGGGAACACCTGATATCACTTCAGTTTTACTCGATAATTTGCTGTCTATTACTACGAACTGCGACCTTCCTGACAGGAAATCACAGAAAAAAGTATCCTAAGATTTGGAAGAAACTAAACGTCGTTGTGGTGTCCATACCGGTAAACAATCGTGCACAGCCAATGAGCTGCCGGTCTATCAGTTTTCTGTCAATTCTCAGTAAGGCACATGAGAGAGCTCTGTTGCCCCGACTAATCGTATACGTCATTACAGAAGCAGTATTGCCAGATGAGTAATTTGGGCTTCGTGAATGCCTCGACTAATCGTATACCTCACTACTGAAGCAGTATTGCCAAATAAAAAATTTGGGCTTCGTGAATGCCTCCGGCTCTTACAGGTGGTTGAGCACGTCATGCAGACATACAACAATAGGGAGAGGTGCAGTTTGATTTTACACGATGTCTCACGAGCTTTTGACAGCGTTTAGTATCGAGGACTGATTTACAAGCTTTTCACGTCTGGTATGTCGAGCCACTTGATCCACTTACTTGCTAATAATCTTGAGGGCAGGATCTTCGTTGTGCAAATTACAGATGTCACCTCCGTTAGTCGCTGTGTCCTTTCAGGAATCACGCGTACTCGGTGTTGAGCCATGTCCTGTACAATGTTTACACTACGGACTTAACTACCTTACCTAGTGCTGAAAAAAGTCCACGCTGTAGACGCTGCCCTGACCTGTCGCCACCGAAGTCCGGTGGTGGTTCATCGCCTTCTCCTGGCTGCCTGTCATTGCATCGAGAAGGGTTCGGTTTAATGCTGCTAAGAACCAGGCACTATTACTTACGAGACGACAACATGTAATAGCGGACAACGTCACGCTATGTGTCACTCCCGTTCCTTGGACACCGAGAGCCAAATACCTGGGAGTCACCCTTGACCGGCAGTTGACCAGGAAGCATAACATTGACGACTGGAAGGAGGGGTCACCTGTGCTCGGACCTCTTTATCCCCTGCTGAATGAACGGGCCACATGGACGGTGCAGGATTGTAGGAAGGACTGACTCATTACATAAGAAAGTCAAAACAGCCTTCGGTGAAATTAAAAGCAAGGGTGGTATAATTAGGAGTACAACGGGGATACCACTGTTAAGGGAGGGCGGTTAGGTGAAAAGAATATACTGAAGGCGTCTACGAAGGGGAAGATGTGTTTGATGCGATAGGAGAAGCATAAGTCGATTTAGGAGACATTGGGAGACAGTAGATACAGTATTAGAATCAGAATTTAAGAGAACTTAAAGTCAAATAAGGCAGAAGGGATAGATAACATTCCATCAGAATTCCTAAAATCGTCGGTGGAAGTGGCAACAAAACGAATCTCCAAGTTGGTGTGCAGAATGTGTGAGTCTAAAGACGTACCATCTGACTTTCGGAAAAAAAATCATAAACAAAGTTCCGAAGACTACAGAGCTGTCAAGTGTGAGAATTATCGCGCCATCAGCTTAACAGCTCATACATCGAAGTTGATGACTAGAATAATATACAGAAGAATGGAAAAGAAAATTGAGTATGTGTTCGATGACGATGAGATTCGCTTTAGGAAAGGTAAATGTGTGGGAGAGGCAATTCTGACGTCGACGTTGGCAGTGGGAGGGTGACTACAGAAAAATAAAGACACGTTCATAGGATATCTTGACCTGGAAAGGCAATATCATGTGGTGCAAGATGTTGGAAACTCTGAGGAAAATAGGGGTAAGCTATAGGGAGATGGTTTGATGCTGCCCACCACGAATTCCTCTCCTATCGTCCTTCCTTTTTCCTTGTTAGTTTTTTCCACATATCCCTTACCTCTCTGATGCTGTGCGGAACACCCTCATTCCTTACCTTATCAATCCACCTAATTTTGAACATTTGTGTGTAGTACCACATTTCAAATTTTTCGAGTCTCTTCTGTTCCCGTTTTCCGACAGTCCATGTTTCAGTAACAGACAATGCTGTGCTCCAAACTTACATTCTCAGAAATTTCTTCCTGAAATTAAGGCCTATATGTGATACTAGTTGACTTCCCTTGCCTGGAATGCCTTTTCTGTCAGTGGTAGTCTGCTTTTGATGTCCTCCTTGCTCCGTCTGTCCTTAGTTACTTTGGTGCTGAGGCAGCAGAATTCCTTTACTTCATGCATTTCGTGACTATCAGTCCTGATGTTAACTTCCTCGCTGTCCTCAATTCTGCTGCTTTCCTCTTTCTTATATTTCCTCTCAATCCATATTCTGTACTCATTAGATTGATAATTCCATTCAGCAGATTATGTGCTTCTTCTTCACTTTCACTCAGGATGGCAATCTCATCAGCGTACTGTACCATTGATACCCTTCCAACTTGAATTATAATCCCACTCTTGAAGCTTTCTTTTATTTCCATCTGCGCTTCTTCGATGTCCCGATTGAACAGTAGGGGCAAAAGACTACATTCTTGTCCAACATCCTTTTATATCGAGCATTTCGTTCTTGGTCTTCCACTCTTATTAGTCACTCTTGGCTCTTGTACATATTGTATATTACCTGTCTCTCCCTAGAGCATACCCCGTATTTTTATCAGAATTTCGAACATCTTGCACCACTTTGTGTGTACTGTGCATTGAACTGGGGACCTTTAAACGATAGCAGGCTTCGTCCCGTCGTAGCCCTCAGTGGTTCACACCCGACAACAGGTCACAGCAGTCTACCCACCCCACCGCCGCTCCATACCGAACCCAGGGTTATTGTGGAGTTCGGCCCCCACAGTGGCGGCCCCCCCCCCCATTTCAGGGACGTCTCATACCACATGAGTGTAACCCCAAATATTTGCTTGGTAGAGTAATTAAGGTGTACGCGGAACAAGGGAAACCAGCCCGTCTTCGCTGAGGCCGATGGAAAACCGCCTTAGAAACCATTCACGTGCTGGCCGGCACACCGGACCTCGATACTAATCCACCATGTGGATACGTGCCGGGAACGGTACGCCTGCCCACTTGGGAAGCAGGGCGTTAGACCGCGCGGCTAGCTGGGTGAGCTGCACCACTTTACATTGTCGAGCGGTTTTTCAAGGTCGATAAAGCCTACGAACGTGTCTTGATATTTCTTTACTCTTGCCTCCATTATCAACCACAACGTTAGAATTGCCCCTCTGATGCCTTTATCTTTCCTAAAGCCAAACTGATCGTCATCTAACACATCCTCAATTCTACTTAATAAGCGTAATACAAATATTGTTTTAGTTTTTGCAATTAACAAACAGCTAGCAATCATTTTTTGAAACATGCCTTGACACGTCTTTTTCGTTATTAGCATTCACACTCTAATGTAATTACGGGATATGGATAGACTGTATCTCTGAGGTGACCTATTACTTCCTCGATGTACTGCTACCACGCTGAACCAAGAGTATTACGAGTACTGCTATATGTATTCGTTTTGGTTCACATAGTTTTCACTCTGGTTTTTCAGCGGCATGCTTATTCTAATCCTGCTGTAATTATATCCTAGCATCTTCAAAAAATTTAAATGTTTCTCTTGCTCTCATTTTTCTTTGATAACACTGTTGTAACTTTGGACGTAACAACTGCTTACTCTGCTACTTCAATATCATGGTAGAAGCCAAGACTGAATTTTTTGCTCTTGATTTTTTAAAATTTGTAAAATTTTTAAATTTCTGAGAAATATTTTGATGGCTTTGTACTTGTGACTATGGTTTTTTCCTAACATTTCATCACTTCTCGACTTTGTGTCACGTTACTTAAGGACTAACTTCAATGCCTCGCTTCAGTGGTGGATCGTGAAGTGAAGGTGCGGGAACTCTTCCACAAGATCTACAACGCTCCAGACCGTCTAGTATGGCGGTACAAGAAAGTGAGTCATTATTTGTCAGGTGAACTTAAAATAGCGTAGAAATCAGCTATAGGATCAACTAAATCTCCTTCAGACCACTGAGTTTAGCCTTTCATCTAAAATTAGATTCCTCCTCCTTCCCACCCATAATGTCCTACTTTTTACGCAGGGCATTTACAACTGATCCACTTCTACACAACGGGATAAAAAATAGAGCGCCCTCAGGGAATGAGTTCAGTGGCATCTGGGTCTGATATTTTCATAGTGAGGGGTTTGAGTGTTGGTTACTGATTTTTTTGTGATTTTACGGCGCAAAACATCTAAGGTGATAAGGGCCCCGTTACTGATCTGTCACGATCACCAGCGACCAGATGGTGCTCAGGAGGCCGGTCCGCAAAACCTCTGTTTAGAGTCTGCAGGAAGTAACTGTGCTGAGGTTACAGACGAACAGCGTTTGCAACCTTCAGTTTAGGAAACAAACATACCCTACCGACGAGTTTGCACACCTGCTGGACCGCTTCATCCAATTGAACGTGTCCTCCTTGCGGATGCTGGATGATTCTATCGACGCATTGCTACATATGTTGAGCACAGTATGTCTGTAGTGTGTAGCTGCTGTCAGTAGTGGTCTATGGAACATTCTCACATCCGTAAACCACGTTATGGATGTCCGTGGCGTTCATGTGAGCATGAGTATCGACATATTACTCGACATTCAAGGACGAAATCAGGCACATGTAGCATATGTAGTGTCATCAGGGAACACAGGGTACTGGCTGCTTGCAGCAGGATTAAGATCGTATCTGACCCTGACACCAGGGCACTGCGACGCATGGCTACCCAAATGTTGTGAAAGAGGCGACTGACAAGTGGAGTGCCTGTCTCTGTTGTCGTTAGTGATGAGAGTAGGTTCTGTCTGTGTCTGAGTGATGAGAGCACACATGCATGGCGTAAACCTCGTGAGCTGCCTATTCCAGAGTGCATTCGCCCACGACATAAAGGGTCTATGGTTTGGGGGCGCTATCAGTTACAGCTCATGGTCACATTTGGTGTTTCCTCACGATAGAGTAACCAGTGTCTGCTACATTCCACAGACTGTCACCCCACCCTACTGTGATTTTATCGACAAGAATGTGGTGTGCCGTTTATGCAGGACAGTGGATATCCATATACGGTTGCTGCGGTGTAACGTGCTCTTCGTGGTGTGACAAAAATGCCCTCGCTAGTAAACCCACCAAATTAGTCGGCAATTGAGCACGTATGTGACATGATGAAGCGGGAACTTACCCGCTTTCCAGAGCATGAGAGCACCATTGCCCTTTTCCTACAAAGGGTGCATGATGCTCAAGGCAGTCTATCGCAGGATGCCATTACACGCCTTTATGATGATGACGTCTAAGCCGGAGGGGGGGCGGAGGGGTAAAGCAACCGTAATCGAACACGACAAGTTGACACAGGTCGACTGATTCGAAGGCGTCAACAGTCAGTCGCCGAAAACTATGGAAAGACAACAACGATGGACGGACAACGAAGACAGCATGGCAGAACGACAAGTCCGGAGAGTGAACCAAATCGAGATCCTGGAAGTAGCAGTATCAGGAAGTAAACAGCGATGAGTACCGCGAACAAATGCGAAAGAGCGATCGGAACGCGACTAAGATCCGGGCTTTTCTTTCTTTACTGTTATTCAGTTCCCTACAACTGCGACGGATTGGCAGCGGATAAAACCACTCTTCAGCCATAGCTTACAGAACTAAATTTAAAGAAGGTTAAAATATACAAAAGGTGATGACAACGAATGATTTTGTAAAAATACTTAGCGCCCGTAAACCTCAAACACACACACACACACACACACACACACACACACACACACACACACACCTGTAAAAATACATAGCAAGCCGTGGTGGCAAGGTTTGCTGGCCTAACTACTTCCGGCAACGGTATCGATAGTCACTTCTCATTGTGACTTGCCTTTGGCTTTCCGGGTTCAAGTGGAGACTTGGTGGGGAGGAGTGAGTGGTGAACGGCACGTCACGGAAGAAGAAGGGCTGGAGCAACAGTGCCTGGCAGCGGAGTTTGGGTGGACCGATTTGGGTCTGACAACGCGTGTACCCAGCCGGATCGCCGAGCGACTTGTCTAGTGTTGGGCAGCCACTAAGGAAGGTGATATGAAACTTCCTGGCAGATTAAAACTGTGTGCCGGACCGAGACTCGAACTCGGGACCTTTGCCTTTTACGGGCAGTACCTGTACCTGTAGCTGTGAGGACGGGGCGTGAGTCGTGCTTGGCTAGCTCAGTTGGTAGAGCGCTTGCCCGCGAAAGGCAAAGATCCCGAGTTCGAGTCTCGGTCCGGCACACAGTTTTAATCTTCCAGGAAGTTTCATATCAGCGCACACTCCGCTGCAGAGTGAAAATCTCATTCTGGAAAGGAGGGTGATGATGGTCGTGCTCTGGAGCTCTTGTGCCGGGGGCTTCCTTCTGTTGTTTGAAAAGGAGTTAAAACGATAATTGACGGTGGGGAGAGTGCACGGTAACATACTGCCTATTGATATTCTGGCCATGTGGTTTTATTGTTTAAAGGAAAATTGGTGCACTATTATTGTGTCTTGTTCATTGAATAAAATGTATTTGTTTCTTCTGCAGTGTGACTTGGCTCGAGAGTGGTCTATAGTTGGTCATACGTCGTCATTGAAGCCACGTGATTCTGTTAATTGGTAAACCGCTTGTGTGCACCCACTTTGGGTGCTATGTTATGAACTGAAGTGGTAACACAGGTGAGTGGCACTGTACGTGGCGGCAATGACATGGACTTTATTAGGCACTGGATGTGAATCTAATTGTGATTTAGTAAAGTGTATTTATTCCTACCTACATTGATGTGTTTTAGTCATAATTGAATTACGTAGGGCTATTACTGAGTGAAATTTTCTGCTTTGCCTAAGCTTTTCTTAACTAGTGTCTCTTGAGGCGTTTTCCCAATACTTATTCATGACTCAGGGGGTTTAACTGCAACTGCTCTGTTTGTACCAGCACCTTGTCAGTTACATGTACTCGCTTATCATCTTACCTAGACAGAGGTGTATGTATTTATTGTGTACGAGAAAATCCATTCTATATATAATATATATATATATATTATATATATATATATATAGGGTGTTTAAAAAATGACCGGTATAATTGAAATGGCAATAAAAACTAAACGAGCAGCGATAGAAATACACCGTTTGTTGCAATATGCTTGGGACAACAGTACATTTTCAGGCGGACAAACTTTCGAAATTACAGTAGTTACAATTTTCAACAACAGATGGCGCCGCAAGTGATGTGAAAGATATAGAAGACAACACAGTCTGTGGGTGCGCCATTCTGTACGTCGTCTTTCTGCTGTAAACGTGTGCTGT
Source organism: Schistocerca gregaria (assembly GCF_023897955.1). Lineage (NCBI taxonomy): Eukaryota > Metazoa > Arthropoda > Insecta > Orthoptera > Acrididae > Schistocerca > Schistocerca gregaria. Next base: position 932,661,533 of record NC_064920.1, on the reverse strand, counting down.
TCACAACGTGCAAGTGTGCTGTGAACAGCGTGGTTTATTCCTTAGAACAGAGGATTTTTCTGGTGTTGGAATTCCACCACCTAGAACACAGTGTTGTTGCAACAAGACGAAGTTTTCAACGGAGGTTTAATGTAACCAAAGGACTGAAAAGCGATACAATAAAGGATCTGTTGGAAAAATTTCAACGGACTGGGAACGTGACGGCTGAATGTGCTGGAAAGGTAGGGCGACCGCGTGCGGCAACCACAGAGGGCAACGCGCAGCTAGTGCAGCAGGTGATCCAACAGCGGCCTCGGGTTTCGTTCGCCGTGTTGCAGCTGCGGTCCAAATGACGTCAACGTCCACGTATCGTCTCATGCGCCAGAATTTACACCTCTATCCATACAAAATTCAAATGCGGCAACCCCTCAGCGCCGCTACCATTGCTACACGAGAGACATTCTCTAACAATATAGTGCACAGGATTGATGACGGCGATATGCATGTGGGCAGCATTTGTTTTCTGACGAAGCTTATTTTTACCTGGACGGCTTCGTCAATAAACAGAACTGGCGCATATGGGGAACCGAAAAGCCCCATGTTGCAGTCCCATCGTCCCTGCATCCTCAAATAGAACTGGTCTGGGCCGCCATTTCTTCCAAAGGAATCATTGGCCCATTTTTAAGATCCGAAACGATTACTGCATCACGCTATCTGGACATTCTTCGTGAATTTGTGGCTGTACAAACTGCCTTAGACGACACTGCGAACACCGCGTGGTTTATGCAAGATGGTGGCCGGCCACATCGCACGACCGACGTCTTTAATTTCCTGAATGACTATTTCGATGATCGTGTGATTGCTTTGGACTATCCGAAACATACAGGAGGCGGCGTGGATTGGCCTCCCTATTCGCCAGACATGAACCCCTGTGACTTCTTTCTATGGGGACACTTGAAAGACTAGGTGTACCGCCAGAATCCAGAAACAATTGAACAGCTGAAGCAGTACATCTCATCTGCATGTGAAGCCATTCCGCCAGACACGTTGTCAAAGGTTTCGGGTAATTTCATTCAGAGACTACGCCATATTATTGCTACGCATGGTGGATATGTGGAAAATATCGTGCTACAGAGTTTCCCAGACCGCAGCGCCATCTTATATATATATATATATATATAACGATTTGTTTTATCTGAGTTTACGAGTTGTATTTATCATGCTAAAGCGAGTTTCATCATTTGATATTGTATATTCTGTTACTGTTTGAGGGTACTGCCTCGGATGTGATTTATGTTCACGGTTGATTGCAAAACACGTGAGTCTACCATGGTGTTCGCAGCCGTGACTTCTGGGCTGTTACATTGGCGGCAACCTGCGCAACGCCCGAGGTCTAAGTTATAGCCACGGGAGCTCCTTGCCGCGTCGTGTGTAATACCTTGCAAAAGTTAAATAGTTGTCTTGAGCTTGGTGCTGCACCTGCTTTGAGCAACTGCCACCAATGTTGTAGGGTGTGTAGCTTAGCGGGATTAGCTTATGAGCTTTCGAAAATTGTAATCAAGCTGTTGATCCTTTTACTGTGCATAAAAGAACAGTGTTCAAATTCTTTACTAACAGCATTTCATAAAATCTTATGTGCTCTGTATTTGGTAAATGTAGTTAACCCTTACTCACTCTTTACTCAACGATTCTAATTTCATTCTTACTGTTAGTAAACTCAGATACCTCCTGTTTATTGAATACAGTTTCCTTTTGGTTGTATTGGTAAATTTCAATAATTTATAACTTTATATGTCAGTATAATTCTGATGGTTTTGATGTTGTCATTAATCTGGAATTTAATTGATCAGTACATTTTTTTAAAACAAATGTTTATTTGATGAAAACGACGCACTATCTGATGGGTCTCCCTTCCACATGTTGATGTTTGATCCTTTCCTGTCCTGAACCTGTTACCTGGGTTCCACATGGCTGGACGATGATTTTTACATAAAAACACGTGACAGTAACAATGACATTGTAAAATACGCATAGACGGAAAATAGTGATGGTTTCCAAAATTTGTTTAACGGTTTTATATCACAGTTAAAGTACACTCACGTGAATAATGTCATGTTGTAATAGTGTTGCTAGGTGCCACAAGAAAAAATCGTCGGTCGTGCAGAGCTGGAGGTAGTGACCAATGTCAAGGTGGGGGATGAAGGGGGAAGGAGAAAATTGGAGGATGGTGTGAGAATGAGCTTTGTGAATGGGATTGGAAAGATGGGTATACCTTGGAACGGAATTCATCGCTGAGGAGTGGGAATTGGTTAAAATTCAGGCGGGAAAGAATGGATAAGGCATGGAGGTGCATGGAGGGTGGAATACGGATATAGTAGTGCAGCAGGATACCAGGACGGGTGGTTAGTGGATGGTAAATTGGGTGCTAGCACTGGGTTTTGCGAACTAGTATCGGATCCGAGGCTGCTGTAGGAAGAGAAGAAGGAGTGGGAAGTGGATGAGTTGGTGGAGGAGGTGAGGTCGTGAAGGTAGGCGGGTACGGAAGGCATTTCTTTCCAGGATTTCAAGCGAGTTATAAAATTTAGGCATCGCAGATATCCATGAAATTTAGGCGTAGTTAGTGTGGACGGACGAGGGATTTACAAGCGAGGATAATGGCAGAAGAATGTAGGTCCCAAGAGAGGCCCATTAGTAATTTTAGTAATTTTGATCGGTTTTGGGCTTTGTGTTGAATGTGTGTAGAATGTCAGCTTTCTATCGAGAGTTAGTCAAATAGTTCAAGTGGCTCTGAGCATTATGCGACTTAACTTCGGAGGTCATCAGTCGCCTAGAACTTAGAACTAACTAAACCCAACTAACCTAAGAACATCACACACATCCTTGCCCAAGGCAGGATTCGAACCTGTGGCCTTAGCGGTCGCTCGGCTCCAGACTATAGCACCTAGAACCGCACGGACACTCCGGCCGGCGAGAGTTTGTCCTAAATAATTTACTGTGTTACAGGAATTGGTTGGTTTTAGATGTAGTGATAGAAATTTGGAGATTCAGACCGCTGATTTTTGGCTTTAGAGCGGGGCGGCGAGCACCGATAGACGTGCGGGAAACGTTGGACGTGCGTAGCATCTACATGTACATCTACATCTACATTTATATTCCGCAGGCAACCCAACGGTGTGTGGCCACTGTCATTAACTCCATTTCTTGTTCCACTCGCGTACGGTTCGCGGGAAGAACGACTGCCAGAAAGCCTCCGTGCGTGCTCGAATCTCTCTAATTTTATATTCGTGATCTCCTCGGGAGGTTTAAGTAGGGGGAAGCAATAAATTCGATACCTCATCCAGAAACGCACCCTCTCGAAACCTGGACAACAAGCTACACCGCGATGCAGAGTGCCTCTCTTGCGGAGTCTGCCACTTGAGTTTGCTAAACATCTCCGTAACGCTACCACGCTTACCAAATTACCCTGTGACGAAACGCGTCCCTCGTCCTTGGATCTTCCCTGTCTCCTCTGTCAACTCGACCTGGTACGGATTCCACACTGATGAGCAATACTCAAGTAGAGGCCGAACGAGTGTTTTGTAAGCCATCTCGTTTGTTGATGGAATACATTTTCTAAGGACTCTCCCAATGAATTTCAACCTGGCACCCACCTTACCAAAATTTGATTTTATATGATCATTCCACTTCAAATCGTTCCGTTCGCATACTCCCAGATATTTTAGGGAAGTAACTCCTACCAGTGTTTGTTCCGCTATCGTATAATCATACAATAAGGGATCCTTCTTCCTATCTATTCGCAATACTTTACATTTGTGTATGTTAATTGTCAGTTGCCACTCCGTGCACCAAGTGCTTATCCGCTGCAGATCCTGTGGCACGACAGAGCTTACTTTAACGTCTGTAGACGTCTCTCCATTGAGAACAATATGCTGTGTTCTCTTTGCTAAAGACTCTTCAGTCCAGCCACAGAGCTGGTCTGATATTCCTTAGGCTCACTGAGACAGCAGTGCTCGTTAATTTTAGGAGCGCAACCTAGCGGTTGTCACCTAGGTCCATTGGTTCTAGCTTTCTTTCAAGTTCGTCGAGCCGGGATACCAGAGGAGGTACACTCTGTACTGATGTGATTGATTGTTTAGCCTTTATTGTGACATGAATTTGTTGTTATACACCCCTACAATGGTGAGCTACCTGCCGCAAATTTGCCAATAAATGACTTTGTCCTCGAGATCGTTACATTTGTTCCACACTGAAGTATATAGATGGTTTTTTTAAGTTTTCAAGCATCCCCAAGCCCATTCGATGCCCTCCCTCAGGGAAAACGTGGTGCGCGATTTTCCAAGCCAGCGCTGCGGCGCGGTTTCGGCGCGACCGCGCTGGCCGGTGGCTGGTGGTGCGGGCTCGGGGCCAGGCCGCGACCGCACGGGCGGGTCGCTTCCATTAGACGCCGCCGCAGCGCGTCCGGACCCCATAACGCGACACACCGCCGTTTATTAAAAAATAAATGGCAGCCGCGACAGGCCGCCGGAGCGGCGGTTTTATCGGCAACGCGATACCGCCGGCCTGGGAGCTCCGTGGGACGAATAAAGGATGGGGCTGCGCTGTCCCACTCGCAGACTACTGAATCTCTTCATCAGCACCGAAACTAGGTGGCTGGCATCCTGTATCACGAATACCTGTTTTTGCTCAGCGATGAACTGTGCTTATAATCCTGCATGGGCCGTATCTAGTGGTCTCTGTCATTCCAGCGGTCTTCCTTGCTATCATTTTCTCAAACCTCCAAAATGAGGGAAAACAGCTGAAGTCATCTGCTTGCAAGCACTGAAATATTAAAATGATTTCTTCTGTAAAGAGTGAAATTTTCACTCTGCTGCGGAGTGTGCACAGATATGAATCTTGTTGGCTGATTAAAATAGTCTGCAAGATCGAGACTCGAACTCGGGACCTATGCCTTTTAATCTTCCACAAAGTCTCACATCAACACACATTCCGTTGCACAGTGAAAATCTCATTCTGAAAACTTCTCCCAGGCTGTGGCTAAGCCATGTCTCCGGAATATCTATTCATCCAGGAGTGCTAGTCCTGCACGTTTCGAAGGAGGACTTGTGTGAAGTGTGGGAGGTATGAGTACAGATGCTGCTAGAAGCAAACTTGTGAGAAGGGGTCGTCGGCCGTGCTTGGATAGCTCATCTAACATGGACGACTCGGTCCGTAGAGCCCACCGAACTCATCTATGCTGAAGTCAGTTACTGCCCTGCTACTTGTGAAAACGCCATGGTGTGGGTTAAAGGTATTGCGTTGTCATACTTTTTTAGTAAGATGTTAGTTTTTGGCACTATTTAACGAGCCACTACACGGTTTTTCGGCGCACGGTTCATTCTTCGTTGTTTCCGCACCTTTCGGACTGTTAGGCTGTACCGGATTTGAGAAGACACTGAATATACAGTACAGGAAGTATTGCTGAAAGACCTCAACGCTAATTATACAGTGATTAACCCTCGCTGAACGAGAAGACAAACTGGACACACAACCGTTTTCCTGCTGTTGGTAACCCTGGAAGGAGATTAAAAATAATAATAATAATAAAAATAAAAAAAAATTAAGCAAATAATCCATCTTTGTTGGCTCTTAGGATGAAAGTGGTGATGGCAGCATATATTGGTTTTGTTTGTAGCTCAGATAGGTGTTTTGAGGTAGTATGGGTGTTAGATGCCACCCCCTAATGTGGAAGAGATCTAAGTAAAAAAAAAAGACGTTTCCGAATTCCTATCTCGGTGTTGAACAAATTCTTAAAATGTCAGTAGGAAGTTTCATCTTCTCAAAAGATTAGACTCTCCTGTAACCTGTTATTTTCTAGGACCACCCGTTATCTCAATGGTAATACACAACCACGATATTATTGCACTAATCCTACCGTGGCCGTTATCGGAAACACGTGGTGACGGTACAGTAGACAAGTGTAGTGGCAGCTAAGGGAAACATATGGCGATGTGAATTATATCAAGCTAGTTGTGCATTTACGGTCAAGTGGGCCGGCTTCCCTCGTGAAATATCAGCATAAAAACTAACAATAAGGTGACTGAAGCGCAATCAACGATAACTGCTTTCAAGCTCCTATAAAGAGGAATATGCTGCCGACTACATCCATAACGCCGCCCTGGCCTATTACCTATCGAATAGTGCAAGGCAGACACACACACAGTGGCAGCACCCAGATTTAACACAACCAGACCGAGACTGGCGGTGCTGGGATTTTTCGTTTTTACCCGGTTATTTCAGTTCATGTGGTGCGCTGGCGCTTCCTACAGCATCACATTACATCGCTCGTGAAAGTTTCTTCACACACAATTATCATTTATTTTTAACCTATCACATACGCATATAAACACTGTCTGCAGTCTGAGACTCGATTCCTTTGACATTTGCGGTGTTGTGACACAGTTCTGCCTGGTGAAGTGGGTAGCTCCCCTGACCAATTCAACAAAACTACTTTGTTATGAAGGTCAGAAAAATCTTGTACTGGCGCTAGAACACGCGTTAACTAAGTGACATGATTACGTCTGACACGTACAACTTCTTATTACTTAGGGACAACGCCTGCAGTTTATCAAAAATACACTCCTGGAAATTGAAATAAGAACACCGAGAATTCATTGTCCCAGGAAGGGGAAACTTTATTGACACATTCCTGGGGTCAGATACATCACATGATCACACTGACAGAACCACAGGCACATAGACACAGGCAACAGAGCATGCACAATGTCGGCACTAGTACAGTGTATATCCACATTTCGCAGCAATGCAGGCTGCTATTCTCCCATGGAGACGATCGTAGAGATGCTGGATGTAGTCCTGTGGAACGGCTTGCCATGCCATTTCCACCTGGCACCTCAGTTGGACCAGCGTTCGTGCTGGACGTGCAGTCCGCGTGAGACGACGCTTCATCCAGTACCAAACATGCTCAATGGGGGACAGATCCGGAGATCTTGGTGGCCAGGGTAGTTGACTTACACCTTCTAGAGCACGTTGGGTGGCACGGGATACATGCGGACGTGCATTGTCCTCTTGGAACAGCAAGTTTCCTAGCCGGTCTAGGAATGGTAGAACGATGGGTTCGATGACGGTTTGGATGTACCGTGCACTATTCAGTGTCCCCTCGACGATCACCAGAGGTGTACGGCCAGTGTAGGAGATCGCTCCCCTCACCATCATGCCGGGTGTTCGCCCTGTGTGCCTCGGTCGTATGCAGTCCTGATTGTGGCGCTCACCTGCACGGCGCCAAACACGCATACGACCATCATTGACACCAAGGCAGAAGCGACTCTCATCGCTGAAGACGACACGTCTCCATTCGTCCATCCATTCACGCCTGTCGCGACACCACTGGAGGCGGGCTGCACGATGTTGGGGCGTGAGCGGAAGACGGCCTAACGGTGTGCGGGACCGTAGCCCAGCTTCATGGAGACGGTTGCGAATGATCCTCGCCGATACCCCAGGAGCAACAGTGTCCCTAATTTCCTGGGAAGTGGCGGTGCGGTCCCCTAAGGCACTGCGTAGGATTCTACGGTCTTGGCGTGCATCCGTGCGTCGCTGCGGTCCGGTCCCAGGTCGACGGGCACGTGCACCTTCCGCCGACTACTGGCGACAACATCGATGTACTATGGAGACCTCACGCCCCACGTGTTGAGCAATTCGGCGGTACGTCCACCCGGCCTCCCGCATGCCCACTATACGCCCTCGCTCAAAGTCCATCAGCTGCACATACGGTTCACGTCCACGCTGTCGCGGCATGCTACCAGTGTTAAAGACTGCGATGGAGCTCCGTATGCCAGGGCAAACTGGCTGACACTGACGGCGGCGGTGCACAAATGCTGTGCAGCTAGCGCCATTCGACGGCCAACACCGCGGTTCCTCGTGTGTCCGCTGTGCCGTGCGTGTGATCATTGCTTGTACAGCCCTCTCGCAGTGTCCGGAGCAAGTATGGTGGGTCTGACACACCGGTGTCAATGTGTTCTTTTTTCCATTTCCCGGAGTGTACTAGCAGACCAGCCTTGCATTTATACTGCTCAAATTAGACAGTCATTGCAGAGAGATAGCCGTCACTGCACAGGCACTACAGTCGTCACTAGCTGCTAGTCACTGGTGAAGGTTCACAGCAGTCGACAAACCGAGATTAGTCAGCTACGTGCCACCAGAGGACAGTCTTCACTAGCCGCTGACGTCTTAGTGGCTATCCGTCGGAGGGGCTACCCACTGATTGATTGTCATTTTCTGCTGACCACCTGCTTGGTACATCAGGGTACGAGTCTGGGCCATGTGGTGCCAGCAGATAAATCATGTCATTATCTGTCTCTCAGCGCAAGCACACACCACCGTCATCCATGCTGGGGGTGGCGATTTCATCCGACCTGGCATGACACATTTGGTGCTGAGCAGCGGAGGCCAAACCAACTGCCGATGGCAGGCACATTGTACTTCGGTATCCAATGCCACTCTCCTCCGTTCCTTAAACGACACTACAGTCGCTATGCTCTCTCCGTCTGCCGTTTACAATGTGCTTCTGCTGGTCAAGGCTATCCTACATTGGAACTGGCTGCCTCTCCGACACTGGCAACGCTGCTATGATTTGTATGAAATAAACTATTCAGTTAGAGCTGTTTCCATGATGAACGATCGCCTGCACCTGCCATCACACCACTAATGCCACGCCCTGGGTGGTGAAATAATTCACTTCCTGAAAGCCAGCCTTACAACCCACTATAGTCCCACCCAACCCGGCTGCTACAGGGGCAAGTGCTGTTTACTGAGCTATCCAAGCACGACACAAGACCCGCCCTCACAGCTTTACTTCCGGCGTTAACTTACCTACTATCTTCCAAACTTCACAGAAAAACTCTTGTATATATTGTAATAGTAGCAAATCTGAAGGAAAGGATAGTGGGGAGACATGGCTTAGCCTGAAGGATTGTTTTCAGAATTAATTTTCACACGTCGCCAATGAAATGTATTTTTCTCTATTCCTTCTGTTCTTCCTTTTACTGACACAATGTGATTTATGTGATTCAATTACTTGATAATATGTCTTCTCCAGCAGAGCAGTATTCTTGCAGTTGTCTTACCAGCTTTAATACCTCTGTCTGAAGAGCCTCGCAAACAATAACTACCGTCATCCAAGTACTTCCTTCAAATCCTGTATTTACAAGTTGAGCTGTGGCAGTTCGTATCGATTTATCTTCCTGGCCACTTCCTCGGCCAGTGCGACGACGGGAGAGGAAGTGGGCACGGTCCTGGGCGGAGGCGGACTAGGACATCTCTGGGACCGCTATTCCGTGGCAATTTGTGGTTGCGGGTCATCGGTCACTTCTTGCGCTGCACTGTCCCACGAATTTTCTTAATTTTCCGTTCTTCTTTAAATTTGCACTTTTCCGTCTTCCTTCTTGAAATCAAGGCTCAAAATTGTGCGAATATAAAGGTTTCGAACCATCGGACAGTTACTGTATTTCAACAAGTTTATTTCTATAACAAGTTTGGTTCACCACAGAAAATAATTGTGAAATATCTTGATCTATTTCTGTTAAAGTGCTTTTCTAATTATTAAAAATGAATATTTCTAAGCCATCTGGGGCTCTGTACTGATGCCGACCTAGTTATAATACTCAAAAACTTTAAGACAATGTAGAAACAGTGACGTTTAAGCCCCTACAGGCCTCCATGCTGTCACTGTTTTTACATTTGTTGTATTCCTGTTAATTGTTTTGAAGTAGGACATTTACTCTCTTAAAACTGCTGTCCTGTTCACTTTTATTATACAGATGTACTGTTTGAGTTAATATGACCCGACGTAACAAAATACCGAAAAAAAGACTTCTACTCACACGCTATTTTCGTAATGTTGTAAGCTATCGACTTTGTTGTTATATTACAGTACGCTGTTAATGATCGTAACGATTATAACAATAGTAATAATAAAAACATTAATACACAGAACATAAGGGAAGAAAATTCATTGTTTTAATACTCACACAGGATACATTAGGGACAACAGACGTCGGCCGGGTTGACCGAACGGTTCTAGGCACTACAGTCTGGAACCGCGCGTCACTGCAGTCCTGCCTCGGGCATGAATGTGTGTGGTGTCCTTAGGTTAGTTAGGTTTAAGTAGTTCTACGTTCTAGGGGACTGATGACCACAGAAGTTAAATCCCATAGTTCCAAATGGTTGAAATGGCTCTGAGCACTATGGGACGTAACTTCTAAGGTCATCAGTTCCCTAGAACTTTGAACTACTTAAAACTAACTAACGTAAGGACATCACACACATCCATGCCCGAGGCAGGATTGGAACCTGCGACTGTAGCGGTCACGCGGTTCCAGACTGTAGCGCCTAGAGCCTCTCGGCCACTTCGCCCGGCGCTAAGTCTCATAGGGCTCAGAGCCATTTGAATATTTTTTTTTTAACAACAGACGTTTCCATAAAAAAGTCATTCACAACAACCATCTGTCCGTCTGGCCATATCACTTTCTTCCCTTCTTACTCATAGCAGTTTGGATACAAGTAGGTGACGTGTGGTTTTCATACACGTTTACTATACTTCCCACACATTATGACTGTTTTATTACCATTGCTTAAAGGACAGAACTCAACGGCGTGTACGTTTAGTAGAGTTTCTTGTTGTTAGTGATTTAGCCACACCTGCTGTTCCTTCAGGGCCTTGGACGCTCCTGACCATTCTCCAAGAATCTTCTGTTCTCGGAAGATGCTTCCTTGATGTAATGTGCTCTACAATCAATGACTTTCCAAGTTCCACCAAAAACACTCTCCTTCGAGCCAATTCTCACATTCCAGATAGTATCAATCGAAGTCCACGAGACATATGCATTATAAGCAGCAACATCAAGAATTTTGTAAAAAACTAACATAGGCCATCTATTGGCTTTTCGTTTGCATGTATATGTACCTGTTAGCTGATCGAGTGTGTCTCCAGCCCCTTTGGTTGAATTATAGTCTAAAATAATCTTTGGCTTCTCATCAGTCCTGTCACTTATTTCCCCATCACGGTGGAAAGTGCTCAGTAGTACAACATTCTTATTTCCCTTAGGAATATAATTGACCACCGTAGTGTCATTTATGAAGTAAAATATAAACCTCTTTGTTGGTTATATTTTCTGGAAGCTGTGGCTTATTTTTAAGTATAGTTCCTAACGCTGTCAGTTTTAATTTCAGCAGCAGCTGTCGCAAATTGTATGACGTAACCAAATTGTCACTTGTAGCATTATGTCTTCGCAAATCAAAGGTAAGATCAGGAACTACTTTCATTCACAAATTAATTTCTGGAACTGCTCCACGCTCCTTTCCTCCATAAATTTCGGCTTTCAGTACATATGAAGCATTGGTTTCTCACAGAGTCCATACCTCTATCCCATATTTTGCCGGTTAGCTGGACATGTGGTATTTGAATGGACAGCGGCCTCTAAATGCTACGAACTGCTCGTCGACGGTCACGTTTTTCCGTGTATTATACAGTTTACGCAGGACTTTTAACCACTTCTCCCAGATACTGCGAATTACTAGGAGTTTATCAGTACGTCTTTTTTCCTCTCTTGTGGATTCCTTATCAAATCGCAAAACGTGCAATATCTTACAGAATGTTCCTCGAACTATGTTCCTCTCACTATCATCATCCGAGAAACATTTTGTATAAAACATCCTGACAGATTAAAACTGTGTGCCGGACTGAGACTCGAACTCGGGACTTTTCCCAGGAAGTTTCATATCAGCGCACACTCCGCTGCAGAGTGAAAATCTTATTCTGGAAACTTTTTGTAGATTCTCCCATGTGAGCGATAGACACCCGCAAGGAATAGGTGTCCTAAGTATGTGTGAAAAAGAGAATCATCAATCTTTGTAAATTGTTTCCCATGATGTATTCGCAATGCTGTCATTATTCAGACTGATCACAAACGATAGAGAACACAAACTGAGCAAAAACAATGGATATTTCGAACAACTTACAAGTCGCAATGACAAGTCCTTTGTTTTAAACACAGCTCCTTTGTTGAATGTTGAGAGTAATTATGAACAAGCAAAATCATTATTACTATTAAATATGAGACAACCAGAAAGTATTTGACGTTAGAGTAATCATATTATGTGAGTAACTCTTAACGTTTATAACAATATGACTTAAATTAGTTTAAAATTTTTTTAACCCCATACTGCCCTTGCAATTTCAAACAAAGTAAACAAATTCTTTAAAATTATTTCGATACTTACATAATAAGAAACGAAATACATAACCATTTCGGGTCACATAGACCCGAACACAACACCACGGTTGTTTTGGAAGCATTATAAAACATTTTGATCTGGTTCTGTTACAATGATTTTTAATTGGGTGTTTCCCTTGCGTTATCTAGGCACGGACTCGTCTTTCAGTAACTGTTGTTCAACATCGATTAGAATGGACAGGGACTGTGATTGCTGTGTTCGGATGAGGGATGAGTTGGCATCTCTTCGCTCACAGTTGCAGGCGGCGCTGACTTCGGTCGTGCAGCTTGAGGCTGTCGCCAATGGGCACCACTGTGGGGAGCCGGACTTGGGAATCACGGGGATGTCAACCTCGTCCCGTCTGTCCCCAGATCGGTCTGCAGCTGTGGTTGCCCCGGTTGCTATCCGCTGTGGGGCTGAGCCCTCGCCTGTGGTTGTTTGGGAGGTCGTTCCAAGGCGTGGCAGGCAGCGAAAGACGTCTCAGGAGGCTAATCAGAAAGCCTCCCCGGTGCATCCGACAAACAGGTTTCCGGTACTGTCTCTGGCTGAGCCAGATGCAGCTGCCTGCCCTGTTTCAGAGGATCATTCTCAGTCTTCAAGGTCCGGGCAATGGCAGAGGGTGGGCTTATTGGTAGTTGGGAGCTCCAATGTTAGGCGCGTAATGGGGCCCCTTAGGGATGTGGCGACTAAGGAGGGGAAGACATCCAGTGTGCACTACGTGTGCATTCCCAGTGGAGTCATTCCTGATGTGGAAAGGGTCCTTCCGGACACCATGAAGAGCACAGTGTGCAGCAAGCTGCAGGTGGTCGCATATGTCGGCATTAATGACGTGGGTCGCTATGGATCTGTGGAAACTACTCTGGATTCCAGCGGCGATCTGATTTGGTGAAGGCTGCCGGTCTTGATTACGAGATGAAGGCAGAGCTCACCATCTGCAGCATCGTTGACAGAACCTACGGCGGACCTTTGGTGCAGAGCCGGATGGAGGGTCTGAATCAGAGGCTCAGACTGTTTTGCGACCGAGTTGGCTGCAGATTCCTTGACTTGCGCCATAGGGTGGTGCGGTTTCAGTTTCCGCTAAATAGGTCAGGAGATCACTACACTCAGCTGGTGGCTACACGGGTAGCGGAGGCTGTGTGGCGTGGACTGGGCAGTTTCTTAGGTTAGAAGGCCTCGGGAAAGTACGGGGTGGGCTGCAATCACAAAGGGTGCATGGCAAATACAGGACGTGCTTGGATCAAGGAACAGTCGGAATTATAGTTGTAAATTGTTGCAGCTGTGCTGGGAAAGTCCCTAAGCTACAAGCGCTAATAGAAACCACAGAAGCTGAAATCGGTATAGGTACAGAAAGCTGGCTAAAGCCTGAAATAAGTTCTGCGGAAATTTTTACGAAGTCTCAGACAGTGTTCAGGACAGATATATTAGGCAGAATCGGTGGTGGAGTGTTTTTGTCTGTCAGTAGTGGTTTATCTTGTAGTGAAGTCGAAGTAGATATTCCGTGCGAATTAGTATGGGTGGAGGTTATACTTAACAGCCGAACTAAGTTAGTAATTGGCTCCTTCTACCGACCCCCAGACTCCAATGATATAGTTGCTGAACAGTTCAGACAAAATTTGAGTCTCGAACAAATAAGTACCCCACTCATACGGTTATAGTTGGTGGGGACTTCAACCTTCGCTCGATATGTTGGCGAAAATGCTTGTTTAAAACCGTTGGCAGGCAGAAAACATCATCCGAGATTGTCCTAAATGCTTTCTCCAAAAAATAATTTCGAGCAGTTAGTCCACGAATCCACGCGAATTGTAAATGGTTGCGAAAACACACTTGACCTCTTAGCCACAAACAATCCAGAGCTAATAGAGAGCATCATGACTGATACAGGGATTAGCGATCACAAGGTCGTTGTAGCTTGGCTCAGTACCGTTTCTCTCAAATCCACCAGAAACAAACGCAAAATAATTTTATTTAAAAAAGCGAATAAAGTGTCACTAGAAGCTTTCCTCAGAGAGAAACTCCATTCCTTCCGAACTGACTATGGTAATGTAGACGACATGTGGCTCAAATTCAGAGATGTAGTAGCAACAGCAATTGAGAGATTCATAGCTTATAAATTGGTAAGAGATGGAACTGATCCCCCGTGGTACACAAAACAGGTCCGAACGCTGTTGCAGAGGCAGCGGAAAAAGCGTGCGAAGTTCAGAAGAAAGCGAAATCCCGAAGATTGGCTAAAATTTACAGACGCGCGAAATTTGGCGCGGACTTCAATGCGAGATGCCTTTAATAGGTTCCACAACGAAACATTGTCTCGAAATTTGGTAGAAAATCCGAAGAAATTCTGGTCGTATGTAAAGTACACAAACGGCACGACGCAGTCAATACCTACGCTGCGCAGTGCCGATGGTACTGTTACCGACGATTGTGTCGCTAAAGCGGAGTTATTGAATGCAGTTTTCCGAAATTCCTTCACCAGGGAAGACGAATGGAAAATTCTAGAATTTGAAACACGAACAGCTGCCAGCATGAGGTTCTTAGAAGTAGATACCTTAGGGGTTGCGAGGCAACTCAAATCGCTTGATACGGTCAAGTCTTCAGGTCCAGATTGTATACCGATTAGGTTCCTTTCAGATTACGCTTATACAATAGCTCTCTACTTAGCAATAATATACAACCGCTCACTCGCCGATAGATCTGTACCTACAGATTGGAAAATTGCGCAGGTCGCACCAGTGTTTAAGAAGGGTAGTAGGAGTAATCCATCGAACTACAGACCTATATCATTGACGTCGGTTTGCAGTAGGGTTTTGCAGCATATACTGTATTCAAACATAATGAATCACCTGGAGAGGAACGATCTATTGATACGTAATCAGCATGGTTCAGGAAACATCGTTCTTGTGCAACGCAGCTAGCTCTTTATTCGCACGAAGTAATGGCCGCTATCGGCAGGGGATCTTAAGTTTATTCCGTATTTCTAGATTTCCGGAAAGCTTTTGACACCGTTCCTCACAAGCGACTTCTAATCAAGCTGCGGGCCTATGGGGTATCGTCTCAGTTGTGCGACTGTATTCGTGATTTCCTGTCAGGATAGTCGCATTTCGTAGTAGTAGACGGCAAATCATCGAGTAAAACTGAAGTGATATCAGGTGTTCCTGATCTATATAAATGACCAGTGTGTCAATCTGAGCAGTTCTCTTAGGTTGTTCGCAGATGATGCTGTAATTTACATCTACATCTACATCTACATCCGTACTCCGCAAGCCACCTGACGGTGTGTGGCGGAGGTCTATTAAGGTCTATTAAGGTCATCCGAAGACCAGTATCAGTTGCAAAACAATTTAGAAAAGATTGCCATACAGTGTGGCAGGTGGCAGTTGACGCTAAATAACGAAAAGTGTGAGGTGATCCACATGAGTTCCAAAAGAAATCCGTTGGAATTCGATTACTCGATAAATAGTACAATTCTCAAGGCTGTCAATTCAACTAAGTACCTGGGTGTAAAAATTACGAACAACTTCAGTTCGAAAGACCACATAGATAATATTGTGGGGAAGGCGAGCAAAAGGGTGCGTTTCATAGGCAGGACACTTAGAAGATGCAACAAGTCCACTAAAGAAACGGCTTACACTACACTCGTTCGTCGTCTGTTAGAATATTTCTGCGCGGTGTGGGATCCTTACCAGGTGGGATTAACGGAGGACATCCAAAGGGTGCAAAAAAGGGCAACTCGTTTAGTATTATCGCGTAATAGGGGAAAGAGTGTGTCAGATTTGATACTCGAGTTGGGATGGAAGTCATTAAAGGAAAGACGTTTTCCTGTCGCGGCGAGATCTATTTACGAAATCAGTCACCAACCTTCTCTTCCGAATGAGAAAATATTTTATTTAGCCCAACCTAAATAGGTAGGAATGATCATCAAAATAAAATAAGTCAGAGCTCAAACAGAAAGATTTAGGTGTTCGTTTTTCCCACGCGCCGTTCGGGAGTGGAATGGTAGGGAGATAGTATGATTGTGCTTCGATGAACCCTCTGCCAAGCACTTAAATGTGAATTGCAGAGTAATCATGTTAGATGCAGATGTAGATGTAGATAATTTTTTTTGTAATGGAGTGTTGCTAAGGGTTCTGCGGCTAGGTGTAACACTCAAAACATTCAAGGAAATTCTACGCCCTCTGGTACTTGGTGTTTATTGATAATGATCTTGTACTTTTCTTGTAAGAGAGAATTTAGAAGGGAATTATAAGCCTTCTGGTGCCCTGTGACAATTGATGTTAATGTTGTTTGACTTAAAAAAATGATTAATTTCAAGGCAAATTTTAAGCCCCTCTTGAACGCTGTGATTACTGGTTGTTGTTAACTGGCTTTTCACTTAATTCCGTTCTAAAGGAAAATTTTAAATGTTTTCACGAAATAAATCTAGATGTTGTCAACTACAAGTGGTATTGAACCTGGGGACGGTTCTTCTACGATTTCCTACAGGCACTAAAGAGAGAACATTTCAGAAGTACTAAAAAATTAATTTCACATTCTCTAAGAAGGCTGGGACCACCTCTAACTTGTTGATTATCAGGCCTTCCAGTAATCCGAATCGTTAGTACTATCAAGCTCCTATAAACAAGAAAATAATTACGACAATGTCAATAACGCCTCGTTTGCATTGCAGAGGTCTGTTAGCAATAATAAATCAGGAACGAATTTTCACTTTAGATCGGGGGATGCACTGATTTGAAACTTTTGTTACAAGTCCTTCTTCAATGAGGTAAAAGACAACATGTAAGGTTTTCCTAACTCATTCTGGGCGCGGAGTTGTAAAATCATAATTTCTCTTTACTTTTTGTGTTCAGAGATGTGACTGTAAGACATTTAAGAGGAAAAGTGATCTGCTACAGTGTGAGATTATAGAGAACATGGCAGAGAGATATCAAAGTCGAGAAACAAAGAATCTCCAAATGTGTTCTCCAATGTTTTCTGAGAGCCCGAAATTTTTTATGGGAAAGGATTCACGTATAGTCTTTGACATAAAATCCGGTCGGCCGAAATTGAAACTAAGTTATGTAATGGTTTGTTTGTAAATTGCTCTTGGGGCATGCAATAGTGTGTATTATGTCAGAAAGAAAGCCTGTGAACTTAGTGTACATGGAGTGTGGGACTGTACTGGTTAGATGAGACCTGATACTGTTACGACAGATGTTCTGTTCTGTAAACAGTGAAACTGAATCGGGGTTTTGGCTTTGCTGCTATCAAGTCAGTGGTCCAGTTAAGTGTACTGAAATCAATTGTATTGTTTTCTGTGACTCATTTATCGTATGTGTAACTAAACTCATGCTCATAAATTAAGGATAATGCTGTACATGGTGAAACAACGCCTTGGTGGCCGGGTTAAGGGGTTTAAATCACCTCAGGGTATTACCAGGCGGTGCGATTTGACCTGTGGTCGTCGCAGAGTGGCGCTGGCAGCAGTCCACACACGCAGAGGTGTGTTGGTGCATGTCAGAGTACGGTGCAGCGAGTGAGTGTGCAGACGTTTTTAGATGTGCTAATGGCGGCTGTGTGTTGAAAATGGCTCAAAGAACACATATTGATGACGTTATGACGGGCAGAATACTAGGGCGACTGGAGGCTGGTCAAACACAGTAGGTCGTAGCACGATCCCTCCGTGTACCACAAAGTGTGACCTCGAGATCATGGCAACGATTCCAGCAGACAGGAAACGTGTTAGGCGCTACAGTACGGTACGTCCACAGTGTACAACACCACAAGAAGGCCGATATCTCATCATCAGTGCCCGAAGACGGCCACGGAGTACTGAAGGTAGCCTTGCTCGGGACCTTACTGCAGCCACTGGACCAACTGTCTCCAGATAAACAGTCTACAGGCAACTGAACAGACATGATTAATTCGCCCGGGGACCTACAAGGTGCATTCCACTAAACCATGGTCACAGGAGAGCCCTAAAGTCTGGTGTCAAGAACACGATACATGGTTATTGGAACAGTTATGTTCACGGACGAGTCCAGGGTTTTCATCTGGCGTGAACCAGGAACCAGATACCAACCCCTTAATATCCTTGAAATGGACCTGTATGGAGGTCGTGATTTGATGGTGCGGGGTGGGATTATGATTTGTGCACGTACACCCCTGCATGTCTTTGAAAGAGGAACTGTAACGGGTCCGGTGTATCGTGACGTCATTTTGCACCAGGATGTCCACCATTTCAGGAGTGCAGTGGGTCCCACCTTCCTCCTGATAGATGATAACGCACGGCACTACCGAGCTGCCACCATGGAGGAGTACCTTAACATGGAAGGTATCAGTCGAATGGAGTGGCCTGCCTGATCTCCAGACCTAAACCCCATCGTGTATGTCTGGGACGCTCTCACTCGACGTATCTCTGCAGTTGTCGGTCACGCACAATCACCCACAACAATGAAGTCAGGCCTGAAAGCTACCTGGGAAAAGGCGCACATGGGGAAGGAGTATAGTGTCATAATAATGAATGTTGAAGTATTTGTAGGAAAGTAGGACAATGGATCATTATTCCTCCAACCACCGTAATACTTGAACCACAAAACTATCATGTTCGACAACGTTAGTGGGTGCATTACTTGTTCCAAACTCTCACCGTACGAGAGTACGCCCAGAATCACAGCTGACAGAGTATCTGCTCTCATTCGAGACGAGCATACGAGGCCATTCTTCGTTTTTTCAGTCTCTTAATCCGTACCACCAATGTGCGGATGTGAATGGAACATAACGCACCTGCCGTCGGGCAAAGAGGCAACTCACCTGGACTCGCCATGCAGCTGTGGAGTCTGAGATCGCGTGCCATGCAGGCTTGTTTACTGTTGTTGTCGTTTCACACGCTGTTTGACATGGGTTCCATCTTGCCTGTTACACAATGTACCGTTCGTCTACGGCTGTAGCTGACTCTGCAGTTTGCCGTATTTGTAGTTCTGAACGATTCCCATGAACATGAAACTATTTTATGAATAATACTAAATTCCTAGCCTACAATTGTCGTACTTCGCCCTTCTCGCAATTTCCTGATGATTCTTTTCCGTGCGAAGTCCTGTAAGTGTTGCCTCCAGCCATGTTGTAATGAAGAATACCACCACGGTGCACCGTAACTGCTCGTTCATCAAAGGTGCTCAGAGTCTTCTCCCCTCCCTTCAACTCCCTCGTGTTCCAGAGACAGTCGCTTTTGTCAATATAGTCACGCTCATCTGACGCAATATGGCGTCCAGCTTTCTGTGCATGACTGGGAGGCTCCTGGCAACAAGCTCCAACATTTTTATTCATTGAAACTGAATTGCTAATCTGTACGTCACTTTATCTTAAGTTTCACAGAGCAGTATATATTTTAACAAACATGGAACATCAATAAAGGAATATTTCACTAATTGTTCGCAGTGGGTAATCGTAAGCACTCAACATTTAAAGCTTGTGGTAAATTTGAGCTGAAAAGAAAGAAACAGGAAATAAGTAGTAAGGAGGATACGCAAGGGGCATCGGATGTATGGACGTCTTTAGCATTGGTGATGATGACGCTAACGGTGACCACAATTATTAATTTCCTGGCGTATTGCAATCAGTACATAGACCCAGTATACAGCCTAATCTGTTGTGCTGCACCTCTAGAGATATATGGATGGCAAAAATTGTGGTAAAGGTGTCGTGGGTGCTCTGCTTGGAATCATGCTGCATGTACTGGAGGTGAATTCTCTAGTCTACGCTTGTGATTACTGCTTATCCAAGATATTATTATTCTAAAATTCGTTGAAATGCGAGAAAAGAAGTGTTTACACATACCATGTTATGGTTGCAATGCATTTCAATATTTTCCTTTCTCAACACAAATGGTAACATAATTTAAGTGATTATTATTGTCAGTCATTTGTATCTAATATAACCTTCCCTCCTTAAGAACATAATTACCCAACCACTAAGGGTAGTAACCCAATTGGGTGGGGAATCACGCACAGTTACATATTTGCGATATCTGTAATCAAACTTCATTGACCCGTTTTTCACGTCTAAAATGATGCAGTACTGTACATTACATAAAGTACAACAATCTTACACACATTTGGTACTAGGTTACTTATTATGAATATGTTAAAACAATAACTTTTGATTAAGTGCGTACCTACGTCTACATTTACGTATACATCCATATTCTACAAGCCACCATACCATCCTTGGCGGAGAGTACCTTGTAACACTACTAGTCATTCCCTTTCCTGTTCCACTCCCAAAGACAGCGAGAGGAAAATGACTGTCTATACGCCTCCATATAAACCCTAATTTCTCGTATCTTTTCTTCACTGTCCTTACGCAAGATACATATGGCGCAGTAGAATCATTCTACAGGCAGCTTCAAATGCCGGTTCTCTAAATTTTCGCAGTAGTGTTCCTCGAAGAGAACTTCGTCTTTCTTCTAGGGATTCCCATTTGAGTTCCCGAAGCAAGTCCATATATTCGTATGTTGTTCGAACCTTCGGTTAACAGGTATAGCAGCCCGCCTCCGAATTGCTTCCATTTCTTCCTTTTATCTGACCAGTATAGCCCTCAGCAGATGGTGTAGAATCGGCGAGGCAGACATGTCCACATCTTGCAGTGATCCAACAGCAAGTCAACACCGTGGACGAAGCTGTCCTGTTTGTTACGTCTATTCGGACCAAACGGCGGTCATCCTGTGCTTTGGTGACAATGTGTTTTCCAGTACCTGTTCGTCGTTGTACACGATCCTCATTTATCTTCGGCTTCAACACCGAGATCACCGTCCTAGCAGCGGTCCCTGTAAAAGCTGCAGTGTCACGGTATGACAAAACAGTTTCCCTGAAACCAAAGAACATCGACACGCTTATACTGCGCCTTTTAACGTCGATGAGGTATACGGGCACCGGCTTGCAGGTTGCACTTCATTTGACGGATCAGCACCTGCTGAGCATGGCATAACACTGACCTGTCGGATCACACAAGAGAGAGCGCTTTTGGGTCTACGTGTGCGCCGTCTCTGTAGAATCTTGATTATGTGACATGTCTGCAAGGATGTACATACACTCCAATTTTGGGGTGACGCAAGCCTTCCCTGCTGGATGTTGTAATTTTCACAAATACTAATCTATTTATAGCATTTATATTCAGCATACGTTGAATGTAAGGAACTAATGTTTGTTTAATATTCAAGTATCAATTTTTTGTGTATTTGAGTAATGACTGTGATTGCAGCCTCTTCTTTTCAGAGTAGCCATTGCTCCCTACATTCTCATTCTTTCATTTATCTTCTATAAGTGTTCCAGTTCCGGCCTTCCCCAACAGTTTTAACTGTCTACATTTCCCATCAGTACCGTGGAGCTTATTCCCTGACGTATCAGCATATGATGTATCATCCTGTCCCATCTTCTTGTCAGTGATTTCCATTTGCTCATTCCTTCAAAGGTTCTGCGGACAACTTCCTCATTGCCCATTTTATCAGTCCACCTAATTTTCATCATTCTTCTTCTGTAGTATCACATGTCAAACGCTTGATTATCTTCTGGTTTTCCCACTGTCCATGTTTCGGTACCATACCATGATGAACACCACGTGTAATTTCTCATAAATTTCTTCCTGAAATTGAGGCCCGTGTGTGAAACCAGTAGACTTCTTACGGCCAGGAATACCCTCTTTACTCGTAACAGTCTACCTTTTATTCCTCCTTGCCTGATCCGAGTGACTGTTTTGCTTCCAAGATATCACAATTCATTAATTTCGTCTTCTTCTTTGTTATCAATGTTGATGTTAAGTTTCTCGATATTCTCAATTCTGTGACTTCTCATTAATTTTGCCTTTTTCGGGTGTACTTTCAGTCGATATTCTGTACTCCATTCAACAAACGCTATGTTTTTTATTTATTTTCACTGAACATAGCAATGTCATCAGCGAATCTTTTCATTGATATCCTTTCATCCTGAATTGTAGTATGAATCTTAAACTTTCTTTTACTTTTATCATGGCCTCTTCGTCATGAAGTCTGAAGAGTAGGGGCAAAATTCTGCATGCCTGTAAACAACCTGCTTAATCCAAGCTGTTCGATCCTGGTCCTTCAGTCTTCCTGTTCTCTCTTGGTTATTGTACATATTGTAATTACGCGTCTTTCCTTGCAGTTTACTCCCATTTTCCTCAGACGTTTTAGCATGTTCCACCACTTTCCATTGAAAACCCTCTTTTTACAGTGACAAATGATATGAGCGTGTCTCATGTTTCTACAGTCCGAAGATATTTCATATCAGTCTGGCCAGTCTGTTAATTTTCGTCGGCTAAATATATGTTAGTATGGCTCAAATGATAACACAAAATATCATCTTTAAAATAACTGTAGCCAGAAAAGAACAAGCAATCTGGGCCCAGAACAGGCAACCAAGCTTATTGTAACGAAAGACTGTATGGCCTATGGCACCTAGTGTAGCGACAACAGGGTAAGACATCATCCCAAAAAATACTCAGCTTATCTACGATAGACACAAAGTAATATAGTCGCCAGCTACCCTTTTCTCTCTAAAAACTACACCCAATCGCAAAACATTGACTAATAACAATATATCCACATATCCATAATTATGTCTAAATGGCCAGTAATGTACACTCAAGCTAATAAATTAAAGATAACTGTAAAATGTGGTGCCACACAAAGAGGCATTACACATAACTGGCGCTAATAACAGAGCCACATAGGGAACATGGCGAGTCCAGGTGAGTTGCCTCTTTGCCCGACGGCAGGTGCGTTATGTTCCATTCACATCCGCACATTGGTGGTACGGATTAAGAGACTGAAAAAACGAAGAATGGCCTCGTATGCTCGTCTCGAATGAGAGCAGATACTCTGTCAGCTGTGATTCTGGGCGTACTCTCGTACGGTGAGAGTTTGGAACAAGTAATGCACCCACTAACGTTGTCGAACATGATAGTTTTGTGGTTCAAGTATTACGGTGGTTGGAGGAATAATGATCCATTGTCCTACTTTCCTACAAATACTTCAACATTCATTATTATGACACTATACTCCTTCCCCATGTGCGCCTTTTCCCAGGTAGCTTTCAGGCCTGACTTCATTGTTGTGGGTGATTGTGCGTGACCGACAACTGCAGAGATACGTCGAGTGAGAGCGTCCCAGACATACACGATGGGGTTTAGGTCTGGAGATCAGGCAGGCCACTCCATTCGACTGATACCTTCCATGTTAAGGTACTCCTCCATGGTGGCAGCTCGGTAGTGCCGTGCGTTATCATCTATCAGGAGGAAGGTGGGACCCACTGCACTCCTGAAATGGTGGACATCCTGGTGCAAAATGACGTCACGATACACCGGACCCGTTACAGTTCCTCTTTCAAAGACATGCAGGGGTGTACGTGCACAAATCATAATCCCACCCCGCACCATCAAATCACGACCTCCATACAGGTCCATTTCAAGGATATTAAGGGGTTGGTATCTGGTTCCTGGTTCACGCCAGATGAAAACCCTGGACTCGTCCGTGAACATAACTGTTCCAATAACCATGTATCGTGTTCTTGACACCAGACTTTAGGGCTCTCCTGTGACCATGGTTTAGTGGAATGCACCTTGTAGGTCCCCGGGCGAATTAATCATGTCTGTTCAGTTGCCTGTAGACTGTTTATCTGGAGACAGTTGGTCCAGTGGCTGCAGTAAGGTCCCGAGCAAGGCTACCTTCAGTACTCCGTGGCCGTCTTCGGGCACTGATGATGAGATATCGGCCTTCTTGTGGTGTTGTACACTGTGGACGTACCGTACTGTAGCGCCTAACACGTTTCCTGTCTGCTGGAATCGTTGCCATGATCTCGAGGTCACACTTTGTGGTACACGGAGGGATCGTGCTACGACCTACTGTGTTTGACCAGCCTCCAGTCGCCCTAGTATTCTGCCCGTCATAACGTCATCAATATGTGTTCTTTGAGCCATTTTCAACACACAGCCGCCATTAGCACATCTAAAAACGTCTGCACACTCACTCGCTGCACCGTACTCTGACATGCACCAACACACCTCTGCGTGTGTGGACTGCTGCCAGCGCCACTCTGCGACGACCACAGGTCAAATCGCACCGCCTGGTAATACCCTGAGGTGATTTAAACCCCTTAACCCGGCCACCAAGGCGTTGTTTCACCATGTACAGCATTATCCTTAATTTATGAGCATGAGTTTAGTTACACATACGATAAATGAGTCACAGAAAACAATACAATTGATTTCAGTACACTTAACTGGACCACTGACTTGATAGCAGCAAAGCCAAAACCCCGATTCAGTTTCACTGTTTACAGAACAGAACATCTGTCGTAACAGTATCAGGTCTCATCTAACCAGTACAGTCCCACACTCCATGTACACTAAGTTCACAGGCTTTCTTTCTGACATAATACACACTATTGCATGCCCCAAGAGCAATTTACAAACAAACCATTACATAACTTAGTTTCAATTTCGGCCGACCGGATTTTATGTCAAAGACTATACGTGAATCCTTTCCCATAAAAAATTTCGGGCTCTCAGAAAACATTGGAGAACACATTTGGAGATTCTTTGTTTCTCGACTTTGATATCTCTCTGCCATGTTCTCTATAATCTCACACTGTAGCAGATCACTTTTCCTCTTAAATGTCTTACAGTCACATCTCTGAACACAAAAAGTAAAGAGAAATTATGATTTTACAACTCCGCGCCCAGAATGAGTTAGGAAAACCTTACATGTTGTCTTTTACCTCATTGAAGAAGGACTTGTAACAAAAGTTTCAAATCAGTGCATCCCCCGATCTAAAGTGAAAATTCGTTCCTGATTTATTATTGCTAACAGACCTCTGCAATGCAAACGAGGCGTTATTGACATTGTCGTAATTATTTTCTTGTTTATAGGAGCTTGATAGTACTAACGATTCGGATTACTGGAAGGCCTGATAATCAACAAGTTAGAGGTGGTCCCAGCCTTCTTAGAGAATGTGAAATTAATTTTTTAGTACTTCTGAAATGTTCTCTCTTTAGTGCCTGTAGGAAATCGTAGAAGAACCGTCCCCAGGTTCAATACCACTTGTAGTTGACAACATCTAGATTTATTTCGTGAAAACATTTAAAATTTTCCTTTAGAACGGAATTAAGTGAAAAGCCAGTTAACAACAACCAGTAATCACAGCGTTCAAGAGGGGCTTAAAATTTGCCTTGAAATTAATCATTTTTTTAAGTCAAACAACATTAACATCAATTGTCACAGGGCACCAGAAGGCTTATAATTCCCTTCTAAATTCTCTCTTACAAGAAAAGTACAAGATCATTATCAATAAACACCAAGTACCAGAGGGCGTAGAATTTCCTTGAATGTTTTGAGTGTTACACCTAGCCGCAGAACCCTTAGCAACACTCCATTACAAAAAAAATTATCTACATCTACATCTGCATCTAACATGATTACTCTGCAATTCACATTTAAGTGCTTGGCAGAGGG
This sequence comes from Schistocerca gregaria, assembly GCF_023897955.1. Classification (NCBI taxonomy): domain Eukaryota; kingdom Metazoa; phylum Arthropoda; class Insecta; order Orthoptera; family Acrididae; genus Schistocerca; species Schistocerca gregaria. The sequence continues at coordinate 932,635,795 of NC_064920.1, read as the reverse complement.
TTCATCGAAGCACAATCATACTATCTCCCTACCATTCCACTCCCGAACGGCGCGTGGGAAAAACGAACACCTAAATCTTTCTGTTTGAGCTCTGACTTATTTTATTTTGATGATCATTCCTACCTATTTAGGTTGGGCTAAATAAAATATTTTCTCATTCGGAAGAGAAGGTTGGTGACTGATTTCGTAAATAGATCTCGCCGCGACAGGAAAACGTCTTTCCTTTAATGACTTCCATCCCAACTCGAGTATCAAATCTGACACACTCTTTCCCCTATTACGCGATAATACTAAACGAGTTGCCCTTTTTTGCACCCTTTGGATGTCCTCCGTTAATCCCACCTGGTAAGGATCCCACACCGCGCAGAAATATTCTAACAGACGACGAACGAGTGTAGTGTAAGCCGTTTCTTTAGTGGACTTGTTGCATCTTCTAAGTGTCCTGCCTATGAAACGCACCCTTTTGCTCGCCTTCCCCACAATATTATCTATGTGGTCTTTCGAACTGAAGTTGTTCGTAATTTTTACACCCAGGTACTTAGTTGAATTGACAGCCTTGAGAATTGTACTATTTATCGAGTAATCGAATTCCAACGGATTTCTTTTGGAACTCATGTGGATCACCTCACACTTTTCGTTATTTAGCGTCAACTGCCACCTGCCACACTGTATGGCAATCTTTTCTAAATTGTTTTGCAACTGATACTGGTCTTCGGATGACCTTAATAGACCTTAATAGACCTCCGCCACACACCGTCAGGTGGCTTGCGGAGTACGGATGTAGATGTAGATGTAGATGTAAATTACAGCATCATCTGCGAACAACCTAAGAGAACTGCTCAGATTGACACACTGGTCATTTATATAGATCAGGAACACCTGATATCACTTCAGTTTTACTCGATGATTTGCCGTCTACTACTACGAAATGCGACTATCCTGACAGGAAATCACGAATACAGTCGCACAACTGAGACGATACCCCATAGGCCCGCAGCTTGATTAGAAGTCGCTTGTGAGGAACGGTGTCAAAAGCTTTCCGGAAATCTAGAAATACGGAATAAACTTAAGATCCCCTGCCGATAGCGGCCATTACTTCGTGCGAATAAAGAGCTAGCTGCGTTGCACAAGAACGATGTTTCCTGAACCATGCTGATTACGTATCAATAGATCGTTCCTCTCCAGGTGATTCATTATGTTTGAATACAGTATATGCTGCAAAACCCTACTGCAAACCGACGTCAATGATATAGGTCTGTAGTTCGATGGATTACTCCTACTACCCTTCTTAAACACTGGTGCGACCTGCGCAATTTTCCAATCTGTAGGTACAGATCTATCGGCGAGTGAGCGGTTGTATATTATTGCTAAGTAGAGAGCTATTGTATAAGCGTAATCTGAAAGGAACCTAATCGGTATACAATCTGGACCTGAAGACTTGACCGTATCAAGCGATTTGAGTTGCCTCGCAACCCCTAAGGTATCTACTTCTAAGAACCTCATGCTGGCAGCTGTTCGTGTTTCAAATTCTAGAATTTTCCATTCGTCTTCCCTGGTGAAGGAATTTCGGAAAACTGCATTCAATAACTCCGCTTTAGCGACACAATCGTCGGTAACAGTACCATCGGCACTGCGCAGCGTAGGTATTGACTGCGTCGTGCCGTTTGTGTACTTTACATACGACCAGAATTTCTTCGGATTTTCTACCAAATTTCGAGACAATGTTTCGTTGTGGAACCTATTAAAGGCATCTCGCATTGAAGTCCGCGCCAAATTTCGCGCGTCTGTAAATTTTAGCCAATCTTCGGGATTTCGCTTTCTTCTGAACTTCGCACGCTTTTTCCGCTGCCTCTGCAACAGCGTTCGGACCTGTTTTGTGTACCACGGGGGATCAGTTCCATCTCTTACCAATTTATAAGCTATGAATCTCTCAATTGCTGTTGCTACTACATCTCTGAATTTGAGCCACATGTCGTCTACATTACCATAGTCAGTTCGGAAGGAATGGAGTTTCTCTCTGAGGAAAGCTTCTAGTGACACTTTATTCGCTTTTTTAAATAAAATTATTTTGCGTTTGTTTCTGGTGGATTTGAGAGAAACGGTACTGAGCCAAGCTACAACGACCTTGTGATCGCTAATCCCTGTATCAGTCATGATGCTCTCTATTAGCTCTGGATTGTTTGTGGCTAAGAGGTCAAGTGTGTTTTCGCAACCATTTACAATTCGCGTGGATTCGTGGACTAACTGCTCGAAATTATTTTTTGGAGAAAGCATTTAGGACAATCTCGGATGATGTTTTCTGCCTGCCAACGGTTTTAAACAAGCATTTTCGCCAACATATCGAGCGAAGGTTGAAGTCCCCACCAACTATAACCGTATGAGTGGGTACTTATTTGTTCGAGACTCAAATTTTGTCTGAACTGTTCAGCAACTATATCATTGGAGTCTGGGGGTCGGTAGAAGGAGCCAATTACTAACTTAGTTCGGCTGTTAAGTATAACCTCCACCCATACTAATTCGCACGGAATATCTACTTCGACTTCACTACAAGATAAACCACTACTGACAGACAAAAACACTCCACCACCGATTCTGCCTAATATATCTGTCCTGAACACTGTCTGAGACTTCGTAAAAATTTCCGCAGAACTTATTTCAGGCTTTAGCCAGCTTTCTGTACCTATACCGATTTCAGCTTCTGTGGTTTCTATTAGCGCTTGTAGCTTAGGGACTTTCCCAGCACAGCTGCAACAATTTACAACTATAATTCCGACTGTTCCTTGATCCAAGCACGTCCTGTATTTGCCATGCACCCTTTGTGATTGCAGCCCACCCCGTACTTTCCCGAGGCCTTCTAACCTAAGAAACTGCCCAGTCCACGCCACACAGCCTCCGCTACCCGTGTAGCCACCAGCTGAGTGTAGTGATCTCCTGACCTATTTAGCGGAAACTGAAACCGCACCACCCTATGGCGCAAGTCAAGGAATCTGCAGCCAACTCGGTCGCAAAACAGTCTGAGCCTCTGATTCAGACCCTCCATCCGGCTCTGCACCAAAGGTCCGCCGTAGGTTCTGTCAACGATGCTGCAGATGGTGAGCTCTGCCTTCATCTCGTAATCAAGACCGGCAGCCTTCACCAAATCAGATCGCCGCTGGAATCCAGAGTAGTTTCCACAGATCCATAGCGACCCACGTCATTAATGCCGACATATGCGACCACCTGCAGCTTGCTGCACACTGTGCTCTTCATGGTGTCCGGAAGGACCCTTTCCACATCAGGAATGACTCCACTGGGAATGCACACGAAGTGCACACTGGATGTCTTCCCCTCCTTAGTCGCCACATCCCTAAGGGGCCCCATTACGCGCCTAACATTGGAGCTCCCAACTACCAATAAGCCCACCCTCTGCCATTGCCCGGACCTTGAAGACTGAGAATGATCCTCTGAAACAGGGCAGGCAGCTGCATCTGGCTCAGCCAGAGACAGTACCGGAAACCTGTTTGTCGGATGCACCGGGGAGGCTTTCTGATTAGCCTCCTGAGACGTCTTTCGCTGCCTGCCACGCCTTGGAACGACCTCCCAAACAACCACAGGCGAGGGCTCAGCCCCACAGCGGATAGCAACCGGGGCAACCACAGCTGCAGACCGATCTGGGGACAGACGGGACGAGGTTGACATCCCCGTGATTCCCAAGTCCGGCTCCCCACAGTGGTGCCCATTGGCGACAGCCTCAAGCTGCACGACCGAAGTCAGCGCCGCCTGCAACTGTGAGCGAAGAGATGCCAACTCATCCCTCATCCGAACACAGCAATCACAGTCCCTGTCCATTCTAATCGATGTTGAACAACAGTTACTGAAAGACGAGTCCGTGCCTAGATAACGCAAGGGAAACACCCAATTAAAAATCATTGTAACAGAACCAGATCAAAATGTTTTATAATGCTTCCAAAACAACCGTGGTGTTGTGTTCGGGTCTATGTGACCCGAAATGGTTATGTATTTCGTTTCTTATTATGTAAGTATCGAAATAATTTTAAAGAATTTGTTTACTTTGTTTGAAATTGCAAGGGCAGTATGGGGTTAAAAAAATTTTAAACTAATTTAAGTCATATTGTTATAAACGTTAAGAGTTACTCACATAATATGATTACTCTAACGTCAAATACTTTCTGGTTGTCTCATATTTAATAGTAATAATGATTTTGCTTGTTCATAATTACTCTCAACATTCAACAAAGGAGCTGTGTTTAAAACAAAGGACTTGTCATTGCGACTTGTAAGTTGTTCGAAATATCCATTGTTTTTGCTCAGTTTGTGTTCTCTATCGTTTGTGATCAGTCTGAATAATGACAGCATTGCGAATACATCATGGGAAACAATTTACAAAGATTGATGATTCTCTTTTTCACACATACTTAGGACACCTATTCCTTGCGGGTGTCTATCGCTCACATGGGAGAATCTACAAAAAGTTTCCAGAATAAGATTTTCACTCTGCAGCGGAGTGTGCGCTGATATGAAACTTCCTGGGAAAAGTCCCGAGTTCGAGTCTCAGTCCGGCACACAGTTTTAATCTGTCAGGATGTTTTATACAAAATGTTTCTCGGATGATGATAGTGAGAGGAACATAGTTCGAGGAACATTCTGTAAGATATTGCACGTTTTGCGATTTGATAAGGAATCCACAAGAGAGGAAAAAAGACGTACTGATAAACTCCTAGTAATTCGCAGTATCTGGGAGAAGTGGTTAAAAGTCCTGCGTAAACTGTATAATACACGGAAAAACGTGACCGTCGACGAGCAGTTCGTAGCATTTAGAGGCCGCTGTCCATTCAAATACCACATGTCCAGCTAACCGGCAAAATATGGGATAGAGGTATGGACTCTGTGAGAAACCAATGCTTCATATGTACTGAAAGCCGAAATTTATGGAGGAAAGGAGCGTGGAGCAGTTCTGAAGTTGTTAGACGAGTGTGCTCGCCCGTCTGTTCTTTCTTTCTTTCTTTTGCTTGTGCCGTTTTCCTGCAATGAGGCAGGGTCAGCATGGTTAATTGGATTTGGCAAGGTTAATTTAAGGGGTTGCTGGATGCCCTTCCTGCCACCACTCCGTACCCCTGGGAAAGAATTAATGTACCGCAACTGTCTGTGTCTAGTGTAATCCATGGAATAGTGCGAATGTGGTCAGATGTCTGCGAGACGTGTACCTGAGTCGGGACCAGCTCGGTATTCACCTAGTGGTTTGTGGAAAACCGCCTAAAAACGACATCCAGACCGGCCGGCACACCTGCCCCCGTCGTTAAGCCGCCAGGCGCATTCGATCAGGGGACGGCGCACCTAAACGAGTCCAGGAAGCAGCGCTTTAGCGCTCTCGGCTAACCTGGCGGGTGTGCTGGCCCGTCCGTTCTCCCGTCTGAAATCCAATTCTATCGCGTGAAGGTTGCGTTGGAAAGATGTATCGCACCATACTCAGATGCACCGTGACCATCTAGCAGCTGTCAACCGAGCTGGAGGAGTAAAATAATAGTCTGCCGCAAGAACTACTTGCCACTGGAGCACGTTGCAGAGTGTGCATTGCCATCCTTGGTGAACATACACCTTATCAGGGATCATAAATGTCCAATAACCACCATAAATCGCGGTGACTCTACCGTAATTACTTTCTTTCAGTAAAATGTCATTTCTCTCCGTCTCATTGCTTACTTTTCTGTTACTATTTCTACTATACCGTAGCAGTTCATTCTATGTATGGTCCATGTTTCATGAATCTTCGTTATTTGGCAGTCACACAACCCGCGAAACTTACTTTCATCCTTAGATTTTGGACATTAGTAAATAAAATTGTATCACTGAGTAAGTGGTTAAATCCACTTCTGTCTGTTATACCGAAAAAAGTAATATAAACAGAAATCATTGATTGTCACGGACCAACTCCTTCAACAGCGTGACGCTTCTTTTTGGCATGGAAGCGTTACTGCCATTACTACAAATTTTATGTTTCTTCTGGGTTTCATCTGATATTTACGGTACAGTATGGGCTAGGGCAATATGATAAGATATTGATGATAAAATATTGATGTATACAGAGGGTTTTCAACGTTGAGATAATAAGTACCCTGGTTTAAATGTTAATAAAAAGTTTTTAAACATACATATTACAAGGTTAACGAAAACTTCGTGCGCTCTACCGAATTCTGTCTTACTTTCCCTTACACATCCTCACGTATCAGCGTGCAGAGTGACTTCCCACGTTTCGATTCGTAACAGGCAGCTGGCTTTGTTCCACTAGAAGCTTTTCTGTCACAACATGTAGTAAAATCTGTAATGTCGGATGAAATTAGTTCACACCTGTAGGTTGATAACCTAATGAATAGGTTTCAAAACAGAGTAGATGTCACGCCTTCACTGTTGTGTCAGCGACTGCAATTAATTGACATTTGCCGCACCACAAACGTTGACACTACAGAGAACTGAAATGTGCGTTACAAGCTTCGAGAGATATTCCATTCACTGAAATGTTTCTGTTTTCAGGGTATCTTGCTGCTTTCGATTAGTCATGCGAAAACTAGTGGGTGCTTATGAATAAGTACATACAACTACGAAAAAAATCGGAGCGACAAAAAGCAATTAATTTAGAGAATGAAATTTAAGGAATAAATTGTGTTAGGTAAGATATTTATGTTATTAACATTTCAAGATCGCAGGTTAATGTAACCGCGGCGTAAACCATTTGCAAATGTGAAATGCTGGACGTTAATAACCGGTGTAATCGCCAGAGTGTTAAATGCTAACATACATGGGCCGGAGGTCAGTTTGTAGGATGGGACTCCATGCCTATTGCACTTGATCAGTCATTACAGGGACAGTAATTCTGATTGTAGACGCAGCTGGAGTCTTCCGATGATGTCCCATGTGTGCTCGAATGGAGACAGATCTGGCGATCGAGCAAGCAAAGGCGACAGGTCGACGCTCTGTAGAGCATGTGGGGTTATAACAGTGGTATGTAGGCGAGCGTTATTCTTTTGGAAAACACCCTCAGAAATGCCGTTCATGACTGGCCGCACAAGAACATGATGCGCAGACTAACTAAAAAATTTGCAGTGTATGTGCGTAAGATAACATAGTACTCCTGCTGTAATGAAATCGCAACCCAGATTTTCAAACCAACAAAGAAGATCAGAGAGTGTCTTAGATCAGCAAAGGAGAAATGGTGCTTATTTCCAGTTTTGGGAATATAACGCATACCAAGCACATGCAGAAAATTTTGTGTTGTAGTGACTGGATAATCAATCAAAACCAGGATCAAAGAACATAAGTGGCATTGCAGGTTGGGGCAGGCGGAGAAATCGGCTGTGGCAGAGCACACAATGCGTGAGACTGACAGCGAACTAAAATTCAACAACATGGAAGTTCTGGTTGTAGAGAAGCACTATCACCTCTAGTTCAGAGAGGCTATAGAAATACAAAAACATCGGAATAGCTTCAACAAGAAAGAAGAAAGCCTTAAGGTAAACTCATCCTGGCTTGCTGTGGTGCAGCAAATGACTGTTGTTGGTACCTAGAGGAGAACTACACTGGAAATGACCACGTTGAATCCCTCGGACATTGGCTCGCCAGGAACATATAGGCTGAAGCTGTCAGCTTGGCTCCATTTCATCACCAGAAATTGAGGGCGAACCTTTGACAATGCCAGCCACTTGTCCTGGCGAAATGTCAGTAAGATAATCAGACGAATGTAGGCTAAAGAATCCCAGATAGAAGCAAATACGCACTTTGTTGTTCTTAGTTCTGCTCCACATAATGTCTGTAGATTAAAATTATTTACATTAGAAAAAAAATTCTAGGTGTAGATCTGCGTGTCTGCAGGCTCTCAAGTGGACTCCTTTTAAGCAACGCCTGGCGATTACTGCCACCGAGGCAGACCGACATTTTATCAGGAAACACAATAGACCTCCAATGAGCCTCACTTGGCACCACTGAAGACGCAGATGGAGATGGTTTGGAGTCAGTCGAATGCACATTACAATGCGTCTGGTACGGACCTTTCCTGGAAGTAATCGACCTCTAACAATTCTTTGCGTCACTGTGGTGCCAACCGAAGATTGATGTGGTGCTGCAGACACAGTACCTCGCTCCCGAGCCATGCGCCGAACACAATGGCCTTCCCTCTCGGATGACCATCGCAACCAAGAATCACGCACAGTGGCTGCATTCCTCTCAAGTCTTTCTTCAAAATCGCGGAAGGAACATGGAGCACCTCGAAGCCCAATATACCATCTCATTAGAAGTCAGTGAGATGTTGATAATGGCATCTTTGTCGTCGTAAAGGCATTCTCGACTAATATCAGCTGACCGCTTCCCATTTCAACACCAACTAACGTTCACGATTCCCTAGAGGGGACATACAATGGGGAGGTGACCATGAAGAATCAATTGAATAAACAACGAGTCGGGCTATGGAATATCAGAAGCTTTAACAGTACCTGTCTGTGAAGTGAAATGGGAAGAAGACAAGGATTTATACTCAGATAAGTAAAGTAGCAGTCATAGAAGTGAAATGAGAAGAAGACAAGGATTTCTGGTCAGATAATTAAAGGGTAATATTAACATCAGCAGAAAACGGTATAACGGGAGTAGGATTCGTTACAAATTGGGAGATAGGGCAGATAGTGGGTTACTGTGAACAGTTTAGTGATAGAGTTGTTGTTATCAGAATGGACAGCTAATCAACATCGACAACGATGTTTCGGGTACATACGCTAACGTCGCAAGCTGATGAGATAGAGAAAGTACATGACGATATGGTAAAGTTAATACAGTGTGTAAAGGGAGATGAATATCTAATATCCCTGGGGGACTGGAATGCAGTTGTAGGGGAAGGAGTAGAAGAAAAGGTTATAGGAGATTATAGGCTTCGGACAAGGAATTAAAGAGGAGAAAGATTAATTGAGATATGTAATAAATTTCAGCAACTAATAACGACTACTCTATTCAGGAATCACAAGAGCGGGAAGTATACGCGAAAAGGTCAGGTGATAAGGACGGATTTCAGTTAGAGTACATCATCGTCAGACAAACGTTCTGACATCTGATAGTGGATTGTAAGGCGTACCCAGAAGCAGACATATATACAGATCCCAATTTAGTATTGATGAAGAGTAGGCTGAAGCTTAAGAGATTAGTCAGGAAGAATTAATATCCAAAAAAGTGCGATACATTTGTAGTTCTCTAACGCTATAGATACATCAGTAAGGAATAGCTAAGGAGACAGTGCAGTTGAAGAGGAGTGGACACCTATCAAAAAGACCATCACAGTAGTTGGAAAGAAAAACCTGGAAACAAAGAAACCTTGTGTAACAAAAGAAATACTTCAGCTGATCGACGAAAGAAGGAAGTACAAAAAAGTTCAGGGAAATTCAGGAATAAAGATACACAAGTCGCTGGTGAATGAAATAAATAGGAAGTGCCGAGAAGCTAAGACGAAATGACAGCATGAAAAGTCTGAAGAAATCGGAAACGAAATGATTGTCAGAAGGATACTGTTTTCCTGAGTGAAAATGAAGGAGACTTACATGATCTGCTGAATGGAATGAACAGCCTAATGAATACAGAATATGGACTGAGAGTAAATCGTAGAAAGACGAAATTAATGAGAAGTAGCAGAAACGAAAACAGCGAGATACCTAATAACAGGATCGAAAGTCACAATGTTGATGAAGTTAAGAAATTCTGTTACCTAGGCAGCAAAATAACCAATGACAGGGGGAGAAAGGAGAACATAAAAAGCAGACCATCACTGGCGAAAAGGGTATTCCTTAGTAAGAGAGGTCTACTAGTATCAAACATAGGCCTCAATTTGAGGAAGAAATTTCTGATAATGTACGTTTGGACCACAGCATTGTATGTATGGTAGTGAAACATGGACCTTGGGAAAACCGGAACAGAAGAGTATCGAAGCAAGTGAGATGCGGGGTTACAGATGAATGTTGAAAATTAGGCTGACTGATAAGGTAGGAACGAGTAGGTTCTGCACAGAATTGGAGAATAAAGGAATTTCTGGAAAACACTGACAAGGAGAAGGGACAGGATGATAGTACATCTGTCAAGAAATCAGAGAATGTTCTCCACAGTACTAGAGATAGCCGTAGAGGAAGATGGAATTTGGAATACATTGACCAAATAATTGAGGACGTAGTTTGTAAGAGCTGCTCTGAGTTGAAGATTTTGTCACACAAGAGGAATTCGTGGCGAGTCGCATCAAACCAGTTGAAAGACTGATGACTCAAAAGAAATGTTAATAGAAATGAAAAGATCGTACGGCATTGTTGGCCAAGAGACCCCATGCTGGGTGGTCGGCCGCCGAAATTGCAAGTGCTTTTTAGCTGACGCTACTTCGGCGACTTGGGAGTCAAAGATGATGAAAGACACACACCACCCAGTCATCGCAAGGCAGAGAAAGTCCTGTCATCGCCGGGAATCGAACCCGGGATCCCGTGAGCGGGAAGCGAGAACGAACTGCGGACATGTTAATAGAATATGTTCCAGTCAGAAATAAGTACTTCCATTCCCATTCCTTGTAAACCGCAATAATATTATATATTTATGGGAATTAGTATTCGCTGTAAGGTTTGGTTTAGCGACGAAGCGAACTTTCATTTTGATGTGTTAATCAATAAGAAAAATTGGCGTATTTGGGGGGACTGATAATCCGCATTCCGCGATCGGTAAGTCTCTTCACCCTCAACGGGTGGCTAGTGTGCAAAGTGCAGTCACGTAATAATCGGTAAGATATTCCTTGATGGCACGGTAACTACCGAACGGTTTAGGACGATGATTTCATCCCCATTATCCAAAGCGACCCTAATTTAGACAAGATTTTTTTTTTTCGTGCAAGACGTATCTCGACCCTGTTGAAGCAAGAGACAACACTTCGAGAAACGCATTCTGCCTCTGTTGTACCCAAAGAACACTGGCAAGGGCCTCTGTTGTCAGCCATATTCTCCTTTTTGTGGGGCTATGTTAAAGTCAATGTGTACAGCAATAACGCCAAAACCATGGCTGAGCAGCAAACAGCCATTCAGGAGGTCATCGATGCTCCGACACTTCAGCCGGTCACTCAGAACGTCGCAATTCGTCTGCACCACTTCAAGGCCAATGATGGCAGGCATATCATGCATGTCATAACCTAAATCCGAATATCTGCAGTGACGTTTACATGTTGAATAAAGTCTGTACACGTCTTAGTCTATAGCTACTTTATGTTTATCTTTTTTCATTTAGTTCAATAATCGCCATCTTGTAAAAGAGGAGGACTATTCGAAATGTAAGGAACGATCGGAATCGAAATGGAAACCACAGTGATAATAAGCTGAAACCTCGCACGGATGTGTTAATAGACAGTGTCTCTAGTATGCTTTTAGAGTGAGTCACGTCCCTTCAAGTCGCTCTTCTCAGTTCCGAGCACAAAGTGGGCGCTTAAAGATGCCGCTGTGTCTCCTGTCAAGTATGTTTGCCTGCTGTGACATTTTGCGTGATTTCCTGCAACCCAATATATCGGTCATTCTTCATTGCACTTCACGGCCGGACACTGCAGGTCCAATGAAGACACTCCTGCACCCACCACACAGCTTGAATTTGGCTCCATCTGAATTTTATCATTGTTCAAGTGAATCACTGGCTAAGAAGATAACAATCCGACACAGACAGCGAGCTGTAGTGCAGAGTAGAACATAGCCAGAAAGCGCCTGGGGTTGCCTTGTATGACGCGGATATTGGAAAGTTGATAGAACGCTGCGACAGATGCCTATGATGGAGCGGCGACTGTAATAACTTTAAGAAGAAACACGTGAAATGACATGAACAAAAAGTACACAAAAACAAATTCCATGGTCTAATGAGAGTATTGCAGAAGCATTCAGGAGAAAGTATAATGAAAGGCGAGAATGGTTGAAAAACAGAATGGAACAGAGACAAATGGAAACGAACAAGAAAAACAGCAAAGAAAAAAATTCAAAACTTATGAATGTAGAAGGAAAACCTTTGTGTGCAGAAGAAGAAGTTTGAAAGTATGGGAATAATTCTTTCAAAACCTGTATGAAGGACAGCATGAAACAAATACATGTAATGAGATACGGGGAGAGGAAAGAAATACTACTATCATAGGGGAAATAGAAGGAGCAGATTTGCAAAAGTTGGACAAAGAGAAAATTCTACTCGAAATGAAAAATGACAAAGCTCTTGGAGTATATGACATCACAGTGAAAATGATCAAAGACGCTGGACCTATCGTAATTCAGTGCCTCTGCGGAGTAACGAGGATAATATGGACGTTTGAAAAGATTCAATATGATTGGACAAAGGCAGTTATTGTACCTCCCTTAAGAGGAGCAACAAGGCCTTCTGTGAGAGCTACAGAGGAACAGCTCTACTTCGCTACCGCTTGAAGATTTATGAAATGATAATTTTACAGAAAATCAGAAATAAGATGGATCCAAAATTAAGAGGAACGTCACGAGGTCTGAAACCTGTAAGATGAATTATAGATGCTATATTTACCGCCAGATAGGTCGTAGAAATTACATTGGAATTTGGTAAAGGCATAGTAGTTGCATTCACAGATACAAGAGAAAGTTTATTACAGTGTTGGAAGTGATACTGCTACGTCCCAATATACTGGAACTGTAATGAGGAACTAAGAATCTCCATCCTCAAATCCTATGTGCTCACACCAAGAAATGCCTGAGAGAGATTTACCTAATCGTGTACAGTTCCTACATTGGCAACAGTAGGATATCTTCGTCAGACTGAACTTATTCTACTATATCCTTTTTTTACCGATAAATCTAACCTCTCAAACAAAGGACAGATACACGGTAAAAATATATGATTCTTGAGTTTCTACCGGCGTATTTGATAATCAAAATATCCACGGGTCTACTGCAGGTCTACAGTGTCCAACGGGCACAATATTCCCCCTGAGCAGCCATAGAGTACGGCACGTTCACAGGAACTCAGTCCGTCAGTTCACCTGATGATGGCGACATGTATGATCGCCGAAATATTGTGGCCTTTGGACACTGTAGGCCGGCAGTACACCCGTGGGTATCTTGATCAGTAAAAATATACATTATTGTTCCAACGAAACCCCACGACAGCCTAGAGAGGTTGAACATCAGCGTCAACGGAGAGTTAACCAGTTAATGGTTAGTAAGCTACAGTTCAATGACAAAATTGATACATAGTATTAAATAATAACACAATGGAAAGTACGTTAAAAATCGAAATTCAAGTACCGGAATTACTAGGGTTGGAGCGAATAAAATTTTACAGTGCTATCTTTCATCGTTTGCGAATTGCACAGTTAGTTAAACCAGGCTTACAAATATGCAATGATGCACTCTGGAATAAAAGACATCGAAAGAAAAGACTACTTTTGCTTGTAAATTCGATCTCGCATTGTGTGACTGGTGCCACGAGACCGAATTTTTGGACATCCTGCATACTTCAATACGTTTATTCGTGCAGCCAGAAAATTTAATACAGGTTTGGGTAAATAAAAGTGGAACGGAGAACAGAGTTGCAGGTTACAAACAAACACAACAGAGGAAAGAAATACAGTACTAACATGACTCTAGCAGATGTTGAAACTGACCACCATTCATCTCTTGCCACTTGTGGCCCTGCTCAGCAATTGCTGAAGCCGGATGGAAGCTGGACTGCTCAAATTGCTGCAATCTTATCCGAAATGTTCTGCTCCAATTCTTGGAGACTATTAGGATTGCTGCAATACTGCCTAGACCTGACGCTCCCCACACAACGTAAATGCACACTGGCAGATCGAATGACCTATGCGGCCAGATAGGGCCACGACCAGGTTGACCTCTGTGAACAGCTCTGTCAGGCGTGAAGATTTTGTAGATGTGCTCCAAGGTTTAGCCAGCTGTATGGGCAGTTGCTGCATCTTGTTGAAAGTAACTGTAGCTGCACAAATGTGGACTGCCTTCGTTTGTGAACTTGTGTTCGGAGAACCCCGAAAAAGCAAAATCACTGATTCCGAACTTGGAAGGGAGATTTGAAGATGAGGATCTGCGACAGATCCTGGAAGACATGCAGATGACGAGGAGCCTCCAGTACTGATGATTGTGGTCATTGTACTGTATGTGTTTGATGCCTGGCTGCCAGCAACAAGTTGCACATATGTATCGCTGTAGGGGATGATTGCTCTCTTAAGCAAAGTTTTCTGTGTTGATTTTGGGAATTTGTTTAATGATCATGTAAGTTATTTTGCCACATAACTGTAATTTCAGTTAATAATGTCATTCATTGCGTTTAAAAAACTGGTCACCTGAAGTGAGTTCTTATAATTACTCCAAACGACTTTAATTATTTTGTTATGGAACAGTGATATAATTGATCAGGAAATGAAACAAACAACTGGTAATTTAAACTTAAGAATGGAATACTAGAGAAATCAGGATAGTTAGTAGTGGAAACCTACAGCTTCCACAGTTTCTCAATTTTTGCCTGTATTTAACATATTCGTGATGGCAATGTGATGTTGATTGGAATATTGGATGTCTAGAGGAACTTTTATTCCAGAAACAAGGGACTGCGCAGTGGGAAAAAAAAAACTTAAAGGAAGAAAAGGTGGTGTAGTGTTAGTGACTTTGGTTACTAATCTGAACGTTCTCGGATTCTAAACCTACCACGGCCAAATTTTGCATTAATAGTCATCATTGGCGGTCGAAGACTTCTAGCCTAAGAAGTCACCCTCACTCTGCCAACGGCCTTGTCAAAGAGAGGGAAGGAGCAGACAAAGGTTATGGGTACCATTTTGGTCTTGAGGTGGGGAACTGCCTTTCAAGGTGGAAGAGTCGGCAATAATCAACAGCATAAGGACGCAGAAGGCAATGAGACCTAATGCATTAAAGAGAAGTAACGTGTATCCACAGGGCATGTGGCCTTTAACTGGAAAAGTACCATGATGATCTCTCTGTTGTCAAAATATGTCAAAATATTACGGAATAGTATCCCATTCGGATCTCCGGGAGGTGACTGCCAAGGGGAAGGTGATCATGAGAAAAAGATTCAATAAACGACGGAAGGATAACGTCTACCAGTCGGGGCGAGGAATGTCAGAAGTTTGAACGGGGTAGGGAAGCAAGAAAATTTTAAAAAAGTGTTGCAGAGGCTCAGTCTACAACTAGTAATGGTCAGTGAGGTGAAATGGAAAGAAGAGAATTTCTGGTTAAATGAGTATAGGCTAATACCAACAGCGCCAGAAAATGGTATGACGGTAGTAGTATTCGTTATGAATACGAAGCTACAGTAGAAAAGGTGTTACCGTGAGTAGTTCAATAATAGGGTTGTTCTGATCAAAATCGACAACAAAGCAATACCGACTACGACAGTAGACGTTTACATGCCATCGTCACCAACTGAAAACGAATATATAGAGAAAGTATAAGAGGATATCGGGAAGATAATACAGTACGCAAAAGGAGATGAAAATCTACTAGTCATAGGAGACTGAATGCAGTTGCAGGGGAAGGAGTAGAAGACACGCTTGGGACAAGGAATTAGAGAGGAGAAAGATTAATTTCCTTTAGTAAATTTCAGCTAGTAATAGCGACTACTCTGTTCAAGAATCACAAGAGGAGGAGATGTGCCGGCCGCGGTGGTCTCGTGGTTCTAGGCGCGCAGTCCGGAACCGTGCGACTGCTACGGTCGCAGGTTCGAATCCTGCCTCGGGCATGGATGTGTGTGATGTCCTTAGGTTAGTTAGGTTTAAGTAGTTCTAAGTTCTAGCGGACTAATGACCACAGCAGTTGAGTCCCATAGTGCTCAGAGCCATTTGAACCATTTTTGGAGGAGATGTACTTGGAAAAGGGCGGGTGGTACGAAAAAATTTCAGTTAGATTACATCATGGTCAGACAGGGCTTCTTAAATCAGATAGTGGATCGTAAGGGTAACCTAGAAGCTGACATAGACCCAGATCGCAATTTAGCAATGATGAAGAGTAGGCCGAAGTTTAAGAGTTTAGTCAGGAAGAATCAATATGTAAAGAAGTGGGATACGGAAGTACTAAAAAAATATGAAACATGTTTGGAGCTCTATATGGCTATAGATAGAGCAATGAGGAATAGCTCATTAGGCAGTAAGGTTGAATAGAAATGGACATCTATAAAAAGGGCCGTCACAGAAATTGGAAAGAAAACACAGGTAAAAAGAAGGTATCTGCGAAGAAATAGCAAAAGAAATACTTCAGATGATCGACTAAAGGTGGAAGTACAAAAATATTAAAAAATATTCAGGAATAAGGAAACACAAATCGCTGAGGAATGAAATAAATAGGAATTGCAGGATAGCTAAGACGAAATGGTTGCATTAAAAGTCTGAAGAAATCAAAAAATAAGTGATTGACGGAAGGACTAACTCAGCATATAGAAATGTCAAAACGACCTTCGGTGAAATTAAAAGCAAGAGTGGGATTATTAACAGTGTAATGGTAATTGCACTGTCAATTGAAAAGAAGAGAGCAGATTCGAGGAAAGAGTATACTGAAGGCTTTTAGCAGGGGGAAGATTTGTCTGATGAGACAGATGAAGAAACAGGAGAGGATTTAGAAGAAATAGGGGAACCAGTGTTAGAATAAGAATTTAAGAGAGCTTGGAAGGACTTACGATCAAATCAGGCAGAAAGGAGACGCAACATTCCATCAGAATTTCTAAAACCACTGAGGGAAGTGGGAACAAAATCGCTATTTACGTTGCTGTGTAGAATTGATGAGTCTGTCGACATAGAAACTGTCTTTCGGAAAATATCATCCACATAATTCCGAACACTTCAAGAGCTGACAATTGTGATAATTGCCGCACAATCACCTGAACGGCTGGTGCATCCAAGTTGCTGACAAGAACAATATATACAGAAGAATGGAAATTATAGTTTAGGATGTGTTAGATGACAATCAATTTGGCTTCAGGAAAGGTAAAGTCAGCAGAAGGGCAATTCTGACGTTTCTGTTGATAGTGGAAGCAAGACTAAGGAAAAATAAAGACCCGTTCATAGGCTTTGTCGACTGGAGAAAACTTGCGACGGTGTAAAATGGTGCAGGATGTTCGAAATTCTGAGAAAAATAGAGGAAAGCTGTAGAAAGAGACGAGTAAAATACAATCTGTACATGAGCCAAGTGGGAATAATGAGACTGGACGACCAAGAAAGAAGAGTTCAGATTAAGAAGGGTGTAAGACAGGGATGTAGTCTTTTGCCCCTAGTGTTCAATCTGTACTTCGAGAAAGCAATGATGGAGATAAATGTTCAGGAATGGAAATAAATGTTCAGGAATGGAATTAAAATTCAGTCTGAATGGATATCGATGACGGACGGAGCAAAGAGGACATGAAAAGCATACCAGCACTGGCAATAAAGCATTCCTGGCCATGGGAAGTTTACTAGTATCTAACATAGACATTACTCCGAGGAGAAATTTCTGAGCATGTACGTTTGAACCACTGCTTTGTATGTACTGAAACACGGAAGGTGGTAAAACCGGAACACAAGAGAATCGAAGCATTTGAGATGTGATACTACAGACAAATATTGTAAATTAGATAGATTGATAAGGAATTAGGAGGGTCTGCTCAGAATCGGAGAGGAAATTAATGTGTGGTAAACACTGACAAGGAGAAAGGTCAGGATGATACTCGTCTGTTAAGACATCAGGGAATCACTTCCATGGTACTAGAGAGACCGTAGAGGGCAAAAACGGTAGAGGAAGACAGAGTTTGAAGTACATCCAGGAAATAATTGAGGTCGTAGGGTGCAAGTGTTACTATGAGATGAAGAAGATGGCACAGGTGACGAAATCGTGGCGGGTCGCATCAAACCAGACAGAAAACTGATGACTGAAATAAAGAAAGAGCACAAGATACTTAGGGAGTTGAAGAATGTAACGGGACATATGGGAGGATAACTACTATCAGGAAAAGGTCTTTATTCTTTGACTTTTGAACTGTATCGTATTTGTGAAAATGCTTTCATTGTTTAATATGACCTACATAATACGATTCAGGGTAATGAATACTATACTTATAGAGTCCTTGAAGTGTTTATCCATACTTAATTTCGTTGCATTTTAGCCGCTGTTCATCAGGCCTATCTTAAAGCTCCTGAGAGTCTTCAAGGCTCAGGACTACAGTGGAATTTAAATGAGATGCGACAAAGAGACGTCGTATCATTAGACGTTGAATGTGGTAGGCTTTTAGTGAGGCTGGATTTGATTATGATATGAGAGGTTATTTGCTGGTGAGAGGCACAGACATGAGGGCATATGACGTTGTTGCACGGAAAAAATAGTATGAAATATGCGCTGTACCAAACTAGAAATAGCTTATTTTCTTTCTTCGTCGAGTAAGTATGTTCGTTACTCCTTCATGCTGAAGCGTCTGGACAAATTTGGATGAACGTACAAATGGCGATAACCTACATCCTATGGTCCGTTATAAATAGACATTTTTAATTTAATTGATCTCACAGAAAAAGTACCACTAACATAAATAAATTGAAGATTGTATCGATGTAAAGATGTAGTGCCTCGTCTCAGAGATCATTCATTACCAACATACATTACTAAGAGTATTACAAATACAAGACAGTACAGACACAAATAAAATTAAGCAAAAATAATAATTTTATTTTTGTTTTTACAGTAATTTATTTTAACAAGTTGCATTGTGTGAAACAATTTTATGATTGTCATATCTATTTATGGTCCACATTGTAAGATGCTAATGAAAGATCTCTGAGGGAAGGCACTATGTCTTTAGATCGTTATAATCTTTGGTTTGTTTACGTCACCGTATTTTAAGGGCTGTGGAAGGTTTTTCTTAAAAAAAAAATTACCTCCAAAATACTCGAAATTAATATAAAATTCCCACCA
Source organism: Schistocerca gregaria (assembly GCF_023897955.1). NCBI lineage: Eukaryota > Metazoa > Arthropoda > Insecta > Orthoptera > Acrididae > Schistocerca > Schistocerca gregaria. Next base: position 932,616,857 of record NC_064920.1, on the reverse strand, counting down.
ATCTTAAAAATAGCAATATATTCGATGACACGGGAAACCTATCTCTACAGGCAACATTCGATTTTAATGGCAGCAGCAGTGCACCGATGCGACGTACGTAAGGTGCGGGAATTCACAAGCTTGCTGAAACTGTCTACATCCAACCCCGCCATCGTAAATGCAGAACACCTTCTATCCAATGATGCGTTGTTGCTGTTTACGGAGCCAGTGAACTTGAACTGAAAGTGATTTGTGTTATCGGTAATAGTAAAATATTTTGTTAATAACTAATTTTGTAACGGAAAAAAATAAAAGATATTCATATGATGCGGGCTGTAGTAATAGCACACGCAGAAGATCTTGGGAAAAGAGCTGCTGAGCGACATTTCGGCCCTCCACCATGTGAGGTAACCGACGAATTGTTGCGCCCTGAAAATATTCTATGTGACTTGGCGTGGCCGAATGGGCCGCTCGGCCAGCCGGAGCCCGGCAGCAGACACGTGGTGCCGAACGTTAGCCAGACGAGATGGGTAGCCCCAGCGCATGCTCTAGCCACGTGGCAAGGGAATTCCATTGTGACGCTGTGTCGATAATGGAGACACGCTGGGAGTGCCAAAGATGGTGGACTTCATGAAACTTTAATTCCAGACATTTCACAGTTAGTATAGAAATTAATAGTAACCAGATGAATCCTGACACCTCAAAAAGAAATAAGTGCATTACCATTATTTTTACAACGATTCTGATGGTGTAATCAGATTTTCAATATATTTATTAGTTTAAAGTTTAGTATCTGACGATAAATTATGCGAGTAACACACAGCAACGAATTTCCAAAATCGAAACTGTTCATCCGATTTCGTCTATCTAGGTGTCTTTAGAAAACTTGTAGTGTAACCCTAAATTGGTAAAAATTATAGGCATGTACATGAGTTATATAAATGTATTAATTCAGCGATGTCTTTCTTTATATCCGATGTATACTATTCATGAAGAAATTGGTTAAATATTTACTGTGCTTTATAAAGCACAGAGACATTAGGCTACTGGCCTACGTTGTTGCTATTCCTTTGATATATGTTTAATTTTTTATGTATTTGATAATGTGTGTTAGAGCGTGTTTATGGTCCAGCTATAGGAATATTTATTTAATTTCAAATTATTTAAATGTAAATCCAGTATTTCGTACGTGTTACAATATGTCTGTGAGTGTACGTTGGTTTGGAGACATGGAGGGAGCGCTCTAACCAATCACAGCGCTCGTTACTAAGAGAGGCGTATGGAGGTTGGGGAGAAGCATCGTTTACAGAGAGGACACAAGGTAGTTCTGGTCAGTATGGCACAGGACACGGGAAGTGCTGGACGTGACATTTGGCGGAAAGACTTGGACAGTGGAGCAGTTTGCACGTGGTCGCGGAGGATAGAAATATTTCGGCGTGCCGACCTGTGCTCTTCTGTGATTTCCGTGGCTTCTGCAGTGAAAACGTAGTATGCGTTCAGATGAGAATATCTCGTTAGCTACGTTGTTGTTCATAACTAATTACGTGCAGTAGGAATCTATTCTTTCCCTGTTATTCAACTAATATTTTATTTAATTACTGGACCATCGACACAAATAAATGTTTGGCAGAAATATACCACATTCTCAAAAGTACTTCTGCGATCGTTCTCATCATTTAAAGTCGTTAAGATAGTACCAGCAGATTTTATTTAATTGCAATCTTTCATTTGCAAATGTGCAAGCTACATTCATAACTGGATATTGTCAAGTGATAGAAACCTTCGACCATTCGGTTCATATGTGTATTCTTAATGTATACAGTAGACTCAGCAGTATTTGGCCTGTAATGTGGCAACTACGTAGCCCAGCCCCTAGAACGGAACCAGCCAAAACTTTTGATACTGCAACTCTGAGTCAGAGGGAACATAGTTGAGGGCCACCATCACACAATTTCATCACTTTAATGTTTATGGAACCCCACAACCAACAGAACGAAAACATTCGTGATTGTCTGGCTGGTAAAGAAGAACTGAATAAAATGAGAAACACTAAATATGCAAATAGAGGACTGAATGCAAATGTGTCAAAACTAGAAGATAACGTACTGAGATGGATTCACCGTGAAAATGGCATTAGAATTAATAAAAAAATTTTTGAATTATACGCTTGTAAGCTAGCCCTCAGTGGAACTTAACAAGCTTTCAGGGTGGAGATGGTTGGAGCTACAGGCTCATGAAGCATTATGGATTTAGCATGGGAACCAAAACCAAAATACCTCAGAAAATTTCACAAGAGAGCAATGATAAAGTATTATCTTTAAATCGCTTTATTATTCAACATCTAAAGAAAACTAATGCGGAACTGAGCCAAATAGCAAATGTGGACGGAACTCCTCTGACATTTGGTGTGACGAGTAACAGAACTATTGCCATGAAAGGTGCTACAACCATAACTATAAAAACGAGTGGACATGAAAAATTGCACTACCATGTTGCGATTTCATATGCTGTCAGTACTAAACTTAATACAATGATAATTTTCAGGCGCAAAAAATTCCAAAACCTCCTGAAATACCGACAGCTGTTGTTGGTCACATAGATGGCCAGTTTTGGATGGACAAAGGTGATTTAAAATATTGGATTAACAAAGTGTTGGAGAGAATGAAAGCTGCTTTATCTAACAAGAGTTCTCTTCTTCTGCTACATCAGCTTACTAGTCACTTGAAAAATTTTGCGAAAGAAAAATTGAGACAGGGAATACAGACCTTGCTGGTATCCCGGGAGGACTTAGTTCACAACTGCAACCTCTTGATGACTCGGTAAATAAACCATTTACAGTGTGTGAGAGTGGAATGAAAAAAATGAGTGATGGAAGAAACCCAACATGAATTCACCCCGAAGGGAGCTTTAAAGAACCTGCAATCAAACAAGTGTGTCAGTGGATAAAACAATCGTGGTCTAGAGTGAGAGAAGACATTGTTGTTACATCTACACCTACGTCTACATACATACTCCGCAATCCACCATACGGTGCGTGGCGGAGGGTACCTAGTACCACAACTAGCATCTTCTCTCACTGTTGCACACCCAAACAGAACGAGGGAAAAATGACTGCCTATATGCATCTGTACGAACCCTAAGCATTGTTTTCTTATATTTGTGATCTTTCCGCGAGATGTAAGTTGGCGGCAGTAAAATTGTACTGCAGTCAGCCTCAAATGCTGGTTCTCTAAATTTCCTCAGTAGCGATTCACGAAAAGAACGCCTCCTTTAATCCAGAGACTGCCACCCGAGTTCCTGAAGCAATTCCGTAACACTCGCATGATGATCAAACCTAACAGTAACAAACCTAGCAGCCCGCCTCTGAATTGCTTCTCTGTCATCCCTCAATCAGGCCTGATAGGGATCCCAAATGCTCTCGCAGTATTCAAGTGCGGCATAAGCAACGCTCTCGATGGCAGTGAAGACCATCTCATATATGAAGAGAACAACGGTGATGACGAAGAGGGAGAAGGAGCAGAACAACAACAAAAAGAAGAGGAAGAAGAAAGTTCAGCTGACAATTTTCAGGGGTTTTAATGGCCAGCTCGATTTTACAGACTAAGAATTTTTTTGGTCTGGCTTTTCAGTATAATATTAAAAATGGTAAATGCGTTATTTTTAAAAAATAAATTACTTGAATATTAAGGTGTGTACCGTAGTCCGTAGCGTCTTATAGTCCGTAAGAAACGACAGTGGTTCGTGTTCGTGAGATAAACTAAGTTAAAAAGTATATTTATGACGAACCTCAGGGTTCTGATCACAGGGTCTGATTGTAAGTAACGTTATCACCGTATAAAATCTAAAATCGCAGTGGCATATTACTGTAACAAGTGCGTGTTATACGTACTTGTAGCAAAATGAAACTACAACGAACAACTGCTGCAACCAGCAAGCAAATGTGTAACACAATATCATCGTTCCGCTTTGTTCCACATAAATAACGAAATGTACACTCTTGAAACATGCCTTGGGATAAAATAAAACAGTAACTAAGGCAGGTAATTGTTTTATTTCGACTTTTATAGATCACACTGGTGAAAAAAAAATCGCCGCGCTGTCTAAGGCGCTGCAGTCATGGACTGCACGGCTGATCCTCCCTCGGACATGGATGTGTGTGTGGTTTTGTCCTTAGGATAATTTAGGTTAAGTAGTGCGTAAGCTTAGGGACTAATGACCTTAGCAGTTAAGTCCCATAAGATTTCACACACATTTGAACATTTTATTTGAACAAAGAAAAAAAAACATTAAATATTCAACAAAAGGTAACTCTATCACAAGCTGTAGATTTTCACTCCTGTTACAGTATATCAACAAGCTGTTGAACATTCCCGCGAGAAGACTGAGCTTGTTTGTTTGTGTACAGTTAACTGTGTGCAATAGCGGCTTTGAAAGTCTCTCTCTGAGGATGCCAGATACGCGCCGGAGGCCACAACCGCAACAAGTCAGATTAATCAACCGGGCGGGGGAATCTGACGGCCGCGGCGGCAGCGGCGCGCACGGCGCTGGTGGGCTCGGTGGGCAGTGTGGAGGTAGCAGATAGCAGCAGCCGCAGGTGGATCGCCGAGTGCAGCTCGCTGCACACGCAAATTGCACTGTCAGGCGCGCGCGAGATGGGCAGCCGCTGCTGTCCGCGGAACGAGATTGCGCGCCCTAATAAACGCCTCCGGCGATTATTTCGTTTTCATTACGGCAGTTACAGCGGCAGAATGCTACGTCGACTCTATGATCACCTACCTAAGCCTCGCCTAAAAATATTCACAGCGCAAAAAACATGAGCAGCTGGGAAATAGCGCTGTGGTTACCACACACTCTGACTTTGTGGTCGTAAGCCCAGTGGATTCCTCAACGTTTGCATTCCTACTACGGAATATTTTGAAACTGTCAAATGAAAAATATTAATAAGGAAGCCTGTCTCCCTCACATAAAGATAAGTATGAGTAACGAAAATTTTAGGCTATCGGAGACACATCTCGGAAAATCGTGGCAGCTAATACTATAATCATAGAAAAACGTCTTCTAGTTTACTGTAACTAATACTTTGATTTACGTTTTGGATCTGGTAAACGGATCCTTTGGAAAAATTGTGGAAGGTTAATGTATTATTGACTATGTATATCATCCTTTCTACTCACACCTATTTATGTAAATGTCTTAAGATTTTGTTCACATGTCACCGTATACATTAGATTTTTCTAGAAGAAACAACTACTTTTATTTTACGATCTCCTTTTCCTTATGAATATATATATAACTGTTTATCTCAGCATATGATGTGACACACAATCTGCTTTCGTTGTTGGTTGTATACACTGCGTATGTTTGTTTCTAGGAAGCTACCTTCCAGTTTCCTGTCACCGTTTATGAAAACTGATGAAACGCTGTAATTTGTGTGTTTGTTATTGTGTGGTGTATCGTATGGTGAGTAATGTAGATGCATCTTTTGTCGTTAGGTTTCAGGCCAGGCAGAACTCATGCTTACCATATACAGGTCTTGATGTGATACAGACGTTCTGAATGTGTTGTATAATTGCTTTTATTTCACTCTTTCATGTTGGCACGATCACGCTAGACGTTCCCAATTGGTGGCGTGTACCACCCAGTGGTTGACGCTTCACTTTCCCATAGAGTGACGTTAGGGGATGGCGGTTACCTCTGAAACAACCGGTTTTCTGCAATACTGAATTTTTCCGTCCTCAGTTTAACCTGACTGATCACGCCGCGCAAAATAACTTGGTTGCGAAATAATCAATTTTAGGTTCCTTTTTGCTGTTACTTTCAGTAACAGTATACTTCGCATAAAGACTAAAAGTTTCTAAAGGAGCTGAACAAGAGTGATATGTCGATCGATATTTGGTTGAGGCTGTGGCAGAATTCGGTTCATTACCTCCAGCAAAGATGGCGAAACTGAAAGTAACAGGCGCAGCAACGGCTACAGCGAAAGATCGCAATTTGTTGATATTGCTGCACCGTCACCTTCAGATTGTATCAACTTTTCACGCTGAAGCAACCATAGAATTGAGGGTTCCGTTGTTTGCCCAAGTTTGTAACACTTCGATAACATTATTGGTACGTCAATCAAATGTACCTTCTCTTCCAGCGAACGTTGTGGAAGTTTACTCCTTACATGACGTTACATGCTTGTTCAACCCCCTCCTGTTTTTAATCTTATAAAGGAAATAGAGCATTGTACATCGCTGCTACCGCATATGGTGAAGTACTTCCAACTAGACATGCAATCATTCTGCAATACAACGCACGTACAACGATGACAGCGAGATACGACGGCCGGGATTGCCGAGCTATTCAAGGCGCTACAGTCTGGAACCGCGCGACTGCTACGGTCGCAGGTTCGAATCCTGCCTCGGGCATGGATGTGTGTGATGTCCTTAGGTTAGTTAGGTTTAAGTAGTTCTAAGTTCTAGGGGACTGATGAACTCAGAAGTTAAGTCCTATAGTGCTCAAAGCCATTTGAACCGTTTCAACAGCGAGAAACGACCTTATAGATGATGTGGAAGCCAGCCTTGCACACTGCATCTACACGCGAATTGTCTAATAGACCACGCCACACGTTAACATGTACTTTATTGTCTTAGCTATGCTGTATCGATTTTTATGGTACTTGCTTCAAATAGTTCAAATGGATCTGAGCACTATGGGACTTAACATCTGATGTCATCAGTCCCCTAGAACTAGAACTTCTGAAATCTAACTAACCTAAGGACATCACACACATCCATGCCCAAGGCAGGATTCCAAACTGCGACCTTAGCGTTCACGCAGTTCCAGACTGAAGCGCCTGGAACCGCTCGGCCACGGCAGCCGTCCGATCCTTGTTTATTGGTAGTTTGTAACACTTATTAAAACGCACTGATGGCTGTTTCCACTTTCTATAGTATGAGAATATTGCAATTAATCGGAAATTTTGCGAATAAACGTTACTCGTTTTTAAAAGTTGTTTGATTTAAAAACCAAAATTTTAGCACTGTTGCTATGACGAATTGATATGCCTCTTTTTTTACCCGACTCATAGCGAAAAAAAAATCGTTATTGCTGACATCAAGCAAATACCCTATAACACCGGTTACACGGAATTGAACTACGGGTATCAGTTTTTAACTGGTCGATTTTCCCTATTTCTGGAGCTGCGTGTATCACAGGTGGCTCACTCTTGCGCCTACCGACTATGCTACTAGCAATACAATAGCGTATGATGTATTATCTAAAAAACCAGCTGCATTGAAAGGCTCTGAATACAATTTTGTGTGAGCTTTCAACGAGAGAGCTTTCTGAACAAATGAGATATCACATAATTTGTTATTAATTTAGTGTACATTTATTTTATGTAATCTCTCGCCATTCTAAAAATAAAAGATCAATATATCAGCCCTAGGCGTTTGAATACGACTACCGAACAGCGGTGAAACACAGGGAAAGCAGCGCTGACAGGTGAAGGAAAGCGTGAAAACGTGCGCTGCCCTATAGCTAAAAGCACAAATTTCAGCTCTGGCTTGAAGGTGTTAATGCTGGCACTCTTCATGCGGTCTGCTGTCTCTTCCTATTTTAAACTGCACATATTTGTCGCAGTTTCTTTTTTTTTTTATATTATTTTAATTCTTGTAACTTTCGATTCTCGTGTTAACAATCGAAGATGTGAAACGTATACCAGGTCCATGCTAAATAATGTCACTATCGCCTGCATTTATTGTTCTGTTATCCCTAATAGTGTTTTTTAACTTTTCTGTAGGCTACCGAGCAGCCTACTGTGCAGCCTTCCCCCCCCCCCCCCCTTTCACTCCGAGGGGGGGGGGGGGGAATCGAAATCCAATAAAGGAGGAAAAAGTGATGTCAATACAGTTTGACATCGCTATGTGAAAATTCTTTCACGTGACGCTAATTTGTACTGTGGTGCTGTATTTACACTACTCTGATTTTTTTGTCTATGTGTGCATGTGTGTGATCGTACGTGGAAAACCGAGTACCGTGATTTTAAGGGCCCAAACGTAAAACAGCCTGTGATTGCTTGTGATCCATGCACTGTCTACGACACGTTTCATGTCTTATGCAGAGCTTTGTTGCACGATAATTACTTGTTAAATACGTCACGTAGTTATCCTTCTTTGAGGCCCTCAGTCTTAAAACAAAGTTACGGCATATGCCATGATATATCCTTCCTGCGTAATAAGGGTAATAATTCGAGTTCCTTATGTTTAATTAAACATATAATTTCTAAAGTTTAAAAATTTCCTGGTGAATCAACTGTTCAGAGAGATTTCGGGCTTGCAGCCGGTAGTCGTAAACTTCATTACACGATATTTCGACTGGCCAACTGCCAGCCATCTTCAGGTGAGCCGAACAAGGACTGACGAACACGTTTTTTTTCCCTTAATTGTTATTTTTATACCTGTACAGGTATCCGGCAGCGGCAAAATTACGCCGCTTCTCGGCCACAGACATTACAGTGAGTACAGAAAGAATCATAGAGAAACAAAAAAAAAAAAAAAAAAAAAAACCGGTGGATAAAAAACAGCAGACAAAGTTACAAAACATGGAGCCGTTCACAGGCGCAGTGAAAATAAAAAACCTTCAGCACTAGCACACGAGCGTAGACAACAGAAATGACACATGTGAACGACGGAGCACAAACAACGAGACACTGAATCGCTATCACGAGGGCACACATAAACACTGATGGCGATCTCCGGCGCGCTGACGAACACGTTCTCCGCTCCGTCTTATATAGTGCGCCGGTGGTACCGCCATGCATGCGTTGAAGTCGCGGAGACAGAAGGACCACAGCACTCAGCGGCAGAGCCCTCACTGGTGGAACTTCAAGACTCACCTGCCGTGGGTATTGTCGACGGCCGCAGCTATCGAATTCTTCTGACGTCTTCGTCTCGAGAAAATTTCGGAGATGACGGAAATCCACACGTTATTCAGTTGGCAACCACTGTCACGGGTCATTAGATTTTCCGCAATGCGTATTTCAACGAATTCTTTGATAATGGAGTCCCAAAAGGTTGTTGCTGTGGCAAAAATCGAAGTTTTGTCACACTCTATTTGATGTCCGTTGGAAATACAATTTTCCGCAACTGCAGACTTACTGGGTTGAGGTAGGCGAGTGCAACGTTGATGTTCCGTACAACGCTCTTCCACTGTACGTACTGTATGTCCTATACAGGCCATACCACATTGACACGGTATTTTATTAATTCCCACCTTTCGCAACAACAAATCATTCTTCACCTATCCTAGCAGATTCGAAATTTTATAATGTGGACGAAAAACCACTTCCACATTAAAATTCTCAAGAATCTGGCTATTGTAAAAGAGAGAATTTGTTATAAAAGACGAAGTTGGGATACCGTCTCAGAAGAACTGTTCCATTTACACTTGGAAACTGCAGCACTTCTTTCTCCTATATCCTGGACATGGATGAACGGAGTGACTTCAGCCAAGTTCGAATGGGTATATAAGGCTGCTAGTTCCCGGAAGATGTCGAAATTTGATCGCTTGGTGTCACAATAGGCGACGCCACAGGAAATAACTGCACGACGTTCCGTTTTCAGTTTCATGGAGAAGATTTTAGACGATGCGACGCTGTCAGTTTTGGGTAAAGGTCTTCATTTTGCACCTACACCAAGTGCAGTACCTCCTATAAATTACGTAAGTGGTGTTGAACAAGCTGTACGTTGCCTTCCTATAGACTCTGCTAAAGAAATAAAAAGGGAAACTTGTCGGATTGTCCTGAAAGCTCCTCCTCAATGCAGCAATATAACCACTGAAGAAAGGTCTGCGTTACGGAACCTTCGAGATGATCCGGAAATAGTGGTGCTGAAGGCTCATAAATCTAATTCTACCGTTTTGCTACCTCGTAGGTTGTTTTTGGAGAAGATATATAGTCTACTTAGTGACACTATGAACAGGAAGAATGAACAAGACCCAACAGGACGTGTGCAAAGGAAGACGTGCGCACTTTTGAAGTCTTCCTCGTTAGCTCCAGAGACCATCAACTGTTTAACACCTCATGGCAGCATATCACTGAGATTCTATGGTGTTCCTAAAGTACATAAATAAGGTCTTCCTTTACGGCACATAGTGAGTAATATTTACGCTCCCACATATGATTTAGCCAAACATCAAGTTTCTTTGCTGAGACCATTGGTCGGCAAATGTTAACACCATTTACGGAACTCTGCTGATTTCATCAGCAGACTGGGGGGCGATCCACTTAAGTAGTTCGGATCTTTTAGTGAATTTTGATGTAGTTTCCTTTTTCACAAAAGTACCTCTTGCAGATTCCTTGACCCTAATTGGTCAACAGTTAGAATCATCACTGCTTTGTTTCGACATGCTCTTTCCTCAACTTATTTTATGTTTAACCAGGAATATTTTGAACAGTCTGACCGTGTCGCCAAGGAGAGCCCTCTGTCTCCACTGGTGGATAACTTCTGATGGAGGATTTTGAGGAAAGAGCACTTGCATCAGTGGTTTGTAAAACAACTATTTTTTGGAGGTACGTCGATGATACTTTCATAGTGTGGCCCCACGGAGAAGAAAAGTTAATGGAGTATTTTCATCATCTTAACTCCATCCACTCGATTTACTATGGAACTAGAAAAAGATGGTTGCCTTCTATTCCTGGATTTTTTGGTTAAACGGAAGAGTGACGGCTCTGTTGGACATTCCGTTTATCGTAAGCCCACTCAAACTGATTTGTATAGGCATTCATCATCCCAAACCTTTACCAAAGGAGATAAAGGTTAGAAGGATGTCTGCTGCAGCAACTAGACATTATTAAACTGAATTTTGAAGGAGACGGGGAAAGATGAAACTGGAGAAACTTAAAATCAACTGCAGGTAAATGGATGAAACTTAACAAAAATGTTACTTGATTCAGAAAACAACAGGAAAATAGGAGAGCAAACTGGAAGATTTTGTATGCACAACAGCGACAAGTAATTAATTGGTTTAATTAATATTTAATGTTCGAAGCTTTGAGATATCGGGGAAACAAGAAGAAGGAAATAAATAATAAGTTACAATCAAAACTGTTAGTAAGGTGTTGAATGATATATTACTGCGTGGAGGAGTAGATTACTTAGAAATACACAATGCCGGAAAATAATTGTTTCCCTTGGAAAGATGACTGTGATTGTGATCCAGTGATGGCTTATGTCACCTGGGTGATAGTAGACGTAATAATAATGGTTTCAATGTCATCCGCCAACCCCTAGCGTAGTGACATAGCTACCAGACCGGTATCTACGTCTACCGTTTTTTACGGAATGTTCACAGCCAGAACGCTCAGTGGGGTGCAAACATCTGAAACAAGCACGCAACTATGCCACGGAGACGCACTCGTCATTCATAAAGCCAATAGAGCGAATTTGAAAGAGGTGAGATTGTGGGGTAGGGCTGATCGTTTCGGAGAACTGCCGCACAAGTAGTACTTAGTGGGTGAGTTGTGCAACGATGCGGCGATGCGGTATCGGTGGTCACGTGAACGTTCTCACTACCGTAGTTGAGGTTCTGGAAGTCCACGCAGCACAGACGCCCGCCAGGATAATCGTGCTGTAAGGGCAGCAGTGGCAGATCGTACAGCTATCACAACACAAATAAAAGAGCTAGTTAGCCCAGACATTTCAACACTAATGATCCGTGCTGGCCCCGGCTTATGCATTGGTTTAAGCCTTGACTGTTATTCTGTGTTTAGTTTACCGCTGTTATTGCGGTCATGCCGAGGTTCTTCTTGTTTCTACGTGTGGCAGCAGCGGTGTTTATAGATATTCGCACCTTGTTCTATTTTGGTCTGGTGCATATATTTGCCGGGTAGCCGGTGTGCAGCAGTCGTTCGGTTGGTGTGGATCAGCCAGGAAATCTCCGCTCGGCGCAGTGGGCCTGGCCCGCTGGCGGTCTCTACGCAGTTTCGGAGTGTGTGGGAACTGTTCCAATTGCTACGAGGTTCGTGGCTCACCGACCCACCACATCAAAGTTGAGTGTAGATTTAGTTACCGAAGCCAGTCTGTTCACATGGTGCCGTTGGTTTTCATGGTTGGCTGTTGGGGATATTCCCCTGAGCAACAGTGAGTGTTCGAGTTGGTGAAAGTTTGGCCACCATCCGGTGGAGTTTAACTGTATTTTCTTTATTTGAAATGCAAGTGCACCAGCGGAATTTTCTGCTTTGTGGCCGTTAGCTTTCTGGTTACCCGCCCTGGCCGCTGACGTAAAATTCAGGCAGTGCCCTTTCCTCACCGTGCTGTCGCTGTCCAAAACGCGTGTGTAGTTTCGACAGCTTATGCAGACTTGGTAGTGGGCGGCTATGCCTTTTACGTTTTGTCTTTGGAGTTCCTTGTGTACTGATCGGGTGGAAAGCAAGTCGTCATGTCGGTGGGTCCGTTGACCGTCTCTTCGTTGGGTTGCCACCGGATCGGATATAGTTGGGCCGACAACCTATCTCCCCTAAGCCAACTTTAATATTTAAAGTGCAGACCGACCCCCGGAAACTTCTGAGTTCCGCTGGCTGTACTGCCTTTTCTTATTGCTGTTTGATTATATATTTAATGTCTCATAGCCGATGGTTTGAATTTTTATACTTTTAGTTGGGTTTTAAATAATGGGCCTTCAGCCGCTTTAAAATTGAAAGTTCCTTACTTGTCAAGTCTTCCATTGTTTGGGCCATCAGCCTCATTTGAAATATTATTTAAGGATAAGACATTGCGCTTTCAGCCTTGTAAAAATATATCATAATTGTGTTTTGAATCATGGGCCTTCGGCCGTTTTGAAAGTAAAATTCCGTACTGTAAAGTCTTAGATTGTCTGGGCATTCAGCCTCCGTTTTTGAAATTATATGAGGATAAAGCTTTGGCCCTTCTGCCTTTGAAAATTTGTTGTAGTTGTATTTTAAATCATGGGCCTTCAGCCGTTTTAAAAATTAAAAATGTTGTGCCCCTAAGCCATACGATTGTGTGACATATTCAGTTGACAGTTAAGCTCGGAAATTTGCGCTGTTATGTTTGGTCAATTAAATAAAGTTATATGTGTTCGAGTGTAACTGACAGCCGCTCAGTTTTGGCCCCTTTCCACAATACCTTTTCTGTCCTGCGGATTTAAAATTGTGTTTCAACTAACTGTTGGGAACTGGTTGTTAGCAGGGGGACAACAGCATGTACACTTCTAGCCCGTCTCCCACTCACGCCTCAGCATCGACGTCCATGGTTCGACTGGTGAAGTCAGAGGATCACTTGTGAGACGGAATGGGGTGCTCTGGTCTTGAGCGATGAACGTAGTTTCTGTCTATATGCAAGTGATGATCGTTTGCACATACGATCTAGTCCTGGCCCCACACCAGGTCTTATGGTCTGGAGTGCGCTAAGTTACAACTTCGTTCATCCTTCGCGTTTTTGGTGGAGTCGATAACCAAAGATCGGTACGTGCAGAGAGTTGTTCGACCCGTACTTTTGCCATACTTTCAACATTATGGTGATGCATTGTTTCACTAGAAAAATGCTCGCCCACGCACTCTCCGTGAAACTCAACGTGTTGTGAAAGACGTGCAGGAACTACCTGGCTAGCACGATCTCCTAATTTCTCTCCAGTCGATTCCGTGTGGAATATATTGGGAGAAGAAGTGACTCGTGCGCCTCGTCGACCAACAACTCTTGCAGAACTACCTGAGCAGGTCGAGCGGGAATTGCAGAATGCGTCCAGGGTAGTATACGCCATGTATACAATCGATTGAATACCAGAGTCAGCGTCTGCATTTCCGCCCGTTGAGGCTAAATCACGTACTAATATGATTATTTCAACATGGGCCGACGGCTGGTACCTTAGAACAGCTCGCGCTATTGATTGGTAAACATAATCATTTGGTATACTGCATATTATTGTAACAATAAATATTAAACGAATTGTAAGCCTCTAAAAGGTTCAACAAGTTATTTTCCCGGCAATGAATGCTACAAGAAGGATGAAGGTGATAAACAATACAGACATCTGAGGGAATATGTGAGAAGCAAGTATCAAAACATTTGAAGACTGAGAAAGGGTGAATGAAGCGAAAACATTATCTGAGACATTTGTGATTTTATAAGAAAAGAATGAAACGTGGACTGGTTCTTTTATATCCGATTAAAAAAAGTTAACTAATTCTAAGTCAACGTTTCGTTCGTTAGCACTGTAATTTTAAATCTTTTTATAACTTCCATTTCGAAGGTACAAAGTACGCACCGCGCTGCTTCTTCCCGTCGGGGCGAGAGGTCACCGTTCGTTATCATCCACCCTCGCTCCCGGCACAGGGAGACAAAATCTGGATGTAAATCTGGGAAAAAAGCCTTTTTCTCTGTTGCCTCGCTCCGGTGTTTGCTCGAGTCAACACTGCCGCCTGCAGGCGAGCAAAGGCGATAAGTCAGACTTAACGAGACTTGGCGTCGGGCCCCGCTTCTGATGCTTACGGCGCCGACCGGGCTGTCGGCTTCCGCAAAGACTTCGTTCGTTTTCGTCCCATCTTCTAGGATCGAAAATGGAGACCCTATCAGGGCTCAGCTGGTGTCGCCACATCAAAAAAAGTGAAAGAGACACGGGTTCAATTTGAAATTTTGTGTCGGAATGACGAAAGAGTAAGCAAAATTGCTGAGAAAGCAAATCATTTCAGTACAATGTTAAATGGCCATCTACGAAGATAAGGATATATATTTTTTTAATAACTCTAATACTGTACCGGCTCTAAGATATAAAATCATAGTGGGAGTGTACTTTGTATTTGCAAAGTAAAGCGCCTTGCAACACTGATGGACTGAAAAATCCAGTGAGGTGTCAAAAGCCGTGGGGTACTTCATAATATCCTGTCAGACCTCTTTTGCATGCTGTAGTGCTACAGCTCTACGTGACATGGACTCAACAGGTCGTTGGAAGTCCTCTGCAGAAATATTCAGCCGTTATGCCTCTATACCCGTCGACTACTAAGAAAATGTTCCCGGTGCTGGATTTTCTCTACGAGCTGACCTCTCCATTGTATCCTATAAATGCTCGATGGTATTCATGTCGGGTGATCAGAGTGGTCAAATCTTTTTCTCGAATTGTCCACAATTTTCCCCAAACCAATCGTTAACAACTATAGCCCTGTTACATGGCGCACTGTAATCCGTAAAGATTCCATCGTTGTTTGGGAACATGAAGTAGATGAAGCGATCATTAACGTTTCCAGCCAATGACCGGTTCATCTGGTCCAGAGGACCCAGTCCACTTTATATAGACAGAGCCCACACTTTTATCTAGCTATCGTCATGTCTCACAGGGCGATGTACTTGACGACAATATTATGTAAATGAAAGAGGACGTAGATGAAGATGAAATGGGAGACACGATACTGCGTGAAAAGTTTGACAGAGCACTGAAAGATACAAGGCCCCGGGAGTAGAAAATATTCCATTAGAACTACTGACGGCCTTGGGAGAGTCAGTCGTCACAAAACTCTGCCGTCTGGTGAGCAAGATGTATGACACAGGCGAAATACCCTCAGACTGCAAGAAGAATATAATAATTCCAATCCCAAAGAAAGCCGGTGCTGACAGATGTGAAAATTACCGAACAATCAGTTTAATGAGTCACAGATTCAAAATACTAAAGCGAATTCTATACGGACGAATGGAAAAACTGGTAGAAGCCGACGTCGGGGAAAATCAGTTTGGATTCCGTAGAAATATTGGAACACGGGAGGCAATACTGACCCTACGACGTATCTTAGAAGCTAGATTAAGGAAAAGCAAACCTACGTTTCTAGCATTTCTAGACTTAGAGAAAGCATTTGACAATGTTGACTAGAATACCCTCTTTCAAATTCTGAAGACAGTTAAACTGAATGGACAGTGTCTTGAAAGGAGGATATAAGATGAACATCAACAAAAGCAAAACGAGGATAATGGAATGCAGTCGAATTAAGTCGGGTGATGCTGAGGGATTGGATAAGGAAATAAGACACTTAAAGCAGTAAATGAGTTTTGCTATTTGGGGAACAAAATAACTGTTGATGGTCGAAGTAGAGAAGATATAAAATGTAGACTGTCAAAGGCAGGGAAAGCGTTTCTGAAGAAGAGAAATTTGTTAACATCCAGTATAGATTTAAGTGTCAGGAAGTCGTTTCTGAAAGTATTTGTATTGAGTGTAGCCATGTATGGAAGTGAAACATGGACGATAAATAGTTTGGACAAGAAGAAAATAGAAGCGTCCGAAATGTGATGCTACAGAAGAATTCTGAGGATTAGATGGGTAGATCATATACCTAATGATGATGTATTGAATAGGAATTGGGAAAAGATAAGTTTGTGGCACAACTTGACTAGAAGAAGGGATCGGTTGGTAGGACATGTTCTGAGGCATCAAGGGATCACCAGTTTAGTATTGTAGGGCAGCGTGGAGAGTAAAAATCGTAGAAGGAGACCAAGAGATGAATACACTAAACAGGTACAGAAGGATGTAGGTTGCAGATGAAGAAGCCTGCACAGGATGGAGTAGCGTGGAGAGCTGCATCAAACCATTCTCAAAACTGAAGACCGCAACAACAACAACAACTCCACACAAACGCCGTTGCTGTCGGTCGCTACTTGAGGTCTGTCGGTCACTGCGTTGTGCATTGTGAGAGTAATGCCTAAAATTTAGGACTTTTAGCACAATCTTGTCACTTTGGATTTCGGAATCTTGGATTTCCTAGCGATTTCCGAAATTGAATGCGTTTAGCTCCAACTACCACTCCGCGTTCAAAGCCTATTAATTACCGTCATGTGGCCTTAATCACGCCAGAAACCTTTCGATATTGGTCACCTGAGTAGAACTGACATTCTTGCCAAAGCATAGCCCTTTCATACCTTGTGTCCACGATACTATGCCATCTATATGGTTGCATATCGCTATCCCATGGCTTTGTCAAGTCAGTGTATGTTGTAATATTTTGAGGCATAAGATCCCATGATGACAGCGTAGGTCTGTCGAAAACTGGTCACTCAATAAAACACGTTTTTAGCTGTCCTGGCCTACGACGTTTTCTGTACTTACGAGATATAAAATCGGTAATCATGAGGTAAATTGATGTGAATAAAAGCATTAGGGATCACGTTACTTGCAAGCCGCAAGTATTTACTCATCGATTTTGTACGCATAGCTGAAGTTCTTAGTCGTGAAAACAGAGTGAAGAACACAAGCTACATTTCGTTGTTTGCAGTCATACGTGGCAGATATACATTCTCACAAAAATGAAGTGAAGCACACAGAAGAGGGAGAGGAAACGAAATGGGTGAAAGTAAACGTGATTTAATTTCGTTTATTATAAGATCGAGTAAAATTTACAAAGAACGTGGCAATACGAGCCGATTTAGCAGTATGGCATTGCACGCCATCTGTCCGGGACGCATGCAATGTTTCGGTTGGAATAGCTGTAACAAAGTCGTTTTATCCTCTGCTGAGGCAACTACCCAACTGCTTCTTGATATCCTGGACACTGGCGCTCGGGGGATATTTTCTGGTTGAAAAAATTATTTCGTCATTAATTTATTAGTGAAAAGTGTGATATGAAGACAAGATTAAGATTTATGCATAGACACTGAAGTTCTTTCGGGAGTGAGTAATTTCGGGAGTGCTCCAGCGAAATTTGATGGAATCATTTCTGTGCATGATATTACTCAGTTAGAACTATTGGTTGGCGGTGGAGATATGGTGTGGTGTTGTCATGGAGGGGGCTAGCACCCCTTGTTGTTTTGCTTGGCACTATCACAGCACAGGCCTAAAGTGATATTTTAAGGTGAGTTAGAACGGATTTATTGCACATTTTAGAATTTTCACCTCATTATAAAGTTTACAAATTTCCGAATAAAAAAATATATATATCACTTATAAACTCACCTGGGAAGTATTTTATTTTATTTTTTAAATATAACCTACACCGAATGGAGATGTTAATATATAGAAGCCTGGAATGTAATTGTCATGTCCATAAGAGGATGGGCTCTAGGTTAAGGAAGTTGAAACAAAGTCTGAAAGACAAGAATCTTTCTGATGGTAAAACCATAAGAGGCATGCTGACAGAAAAAGTGATTGATGAACTACAGCAGTATTATTGGATGTCCATTAGAAATAATACTGAGGATTTGTTGAAAATGAAGCAGGCAATATGGCCTACCTTCTTACTCAGACTGTCAACCGATGAAAAACTAGTACACCACCTTTGCCCTCCTGGACCTGATTCAAGATGCAATAACCGCAATGCCCAGAACTCAAACCATTCAAACAGTCATAAATATTCTATCACAGTAGCAGCAATGGATATCATAAAACCTATTTACAAAGACCTGTCAAGTCCTGAGTTACTGAAGAAGTGCCTGCATGGTCAGACTCAAAATCTCAATGAGTTGTTCAGTAATCTTATATGGACTCGCTTACCAAAAAAATGTTCTTGTTGGAATGAAGACACTAAAGCGGGTAGTCAGTGACACTGTTGTTACTTTTAATGATGGTAACACTGGTAGGATAAAAGTGCTACAGCATATGGGAATTAATCCTTTGGCAAACTACATTAGACAATTTGAACGGGTGGACATGGTTCGCATTGATAAAGCAGAGTATGCAGCACGGTTGGCCACTAAGCAGTCCAGAAAAGGGAAAAGAAGAAAACACTTGGAAAAAATGAAGAGGGTGCTCCTGCTTCATTAAGCATATATTAAGTGAGTTAGAAGCTTTTGAGACTTTAGAAGCCGTTTCTGATAATTTAAATTTTCTGTTGCATTTTTTCCTGCATCTCAGAAACCATTTCGAGTGGAGTATTCAAATTTTCAGGGAGTAATAATATACATTTTCTCAGTCTATTGAACTAAAAGAAGATTATAATGTTATGTATAATTAAAATAATTTAGCGTACCATACAAAAAAGTACACAAAATATTAACTGTGTAACTAAAAAATTGTATTTCCACAAGCAGTGGCTGAAATGCAATTATTGCATTTCAGTAGAATCAGAACATGTAAAAGTTTCATGCCTAAAGCTACAGTGGTTCCTGAAATACAGGAAGCCAAGTCACTAAATTTAAGGTTGTCGGGATAGGGCGTTCCAACTCCCCTTAGCACCTTCTTGCTTCCCACTGTTAAAGAGCAATTCAGGGGTGGCGATTGCGTCTTTCGACACGATCGACCACCTGTTCATAATGCACGGCCTTTGGCGGAGTGGTTACACGACTATAACATCCCTATAATGGGCTGGCCTGAGCAGAGTACTGCCCTGAATACTCTAGAACACCTTTGAGATGTATCGCAACTTCGACTTCGTGCCAGGCCTCACCCACTGACGTCGATACCTCTGCTCAGTGCAGCACTCTGTGAAGAATGGGCTGCTATTCCCCAAAGAAACCTTCCAGTACCTGACTAAACGAATGCCTGCGAGAGGGGAAGCTGTCATCAATGCTAATGGTGTGCCAACACCTTACTGAATTTCAGCATTACCGATGGAGGGCGCCATGAACTTGGAAGTGATTTTCAGCCAGGTGTCCGGATACTTTTGAGTACATAGTGTAAGTCGAAAGTACTGACTCGGTTTTGGGTGAAGAAATGGCTTTGATTTACTGATATGATATTGGGCAACGACTTATTCTTTGAAGAAGACTTCTTTCCTAACATACATTAACGTGGATTACACGCAGTGACCTATCTCAGACTGACCTCTCATGCATCCCGCGTACTTTTTGATAAAGTATGCGAGTACCATCAGAGGTCAGTCTGAGATAGGTCACTGCATGTATTAGACAAAGGCTAGTGTGATTAATGACAGGCTCGTCTGGTTAGCTGAAAAATGTCTAGTGACAGAATTAGAATAAATTAGTTATCTGAAGCATGTAATTCGGAGACTGCATTTGTGGAGATTGTTTGGCCCTCTATTTGTCGATCCTGCAAAAAATCGGAATATAGAATTATATTAACAGCATGCTCTGGGGATTTCAGGCAGTCATTCTTGCCTGTCTTCGTGGAGAATAGGACTGAGTCAAAATCTCCCGTTAAAAAAATAAAATAAATGCAGAGTGTCATCAAGAATATGGATATGGATGTGAGTGACGTTCCATAAAAGTCGAATTTTAACGACAAACGGAAGAATCTTATTTACCAGTACGTTTTGATTGTATAGCTGTATGAATCCATACATATTACAAAAAAGAGTGAGTATGTGAGTGTGTGTGTGTGTACCAAATTTCCTCCTAAAATATTGTATTATTATTTATCGTACGGTAATGCGCATGCAATTTACAGCTATGCTTACACTATACAAAACAAATATTTATACATAACAAAAGGAATGTACAAGAGTTATGGTCACTAATTACATCACAAAGTGATATCCAGAGAACTTATCCAATCCAGTGCTATTGGTGAGGCGTTTATTATGTCGCTCCAGCCTCCATTAAAACATCTATTGGAATATTCCTCTACATTGTGTTCAACAGACTGTTCTGCTGCTCCACAGTCGCACATCGGGGAGTCTGAGAGTTCCAATTTGTATGTGAAAGACTTAGTGCTTCCGTGTCCACATCGGATTCTGTTGAGCACACCCCAGGTTCTTTTAGGTAGTTGTAAGCCTGTTGTGCATGTAGGGTCTTCGAGGCCACGGCGAAATACGCTGGTGTCGTTTTTCCATTTCTCCTTCCACACATCTTCAATCTTGAACGGTTTTGGTTCACGACCTGTCCAGAATGGTTTGCTTGATTTGAGATGAGTGCAGGGTGAATTGAGCTGTATTTCCTGAACGGGTAGCCTTTGGGAAAACTTCTCGTTGTTAATCTTTTCCCGTTCGCGGGCCGCTTCTTCTTGTCGTCTCAAATGTGGTGCGGCGATGCTACTGAGAACAGACAGGCAAGGTAGTGGGTTTCATCTCAGGGTGCTCGTTACAATTCTCATGGTGTCATTCAGCTGAACGTCAACCTTACTCGCGAGCACACTCCTGTACCAGACAGGTGCGCAGTATTGAGCCACAGGACATAAGAGAGATAAGGCCGCTGTACGGGGTGTGTCAGCTTGTGCACCCCACGAAATTCCAGATAGTTTCCGAATAATGTTGTTCCTGGTCTGCTAGTGATGTGAGGTAAGTCCTGTACGTAAGTGATCGGTCCAATGTGATTCCAAGATACTTAGGGGGAGGGTTGTTTTTAACTGTTACAGAAGGTGAAATTTAGTGGCTGTTTTGCTAATCGGTTGATGAAGTGAAAACCTGTGACTTCAGTTTCTGTAGGGTTAGGGCACAATCTCCTATTTTTGCTATAGTCATCGAGTACTCTAAGGTCTTAGGTGAGCACATTTTCTCTCTCCTCTAGGTGCTTGTTTTGATACGCAATGGCGGTGTCGTCAGCGAAGCAGAACTTCCTAGATATAGTTTCTGGCATGTCACTTATGCATAGGTTGAACAATAGTGAGACCAGGAGAGAGCCTTGTCATATGCCGTTCTTAAGTTTATATGACTTGCTCGTTTTCACCGGCCGGAGTGGCGCTACCGTCTGGAACAGCGAGACCGCTACGGTCGCAGGTTCGAATCCTGCCTCGGGCATGCATGTGTGTGATGTCCTTAGGTTAGCTATATTTAAGTAGTTCTACGTTCTAGGGGACTGATGACCTCTGAAGTTGAGTCCCATCGTGCTCAGAGCTATTTGCACCATTTTTTATCGTTTCGTTATGAAGACAGTCTCGGAAATATCGGTTTTTCAGCATGTTGGACAGCAGTGTTGTTAGTCTTAAGCATGGAACAGTTCGCTTTAGCTTTAACATTAGTTCATCAAGCCAAACTGTGCCGTAAGCAGAAGTTAGATCTACAAATACTACTGATGGTTACAGCCCCTTCTGGAAATGAGCTTCGAAGTGAGTGCCAATACCTGCTCATGGCAGCTGCGGTTGCACCTGAAGCCTGCTTGGTAGGAAGGCACTTTGCTCTCAACCATTTGGTAGATCCTATTGTAGATTAGCTGTTCCAGTAGTTTGAAGCAGACACTGAGGAGGGCAATTGGACGATAGCTTGAGGGATCGCCTTCCGGTTTTCCTGGTTTGAAGATTGCAAGGGTTTTTGCTATCTCAAAATCTACTGGTACCTGACCTTTGCACAAGCAGTTTGTAAAGAATCTCTGTAGCCACGTCCTTCCTTTTTTGTCAAGGAGAATGATAAATTCTTGGAACACTCCATCTAGACCTGCTGCTTTCCTTTGCTTTAGGCATCTTGTGGCTTTCTTAACTTTGCTGTCACTAAAAGGAGAGTTGAAGGGTGACCTTCCGTAGAGGGTGCCATCTATAGTATTGAGCTCTTCATGTAACATTCGTGTGCTGCTGCTGTCCAAGGGTACATTGTCTGCTCGCGACTTTATGTGTTGTGCTACCTGCAATGGGGTGATCTGTGGTTTCTGACTGATTTTTGGTGTTGCTGCCCCTAATCGTCTGAGCATGGACCATGCTTTGCGGTTTGAGTGGATGAGGCCTGGCCCTTTGGTAGTTGTCACTTATTTTTGTTTCCTTTGGCTGTTAAGAGACTGGAGTATCTTTCTGCCAGCCTGTGGGCCACCATGGGCTTCGTATTTCTTGCAGAGCTCTTCCGTCTCCTTGTTCCAGCAGGGCATATATTCCTTCCTGAAACCACGTGGTAGGTTCGTTTTGCTACTCCTGTAATGACACCAAAAAAGCGAGTGTAATATCCTAGTGTCGCTGGGATCCAGCGGAGATGTCCATCAACTTCCTTCGCATAAGACGTCCATCTTGCTTTGTTGAAGTTCCACCTTGTTTTTGGGATAGATCTGATTAGAGGAGTCTGAATTCCGATGGCCACGAGCAGTGCCCAGTGTTGGCTGTGAGGAAAACCGTATGACACGTTGTTTGTGGGGGTTACTGGGGTGTGTTGTTGATTGGTTCTTGAAATACAGAGATATGGGTTTGTGTCAGACTGTCATCGGGCAGAGTGAAAGGTTTTCAAGTCCTTTGCATCGTATGAGAGGTGTTGGTGGTGATTTTCGATCCAAGTTGTGAGAGCTTCTCGTCTCGGATCATTTATTCCGTAATCGCACCTTACATGGTTGCTGTTAAAGTCCTATAAATTCGAGCGTGAGGTACGTCTGGTAAGGGGGGATTTTGCCAGTGTCAAAAAAATGATTCAAATGGCTCTGAGCACTATGGGACTTTACACCTATGGTCATCAGTCCCCTAGAACTCAGAACTATTTAAACCTAAGTAACCTAAGGACATCACACAAAACCCAGTCATCACGAGGCAGAGAAAATCACTGACCCCGCCGGGAATCGAACCCGGGATTGCCAGTGTCATTAGGTGGTTTGTATAACGCTGTGATTGTAGTTCCTGCTGGGCTGGTTATTATGATTTCAGTAATCTCTTCTTAGTAGCTTTCAGTCATCGTATATTCTTGTATGTCTTGACGAACGTACACAACAGATGTCGGAGGGTATAATACTTACTATTTTATGTCTGGTTGTTAAGGCTCGGGCGTTTATCTTGATTTCCCCGGCGAGATGTGTTTCTGTAGGTAGATAATATCAACTTCGTTTTCTATCACTATTTTGCTCAAATAGTCGCATTTACATCTTGATATTCCTTATAAATTTAGCTGTAAACCTCTTACACACGGTCTTATAGCTTTTGGTAATGTTTGGCTCTTAAAAGTGCCATTGTGGGATCGCTGAATGTCATTTTGGCCATGAGAGATACGAGATTAGGACCGACTTGAACCAAACTTGGTACACATACCCCAAACTGTAAGACATCAATCGCCATTCGTGTGAGAACCACATACCTGTTCTATTTCGAGAGATATGACGTCGTAAGCACTGAGTAAAAAGCTATCCCATAATGGATGACGTTTAAATGAATTACTTCTGTGTTACTAATCCTATTGGCAATACGTTTTGCAGCATCTACAAGATTATCTCGTGGTACCAAACGTAGTTCAGAAAATAAGACGTCATAACAACTAAGATGCGTGAAAAACTGCCGTATTGTACATGACGTTAAAATTGATAACTTTATTGCTACTAGTGATATTCGTAACAGATTTGGCAGACAGTATCCACATGCGTCGCTGAATGTACCTACAAAATTATGTTGTAGTATGACACATCGGTCAGGACATACGACGTCATAAACAGTGAGCTGTGTGAAAAACTACTACATCATGCATTTTATTGCTTCTCTGCTACTATCTCTAGCCGCAACATATTTCGCAGATAGTTTTCTCAATCCCGCTGAATGTACCTGCTGAAATTCATCACAACTCGCGGTTCAAGGGATATGACGTCATGAACACTGAGATGCGTGGAAAAAAGCCGCATCTTTCATGAAGATTTATTCTTTATCGGTAAACCACTCTTACAGTTGAGTCTGCGTAAGGACATTTCTGACATTTGGCAGTGCTTTTGACAGCTGTCAAGGGCGAGGTGCAAAGTGCTGCAGGCAAAAACTATAGCCGTCTACATAGCTGTCAATGAGAGTTGTCATAGTTACGTCTACAGAATCTCATTGCAGACAAGCGATGCAACTGTGCTTAAACACTTATTTGTACATTACACATATTTTTTTGTGCGATTGTTCCATAATTTCAGAGGTGATCTCCGGAAAAACTCCAGTCAAAGTCCCAAGTAAGATATTTGTTTAGATGATCGGTTACGGTAAGACTATGTTAGCATATCTGGGTCGTCAAATTTACCCTTCATATAATCTCCGCCATCTGCGATTTGTATGAACTGTAAAGTTGAGGATTCGAAGATGATAACTTAGCCTTGCCGAAACTGGTCATCTAAAAAAATACTTTACTAGTGAGCTAGGCAGTTTGGAGGTTTTGCGCAGTCAATAATGCTACGGATCGCCTCCCTTCTGACAGTGTCAGGAATAAATATTTTGAAGGTGTTTTCACAAATACAAAGAAATGGCATTTTGACGATATTACACTAAAAGCAAACTTGATTTTTTGTTCCATTTTCTAATAAAAATTAGCAAAATGAATACTTCGGCAACGCTGTGTTTGTCAGCTAGTGGTTGCTAAGGAGGAGCTCTAATGTTTGGAACAATTTGTTCATTATTAATGGTGATAATTAACTTCCGCTACAATTCACAAACAGAGTATCCTCATCTACGGAAAATCTATAATAGCTGAGAAGTAGAGCATTTGGGCCCATTTATTCGTGCTACGAAACGGTAATCAAAGCAATAAAGCCCTTACTGCGAGGCAATTCCTGTGGTGTTCACTGAACAATAACGCGATGGCGTTCCCTGCCCTGCCACCCTGCCAGCCGACGGAAGATTGCACATATCTCGAGGAGAATGCCGCCGTACCTTCCGTGAGCCGCGCCCCCGCTCGCATATTTCAGGTGCAGCTCCGCCAGCTCTGCCTTTTCGCCGAGGGGAGACGGCTATATAAATTTATTTGCCGCTACAGCGCGGCACGGCGCGGCGTGGGACCACTGTGCGTCGCCCGAGCTTCCCCTGCCGCCGGCCGCCGGCTGTCGGTGTTGGGGGCGCGTGGCGCTGGCACGCAGTGGGCGCTGCGTGCCCGCTTTGGGGTGGTCACCACGGAATGCGCCGCCGCCGCCGCCGCCGCCCCTCTGCGTGCAGCCGTGCGTGGTACGCACCGGTACGCGCCGCCGGCGTGCGTCACTGTCAGCGTCTCTGTCTGGCCTCGCGCATTTGCTGTCCTTGTGAGCTCCGCCGCCCTTTGTCTGCAGCTAGGCTCTTGCATACGGACGCCGCACGCGTGGCATTGTCCCAGTTGAAATTTCACACATTGCCAGTCTTGTTCTCTCTAATATCATAGCCAAATGCACGGCAGCTCAAAATGAATATAGCATTTACAACCACCTACTATTCTTACTTGGTGAAAAACTTCCAGCAGGCGAGATTGTATGACCCCTCCCACCTTTTTTTTTTTTTTTGCTCGGTTTCGACAAATATAGCTGTGAAGCACTTGGTTGTAATCGTCGTCTAATCAGCTCAACTGCAATGACGCCTAGAGAAGTGCGGTTTCAACGGAGATAGGATGTTCCTGCTGAATGAGCAGGAACCATTCGTCCCATTCAATTCAGTCTCCGAATAATTTTACTAACCAATTGTGGCCGCCCATCAATCACGTATATAGCTACCATCTGCATCTTGGGAGAGTGATGTTCATTTGTATTACCTGTGTATCTATTAAATGATTCTATGATAATTATAAAGTATATTAAAAACATGTGGTGGTAGCGTAAATCCGCGAAATATAAAATCAGCAAAAGTGTCTCATCAGTAATTATGACCTGAGTGTAATAATAATTTAGTCAACCGTCCTGTACCGGGCGATCAAAAAGTCAGTATAAATTTGGAAACTGAATAAATCACGGAATAATGTAGAGAGATAGAAATTGACACACATGCTTGGAATGACATTGGATTTTATTAGAACCAAAAAAATGCAAAGGTTCAAAAAATATCCGACAGGTAGCGCTTATCTGATTAGAATAGCAATAATTAGCATAACAAAGTAAGACAAATGTTCTTTACAAGGAATGCTCAATATGTCCACCATCATTCCTCAACAATAGCTGTAGTCGACGAATAACGTTGTGAACAGCACTCTACAGCATGTCCGGAGTTACAGTGAAGCATTGGCGTCGGATGTCGTCTTTCAGCATCCCTAGAGATGTCGGTCGATCGCGATACACTTGCGACTTCAGGTAATCCCAAAGCCAATATTCTCACGGACTGAGGTCTGGGGAACTGGGAGGCCAAGCATGACGAAAGTGGCGGCTGAGCACACCATCACCAAACGACGCGTGCAAGAGATCCATCACGCGTCTAGCAATATGGGGTGGAGCGCCTTCCTGCATAAACATCTTATGTTCCAGCAGGTATTTATCAGCCAGGCTGGGGATGACGCGATTCTGTAACATATCGGCGTAACTCTCATCCGTCACGGTAGCAGTTACAAAACCAGAATTACGCATTCCTTCGAAGGAAGAAAGGCCCTATAACGGTAGATTTGGTATATCCAACCCATACCGTGACTTTCTCATCGTGCAGTGCAGTTTGCACGACAGTTCTACGACTTTCGGTAGCCCAAATTCTGCAGTAGTGGTATTTAACAGACCCTCGGAGCATGACATGAGCTTCGTTGGTCGACAACAAGTTACTCAACCAATCTTCATCTTCCGCCATCTTTTGAAACTCCCACACCCCAAATTCCCTCCGCTTCACTAAATCGCCAGGTAACAGTTTATGATGCCGATGCATTTTGTACGGATAGCATCGGAGGGTACGCCTAAGTGCCAACCAAACAGTAGTGTATGGAATGCCGGTGTTATGCGCGGCTGCACGAGCGCTCACTTCCCCGTGCATAGACGAACCCGCTACAGTCTCCATTTATTCCTGAACTGTCTCAGCAGCATTACGCCTTGTGCTCGGTCGGCCACTACGGGGTCTATCGTCTAAACAACCCGTGGCTTCCAACTTTGAAATCATTCTCGCCACAGCTGCATTTCTCAACGGACCTTTACCCATTCGAATTCCCTTCCTATGGCGATAGGATCGTAACGCTGAACTAGCACATTCCCCGTTCTGATAATACAGCTTCACTAAAAGTGCCTTTTCAGGTAACGTCAACATGCTGCGACGCCCCTGGCGCATCTGTTTCTCTCTCTCATTACAGCTCCTTTTACACACGATTGCCATGCGCAGTTACTGAGGTTTTGCTGTCCAGCGCCGTCGTCGGACATTTTGTGAACTTTTTTTTCTGTTCTAATAAAACCACATGCCATTCCAAGCACGTGTGTAAATTTTTATCTCCCTATCTACATTATTCCGTGGTTTATTAAATTTTCAAATTTATACTGACTTTTTGATCACCCGGTTAGTAAATACGAGTATATCTGTCATGACGTTACATTTGAGAAAATATTTTCGTCTGACATTACAAAAAATTTCAGTGAAAGCTGTACATCTACAAACTTCAAAAATTTTCGTTCCAAATTGCGATTATTTCGAATTACAACCTCATGCCATTTTGTCATTATGGTGGATGAAATATTGCAGTTACTTCGAGACTTTGCCAGAAATAAAATAAAAGCACATTGTACACAGGGCCAAGTCCGTATATGTAGACCTCACAGATGATTGTCAATTTTCAAAATTCACTGTATACCCTAAAGTAGACATCTCCACATCTGGGTACGTTTGCGTGGCATGTTTCGTACACAGAGAATCCATATTTGACGACGTTTATGATGCACAATACGCTTTTAAATTGTAAATGTTTTATTTCCAACAACCTTTCTATATTGTGCAATATTTTATCCACCTTAAAGACTCACAATGAACACAAATTTTTCTAAAAAAAATTGTAAGAGCTTCCATTTCTACTTTTTCTAATGTCAAATAAAATTTTTTCTCTAATATTGCATCATATAGCACGGTAGGAGATATATTCCGTATATGCATTATGTTACATACCGGAAGTTAACAGCCATATCTATTGAAACTGGTTGTCAAATATGAAGAGGAACTTCTGTGACCTTGGCTATTGAAAGTTTCTTGCCAAGTATAACATGATCGCTCCTTATAATTTCTAAAGATGAAAAAAATCAATTACTGTCCGTCGCTGCAGCGGAGGAGCATATTTCGTGACGGGCTCTCGCCATTCCGTTCCAAGAATGGCGTCAAGATAGACGCATATAATTATCGATGTATATCTCTGACTTCACTGTCTTGCAGAATTGCGAAACTTGTTTTATACTCACGAATTACGACGATTCAGGAGAGCGAATACCTATAGAAAAATCAACATTTATTTCGTACACAATGATGTAACGAAACTCAACTGGATCTGTTCGTCCATGAGATCCATAGCCATGGACATAGGCCGCCAGGTTGTTGCCGTGTTCCTGGACTTCAAGAAGGTATTTTTTACAGTTTCGCACCGTTGACAAACGGAAAAATATGAGTTAGCGACTGTCAAACCAGATTTACGACTGGATTCATGGCTTCGATGCAGGTAGAACTCAACACGTTGCTCTTAACAGGAGAGCTAATTTCGACAATTATTGCTGAGTACATTATAACCCTACCACTACTATTGTAATTTAGTATGCTTGTACCTAAATAAAAGAGAACCCTATCTCTATGTTGCCAGATATAACCCTCTAACTAAATATTTTTAGTTTCCAGTTAATGTACACTATGGGAGGATAGTCCTGTTAATAAGAAAATTTAATCAATAGACTTGCCCTTTTTACGGAATTTGACAGTGTGTTGTGTCTAACGGATAAGTAAATCCTAATATCCTACCCAGAAGTTGGAAAGAAACGCATCATGAACAGTATTAAAGAGAAGCCAGGAAAACTCAGTTCGAAGGTCATTTACATTTACTAACGGTCGCCAGACTATCCAGGCAATAAAAAACCGAAGTTTTAGAAAGGCAAAAGTACGAATTTTGCGTACTTTCTTGCTACTGTTTAAGTTGCTTCTTCCAATAAATATTACTCCACTTATACAATTTTGGACCACGCCGTTACATATTACATTTTCAGAAGGGAAAAAGCCCCGTAGAAGCTAAAAAATATTTTTCCCAGGCGGGGGACCTTTAGAAAACCACTTTCCATAATCAGCTAACTTAATTATTAAAATACTAAGATACTAAAGCACACACTTTTATACTGAACATTTCACTTCAGGAAAACCTCTTTCTTATTGGAATTTATTTTCAAAAGATATTATTCTTTGAACAAACTCTGTATAGCCATTGAACAGGTTCCAGTAACTTGGTTTCATTCTGATTGAATTTTACATAAGCAAACTTTTATTGTATTACTTTGCAATAGTTACCATAACTTTCCCATTATTTACACAAAAACAGTTTAAATGGTGCCTCTTTATATTAAATTGGCACTTCGTAAATCTGTAGAACAGGATACTCGGATTATACCAGGAAGCAACCCTTTATAGGTGTACGATTAGGATGAAGTAAGAGGGCGAATCAATTTCTATAAAGTTCAAGAAGGATTATTCACAGTTTAATTTAATGGTTCACGCTGCACAATAACAGAATACAAAAAAAGTCCTATCTGGTGGCTGTAGGCTTGAGAGTGACGAACAATTATAGCGGCATCACTCCCACAGTACGGCATGCCAGTATCTTGCTGTAAGAGCTCAAGCTCTCATCTTGGCGTTGTTAAATTTTACATTCAGTAGCCCAAGAACTCGCCGCTATGCCGTAAGCCGTTTTCAGTCTTCATCGGAGGCTATTTTGTACAAATTTGCAGACAAAGCTTCTCCTGCTCCACAAAGGTGTTGCCTCAATCACTGCTGTCTACAGACTGTGTGACTTACTTCCCCGCGTCTGCTCTAGGCAGCGCGCCAGTTTGCCCTTGTCACCTTTCCCATTCCCCAGAGCCACTTCCGTTCCAAACAGAAGCACACAGGCTTTAGATTTTTCCTCATGTGACAATTTCTTATAATAAAAAAATGTCATCAGAAAATTATTTAACGTAGTAAACAATTTACATAGAATTTTACTAAAATTACTCACATACAATAAAAAAAAACTTCAACCCACAGTATACACATTTTACATTAC
Organism: Schistocerca gregaria; assembly: GCF_023897955.1. Classification (NCBI taxonomy): domain Eukaryota; kingdom Metazoa; phylum Arthropoda; class Insecta; order Orthoptera; family Acrididae; genus Schistocerca; species Schistocerca gregaria. The sequence continues at coordinate 932,586,235 of NC_064920.1, read as the reverse complement.
AAATAAAGAAAATATAGTATCAATATTTGAAAATTTTAATGCATAAAATTATAAAAAAATATAGATGAACCATAAATAAATAGTGTTATATATGCCCCTGTTTCAGTTGTGTGTCCCTACAGGTAAGCATGATTGAAATACCCAATAATAATAGATTTCATCGGTTCACTTACATTAAGACATTGTCCTCCTGAAAAAACAATAAACATGTAAGTCTGTTACAAGTTAAATAATAAAACAAACTTTACACATAAACATTTTAATATTAATAACACATAATTACTCCAATTTAGTAGAACAATTTGCTGCCCCTAGCATGGGTATTACGGCAGTTTTTCTTGGCCCTATGAACCAACAGCATACTCTTTTCTTTTGGCTGGCTCTTTATGAGATCAGAAGCAGTCCATTAAGAATACTTTGTGCATTCTTCCTTTTATTTAGACATTTTTTTAGGCAGTCCATTTTCATCAAAACCCATGAGTTTTTTATGCCCCTTAGGCTACATTATTTGGCTTAACAGTCATCTAAGTGACACGTTTGTTTCAATTTTTCATTCCATTTGTACAAAAATATCTCAGAATCTCAAGCTTGGAAGATTTTAATACGGTTGAATAAAATTTATACGTAATACAGACATTGGATACTAATCATAGTTACAAATTTGTACATATTTCTTGCTATATACTTCCTTAGGTCAACGATGTTTCTAGTTCCTAGTGGTTTTTTGACTCCGGATAAATCCGAAAGTATTCATTAGGGTGTGGTATTCTTTGAATTTCAAAAGGACCATAGCAAACGTATTTAAATTTAGAAATTTCCTGATTTACCTCAATAGATTTTTCGATAGCTTTAACAAGTACCATTCCATTAAACACAAATTTTGAAAATTTTACTTTTTCATCGTGCCTTTTGGCTCTTGATTCTGCTTTTCTTCTTAGTTCTCTCACCATTTCCTTTTCCTTTAAAAAAATCTGTTTCTTTACTGTGTGAGTATTCTAACACTTCTTCAATCAAACTTTTAGTTTTATGGCCGAACATAATTTCTTCAGGTGTGAAATCAGTGATTTCATGTCGAAGTTAGTTCATGTTTATTTAAAATTTTTGGGATATATTTGTCGCAAGTTCTATGGTTTATGTGACAGTATGTCCTGCATTGTCTTCCTCACTCTCGCGTATAGCGTCCTACGGGATTACTAGATCGAGGATAGACTGAAATATGTGTTACTTGTATTCCTTTTTGCTTCATTTCTTCTAACCAAAACTCTGCAATAAACTGCGGGGCATTGACAGATATTTTGAAGATACTTCTGAAATAACTAGAATGTAGGTGAAATTTGCAGAACTTTTAGGTAGGGGCTCATATAGGTCCACAAACAGTAGCTCTAAGTTACCTAGTAGTTTGAGACTCTGCATAGCACGTCTATTGGTACTGGTGGCCACTTTAGCCCTTTGATAAACATCGTTTGACTTTAAACGTTCTGTAACCTTTTTAAAACCTCCCAATTTGGACAACCATCGCAGTTTCCTCACGGCACTTTGTACCCCCCCCCCCCCAGGGTCCATATGCTAAATGAAAGTAATCAGTTAATTCTATTTCAAACTGTGATGGCCAACAGACTTGCCATTCTTCACGATTTTTCCTTCTATAATAAACAGTAGCCCTTTAAATATTTTGTAAAATTTTGGTATGTGTGGACAGCTATTACTGCTAAATTTGACCTTCACTGATTTCAACAATTCACCTTCGTTTTGGAATCTCCTAATGTTTTTACATATAATTGCTATTCTTTTACTACCACCTACCTCTGCTAAGTATAATGTTTTAATAGTCCCCGTCCTCATTAGTTTCTATCACTTTCATTTCCTTGTCCTCGTGTTTCTCCCACAATAAGTCTTTGCCTATCATTACATCTTCCCATGAAATGGAATTCATTCTTTACTGGCATTCATTTCTTTACGTTCTATGTTGGGTGGTTCTCTCTCCTTTCGGATAGCAAAATCCTTCACGATCTTTAGTTATTGCCGTTTCCCAATCACTTCGTCTGGTAGTTCCTTTTTTAGGATCCGTTATGTCTTCCAGATCCTGTATTGGCATTATTGATTCTTCACAGGCCTCGTCATTTACTAATTTTATTTCCTCTTGAATAACTTCATTATCCTGTTTACGGTTAAGTTTCCTCATATTTCATACGAAATATGCTCATTCTCTGGTATTCTCATTTCTACCAGACAGAGATTTTCGGTAATCTTCCTTTCCATTTAAGTCAGCATCTTCGCTATCACTGTTGACTTATAACATTAACGCCCTTCTCAATTTCTTTGAGAACTCTATAACATCACTAGTCTCGTAATTAATGCATTGATGGATTCATTCTATAGTAAAGGATTCTTCTTGTTTATCGTTTGTAGCAGGCAGATTTTTTTTTCCTCTGTTGGTAGTTTCTCTTCATCAGAACTGTCTTCGTTAGCTTCCCTGTTATCATCAACTTTCGTTTCATAAACATTATAATCCTTGCTCCATTAAGTGTCCGTAAGGAATGCAGAAGATGACGAGGAAACATTTAAATCCATGGCTTTCCTGCCCTATGTGGGAAGCAATTTCATCCAAAATAGGAAGAATCCTCACTAAACATAAAGTAAAAGTGATTTTTCGTCCACCGGCGAAGACGGCTGCACTCCCGGGTTCCGTTAAACATGACTTACTACTCCGCAAGCCTGGAGTTTACAAGATACCGTGTGAATGTGGCCTTTCATACATCGGACAAACGAATCGTACAGTCCAAGAGAGGTGTACGGAACATCGCAGGTACACTCGGCTCTTACAACCCAATAAATCGGCTGTGGCAGAGCATTGTATTGATTCTGGTCACTCTATGGTATATGAAAATGTCGAAATTCTGACTTCTGTTTCATCTTTCTGGGACTCCGTAGTAAAAGAGGCCATTGAAATCCGCTTGACGAAGAATGTAATTAATAGAGACAGCGGTTTCACATTAGATGAATCATGGAATCCGGCACTTTCAATATTGAACTTACAAAGACGTCGCTACAGTTCAGCTCCCAGTAATACATCGACCTCCCAGCATGGATCGAATGCGCAGCCACAGACGTAACTCATGCATATGTTGTACGTCTTTGCCGCCGATTAACATCACTAGCGCCTTGTTTATCTGTGGCCTCATGCGCAGTGGCGCGGTCCGCGAGTTTAAAAGGATGGAGCGAGCGCTGAAGCGTCAGTCGTACGGCTCTCTCTGAAGATGGCTCGCAGGTATACAGCCGAAATATTAGAGGAAGAAGCAGAATTCATGCGGCTGCATTCCCGAAACTTAATGGAGCAGTCTTTGCGCCGCGAAAACTTGAAGATTCACATTATAATCCCTGTGGATTTCTATCAATCGCTCAAATTCTTTGTCCTACAAATCAGGCTTATGAATGACAGAAACGTTATCCGTAGATTCATTGTCACGAAATGACTCTTCTGAAAATTGTAAATGTGCATCTCCTACTTTGTGTCTACTTACAACCTCTTCATTTCCCGTAACATTAGCGCGGTGCTTTTTGATTCATTTTTATTGGCAGTTCACGTACTCTGCGCCGCTGCAGACAATAAAACATTCTCCTTTACCTCCTTTCCGCACGTCGTAACGCCATGTTCCTCTGCGTTACACTGCTTTATACCGTCATACAGACTACTCATCCGTCTATGCCAGTTATCAATTCCATACATTCTCTCCTCCATCTCGGTTGCTGCACGTTGTCTGTCCGTAGCCTCTGAACTGGTTACACCGGGCACTGCCCCATCTATTGGCTTACTCACAGCCTCAGCTGATTGCTCTGTGATGTCGCTCTCCATCTGTACTGCTGTTGAATTGGTTCTCGCTACAGCAGTCCGCTGCAGACGCTTGTCAGCGCACGAAATACGTTCGTTGCTAGCTGACTGTGATTCACCTGCAGTATCATCGGCTGCGTTAGGACCAGCGCCCGACCTCTCATCTGCACCCTATTGCAGCGCATCGAAGCTTCTCTGCCTATATCAAGAATATTTCTTGATTCTGGGCCTCCTGTATCTTGTTCCCGCATCCGTCCGATCCTCAACGTTTGCGTTATTTAGTTTATCCCTTTCCCATGGGGGCTATTTCGCCGCCTATGTCCTCTTTCGTGATGGTTACAGTAAAATATTCCTGTGCTTCTTCCTCTTAGAACGGTATTAACCTCATACTGGCTATCATTCTGCTCATCAATACTGTTATTCAGATCGTTTCTTTCATCGTAGAGGTTATTACTCTGATGGAAGTTCTTTTCTCGCTAGTGTTCTTCGTCAATTACTTCTTCTAAAAATGCAGAAAAAGTACGATTGTCACTGCCTACATATCTTTTGGAATCTCCTGGTAATTTTTTCCAGAGTTCCTATATGATCTCGGAATCAATCCTTCGATTCCTTAAGTGAGAAAATCTCCTATACCATGACTCACAAAATTCTTTCATGTTCATTCGGCCTTTACCTACGATCTTCTCACCATTATAAACTCACGCCAGAGGCTATTTTGTATATGTTCGGAGCAGTACTCGTCCAAGAACGTTTGTCTAAATTCACTGAAGGTCATTGCTACAGTGCTTAATTCCCCATCGCTTAGCATCTCCTGTTAGATCACTAATTACGATATTTACTTTTTCCGGATCTGTGATGTATTCAGGAAATGGCCTTTCGTAGTTCTTAATAAAATCCGTACTCGATAATCCACGGTGTTTTCGGTAAGGGTAGAATTTTTCTTTGGGTACCTTGTAAATTGGAGTTCTGTCTACCACATAAGGGCCATTTCACGTAATCTTTCCTTCTAGGTCACTAACTGTTTCGTATATACTGGAAGTGTTGTAGCAACACTTCTCTTTGCAGTGCTCTACTTTGCTAGAAAAGGCCTTGAACAGTCATTCTCAGTTGAGAAATCTGTTCTCCGTTAGCTTTCGTTAATGATTTCTTAACATGGGAAATCATTCCTCAATCTTTGAATCTACCATAGGTTCGACTTGTTCCAATATTTTCTCTACTTTGGTTTCAAACCATGTAAGGTGTCAGGCAAATCGAACACCTTCCATGAAAACCCTAACATAATAAGCAAATCTAGTAGTATGTCACATAGCTCGGAATAAATCGTGACATTAAATTAACCAAAGTAATACAAGTAACAGGTGAGCAAACGGAATACCAAAGACTAACACAAGAATGCCTAAATGCATGTCATACCTTCCCACCGTGAGACCGACGCAGTTCAGAGGGGAGAAACGAGAACAGAAGCCGAGAGCAGAACCGTGTTAAGCGAGAAGGCCCTACCATAAAAGGCGGACTGGACACCCACATCGGCAGCCTATCGCTAAGACTACCACCCGCACGTTTTAGCGTGAGCCTTTTTCGCGTCTCTGCTACGTCAAGGACCACCCTCCAGCCCATGTTAAAAGCTAGAGCCCTCCAGAAAAACAGTATAGATCTTACGATAACACAAAACGGCCACTAGCACCAGCAAGTTTTAGCGTGAGTCTTTTTGCATGTCTTTTACATTAGGACAACCCCCCAGCCCAAGTTAATAGACAGAGCCCTCCAGAAGAACAGTATAGATCTTACGATAACGCGAAAAGGACCACACCAACTGCAGATTTTAGCGTGAAACTTTTTAGCGTCTCTGTTACGTTGCAAACTTTAAAAACATTGGCCCACCACGAAAAGTATAACGTTTCTCATTGGATAGACATAATTTTTGTAGGCGGAGCATAAAGTTAACATTGAGACCCTGATTGGTCAGATGAAAACACAGCCAGATAGTTTTTTTAAACTAACTTCGGTAAATTGTAGTAAAGAGTGTTGCTTCCGAGATGGCGAGGTGAGCTGAGCTGTGCTGCCCGCCGCTACCCTGACGCTGCCTAAGCACCGACAAGCTAATGAACGCACGCTTTGCCGCATTTTTCAGCGCATAAGGCTTCACTCAGACCTGCAGAAGTGTCATCTGTTACACCCCCTTTTGCGATGTACTAATGTCGATAGTTAATTAAAACTCATGGTGTTCACATTTGCCACTTGAAGTCAAGATCTGAAACCCGATGATTTTTCTTTCATATAGTTATTTAGAAGCCACAACAGCCACTGTAATTTACGACAAGTTAGATAAGTAATTAAAGATAATTGAGGGTCAATGTAGACCATTTTGATAGTTTTCTCTTTTGTGAAACTTAATTTAAACCTAGATTATAGATGTGATATGGAATAGGTCATCCTTCTATCCATTGTAGAACTTGGAAACCCACTCAGGGAATATTCGTTCACATATTTGTTGAACGCAGTTGGTTTTTACCATCCTGTATTGAAACATTTCCTTTTATCAATAGTGCAATTCATAAACAATGTTTTGTGAGTAGAATAAAATTTCCAATGGTAAACTTAACTGCTTTTCCGATGTTATTTTACCAGCTAACTAAAAGTAGGAAAGCCTTGAACCCCTTCCACTAAATTTAGTTAGTATTTAGATTCTTTTACAGGGAGTGCGGTGGAGCTGACACTGAGATTATTTAGTATTTGGTTATATCATCGCTAGTCTCACTGAACTCTTCTGAATTCTACATGTCATGTGTGGTCTGGCGTCTCCTTACCAGCAACAGGTCCCAGGTTCAAATTAGTCAATTCCCTAAAAGACATGCTCAGAACGTCCTTGTGCAAAAGTGGTAGGGAGACACGATATAGAACAAACAGACACCACCATGAATGTTTAGAAAATGGCGACCCTGCCAGGATGGTAAAATAGCACGATTGATGGTCGACCACATGTGTAACTAGGTCAGAAAAATATCTTGTTGAAAAATACTCGTAGTAAAAAATTTTTTTCTTAATGTTATACATAGTCGGAAACAGTAGCTGCAGCGATAGATAGTAAAAGTATTCAACAAATAGTGAAACATTGTAACATAGGCAATAGCATAATTATGTTATGAATTTTAATATTGTTAGAATTAAGTTTTCTCTCCAATGCAAGTGCGCAGGTGGCGGATACGTCGTTGACAAGTTGGTTCTGACTCTACAAGTAAGTGAATGGTTTGTCAAGTCGTGTGAACAAAAAGTTTATTAAACGCGTGAGATCGTATGAGCGCATGTAGACGAGAAGTAGGGCGCGTGAATTGCGTTTAAAACAGAAAATTAGGGATTTGGAAAGTTTAGCAATGTCAGATAGAGACCTTGGCCGAATTGAGGTTGAGACCCAGCATGAATATGGACAGAGAAAGAGGACAGACGATGCAGTATCGCGAGATATAGGACATATAACGCACCATAACGAGGATAATGTGCGTCAAGGCACAGAAAACCTAGGTTAGCATACGACAGAGGAGCAGGAAGACAGTCGATGAGGATTTTAACTTGCGTCTTGAATACGTAGAACCCATAGTACAAGTAATCAGAGCTCCCTCACCACAGAGTACAAGGAATTCGAGCAGAAACATGTCACAGCAGAGTTCTATGCAATCGGTTGCAAACCAACAATTGGGCGAAAACACAGAGCGTAGGACGTCGGAAGAAAACGCAATAGGACCCGCCAGTTTGGCAGAATTATTACAATTAATTATGGAAACCATGACAAGGCAAAATAAAGTAATTGCGAACCAACTTAAAATTCAAAATGCAGAAACGACGAAACAAATTGCAGAAACCACGAGACAAATGCGTGAGATTAAAGAACAAAACAAAAAAATTCAGTTACACCTAAGTCATATTGAAGACGAGGCAAAAGAATCTCGAGAAGTGATAGGAAACTTAATAACAGGTCACAATCAATTGAGAACAGACACTGACAAGGTACAAGCGGACGTACAAACATTGCGTAATGACATTCAGGACGAAATCAAAACATTACGTAACAACACCCAGGGAGAAGTCAAGAAACTAAAGAAACAGATAAACGTAATTACTAGCCAAGCACCAGGTAAAGCTTGTGAAATTGTTGAAAACAGTGGGTTACACAAACGTATCATAAAAGCAGCGCTGAAAAGATATGATAACCGCATAGTCAAAATAGAAGCGCACACGAAGCGACAATTTCAGAAATTGCGAACAGAGTTGTTGCAAATCATTGAAGAGCGCAGTGAACAGGATCGAACAAGCACAGAGTCTTCAGCCACATCCGTATCTGTGACAGCACCGGAAAAACAAGCAATTAACGAAGATATTACGCATTTGCGATTCAAATCAGAGGCGGAAAGTAACATACGTGACAACGGAAAAACAGGTCGCGAAGAGTGCAGTGCAATGCAGTCAGCTACACGTTCACAAGCGATGGAAGAAAATTATTGCGTACCACTCCAACGATACTACGCAAGGGTAGGCGAAAGTTTCAGTGGACAATATCCAATGGATCTACCACAACAGGGAAGAACGACGGGAGAAGTGATCAGAAACAAAAGTGGCGAAGAATCGCGAATTTCATATGGAACTATGACGAAGTACGACAACGATCATTTCCTCACAGTCAGAAAATTTCAACACTTTCGAGAAGAAAACATACTACATCCACGAACTTTTGTTGATCAATTCCGAGTAGGATTACCAGAACACTGAATGCTAGCCCACAAAGTAGACTTTATATGTGCACACGTGTCAGGAACAGTCGCTGAAACCATGCAGAATGTTGCAGCGACATGCCGATCGTACGAAGATTTCAGAGAGAAGTTTCTCTCACGATATTGGTCCAGCGAAGCACAGAACAGAGTGAAGTACGAATTATTACAGAACCCATATTTTGAAAATTCAGGAAAGAAGAGTCCCTTGAAATTTTTCGAAGTAATGGCAAACAATAATCAATTCTTAGATGTACCATACAGTGACGGAGAGTTGATTAAATTATGCGCGATGAAGCTACCATTGAAATGCCAGCAATCATTAGTAGGTCGCGGAGGCAATGACGTCGAAGCATTTAAAGGTATTCTAAGGGAACTAGAGTTCATATTTTCAGATAATCGCGCAAGAAAAGACGAAAGCAAAAAGCAGTGTAATCCACAAGACACAGTACGAAGAAACAATAATTACGAACCATGTGATAACTTCTCACCAAGAAACGACAATAGATTTCAACAAAGAACCGGTTATGGATTTAGAATAGAATATGGCAATAACTATAACTCACCCAGGAACGGCGACAACTATTACAGAGTGAATAACGACAACTGGAACGGGTGCTGGAGAACCACTAGACCGATAAATCATCAACAAAGAAACCACTATCAACAAGATGAACAAGAAAAGCGAATACAGATAGAAAAGGTTGATGTAAGACCACCAAAACCCGATAAACGTTGATTTGACAGCTAAGCGCCCATGCCAAAGAGAATGACGCACGGACCCAGGACAATTGCGGCACCTTGAACAGAGAAGTAAAAATCTTATCACGAGAAGAAGGAAGAAACAAATCCGCAGGGACCAGATGAAAACGAAGACGAGAAAGTAAAAATATTGTGTTGAGACGAAATTAATTGGGAGAATACTGACGAGGAAGATGAATTACCAGAGGTATGCATAACGAATGTAGGAGGAAAGGACGAAGTAATGAGTATTGCAGAGCTATTTGAGATGGAAATCAGGGAAAGCGAATTCAGTGAGGATAATGCGCAGTCGACAGAAGTTGAAAATAAGTTACAAGTGGGCACACAACCCAACGTATGTAATGAAGGAAGTTATGAAGCGATAATTAAAGCATTTAGATGCGATTATGTGGAAGTAGCGACGAAGAAGGAGAAGATAGCCGAGGATGAGGAAAAAGTAGAGGATGTGGAAGAAAGCGTAAATGAAGGAAGAAATAGAGAAGTGGAAATAAAAGAGACAGAAGTAGCAGTCGAAGCTTATCCTACAGAAAGTTCGAATTCACAAGGGAAATTCCTAAAAAGACTCATGTATGATTCAGTGGAGGATTCGTTGATGCCAGAAGAAGAACAGAACCAACCCTTTCAAATTAAACCAATTGTGAAGGCCATGGTAAAGCATCTCCCACTCAATATTGTAATTGATAGCGGAAGTGAACTGACTGCGATCTCAGAAAATTTATTCATGCAGTGTAATGCCAATGAGGAATTGCCAGTTCTGAAAACACGTAAGATTAAAGTAAGAGGTCCTACTAGAAACAATGCTGCCGAAGTTACGAGACAAACAAGGTTAACTCTTTCGTGCCAAGGTCAAAAGATCGAAGCCAACTTCGTGATTATACCTAAACTAACTGTAGATTTGATTATAGGTGCAGATTTTTTAAATGAGAGACGAGCGAAAATAGATATGGGGAAAGGTAGCGTAACATTCGGGAATGTCACACTTCTCTTTGAGCGAAAGCTAAAATTAGAAGAAACACCAGTAATAAACAAGCAATTAAGAATGATGCGAGATAAAGAGAATGAAGAATTAGAATGGTATGCACAAAAGAAGGAATCGCCTCAACTCATGTTACAAGTCCATAAAGAAATCGATGAAAAATTGCCTGAAGTTCAAGGTATTTCGGAACACAGTAAAAGAGAATTAGAGGGTATTTTACGAGTTAAAGCAGAGGTATTTTTACCTAAGGCTGGCAGTATTAAACACTTTCGGTACAAGTTTGAAGATTAATTTTATTACTCGTAAATAATCAGCACATTATTTCAAGGTTATGTTGCAGATAAGATGGTCAGGAGAAAGAAGAATGAAGAGAGAGGAAGGTGGGAAAAAGAAAGTAGTTTCAATAATAACACCAATAGTACAATAGCTTAAGGTAAAGGGATAAAGCGTAGATAGTCTAACAGCATGATATACTAAAATGCTATACACCACGACACTACACAAAAATAAAAAACGAATTTGAGGATTCTTGAGTAGACTTTAAGACTCCAAATATCTTAGAATTGTAACATGGAAAGGGCGCCGAAATTTGTATGGCTATTTAAGAGGGTGTAAAACAAGTAGATACTAGACATATGTTAGATGATTATAAGTAAAACTTTTTGTAAGAACCATTGTAAGAACTCCAACAAAGACCAGCTGCAACGACCCACAGGTTGCAATGCGAGATGTATCAAGAAAGAAAAGGACGTAATTAGCAAGACACGATTCCTACATAGCAGGAGCGTTCGAGAGAAGGGACAGGACAGCGAAACCAACAGAAGGCCATTGTATAGAAAGTGGGCAATAAATTTGCCTGCAAGGTGGAACCTTGCTGGGATGGAACAGGGAGAGCAACACAGTGACAGCCATGCAGAGGCGCCACGGGAAGCCAGAAGAGACCCGGGATGCATGAAGAGACCCGTGCAGGGACACCGGATTGTCACCACTCACAAACCCCGGGGCGCCCCCCCCCCCCCCACCCCATTCAGCAAGCGTGCAAAAAACGGCCCGACGAGAAGACCGCTTGGGCAAGCCACCACTGGCAAAAAATATGCTATTAAACAGCACGCTGATGCACGAAACTGAAGTAAAGTTCCGTAAAGTAAAAATTACATGCCCAAATAATTTATCAAACTGTTACTAGGAGGAGAACTTCAAAGCAACTAGTCATCAACAAATATTTCCATATCCTGCCCAGAGAAGAGCCAAGATGGGTGAAGAATAGACGACATACCTTCCGAAATCCCTATCCTATTGTAAACTAGTCTTCTGTGAAGTAATACAACGAAAAACGACCGCTTTCAGCGACACATAACGATAACTTTCATGCATACAAAGCCAGTAAATCACAAGATTCTGCACTCACAGCTCCATTCCATTATGGGACATCCACAACAGCAACACACACTTGCAAAGCCAACAAGGAACGACAAACGAGGCTGTACATCAAATACTTGCCCACATTCATCTCGCTCAAGTCCATCACCTTTGTGCAAAAATATTCGCCAACCTCATGCTTAAACATTCATAGGATTGTGTGAATGTGTGAAATCAAATTATGTGATGTAGGAATTGTGCAAAAGGAATATGTGAAAAACTAAATAAGTTAAACACACCAGACAGCTAATAGATTACAAAAATAACAGTCATTGACTATGGAATTAAGTAAAAAATAGACTATCGATAAAAATAAGTCATTAGTTCTGAACTGGACAATATATAGAGAAACACTAAGCCACTTATTTTCTCCTGATAAAAAAAGAATAACTATATTTTACTTATTTTCTCCTTATAAAAACAAAGAATAAAAAATTATCTTGTTGGATGTTTTCCCTTTCTTTCACATTTGTACAATTTATTAGGACAATACCTCAATACATGTGTATGTATATTTCTTTGTCAAAGCAATTTTCTTTAACATTTGTACCATTTGTTAGGATAATATCTCAATACTTGTGTATGTGTATTTCTTTGTCAAAGCAATTCTTGGAAATAATTCTTATTTGTTAGTGTAACAATGTTGAAATGAGTGTCTACGAACAAAAACATTTTACTTGTACATGATATTAGAAAATGTGTTAGGAATAGATTTTACTTAATTACTAATTTTTATAAAAACAGTATTTCTAAGAAAATCGACGTGAAAGACTCCTTACTTTCGATAAAAAACTTCTTAAAAAAGCAAACTACACACTTCAATAAGGTAAGAAAATAAATAAAAATTAATAATAGCATAAAAATATACTTCTCTTGTCTTTTTAGTTATAATGTTGAAGAATATAAAAATATAAATTAGTAATAAAAACTAGCATATAACAGAATAACGTGGCTAAACAGTAGGCAACAAGATTTAGACACCGGAATGATTTTTGTCTGACTTAGACAACGATTCAATCATTGCCTAAATTCAGTGCAAAAACTAAGTTCGAAGGGTGGTGATGTAAGGTGTCAGGCAAATCGAACATCTTCCATGAAAACTCTGACATAATAAGCAAATCTAGTAGTATGTCACATAGCTCGGAATAAATCATGACAATAAATTAACCAAAGTAATATAAGTAACGGGTGAGCAAATGGAATACCACAGACTAACACAAGAATGCCTAAATGTATGTCGTACCTTCCCACCACGAGACCTACGCAGTTCAGAAGGGAGAACGAGAGCAGAAGCCGAGAGCAGAACCGTGTTAAGATAGAAGGCCCTACCATAAGAGGCGGACTGGACACCCACGTCGGCAGCCTACCGCTAAGACTACCACCTGCACGTTTTAGCGTGTGACTTTTTCGCGTCTCTGTTACATCAAGGACCACCCCCAACCCATGTTAAAAGCTAGAGCCCTCCAGAAAAACAGTATAGATCTTACGATAACACAAAAAGGGCCACTACCACACGCAAGTTTTAGTGTTAGCCTTTTCGCGAGTCTGTTACATTATGACCACTCCCCAGCCCATGTTAAAAGATAGAGCCCTCCTGAAGCACAGTATAGATCTTACGATAACGCTAAAAGGACCACGCCAGCTACAGGTTTTAGCGTGACACTTTTTAGCGTCTCTGTTACGTTGCAAACTTTAAAAACATTGCCCCACCACGAAAAGTATAACGTTTCTCATTGGATAGACAGAATTTTTGTAGGGGAAATTTAAGGTTAACATTGAGACCCTGAATGGTCAGATGAAAACACAGCTTCGGTAAATTGTAGTAAGGAGAGAGTTGCTTCCGAGATGGCGAGGTGAGCTGAGCTGTGCTGCCTGCCGCTGCCCTGACGCTGCCTAAGCACCGACAAGCTAATGAACACACGCTTTGCCGCATTTTTGAGCGCATAAGGCTTCACTCAGAACTGCAGAAGTCTCATCTGTTACACCCCCTTTTTGCGTAGTACTAGTGTCGATCATTAATTAAAACTCATGCTGTTCACATTTGCCACTTGAAGTAAAGATCTGAAACCCAATGATTTTTCTTTTATATAGTTACTGAGAAGCCACAACAGCCACAGTAATTTACGACAAGTTAGATAAGTAATTAAAGATAATTGAGGGTCACTGTAGACCATTTTGATAGTTTTCTCTTTTGTGAAACTTAATTTAAACCTAGATTATAGATATGATATGGCACAGGTCATCCTTCTATCCATTGTAGAACTTGGAAACCCACTCAGGGAATATTCGTTCACATATTTGTTGAACGCAGTTGGTTTTTACCATCCTGTATTGAAACATTTCCTTTTATCGATAGTGCAATTTATAAACAATGTTTTGTGAGTAGAAAAAATTTCCAATGGTAAACTTAACTGTTTTTCCGACGTTATTTTACAAGCTAACTAAAAGTAGGAAAGCCTTGAACACCTTCCACTAAATTTAGTTACTATTAAGATTCTTTTACAGGGAGTGCAGTGGAGCTGACACTGAGATCATTTAGTACTGGGTTACATCATCGCTAGTCTCACTGAACTCTTCTGAATTCTACATGTCATGTGTGGTATGGCATCTCCTTACCAGCAACAGGTCACAGGTTCAAACTAGTCAATTCCCTAAAATACATGCTCAGAGCGTCGTTGTGTGAAAGTGATAGGGAGACACGATATAGAACAAACAGCAATCACCATGAATGTTTAGAAAACCTGTCATCAATGTCCAGAAATTCTGCCTGTACACTACAAACAGTTTCACCTAAATCTTTCACACATTTCTTCATGTTAATAGGATATTCAGTCAGAAGAAAACCTATTATATTATTGAATTTTTCTAATTTTTGGTTATTCTTTTCCATTTGTTCACCTTGTTTCTTAAGCTTTTCGTTTATACTTTTAGTGTTTTTAGACAGTGTTTCCTTTTTTGAGCTGGACTTTTAGTAAACTTAGTCTGTTTCTGACTAATTTAATTTTGACTTTCTAGTTTTTCACTTTGTGACTGTATTTGTTCGCTTAAAATTAAAGTGTCCTTGTTTTGTGCTATCAGCTGTGTATGCATGCTGTATAGTAATGAAAGCAAATCTGTCTGCTGTTGTTCATTTTGTGGATTATTGTCCACCATTTTGTCTTCTTCCTCTGAATCTACTTCTCTCTTCATCTGAGATGGGCTTAACACCTTAGAAGTCTCAAATATCCCAAATCAATATTTTCTATCTGATTTTCCATAAAACAATCGATTCCTTTCTGTCCTGCTCTTGATCATAGTTTACAAATGTGTCAACACCCTTATCCTCCTGCTTTACTTCTGTATACCGCTTATACTTATCTTCAACCATTTAAAATAATTGTTTAAGCCACATGTATAATAATTTATACTGATGTAAATTTCTCCTAACTGCTTTAACAAATTTGTGCCCGTCAGACCTTTATACTTCTTCCTGTCTGTAAGATGATGGGTAACTACACTCAACTACTCAAGGACTCTTAACTGTTGTAAAAGGTCCTGTCACCAGGTGCTACGTATAACCCTAGCACTACTATTGTAATTTACTATACTTTTACCCAAATAACATTAAACGCTGTACCTGTGTTGCCATATATGCTCCTCTTACTCATTTTATTTCAATTTACAAATAATGTACACTATGGGAGGACAGGCCAGTTAATAGGAAAAGCTAATCAGTAGAGTTACGCTTTTTTTCATGATTTGACAGAATGTGAGTCTAACTGATACGTAAATCAGACTATTCAATTCATTTCCTAGAACCTTAGCCAGCAGTTAGAACGAAATGCAGTATGGATTGCATTATACGGACAACTTAGTTCCAAGTTTATTTAGTGGTTTAAAATATGTACTAACGCTCGCCAGCCTATCCAGGCAATTAAACATGGAAGTTTAGGAAAAGCAGAATTATGAATTTTGCCAACTTTCTTGCTGCTGTTTAAGTAGCTTCTTCAAATAAATATTACTCCACGTAACAATGTTGTTTCACTGAAGCGCTCCAGGCAAATGCTGGGATGGTGCCTTTGAAAAGGCAAGGTCGACTTCCTTCCCTAGTCCGATGAGATTGATGATGTGGTTATTTAGTCTCTTCCCCCAAACAGCCCAACCCAACTAAAATGCTTGGATACTAAAGCACACACTTTCTATACTGAACATTTCGCTTCAACAAAACCTCTTTCTTATTGGAATTTACTTTCAAAAGCTTTTATTCTTTAGCTAGGTATGTATAGTCATTTAACACATTTTAATAACTTGGCTTCAATCTGACTAAATTTTACATGACCAAACTTTTACTATAATACTTTGCAATACTTAATATCTCCAGTATAGCACATTTTACTGTACATATACAGAAAATATAGTACCAATATGTGAAAATTTTAAAGCAAAGAATTACAAAAATGTCTACATGAAACATAAGCAAATAGTGTTTACAAATATTCTCCCAGGCATAAGTGCAGATAATGCTATGATGACTGAGGACGGTGTGCCGGAAAACATTAAATCACTGTTCATTTCATTTGCATACTAATAACTGTAGCTATTAGGAGTAGTGTGTTTCAGGTTGGTTGGTATCTCCAAGTACATGTGGCAAGAGCAAGTCATTAATTTTTATTTTCCCTTGAGCAACTGGTCAGGTGTTGAATGGTGGACGCATGGACGCAAAACAGTTACTCAATACTGACTGGTCTAGTCCACCTAGTGGTGTAGTTACGACGAGGCAGAAGAAATCATGTCTTGAAGTTTGAGACGTGTTTATGGGATGACTTCAATGCAGACAGAAAACAACTAACACAATGATATAAGTAAATGTTAAGGTAATACATATAAAATATCTCCACTTATACTTGATATGCCTAGTATATATTGAATGATTTAGTGAATAACGTCAGAAGGTGTCTGAGGCTATTCGTAGCTGTTGTAGTTGTTTATGAGAAGGTAGCAATGCCAGACTCCGGTAGTGAACTGCCAAAATATTTACAAACGATTGATGTGGCGATGGGAAGTTCCCTAATAAAACATTCAAAATATCGGCTGTCGGTACAGTATTATTTGATTTCACCGACCAGCTGCTCTCCTACGATGCTGAACGCAAAACTGGGTTACATTTAGATGTAAGAGTGGTGCTTCTTTTCATTCACGCGAGAGGCCTGAAAATGACGTGATTCGAACGTCAAATCTGGTTTCCTAATAAATCAATCAAAATGACGATTGTTCATAGTATTATTTAACTCAACCCACTCCAGTGGAAGATGCTACAAGAGATTCATTGTGCATCTCCAAGAGATTTACGAATGAAAGTCGAAGACGGTACATCTGGGAGCAACAGGGCGATAAGATGTTTCTTCTGACGTAGTTAGTTGGCTAGTTTCATGTTACACGGATCATCTGCGCAATTAATCTTAATGATATGGAACGAGTCATTTTACAGTCACAACGAAAATTAATTTGTAAATACAGTTACATACTGAACATTATAATTTGTTTTTAATTTTTAAAGTGCAGAATGAATCAGCAATTCCAGCCCACCAGTTTTACACATTACTATAATAATTCTTCTACAGAATAAGAGGAGTTGACATGGAGAACTTTTTTCACTTTTATTTCAAACTTCACTTTGTGGCCTGCTAGACATTTTATATCACTGGGTAGGGTAACTCAAGCTGCAATTTGTCCCACCCCATTTTGTACTAAAGACACCTTAATACCGACTAATGAATATAATTTTTTCTTCTCAAATTGTAAATGCGCATATCATTTTTCCTGTTCCGCTTCAATGGATTATTTTCAACAAACTTCTTGAGGGAAAATAATAGTTAGAATGCTCTACTCCTTAAACAGGTAGTTACAAGATTATTGGTGGAAACCATCAAATATTATTTACTGTTACAGCACGTTTTTTAGCAATGAAGAATTTCTTGCAGGTGAGTGCTCAAGAAAAATATTCCATGTGACACAACTGATGAAAGTACACAAATTATGTCAACTTACAGATTTATCTCTTATTAAGATTTACAATGATTCTAAGTTCAAGTATGGCTGGATTAATTTGTTTCACGAGTTCCAAGATGTGCGTTTAAATATTCGTGAATATCGACACTTAGGAATTAGAGATCTCTACCATCTTAATTATTTTCTCACCATGTGTTACAGTTATAATTCGTGTAGTACCCCTAAATGTGTAGAACCGAATATCTTGTGTCCTTTTAAAATTGAGACTACTTTTAGCAAACAAGTCAATGACCTCTTTAAGAACCTGGTTTACCATTTCTCCTGGTTCTTTGTGTATGTTTGGAATGATTCTGCTTGTTGTATATTAGAGAGAAAAATCTTTGACATACAAAGCACGAAGTGATCACAGCGAGAAATTCTGAGAAATATCAGATAATATGGAGACATCCACGAAAGGAACAGAGAGGTCAGGAATAGAGGATCGTCAGAAATCTGCCCTCTGTCACACACTAAAATATGTCATACGGAGTACAGATATTGATTTTGCGGATTTAGTTATTTGATGCACAGCGAAACTTCGATAAGAATTACAGAGAATTTGAAAGAAAGATAAAAATAATTTTACGTATTTTTTAGATGTTGTAAGGGATGTTGCGGACGTACGGGCAGATACTTTTACTGGTGGCTGAGCACAGCGTACTGAAAAACAATGCATTAGCATTCACTTCATTTGCAGACTAAAACATACTCGTATTAGGAAAAGTATGTTTTTAGATTGGTTAGTACCTCCAAATATGTGTGTCACGAGAAACCCATTAATACTTAATTTCCCCTTCGCAACAGGTTAGGTGCTGAAGTGTAAACGGGTGGATACAAAATGGTTAGCCTAGACCGACCAACGTAGTCCACTTAACGGCGCAGTTAAGACCATGCAAAACAACGTCAGGTGGTAAATTATGTGTCGTGTCTGCGAGAAGACTGTTAGATGCACAGAAAAAACAACAAAGACACTGACGCGTGTACATATCATGGTACCAGTGGTCATAACATCTGCCTTCACACCCCTAACACCCTGAATAAGCCTTCTCATTGTCAGAAGTACTACATGTAAGAGAAGAGAAACTTACGCCATACAGTTTGGAGTGTATGTGTAGTCACTTATACTTGCGCAATTGAAACACTCATTTGGGTTGTGTTGTGTACATAGTTCCGCGTAGTCAGCGCGTACACAACTTTCCCACTAGTGCGCGCCCCGCTAAGCACCACAGTTCAGGCGCAGCGCTCGTCCGTCTCCGCACTACGAGATGGGGCTGTCTAGGAGATCGACTAAATTCTGCTTCTGCCGATCCGCGTATTAACATGTAACGCAGCCAATGAGATAGCTGCTAACGTAGAACCCTTTCTCCTCGCGGATCACACTCGCACTGTGATACCTGAACGCGTGAAGTATTATAATGAGTGTACAGACCTCCAATTAGTCAGTCCGCATTTATCTGCACATGTTTGTACTAGTCTGCATTAGTCTGCATTAGTCTGTAGTCAAGTTTCAGTCTGCGCCTAATAAGATTATCATACTCTTGTACGTAGCCATGAAGATAAATGTATAGACACTTTGTTCAAGTATCAGAGATATGTGAGAATAAGGTTAACGTACCAAGACCAAAGGAACTTCAGGTTTTCAATTGTAAATAGCATCCAGAATCAAGTTAAGTATGGTTTATGATTGTTATTATTTCAATAAATGTGTGTGAAAATTATTGAAGTTCTGTTTAAAGTTGGTCACCGTCAATCTGCTACTCTAAGCGTGCAAGTGGCATTTCTATCGTCTGACCTAACGGCAGAAGATAAACATGCTACGATAAGACCACGAGACTAATTGCTGACACTCGGCTACTTCGCTAAAGAGACAAGTCAAATAATTTGATGGTGTGTACCGAAGGTTTTACAGTACGCACACCACAGGCTGGCACATACATAAAATCTTTGACAAGACAACAACGAAAAAAATCAGCAGGTGACAGGTCCAGGGATCTAAATGACCAATAATAGAATGCTGACTCATCAAGTTTTAAATTTTTTTCTTTTTGGCTCATTCGTACCTGGCCCGAGACAATACAATGAATTATAGTAATGAATATTGAATATCAGCGCTTGAACATGGCTTTTTTTTGTTAAAGGTTCGTTCATGTATTCTTTAACCGTTTTTATTCTCTCTGTGTTTAAAATTGGACTTTTGCCATGCCAAGTCACTCACCAATCTTACGATGACTAAAGATACAAAATGAAAAGTACATAGGTTAGTAATAACTGTATATTCTGAAATAAAAGCACAATTTTGAATACGACACTTACATTATGCATTTCGAGTGCCGTTTGATTGCAACTCGTGAATGTATTAATAAAATAATGTTGTATTAATGACGGTATGTCAAAATACGTCTGATCTGGACAATACCTAGACAACAAAAGGTGCCTCTTATTCTGCTAATGATATGACGATCAAAAATCTTCAAATGTTTCCAGCGGCTGCATACAATTCTTATACAGCCGTGCACTACAACTATGGCTTAAATTATTTATTTCATTACTTATAATTACGTTTTCTGCTAATGAAAACTCACGATGAAAATGTGCCTTTCAAAAGTCCATTATGACTGACCCACTCTCTCAGAACTTGTTGGTTTGAAAATGTGTGAACCTGTGTACCGAAAGGTGGGATGCTCCATCTTGATGGCAAATGTAGTATTGGGTTTCTGTATCATCCTGTGTATCAGCCTGTATCAGGCAGTGCCTTACTCAGGAATGACCATGTATTGTGGAAGTAACTCAGTGATGATTGTTAGATAATACATTGTTTGGTGGTGACATCATCCAGAACGCTTTAATTTTTGATTAGTCTTCAAATCAGTGTATCACTACATATTACTCGGTTGTAGGTTTTCTTATCTGCTATATTCATTTTGAATAGGCCTTTATTATGAGAGATATCACACGTCTTAGGTCGCCAGAAGACCACCAGACCATTTATTCGGAGAATTACATGAAATATCAAACTCTGTTGCACTACTTTGGCATGGGAGGGAGAAGAATTTTTTTTATCGATATGGGCAAGGAAACCATTTTCAAATTATACGCCATGTGTAGAAACATATTTTATGCGTAAGTGGTGCTCAACAGCACGTCGCATTGCAGAAGAACCAGGAGCTGCTCATAAAATAATTATTTATTAACTACGGATTTTTATAATCTTAGCGTCCTAATGTTTTGTAAAAATATATGCAACTGTTCGAATTTTAAAATATGTATATACAATAGGTCTACGTAGAGAGCTCGCTCCCACGAAAACAGGGAACCCGATTATGGCAATGTAGATTTATTGGTAGTGTTAGTAAATTTTGCTGTCTTCCATATAATGTATTTTACCATAGACGACTGTGAGGAAGAATGACTTTTGTTTCATTTGATGCCACGATAGGAATATTGAGATGCCGATGGCTGTAAATAATATTAGACCTGTAGATGATCAGATTAACGAAACAGATCGTTAACAAAGAATCACTTTGTCAGTAGCTCTTGGCAGCTTTGTATGCGACTTTTTTCCCAATGCTCCTTCATTAGACTTGTCATCCACTAAATTTTGTGCAAAATTCACACTGGTGCAGACAGAACAAAGACGTTCACAAAACAAGAATGTACACTTTCCTAAGGAATACAGATTTCATCTCGATGTCATCGTGTGGTATGAAGATTTCGAGAAGTAGGTATGTCACGAATCCTTTCACATATCTGTTGTTGCCCGTAATAATAACATGCTGTGGTAGGTAACGGGTGCCATAAGAATAAACTGGGCAGGATGGTGCTAACAAAGGAACTGGAAATGTATTTGTAGCTAATAACTGGCGCTACGTTACAGAGTAATGGTCGTTAAGCGCAAAAAACCGTTGCGGCACCCTTTGTTGCAGCCCCATTTGGAATGTAAAATTAATAACATTTTGGTTTAGAGATCTAATTAAATCGATGAACAATTGACGGGACGTATTGTGGGCTGCCTATGTAGAAAAATCTACCTCCTTTCTGCCATTACACCAATTCATATCTTTCAGCCACCATAAACAGGCAGGAATTAAACAGAAACGTAGAAAAAGATTAACGTAAGGTGGGAAAACATGAAAAATTCCTGAAAATCGATATCTAAACATCTACGCACAAAAATTATGGATATCGTCTTTCATTAGTAATCACATTTACAAGTAAATTGGTGGCCGAAGAATTGCAGCACAAAGTGTCATCCTCATTTGGTAAGCGGATTTTTCAGAGGGGCAGAGGAACAGGCAGAGATTCGGTGAACCCATAGTTCTTTGCTTGGGAAATTGCTCGTAGTATGCACAAAAATTATCAGCGACCAACGGTATGAGAATGCAGAAGGAAATGGAAATCACTGTGTGAATATTCACTCGACACTTGACCTGTAAGTGAAGAAAAGTGCTAATGATCTCGTGGTGGAGGAGCGGCCAAGGAGGGGGAGGACCGAGGGGAAGGCTTATACTGGAACAGATGAACAGTCGCATCAAAATTCGGTAATAATGAAGTGTAGACAGGAGTTTAGGAGAATCGTCAAGAGGAACCAATGTGGAAAGAAGTGGAAATTTTAAGATCGTGGTAATGCCCTCAGAGAAAATTCGAAATCACATCCTTTTAAATGACTATTTTTGGTGAAGCACAAACCAGCCTCATGTCTATACATAAAGGTAAATTAACAAATCAAAAATACGCTATGAAGTACAGAGTTGTTGTTATGTTATTTTATCGGATGCAAGAAAGAAACGTATCCAATTTACCAGCGAAATTGACATATCTCGTCAAAAGGTAAAATATTGGTTTGGTGAAATCCACGTTATTCGTATAGTTCAGAAGGCACCTGCCAACGAGTCGCGTCTTGTATGTCACATGTGAATGAAAAATGTAAACTCACACTAAATTAATAACAATTTTTGTTTATTGTTGAGAATACAGTTTTTGGAAATATTGAATTAAAGCTTGTTGTTCGTCAGGGATAGCAAATATTATTAAAATTAAAGTCTGTAGATTGAATGATTCACGGCAATTAACATCAGTCAAATATTTCTCTATATGATCATTATTTAACTGACAAAACGGCAACTCTCTGTCGAAACAGGGATAACAGATGGTTTACTCCTACCTGGACTCATAAAATATGCACGCGTTCACACAGTATTTCTGTCATCGTTTAACAATTGGAGTCTCTGATGATAATAACTTATTGCCCTTTCAGCCTGGTAAGATTCCATCAGGGCTTACGTATGCAGCGAAATCAGCGGTCTCCCAAATTTCAGTGGAGCACGTTTCTCCGGCCCCAGTACTACGTTTTCTCATTTGTAATACACTGATTACACATATTGTATCTGATTCATTCATTGTAATAGGATACAGTCAGACTTTGGATTCGTCAAATATAACAAGACTAAATCCACTAGTCTTTGCTCAGTTTCTCGTATAACTAACTGCCCTTAGCTTCTAATGACATTTAAGTACAGCTTTTCGCCAACGAAGCGATAGTTAAATTCCGACTCTGGTTCATCCACAGAAGCGACGTATGAATTTCACAGCATTGAGACTATATTTAGAGCAGCGGTATATAAGTTTCTTTGCTTGTAATTATCTCCCTTGTCCCCGGATTTTCGTCAAATATTTTCTTTCCTCGAGAAATTTTTTTTCCTTCGTACTCGTTAACGCTACATCTGGAAATTTTTTCAATGACATAAAAGTACGCTAATAAAACATCATAAATACTTACGGACGTGTTAAGACTAGCACAGCAATTAACACTCGTTTCTCGCCAGTATCATAACACGTTTAAATAACATAAAATTTTGTGTATTAGCTAACAGTCTCCACACATATCTACTTACGCTGTTTGTGTGTATGAACCGTCACCGTAAAGATAGAGAACTGCAGTAGCACTATTATTTACTGTAATGTGTAACATATTTCAGAAAATGGTACACTCTACGTCTGAGCATAGCATGTTCACGACAGCATGTTTTTTCTTCATTTAATTGTTGCTGTACGTTGGCTTACGTTGCACCGATAAAATATTTCATAACAAGAGCAAGCAAGCGAAGCAAATGACCGTTGTCAAGAATGTAATATATTTTTAACTAATGTTGGTGCGTAGAGTGAAAGCTTGCTCAGAGCGAGAAGAGGGCTGCACGGGTGTAGGTGAAGTTAACGTTGCTCATGCGCACTTGCAAGAATTTTGTGTATTACCGTGATTAAACCAAGGGGGAGCCACTGGGGCCAGGGGGGTCGGATCCTGCCCGCAATTGATTTCGAGGCGGTCCGCTAAGAATAGCTGTGGGAAATAGGTTGAGACGCTGCAGAATTTTGCAACAGAAGTCTTGAGGACAGCTATTGGAACACGTTGCAAGTAAAGAAATAATGGTCTTGCCAGGCAGTAAATGTAAGCATTTCAAGATGTGTTGAACATAAAATGAGTGTACTCTCAAAAACGAGTGTTTTGAGGCATAATTTGTTGCCATCGCGTGTCGGGAAAGGGTGCTTTACCCCTTAAACATTAACATCACGGAAGCTATAGTTTCAACTTTACGCGAAAATAGCTATGCTCTAGCGTCATGTGATGAGATGGAGCGTAAGTATGTCAGTCAGGCCCGTAGGTCAGCATATGTTGCCCGTGTCTGGTTTAAACTATGGAAGCCACAGGGCATACAGTCAAGGAAAGTAATGGAACAACGTATTGTCACTTGTTTTGTGTCAAAGTGAGTTTTATTGAAGCTCTTAAGTAAATGGGGATGTTGAAGCTAAAATGACGTTCACTACGGAAACATTTAGTAATCATAACGCAGGATCTCTTAATGACACTACCCTTGGTTATCGGGGGATGAGGAGATGGACGAGAAACAGTGTAACAAACTGATAAGTAAAGGCTTAACCCAGTAGAACATGTGTTATTTATCAAAGCGAACATATGTTGCTTAACCTCGTCTAATAAAGTATTCTATTTTATTACCCCCATAAATTCAATCCTTTGGCGTAGTGTATTAACAAGTTCACAGTTAGATAGAGTCCACTCTTTTTTCAAGCTGATGCTTCTTGTTGCAAAGACTGTGCACAGTGCAACTGTTATCTTTTTAAGTCGCCATAAAGGAGGAACATCTATCGAATTGGCAAAGTGTTCTGAGTAATTTACGAGCACCAAAGTGGGTTTGCTGCGTAACGCTGTTAGCGCTTTGTGCCACGAACGCAACTTTAACATTATAAGTTTTCGTTCTGTTTTACACATTTATTTATCAGTAACAGAAATGGTGAATATTTGTTAATGGTGTCGATGCAACTCGAATTCTATGAAAGGAAGAAAAATAGTTTTTCTTAGATAAGTAATGCAGAGGTAAAACTGAAGTTATCGTACGTGCTATCAAAATGCCCTTAATGTTTGAAAAACGTTGAATCACAGTGCAATAAAGAGTTAATATCATAGAGCTAATTAATATAATCGTTTCGCCGTAGAGACAAGTGTACTAGCACCGACGTGGAGAATGAGTGTGTATGATTAGTATTTTTCCGTTGAGGTTGAATGATGGTTAACATAAGGCATCGTATAGAAAAAAAAAATGGTAGCATATTGCCCTATAAATATTTCAATGTGTGATAAATCGATAATTTACTTCATATTATAGTGGCAATTCCAGGACACTTTCACTTTGGCATCGTAGTAAGACATTTAGCCATGTCCCTGTACCAGAATTCGTTAAAACAAGACTCGTCAATACGATTAAGTGCAGTACAATCCCTGTAAATGCAAATTATTAAGATGCCTATGAACTACATGAGGAAGGCAATGGCAAAATCACCTCCTCTAGGACCTTGCCTAGTACGGAGCTGTGGGTCTCCCGCATCGTTGCCCTACGCTCTCTGAAGGAGTATGGGAGTTCATCATCATCACAAACTACATGTACATAATGAACGATACTTTGGAACGGCCTCTGGTAGCAACACGATGACATACAGTGTCTTTAGGGTGCTTGTGGGAAAATATTGCGACGTACAGTCAAGTGTCTTCGGTGGTTACGTTCGTTGGCTACTAACGTTCTGTTCTGATCACCTGAATGCTTACTCCGTAGGTATTCTTACAGTATATAAATCATCATGTAAATCACGTAGAGTTTTATCCGTGGTTGCGGCTTGCAGTCGCCATATGATGATGGCCTGATAACCGATATTTGTCTCTAAATAAATAAATAAATAATAACTGCAGAACGGCAGGAAGGTGTTTCCTGCTTTCTTGGCATCGTCATGTTGTGTCAGACATAGCAGGAGAATTCGGTTTATGTTTTATAACATCGACTTAGTGTCAACCATAAAAAAACAAAATTCTGCTCAAATCTTTTGTGTAATTCACTAGGCAAAATTAGCCGAATTCTCACCGCCATCGGCGAACAATATTGGTGTTCCTGTCATTACGTTTTCCTCTATAGCTGCATTTCTTACTACTCTTTCTTCGTGTGCGCATAATTGTCGATGTGGCATATACGCCCTTCGTACAAACGACAATGCCTCTACCTTAACTACTGGCCATCACAGAAGGCAACAAATACATGAGAAATCGTCCTCTGAAGGGCATTGCAAATATCGAAAATTACAAAGCATTTCCGTTTAAGGAAAAAGGTGATATGTATCTTTTGCAGTAACATATAATTCAGTAATGAAAAACATCATTGTGAGGTGTCGTGGTGTACATGTGAGTGTAGCAAGTATTTCACAAATACGGTCGTAAAGAACTTCGCACTTCACCAATCCACAGTGTAATTGTAGTTCTTGTGTCCTAGTCCAGTTAATGTTCAGTTGTTCACCAGAGAGCTCGGCACCAAATTTGATTTTTATTTACATACTATCTTTGTGCGTGCGTTCATGTGTGTGTGTGTGTATGTGTCTATGCATTTGGATAGACATTATCTGTTTGTGTTGTCTTTTTTCTAAAGTTCCTTTAATGTGTTAAATAGTGTTCTTTTGCAGAGTGTAGTGTATTCATTTATGATCTGTTTTCCTTCTGGTGTTGGCTTCTGTAGATGCCACAGCCTATACCGGAAACTGACTATTGAGGAAAGCTTCCTCATACAGAAGGCAATAGCAAATGGAAAACTAGTCATAAATAAATACACTACACTCAGCAAGAGCACATTATTTAACACATTAAAAGAACTCTACAAAAAAGACAAGACAAATCGATAAAGTCTACCCACACACATAGACACAGACACACGCACACACGCACACACACACACACACACACACACACACACACACACACACACACACACACACACGAAAAATTGATACACTACACTATGCAAAGACTCACCATTTACACACAGAACTAACAAAAATGTAAGACAACACAAAGAGCTAAGAACCATGCAGAAAACACACACACAAGGTGAAATGTAAACAAAATTAAAATTTGGCGCCGATCTCTCTCGCGAACAAATAAAAGTTGACTGGAGTAGGACACACAACAACCACAATTACAATGTGGTTTGGTGAAGTGCAAAGTGCTTTTACGACCTTATTTGTGAAAATGCATGTTATATTTGAGTGTGCTTCACGACACCTCACCATGATGCTGAGAATGCTACATGAAAACGTAAGTAAAAACGAATAAAGGCGCGAAACATCGTGACAAACTACATTACGTTTAGATGATAGGCTACCTCCCAGCAAACTTTCTCATCAACGTCGTTTGGTTGTAGATGACAAGCTACCTGTAACAAATAATGCACAAGTGATTATGAAAAATCATGCACACCAAGTGTAATGATATCAATAAAAGGAAACGAACTATTGTTTGAAGTAAATATCCACATAAACGGCGTTTTGCATAACTGGCGCACCTCACGTCCTACAATTTTAACGTCAACCACGGTAAACACAAGTATGTGCTAATCCAAATTGTCAATATTAATACGTATTTTTCACAGTTAAACGACAAAAAATATTTTATGAGTTATCTCAGAGGAGTGACTCACGATGTTTCGAGCATGAAACTGTTGGACGCCATTGATTCTTTGCGTCGAGCTTCAGTGCTTTATCGTTAAAAAAATTATCTCAGTTGTTCCAGAGGTTTGTTTCCACAAGATTATGTTCCAACATAAATCCATAACCTCGAAGAAAAGTTCCGTGCTATCCATTATGAGACAACTGTATTGAGCCATAAGTAACAACGTATCCTTTTCTGCGTTGATAACGATTAGTGTGACGTTGAAGAGGCTCGTCTGCCAGGAATAAAAACATTTGAGTGCACCTAAAAACTTGAAAAGCTGTGCCATATGGTGAAGGGGCTTCCAAAGACGTAGAATTTTGTCATTGAATGACACGTTTTCACAGTCTGTTCCAAATCTTAAATTCCAATAGCCTGTATTCAGTTAGTGTGAGTTCAGCAGAGATTCCGTGTCTCAGTCTGAACATTATAACTTATATTAAATCTGTGAAATACATGAGAGATTTCAGTGTGTTAAAGGTCACTGTTCCAGGTAAAAATCTTTAGTTGCTCTTTAGGGCAAATTTGGGTGTAATGCGATACAAGTGTTTAGTTTCATAGTATACATTTCTCATGTTCTGCTGTCAATAATATTTTCAATTGATGAGAAAACTCCTGTGTCCTTCGTAAAACCAACACTTTCTTTGGTTTGGCTCAGTATCAAGCAAGTGTAATCGAATAAGGCCCTAATTTCAGTGAATACATAACGTTTCAACAATTTTACAGGCTAATAACTGCTGCCGATATGGATACTGGAT
Source organism: Schistocerca gregaria (assembly GCF_023897955.1). Lineage (NCBI taxonomy): Eukaryota > Metazoa > Arthropoda > Insecta > Orthoptera > Acrididae > Schistocerca > Schistocerca gregaria. Next base: position 932,557,671 of record NC_064920.1, on the reverse strand, counting down.
TCGAATAAGCTGGCACAACGAAACTAAACTCTCATCGCATGCCAAGTTACACTTGTCGTTGTGACAGTTGGCAGAAGCAACTGAGACCGCTAAATTACTGACAATCGCACTGCGTACTGCGCAATTCATAAGTGGATAATAGCGCTCCCGTTAGACGCTGGTCTGTCTGTGTTGCTGCTGGTTTTCCCTACAATTACCAAGCTGCAGCAACCACTGAAAGTAGTCTTATTAGTCAAAAATTCGTTACCTCCAGGACGAATGTGTGCCGTAATATATCAAGGACTCGCAGCTAAGATTCTCTGACATATTTACTGACTGGCTGTATTCAAAAGGAAAACTATATGTATTCAGTGCATGACGAACAGCTTAATAGAAGGCAATATTGGCAACGTGACGTACGTACCATGCTAAATAGTTTCGCCATGATATATATAGTGACGAACTTGTTAGACAGTTAAAGATGATAATGTAAATAGGTAATCATACTCCTTTATGGAAGGGAGAACTTTATCGTTTACTGAATATAAATAGTCAGGCAAGAATAAAACATATACAGAAATGGAACTCGTCTCATGTTCGACATATGAAATGTTCACTAGACCAGCAACTTCTGATGAGACTTGGTAGCTGAAGCTCACAGAAAACACTCTAAAACCATTTTTAAAACTATTTTCCAGTCCTCTGACGGGTGTGTGTGCTGCTGTATATATGTCAGATATAACAAAAGTTTTAATTTCCTAGTGACAGTGGTGGTTCAGATTTGTGACTAATGATTACATTATTTGAAGAAATACATCAACCAGCTAAATTTTGTATAGATTTATTTGTGCCAAGACGCTCTTCGGGGTTCAGACTCATCTCCAATCCTCGTAGTACATTTATGTCTTCATTAATACAATGCTTATCAAGTGCTTTCTCTCACATAACGAACTGCACGCTGCATCAGTGAAGCTGGAAGTATATGTACTTCGCATATAAATGCAAAGCAGACAGCTACAAAATAACACCTTCCAAAATTGTTCTAAATGCTTTCTCTGAGAATTACCTTGAACAATTTGTTCATAAGCCCACACGAATTGTAATTGGTTGCGGAAACACACACTTGCCGCTTAGCCACAAATAATCCTGATCTAATGGAGAGTATCATGACTGATACAGGGATTAATGAACACAATTTCATTGTAGCGAGGCTCTAAACCGTATCAACCAAAACCATTAAAACTAAACGCAAAATATATCTATTTAAAACAGTAGATTAAAATTCGCTTGATGCTTTCCTAAGAGAGAGTCTCCATTCCTTCGAAGCTAATTATGTAAGTGTAGACCAGATATGGCTCAATTTCAAAGATACAGTATCGACAGAAATAGACAGATTCATCCCTCTTAAGTTATTAAGAGACAGGACTGATCCACTAACGTACACAAAACACGTCAGAACACTGTTGCAGAAGCAACGAAAAAAGCATGGCAAATACAGAAGAACGCAAAATCCCCAAGATTGGCTAAGCTTCACGGAAGCTCGAAAACTAGTGCGGACGTCAATGCGAGATTCTTTTAATAGTTTCCACAATTAAATATTGTCTCAAAGAGATTCTGGTTATATGTGAAGTACATCAGTGGCAATGACAGTCAATACCGTCACTGCGAGATAACGATGGAAATGTTAACGATGATGGTGCCACTAAAACGGAGTTACTAAATACAGTTCTCCGTAGTTCCTTCAAGAAAGAAGACGAAGTAAATATTCCAGAATTCGAAACCAGAACAGGTGTTAGCATGAGTGACATAAAAGTAGATACCCCAGGTGTTGCGAAACAACTCAAATCACTTAAGAAAGGCTATACCAATCAGGTTCCTTTCAGAGTATGCACATTCAATAGGGCCATTCTTAGCAATCATATATAACCGCTGACTTGACTAAAGGTCTGATCCTAAAGAATGGAAAGTAGCCCAGGTCACACCAATATTCAAGAAAGGAAACAGGAGTAACCCATTGAATTACACACCCATATTAATGACATCAATTTGCAGTAGGATTTTAGAGCATATACTGTACTCGAACATTATGAATCACTTTGAACAAAATGACTTATTGATATATAGCCAACACTGATTCTGAAAATATCGTTCTTGTGCAACACAGCAAGCTCTTTATTCCCATGAAGTAATGAGTGCTATCGACAATGGATCTCAGATCGAAACCATATTCTTAGATTTCCAGAAGGTTTTTGATACCGTCACTACAAGCGACTATTAATAAAATTGTGTGCATATGGAGTATCGTCTCAATTGTGTGACGGGATTCGTGATTTCCTCTCAGAGAGGTCAGAGTTTGTAGTGATAGACGGTAAATCATCGAGTAGAACAGAAGTGATATCTGGCGTTTCGCAAGGTAGTGTCATAGGCCCTCTGCTGTTATTCATTTACATTAATTCTCTAGGTGATAACCTGAGCAGCCCCCTTAGGTTGTTTGCAGATGACGCTGTAATTTACCGTCTAGTGAAATCATCAGACGATCAATTCCGATTACAAAATTGACAATTTCTGTATGGTGCAAAAATTGGCAATTGGCACTAAACAAAGAAAAGTACAAGGTCATCCTTGATGGGTACTAAAAGAAATCTGATAAATTTTGGATATACGATAAATCGCACAAATCAAAGGGTTGTCAATTCGACTAGATACCTAGGAATTACATTCATGAGCAACTTAAATTGAAAAGACCACATACATAACATTGTGGGGAAAGTGAAACAAAGACTGCGCTTTGTTGGCAGAAAGAAGATGCGACAAACCCACTAAAGCGACAGCCTACATTACACTTCTCCGTCCTGTACTGAAATATTGCTGCCCGGTATGGGGTCCTTACCAGATGTGATTGACCCTGGACATCGAAAAAGTGCAAAGAAGGGCAGTTCGTTTTGTGTTATCGCGCAATAGGAGTGAGAGTGTCACTGATATAATACGCGAGTTGGGGTGGCATTCACTAAAACAAAGGCGATTTTCTTTGCGGCGGGATCTATTTACGAAATTTCAATCACCAATTTTATCTTCCAAATGCGAAAATATTTTTGGCACCCATCTACGTAGGGAGAAATGATCATCATCATAAAATAAGAGAGATCAGAGCTCTAACGGAAGGATTTAGGTGTTCCTTTTTCCCACGCGCCATTCGAGAGTGGAATGGTAAGAGAAGTAGTATGAAAATGGTTCGTTGAACCTTCTGCCATGCACTTAAGTGTGAATTTCAGAGTAACCATGTACATGTAGATCTAGACAAAATAAAAGGTCGCTGCAAAATTCAAAATACAGTCGACAAAACGATGTATTTATGAAGATATAAATGACTTGCCAATCGAAAACAATTAGAAATCCGAATCGTCTCTTGGCACAGTTAATTGATTACGTAGTTACATGTTCCATACTACATGTTGGATGAGTCAGTTTACGGGATATCTACCGTCTAGGTATTAACATTAATGAATATTACTTTTCAGTCTCAATCATGCAACAACATTTGGAAACTAGTTATCTTTTCTTATTTTGTTTTATTTCCAGGCTACTCGTTTTGAAATAGAAATAGATCCATGTGCAGTGGCGCGGTTCTGTCCTTCTGGGTGAATATCGTCTCACACACACGCTCCCTTGAAGTTACTAAAATGCAGTTCCTAGATGGAAAAAGTTATAGAAAAAACAAAGTCACTAAAACGCAGTGGCCAGATGGAAAAGTTATAGAAAATCAACTGTACACATCTAAATAAGTCGCACTAAAGTTGTTTTGTCAGTGGAAGGTTAAAAATAGTTAAATGAAAGTATTTATGTGTTCAAAATTTCCCTCTGTTACGGTAAGATTCCATACGCTAGTTACTGTCAAGCCTTGATAAGGCTCTAAGCTGTAGAACGTCTGAAAAGTCCACACGCTCACATCGTTCATAACCGTAGCCAGTTTATGCTAATAATTCACAGAAAGTTTACGAGTGCATTGTTTCTCTTAGACTAACTTACACAGATACTGTTGTAATGAATTTCACGCAACAAAACCCACTTTCGCGAGTATACAACAAGTCAAAGACGAATTTAGTTACTTAAAATGTCACCAAAAGTTCTTAATTTCACACCATGCGTTAAACTGAACTCTGTTCCACACTTTACGGTATTTCCAAAATATTATCCTACCGAAAAATCATAATGTTAATAAATTTCGTCTGAGCATCTGCCAATAGTTATGATCGCTGTGAGACCGCAGCGCGAGCTCTACTCATCTCCCTACACAAAACAAGTTTATAATTCCCAAAATACCCACGAATACGTTAATTTCTGTTTGGCACAGAAACATCTCAGTCAATCAGAAAGCAGTATCAAACCCGCTCAGCCACGCTCATATATACAAAACCAATCAAAACTTGTCACTGAATCAGAACAGGAAATTAACATAATTAAAATTTGAAAACCAACAAATATAAAATTTTGTCTCTTTTTTACGAAATTATACTTTCATTTTTCCCAGTACCAGTAAACTGGTGAAATAGTTTACATCAAATTTACCGGCAGAAATGACTAACACACACGTCATTCTCAATCATTCCAAACGAAACTAGCTGCTTCTATGTATAGTGCAAGAAATGTACATAAAACATTATTTCACACTGATACCTTCATCCACCCTCATAACTAAACACGCTTATAACTTTAATTAATAAACCATTAAAGACTTAAGCAAACAGAACTGAAAACTAAAATGACTGTATTTTGTCCGCAGCTCAAACAGGGTCCATCAGATAGTGACCTCTATCCAACAGCACAGGAACTATAAACACTCGAGCATCTGACTCCATCGGTCCCGCGCGTGACTCATACTACATGCCTGTTCACCGCTTTGTCCACTGCCAATAGGCTCTAAGCAAGGTGCTACGCCTCATTTGGAATAGAATGACATGTCTAGGAGAAACAATGTTCCGGTAAATTTAAAACAAAACAGAAATTTTGTGATTTTAAACAAACAACTGACGATTTTTTGCTGCGTATTGATCTTCTTTCTGGGGCATTGACAGCTTTAATGATGGGAACAAGGGTATTTTTTTCCCTCTAGTGTGTTTGTTCTGAAATTGTGATGGACTTTTTAATAACAAGTTTCATTAGCAAATATATGAGAGTGCAGTTGAAATGCCTAAATCCTAGAAGGGGTTATTATATGATGATTACTGGTGAAGACATATTATTTTTACTGTTCTCATTTGTGCATCAATACTTTCTTCCTAAGTGACGAGCTACCCAGGAAAATTTTTATGTGAGACATTACTGAGTGGACATATACAAAAAAAGCCAGAAAGTTAATTTGTTTCTTTCCAATACTAGCAATTATAACTAAAATCAGAATTAACTCAACTTCATTGTTTGACAAGCTAAGTAAAATGTCTCTTCTAGTTCAACTTTTCATCAATATGTTCACAACGATATGGAATACTCTGCACTGTTTCATGTACTACATCAATTGTCGGTATTAATCCACTTGTACAGAACTGAATGTATGATTGTTTTCCAAAATAAAGACGTTGAAATTCATTGGTGAAGTAACAGTTTTCTCTAATCTTTTCATTTGCAGTTCTCATGTTCACAGCATACACAAAAACCTTACCCGAGCAAGGATGAGATATGCTACAAACTGGTAACTTTCAATCTGAACCACCTTCTCACTTCGTCTTCATAACACAAGTTCTCGTATGACAGCAATTCCCATAAAGCAGTAGCAGATCAATATTTTCGATCTCTGTGTTAGAAAAGTTGACAACTTTATGCAACCTGAGTAAGAATATTTTGGTTGTCATCCGTCCAGAATCATAGACTTCAGCCCATCTTCCTGGTGACAAACCAGATTCGAATCCTTGCTGTTTCCTTTTCGTAGGACATGTGAATATCGGAGGCATGGATCTTCCGTTCGCTGAACAGCAATTTTCAACTGTCATTGTATTTCCACGTTCTGTAGATACGTATGAGCATTCCGATTTGATGCATTACTTTATTGGTAATAATTTTTGAGTACTGTTTCCGTACGACTGATACATCGGTCAGGTGAGCGTTGCAGATATTTTCTCCAATTATTCTTTTTGAGTTGATAACTTTAGACATTGCGTCAGGAATCTGTGGTACTCCTACGTCACTGGAAACCCTAACAAGCGCCCTGGATGTGGCTTCTAGTTTCCTGAAACTTAAGGAAGGATTGCGAACCAGAAATCCATGGACCCAATGTTCTCTAGCCACTTTGGTTTTGTTGTTGAGCGGATGCGCGCATAGGTTTCGTTCTGCGATTTGCTACGCAATTATTTCATAGTTCTACCAAAAAGTCGTTTTTCCATGTCCTTTAGATATTAAATAAGCTCTAACTCTTTCTCATTATTGGGAATACAGTGATATTTTCCGCACGTTTCGTAAATTTTTGAAAATGGCTAGTCGTCTTTTCTTTTTTACTTACCGTTTTAAAAGTGTCAAAGCCACGACAAACTATTTCTATATTTTTCATATCTCATCGTTTTATTAATTACCGATTCTACAGCTTTTTCCATGTTTATCTCTTCGTTCCCCATACAGAGTGAGATACCATGAGCAAACGAGAAAGAAAAGCATGCTGCAGAATTCACTAAATGAAGAATGAATAGCGATCGCGGCCGAACGGACTGTACGGGAATACCATTCACCCCTAAACGACTAATTATTGAGAAAATATTCTGTAACCATCGTAAACAATTTTTTTTCTAAATTCATTGCAGTTAAAGGTAGCTAAGAACATGCTGATTTTGTGGTCTAAATGTTGATTGCAAAGGAAAACATTGCAGACTTATCTTAGTGGGAAAAGTCCTGTAAGTTTTAGTAGAACAGATTACTGGTAAACTGCGTAACCGGCGCGCGATAGTAGTTGCAACCTTACTGAAACTATAATGCAACCCTTAGCTGCTTACACGCGTTGATAAATATCACCAGTATATGTAAAGGTACCAGCTTCATATTAATGTAACAGAAACTGGTCTGGTAAACACTTGTCAGTCTGAGCGTACTTCCGGCCCCTCCAGGCGAAATTAGACCACCAACACCATTCTGACCCAGCAGTCAATTTCACCCCCGGCACCCCTCTAACAATCCTTTGACTACCATTATTAACTGTCTCTTCTGTTACTTTCTCTCTCATGGGATTTATTGTAACACTAGTATCAGCTGCACGAAGTACTGTTTCTGCTTGTTGAATTCGCACATCTAAGAAATAAGCTTGTACCAAAAACTGAATCCCATCGCAGTCCATCTGTCGTTTCTCCCGAGTCTCTAAAATCTTATACGCTTCTAACATTTTTTTCCAATTATTCAGCACAACTTTTTCTTCCTGTTAAGTATGATTCAAATCAGTTGAGTGTGAAGGAATCGATTCCATAAAACTTGAATTTGTCTAATAGTGTAACATCTTTTACATAATCAAACGTCATGGATAGATCATAAACACTACCAACAGGCTACATTTCGTTATTTAAAGTTTGTAAAATTTAGGGAGTGAATGTATAAGCAACATTCTCTTCGATTAATCTTTCTGGAATCCGAACTGTGATATACTAAGAAATTTGCTTTTACTTAAATGTGAGACTACCAGAATATATGTTTCACTACTTTTCCAATATTTTGGAAAAAGGTATTAGTAAGGTAAATGAAAGATAATTATTTATGTCTTTCTGGCTACTTTTCTCATAAGGTGTTAACGTTTGCATGTTTGAATCTGCCAGTAAAAATTACCTGTGTCTCTGACGCATTACAAATATCGTTAAAGACATTACCTACTAACTTACAGCAACTTTTCAGAATTATTTGAAATTCCTTCAGCAGCATGTGCGCTTTCGTTTCTTTTAACTTTTCTCATAATTCCGTTAATTTCAGTGAAGGCTATTGACGCTACTTACAGTTGACTAAAGTTTTGTGGGATGAGATTTTTAATTTATTGTCTCGCTTCATTAACTAAACCATTTAATCTAGTTTTTGGTTCAAAAATGGTTCAAATGGCTCTGAGCACTATGTAACGTAACATCTCAGGTCATCAGTCCCCTAGAACCTAGAACTACTTAAACCTAACTAACCTATAGGACATCACCCACGTCCATGCCCGAGGCAAGATTCGAACCTGCGACAGTAGCAGTTGCGCGGCTCCAGACTGTATAGCCTAGAATGGCTTGGCCACTCCGACCGGCCTACTTTTGCTGTTAGATGAGCTCACAGCCTGTGAATTATTAGTCACACAAATGCCATTTAATTTGGAGGTTTTGTTATCTTTCACACTGATCGCTTGTCAGTCTTCCGTTTGTCAGTATCTCATACAGTTTTAATCATACTGTTGTAACATTCCAGGCTTATGGTTACCACTCTGGCATTATGTATTACTAGAGCAATCTCTTACATCTCCAGCATTAATTAAATTCAATTACATTGCGATAGTAGGAAAAATGCTTTTATAAGAATAATAGCAATACTAAACAATAGTAGTTACAATACCCTTTGTACCATAAACAATCACAAATATATTCAGGAAATTCATATATAAAAATATTTACACAAAAGAATAATATACTTCGTTCTCATCATCTGTAAATGGTAGGAATTACATTTAGAGCCTAATTAAGCATTTTTAGAATGCTTTTTTTCTGCAATTTCAATATTAATGTGATTTTTGTGTGTTTAGAAAATCTCTACTTTTAGCAAAGTAGTGAATATTAAAGAGTGTTTGATAATGATGTTAAGCTATTTCATATCACACATTATGATTTGCATTATTATAACCAGTAGTAAATTGTAGGAAGAGTATAAATACTCGGTCTCGAATATTGTTAGGGCAGAGGAGTGTTTGACACACTAAGGACAGATATGTGCATATAGTTGAGATAAGTTCTTGGTGTATGGCTCACGTTTGTATTTACGATAGAGCAACTCGTGTGTGGGACATTGTCTAAAACAACATATTAGAACAGTGCAGTGACGGATTATTTCGGATTGCTAAACAGTTTGATTTAATATCGCAAAAGGCAGAATGATATGTGACTTTATATTCGTACTTTGTTGAACATTAGTGTTGAGCAATGCAATGGACCTCACATACGTATTTCTATCAAACTATCTCATCTGAACTATTTAATATCGCCTGTGTAGTATGTGCTACCATCGGATAGCTGTAGTAGTAACAACGAGACTTATTACACCAAAGATTGATCATGAGCTCATAAGATAAAGATTTAGAGATGAATGAATCTACTTACTTACTTCACTTCAGTTGTAGCCTACATCATAGTAGTGAAATCTATTATGGTATCGTGTATTTATTGAACAAGCATATTTTAACTCATGTATGCAGTCGTCGAGGGACACCGAAGGCAAAATATTCACAGATATTTAAACCATTTTTAACTACTCACTAACCAGTGGGACGTTACACTCTCTGTATTACTTATTTGTGCCAGGACGTAGAGACGTCTGGACATTTCAATTACTTTCCTTAAAATACTAAAGTATTTTAGTTGTATGCAAGTAACGTCGACTGTTGTCTTACTATGGGCTTTATATAAATATCCGTTTGTAATTCTATTAGTTATACATGGCTTACCTTTTTTTAATAGATTTTGTGAATAACGTTTTAGGAAAATTAACTTCAAATTTTGATGCATATTCACCGAGGAATAAACTGAGTTTGACATTAGCATCTCTTTCTACGTATACCGCATGGTATACCACATTCTTTAACTTACTTTTAATATATTGAATCCTTTTCTCGACAATAAGCTTCAAGTCATTTAAAAAATTAGATAAAAGTAGCTGGTTACTGTATTCATTCAGTTAAATAGTTTATAAAATAATCATAAAATCTTCACTGGTGTGACCATAACGTCCATACTTGCATTACAAATACTGAAGTATTTTAAATCCGTCATTACACCTATTAAATTATGAGAACATATTTTACCAGACGTGTTTGGTTTCGTTTACTTAAATCGTGAGTGGTTTGGAATTAGTCATATGTAGCACTTTCCTTTCCTTCTAGATCTGAAAACAATTAGTTTAGAAAGACATGAGCTGTGACTTTACCTTACTGTAGTTTTGTTTGATTTCATCTTACGTACGAAGGTGTTCGTACGTTAGGCACCGATGATTTTGCCTTACGGCAATACATATTTCTGGACGTACTGAGATAAATACGCTTCAACACAGTTACAAAAGGACGTAGTACACATTCGACAAAGCACAGATCAAAAGAAAGTCTCTTCAGGTAGGTTGCCATCGCTACACATTTTACGGTCAGCCAGGATTTTCGATAACAAAGCCAAATTATGCCAAAAAACGTTAGTACTAAGCGCAGGAATAGCAGGAAAATGTGCCTGCAGACAATACTTTCAGACGTAAGCGGAAGTCAGACAAAAATGCTGTAAGTGAAAACTCCACCTCAATGTAATTAGAGATCGCGTACAAACTCGGATTCGGAAAGGATGGGGAAGGAAATTGGCTGTTCTGTTTCAGACGGACCATCCCGCGAATCCTCCTAAGAGATTTAGAGAGGCGATGAGAAACAATCCCGGGTGGTCGGACAGGCATCTGAGCCGCCGTCCTCGCACACGCGAGTCCGTAGCGCTAGCGATGCACTATCTCACGTGGTGCTTAAATACAGTTTATGTCTCTAACTGAAAGATTATTGCTGTTCGCCAGCATGATTTCAGTAGCTGAAGAAAACGTTTCAGTAATGGGAAACCATCAATCTGCATCTTTTTATGTATCACGTGGTGTGCCGCGGAGAAGCTGTGCTCAGCCACCGCATGTTTCTCGTGTTCTTACAGTCCACACTGGAGACGATGAGACGCTCCCTGCTCTCGATAGTGCGAGCCGTCTCGTCTAAATAGCTTACTCCGTCCGAACAGACCTTGGGATGACCAACGGTACGGACCGACTGCAGTGTCATCCTCAACCCACAGGCGTCACTGGGTGCGGATGTGGAGAGGGTTATGGTCACCACACCGCTCTCCCGGCCGTATGTCAGTTAACGAGACCGCAGCCATTACTTCTCAATCAAGCGGCTCCTAGTATTCCTTTCAAGGGCTGAGTGCACCCCGCTTGCCAACAGCGCTTGGCAGACCGGACGGTCACCCACCCAAGTGCTAGCCCAGCCCGACAGCGCTTAACTTCGGTGATCTGACGGGAGCCGGTGTTACTACTGTGGCAAGGCCGTTGGCTTAAATAGCTTACAGTGAAAATATTTTATATGAAATAAGCTTCCTCACACCAGCGCATTTTAACAGATCCAAAGAGAGCTCTAACTCACGGCTTAAGTATTGAAAATACTTAAAATTCTCCTGTAATAGGTCATGAAATCAAGAGCGAGCTATAAAAATTTTTCAGTGCTAACGTTCCCTAAGGGAACACCTGATGAAGACGTCAAGTAATGACGTCGAAATATCGTGTTTGGAAGACGCTGATATCTGGCAGAAAACCCGATTTCCACGAGATGTCATCAAATCGCCGGGAAAGTCTAAGAAATTACATATCTAATATGTTATAGAAGGACCGTCGACAGTGAAAGCAGCTACGAGTCCTCTCCATATTGGTAAATATAACTCTTGTACAGTTAATGAGGGAATCTTATACCAATCTTCCTACAAAATAGTGACAATTTCAGTTAACGATGATGGAAGCGGACTGTGATCAGAAACCCCTCTCGCCAAAGTAGACCACAAAATCTCAATAATGTTGAGATCTGGGGACTCTGGTGTCCAGGGAAGATGCGACATTTCATCCTCGTTCTCACACCCGGCATCATGGTGTGGGGAGCGATCTCCTACACTGGCCGTACACCTCTGGTGATCGTCGAGGGGACACTGAATAGTGCACGGTACATCCAAACCGTCATCGAACCCATCGTTCTACCATTCCTAGACCGGCAAGGGAACTTGCTGTTCCAACAGGACAACGCACGTCCGCATGTATCCCGTGCCACCCAACGTGCTCTAGAAGGTGTAAGTCAACTACCCTGGCCAGCAAGATCTCCGGGTCTGTCCACCATTGAGCATGTTTGGGACTGGATGAAGCGTCGTCTCACTCGGTCTGCACGTCCAGCAAGAACGCTGGTCCAACTGAGGCGCCAGGTGGAAATGGCATGGCAAGCCGTTCCACAGGACTACATCCAGCATCTCTACGATAGTCTCCATGGGAGAATAGCAGCCTGCATTGCTGCGAAAGGTGGATATACACTGTACTAGTGCCGACATTGTGCATGCTCTGTTGCCTGTGTCTATGTGCCTGTGGTTCTGTCAGTGTGATCATGTGATGTATCTGACCACAGGAATGTGTCAATAAAGTTTCCCCTTCCTGGGACAATGAATTCACGCTGTTCTTATTTCTATTTCCAGGAGTGTATTTCCTCAATACTCTTCGTTCAATTCCACCGTGAACTGTGGAATCTGACAGTGCAATAACGTGTACGACTTCAGGAGTTTTACTATTCACACCAGTAGTTGCCCCAAGTGTTGCATTCCTGCACGTTTAACACGTACTGAACAATGAATCCCTTCGATCTATAGCTGTATTACTTTTGTTCTGTCACCGTCAACTAAACTTTGACTCCTTTCTGCGTGGTGCTGTAATACCGCCTCATGGTAGACATGCAGTACCGACTTCAGTGCACACTGTCCAAAGGTAAGATATTGTAAGATGAGAAAGAACTTCGTTCTGATTTGTCGGGGATGCATTTAAAAGGAAAATCTCGTTATACGAGGGAGACATTCTGACAACCACAATCCAGTTCCCCTAGTTCACTGTGTTAAAGAAAACGCGAGTTTCGAAGAATTCATTGTGGCCTTAGAAGAATTATAAGGATACTTTTCTAAATGTTTTCAGTACAGTATCAACTTTAGATCTGTTTTCAAACTGTTTTCGAGACCGTTAGCCGTTTCAGTTTAAAGCGCTCTTGTGCCTGTGCAGATGTAACTGATTAGAGCAAGGTAATTTCCGTTTCACGACAAATACTTCTAAGTTTAAAATGTCCAAAACGCCTACATTGCCTTCCTTAGGAAGAGTTTCCACATGTCCGTAATGAGGTTGCATAGAGAGAATATATCGACCGACTTATTTGTGTGAAAGAACTTTTTTCGATTATGAATCTAAATAAGTTATTGTTACATGTAAATTCGTGTACGGGAATGCGTGAAACTGCCTTCTGTCCTTTTGTATTAGATATAAATTATTAATTCAGTGCCCCAAAAGTAAATAACACTGAAAATTTGTTTTGTTTGTGATCTATGTTGTTGAGAAATATTAAATATAGAACCAAGTCCTATGCAGTACGATTAGGTTGCCATTTAAAGGTGTCGCATTCGTTGTTTTCCACTCTCTCCACACCTAGCACCCAGCAGTGTTGCGTAGCAGTGGGGGAAATGGGCAGCGAGGCTGAGTGCTACGGCACCCGTGCCAGGGCATGGCTCGCGAGGCGAAATCTTGACTGCCTCTGCTCTGTAAGATCGAAGCATCGATTAATACCCTCAGAAGGATATGGCTTACTCGGTGACATTTCTACTCTCTTTCTCTCTCTTAAGTGAGGTCATCAGAGCAAAAGGTGGTGTTACACAATGTGATTGTGTAGCCTCCTTGGTGTGATTACTACTTTCCTTTTCCAGTGTACTTTGCCTCTACGTTGGAGTTTACTGAACAGGATGAAACCTTCGTTAATACTGTAGATTGTTCTAATAATTCCCTACTTGTTTCGAATATGGTCCGACCTTTGTGGAAGAAAATTGTAATAAAGATCAAACTGCAGTACCAAAAGCACTCTATATCCATACGGACAATGCAGCAGACAATCTTGACACTGGACCAGTAGGTGAGACTACGAAGAAGCACTTATGGTGCTCCTGGATATCGTGCACGGCAGATTACAGCCTGTTTTTGGCTCTTCAGGACTGGCTCCAGAATTAGACACCGCGGGCTCCCTAGCGAGTAGCCCCTTATAAGAGTGCTACCCTTCCGCCATCGCCGGGAAAAGAGTAAGTCGGCCGGGCTGGGGACGGGAACACAATTTTCCGCCGCGATGCGGAAAAGTGGGTTTCCCTGCCGTGATGGATGGCAGCGGGACTCCACCAGACAGATTTGTTTAATAATCTTCTCTTTGCTTGCCGCAGAATTAAATTATGCCCGACGATGAATGGTTGGCGGGAGTGGAGTTTTATAAAGTTTCATGATCCACTTTGTCTTCACTTGAAGCCGTCGCGTCGGTCTCACGCTCTGCCTTCGGAAATTAAATCCCGCTTGTTCCTGTGGACGCCGCACCACCCCCCTGTTTTCTTTCAGAGGCTCACGATGTCGGGAGGGCTCTCTGAGGAATAAGGCAAAGTGACGAAGAAAGTATGTTAATAAAATGTTATTTCTCCTAACTCGAAAACTTTTGCTGCGAGAACGCTTCATCTTACACCGATTATTCGCTTTCACCGAAAGAAAGGAACTTTAAGACTGGGCCAAGTTTCCCACTCGTCAGTAGACCTGCATTTCACTCGGCAGAAGTGAAGCAGAGTCTAGAAGAAATCTGGCTAGGACATTTTTGCTCAGTGTGATATGAAATCGGACTACGGGTATTACTAGCGTCCACTTTAAAAGTCGCTTGCACTTTGAAAACTTACACTTCAAAAGTCTTCCCAAATTAACAGATTAATCCCGTGCAATTTTGTGTGCAGGTAGAGAAACAAAGAGAGGGTGACGTCTCATTTAATACGCTGCCTCAGACGTCATGTACATTCTAGGGACTACACAGGAGATACTGAAACATTCCCTTAGAAAAATTATAGAATTACTGTGCTGGTATACCCGTTACGTTATTTGATTTCCAAACAGCTGAGCAGAACTGAACGTACTCAGACATTTCTCTCTTTACTAATTCTGATCAACACTAAACTGACACACAATATTTTTAGCGCAACACAGTCTGACTTTCAAAAATCCCTACAAAAGAATGGCCCTGACTAACAATAACCTATACCTTTCATGAATCACTTACCTCACAAAAATCTTCGTTACTCGAACTACTGCTATACAACGATCGCCACTACTGCCAGCTAAATAAAAGATTCAAACTACTGAAGTCACTAACAACTGATAGGCATAGCTAGCAAATGAAAGATTTTGATAAAGAACAAATAATGTATTTACCTTATTAGTGTTCAAAAGTCATTATATATATATATATATATATATATATATATATATATATATATATCAGTTCACGTCATCCAGTCTTACAAATTTACTGTCTCTGATGGACACACGTCCAGACCATACTCTGTCAAATCTCCGCCATCTCTCTCCCCACATCCACCACTGCTGGCGGCTCACCTCCAACAGCGCAACGCTACGTGCTGTTTTAGGCTGGCCGCAAGATGAGACTCAGGTCCGTAAGGTGACGCAGGGTGACTCACTGCGAGTGTTAGCGATCCGCACAACTGAATGGTGCTGCGCACGTTAGAGCGCAGCGTGACGTGACGCAGTTCCTGCGCTTGGAGACCCTGCGGATCACAGTCTCCTGTACGCAGTTTGCTGCGAGGCTCACGGTGGTACTGGCTGTTGGTAGCTCGAAATGGAGGAAAAGCTAATTGAAGCCGTACGTCTTCGCGAAATTCTGTATGGTACAAGCCATGAAGATTATTTGAAAACGAAGCTGAAATTTGAGAAGTGGGAGAAAGTGGCCAAGGAAACGGACATGCGAAATGGTAAGTTGCATTGTAATTTATGTTTAACATTCTACATTCACATTGTTAAAACTCTGTAGCAAATTCCTTAGTTAACGCGAGTTCCCCATGACTTTTTCTTCTTTTCATGTACGCACTTTTTCTGCTTTTTGTTTCATCAAAGCGATGTTACAAACCGTTTCGAACTCAAACTCAGAATCGGAATCCGATTCTGAACTTATATCTATTAACATAGCAGAAGTAGTCGCCATCTCTGCCAGAGCCAAAGTTCCTCAGCCTACTGTGTATTGAAACTGTGATCCAACTTGCGATGATTGTCGCGGTGACTCACGCTGCAGTGAGGAATTTGGCGTGAGCCCCGCTGCGTCACCTCAAGGGCTTGCGTCTCAACTTGCGGCATGCCTAACATCCAACTGCCCAACACTACAATAGAAAATATTGCAACAATGCTGACCAGCCTCAGACTGCACACAGCACAGTCAGTGATTTTCATACAGAGTGCTACGTGACGTTACCAACATAAAAACCTAAACAGCCTACTTACAATACTCTTAATTTGCGCTATCAACATTTTTTTTTAAAATTGTCGTCAAATTTATCAGGAAATTTAAGTTAATCAACAGCTAGTCAGCATTTCCTGTAAGTGAACGAGAAACGGTTCAAGTGAAAGCAATCAGTAAGAGGAACAAACCCGTCACATTACTGTTCTGAGTTTCAATATTGTATCTTTTACACTTAAACAAAAGTTATAGGGGGAAGAAAGGGAAAGGGATGACTGATGTCAAGGGGCATCGGGACATTACGCGGAATCGCGGTGACGAGCGAAAATAGGTTCCGGACTGGGATTCCAATCACGTGATCTCCGCCTTACTATTAAAATGCTTTAATTGCTGTGCCACTGTTAAGGCAACAGCACGGACTATCTTGGTAAGCCTTACAACCGATCAACCTTCCCACAGAGCGCGACCTTTCCGCAATCCCTGTCCCTCTCGCCCATGCTCACTACTCTGAGGAGGTCGGGCCTTCTTCTGCATCTGCACGACGCATTCATATAATTGTACATTTTCAGTGCTCTAATCTGTCAAGATATTTAGCCTAGTGATTCTGTAAAATTAAAAACCAGTACTCTTTCAGTTCATTTACCCTAAAATGATAATCATATCGTACAATGATACCTTACAAGAAGGAAAAGGGATTTTGAAGTTTCGGATTTTACGGCCTTTCTTTCATAATTCACGTGATAGTGCATTGACTCTGCAAATGCGAACGTTCAGTAAATACTCAGGAGAATTTAAGGCCGCCCTTTCGACTAGCTCCACTGCTAGCAGTTATGTTTAGCGCAGAAAAAGTTATTCTAAACTTAAGAAATTCGATACTTACGAAACCCTTTGCTAAGCTAAGAAATTTGTTCCCTTTGCACTCTGTTTACAGGATGTATATAAAACAGATAATCAGCTTAAAGTTTGTTCAAAAAAGGGTTCAAATGGCTCTGAGCACTGTGAGAATTAACATCTGAGGTCATCAGTCCCCTACACTTAGAACTACTTAATCCTAACTAACCTATGGACATCAGACACATCCATGCCCAAGGCAGGAGTCGAACCTGCGACCATAGCAGCAGCATGGTTGAGGACTGAAGCTCCTAGAACCGCTCAACAACGTTTCTTGACTAAGTGTCATGTCTGATGTAGCCTGTCACCATAATTAGACGCTGCGGGCTCCCTAGCGAGTGGCCCCTTACCTGCTCTTGAACCAGATACAAAACAAGTAGAGCTACGAGGTGTGTTACTGGTATTTACTATAAATATCACCGTATAAGACCTGTATCACTGAAGGTCTGCATATCTCATTTACGTAGTATTTTCGAAGGTAGCTTTACACTAGAAGAAACGATGTATTGAATCATAACTCATTCGACCGTTGTCCCAAATAACATACATAACAGAAAGCACAATCTTCAGCGAAAAAGCTGTGGTCTCAGGCTATTGATCCAAAATAGCAATTTGACTGATGATTACCTTAGTAACTGCCTGAATAAGTTAAGGGATACATGCCGAATACCTGGTATTATGATTGGTTAATGGAGGAGGAAGTGTGCACAACTGGAATAAGTCGGAAGCGACACATCGTGGACTGCCGAAAAATGCCAGGAGCTGCTGTAGTACTCATCACGTCGGAGAGGGACACAGTGGAGATACAGAAGGTGACAGAAGAGCATGAAGGAGATGTGTTATTACGAGAGGTGACAAAGAGGGGTCATGAGGGGCTAGTCACAGATGATGTCCAAGAAGCCAAACCATTTTGCTGCGATTAACAGTTATGTTTTGCTACAGTACGTTGTATTAACCTTTCAAAGAAATGAGAAATCAACATACGTTGTTCTTGATTTCGATCAGTTTATCACCAGAAAATCATCTCTTTTAGTACGCGACGTAACGGCACTGCGTCACCTGCTTCACGCCTAAAGAGACGCTTCCCACTGAGCCTGACAAGAAGTGGAGGACGGGTGACATAGTTCCCGTGAAGACCTAAAAGACGACTTTAGTCAAGCAGAACCATGGTCTGGTGACAAGGACAACATCTGTCATATGCGAATGAATAATACATAAGCGCCTAAACAGGAAATCACGAGTCACAGGTCTTCTTAAATGTCTAAGCGCTGCAACCTTTCCATTAAATAACACAGCAGACTTCGAAGTGTTAATCATTTCTAGCGTTGTGCACGCATTCAGGCGACAGGAACCAAAATTTTCCAAACCTTTTCAACAACTCCTACATTTTCATTTACGGTTCCTTGTACAGTTATCCTACGGACATCGTTTGCGTATGCATTTCGTAGTCTTATCTTCAAAACGTCAACTATATGAGTCCCGCATCAAAGTTTGAGGAAGGATATGGTCCCCCTTGCGCATCAGTGAAGCACGTCTCATTTAATCCCGCCACCTTACATGTTTGGTTACAGACCCAACCATCACACCTTTAGCTACACATTCACAGTTACTCTGCTATTGTAATATTTCACTGACAGTTGCACTGCGATGAATGGTTGGGCCCCTCTTTGAAGAAAATTGAATCGTCTCGATATATGAAAACACAGAACGAAGGACAATCATTTTTACCGTCTAATGGCATCGCTCAGTTATACTCTCGGTAACTGAATAAATCTCGTTAACTGCTGGTGGTTTAGGGATGGAATGAGTAGAACGCTTGTATATTGGGCCGCCATTCGTCCTGACGTGAAATACAGGCAGTAAAGCAATTTTACCATCTCTGTGATCAATGCAGACAGAAACCCACTTATTCAGTCACAAATTAACAATCTAAATAAATTTTTGCTGCCAACACTTTGTGTCTTAGCGTGGGTGAGGCTCGAGTAACAGCCGACGTTGCTGCCAACAGCCCAGAAACATTTAATACGCCGCGGTCCAGGTAGCTCGAGACACGCAGTGCAGGTAGACGGCACTTTATTTGGTAGTAAATCAGCGCTCGTTATGACACGTAGCAAGCTGGCCTGCAGCAGCCAGAGCATCAATATTCCGAATTTGCACCGTGAAACGATTTTAAGCTATCGTGTTACCGCCCAAAGATATCAATTTTATTCACCGACTCATTTATCTTATTACCTAATTTTATTTCGCGGAAAGTGCTACATTTTAATGACTTTTGTACGAAAGGAGTGAAACTGTAGAAATTACACATCTGAAATTATAGAATTTCAAGCAGGCAACAGCCTATATTTTTGTATCAAAACTAAGGGGGAGTTATTTCCCGAGTACACATTTTTATTTCATTATTTGATGAAACTTAGTTACAACCAATTTTGATTCCATAATGAACTGTTGTGTACAGCGACAGTAGACTGTAACGAAAGCGAGGCACACAGAATTCTGTTGCAGTCCTGTTAGTTTCTATTATTCTTGCCAACGTCAGTACATCTGAGTTACGATTCAAGAGACGCAAGGCAGTACATGCCGTAAGAACATGTCGTGACATGTACTGCCGCGAGCCTCTTGAATGGTAACTCAAATGCACTATTATTTATAGCCGAAATAGAGATTTACAAGAATAATAAATGTTAATTGGACTGCAACTCATCGCTGGGTGCCTTTCCTTCCAATTAGTTGCAGATTTGAGAAAGAAGGAGAGGCTAACTTTCACCAAGAATGATTCAGAAAGGGGTCCACCTTCTAAATTTTAGTGGTAATGCACATATCGAAGATGTAAGTCATAGCCTCGAACACCATGGTCAGTTGGAGGTTTAGTAAGAACACATGTAACAGTAGCTTTATTTTGATGGACAGTTTCATACATAAATGCTTTATTTTTTGTGTAAAATGTGGTACTACATTTTATCGCCTTGCAAATGTCAAATATTTTTATAGTTAGTTAGTTACATTTGAAACAGTGCCTTATGACACCTGAGCGTACGACCACTCGTGCTTGTACCGAACTTGTGAAATGCTTCCGTTTCCTGCTTATTTAGTATTCACATCCGATTTCTGTATCGTTCGAAACTTCTATGACAAGAAATCATGGACATCATATAGGCCACATCGTTTGCCATTGAGAGGCGGTTCTAAAAACAGAATCCTACTTTCTTTCACTGCTCGAAAACGGAATACAATAGGTTGCGTTAGAAATTATTTTACATTTTTACCAGCAGCGTCTGATAGCCACATTGTGTTAATGCATTTGTGGTTCAAGTGGTATCCGTAATCGCAGAGAAAGTGTCCTGATCCGCAGTACCAGTTTACACAGTGATTCGTAAGGAAACGCAATAACGAAAAAGTATAACAATTTGGCTTATCTGATCTGACTCCAGATTCTTACGATGAATAGCCTGCTTCATACAAAACTATGAATCGTTAGAGGGGAGCACAGCTACAGTTAAAAGAATACTGACACATTGCCAGTTGGAAGTATGCGACTTTTTTAATGTTTGTATATATAACTTATTACACCAACGGTAGTTTAGTTATAGAAAATATATTCACATTACCGGTTTCGGCAAATACTTGCCATCTTCAGATATACTTAATCCACAAAATCTTTCGTACAGTCAAACGGATGTTGTTAGGCACTTTGAAATAAGAGTCATTTAACATTTCAATGAACGTACATCATATTGTCACATGATGGGAGATCTTTTATCATGTTACGATATCTACATCAACATCTACATGGATACCCTGGAAGTCACATTCAAGTGCCTGGCAGAGGGTTCATCGAATCACTTTCAAAATCGTCTATTGTCCCAATCACGTATAGCGCGCGGAAAGAATGAACACATATATATTTTCGTACGAGCTCTGATTTCCCTTATTTTATCGTGGTGATCGTCCCTCTCTATGTAGGTCGGCGTCGGCATTCGGAGGAGAAAGTTGATAATTGGGATTTCGTGAGAAAATTCCTTCGCAACTAAAAACGCATTTCTTTTAATGATTTCCAGCCCAAATCCTGTATCGTTTCTGTGACACTCTCTCCCATATTTCGTGATATTACAAAACATGCTGCCTTTCTTTGAACTTTTTCGATGTACTCCGTCACTCCTGTCTGGTAAGAATCCCACACCGCGCAGCAGCATTCTAAAAGAGGACCGACAAGCGTAGTGTAGGCAGTCTCTTTAGTAGGTCTTTTACATTATATAAGTGTCCTACCAATAAAACGTACTCTTTGTTTAGCGTTCCCCACAACATTTTCTATGTGTTCCTTCCACTTTAAGTTGTTCGTAATTATAATACCTAGTTATTTAGTTGAATTTACGGCTTTTAGATTAGACTGATTTATCGTGTTACCGAAGTTTAACGAGTTCCTTTTAGCACTCATGTGGATGACCTCACAATTTTCCTTATTTAGGGTCAAATGTCACATTTCGCACCTTTCAGATATCTTTTCTAAATCGCTTCGCAGTCTGTTTCGCTCTTCTGATGACTTTACTAGTCGATAAAATACAGCGTCAACTGATGTATATTCATTGAAATGACTTTATGATGTTCACAGAGCCTAATAATATTTGCTTGTCTATACACACCTTTTTGTAGACTGAGAACGTCTGCAGATGGCAACCATTTCATGAAACCATAAAGTTAATATTTTTTACATATCTAAGCGACTGTTGATGTAATGCAAGAACTACAATAACCAAACCATGAGTATAATGAATCGTCTTGTCTCCCTAAGCCTCAGATCAAATGGGGGAACATACACGATCCTGCATTAGCTGAAAATGCTTCAGTCACCTAACAACATTTTCGCTATTTACCTCCATTTACTTACGACTCCGAGCCACTTTGAGGATCAGCTGGCCAGAATATTCGAGGCAGTTATTGGAATTTCTGGTTCTTTGTGATAAGTTCTCGAAATCTACTGACTTCCAAATAACTAAATCTTTTTTCCGAGAAGAATATGTTTATTTATGTGTTCCTGAAATTACAGATTGAGCTGTAGGTCCACAGCATTACGGCATTCAGATTCATTTGGAAAACCAGTAATGTTCATCAGTAAACATTTTCTTTGATTTCATAGTAAACACTGGAGTGTTAATTATTTTGAAATATTTTGGCAGATTAAAAATGTGAAGGGCCGCTAATCAAAGCGGGGATCTTGTGTTCAGCAGAATGTGCTGCCGTAAAACTTGGACTTTATTATCTGACAACTCGAGATTATGTCATGAAGTCTTGGAGTTAAGGTAATGTTTCTCCAAGAAATACAGTAATAAAAACAGCAACGGGTGTCAGACGTTTCTCTTTTTCAGGATGGATGCAAAATGCCTGTGACAACTTTACGAGCGGTCTTCAATAATTAATGTAACATATCCTTTTGCGCTAGCAAGTTGTTTTTATGTAGGATTCCAATACACCATGGTATTCCCCGCCTATTTGGCCAATAAAACCTCGTGTCAAAAACACCTTACTGTAAGGGCCTGTATGCCCACATGTTAGAGCCAACGTCTTGTTGGATGAATAATTTTCAAAAATGGTTCAAATGGCTCTGAGCACTATGCGACTTAACTTCTGCGGTCATCAGTCGACTAGAACGTAGAACTAATTAAAACTAACCAACCTAAGGACATCACACATAGCCATACCCGAGGCAGGATTAGAAACTACGACCGTAACGCTCGCTGAACAATTTTTCCCATCATTCATATACTGCTTTCCGCGGAGTGCGTCCTTAATTGGGTGAAACACATGGATGTCGGAAGTTGCGAGATGTGGGCTGTAGGCTGGATTAGTCAGAATTTTGAGCAATCTAGTTACTATGATGACAGATACCTCTTCAACATCTCACCTATCGTTTGTTCACCGCCATATCTTCGGAGACACTTTTCAAGCGACAATGAATATCTCCACCAAAATGAACTCACTGACAACTCGGTTCTTGCAACGCGTTTCTGTTACAGACGCCATTCTGCAAATAGGAACACCACCGCCACCTAGTGCAACTCCATGAAACAGTAACTGTAGTAGCGTGAATATTCCACGATGTAAAACCACTAATTCCGCAATTTTTCAACCGAAACTGGCCGAGAAGAAAATGTCTCGCATTATGTATTGAATGCCACTCGTCGATTTATAGCAGGTGTGTTTACGCTAGTGTTCTCTAGAGCAGCAATATTTCGTTTTTGCTCGGAAAAGCACTGATCCTGTGAGTGCGTGACACGGCTCGTCACACACTGATACCGCTGTCGTCAAATGCAAAGTGCGGAGCGTAGCTCATTCTGTCGGCAATATTGGTTTCGTAAATTAAAGAAGCTGTTGTCGTTTAAGTAATAAACAAGATAATGATGAGATTACGACTTCAAGGTACGGAAACTTTAAATCAAAATATCAGAATTATTCAATAAAACATTTTCAGAATGTAATGAATTAATGATTACTGTGAACTTAATCAAGAATATAGTTTAACGCAATGGAAACATCTGAACGAAAAAAAGTGACACTACATAAATTTAACTAAGATCTAAATGAGTAAGCTGATCAATGATCACTACATCTGCCACATTGTTATCAACCACAGAGAACCTAAAACCCACTGGAAACGTATTAATAGATTCAGAACATTTTTCTCGTTAATTGCTTCTGTATTTATTTGTTTTCCATTGCGTATGTCCCTCAATATTGTGACCAGTTGTGGATACAATTCATCCGCTGCTATTAACAGAGGGTCTTCAATCAGGAATCAAATCGTCACATGTGCTATGTTCTTATTGGTATAGTACAAGCCGGCGCCGGTGCCTTGACTTGCAGTGTCCGGAGTTTCCTTGGCGCTTCGCGAGAAGATACGAGTTTAGTATGCACAGGTTTTATTACGATGCCCAAGCGCGCTAAAGCTGAGGGGATTGAGGGGATTTGGGGAGACACTAGTACCGGAGTCTCCCAACAGTGACAACCACGTCAGAGTATTCCACTTGCAATGACGGCTGCCAACTTGGGAAGCCAGCAGGTTTTTCAGTTTGGAGCTGGTTGTGCACTTGATAGTTACATATAGATTCTTCGGTATTTGCGTTGCTTTTACATTGCTGGTCTGGAACACTTCTATGTGACGGATTCAGGTTCCGAACCTGCCACGAAAGTACTTCTCCGAGAAGTACCTGATGTGAGATAACGGAAGTTAATTGTGAGCTTCCGTCTGCTGAGTTACGTCTTAACAAGACTTTGTTATGTCTAAGCTAGTGAATGTACTACTTGCGTGGGTAAACTAAGATACTGCTCTTGCGAGGTCGGCTGTCCCAGTAAAACAAGCAATTTTTACATGTAGTAGTAGTAGTAGTAGTAGTAGTAGTAGTAGTTTTATTCATCCGTAGATCTCTTTTTACAAGGATATAGGACATGTCAAAGTATTTACAAGCTTAGATCAATTTACAATAAGCTAATTCATATACACATATATTTACAGACTTCTAGTTACAGAGAATCATTAGATTTTACTCCTGGTATACAATAATTTATTTACAAATAACTCATTAAATAATGTAATGCCACACTATTCACTCATATTTCACTATCAGTCACTGCACACACTATACACACATTGTTTCATAACACTTCACTCACTACATACACACACACACACACACACGCACACACACAGGTGATCCTTGGGCCATTTTCTGTACTGCAAGTTCCCATTTGCTATCCTGAAAAACTGAGTCAGCATCCCTTCATAATGAGTGAGATGTTGAGCTCAGAAAGAGGAAGAGGTGTTAGTATTGTGCTATGCATAGCTTGAGGGGAGAGTGTCTCTAGAAAGGAAAAAAGAAGAAAAATAATAAAGTGAAGGTGTTATGTGGAATATTGGATGTTTTATAATCATCATTATTATTATTATTTGTTTGTATAACATTTTTTTATCAAACCCCTACTCTGCTTTATCTAAGTAATCCTTCAATGTATAAAATGTATTGCATAACAGGTACTTTATAGCTGCCTTCTTAAATAAGTGTATTTTTGAAATTTCTTTAATCTCTTTTGGTAATTTATTGTACAGTTTTATTCCTTGGTAGAAAATGCTGTTTTGAGTTTTATGTTTATTTTTTTCTTGGTAAATGTAAGTTGAGTCTATCTCTTGTTGCATGGTCATGGACAGAGCTGTTTGTGCAGTAATTGCCAATGTTACTTTTGATGTGTACAACTGACTGGTAAATGTGTTCACATGGAGCAGTTAAAATTCCCAGTGTTTGTAACAGATCTTTACAATGAGCTCGACTACTATTTCTGGTTATTATTCTTATGGCTCTTTTCTGGAGTTTGAAAATTGTGTTCATATTTTGTGGATTTGTTCCCCAAAAAAGAATGCCATAGCTAAGAATTGAGTGTACATATGAATAATATGTAACTAAAAGACACTGCATGTTACACACAGATGATAGAATTGTAAGGGCATAACATGCTGATGACATTCTGTTTGCAAGTACCTTTGTGTGTTCGCACCACTTCAGCTGAGAGTCAATATTCATTCCTAGAAATTTTGCATTTGTTACACAGTCTATAGAGGTGCCATCTACATTTAATTTAACATTGTCATTTTTCCTCTTCAAACTGAAGTTCATGGCATTAGTTTTCTTTATGTTTAATGTCAATTTGTTGCTTATTGACCAATCGTAAACTTCCTTGAGAGTTTCATTTGCTTTCTCGGTAAGGAGTTCTCTTGTTCTCTCAGTGACTATAATATTGCTGTCATCAGCGAAGAGAATTTTCTCACCATGAGTAACACTACTGGGAAAGTCATTGATGTATATCAGGAATAGTATTGGTCCTAATATGCTACCTTGTGGAACCCCTATATTAATATGTTTTGGTTCTGATAAGTATTTTACTAAATGTTTAGATCTATTTGAAGTATGTGTTATCTCTACTCTTTGTACCCTATCTGTTAGGTATGATCGAAACCAGTCATTAGCTACCCCTCTTATTCCTAGTGCTTCTAATTTATTTAATAGAATCTTGTGGTCGACTGTATCAAAAGCCTTAGAAAGATCCAAAAATATGCCTGTGACACACTCATCTTTATCAAGAGCATTAAGTACAACTTTTGTGAATTCTACTATGGCTGATTCCGTATTTTTGCCACTTCGAAAACCAAACTGTGATTTGCTTAAAAGATTGTATTTATTCAGATAATTCATTAATCTGTCTTTCATAATTGCTTCTATTATTTTTGAGAATGCTGACAGCAGGGAAATGGGCCGGTAATTTTCTATGTCTTCTGCATTACCTTTCTTAAGCAAAGGTACAACTCTTGCCTGTTTTAGCTGCTCTGGAAACGTCCCTGATGTGAAGGATTCATTTATTATATTTGTTAATGGGCCTTGTATAATCCCTATGCATTGTTTCAGTACACACATTGGTACATCATCTAAGCCTTCTGACTTTTTATTTTTTAGCTTTTGAACAGTTTTATTGACTTCATTCTCTGTGGTTGGAAGTAACATCATTGTATCTAGTGCAACAATTTTTGCAGGTGTTATATTTGTTTTGGGGAATTTTTGCTGTAACTTCTCTGCAATACTTGAAAAATGCTCGTTTACATAGTTTGCTAAGTGTTGTGGATCATTTATTACCTTATCCCTCTCCCTTAGCAGTATGTTATTCTGCGTTTGTTTGCCTCTCCCCGTTTCCTTTTTTTATAACATCCCAGACTGCTTTGCTTTTATTCTCTGCATTATATATTATTTTGTCATTAAATGACTTTTTTGCAGCAATCAGCACCTTCCTATAAATCTTTTTGTATCTATGATAGAAATTTAAGAATGTTTCATGTTTCATGTTTAAAAATCAGGTGCCAGTTACTGTGGTACAGTGTGTTAAAATTATGTATCCTTTTATTTAAGATTCTAAAGTTTGCGTCAACAGTAACCTGTGCACCAATATGATATAATTTAGTCTGTAAATATTGCACCCATAAATATTGAAGCACTGGTTGGCATCATGCCACGAGTTTCACTTTGTTTTAAATTGGGTGAGGTGGCGTTTAGTATAGTTTCTTCATTGTGGTATCTTTCGTGGAGGTGTTTTGTCACTGTTAAAATTATTTCATATAAGTACAAATGATGTTGATCGAATTGGCATGAAGAGGTTGAACTCTCTGCATGATGCCTTTCCTTCCTTGAGAATCAACGCTATTAAAAGCAGATAAAGTGCGCCAAAAACGAAAGAAATCACACATTGCCGATTTTTTAAAGCGAGCAGGAGAGGTACGTCTAAGTGTAATGACTTCAGTGAGTAAGTTATTCAGTGGCGTAATAAAGCACAGGTTGTAAAAGATGGAGCAGGTTAATGTAGCGAGGAACAGTCGGGTTTTCCTGCTGGGAAAAGCTGTGTTGACAACATCTTTTGTGTACGCCAGCTGTGCCAGAAGATGATAGTAAAAAATCAAGATCTGCAGTTGGTGATTATTGATTGAGAAAAAGCCTATAATTCTATGCCAATGAGGTTATTATGGACAACACTGAAAAAGGTGGGAGTGGGTGGTGCATTGACAGATTTGGCGAGGCGGATATGAAAGTTGGTTGCAAGGCGTAGGGAAGTTTTAAAACACACAAGGCAAGGCAAAGAAGTTCTGCCATCAACCTTACTTGTGTGTACAAGCTGATCTTGATTACTGGCTCAGGCAGTACATAAATGGCTGTGCCAGTACAGAATCACAGTTTATATTAATTACTGTCGGCCGCCGACCAAGGCTCTGGATAAGGATGATGCCAACTACCAGCCAATTTGGACAAAACAGGTTTATATATATATATATATATATATATATATATATATATATATATATATATATATACACTCCTGGAAATAGAAAAAAGAACACATTGACACCGGTGTGTCAGACCCACCATACTTGCTCCGGACACTGCGAGAGGGCTGTACAAGCAATGATCACACGCACGGCACAGCGGACACACCAGGAACCGCGGTGTTGGCCGTCGAATGGCGCTAGCTGCGCAGCATTTGTGCACCGCCGCCGTCAGTGTCAGCAAATTTGCCGTGGCATACGGAGCTCCATCGCAGTCTTTCACACTGGTAACATGCCGCGACAGCGTGGACGTGAACCGTATGTGCAGTTGACGGACTTTGAGCGAGGGCGTATAGTGGGCATGCGGGAGGCCGGGTGGACGTACCGACGAATTGTTCAACACGTGGGGCGTGAGGTCTCCACAGTACATCGATGTTGTCGCCAGTGGTCGGCGGAAGGTGCACGTGCCCGTCGACCTGGGACCGGACCGCAGCGACGCACGGATGCACGCCAAGACTGTAGGATCCTACGCAGTGCCGTAGGGGACCGCACCGCCACTTCCCAGCAAATTAGGGACACTGTTGCTCCTGGGGTATCGGCGAGGACCATTCGCAATCGTCTCCATGAATCTGGGCTACGGTCCCGCACACCGTTAGGCCGTCTTCCGCTCACGCCCCAACATCGTGCAGCCCGCCTCCAGTGGTGTCGCGACAGGCGTGAATGGAGGGACGAATGGAGACGTGTCGTCTTCAGCGATGAGATTCGCTTCTGCCTTGGTGCCAATGATGGTCGTATGCGTATTTGGCGCCGTGCAGGTGAGCGCCACAATCAGGACTGCATACGACCGAGGCACACAGGGCCAACACCCGGCATCATGGTGTGGGGAGCGACCTCCTACACTGGCCATACACCTCTGGTGATCGTCGAGGGGACACTGAATAGTGCACGGTACATCCAAACCGTCATCGAACCCATCGTTCTACCATTCCTAGACCGGCAAGTGAACTTGCTGTTCCAACAGGACAATGCACGTCCGCATGTATTCCGTGCCACCCAACGTGCTCTAGAAGGTGTAAGTCAACTACCCTGGCCAGCAAGATCTCCGGATCTGTCCCCCATTGAGCATGTTTGGGACTGGATGAAGCGTCGTCTCACACGGTCTGCACGTCCAGCACGAACGCTGGTCCAACTGAGGCGCCAGGTGGAAATGGCATGGCAAGCCGTTCCACAGGACTACATCCAGCATCTCTACGATCGTCTCCATGGGAGAATAGCAGCCTGCATTGCTGCGAAAGGTGGATATACACTGTACTAGTGCCGACATTTGCATGCTCTGTTGCCTGTGTCTATGTGCCTGTGGTTCTGTCAGTGTTATCATGTGATGTATCTGACCCCAGCAATGTGTCAATAAAGTTTCCCCTTCCTGGGACAATGAATTCACGGTGTTCTTATTTCAATTTCCAGGAGTGTATATATTGGCCACCTAAATGGGGAAGTGATCAACAAGTGGTTTCATTAATCAATAAAAAGGAACAGGGTCACATGGACATATATCACACTGTACTAGTGCCGACATTTGCATGCTCTGTTGCCTGTGTCTATGTGCCTGTGGTTCTGTCAGTGTTATCATGTGATGTATCTGACCCCAGCAATGTGTCAATAAAGTTTCCCCTTCCTGGGACAATGAATTCACGGTGTTCTTATTTCAATTTCCAGGAGTGTATATATTGGCCACCTAAATGGGGAAGTGATCAACAAGTGGTTTCATTAATCAATAAAAAGGAACAGGGTCACATGGACATATATCACAAGAGAAGTCGAGCGATGGTAATTATTACGTCATTTACTGGTTTTTTTTTTAATCGGTACTTCTCCAGGGGAACAAAGAAAAAAAGGGCTAATGCTGTGACTGAAAGCATTTTAACATGTGGCAGACAGTGTTGGACATTGAATGAGATTCAAAACGGGACAGTTGAAATAGACGGGATACGATGGAGCATGAAAGCGACGTTCGACTGAGGAATGACTGTGTAAGAATGGAGATGGATGCAGTGGAACCAGTAATGGACAGGACTGATGCTCGAACACTAAGACGGAGGAACAATTATGGCCGCAACATTTGCTCAAGTGTTCTCCGTCAGGGAATGGAGCTAAGGGAGGACGAGGAGATCGTGGAAGGGGAACTGTAGACAAAGCCGTGGAAATGAGAGTACTATCGGAAGAAAACTGCCAGGTTAATATTTTGTGGCATCTAAGAACAGGCGACTGCTAATAATTAAAAATGCCTGCTAGAGTAAACAAAGTAAGTAACATTAACGCTATCTGATTGTTTCTTAATTCAGCATCTGTGAGTAGAAACCACTAAAATATAACAGTATGGCACATGTATTAACTGAACAGCTACTGCAGCAGGTGGAAAGGACACGTTACGGAATCTGCCAAGCTACAAAAATGCTCTCTGTGCACTAATGCCTATCGTAACAAGTCCCGTGTTCGCTACCGCACATCAGCGAGAGTGTGACTAGTACACGCCTTGACGGACTCGAAAGATAGACGTCACGTGCGGGAAATCGCTTGGTATGGGAAACTAATTAGCTATGAAGAATACACCGGCTATGCTGATGAAATAGTGTCGGGTATCAAGCAGCGCGGGGCTTTTTCAGGCCGTAAGCAGAAACGTTTTACAACCCAAACAGATATACTTCACTCAACAAAGGTTGTCTGAAAGCTGTCTTGAAACAGCGGCAAAGTCCAGGGAAGTTCTTTCTGTTCACAGAGAACAGTTTCCAGGACGCTGGCCCGTAGTGCGTCAGGGCCTTAAAGTTTTAAGATAGCCCGGTGGCGTTAAAGGTAGAACGCTCCTCGGGGTCCGCCCATCTCCCCGTTGGCAGGGATCTTCTGCTAGCCACGCTCGTGATGTGAACACAGCGACCGGTCTCCGTACTGCCCCTGGCATTCCACCTACGTTCCTGAGCTTCCACATTCTCTGAAATGTACACCCTTGAGGAGCCCCAGAGTGACTCTCCGGACAGCGTATTTCACAACAACATAATGCCAACACAAACAATACTCAAAATACACTCCTGGAAATGGAAAAAAGAACACATTGACACCGGTGTGTCAGACACACCATACTTGCTCCGGACACTGCGAGAGGGCTCTACAAGCAATGATCACACGTACGGCACAGCGGACACACCAGGAACCGCGGTGTTGGCCGTCGAATGGCGCTAGCTGCGCAGCATTTGTGCACCGCCGCCGTCAGTGTCTGCCAGTTTGCCGTGGCATACAGAGCTCCTATCGCAGTCTTTAACACTGGTAGCATGCCGCGACAGCGTGGACGTGAACCGTATGTGCAGTTGACGGACTTTGAGCGAAGGCGTATAGTGGGCATGCGGGAGGCCGGGTGGACGTACCGCCGCATTGCTCAACACATGGGGCGTGAGGTCTCCACAGTACATCGATGTTGTCGCCAGTGGTCGGCGGAAGGTGCACGTACCCGTCGACCTGGGACCGGACCGCAGCGACGCACGGATGCACGCCAAGACCGTAGGATCCTACGCAGTGCCGTAGGGGACCGCACCGCCACTTCCCAGCAAATTAGGGACACTGTTGCTCCTGGGGTATCGGCGAGGACCATTCGCAACCGTCTCCATGAAGCTGGGCTACGGTCCCCCACACCGTTAGGCCGTCTTCCGCTCACGCCCCTACATCGTGCAGCCCGCCTCCAGTGGTGTCGCGACGGGTGTGAATAGATGGGACGAATGGAGACGTGTCGTCTTCAGCGATGAGAGTCGCTTCTGCCTTGGTGCCAATGATGGTCGTATGCGTGTTTGGCGCCGTGCAGGTGAGCGCCACAATCAGGACTGCATACGACCAAGGCACACAGGGCCAACACCCGGCATCATGGTGTGTGGAGCCATCTCCTACACTGGCCGTACACCTCTGGTGATCGTCGAGGGGACACTGAATAGTGCACGGTACATCCAAACCGTCATCGAACCCATCGTTCTACCATTCCTAGACCGGCAAGGGAACTTGCTGTTCCAACAGGACAATGCACGTCCGCATGTATTCCGTGCCACCCAACGTGCTCTAGAAGGTGTAAGTCAACTACCCTGGCCAGCAAGATCTCCGGATCTGTCCCCCATTGAGCATGTTTGGGACTGGATGAAGCGTCGTCTCACGCTGTCTGCACGTCGAGCACGAACGCTGGTCCAACTGAGACGCCAGGTGGAAATGGCATGGCAAGCCGTTCCACAGGACTACATCCAGCATCTCTACGATCGTCTCCATGGGAGAATAGCAGCCTGCATTGCTGCGAAAGGTGGATATACACTGTACTAGTGCCGACATTGTGCATGCTCTGTTGCCTGTGTCTATGTGCCTGTGGTTCTGTCAGTGTGATCATGTGATGTATCTGACCCCAGGAATGTGTCAATAAAGTTTCCACTTTCCTGGGACAATGAATTCACGGTGTTCTTATTTCAATTTCCAGGAGTGTAACTCGACAGAAAGGAAGACCCGTGACCTGTAGTTACTCAGTGCAACGGGATGCCAAGGCAGGCAGTCGACCCACTAGGTTAAATATCATACCATCCCAGTGCCTTCCTTTACCCGTGCATTATGTGTACGCAGTCATGACTGAATCAACTAAAAACTGAAGGAGGAAATCCTTCATCGTTTCCTTGGTACGTTTACTACCTCATAACATACACAAGATTTCTCAGAATCATCGTAATTTGCATAACAATAGAAATCCTTTCATGTACCATTAAAAAACAGTAGATGTTGAAGGCCTGCTGCTAGACCATCTCGCTTAGCCTGTAATCTCGCAGTGCACTGCCAACTGGGGCCGAAGTGCGAGCTGGTTCGCTGGCCTTGCTATAGTTCTCGTCTGTCACTCTGTTCATCTCATATGGCTCCACGTTTCCGGCCAGCCTCGCTGATTTAGATCTGATTTAGACGACGGATTTTCTCGAAAGGGCAATAACCTAGATTTATACTCCCAGAAGATCCCAAGTTAATATATTCATTGGGTGTTGGAAATGTTCATGAAGACTAAAAATAAAGCGGAAAAGATTGTACATTGGCTATGATTAACGCACATGTAATTAGTTTGTGTGTGATAAACTAATCTGCAAAAGAGAAGAATCATTTTTACTTAAGAGTGGCACTAGTATTTCGTCAAATGTCTACCGGTTCCGGTAGCGTGAACCATCACCAGGCAATCCTGCGACAGAAAGGGTAACAGCGTACAGTAACATACTCACAATAAAAGTTTTTATAAAAATAATATTTCTACATGGTCCTCGAAGTACACTGAAAAGGAAATTTTAAAATACAGGGAGGCACTACCCCAGGCACAAAGATGTCAAAACTCGTTACCCGACTGTCATTATGCAGGACGGGCAAACTAAAACTGCGCCGAAACTATTTACAATTCGCCTGACGCGAGGTTGACCCTTGTTAATGAACGTTATAGTTCTTATTCACTACCCAAACCCTTTCTCGCATGTTTGCACCACGTTTCACACTGATGATTTCGCTGCACCTTTAATCAAAACATTTTCAGACAAACCTGAAACGTTATACGATGCAGGAATCCGGAAGTGCTAAAAGAGTGATCCCAGACTCAGAGAAAACTTGATAATTTTCTTACACTGAACATACTTAAAGTCAAATACATATGCTACAATTACATAAGGCTACAAAATGTAATTAAAATGGCATTGAAATAAGAGAATGTGAACTTAAAAAAAAATTAAAATGAGCTAAAGCATTCAAACAAACAATGTCCCATCAACAGGCATTTAAAAATCGCCATTCAAAATAAGTCAAATGTAATTAACCTCCAAAATTAATTCAAAGGTGCTAAGGATTCAACTTAAAGAATAATATGAATTTCAAAACTTTAAAAGCTAACTAATTAAATTAAGAATGAAAACTGTTCAAAGGCGTTGTTGAGCATTAGTACGAAGATGTTTAAAGATGCCAATAATAATTCAGAAAAACATTAAACACTTACTTAAAATGCCTCGAAGACCGACTGAATTCCAACAGGCTTCCACTGATTCAGGTCGCATTACAATGCTTGGTTTACTCTAAACCCTCAGACAATGCTGAACATGAACACCAAGGCCTGATAAGCTGACCCCAGAAACTGGTTTTTAGATTCGTCATCCTTACCTTACAAGTACTTTAAAATCAACTGTAAATCATTGAAGATACAGAATCATCTTTGCATCTTATGCATCGCTTAATAACATGAATAAATTTTGGCCTCACAGCACACATTAAAGCAAGTGGCAACCGAGGTGGTTTAAAGCAGAAGCGTTTGCAGCAAAACTGAGTACCCAGTGTTTCCCGAGTACGGATGTATTCCAGTCTTCTTCTAGTCCAGCCCTTCCTACCATCCTCTCTCCCAGACAATCTCCTCTTTCCTCCCCCCCCCTCCTCCATCTCCTCTATCCCCTCTGTCTGTGCGTCTCCTCCTCATCCTCTTTCCATCTGCACCTCATCCCTATGTCCGTTCGTTCCTTCCTTCCCTGTCCATTTCCTCATCCCCCCCCTCCCCCATCTAAACCTGGATAGTTCTTTGCATGTGCATGGCCGACTTACTTCCCCATCCTCCCCAAACCTGATGGGACTGATGACCTCGTTGTTTGGTCTTCTCATAATCAAATACTGGATGAATAAAGTGTGGGCATCAACGAGTTGTTTGCTACACTGCCTTAACTTTCCCCCTCCCCCCACTCCCACCCCCCACACACACGCACACACACACACACACACACACACACACACACACCGGTTTTATAGGTAGGCGTTGCTTATCCCTACAGATTCTTACAGTAAGTCTTCTGTGTATGAAGTTTGGTTGCAACTGGACCAGTGGTGTAGCAAGAGACGTTGAACATAAATACACACATAAACACGTAAATTAATTTTTATACAATATATTTACAACGCCCGATAGCGCAATAGTTCCTGACTCATTTAAACCACCCAAGTAAACAGTGATTATCCGCTAGAATTATAAAATGTCTGCCATTACTGATGGTACATTGAAACGTCCATGAGGGCTACTAAATTCACTCGCCATTGGCAAAACTTTATACAGCAATACAATGGACATCTCACCATTAACTCGATGCGGTATGGTAATAATAGTCACACGGTCTTCTAGCAATACCTTCGTGGGGAAAAATCTTTGTTCACCGCATTGAATGTTTCTCATCAGCAACGACGATATCATGAAGAAACGACAACTTTCCTTGTGGCTACCCATTATGAAGCCACTTGTGAAGTAGAAAACTTGGTGCCCTTCCAAACGAACAGCTGTAAGTAGTGTGTCAGAACTCACCATTACATTCAAAAAAAGTAGTCCACATAACGCCATTATTTGCATTGTTACTATCGATATCTGCGTGCTTACACACTGCAAAGTATAGCATTAAGTTACTATATTGTTTTCAACGTAAAGGAGATTTCTGGCACAGTTACATAAGAAGTGCGTCAGATCTCTCCATTACGTTGAAAACAATATACACAACGCCATACATTGCATTGTGTAAGCACGCAGTCATCGATAGTAACAATGTGTGTGAAATATGGGAGTGCGATTCTAAGAATTCTTGTGAGACGATGTCTATCTGTGAGAGTTGAAGTAGTAGTGTCGGCCGAGAGCTTGGAGACAGATGACGTGTCACGCTGCCGTCACGTCGGTGATGGCAGATCTTACCAAACTCAAGGCTTGATTTCATTTTAGCCAGAACAGATTTAAATGGCTTAACTACGCTTGAAGATGAAATTCCAGGTAAAATTCGCAAGCATAACGCAAAAGCAATTGAAGGGTTAGGCTCGTGATTGTTAGTCCGACATGCAATAGTCTCATGTTTTGCTTGTCAGTTAAAGAAGACTTCTTATCTTCCCGATAATAATAATTATTCTCCACATCTAATTCATAAATAATTGCGGTGCTTATTAAATGTTGATGTAACATTGAAGTTGAAATAATTTGTTAATCTGTCACTCAGGCATTATTTATACCTATGCCATTGTAACTGTCATTGTCTGTTATCGGTTATGGGTTATTATGATTTCTGAAATTTCGAATAGACTTAATTTATGAAATCCCTTCTCACAAGTTATTTAACAGTTAACAGGACCCAATCAAACTCTTTTTAATTACATCCATTTTTAGTAACAATAAGGTTTAGCCGCTGCTGCTGCACATTGCTGTGAACCACATGGAAAAAAGCAGTCATCTGAAGTGGTGAGCGCAAAATTTAGGGCCAAAAGAAAGACACTGGCACACCACAACATGTCATATGCTCTAAGCCAGCAAATTCCGTTTCAAAAGTCAGATTCTGTATCACTTGTAAATTCTTGTTCAAAAACACAGTCAGGTAGCTTATGTGGATGTTAGTTTTAAGTTTTTCATGTAACGATCTGTTGAGGGCTTAAAGGACAGCGCAAATGACACTCATACAACACGGACACAATGTTATGCGGGTTAATTCCGTTTTCTGATACCTAAGGTTGCTTATCGACTCCAATTTCACAGAAGAACAAAGGCATATTTATTGCAGCTACGTTACATATTAGTTGCATATTGGTTGTATAAATGTTACACAGTCTCCAATGTCATGGGCGATCTTTACATGTTCCGGCTGCTATCTAGCTGACCACCAATGTCGATTCTATTCCCACACTTCACCTTCGCGCTTATGTGTCGCCTTAAGGCCACGCATCTGGACAAGTTCTCGTGGGGTGCCGAAGGATCCCCGCTAGCGTACCCGCAATACATTGACACGAGCGTATCGAAACTTAAGTGCCAACAGTTCTGCACACGTATTTCACTAATTGCGCTTTACATGACACTCGACAACGAACTCACGCACTTTCATAGTAAAACCGCTTTGTGATGCATTGAACTTGTCACTGAACAAGTCTGCGCCTTTCTCTCACTCAAGCTTAGTGACACAGTTCAATACTCGCGTCGGAGTATGTGGGAAAGCATACGTATATAAACACGTGATAGCAATCGATTGGTACATAAAAAGCACGGTTTCTAGCAGTTTCTGTTATCTTCATTTCCCCTGTCCATTAAAAAAGTGGTTTCATGTTAGTTTTCTATTGTTTGGACCAGTCAAACCCAAGAGTTAAACAGACGTGAACTGCCTCCGGGAGTGACACAGTTGCCAACTATGTAGATACCTTTTAAAAAGTGTTGCAACGTAAAAGAGATACAAGAAATATATCATCGCCTGAATCATTGGATGAAGGAAGTAAATAATACTTATAATGAACTAATTTCCGCTGCACTAAAACGGGGGCCGAATACAACGTATCTATAAATAATACACTCAATAAACGATACAATCTCCACTGTAACAAGACAATGAAGAGTGAATAACAAACTAGTTATTTATCTCGATGTACTAATCATTGGATAATCTAGTGATAGTATTTGGAGTCGAAACTGGTACAGATTTTACAAAATAATAGTCACACTGTAGTGCAGAAAATAAGTTTTCTGGGTGCGTTGCTCGCTGCTCCAACCTACAATATGGAGGGAAAATAATATGTAGTTCTCTGAAATGTAGAACATGTTCCGAGCCAATCGCGTCGTTTTTCATATATTCACACGCCATAACTTCAGTGACTGAGAATGTAACCGCAGATGTTCACTCGTAAACATGGTGATGCTGAAATTTCCCGGTAACCCAGACGGCAATGATGGCTGAGGGTGGTCCTAAATTAAACGGCTGGTGTGGCGGCAGCAGCAGCAATGGCTTCTGCCACAAAACACTTTGCGCCCGGCGCATTCCTGCGAGCACGGGTCGGGCCCCGGTCTGAATGAGAAGCCGCCGGCAGCACAATAAGGACGAACACCGTGCCCCCACCCTCCCTCCCCCCACACCTCAACCCGTCCACAGCAGCCTGGCGCGGTCCGGCCGGCTGTTATGTAAATTCATGCAGCCATTAGCAGCGCTCCGATGCCCCCGCGCCACCGCCATTGTCGCTGGACCGCCACCGGCACCGGGACCGAGATAGCGGCCGGGCTCTTCATTAAAACGAATGAGAGCGAGGCAGAGGGGGCCAAGTGTTGACTCCGGCTCATGTAATACCTTAGCCGCACCCTGAGGCGCTAATGGAATACGACGGCGACCCGCGTGGTCGTCTGCGGTGGCCTGTGTTCCACAGCCGTGTCGCTACACGAAAACATTACAAATCTCTGCCCGTTTGTCTACGAAATGTCCGCGCCGAGCTGGGGGGGGGGGGGGGGGGGGGGGGGGGTGGCGCGGGTCCGCAGTAGAGTTTTGTGACAGTGATGGTCACGTCCGGATAAAGCAACATGTACTGAACATTCTCTTTTACACATAAGGAAGAGTTACTGTTTTACGGCTGAAAAACGTAAAACTAATGGGTGTTACTAATGGCTGTTACAGCTAGAAGAGTATAAGGCCCCTCACTGTCAGGCACCTATCACAATATCCTCTGTAATGGATACCGATTACGCGGACGGTAACCAGGAGAGCACGGCGGATGGCATAACCCCACTTCCAAAAAACTTTGCTCAGAGAAAGAGGTGTCTGCAGTTACCAGACTGTTACTGAAAATGCGACCCTCAAAGTTTTCTACGTATTTTCCAGGTTATTTATGTGGCTTTTACTGGGCAATGTACCCAGATACACTTTGTCTCTCTGGTTAGCGTTGAATGTTATGAATTTTGCATTCCGTATTCGATACCCGCTTGTTGCTTTCAGTTTCTTCTTTCACTTATACTCCTTCGTCCAATGTATATTGATACAAACCTGTCTTTATTCGTCTACTAATTGTATGTCAGAGGAATGAATCTAAAATAAAGAGAAAATTATTTAAAACTATTTTCGCTGATATTCCCGTTGTATGCCTTCGTTAAGGATCAACATCAAGTACCATCGGAAAAGTTATCCGTTACGCTTGTTTGCCACGAAATTATTGCCAACACGTGAACTACTCACTATTGTTAACGACTTTTCCTTCCCAACTGAGATTCTTACGAAGAAATATCACTGTCGCAGACCTGTCTCCGCACGATGGTCTTGGTGTTAGGAATATCGGTGTTTCGAATGTTTCTACGACTGGCATCATCCAAGAGAGTGCACCCAATCTTCCATAAAAATAGACATGTGAATAAAATGTTAGATTCAATACAATAATTGATGTGAGAATGAAATATCATAATATGAGAAATTAAAAGTTTGTAACGCCTGAACATACCAAACACAAATATATTATATAATAAACATATGACACTAAATGTGAAATACAGTTACGATTTTACAATTATTATAGAGGACTTGTATCCCTTATTTGATAGGAAACATCGGTGTAAAAACCTTCTGCGGACATGGATAAGTAAATGAGAACAACAATAAAATGAAGTTAAATATATAATCGGATTTTGATGATGAGGCGCAAAATTAAGATTCCGCGACACTAAGCGTAGTGCCACCATTTCGTCCGACATGACAGTGCGGTAAAAGGCACATACAATACCTCGGAATGTCTGACCATCAGTTTCTCAGTAACGGCCGAGTATCTACTGATAAGCTTATTTTGGCTCCTCTTCCACTGAAAGAAGTTCCTGGGAAATCGGCACTTGCCGCGTTCTCCTCATCCTCGTAGGTGTTGACTGTTGAGCGTAAGGGTAGCTATCGTTTTCTATTGCCAAAATGAACGACCGTTGTTACAAAAAGTCACGACCGTCTTGCAATCTGATTCCGAGGGAGCTCTCCATATCTTCTACACTCTTCGCATCCCCGTTTCTAACGGTCACCACTCTCTTAGTAATCATCAATAATTAGAAGCAGAAGCGTTGTCAGAAACCACACGAAACGGCTAAAATGTTCAAAAACTTAGTTTCAGCCTGTAACCTAGCCTGTGCGGTGGGAAACGGGCAAGAATATCGTTAAAAGGCGTCCATGCACACGAATGCGTACCTATTCTTTGCATGTAAGAGCGGATAGAGCCGTAAAGCACATACATATTTTATCCTGTTTGTTACATAACGGGTGATATAATTCTGAGTAGTTATAACGATTGCGCAAGTCCTAGAGACGAGGACCATATTTGTTTTTTCGGCATCCATCGTATTCCATTCCTACTCCTTAATGTGGCTGATAAAAATAAACGAACAGACGTTGTACAAGCTTAGCCGGCATCAATGTTTTCAAATATGGTCCCTTAATGCAGAACACTATAAAATATAACGTTTCAAACTTTTAGTCTTCATTCGCTCCTGTCATTTTAGTTTATTCAATAAGATCATCATTTACTTCTGGTATTTTTCTATCCCTTTCAAAAATGCGGGAAACAGGAGTGATCTGATTCTTCCCTGTGACATATCGCTCACCTTCGCTACAAATCACTATTACCAGTGTTCCTCATTACCTTCAAACACTGTGGTCCGTCCAAGGGCAGTGACACTGTCAGTATCTTTAATATGCCCCATACTAAACTGAAATCCTGATACACACGTTCATGGATTAGACATATGAGCCACCTATGAGGCCCTAAACCCAACTGTACGTTTGATTATTGCTCTCCAATAGCACCAGCCTATACTCATTGTAAAATCTAAAATTTTTGTAGCAAACAGAACCGATCATGCCTCCAATTCAATACCGAAAACTGGTAGCCGCAGAGCGAATGTCTTAGAGAAACACAAGACCTCCATGCTGCAACACTG
Organism: Schistocerca gregaria; assembly: GCF_023897955.1. Taxonomy (NCBI): domain Eukaryota; kingdom Metazoa; phylum Arthropoda; class Insecta; order Orthoptera; family Acrididae; genus Schistocerca; species Schistocerca gregaria. The sequence continues at coordinate 932,516,961 of NC_064920.1, read as the reverse complement.
TATCGACAACTGCTATGATTGCATCAGTGTGCCCAATATTTTCCCGATCATAATAAGGGATGCCTGTATTTGGTGTCAGAACAAGAGACCCTCTTTAAGTCCTGCAAAGACTAACTGCATAGGTCGTATAATGATATTGCCTGATGAGTTGAGTCAAACCTTCACCTCAGCCATTTCAACAGTTGTCGAAGATGTGCAGGCATCGTCCAAGTAGTAACTGAAAACTACTGGTTATTCAGATAATAACACATATATTGCAACTTGATGTCACACAAAATGAAGTAGAATAACTGAGAACAGTCACTCCGACAGTCTCCCTGAATAGCATCCTATGAAACTGGTATCCGATTGAACTCAAACACGTTCAAGCCAGTTATGAAAGCTGTAAGAGATTTCAATTCTACCATGATCAGAATATGGCAATATGCTAAGTTCATATCCAAAGGACTGAAAATGTGTGCATCACCAAAAATTTTGGCCTCAGAAATGTAGTGCCAATACTTATTATACAGGTAGGAATTTGACCAACTTGCTTAGAGGAAATCCTCCAGTGAATCTTTCAATATTAAAATTGGTCACCACTATAAGAAGGAAATTTATTTGTGTTCGGATTCAACAAAGCTGGTTATTTGTATTTTGGTTCACAAAATATTTCTGCTTTGGAATACACCAAAGCAATGAAATAAGAACTTGCCCCCTGCCTTGACCATAGTCCCACATATCTTTCCTTATTACAAAACTTCCCTAAACTTCTGTGTAGCACAAGAACAACTTACCCAGATCAAAATTTCTACACACATCGTTCACAAAAGATAAATAATTCCTTTTACCAAGGCAACAGAGAGATATAACTGTGATTCATAGTTCTTGTAATTTCATTTACACAATAAATGCACTTACGAAGATTGATTTACATTTGTTTTTACATAAAAAATGGATAAGTTAAAAGATTACTTTTACATGATCACAGTGGTCAAAGTATTGCTAATGTATCTAACTGATCAATTTCCTCTTAAAAGGAACGATCTCCATCACCAAGCAAGAAAAAAGTAATGGATTATGAGGACAATAATTACAAATACTCTTATGCAAATGTATGAAGTACAGACACGGTCTTTTTAAGACATGAGGAATAAAATGAAAGAATGTTGAACCCTCTGTATTAAACTTAGAGGAAATATGATTCATCATGCAGTATTTTAATCTTAAATAGTATACTGCTTCAGTCAGAAGGCCACAGCATCTTAAAATGTTTGAAACAAAGCTGTCTCCCAAATCGACACATATCTGTCCTACTGTGTTAAATCTGACCTTCCTTCAACACTGTAAAGCAAGCTTACATATAACGTGTTGGCATCCATATTTTTCAAACATAGTATCTGTAGTTTAGAAGTAAATTTAGTTGAGATTTCAGTGCAACCATATTGAGCTAGTTGCCTTTGAAGACAGCTAGATAGTGAATTTCTATGGTCTTCAGGATCATCCGAAAAGCTAATTTCGAGTATTTGTTGATAAGGAATTCCTTGGTTAAGGTGTAGATTTCTTATAAACAATATGCAACTCTGGACACAGAACTTAGGGACATAATATATTGAAAGCAGTCTGGTCTTAGTACATTTTTGTTTTCACACAGTTTCAAGACACAGTCAACACACATCCACATAAATTTAGCATTCATACATAATCTCTAAAGGTTTCATTACATGTAGTGTGGTAGATTCATTTTTGTACCTGAAACTGAAATTCTTGAGATTTGTTTCCATTATGTTCAGATTAACTTCGTTAAACATTGATTTACTGCAGCCTTAATCGAGGGCATGGTGGTTCTTTTGACTTGGACATGTTTTTGCTCTCCTTTGGATTTCTCGTGACAGTATTCCCAAATCATGATGTCTAACATCGAGTGACAGCATAGTGTATATATACTCTTTATACACTCCTGGAAATTGAAATAAGAACACCGTGAATTCATTGTCCCAGGAAGGGGAAACTTTATTGACACATTCCTGGGGTCAGATACACCACATGATCACACTGACAGAACCACAGGCACATAGACACAGGCAACAGAGCATGCACAATGTTGGCACTAGTACAGTGTATATCCACCTTTCGCAGCAATGCAGGCTGCTATTCTCCCATGGAGACGATCGTAGAGATGCTGGATGTAGTCCTGTGGAACGGCTTGCCATGCCATTTCCACCTGGCGCCTCAGTTGGACCAGCGTTCGTGCTGGACGTGCAGACCACGTGAGACGACACTTCATCCAGTCCCAAACATGCTGATTTGGGGGACAGATCGGGAGATCTTGCTGGCCAGGGTAGTTGACTTACACCTTCTAGAGCACGTTGGGTGGCACGGGATACATGCGGACGTGCATTGTCCTGTTGGAACAGCAAGTTCCCTTGCCGGTCTAGGAATGGTAGAACGATGGGTTCGATGACGGTTTGGATGTACCGTGCACTATTCAGTGTCCCCTCGACGATCACCAGAGGTGTACGGCCAGTGTAGGAGATGGCTCCACACACCATGATGCCGGGTGTTGGCCCTGTGTGCCTCGGTCGTATGTAGTCCTGATTGTGGCGCTCATCTGCACGGCGCCAAACACGCATACGACCATCATTGGTACCAAGGCAGAAGCGACTCTCATGGCTGAAGACGACACGTCTCCATTCGTCCCTCCATTCACACGTGTCGCGACACCACTTGAGGCGGGCTGCACGATGTTGGGGCGTGAGCGGAAGATGGCCCAACGGTGTGCGGGACTGTAGCCCAGCTTCATGGAGACGGTTGCGAATGGTCCTCGCCGATACCCCAGGAGCAACAGTGTCCCTAATTTGCTGGGAAGTGGCGGTGCGGTCCCCTACGGCACTGCGTAGGATCCTACAGTCTTGGCCTGCATCTGTGCGTCACTGCAGTCCAGTCCCAGGTCGACGGGCACGTGCACCTTCCGCGGACCACTGGCGACAACATCGATGTACTGTGGAGACCTCACGCCCCACGTGTTCAGCATTTCGGCGGTACGTCCACCCGGCTTCCCGTATGCCCACTATACTCCCTCGCTCAAAGTCCGTTAACTGCACATACGGTTCACGTCCACGCTGTCGCGGCCTGCTACCAGTGTTAAAGACTGCGATGGAGCTCCGTATGCCACGGCAAACTGGCTGACACTGACGGCGGCGGTGCACAAATGCTGCGCAGCTAGCGCCATTCGACGGCCAACACCGCGGTTCCTGGTGTGTCCGCTGTGCCGTGCGTGTGATCATTGTTGTACAGCCCTCTTGCAGTGTCCGGAGCAAGTATGGTGGGTCTGATACACGGGTGTCAATGTGTTCTTTTTTCCATTTCCTGGAGTGTATTATTTTAATTCCCTTCAGTTATCTTATTATATATTTACTAACATCTAATTACGAATTGGTATTAAAATTTATGTTATTGTTTTCTATTGCAATGTACATTACAATATTCCTGTGTGTATTGTCTATATATTTGTTGAGGCTTAGAACTAGCAGAAAATGTAATGATATATGTGTAAAAGTTTCATGAATGCAACAGAGACAGTTGAAGGTAGCAATTTTCCCCAACAAGGTAGTCTCATTAGCTTGTATCAAAAAACAAATTCTCAATGTATCACATATAATTTTCAAATGTAGTAAATTTTATTCTTTATAGGTAAGAACCATCAAAACTCGTTAGACTATATCAAAAACTGCATATTACATTTCTTACTTAAAATATTCATTTCTAATAAATTTATTCTTTATAAATAAAAACCCTAAAATCTCATTTGCCTGTATCAAAAAAACTAACTCTCATTTCCTCATTGAAAAATTTTCAAATCAAAGAAATTTTATTCTTTATAAATAAGAATCATGAAAGCTAAAATCTCAAAAGTTAAATTTAACCGAAGACGATCAACCAAACATAAAAAATCAAATTCCATTCTGTATAAATACAATGAAAACAAAAATGATTGACAAACTCGAACTCTTTAAGAATATAGAATATTAATAAAAGTGAAGTATGGATTCAGTTTTAAAGATTTATAAATAATCAAGTTATTCAATTGTAACTAGAGAAGATCTGATGGAATTTATTGATTACTTTATTTGGAAAGAAATGAATATAGAAATAAGGAAGGTAGAACTAAAATATAAGAATATAGAAAATATAGTAAAGTGAAGTATGGATTGAGTTTTAAAGATTTAGAAAATAAAATAAAATTGTTATTCGATTGCAACTAGAGGAGATCTGCTGGAATTTATTTCTGACTATCAGGAAAGAATGAATAAAGAAATAAGGAAGGTTGAACTAAAATATAAAACTTTCAAGGAATCTTGATTAACTGTTACAACAGAAAATTTAAAGATTTATTCCAAATTTTGTAGAAATATTAATCAGTCTTATTGTAAACCCTGTTGACAGTATTATTAACAATTATACAGATAATGAATTGAATAAAAAGTCTTAAAAGACCTTCATGATCTGTAAAACTAAAAAAAGCAGTTATTCATAACTTAGAGTCTGTTCACTGAGAGTATTAAAAAAACTTCATTAAAATTAATCAATCTTATCAGTAGATCTGAGAACAAAATTAATAATAATGATAAAGAGAAAAATATTAATAATAACAATAATGAGAATAATATTAATAATAACAATAATGAGGATTATTTTCAAAAACTTCTAGTAGATGAGTATCAAGAAATTAAGCAAAATAAATATCAGAAAAATTGCCAGGTTCAGTTTTCTTTATGGTGAAGATTTTTCAAGTCATAAACGCTTTCAAATAATGAATAACATTTTATAGCATTAATAATAAAGATAATATTGTTGAACTGTTAAAAATATTAAACAAATTTAAACATTAACAACCACTAAATTAAGGAATATTTCAATTCAAAGAAGAACAATTAACTCTAACATGTACTTTTAATGTAATTTTAAAAATCAAGATGAGATAGAGGAATGTTATTTTGCAACAATGTAACAAGTTTTATTTAGAATGACTGATTCAGAAGAGCGTTATCAAAAATTAATGAATAAACTTTTAACTGAAATGTTAGAAAAGCAGATATGTATTTTTTATTGGTTTGTTCAGCTCTGCTCCCTCTTCCACTGATCTTCTTGGGAAATGAAATCGTTGTACTTTTACATTTTCAGGCCAGAATTCTGGCTGTTGTGTCATTTGTAGACCTTCAGATGGCTGCCTACTTAGAAAATTCTTTTGTAGCCCTGCATGCACAGTTCTGCCCATTCTAGTTGTCCAAGTATTCCATTCTTGTTGATGATTTTTACTACTGTATCACTTTTTGTGGTTCTCTTTAAGTTATTGATATATAGCCAAACTGTTTTTCTCCTGCCTGTATTTCTTCACCTTTTTTATGTCTGGTATGGTTATATTATTACTCTGGTTTCTTCTCCTGTAGCAGCTCCTCCTTACCACAGTACTCCAAGATGGTCCCTCTAGTTCATGAACCTCACTTCAGGTTTCATAATGTTACTCATGTGCTTTGATTTGGACTGCTGATTGATTGTGTTGCTGGAACAGAGGATTACTGTATATTGTCATTACCCTGATTCAAATTTTTTCTTATACTTAGTTTGTTTATTGTTTCCATCAGTTCTTGTTTTCTCTGGTTCTAAGTGAGTTCCCTTTTCGAACGCTTCCTTTATTTGCTGCTGTATTAATATCCGTAGTTGGTTCATCAGGAAATCGGCTATCTCCTCTATTTTGATGTCTCAATTGAGCATTTTCGTTTTATTTTCGTCTTCTTTTACTTGTTACAGCGAGCTACCTACTAGCAAGACATCTCTATTGAAAATCTTCTCAGTTCCTGTAGGTGTATCTTCCATCAGCCTCTGTCCGCTATACATTGTTTACTGCACTTCTCCAAAAGCTATCGATAGTTGTCCAGCAGTCCAATTTCTTCTATGTGCTCCATCTTCCATTTATCTGACAGATATCACTAGTTGTGTGGTAATGAAGCTGTCTTCCATCAATTAATGTTTATGCACATGAAAACAACGAAGGAAAAAAATTGTTTATCCTATTTATCATACACAAAATAAACAAGAAAACATGTCAAACTCATTTCAATTCAAAATGAAAATAATTCGAATTGTTGGTGGGTGAAAGGTCATTCTAGATCAATCAGTTCATAATTAAGCAAATTTATATTTGTGATGGATGCCTAAGACATTTCGATTCACAAGAAAAATTTGACATTCATAAAACGATTATAAAGATCATAAAGAAGTAAAAATATATATGGCTTTCAAAACTCGAAACTCTGAATTAAAAATTATAATAATTCATTATGAGTTCCTTTTGCAATGTATACAGATGTCGAATGTCTATTAAAAGATATTTACTCTTGTCAAATAAATCCTGAAAAATCTGGTATTAAGAAATATAAAAAAAACATTTATCAATTACTGCATCGGATATTCTAATGGTCATTACAAAAATTCAATAGACTATAATGGTAAAGATGCGCAAAAAAAATTGTGATGTTAAAAGAAGAATCAAGGGAAATCGCAAAATAATTGAAAGAAATTTTAAATAAAAGTCACTGAATAACATGTAAACACTTACAAAAATTCAGATTCTTTTCATATTTGTAAAATATAATTCACTTTTGGTGAGATAAAAGTAAGAGATCATGCCATGTAACAGGACAATATTCAGGTGTTGCATATGAAGGCTGAAATCTCTATTATAAAAATTCTACTTTTGTTCCAGTTTATATTCAAAACCCAACAGATCACAATGTTTATTTGTTTCTTAAGCAATTATCAATTAATAATAAGGATACTGATGAAATTCTAAAAATGAACAAAAATATTTTTCTTTTGGTAAAGTTGCTGAAAATAGATTAATTTTAATATTTTAACATAGATTTACATTTATGGATATAAGTATTAAGAAATTATCATCTAATTTTTTAAGACAACAGATAAGAGAGACAGCAATGTATTTTGAAGGTGAACAATTAGGCATAATAATTAAAAAGTATTTTATCTGTTCAAATTGATGGAGTTTGAAGAAAATTATGAGAAACTAAATTACAGAAAACCGGACTTGATAAAGATAATATTTCTGATGAAGATTATGAAACAGCAGAAACAGTTTTGAAAAAATACAAAATTTAAAAAAATTAGATAAATATACAAAAGTGCATACTAAATCAGAACTTTCATTTTAGTATGTATTTTCCAAAATATTAGACATACATATAGTAAATCTAATAAACTTTATGGATGTTAGTAGTTTTCACTTCGAAGATTATCTTGGAATTCAATGTTCAAAATCACTTGAAATTCAATTAGATTTATTACGTAATTAAGATATGATTCTAGTTCTTGGAAAAATGAAATTTAAAGGCAAATAATTGAATGCCTGGCCAATGACTCAATTTTTATTACCTAAAAAAGTCAGTTGGGTTGACTGAAAATGTTTTAATCCTGAAAAAGTATATAATATACCAGATTATTATAAATATGTTTTTAGATTAGAAGTTGGTTTAGAATATTTAAGAAAATTACACTATTTGCATAAAGATTTATCTTCGAAGACAAAATAAATTTTGAACAATTGTAAATAAAAAATTTTATTTATATTATACAAATCTTAAGTGACATTTAAGTCACGGATTAAAATTAAAACATTTTCATAGAATGTTTTCAATTGAACAATTACATTAATGAATGTGAAAAATATTTCTACAAGTTATTGAATAATTCAGTGTTAGGACAGACAATTGGATATATTACAAATGAAAAAACATTAAAAGAGGAACAGATTTTAAAAAATAAGAACTACGTTTCAAAGAGAAATTGTTAACATATTACTGTATCTTCAGAAAATGTGCAGTACATAAGTAATAAAAATAAAGTTCAATAAACATTTTTATATTGGAATGAGTATCCTAGGTACTTAAAAAATATGTATGTTTTCCATTGTAATGTAATCAGACTGTAATATGGTGAAAATATTGATTCATGTTATAAGGCTGCTCATCCTTAGATGTATCATATTAGAACTGAATATTTCTATTAAGACATGAAACCAATGATACAGAAATCTGATACAAGTGATTATGCAACAGATAATATTTATGTAACACGAGATATAAATAAGAAAGTTCAAGGAAAAATTAACAAGGAAAATTGTGAAAAAATTATGTTATGACTCATTAATTTACGACTGAAAATAAATGCTTATATGTTCATGCATTCTTCACTTACAAAATGTTTTTAATTGATCTACCCTTTTTAGTTTCAGTAATTGAACAAATACCTACAATTGTTTGTATTCCATTTTTAATTGTTATTCTATAAGGATGAAGGGTGTCAATAAATTTTTTTCACTTCAAACAGTAAATGTGAATATTGTTCTTCATTTACATAGAATAAAAAATAGTTAAATTATTTCACCAAATACACTTCTCTTTACATCAACTGGAACAGTTTTAATAGAATATTTTAATGTAACATTTGTGAATTTGGATATATGAAATAGTTTTATTTCTTAGATTTCAAATGTTATTTTGTAAAGTTTGAGAGCAACACTCGGCAAAGCATAAAAAACCTCAAATATTAAGTATTTGTTCCTATTTTCACCAACAATATGAACTTGTTTAAGAATATCATAATAGCTGGCTTATACATTCTTTGTTCACGTACATCCGTAAAATAAATTCAATCATATTGTTATCATATACATTATAATTAATTTTTTAAATTTATTTAAATAAGGAGGTAAGTATGGAACAAGGAGATACTCAATTTAAGAGTGGTAATAGAATGCCTTCTATGAAGTGGTGTGGCAGACAGGAAGTGTGAATGTTGACTACATGTAACACCATGGAAATGTTTGACACCAGAAATATTTATAGGAATATTGGAGAGAAAATAAATAAATCACAAAGCATTGTAGCTTATGACATGAGTATCTGAGGACTTAACCGTCCTGATATGCTGCTTAGCCTTGTACTGCATTGTGAGAATGATCTGCACTTCGCTTTCTCCTATAAGCAACGTAATATTACATTCTAAACAACAAAAACAATGTACAGTTATCTGTAACTTATTGCATATTTTATTTGAATTAAAACAGTGAGGAACCCATAGACTAGTGCAAATGTCACTTTCAGCATAAGCTGCAGAAACCACATAAGACGTCACAATGAAGATGTAATTCTTAGTAACATAAAATAGTATTAACGATTCAGTTTGATTCTATAGCAGTTCATCTGCATAGAAACTATGTAGTGGGAATAGTTATTCTATGCCAGCTGTGACAGAGCACAGTACTTTGTCTGAAGTCATAGTCACTCAAGACATATTCAGCACAGGGCAGCACGGGTGGCGCAGGCTGATTCCATCCCAGCAGCAGCTCGAGGAATGTGCACTTAGTACAAGTAGCTGGATTGTTCTGCAGGCCGCAGTGCCTCAGCACGCTAAGCAAACAGCACACCTGACAAAGGCATGGGGTTGATTGTTCATTATTCAGTTTAAGTTTAATTTACTTTGATTTAGTTTTGCCATTTAGTAACAAAGTCCGATCGACTGAAAAATTATTCAGTGATATAGATTAAAAAATAATAAGGAATTTTTATGTACCACATCCATTTTCACCAACATCTAAACTCATTCCTAATATCGTTTCCCATACATAATACCTCTCATAGGAGTTGCAGCAACTTATTCTCCTAATGAAGAATCACTTGAATGTATTCTTTCTTTTGCAAATTATAGAAGTTCTTTTATCATCTTCAGAACTTTTTTCTAATTCTTTCTTATCTCTATAAAGAAATATCATGTTATATAATTGCTTCATTTAATGAAGTGATTCCTTGATCTCTTTCTTCTAATTAGGTTCCTGGGAAACAAGATCGATAACCTGGAAGATGTATCTCAAATGGTAATATATAATCAAAGTGTTAACCAATCCTCTTTCATAATTTTCATTTTTCCGTATAGGTTGTGGTAAATTATTCAAAAGCCTAATAAAATGTGGAAGTCATATTGGACCATTAATAATAAAATCACTGAATTTATTTCTTAACATTTGTACTATTCCAACTGATTCAGTATAATAATTATTATTATTTTGACTAATTCTTCACCATGATTTGCTGTTAATCTGTGAATTAAATCTCTAACAACATTAATGAAAATATATTCGATTGATTATGCTGAATATTCCTTTTAAACCTTCACCAACCTTTTTAAATGAATCACTCATATTTCTGTGTGAATAACTGGGAAATTATTGTTGAGTAACTCTTTTTATCTATTTATTATATTTATTTCCTCTAATTGGTATTTTTTCATTTGAATTACTTTTGTTATATGTAGCACTTGAATTGAATTAAATTCTTGCTTTATTTTATAAGTCAAGAGAATCAAATTCTGTTCCTAAATCACAGATAGTTATTCATCTTCTACTTAAAAGTTTCATTAAGTTATCTCTTCCTTCATATTCCTTTTCAGCAAATTTATAACCATCGAATTCTACAGTTAATCCAAAAACTAAATAAACTGGCCAACAAGTCATATTACTCTATGATAAAATTCTTCTTATTAAAAAGACCAGAACAGTCATACAATGGGTAAGAAAATTAACTTGGAATTACAAAGATATTGGCTCTATATCCTCATTATATTTCAACGTGAGTCACAAAATCAATTTAACAACATACTGAGAGATTTGTACTAATACGCATTTGGTGCCCTAAAGAATGAGACTCATGGAAGTGTACCTGTCGCCTGTCTCACACCAACTAGATGCCAGACAGCCAGATACAAGGGATCGAAAAGGTTTCACTAACTATTAGTTTGGTTAGCAACTACTAATGACTGCCCACTGTGTTTCACAGAGGCAGTATGTGTAACAGGGTTGGCAGTTATCTCTTTTGCATGGTGACACTAAGCTTTGCTGTGCCCCTTTAGTTTATTATAGAGGAATATCGTATGTACTTGCACATAATTTCACCTTCTCCCTTTCCTTTTACCATTATTAACGTGACCAGGTCGTTGTGCTTCACACATACTTCTCATAGTCACTGACCTAAATGTCCTTGTCATCCTACCTGAAGTAGAGGAAATGATGTAGAACTGAGAAAGATATGATGGACATGAAAAGTAAAGTAATGTACCGCAAGGAGGTAAAATCTAATGGTTACATTAGCGAAATGTATTTCTTATGCACTTTGTAGTTTGAGTACATGGTGTGTAGAGTGTGGTATGGCAGACAGGAGAGGGTGGGGGCATGCATGCAAATTCTGTTGTTTTATGTCGTTAACCATCAAAAACAGAGCTATTACACGTGTCAAGATGCTAGTACCAAATTTGAAACAAATAAATTATTTTTCACTTGTGGTGAACAGATGTAAGAGTAAACAGATTAATTAACAATTTAAAATACAAGATATTCTCATGTATTATCTCTCGTAATTTATCACCATTTGAATTCAAAATTCTATCAGCAATTACATTTACAGTTAAACTTATGAATATTCAGGTTCATTAATTGCACCATAACAATTATTTCATTTTTAGTACCCTAACATATTTGCAAACTTTTGAGCCATGTATCCAGATATGTGTGCAATTTTATGCAAATATGTGAAAAGCTTAAACAATGATTATTGGAACTAATATTGAGGGGACATGCTGGGGAAAATAATGAAAAATTTGAAAAAAAAGTTTTGGTGTACAGAAAAGAACATTTAATCCTGATTTCATAAATGTATAATTAATGGGCATCGTCATTTTCCGTTTACTCTAAAATTGAGGTTGAATGTAGTGATGCTATGGAGCCAAACCCATCTGTCAATCTCAAGTGCATCGAAATACGTGATGCATTATTTTGTTATTCCATTCTTTCCATCGTTAGTTATGGATAGTTAAGAAAGGTGTATTCTAAAAGGCACTGGCTCCCAGAACCAAAGTACAATCATATCTAGAAGGCTGTAGTTCGATTGTAAACAAAGATCTGAGAACATATGATTTCAGAATTTCATATGAGTGTGGTTTTGTAGCTATTGTGTGATTTATTGTTTCATTTTATGTGTTTCCTGTGCCAAAAAATTCCGAGAGTATAAAAATTTAGGCCCAAACAAAAGTTACATAGTAACCAATTCCAATCACAACCGAATAATATACATCAGCTGCTTCAAAATTTCCCACTGAAACTGTGTCTACAGGCACTGCTTTAAGACGTAAACTTTCGCTTTCTGAATGTAATAAGAACAATACTAGTAGTATTGTGAGTAACAATAACGACAGAAATGTTACTATGCACCTGCATTTGCTGTCAAGACTTCTGAAGAGTGCTGTGAAATGTTGTTGTTGTTGTTGTTGTTGTCTTCAGTCCTGAGACTGGTTTGATGCAGCTCTCCATGCTACTCTACCCTGTGCAAGCTTCTTCATCTCCCAGTACCTACTGCAACCTACATCCTTCTGAATCTGCTTAGTGTATTCATCTGTTGGTCTCGCTCTACGATTTTTACCCTCCACACTGCCCTCCAATGCTAAATTTGTGATCCCTTGATGCCTCAAAACATGTCCTACCAACCGATCCCTTCTTCTAGTCAAGTTGTGCCACAAACTTCTCTTCTCCCCAATCCTATTCAATACCTCCTCATTAGTTACGTGATTTACCCATCTAATCTTCAGCATTCTTCTGTAGCACCACATTTCGAAAGCTTCTATTCTCTTCTTGTCCAAACTAGTTATCGTCCATGTTTCACTTCCATACATGGCTACACTCCAAACAAATACTTTCATAAACGACTTCCTGATACATAAATCTATATTCGATGTTAACAAATTTCTCTTCTTGAGAAACACTTTCCTTGCCATTGACAGTCTACATTTTTTATCCTCTCTACTTCGGCCATCATCAGTTATTTTACTTCCTAAATAGCAAAACTCCTTTACTACTTTAAGTGTCTCATTTCCTAATGTAATTCCCTCAGCATCACCCGGTTTAATTTGACTACATTCCATTATCCTCGTTTTGCTTTTGTTGATGTTCATCTTATATCCTCTTTTCAAGACACTTTCCATTCCGTTCAACTGCTCTTCCAAGTCCTTTGCCGTCTCTGACAGAATTACAATGTCATCAGCGAACCTGAAAGTTTTTACTTCTTCTTCATGAATTTTAATACCTACTCCAAATTTTTCTTTTGTTTCCTTTACTGCTTGCTCAATATACAGATTGAATAACATCGGGGAGAGGCTACAACCCTGTCTCACTCCTTTCCAAACCACTGCTTCCCTTTCATGCCCCTCGACTCTTATAACTGCCATCTGGTTTCTGTACAAATTGTAAATAGCCTTTCGCTCCCTGTATTTTACCCCTGCCACCTTTAGAATTGGAAAGAGAGTATTCCAGTCAACATTGTCAAAGTTTTCTCTAAGTCTACAAATGCTAGAAATGTAGGTATGCCTTTTCTCAATCTTTCTTCTAAGATAAGTCGTAAGGTCAGTATTGCCTCACGTGTTCCAACATTTCTACGGAATCCAAACTGATCCTCCCCGAGGTCCGCATCTACCAGTTTTTCCATTCGTCTGTAAAGAATTCGCGTTAGTATTTTGCAGCTGTGACTTATTAAACTGATAGTTCGGTAATTTTCACATCTGTCAGCGCCTGCTTTCTTTGGGATTGAAATTATTATATTCTTCTTGAAGTCTGAGGGTGTTTCACCTGTCTCATACATCTTGCTCACCAACTGGTAGAGTTTTGTCATGACTGGCTCTCCCAAGGCCGTCAGTAGTTCTAATGGAATGTTGTCTACTCTGGGGGCCTTGTTTCGATTCAGGTCTTTCAGTGCTCTGTCAAACTCTTCACGCAGTATCTTACCTCCCATTTCGTCTTCATCTACATCCTCTTCCATTTCCATAATATTGTCCTCAAGTACATCGCCCTTGTATAAACCTTCTATATACTCCTTCCACCTTTCTGCCTTCCCTTCTTTGCTTAGAACTGGGTTGCCATCTGAGCACTTGATATTCATACACGTGGTCCTCTTCTCTCCAAAGGTCTCTTTAATTTTCCTGTAGGCAGTATCTATCGTACTCCTAGTGAGATAAGCTTCTACATCCTTACATTTGTCCTCTAGCCATCCCTACTTAGCCATTTTGCACTTCCTGTCGATCTCATTTTTGTTACCCAAGGATTTCTAGCCGCCCTCGTCTTTTTACGTACTTTATCCTCTGCTGCTTTCACTACTTCATCCCTCAGAGCTACCCATTCTTCTTCTACTGTATTTCTTTCCCCCATTGCTGTCAATTGTTCCCTTATGTGAAATGTAAATACTGTGATTGTGAAGATAGTATTGACGTTTCTGATAACATTTCTGTAAGGAAGAGTGAAGTTGGTTACTGATTTCCTGTAACTCATGTAAGATGCACAGTGATACTATTACATCGTCAGTAACTGATAGTCGCAATTACAGTGTAAATATTATGTTTGCTTATGAAATGCAATGTACTGGAAAGGGAAGGAAAGCTCCCCAGACTTTTTGTGCAGTGATGGTTTTGCCTCCACGTTCACTGAGGTTTGACAGATAAATAAAGTAATACATAATGCTTTATGTGGTGTAAGTGAACAGTCAATTAAAAGAGCAGCAGAAGAAGAAGCAGACTTGTCTGAGAATACAGACATTGTAACATCATTTGGTGGATCTTGGTAGAAGAGAAGTCATACTTCACTGAATGAAAGTGTTGAGATACTAAATTATGAGTGTCTGACAAAGCGCTACCATGGTTGTTCAAGTACATTTATTGACACACAAGTTTGTGTAAAGAACTTTGATGGCCCAACTGGAAACATGTACATGGAACGAGTTCTAAACATTTTTAGAAGATAAAAGGTGAGTTGTGGTGTAAAGTATGCGAGCTACCTTGGAGACCATAAAGGACACACTACTGTTGTTTATGACCAGACATTCTGATCGAAAAGCTTGAATGTGTTGGACATGTACAAAAAAGAATCGGAGCTCGGCTGGGAAAATTATGTGAATACTTTTGTAGAAAAAATCTCTGAGATGGAAAACACATAGGTGGTCCAAGTCGTCTTGCATAAAGTGAAATTCATTCTTTACACAATATTATGGACTAGCTGTAAGGAGACATGGAGGAGATTTGGAGAACATGAGACGAGCTGTTTGGGCAATATGGTTTCACAGTGTCAACAGATGAAACTCCACAGCATGGTTTGTGTCCAATAGGGGAAGATTCTTGGGGCAAGTACTGGTTGAGCAATGCTACAGGCATACAATATACCCAAAAGCAATCTTTAGTACTAGCTGTAATGGAAGAAATTAGGCATGTACGTAGGGATCCGGCAAAAAAAGTCTACTTAGGAAACGTATGCATGGTCTACCTCAGAATACAAATGAAAGTTTCAACTAAGGCCTCAAGGATAAAGAAAAGAGTGAAGAGAATGAGTATGGAGGATAAGGAAACAGGAGGGCAATGGGAGTATGCAGCTGGAATGTTCTAAACGTGCTAAGTTAATAAATCTGTAAATCTTCCTTTGAGATTTACTGAAAACTTGAATTTTCGACATTTAGGTACACTTTTGTCCTAAATGACTGAAGTGAAACTGACAAAAATTGGTACAGATATTCATAATGAGCTCCTCTACCTCTCTTGACTATATTTTTACTGAAATAAATACAACATAATGATGTTGTCAGTGATATTTGACCTATATTTTTAAATATTTTGCTGCAGTAAAATAAATTACTGGTCTTTTTCACAGATCAGCATTAGGGAAGGAAACTGGAGGCATAAAACACTTGAAAGTTGTCTGTAGTCTGACTCTTTTTATAAGCTGTACAGTCAGTGGCTCCAAAGAAAATGGTACTGCAATGAAATAGTCTTCCGTTTTTATACTATTATAAATATTGTTACATAATAAATATCTCAATTATTTTTTATGATGACCATAATTGTGTGTAAGAATTTTGAGCTGTCTCTCTCATTTATAGATCAGTTGCACTGTGATGGTGAATATAATGCTAGAAATGCATACTGTTCAGGGGCGTGTCCCCTTAAGCATAAAATATTTAATGTATATTGCGACACTGTCGATTTCCCTAATACGTTACGTACTGTAGGGTCCTTTTCACATGATTAAATATCTTGTCATCTGCAGAGATATGATGTTATTGTGACGTCGGCTGGTATGTTGCAAAACACATGAAAACAAGTCACATGTTTTCAATGAACCACACTTCCAAGTTAAGACTTTGAATTTTATAAAACGCAACCTACATGTTATTGCTGTGTGCTTCGACCCTGTCGAAGTTCAATTGTTTTCATCCTCCGTCTTACGTCATTTGAGCTCTGTCCACTCTGTGTCTGTCACATGCCTGGTGTGTCTATCAAGGCGCGGGAGCGTGTGTGTGTGTGTGTGTGTGTGTGTGTGTGTGTGTGTGTGTATGTGTGTGTGTGTGTGTGTGTGTGTCTGTGTGTGCGTGTGTGTCTGTGTGAGCGTACCTGCTTTTTAAATATATCTGTCTATGTCGTGTTTCTGTATCGCTCCTTCAATGTGTCTAATAGTGTGCCTTTGCATATTACAGTGTAGTTGTTTATAAACTGTTTCCCTTCTGCTGTTGAGGTGGAAGTTGTATTCTAAGCTTTTTTTTAGTACGCCATATCAAGATTTTGGTATCTGCAAATCGGTGTCTAATTTTGGTGGATGGTGATCGAGTGATATGTGTTCAGCAAATGTGCTGTGCATGCTACAGAGATGTATTGCTCTGAGGTTTCCATAATCAATTGTTCTAAAATTTCTGTATGCCTGACTTATATGTCTATATATATCTGCTGACATGCGTTAAATATAAGTTCATATAAGCTAATTTGCTGAGTTTGCTGGTTTCTTGTCATATGTTCTATTCAGAACGGTGTCTGAAATTTATGTTTCTTTAAAATATTGCCTAATAAGATGAATATTTTATTATCATTAGCGGGTGTTTGCCATTTTCTTTTTTTCTGTCATATGTGGATTGCTGTTCAGTCCTGTGTCCTGTTCTGTCCTTGTGTGGTGAGAGGGGAATTCTGTTTTGACTGGAGGCTGTGCAAGCATGGACCCTTAACCAACTCTGATTTTATAGAGAGTTACAGTCACGCAGATTCCAGAGAGCAAGCGTAACATAAAACAACCCATAAGTTATGCCTTAGCTTTTAAACCTCAGAGCCCCTGACATAATAACATAAAAATACAGAAGAAACTTAAGCTCTTACTCCAAAATGATAATTATTGCCTTAAGGGAACACAAATGAATAAACAAACGAAAAATCGTAACCTAATCTACATAAAACATCTAATATAAATACATCGCCCAACTGAGATTCACTTTACTGAAGGAGCTCTGAGTGAAGTCTACAACCATACACACGAGTGAAGATGGCACCTCAGGGGCGCTCCTCAACGATCAACGCCTTAAACAAATACGGGCAGATAAAATAAACAATTTACATTAACGAATAACGAAACGAGAATGAATTATCATCGTATATATAAAGGTATCTCGAATCACTAAAATTCAGTTCCTCAATTAATTCACAACCTCGTAATATTTTTGCCCAACGGGGCCTAACCATTTTTCACCAAAATACATTACACTTACACAAGACACTGCTCATCATACTACAGGCACAATAGTAGCCCGCTGTATTTCGAGAACTCAGAAACTTCACAATGCACTAAACAGAGGCACAGACTTGAAAACATAGTAGGAGGTGAACGTGGCGTGGACAAGAATCATTACATGTGGTACTGCTTGTGACATATGGTTGTGTAATTACGGCCAGCGCTTTATTGATGACATGAATGCTGCCCACCAGAGAGCTACTTGCAAGCGGCGCCACCAAACTGTGCGTGATACGTGGTACTTACTGAAATTAAGGAAAACGTGGAAGGGAGGACCCACCAACATAACTTTATTTTCACACCACCTGTTTATTTAACAATACATAAACAGCGTTTTACAGATAATCGAAGCATTTAATCATAATATTTTCTGTAACAAAATGAACAAATTTGAAAATTCTTTTGACCTTAATCCTTTAGCTGCATAAGCTTTGAATCTTTGCAGAAGAAATCTGAAGTGCTGTATTGCATGACAGCAAACTATATGACAATGATTACAAGACGGCCAGACGTGCAGCCCGCCCGTTACCGGGTGAAACAGCGCTGTTTTCTACAGCGCTTGACACAGTCTGTTTTATTAAATGCCCTTCTGCAATATGTTGTTGTTGTTGTTGTTGTTGTTGTTGTTGTTTTGGTCTTCAGTCCTGAGACTGGTTTGATGCAGCTCTCCATGCTACTCTATCCTGGGCAAGCTTCTTCGTCTCCCAGTACCTACTGCAACCTACATCCTTCTGAATCTGCTTAGTGTATTCATCCCTTGATCTCCCTCTACGATTTTTACCCTCCACGCTGTCCTCCAATACTAAATTGGTGACCCCATGATGCCTCAGAACATGTCCGACCTAGTCAAGTTGTGCAACAAACGTCTCCTCTCCCCAATTCTGTTCAATACTTCTTCATTAGTTATGTGATCCACCCATCTAATCTTCAGCATTCTTCTGTAGCACCACATTTCGAAAGCTTCTATTCTCTTCTGGTCCAAACTATTTATTATCCATGTTTCACTTCCATACATGGCTACACTCCATACAAATACTTTCAGAAATGACTTCCTGACACTTAAATCTATACTCGATGTTAACAAATTTATCTTCTTCAGAAAAACTTTCCTGGCCATTGCCAGTCTACATTTTATATCCTCTCTACTTTGACGATCATTAGTTATTTTGCTCCCCAAATAGCAAAATTCCTTTACTACTTCAAGTGTCTCATTTCCTAATCTAATTCCCTCAGCATCACCCGACTTAATTCGACTACATTCCATTATCCTCGATTTGCTTTTGTTGATGTTCATCTTATATCCTCCTTTCAAGACACTGTCTATTCCATTCTACTGCTCTTCCAAGTCCTTTGCTGTCTCTGACAGAATTAATATGTCATCTGCGAACCTCAAAGTTTTTATTTCTTCTCCATGGATTTTAATACCTACTCCGATATTTCATTTGTTTCCTTTACGTTATGCAACATATGAAAACTATATAACCACCATTGATGACTACAGGATTCAATTACTGAAAACAGATGACTTAACTTTAAATTTAAAGCTGTAGGTCGAGAAGTTTCTGAGTTAAGATGAGCACCTGTGATTGATGGTTAAATAGATTAACAAATAATATGACAATGATAAGGCTTACGACAAAGGAAGCAACCTCTTAATTTCAATCGGCAGGTGCGATCAGAACCCAAATTGTCCCTTCAGACAATTTTATTTTGACTTAATCCCAGGTGACAGCTGGCTGTTAATATTTTTAAAATTAAATTGACGGTCAGTTATTAAGACCGCTCTCAAGGAACGTCTTAAAATATTACTTGTGAACATTTATTACATGAGAACTCACTTGGTGGAACCACTAGATCCAGCTAAAATACACCAAGTATGACCCAGTCTTTAAAACACACCAACGAACAGCTTAGTACAATAGGTTGTTCAGATTATAACTAATGACTGAGAAATGCAATTACAATCAACGAACTGAACACTTAACAGCTAAAAGTAACCACAAGGTCTCTCTTTTGTTTGACGGCAACTAGTACAAATGTTCCAGTTGTATTTACGACCAAGAGCTGATTAATTGGAACATTAATAATCGGGTACAAAACAGCAAAGAAAGGCAATATAGTAGAGGGACAAATTTTCAAACGAAAACTAGTGTCTTAGTACAATACAATGGGACGGACCGGTTCCGGCGGCGGGCTCTTTGTGACCCACGCGAACGCGCAGTCGCTAACGGCTCACTTCGACGAGTGACCTGTTCTGCCAATCGCTGTTCCACATTATCCTCGTCTCTGAAACTTGGTTGAAACCAAACATTTCTTCCGACGCTATCCGAATCGCTGCTTACTCTCTCCTAAGGGCAGATCGTGAAACACGACGCGGGGGTGGTGTGGGTGCCTATGTTCGCTCTGATCTGACACCTACTGTGCTATGCACATCGGATGCAAAGGCGAAGGAGA
Organism: Schistocerca gregaria; assembly: GCF_023897955.1. Lineage (NCBI taxonomy): Eukaryota > Metazoa > Arthropoda > Insecta > Orthoptera > Acrididae > Schistocerca > Schistocerca gregaria. The sequence continues at coordinate 932,496,827 of NC_064920.1, read as the reverse complement.
AGCAGAGTTCTTGTTTTTCGAAATAAATACATCAAATCAGAAACTGCTCATTGGAGTAATCTATAAACCTCCAAACGTCGGTGCCATGTCCTCCTTTCAGTCTGCCCTGTCCTCACTCGTGACACAGTATGAACACATAATCATTATGGGCGACACAAACATCGACTTACAGTTAAAATCTCCCTCTGCCGAAAAACTAAGGCGACTGTTCCACTCCAATGATATGAGTTTAACACCGCTGGACCCAACTCATCACACGCCACACAGCCACACAATCATAGATATAATAGCAACAAAGCGACCAGATAAAATAATCCGCGCCAATCAGACATCCGCTCCGGGACTCTCTGCTCATGACGTGATATTTTTAAATTACTCAATGCATACTACCAAAGAAAAATCTCACCTGGTAACCTACAGAAACTTAAAAAATGTTAACCATGACGCTCTTCAAAAGGATTTCTCAGACATCCCTTGGTATGATATAAGCGATGAACCGACTTTAGACGAAAAAATTCGGCAATTATGTCGCAAAATTATTGCACTGTATGATAAACATGCTCCTCAACGCACTGTTAAGGTAAAGAGAGCTCCCGCTCCGTGGCTCACCACTGCATTACGTCAGTTAATGAAAAAACGTGATGCTGCACATAGGGCCTTCAAGCGTAACCCAACTCCCGAGGCGTACGAAGCTTATAGGAAACTCCGAAACAGAACCAAGCAAAGCGTGAGGAATGCCAAAATCAGACATGCCCGCTCTGTCGTATGCGGCATATCAAAACCTGCTGCACTGTGGAAAAAGGTGCGCAGTTTCGGTATAGGGAAGCGAAGATCTGACGCTGTTTATCAAGCGTCTGCAGAAGAATTAAGCGATTTCTTCTCAACAGCTGCAAACTGCCACGCAGCGACAAATTACCAGCCCCAAGATATCAATCTCTCGAGAGACAAGTTTTTCCTAAAACATGTCACTACCGGCACAGTACACAAGGCAATTATGAGAATCTCTTCCGAGGCAGTAGGAAATGATGGAGTGAGCATTGGCATGATTAAGAACGTCGTAGACACTATTATTGCAGTTATCACAGACATCTTCAACCTGTCTCTTGTAAGTAGTACATATCCTACTGAGTGGAAGCAAAGTTTAATTAAGCCTATACCCAAGACTGACAACCCTAAGTCGCCAGGTGACTACAGGCCGATCAGCATACTACCTGCAATTTCTAAAGCCCTAGAGCACATCGTCCATGAACAACTGACGGATTATCTCAAAACTCATAACATCCATGACGAATATCAGTCAGGCTTTCGAAAGCACCATAGTACAGCAACCGCATTAATCAAAGTAACTGATGACATTAAACATGCTATGGACAGACGTGAAGCTACTATCCTAACACTGCTTGACTTTAGCAAGGCTTTTGACACAGTTGACTTCGATATATTACTAATTAAAATGAAACAGCTGAATTTCTCAAACAGCGCAATACAATGGTTCGACAGCTACCTCAAAAACAGAAGTCAACAAGTCATTTGTGGGTCGGAAAAGTCATCATGGAAAAGCGTGCGCTCTGGAGTTCCCCAAGGCTCCGTCCTTGGTCCACTACTCTTCTCACTGTACATTAATGATATTTCTTCAGTGATTCACTCCTGCAACTACCATCTTTATGCTGACGACATCCAACTGTACATAAGTGCAAGCCCCAAGAACATTGCTAGCGCAGTAGCGAGTATGAACGCAGATCTTTGCTCTGTTTCTCGATGGGCACAGGACCTAGGTCTGAAACTAAACCCCAAGAAATCCCAGGTCATACTTATATCTCATCCAAAGTTAATCAGCCGGTACTTTCGCCAAACAGTCCCTAAAATACTCCTCAATGGTACCCAACTACCATACCAAAAAACAGTAAAAGACCTTGGAATAATCTTGGATGAACACCTAAACTGGGAAGAAGAAACAGTCACAGCTTGCCGGAAATCGCTCTCCTCCCTACATGCAATTCAAAAATTTAGAAAAATATTTCCAACCCATGTTAAACAAAAATTAGTCCAAACACTAGTCTTGCCTAATCTTTACTACTGCGATGTAGTTCAACACGGCACAAATAGTGAAAATTCTAGATGCCTTGAGCTAGTGATGAATGCTTGCGTTAGATACGTGTGCAATATTCGGTTGTATGATCATATCAGTCCTTCATACTCCCAGCTAGGTTGGATACGCCCACATACGGCACGCGATCTCCACACGATGTGCTTACTTCATCGATTTCTTAGCCACTGGTACCCCCAATACTTATCTTCTCACATTAAACACCTATCATCATTCCACAATCGCAACACCAGATCGGATACGTCTATCATCTTGGCTGTACCTTTACATAACACAAAATCTTTCTCGGTGTCATTCTCCATCTCAGCCATACGACTATGGAACGTGCTCCCCTGTGATCTGCGTCTTATCCAGAACTACTCAACATTCAAGAGGGAGCTCAAAACATACATATTAGGGATGGTATAGCCACCATTCTTGTGCCCCTCCCATCTCTTTCTTTCTCCTCTCCATCACAGCTTCGAATTTTACCGTTCTATTTCTCTTCCTCTAACCTATCTACCTCTTATATATCTCTTTCACCCCATTCTATCTTCTTATGTCTCTGCTCGATGAGAATAACTCACAAGCTGCAAGAACATAACGAGAAAATTCCCAACTAACAATGTGACTGACATTCAGAAAAGAAAAGTATGTTTACTTTCATATACACAGTCATTATTATTATTATTATTATTAATATTACTATTACTATTATTATTATTATTACTACTATTATTGATTTGTTATAATTATTTTTTATTGTTATAATTATCATTGTACTACTGTTATAATATCTATTTTTTTCTTTAACATCAATACTGCATAATAGGCTAGTCCTTAATGTTAAGTAGAAACTGTAACTCGTTCAATCTGAGTATGCCTGGTTAGGTGTAAGAGAGGGCCTGAAGGCCCTAATCTTGCCAGGTAAAATAAATGCATAAATAAATAAATAAATAAATAAATAATACTACTGCCTATATTTACTTCCAAAGAGCCGACCGAGTAAAACTCGAAGGGTCGGGTACAAACCAGAATATAAGGAGGACAGGTAGACAATGACACCTATCACCACAAGTATTACAGAATGTTACTCCCCTTAATAGCAACCAGTTCCATGGATCCACGGTGCGTCACAGGTTTAGTGAGTGGTGCCGACGATAGCCAGGTAGAAGATGGCAGGCAGGCGACGAGCGGTCGTCCTACACGAATGTTACCAACCAACCGACGGGATGACGACCTGCTGCTTATACTCGACGCTGATCCCATTGAAGTACTCCGGTATCTTGGCTCTGTGCAGGCACTCCTTGCGCAGCTCGTGGGTTCGGCCGCTCGGACCGCGTGACCGTCTCTGGTCGTGGCGCTACCGCCAATCCCCAAACTTTGTGCCTCTCTCATGGGACAGCGAACCCCGTTTATATATCGGCAAGCAAATATCTTCGAAGGACGAAACCCACAGATACCAACTCTTCCTCATAAGTATTGGCAATGGGATAGTAGATACTGCACCTGAGGCAGTGGCGCTAGACAGAACAGTGTACTAACTCAGTGGCGCCACGGCTCACTGCTTGTTCACTCCGGCATATGACCTCTTCACATATGGCATCAAGGTCAGGTTTCGGAGATGCAGCAGCATGTAGATGATTCTCTCTGATTACAGACCGAAGGCGCATGTTCACCCTTGCAGACAAGGAAAGTATCGCTAATGGTCCAGTACGCTACCGGAATTGTCAGCACGATACTTAAGAATTTCACTAGTCCCAGTAGTAGGTCAAACAGATGTTTTTCCTTTGTATTATTGCAGATTCACTACTTTGGATAATTTCATGGAACGTGCTTTGGTGAAGAAGTAAGGATTCCCTTGTCTACATCTGATTCGCAGAAAGATAAATATAATCAGAATATTTGTTTTGATCAGAGAGAAACTGTTCGATTCGGTTTACTAACATAAATAACTGAGTGTCGAAGAGTGATGTCAAGAAACTAAAGGACTAATCCATAGTTTCTTAATAAAATGTTCTATATTTATCACACACTCAGGGATTGTATCTACAGCAAGTAGATGGAGTCATCGTGTTTCTTAGGGATTCTTTTTTTACAGGGTGATTTTCGGTAATCAACATCCACGAATTCACATTTTGATGTCTTTTCAGCCCAGATCGATTCAAAACTGTTTCTGATAAATTTGGTCGATGTTATACGGGTGAAAATCATGGTTTTGGTTTCATCTAAGTATAGGAACGTCTTCTGTAGTGCCATGTTTACCACATCAATATAATCAAAGGGTTTTACCAAAATTAATAATATGAAGAAGGAATCAAAGGCCTGCCTATTAAGAAAACATTCCCTTTCGCACCAGTATCTGAACTAGCACTTTTTGAAATTAGTAGGAAAGGTGCTTAAGTTCTGTATCGTTGGATAAAACTGAAGACATTGCCATGTGCCTTATGATCCACCTTGTAGGACAGAGTGGGTTTCGAATTTGTAGAGATAGTTGCCTTTAAGTGAACAAAAATATCTAAGCTTTCAGGTGAATCTCTAATGAAATATATTACATCCTTTTGTAACATTCAATGCATTTCGATATTCCTGGATGGCTTTCACAGGTTTTTAGGTTTAAAGAGTACTCAAGGCAGTGCATAACTGCAGTCTCCAAGCTCAGTTTCCGCAAGTTTTACATTGACACCGTTACATAATCCGCCATGGAAGCTGAACGTTGAAAGCACTGGCATGCAAGCAAACAAAACGTCTCAACATATCTGTAAAAGCATCAGAACATTATTTGGGGTTATCTGTGTAGCGTAAAACCCTAAACGTCATTCCGCTATCTCTCATAAAACATCAACAGGTCTTATAGATACTAAATTGCATATTGGTGGATATATATCTGTTGTTAATCTAGTATGATTGCAAAATATTCTGTTTTTATATTATCTAACAATTTACTAATAAGTATGTGACTTAGAGCAATAAATATTTTATTTTGGTCATCAGGTGATGCCCATTTACAAGTTTCTCGCAGCAGCCACTACAAAAGTTACTTGTTATACTCACATCGAAGGCATAATGAACTGCCAAAATTACTTGTTTCGTCAGTAATCCCTCTTATTGCAAGCTCCTGCGTTACTAAGTAATGAAGGAAATATATGATGTTTCTTAAATAAGCTCGATTTTACTTCATTTGTATCTGTTTTGCTTCTGAAATCTGACTAGATACATTGAAATTCAGTTTTCAAGGATTTGAATTTTAGTACAGGTTTCTGTGGCAGCCTGATGGCTCACACACTTTCAACTTTTCTGTCCTGTTTGGAAAACCCTTTTGCATGTAAAAGAATTTCATTAAATGAGGAAACTGAAAACTAATTTCTTCATATTGTTCTTAGCTAATTTTACTAAATATGACATCTTTTGGCTTACTATAATTGATCCATGCAAATTTCTGGATGCAAGACGGCTGATAACGGCGAAGTTTATTGCTGGAACAGTGTTTCTTATAACCGCCACACTTTCATCAATACATTTGTCTTTCGCACACGACATCACTAGCACTAGGTCTAGGGTCACTGTAATTAACACCTGTCACAGTACCACTTTCGTTGATAATTATAAACCTATACCATTTTGATAATAAAAAGGAAAACAATTCCTAATGTCCTAGAAAATTGTGTTTAGCATATTTATATATAGTCGAATTTCGTGTTCTCAGCACCGATAAGTCAAAATCTGGTTCGAGACCGAATAAATATAATTTTGCAGACCGTTAGAATGTGTTTTCCTTTTGGATGTTATTATGGTGTTCTGCCAAGTATCGATGGAAAATTCGGTTAAATGACCAACTTAAGTTGGCCAGTAAGGAAGGAAATATTGATTAATGATTAGATCGAGTCACAGTATGACCAACTGACGACTGGCACTGTCTACTGTGGGCGTATTAGTGCAGTGCCACATCAGTGCACACGCCTCAGACGATAACAGTTTTAATCATGCTAATCACATACTTTTATACTTGACTCCTCTCCAAGCAGTGAAAGTCGACTGATTCCTGGCCCCACCAGAGTGCTTACGGTCACTGTTAACATTTCCTACGTAAAAGTAGGGCGTCTATGCGCCATAGCAATAAGTGGCCATTGTGTGAATACTGTTGATACATGTACAGTGTTGTGCGTAGCCATTGCTAGTTTTATTCACAAAAGTGAGTGAAGAGGCTTTACCGTTACCCGGACCTGCTAGTTCCCAGACATCAACTTTCGTGTAAATGCTACACATTAGGCTTTCACATATATGTTTCCTTTAGAAGCTGTAAGTCGGCTGCTGTGAGAGAAGAAGGCGAGGCTAGTCCGACCAGCCAATGCGCTAATATCCGATCCTAAGCTTCAGCTCCCAGCACGCGCTCGTACAGGAGCCGAATGAAAGTGTGTGATTTAGTACAGATAGAAGGAAACCCTGTAAAGGCAGCTCTTCACGTGCAGAGGTTAGAGCAATAGCTCTTCACATCGGTACTTTTCTCGTACTTAATCATAACATAGGTACTCTTATGTAACAATGTACACTCAAGTTACACAGATTTCTCATAACAGGGGGAGCGATGAGAAAGGCATGTTTGTACACTGCGGAAGGGGGAAGTGGAGTGGAGGAGGGGGCCAGGCCTCTATTTCTACATATTGGGTTGCACTAAATAAGCCGGCCGCTGTGGCCGTGCGGTCCTAGGCGCTGCAGTTCGGAACCGCAGGACTGCTACGGTCGCAGGTTCGAATCCTGCCTCGGGCATGGATGTGGGTGGTGACCTTAGGTTAGTTAGGTTTAAGTAGTTCTAAGTTGTAGGGGACTGATACCCTAAGATGTCAAGTCCCATAGTGCTCAGAGCCATTTTTTTGCACTAAATACCCTGCACACCCTAAGTGAGCGCCTCTGATGCTAATGTCACCACAGACTCAAAGGTCAATACATCAAAATTGCAAATCATTCTTATGTCCTTATGCACAGACTTCCAGTAGTTGTTTTGGAATGTTTCTGTTGTGGACTCGGAGCGTCCACTTCCATGAAAATAGTACTGACAGTGAAAAAGACTAATAAAGGTATCCTCCAGGACGAATGCCTGGGTTCTAAGGCACCATACACACAATGAAAGTAACTCAGAATAGTGAACAGGAAAATATATTACTCAACGTGGGTCACTCTCGTTACAGCTATTGTAGAATACAGGTCCATCCTATCTGTCCCGCGTTGACTACAGCTCCCCGACTACAAAAAAATTATGTTCTCTGAACTAAAGTCGGAAGCAAACTAATCTTCTGCCTCGACGTAGTATTCGAAGAACAGTACTCGACGACTTGAACACTTGGAGACACGACGAACGTTCTGCAGCAACTCCCTAACAAGACTCGAACTGACTTGAAACTTTCAACTGACAACTTCTGATCGTGCACCGTTTCTTTAGCGCGCTCTCTTTTCCTGATGGCACTGCGGCTGCAGTGGGCGTCATTCTCGCGGGTAGCGTGATTGGTTAGCGCGCGACGATGTTCCTGCTCCAGACAGATGTCCACGTTACTTCTGGTACTAACTGCCACAAACTACTCTTCTGTGGTATCGCAGAACGCTACAGATTTCTTCCGTAATTGCTTCCTCGCTCACAGCTGTCATATATTGTGGACGTACGGAGGCAGACACGATCCGATGCTCCCGCCAAACGAAGCCTTTCGTTATCAGCCGGCCATACCCTTTGTTGAGCGTTTTTAACCCAACAGTTCTGGCTGCCTGCAATCTATAAACCACGACTACAGGCGGCACTGCTGACCTTCCTCAAGGATGTGGCCGCTTTTGGCAGCTGATTCCAACTACTGCCCGACTTCTTCACTTATAACGGAAAGCATTGCCACACCATCTCAGTGCCAGTGAAAAACGGATTTGGCTTGGTACGCCAAGCATGGCCCAACATGCCACACGGAAACCTTGTCAGCTGCTGTCCATGCTCTTGCGCGAACTCCCTTTTCAAGTCACCGCTCCGGTTTCGTACTTCGGACTGCCCATACTGCAACGCCAACTTGAGCATGGAGCTGCAGAAGGTGAATGGCTGTTGGGACGTAGCCCTTACCTATGATTCATACTGTTGCTGCTATTTGCACAAGAACTGCAGGACGGGAGAATCCTGTTTTTATCTGTAGTTTTGTTGTTCATGGGGTTGTAGTATTGCTGCCGTCGCTGCTGCTACAGTGAAAGTTGCAATCGTCAAAGTAGGAAATTTAGGCCCATGGCAGTGGCACTGCAAGTAGATGAGTTGCAGTTGGCACACCAGGAGAGGCTTTCACTTCCACTTCTCTGCCTAATTCCGATGCCGACGTGTGCACTTTAAACACAGCTAGAGTCGTCGTAAGCTGCATATTGAACATACTTGTATCCTATTAGCGAAAGCAAACATTCCCAAACTCAACCGGATTTATTGTACGTGTATCAATATGATGAGGTACTGAGTGCTTCACGCTGCCCAGAACAAGTGATTATTCGCTGCCCAGCTTGCCTATATCTGCACAAAAGGCATGACCCATGTGACATGCCCCTTTCGTCAGCATATTGTGGCCAGAGGCAGTGGCTGCCACTGTAGAAAGGTGCAGTGTCTCTGGAACACTATCAATACCCGTCGTAGGAGAGGATACTAGAACTGTGATTCCTGAAGACGATGTTAGTGTGTTTTTTTTAGAGCAGACGATGATGATAATGATGGCACATATGCTAATGAATTTGGTTCTCAGCCTGAAGGCATTATCACACACACACACACACACACACACGCACACACACACACACACACAGACACACACACACACACAAACACACACACACAGGCAACAACACAGCTGTTCCAGGTAATAGTTTACTTGGAACAATCGACGGAAGTAATGCTGGCGGAACGACTGCATGATAGTGCAGCACTTAAGTGAGGTGATATTTGCAGTGTTGCATAATGAGGAAAACGAGGTATAAGTTATTAGCTGGATACGAAACATGTCTTCTGGCCCTACCGGAAGAAAGAGAACACTGAGAATGGCTCCATCTTGCTACAAAAGTATCATGATGACAATGTACCTGCCGACAAAACGACAGTAGAAGTACCCTTACGTGATGGCTCAGATGGCTCTGTGGTCATCAGTCCCCAAGATCTTGGAACTAATTAGACCTAACTAACCTAAGGGCATCACACACATACACGCCCGAGGCAGGATTCGAACCTGCGACCATAGCGGTCACGCGGTTCCAGAGTGAAGCGCCTAGAACCGCACGGTCACACCGGCCGGCCCTAACGTGATGCATTATCATACGGAACATTGAGCATATTCGCCAATGCACGCAAGATATTTTTGACAATCATAGTTATTGTGGAGGAATCTTTCTTTGACTGACGTAAGCCGGCCGATGTGGCCGAGATGTTCTAGGCTCTTCAGTCTGGCACCATGCTACAGCTAAGGTCGCAGGTTCGAATCTTGCCTCGGGCTTGGATTTGTGTGATGTCCTTAGGTTACTTAGGTTTAAGTAGTTCTACGTTCTAGGAGACTGATGACCCAAGATGTTAAGTCCCATAGTGCTCAGGGCCATTTGAACCATTTGATTACCTTAAAGTGCTGTGTTTCTTGTTTATCCGTTCACGCTAGCTACAAATACTTGTGACATGCGTGTACTTCACTTTGGTTTTCATGATAAGGATGAAAGTACCTCATCAAATTATCCATTTGCATAGTCCCTGAACTTCTTAGCTATGTGACTGTCTATGAAGTGCTTCGTATCTGATGACAAGTCTGTTGGAACAACATTGCTCATTGATCGATAAATGATAAACCGCAAAGAGCTGTAGATGTAAGAGAGCATTCCACGTTGTTCTTACAAACCCATAAACAATAGAACTAGAGACACTAACCTTGAGCCGTGCTGACATCGCCTTATGCGTTGCCTTAAAACTTGGCTGTTACTCTTCGTCTGGTTTCCGGCCGTTATTGCGGTTATTCCGCGGTTCTTCCTCTTTCTACGTGGGCAGAGTGGTGTGTTTCGATATTTGCACCGTATACCATCTTCAGTATGGCATTTATGTTTCCGGCTTGGCAGTTAGCAGCCAGTCGGTCGGTTGGAGCGGATCAGCAAGCAATTATCCGTGCGGCTCATTCTGCCGGGCCTGTTGGCAGTCTCTATTCAGTGTCGGGGAGTGCGGGAGCTGTTCCAAGTGCTACGGGGTTCGTGGATTACCGACCCTGGACGTGAAAGTTGAGTGGTGATATAATTACCAAAGCAACGTCTGTTCACGTTGCGCTGTTGGTTGATGGTTGATTGTTAGCGGTTTTTCTGGGAGCAACAGCGAGTGTCCAAGATGGTGAAGTCTAGCCGCCATGCGGTGGAATTAACTGTATTTGTCGGTATGAAATTCAAGTGCACCAGAGCAATTTCTGGCTTGTGGTTTTTAGTGTTCCGGTTACCGGCCCTGGTCACTGACGTAAATTCAAGCAGTGTCTTTTCCTCACCTGTTGTCGCATTCCAGACAGCCTAATGTTCTTTTGGTTGACGGTGGCTATGTCTGTAACTTTCTGGCTTTGGAATTCTCGTATACTGGTCGCTGGTTAGCAAGTCGTCGTCTCAGTGGGTCCCTGAATGTCTTTTGGTTGTGTTGTTGGTGGATCGTGAACGTTTAGATTTCAAGGGCAGACCGAGCCCCCTGGAAACTTCTGAGTGTCATTGCCTATACCTCCTTTCTTGTTGGCGTTTAATTGTGTATTTTTAATGGCTCATGGCCGATGGTTGGAATTTGTATGCTTGTAATTGTGTTTTTAAAATCAAAAGCCTTCAGCCGTTTTAAAAATAAGTTTTTCTAAATCGGACTAATATCGTCTGAAGATAAAGCTTGGGTCTTCTGCCTGTTGAAAATTTATTGTATTGTTTTAAAGCATCAGCCATCAGCCGCTTTAAGTTTCAAGGATATTACTTATCAAGTATTACCTTTTCGAAGATAAAGCTGTGGCTTTCTGCCTGTCGAGAATTTATTGTAGTTGTATTTTTTTAAAGGTTCTTACGTATCAAGTATTACATTCTTTCAAGATAAATCTGTGGGCATTCCGCCCATTGAAAATTCATCGTAGATGTATTGTTCTTAAAATAATGGGCCTTCAGCTGCTTTAAAATTTTCGATACTTACTTATCAAGTCTTACATCACCTGGGCTTATATACTATTTAAGGTTAAAAACTTAGGGCCTTCTGCCTTGGAAAATTGGTTCCAGTTTTTTTTTAAAAAAAACAAAGGCCTCCAGCCGTTTTGGAGTAAGGTTTCTTGTTGGTCATAAAGCCTTGGCCTTCTGCCTATTCAAAGGTTATTTTTGTTGTTGCTTTAAATTTATCGGCCTTCAGCGTCTTTTAAAAAACTTAATCTAACTAGTCAAGTTTTACATCACTTGGCCTTAACTACTGTTTAAGTTTAAGGCCTAGAGCCTTCTGTGGCAAAAAGAAAAAAAAATAGCAATTGTAGTTAATTGATGGGCCTTCAGCCGTTTTAGAATTCATGACGCTTCCTGTCGATAGTCAAGCTTAGAAGTTGCGCTGAATGTTTGGACTACTAAATAACGTGTTATGTTTGGTGTGTAACTGACAGTCGCTCAGTCTGGCCCCATTCCACAATTCCTACTACTTGTCCTGTCCTCCAGGTTTAGCAGGGCGTTTCAAATCTGTCCAAGATTAGTGCCTCATTTCAATTAAAAGTGCAAAGAGCTTTAGAAATGTCATATCCGTATCATCCTGGCATTACCCAGTTTTGTAACAATTTTCTTCTGAGGTGTATAGGGTGCTTCACCTGAAACATGCACAGCAAATATTGCGGAAATAGGAAGTACTATTGCTGTGCGGTTCTCACAGAGTGGATTAGTAGTCAGGGGCTCGTATTGATTACCAGTAATCATAATGAAATAATACTTAGAAAGCGTACTTCTTGTGAAAACGTGCACTTTTACAAACGGAGTAATTCCTATTGATATTACTAAACTAAAAGCAGGGTAAAGTAGGACGTCAGTGGCGTTTGTTCCGGGATTCTAGTACTACTTGTTTACGAGCTGTCGAATTTTGAAAAGTTTCTACTCTTGTTTCTGACGTTCGAATTGTGCAGTTGATACGTACGATGTTAATAGGTTCCCTTACAGTGTACTTGTTTGTTCCTAGATTGCATTGCTACTTACTAGTCAGTGTGTACAGTCCAAGCAGTAGGTCGTCAGTTGAAGACAAGATCTGCAAATGCAGAAAAAGCTGACATGCTCATGCTGTGTGGAGAGTGTACGAAGAACGCAGTTCGTTCTTGTATGGTGCATGCGGGAAGATATTCTAATAGACTACAACCGACCCGGCAATTATTTATCAACGCCTTCAACGAGATACGTGAGAAAGATAGTGTAACGCATAGAAAACGTAACATAGGGAAAAGCTGACAACAAACGAGTGAGAAATGAATATTCTCGCAGCTCTTGTAGATGGTCCGCAAGTTGGCTCCCGTATAAACGCACGAATAAGTGGCATGTGTCAGGAAAGTGTCCTACACATTCTTCATCGACACAGGTTCCATCCCTATCACATCTCTCTCTCAAGATGTACATTGAAACAATTATGAGGATCGTGATAACTTTTGTAAAAAGGCACTCCGACGGGATGCTCCAGATCCATCATTTACCATGTTTAGTGATGCAGCCACATTTACCAATTATGGACAAATAAAAGATCGGAAGATGTACCATAGTTTTGTTCACAATCCCCGTTGGCTTCGTCAGGTGGAACGTCAGCGTCCATTGTGCATAAATGTGTGTTTTGAGATGTGAATCATCAAGTTACAGACCCGTTTCTCGCAGACGGGATACTGAGGGTGCGCAAGTATGGAAGCCGCGTAACAGACCATTTTCACGGATGTCATAAGACTTCCCTCTGCTCACTAGAAGTGTCTAGTGGAACCAACAAGATGGCTGTCCAGCCTATAGTTCACGAAATACTACAACATGTCTTCAGTAATTGTTTCCAAATCGTGGGATTGAATGCACTGGACGTCTTCCTTCGCCGCCGCGTTCCGTGGATTTAACACCTGTGGACTCTTTTCTGTGGAGAAAGGTGGAAGATGCTGTCTACGAGGACATACCAACTACAATCGATTATATGCAACGATGAATTACTGCAACCAGCTCGGACATCTCCGCTGAAATGCTAGCACACGTGCAGCAGTCCTCCCATACCAGACGACGCTGCCACTGCTGATTTTGAGCACAACCTCTATTGCTCAATTGTCTCTTTACTGGTCGGAATCTACGCAACTCGTGAATGCACATGTGTTGCTCTTTAGTGTGTGATACCAAAGGTATTTTACAAATGTCGGAGTGGGAACTTTTCAAAATAGATATCTCGTAAACGATTCGTACTAGAATCCTGCAACAAACACCACTGACATTCTAATTTACCCTACCTTTGGTTTGTTAATCTAAATAGGCATTCTTCCATTTCAAAAATGTATGTTTGAACAAAAATACACTTTGTTAGTATCATTACAATCTGTTGATCGGCTAACAACAAGAGCCCCTGGCTATCAGTCCATTCTATGGAAACCGTACACCAATAGCACTGCCAGCCGGAGTGGCCGAACGGTTCTAGGCGCTATAGTCGGGAACCGCGCGACCGCAACGGTTGCATGTTGGAATCATGCCTTGGGCATGGACGTGTGTGATGTCCTTAGGTTGGTTAGGTTTAAGTAGTTCTAAGTTCACTGAGGAATGAAATAAATAGGAAGTGCAGGGAAGCTAAGACGAAATGGCTGCAGGAAAAATATGAAGACATCGAAAAAGATATGATTGTCAGAAGGACAGACTCAGCATACAGGACAGTCAAAGCAACCTTTGGTGACATTAAAAGCAACGGTGGTAACATTAAGAGTACAACGGGAATTCCTCTGTTAAATGCAGAGGAGAGAGCAGATAGGTCGAGAGAGTACATTGAAAGCCTCTATAAGGGTGAAGATTTGTCTGATGTGATAGAAGAACAAACAGGAGTCGATTTTGAAGAGATAGCAGAACCAGTATTAGGATCGGAATTTAAAAGAGCTTTCGAGGACTTACGGCCAAATAAGGCAGAAGGGGTAGATAACATTACATCAGAATTTCTAAAATCAATAGGGGAAGTGGCAACAAAACGACTATTCACATAGGTGTGTAGAATATATGAGTCTGGCGACATACCATCTGACTTTCGGAAAAGCATCATCCACACAATACCGAAGACGGCAAGAGCAGACAAGTGCGAGAATTATCGCACAATCAGCTTAACAGCTCATGCATCGAAGCTGCTTACAAGAATAATATACAGAAGAATGGAAAAGAAAATTGAGAATGCGCTAGGTGACGATCAGTTTGGCTTTAGGTAAAGTAAAGGCACGAGAGACGCAATTCTGACATTACGGCAAATAATGGAGCAAGGCTAAAGAAAAATCAAGACACGTTAATAGGATTTGTCGACCTGGAAAAAGCGTTCGACAATATAACATGGTGCAAGCTGTTCGAGATACTGAAAAAAGTAGAGGTAAGCTATAGGGAGAGACGGGTCATATACAATATGTACAACAACCATGAGGTAATAATAAGAGTGGACGATCAAGAACGAAGTTCTCTTATTAAGAAGGGAGTAAGAAAAGGCTGTAGCCTTTCGCCCCGACTCTTCAATCTGTACATCGAGGAAGCAATGATGGAAATAAAAGAAAGGTTCAGGATTGGAATTAAAATACAAGGTGAAACGATATCAATGATACGATTCGTTGATGACATTGCTATCACGAGTGAATGTGAAGAAGAATTAAATGATCTGCTCTACGGAATGAACAGTCAAATGAGTACACAGTATGGTTTGAGAGTAAATCGGAGAAAGACGAAGGTAATGAGAAGTAGCAGAAATGAGAACAGCGAGAAACTTAACATCAGGATTGACGGTCACGAAGTCAATGAAGTTAAGGAATTCTGCTACCTAGGCAGTAAAATAACCAATGACGGACGGAGCAAGGAGGACATCAAAAGCAGACTCGCTATGGGAAAAAAGGCATTTCTGGACAAGAGAAGTCTACTAATATCAAATACCGGCTTTAATTTGAGGAAGAAATTTCTGAGGATGTACGTCTGGAGTACAGCATTGTATGGTAGTGAAACATGGACTGTGGGAAAACCAGAACAGAAGAGAATCGAAGCATTTGAGATGTGGTGCTATAGACGAATGTTGAAAGTTAGGTGGACTGATAAGGTAAGGAATGAGGAGGTTCTACGCAGAATCGCAGAGGAAAGGAATATGTGGAAAACACTGATAAGGAGAAGGGGCAGGATGATAGGACATCTGCTAAGACATGAGGGAATGACTTCCATGGTACTAGAGGGAACTGTAGAGGGCAAAAGCTGTAGAGGAAGACAGAGATTGGAATACGTCAAGCAAATAATTGAGGACGTAGGTTGCAAGTGCTACTCTGAGATGAAGAGGTTAGCAAAGGAAAGGAATTCGTGGCGGGCCGCATCAAACCAGTCAGTAGACTGATGACCCAAAAACAAAAAGTTCTAGGGGACTGATGACCTCAGAAGTTAAGTCCCATAGTGCTCAGAGCCATTTGAACCATTAGCACTTGCTTTTTCCACAGTATTTGCGGTGCATGTTTTAGGTAGTTCACCCTGTATACACTACTGTATGAAGACCTCTCGTAATTTCATTTTATTACCCTAAATTTAGAAATGTTCTTGACAGATTTACTTCAGATTTTTACATGATATTCCAATAAACGCTTGGGCTGACATAAGCAACAAATGGTTCAAATGGCTCTGAGTACTAAAGGACTTAACTGCTAAGGTCATCAGTCCCCTAGAACTTAGAATTACTTTAACCTAACTAACCTAAGGACCTCACACATATCCATGCCCGCGGCAGGATTCTAACCTGCGTCCGTAGCGGTCGCGCGGACATAAGCCGATGGGTTTTTAAATGTACGTGGTGTATAAATAAGCAATGTTGTTCATGAAAATCTTTAAAAATTCTTCAGTGATTTACTCCAAATTATGGAAAATACCCAAATAGACGTTCAGACGGAGATATGACTCATTATTCGGATACTCATGGTATTTAAAAGTATAAATACACTCCTGGAAGTGGAAAAAAGAACACATTGACACCGGTGTGTCAGACCCACCATACTTGCTCCGGACACTGCGAGAGGGCTGTACAAGCAATGATCACACGCACGGCACAGCGGACACACCAGGAACCGCGGTGTTGGCCGTCGAATGGCACTAGCTGCGCAGCGTTTGTGCACCGCCGCCGTCAGTGTCAGCCAGTTTGCCGTGGCATACGGAGCTCCATCGCAGTCTTACGCCGAATTGCTCAACACGTGGGGCGTGAGGTCTCCACAGTACATCGATGTTGTCGCCAGTGGTCGGCGGAAGGTGCACGTGCCCGTCGACCTGGGACCGGACCGCAGCGACGCACGGATGCACGCCAAGACCGTAGGATCCTATGCAGTGCCGTAGGGGACCGCACCGCCACTTCCCAGCAAATTAGGGACACTGTTGCTCCTGGGGTATCGGCGAGGACCATTCGCAACCGTCTCCATGAAGCTGTGCTACGGTCCCGCACACCGTTAGGCCCTCTTCCGCTCACGCCCCAATATCGTGCAGCCCACCTCCAGTGGTGTCGCGACAGGCGGGAATGGAGGGACGAATGGAGACGTGTCGTCTTCAGCGATGAGAGTCGCTTCTGCCTTGGTGCCAATGATGGTCGTATGCGTGTTTGGCGCCGTGGAGGTGAGCGCCACAATCAGGACTGCATACGACCGAGGCACACAGGGCCAACACCCGGCATCATGGTGTGGGGAGCGACCTCCTACACTGGACGTACACCTCTGGTGATCGTCGAGGGGACACTGAATAGTGCACGGTACATCCAAACCGTCATCGAACCCATCGTTCTACCATTCCTAGCCCAGCAAGGGAACTTGCTGTTCCAACAGGACAATGCACGTCCGCATGTATCCCGTGCCACCCAACGTGCTCCAGAACGTGTAAGTCAACTACCCTGCCAGCAAGATCTCCGGATCTGTCCTCCATTGAGCATGTTTGGGACTGGATGAAGCGTCGTCTCACGCCGTCTACACGTCCAGCACGAACGCTGGTCCAACTGAGGCGCCAGGTGGAAATGGCATGGCAAGCCATTCCACAGGACTACATCCAGCATCTCTACGATCGTCTCCATGGGAGAATAGCAGCCTGCATTGCTGCGAAAGGTGGATATACACTGTACTAGTGCCGACATTGTGCATGCTCTGTTGCCTGGGTGTATGTGCCTGTGGTTCTGTCAGTGTGATCATGTGATGCATCTGACCCCAGGAATGTGTCAATAAAGTTTCCCCTTCCTGGGATAATGAATTCACGGTGTTCTTATTTCAATTTCCAGGAGTGTACATTATATAAAAGAGTAACGTTGTTGGCAAAAATCTCCAAAATTCTTTAGCGATTGTCTGCAAATTTTTACGCAGTACACCAAAAATGTGCGCACAGACATAGTCTAAATATCTTTAAGAAAACGTTGCTTAACCCATTTACTTCAGATTTTCACATAACAGTCCGACAAACATTTTGATGCATATGGCTATGTCTTTTCCAAGATATTTAATATATAAATACATGTATCACTTAACAAAGGAACGTTCTTAGCAAAAATCTCGAAATGTTCTTCACTGAATTATTTCAGATTCTTACGTAATGCTCTAATAAACGTTTGGTCAGACATAGAATACATATTTTTAAATACATGTATTATATAAATATTTTTATAAAATAAATTAGGAGGAAAAAATGCTACCAAACATCTTGTAAGGTTGTTGACCGATGTACTCCAGATTTTTACTTAAACATTTGGTGGGGCATAGGCTCTACATCTTTCGTTTATGTTGTTATATCTGTAGTATATAAGGACAAAGTGTTATTTGATTTTCTTAAGAAAACTATGAACGATTTACTTCGAATTTTTATACCATGGTTTAGTAAACATATGGACATACAGATGATACATATTTTAAAGACATATTTTAAATTAATATATATATAATGTACAAAGAGAAACGTTGTTAGAAAAGTCTCAGTAGTTCTTTACCTATTTACTTCAAGTTTTCGCTCTATGGTCTTTTGATATTTTGATCGCTATATTTATGTAGTTTTAAATATATGTCGTGCATAAATACATATAAGACACATTAACAAATAATCATAACACAAAGATACACGTTTTCATTCAAAACCAATTTTGAGAAGGGAAATGGTGTTCTGTGCTGTGAAAAACAGTGGTTCAGTTTTCTTTCTTACACTCAATTTTAACTACGATATCAGCATAACTAAACCATTACAGGAATTATTTCATCAATATCCAACTTCTTTTTATTCGTCTCAGTCGGTTTTAACAGAAAACACGAATGTTGTATTTGTGGATTGTAGGCTTGTGATTAGAATTGTACTAAGGAATCTCAGTCGTCTGAAACTATGTAGCTCTACCCGTTCACAGATCGTACATCCAGTTCCCAAACATATTCAGCAACTGCGAAATATTTCTTTGTTCCCAAATATATACATAGTGGGACAGTGTTTTATACTCATAAAACAATGCGCCAGTTTTATACATTTCCAGGTTTATGGTCGTGAATGAAAATGTTTGTACCACAATTTTTTTTTTTTTTTTTTTTGTCAGCAGTCTACTGACTGGTTTGATGGGGCCCGCCACGAATTCCTTTCCTTTGCTAACCTCTTCATCTCAGAGTAGCACTTGCAACCTACGTCCTCAATTATTTGCTTGACGTATTCCAGTCTCTGTCTTCCTCTGCAGTTTTTGCCCTCTACAGTTCCCTCTAGTACCATGGAAGTCATTCCCTCATGTCTTAGTAGATGTCCTATCATCCGTCCCTTCTCCTTATCAGTGTTTTCCACATATTCCTTTCCTCTGCGCTTCTGCGTAGAACCTCCTCATTCCTTACCTTATCAGTCCACCTAACTTTCAACATTCGTCTATAGCACCACATCTCAAATGCTTCTATTCTCTTCTGTTCTGGTTTAACCACAACCCATGTTTCACAACCATACAATGCTGTACTCCAGACGTACATCCTCAGAAATTTCTTCCTCAAATTAAAGCCGGTATTTGATATTAGTAGACTTCTCTTGGCCAGAAATGCCTTTTTTCCCATAGCGAGTCTGCTTTTGTTCTCCTCCTTGCTCCGTCCGTCATTGGTTATTTTACTGCCTAGGTAGCATAATTCCTTAACTTTATTGACTTCGTGACCATCAATCCTGATGTTACGTTTCTCGCTGTTCTCATTTCTACTACTTCTCATTACCTTCGTCTTTCTCCGATTTGCTCTCAAACCATACTGTGCACTCATTAGACTGTTCATTCCGTTCAGAAGATCATTTAATTCTTCTTCACCTTCACTCAGAATAGCAATGTCATCAACGATTCGTATCATTGATATCCTTTCACCTTGTATGTTCCACTCCTCAACCTTCCTTTTATTTCCATCATTCCTTCCTCGATGTACAGATTGAAGAGTAGGGGCGAAAGGCTACAGCCTTGTCTTACACCCTTCTTAACACGAGCACTTCGTTCCTGATCGTCCACTCTTATTATTCCCTCTTGGTTGTTGTACATATTGTATACGACCCGTCTCTCCCTATAGCTTACACATACTTTTTTCAGTATATCGAACAGCTTGCACCATGTTATATTGTCGAAAGCTTTTTCCAGGTCGACAAATCCTATTAACGTGTCTTGATTTTTCTTTAGCCTTGTTTCCATTATTAGCCGTAACGACAGAATTGCGTCTCTCGTGTCTTTACTTTTCGTCAAGCCAAACTGAACGTCTCCTAGCGCATTCTCAATTTTCTTTTCCGTTCTTCTGTATATTATTCTTGTAAGCAGCTTCGATGCATGAGCTGTTAAGCTGATTGTGCGATAATTCTCGCACTTGCCAGCTCTTGCCGTCTTCGGAATTGTGTGGATGATGCTTTTCCGAAAGTCAGATGGTATGTCGCCTGACTCATATATTCTATATACCAACGTGAATAGTCGTTTTGTTGCCACTTCCCCTAAAGATTTTAGAAATTCTGATGGAATGTTATCTATCCCTTCTGCCTTATTTGGCCGTATGTCCTCGAAAGCTCTTTTAAATTCCGATCCTAATACTGGTTCTGCTATCTCTTCAAAATCGACTCCTGTTTGTTCTTCTATCACATCAGACAAATCTTCACCCTTATAGAGGCTTTCAATGTACTCTCTCGACCTATCTGCTCTCTCCTCTGCATTTAACAGAGGAATTCCCGTTGTACTCTTAATGTTACCACCGTTGCTTTTAATGTCACCAAAGGTTGCTTTGACTGTCCTGTATGCTGAGTCTGTCCTTCCGACAATCATATCTTTTTCGATGTTTTCACATTTTTCCTGCAGCCATTTCATCTTAGCTTCCCTGCACTTCCGATTTATTTCATTCCTCAGCGACTTGTATTTCTGTATTCATGATTTTCCCGGAACATGTTTGTACATCCTCCTTTCATCAATCAACTGAAGTATTTCTTCTGTTACCGATGGTTTCTTCGCAGCTACCTTCTTTGTACCTACGTTTTCCTTCCCAACATTTATGATGGCCCTTTTTAGAGATGTCCATACCTCTTCAACTGTACTGCCTACTGCGCTATTCCTTATTGCCGTATCTATATCGTTAGAGAACTTCAAACGTATCACGTAATTCCTTAGAACTTCCGTATCCCACTTCTTTGCGTATTGATTTTTCCTCACTAATGTCTTGAACGTCAGCCTCCTCTTCATCACTACTATATTGCGATCTGAGTCTATATCTGCTCCTGGGTACGCCTTACAATCAAGTATCTGATTTCGGAATCTCTGTCTGACCATGATGTAATCGAATAGAAATCTTCCCGTATCTCCCGGCCTTTTCCAAGTATACCTCCTCCTCTTGTGATTCTTGAACAGCATATTCGCTATTAATAGCTGAAACTTGTTACAGAACTCAATTAGTCTTTCTCCTCTTTCATTCCTTGTCCCAAGCCCATATTCTCCTGTAACCTTTTCTTCTACTCCTTCCCCTACAACTGCATTCCAGTCGCCCATGACTTTTAGATTTTTGTCCCCCTTTACATACTGCATTACCCTTTCAATATCCTATACACTTTCTCTATCTGTTCATCTTCAGCCTGCGACATCGGCATGTATACCTGAACTATCGTTGTCGGTGTTGGTCTGCTGTCGATTCTGATTAGAACAACCCGGTCGCTGAACTGTTCACAGTAACACACCCTCTGCCCTACCCTCCTATTCGTAACGAATCCTACACCTGTTATACCATTTTCTGCTGCTGTTGATATTAACCGATACTCATCTGACCAGAAATCCTTGTCTTCCTTCCACTTCACTTCACTGACCCCTACTATATCTAGATTGAGCCTTTGCATTTCCCTTTTCAGATATTCTAGTTTCCCTACCACGCTCAAGCTTCTGTCATTCCACGTCCCGACTAGTAGAACATCCTTTCGTTGATTATTCAATCTTTTTCTCATGGTAACCTCCCCCTTGGCAGTCCTCTCCCGGAGATCCCAATGGGGGACTATTCTGGAATCTTTTGCCAATGGAGAGATCATCATGACACCTCTTCAACTACAGGCCACATGTCCTGCGAATACACGTTACGTGTCCTTAATGCAGTGGTTTCCATTGCCTTCTGCATCCTCATGTCGTTGCTCATTGCTGATTCTTCCCCCTTTAGGGGCAATTTCCCACCCCTAGGACAAGAGAGTACCCTGAACCTCTATCCGCTACTCCGCTCTCTTTGACAAGGCCGTTGGCAGAATGAGGCTGACTTCTTATGTCGAAAGTCTTCGGCCGCCAATGCTGATTATTTATCAAATTTAGGCAGTGGCGGGGATCGAACCCGGGACCGAAGACGTTTCGATTATGAGTCAAAGACGCTACCCCCCTTTTTTTTTGACCTCATTTTGTTCGATATTGTTCGTTGAATTTGTTCGATGACAACCATTCAGGTTCTTCGTTGATCAATTCACTCAGTTTTTTTGTTACAGAGGGTAACTAACCCTCTGACCGTTCCACGCTGAGCTACCGTGCCGGGAACCCTTAGACCGCGGGTATCACTACAACCTTAAAATGAATAAATACGTCACATACTTTGACAAAGCCTGAAAGGACAGAATGAAGAAAAATGTTGTAGAGCAATAGTCAGGCTTCAAAGAAGAGAATTCTCTTGATTTGCTTGGAGATCTTGAGAAAGTGTTTTCATAATCACATTATTCATTTAAATTATCTCTCGTCTTCTGTCTCTCGTTTTACAGTGAACAGGGAAGTAATGGAGTTTATTCTTCTTAATTTTTTATTTTGTGGATGAAGGTTCCCTGTTTTCATTTTCGGCTGCGTTCCGTGCCCCGGAAGTCACGTAGTTCTCCTTCGTAAGCCAGGGGGCTAAGCCGCGGAGTATATCCTCCTTACTCCCGGGAATCTCGCTAGACCTGGCTGCTCGAGAGAGCGCCTGGTGGGGGCGCAGCACGGCATCGCAGGAGCACGCGGGATGCGGGACCGCATATTGCAGCACGAGACGAGGCAAAACAGCCGCCGGCCATAAAGGTAATGCCGGCGTTGTTTCGCCGAAAAGAAACTAATTTGCATGCTGCTCCATATTCATGGGGGACAAGCACAAGTGCCGGAATTAGTCATGGAGGCGGCATGCTGCAGACCTGGCTGGCTGGGAGCGGAAGAAGGTCGGGCGCAGACGGATGGGCGACGGTGCGCGCCCGCGCCGCCGTGCGCACAGGTGGCAGCTGCACAGTGGCCGTCTGCTACATTCACTGAACCAGCCGGGGTCGGAGAGCCGGACGCTCTGCCTCTCTTTCTGGGTGTGGGACGAGCTCTGCGTCGTTGACCCACCTACACACTGGTAACAGAATTCCCTCCTCTACTTCATCGAGCAAGGATTCCGAAAACATCGATTATGCGAAACCCAACTAGTGCTTTTCCCACGTGATCTGCTTCCGTAGATGTACCTAGAACAGCGGTCGTCAAACTGTGGCTTGAGGGCCGCACGTGACCCAAACGAGGTATTTGGTGCTGCCCGCAATTCCCAGCCCTATCCATACAAATGATAAAAACGAATGTAATCTACTTATGTATGTATGTACGTATGCAAGTATATCCACATCTCCTCTCAAGCCACTGCTCTGATCTCAACCAAATTTAGTATACGTGTTGAATACTGAGTGGAATTAAACACTGTAGGGACAAGTGAAGTATTGGTTGAAGCATATCCTGGAACATTTTTGATGTCAAATTGAAACGCTAATTAACTAACCAGTTAAACCATTCCTCCCCCTCAACCATACTTTTACCTATTGTTTTACTAAATGGTTTCTTATGTAAACCCTACACTTCCTCGCCCTAGGTGTCGCTTAACCTATTGTTCTGCCAAGTGGTTCCTCCCCACCAAACACTCCGTTCTCCCCTTCTTCTCCCCAACCCTCTGAGAAAAGGGACTTTTGTTCAGTTCTGAGACAGTTATTCTCCTCCTGGGAAATCCTCTGGCACTCCCCACCCTTCCGCCCCTTGCCCCCTCCGCACGGTATCTATGAACTGTCGGTAAAAAGACTCAATCTATGCTGAGTTACTGGAGAAGAAGAATCTCACGCAACAAAATTCAAGTCACTGTCAGTAGCTTTTTATTTTGTTGCATATACTTTATGCAATCAGTCTCTAAGGGACAGAGTTCCTCTTCAACCTCTCCCCCACTTGCGAATGGGTGGGAAAAAGTGTTGAGAGGAAGACGCTGTCTCCATTTTTGGCTGGAAATGTACTCTATTGACGATATCTTGGACATAGAAGAGTTCAATATGTGTATTACGTGTAACCATACCACTGAGGACTGCATCCATATTCTCCTTCCTGAAGAACGGAAGTAGGTGATAATGGGTGAATACTTATTAGCAAATAGTGGTGATGCAGTGGAATGGGTTGAATATGCGTAGAGTCTAATGTCTTTGCCAGAGCTTTTTCTGTTTCTTGAAACAGCCTTTCAGTCTACAGTGGAGGAGACAATGTTGCCTTGTTCCACTGCTCTAGACAGAATGAATCAGAGGGGCTTTATGGATCTCACTTGTGAACCGCTAATATTGTGGAAACGGAAAGTGCTATTGATGTCTGGTTATGAGAGAATGGACTGGTAGTAAGGGCCTAGTACTGTAAGCCAATCAACAGAATATAATAATACTTACAATGTGTATTTTGTGCAAACACACATTTTTTGATGGAAGAATGTCTATTGACAAACTGAAGATGGCTAAATTAGAATGTAAGTGCCGTTCGTTGCGGGATTCCAGTGCGAGTTGTTTACAAGATATCGTATTTTCGAAAGTTCCCACACCGACAATTGTGCAATACCTGTGGTAGCACACCTAACGAACAACAGTTACGTGGATTCCGACCAGTAACGAGAGAAATGGGCATCACAAGTTGTGTTCAAAACCACCACAGGCAGCATCCCCTGGTATGGAAGAACTGCTGCACATTTGCTAGCATTTCAGCGGAGATGTCCGATCTGGCTGCAATAATACGTCGTTCTATATCATAGAACTTAGGTGGTATGTTCGTGTAGACATTATCTTTCAGCTTTCTCCACAGAAAAATGTCTATAGGCGGTAAACGGAGAGCGCCGGCCAAGTAACACATCCTCTGCAACCAATCCAACGATTTGGAAACAATTCTTGATGATATGCAGCAGTATTTCGTGCACTGGGGTGAACAACCATCTGGGTGGTACCACAAGATTCCCTACTGAGCAGAAGAAAGTCTTATAGCATCAGTGAAAATGGTGTGTTAGGAGGCTGCTATACATGCGCGCGTTCAGTATTCCGTCTGTGGGAATCGGGCCTATGACCTAATGATTCAAATCCCACACCACTCGTTGATACTCCACGGACGCTGCCGTTCCACCTGACCAAGCCAACGGGGATTGTCGAATGAGAAAATGGTGCGTGCTTCGACGGTTTACCAGCCCATGATTGGTAAATGAAGACCTTCAGAGAGAGAGAGATGTGATAGCGGTGGAACCTACATCGATGGAGAATGTGCAGGACTCTTACCTGACACATGTCACCTCTTCGTGCGTTTGGGTGGTAGCTAACGTGTGGATCAAATGCAAGAGAAGCACGAATATTCATTTCTCCCTCTTCTGTTGTCAGCTTTTTCCTTTTGTTACGTTGTGTAGGTGTTACACTACCATTTTCACGTAACAAGCTGAAGAGGTTGATAAATAATTGCCAAGATGGTAGACGTCTATTGGGATATCTTGCCACATGAACCGTACAAGAACGAACTGCGTCCTTCCTACGCTCCCCATACACCAGGAGCATGTCGGCTTTCTCTGCAATTGTAAATTCTACCGTAAACTCAGGACCTACTTCTTGGACCGCACACACTAAGTAACTGGCAAGCCACAATGCACTCCGGGAACACGAAAATACACTGTAAGAAAAATTATCAACATCGTACCTCGTAACTACTCAGGTAGAATGTCACAAACAACTATCGATGTGGCAAACGTTTCAAAATACGACTTCTCGTAAACGAATCGCACTACAATCCCGCAAGAAACGTCACTGATAATCTAATTTGTCCTGCTTTTAGTTTGTTAATGTCAATAGGAATTATTCCACATAAAAATTGATATACACGAAGCAGTAGCAAGTTAATGGCGATTGAAGAAAGATTCCTGCACAATAATTACGATTGTCAAAATATATCATCTTCAGATTTGTGAATATTCACAGTGTTCGATGTAGTAAAGCATCACGTACGGGTATTTTCACTGTCGTTTTGTCGGTATGTACATGGTCATTATGATACCTCTTTAGCTAGTTGGAGCCTTTCTCAATGTTCTCTTTCTTCACGTTGGTACAGAAGACATGTTTGGTATTCTTCAAATAACTTCGTTTTCCCCACTACGCAGCACTGTAAATATCGCGTCAGTTAAGCGCTGCGTTGTCATGCAGGCGTTTCACCAAGATTACTCCCATCGGGTGTTCCAAGTAAACTATTATATGGAACACCTATTCGGTTGCTTTTGTGCGCTTGTGTGTGTGTGTGTGTGTGTGTGTGTGTGTGTATGCGTGCGTGAATGTGTAATGACGTCTTCAGGCAGCGAACCAAATTCATTAGCAAATGTGCGATCACTATCACCATTTCTGCTCACAAACAAAACGATGCTAAATCGTCATCAGAAATCACACTTTTAGAATCCTCGCCTATGGCGGGTACCGATAGTGTTTCAGAGGCGCTGCACCTTGCTACAGTGGGCAGCCGCTGCCTCTGGCCACAAGAGGAGATGGAAGAGGCATGTCACATGGGCCACGCCTCTTGCGCAAATATAGGCCGGCTAGGCAGAGAAAAATTACTTGTTCTGAGCAGCGCGAAGCCCTCGGTGCCTCATCATATTGATAAACTTACAACGAATCCGCTTTTGTTTGGGAATGTCTGATTTCGTTATTAGGATATGTTCATATTCGGCTTACGATGACTCTAGCTGTGTTTAAAGTGCACACATCGGCATCGGAAATGGACAGCGAAGTTGAAGTGAGAGCTTCCCCTAGTGTGCTAACTGCAACTCTTCTGCATACAATGCCACTATCATGAACCCAAATATTCAACTTGGACGACTACAACTGTCACTGTAGCAGCAGTGACAGCAACAACACCAAGAACAACAAAACTGCAGGTAAGAACAGCATTTGCTGTCCTGTTGTTCTTGTCCCAATAATAGCAACAATATCAGTCAGAGGTCATGGCTACGTCTCCACCGCCTGTCACCTTCTTTAATACGGCTTCAGAGAGCTCGAACCATTTTTTTAATAATTTTTTATGTCATCAGTATTCTTACTGATTTGTTGTGGCACGCCACGAATATCTGTCCTACACTAACCTTTTCATCTTTGAGTTTCCATTAAAAACAACGGCCTCACTTATTCGTTGAATGTATTCCAGTCACTGTCTTTCCCAACATTTCTTACCCTCTATTGCTCTCTCTAAAACTATGGAAGTTGTAACCTGATGTCTTAACACATTGCCTGTCATTTTGTCCGTTCTTCTTCTCAGTGTTTTCCACATATTCCTTTCCTCACAGACCGATTCTACGGAGACCCGCCTGCTGGAGTGGACGAGCGGTTCTAGGCACTACAGTCTGGAACCGCGCGACCGCTACTGTCGCAGGTTCGAATCCTGCCTCGGGCATGGATGTGTGTGATGTCCTTAGATTAGTTAGGTTTAAGTAGTTCTAAGTTCTCGGGGACTGATGACCTCAGAAGTTAAGTCCCATAGTGCTCAGAGCCATTTGCCCCATTTTACGTGACCCTCCTCATTCCTCACCTCATCAACCCACCTAGTTTTCAACGTTATTCTGTAGCACCAAATCTCACATACCTCGATTCCCTTCGGTTCCGGTTTTCCCACAGTCCTTGTTCCACTACCATACAATGCTATGCTCCAAACGAACCTTCTCAAAAACTTGTTCCTCTAATTAAAGGCTGTTCTTGAATCTAGGAGACTTCTGTTGGCCACGAATGCCCTTCTGCCTGTACAGTCTGCTTTTTATGTCATCCTCTCTCCGTCAATCATGAGTTACTCGTATTATGCTGAGAAGGAAGCAGAACTCTTTAACTTCACCTACTCCGTGATGGCCGTATTTGAGATTAAAGTTTTTCGTTGTTCTCATTTCCCCTACTTCTCATTACTTTCATCTTTCTTCAATTAACTGTCAATCTGCTTTCTGTAATCTTTAGGTCGTTCCTGCCATTCAACAGCTCTTGTAACTCTTCTTTGCTTTCACTGAGGATAGCAATGTCATCAGTGAATCATATTACTGATTTCTTTCGTCCTGCATTTTAAGGCTACTCTTCAGCCTTTATTTCCGTCACTTCTCCTCCAACATATAAAGTGAACAGCAAGAGCAAAGACTTCATTCCCGTCTTACGCCATTTTCATAAGAGCAATTCGTTCTTACTCTTCCAGTATTATTATTCCTTCTTGGTTCTTGTACACATTGTATGTTTGAATGTAACTTACCCATATTTTTCTGAAAATTACAACTATCTTGCACCACAGTCTAACGCCTTTTCCAAGCCGACAAATCCTACTACCTTGTCTTGAAGTTTCTTCAGCTTTCCTTCCATTATCAGCCGCAACGACAAAACTGCCCCACTGTGCCTTACCTTCCAACAGTCAAACAGATCGTCATCTAACACATCCTCAGGTTTCTTTTCCATTTTTATGTGTATTATTCTTGTCAGCAACTTGGATGCATGATTTGTTAATCAGACTGTGCGATGATTCTCGCATTTGTTATCTCTTGCAGTATTAGTAATTGTGTAAACATTTTTCAGAATGTCAGATGAAATGTCGAAAGGCTTACTCATTCTGCACAACAACGTGTATAGTCGATTTCAGAACGTCTGATGAAAGATTTTCTAGCTGCTCTGCCTTATTTCATGTCAAGTCTTTAAAGGTCTTTCAAATTCTGATTTTAATACTGAATTCCCTATCTCATCCCAATATACTCCTGTTTCTTCTTCAATCACGTCATCAGACAAGCCCTTTCCCTCACAGAGGCTTTCGTTGTACTCTCTCCGTCTTTCCACTCTGTCCTCCTGCGTTTAACAGCAGAATTCCCATTGCATTCTTAATGTTGGCGCACATACTTTTAGTTCCACCTATGATCAATTTAGGTTTTCTGCAAACTTCAGTTTTTCCGACAACTGTTTCTTTTCCGATTTCTTCACAGTTTTCTTGTAGCCGTTTCGTATTAATTTCCCACCACTTCCTCTATATTTCATTCCTAAATGACTTGTACTGCTTTGTTCCTGAATTTACCCGAACAATTTTGTACGTACGTCTTTCGTCGATCAGCTGAAGTATTTCTTCCGTTATCCATGACTGCGCAGTTGCCTTCCTAGTACTTGTGTTTGTCCTCCCAAATTCTCTGACTCCCGATTTTAGATAAGTCCATTCCCTTTCAGCTGTACTGCTACTTAGTTATTCCTTATCTGAATATCGATAGCCTAAGACTACATCAAATCTATCTCTCCATTCCTTAGTACTTCAGTATCCTACTTCATTGCGCATTTGTTCTCCCTAACTACTCTTCATCACTACTAAACTGTGTATGAGTATATATATCTGCTATTGAGTACGCTTTACCATCGAGCATCTGGTTTCGGAATCCCTGCCTGACCAGGGTGTAATCTAACTGGAATCTTACCGCATATCCTGGTCTTTTCCACGTACACCTCCTCCTTTTGTGTGTCTCGATAAGAGTATTCGGTATTACTGACTAATAATTAATGCAAAACTCAATCAGTCTTTCACTTCTCTCATTGTTATGATGTACTCCATATACACTTTCCTCTACTCCCTTCCATGAAATCGCATTCCAATCCCCAAAGGATACTAGATTTTCACCTCCTCTTACGTCTTCTGTTCAATATCCTTATATATTTTACCTCTTCAATCTGTGCTCACTACGTCGGCATGTATACCTGAACAACTGTTGTCGACGTTGGTTCACACTAATTCACTCTCTGTCCTATCATCCTATTCATAATTAACCCTACTCACTTTACATCATTTACTGCTGCTGTTTATACTCGTCTGACCAGAAATCCTTGTCTTCTGTCCATTTCACTTCAGTGAACTCCAATAGGTAGCCCCTTCATTTCCTTTTTCACAAATTGCAGTTCCCCTATCATGTTCCAACTTTTGACATTCCACGTCCCGACTCGGAGAATGTCACCCTTGAATGGTTATTCCGACCATCTGTCATGTTCACCATCCCCTCCTGAATACCCGAACGAGGGACTAGTCTCGTACCCTCTGTCAAGGAAGAGATCATCATAAAACTTTTAAATTGCAGGCCACTTGTCGTATGAATACATGCTGTGTGTCGTTAGTGGAGTGGTTTCCGTTGCCTTCTGCATCCTCATGCTGTCGATAACTGCTGATTCTTGATTAGTGGTCGTGTCCCATTTACTGGGCAAGCGAGAGCCCTGAATCTCCATCGTTTCCTCCGCCCTCTTTGACGAGGCTGCCGGCAGGACGAGGGTGGCATCTTATGGCATAAGTCTCCAACCGTCATTACTGATAGTTTTGATTCAAAATTTAATCAGTGGCAAGGTTTGTTCCCGGGAACGAAGGTATTTCGATTATTCGTGAAACACGCAACCTCTAGACCATGGCTGAACATGTAGAAATTATACCCAGGAGTTTTTGACTGAATTCCCTAACTTAAATCATTTTTGATAAACCACGGACTTCTTTACTCTTGTCTTCTCGTATTCCTTTGTACGAAGTGGTGGAAAAACAGCGACCCTTTTAGAACATAAGTGTGTTATCTTCCAATGAACTCCTGTGTTCTGTTAACCAAGTGGTGGAAAAAGAGGGACCCTTTTAGAACATAAGTGTGTTATCTTCCAAAGAACTCCTGTGTTCTGTTAACCGAATACTGCAGTCATCAGAAAAAAAAATTGCTGGACGTCTATAATGGCAAATTTTATTTGGTGACGATAGGTTAATGTAACATATCTTTGTGATTTCTCTCTCCACCGACATTATTTCAGGAACATTAGAACCCTATTTAACACTGAATGAATTTCTCAGAACACGTTTTACCCTCGACGTTACAACATTCACGACACAAGCCAAGGGAACTCCGTCATTACCTGAGTGCGGCAGGCGTCATTCAAGAAGCTGTTGTCCGCACTGTGCCGAGCACTGCTTGAGTGTCTCACCCAGCTCTGAGTGACTGCAACTGACGAGACGGTTCCACCAGCACTGCAGAAGCTGAGGTTGGCTCTTACTATTTCCGGCCAGTCCTGGAGTTCCAACTGGACGCTAACCCTCCCGTACCACTAATCAGTGAAACGAATCATCAGCTCAGCTCACCTCGCTGCAAAGGGCTCTTCTCAAAAACTGACTCTTACAGCCAGGCACAAAACTACAGAGCATCTATTAAGATTTCTAGTGGTAATGTCGCCTAACGCTGTTAATATTTTCAGGTTGGATGCCTTTACAGCATTTTGTTTCAAAGTAGTAGACAATGTAAATTTAACGTTAAAAAATTGCCGTTTTCTGGCCTTCACAAGATTATTTATATGTTTATGAGACACTAATCAGATACGAAACTTTTAGGGCTACCACGCTGTAGTTTGCTGTTCAGGCAGAGCACGTATCGTATCAGGAACTAGACACTTGCCATCTGTCTCAACCAACAAGTGAACCAAGATTTTGTGCGTCCATCCGTTTGGCAGGATGTCTCTGGGACGACGGCTGTTTACTATTGCTAGAAAATAAAACATCTACAGACGTCCTTATAATTTTATTTATTTTGTTGCAACCAGTTTCGGCTCTTCATTGCTCCACCTTCAGGGTGTAGTTGATGTGAAAGGTAATGATAGGATTCCTATATATCAGTGGCCAGCATAACTAGATGCGCAGGTTATTTGAAAATTTTGGTGTCACATCTCTAACCGTCAGCTGTCGAACAGTTGACAGAAGTTAGAGTGCGTACACTTAAGTTTTGAGATAATCTGCGTATACAATCATGCTGACCACTGATGCGATATATATAGCGATCGTGTCATTAGCTTCCGCATCAACGACAGCCTGAATATGGCGTATTGAAGCGCCACAAGAAAAGAAATAAAATCATCAACACAGCTTTAGGTCTTTTTATCTTCTCACAACAAATGAATCAGTGGGCGACGCCTATGGTCAGCATTGTTAACTTAACGGGCCTTTACACTTTTGTAGTGATTTCAAGGCAGCAGTCAACGCTCAGTCTTACATTAATCTCCATTCTTTTCCTGAAACAGGTGATTTGTTAACGACGCTAACCGGATCCCAGTATATCTTAAAATGAAGCAAACTGAGCTTGCACACAACTTCCACTTCATAGTGAATCAAAACTGTTCGTTAAACTTCCCGGCACATTACAACTGTATGCAGGACCGAGACACGAACTCCGGAACTTTGCCCTCGACAAGTTCTCATCTTTTGAGGTACACAAGCAAAACTCACCACCTGTCCCCAGTGCTAGTACGGCAAGTTTCGCAAGAGAGCTTCGGCAGTCTGTAAAGTAGGAGACGAGGTACTGACTGAAGTAAAGCTGTAATGACGGCTCATCAGTCGTGCGTGCATGTATCTCGAAGTAGAACATTTTTTCCACCAAAAGCAAACGTCCCAAGTTCGAGTCTCGTTCATGCATAAAGTTTTAATCTGCCAATAGGTTTCATATCAGCGCACACTCCTTCGCAGAATAAAAATTCCATTCTGAAAACAGGTATTAAACAAGCCATATGTCTTTTATCAGTATAATTATTTATCGTTTGTGGTTACAGTGACTCTGACGTATTCCAAAAATACTTAGAGCAGTTGGTTCAGGGTATTGGACACTGCATTAACTGTTCAAATGACACAAAGGTGACGAGAGTGACGACCGCGAAAGGCGGGAGGAACCTGGAATCCTCTTTTCAAGTTGTTCTTGGTAAGCGGCTAACTTTGTCAGACTTATAGAGATTATTCGCACATGTATCTTCATTCATGAAGCAAACCCTCAGTAGCATAGGTATGACGCCCTTACGTAACCTGTTGGACTACAGTGTCTTCATGGCGAGATCACTTTGGAAATTTTGTTCCCCAAGAAGCACAGATCGCTCTCAGACTCAATCAGTTGCATAAAAGTGTATCAGCTCAGAGTGTCTGACGTTATCGTCCAAGTGCTTTTCATTGTCTAAATGCCTAGTGCCATATGCACCGCTCGTGCGTTTGACACTCGCGATGAATTAGGACGGTTTTGTCTCATAAATTTTTGGACTGCTTTGAAATATCAATCGCCTAGGCATAACTCGAAAAGGAGGCTGTAGCTATGATATATAACATCAAATTCCAACTGTTAATCGACCGCAAAACTTTAATATCGCTATTTATGCACTGGACTATGCTCTCAGTGGCTCCTGCAGTGGGAGTTGTTTTTAAGTGGGTATAATTACGAAATCCATAATCGTGATACCGTCGAACATGACAACACGGAAGCCCTGTCCCACCTTCCCGTTGTTTCTGATGCTGAATTGAGCTCCAAAAATAAAGCGTTTGTCTTGCACTCGGTCTGCATCTGCAACAAACCATAGACAAATTGCTAATGACAGCACTAGAGGTAGCAACGATCTTTGCCAGCGACCCAGTTTTAGACAAAGATTTGTCACTGGTACAGCCGAGTAGCCGGAAACTTTCCAAAGCAAGCCGGCCGCGGTGGTATCGCGGTTCTAGGCGCTCAGTCCGGAGCTGCGCGACTGCTGGTGTCACAAGTTCGAATCTTGCCTCGGGGATGGATGTGTGTGATGTCCTTAGGTTAGTTAGGTTTAAGTAGTTCTAAGTTCTAGGGAACTGATGACCACAGATATTAAGTCCCATAGTGCTCAGAGCTATTTGAACCATTTTTCCAAAGCAAGTAAACTCAGTATTTGTGCCCACCCAGTTAGCCGTGCGGTCTAACGCCCTGCTTTCCGCAAAGGAAGGCGTGCCAGTCCCCGCCACGAATTCTCACGGCGGGTTAGTGTCGAGGTCCGATGTTTCGCCCAGTCTGTGGATTGCTTCTAAGGCGGTTTTCCATCTGCCTCGGCAAATGCGCGCTGATGCCCCTTATTCCGCCTCAAATACATTATGTCGGGGATTGCTGCGTAAACACGTTTGCCACATACGCGTACACCAAATTACTCTACTACGTAAACATTGGGATTACAGTCGTCTGGTGTGAGACGTTCCCAGTGGGTCCACTGGGTGTCGAACCGCCTATTAGCTCTAGGTTCGGTTTGGGTCGGCGGTGGGATGAGTAGACAGCTGTAGCATGATGTGGGCTTGTGTATTACTGAGGGTTACGGCGGGGATGGAGCCTCTCCGTCGTTTCTAGGTTCCAGGTACCATGCAATACAATACAAACTCGGCATTTAGTAGTTATTTTCTGGTGCGATAAAGACTTAGCGCCACCAACGTCGTTTTCTACGTTCACCGTTGACGAGTTGGAATACAGGGACGTAATTCCATCCTCTCCAGCCCCTCATTCTCCAGCACCTTCATGCCTTGCGTTGAGGAATGACGTGAAAACCGCGAGCTCAGAGCAAGATTCGCCTGGTATTGACACCGAAATTGTACGTGCTTGCTGCTTCTATCGAGCCTGCTACCTGAACCCGGTGACCCGGGCACAACGAACATATCACCCAAGGGGAAAAGTATACACTGATTTTGCGGGGCCATTTCTGGGAGCCATGTGGTTTCTCGTGGTCGATGCTCTCTCTCCAACTTTCAATTATGGTCACCCTCAATGCTACCACCAATGCCCTCTCTGCAAATTTTGTGATAAAGTAAGTGCCACATACACTAGTGTCTGACAAAGATTCTCAATTCAGATCTTTGCATTTAAAGACCTTCTGCACTGCTACAGTATCGGGCATCGGAGC
Source organism: Schistocerca gregaria (assembly GCF_023897955.1). NCBI lineage: Eukaryota > Metazoa > Arthropoda > Insecta > Orthoptera > Acrididae > Schistocerca > Schistocerca gregaria. The sequence goes on along the minus strand of NC_064920.1, from coordinate 932,462,125 downwards.
ACAGCTCCCTCCCACCCAGTCTGCAACGCAGAAGTGGGGGATTTCTTCAGAACGTTTACAGTTCAAATCCGTAAAGGTTTGATATCGACGTCGACTGAGCTTCCTTCACGTGGAAGTCCCTTCTTGTCAACGTGACTATACCTACACAATTCTTGCACATCCGTCGAGCCCTGCTAGTCATCATGCGCACCATGCAGCGACAAACAGATTCTCCTAAACTTAGTAAGGTTGTGCCTGAACGCCAACATTTGGCTTTTGTCCAGGGTGGACTTCAGGCATAGTCCTAGGTCACAGGCAGGGGGAGGGACAAATGTTTCACACTATAGCTGGTCACGGGCTCATGTGTCGCTGCCACCAAAACGAGCTCTGACAGCGGCTCCATCTGCAGTCTCCGACCCGGCTGCCTAGAACCTCACCGACTATCCACCACACCAGTGGCCATTAACCCACGTCACCTACGCACCAACGTTACCTGCGTACTAATCACCTAATTTGAAAGCGTGGAGTCGAGTGGAGCTCTCTGTGGAAGCCTATGGATGCAAAATCCCTACCACCACCCAAGCTTCTTCTAGCAATGTTGCATTAAATTTCGGTTGTACAGCAGCATAAATTCAACCTCCTCTTCTAATAGTACAGCTGTATATCATTGAGCCATCTTCAGAGTGAGCCAAATGGTTGACACTCCAGCATTTGCTCCGTCCTTTCAAACTCGTGGACCGCACCAACGCGAATGCGACCACAGATACACGCAGACATTGATCGGCGGAAAGGAAGTACAACATGGATGAATTATGTCTGTAGCTGCACAGTCGATGTAACATGTCTGTGCTGCACAGTCACTCCACTCTGAGATGTCGATGTATGACGCTGATTTGCACAGTCGGCACGTCTTTCACAATTTATTACAGAAAGTGTCTGCTTCCATGACATCTCTGTCAAATAAATTCGTCGCCAATCGAATTTCTATTGCTTCTTTCACCATCGAGTCCCTGAAAGATGGTTTAGTCGCTAAAATTTCGACGTTTTCATCGACATAGAGTCATAAATATCAATAGAGTGTTCTGTCACATCCAATTTAGTGGGCTGTAAGAGGCCGGTGTATCTGAAGTGTTCCGTACGTTTTTCGTCGACTACACGAATCGTCTCTCTGATGTACGAGAGGCCACATCCAGGGGGGGTCTTGTAAACCCCAGCAACCGATCCAAGACTGCCGCTGCCTTCGGTGGCGGACAAAAAATCACTTTTACTTCGTGATTGCTGAAGATCCGTCCTTTTTTGACAGTAGGCTTCCCACAAGTGGCAGGAAAGCCATGGATTCAAATCTCTGTTTCTTATTCTGCATTGCTTATGGCCACTTTCGGTTTCATCTGTAGCTCCTTACGTACCCGTTGGCTTGAAATCTCTCTTTTAGTTTAGGAGCTCGTTCTTCAGATTTCTCTCGTAAGCACTGATGTGTGTTCTGTGAATTGAAGCTCTGAGAACACTCACCGACTGCGAAGGGTGATCGCAGTTATCTGCCCCATATATAAATGTGAAATCGTCAGTTTCTGATATACTGTTGTCCTAAAGTGCCAACCGAGACTCCCAAGAATGGAAGGTATCCCTCGTTTTCAGTTTCCGTTGTAAACTGGTTATGTGCATGGATGGAATTCATATGGTTCAACAATTTTTGAAATCTATCTTCCCCGAGGCGCCACCCTTCAAATGCGTCGTCAACATACTTGAAACATTTTGTGTGCTGTAAGATAGTAAACTCCTGCACAGTGTCCTCGAAATCCTGCATGAATAAATTGACGACCAAGGGCAGCAAGGGACTACCCATGTCGACATCATCAGTCTCTTCAAAATATTCATTATTAAATAAAGTATGTCGAGATCATTGCAGGTTTGAACAAAGCTGAACTATTTATAACAAAATTTCTTTCTATAAGAGTTAAGTATTCTGAAAACGGAACGTTTGTGAATAAAGACAGCCGGCCGCGGTGGTCTCGCGGTTCTAGGCGCTCAGTCCGGAACCGCGTGACTGCTACGGTCGCAGGTTCGAATCCTGCCTTGGGCATGGATGTGTGTAAAGTCCTTAGGTTAGTTAGGTTTAAGCAGTTCTAAGTTCTAGGGGACTGATGACCACAGATGTTAAATCCCATAGTGATCAGAGCCATTTGAACCATTTGAAGAAAGACACCCAATAGATCAAAACTGTTCAGTAACAGTGACTTTAGCCTACCAATGAAGTCCGCAGACGTGCGTATGTGATGATCACATTTTCTATCAAGAGGCCTTAATAATAACACCAAGTGTTTAGCACAATCATAGTCTGGACACCCAATGTTAATATTGGACTTACGAGAACATCTTTCTTCGGATCTTTGGAAGTCTATAAAGCCTCGAAGGAACCACATCACTTAGTTCTAATATTTGCACAACTTTTGGTGGAAAAGGAGAGGCGTTCAGAAGCGAAACAGTCTTCCTTTGCAACTCTCCACTAATAGATCAAGAAAAGTGAGGCTGCAGCCGGACATGGATTACTTGAATAATGATGACGAAACCAGCAGCTGTATTGTAATCCATCGTCGTTAGAAAGAATAAACGACGTTGAATTCCAATACAACTGTCGATTTTGTTATCATTACTCAAATCCTTACCACCTGGTCAGCGAGGTCCTTACTGATCTTCCAGAGCAAGTGTTTTGTGGGATCCTCACTGATTCTCCACTATGTGCTAGCAGTAAGGTATACCTTTCATCATGATAGTCGTCACGAGACGTTAAAAAAGTGCCATTAGAAAATTGAAAGAACGACAGTCTGAGCAGCGCAGCCCTCTGCCACAGGTATAGTATTACTCCTTTGCGGGCCTTCACGTGAGCTTGTCGAATGTTAAGTCTTAGTCCATCAGCTGAATCCACGGAGAGTGGTCGAACAGCTTCTTCAACGGCTTTGAGGAACTCATGTATTGGCAAAACTTAAGGAGTGGGTGCAAAGTTTAATTCTTTACCTAAAACCATCACAGTAGATCTCTATCGATCATATCGATCATATTAATGACGGAGTGTTTTCTAGCCATTGCTGTGCCTCCGATACACTACCACATACAGTGTCCTCTTAGTATCAATGCGTGGTCGGTCAGTCCAGACGATACCATGCCAGTCGAACTTTTGGTGGGGAGTGCGGCCGTGGCTGCCAGCCTTCTACGCCGACAGTGGCACGAACCTGGCACATTTTTGGTCGTACCTGGAGATTTCAAGTCGTAGGACTTTGCTATCTCTCACCCCTCCTCCACCTCTCCCCCCTTCTCTCCCCCTCCCGTATAGAGGATACCGACAGCGACTAGGATAAGATGCACTTCGTTACTACAACAGCCGCTGCCTGCGGCGGCAACAGGCAGAACTCTCATAACAGGTGGGCCGCGACTCTGGCTGGGATATAGCTGGTCGAATGACCAGTAATCACTTGTTTCAGTGTCTCGTCATTTCACTTCGCGTGCACTAACACTGTTTTGTTTCCTGTTGTCTGGATTTCACTATTTGAATATATACAGTGCGCATCTTGCAACGACTCTTGATTCTGTTTACAGTTCACGTGTTTACATCACAGCCAGTCTTTTACATCACTGACATCTACGTTTGCGTCTTCGGAAACTATTGCAAGGGCTTCAACTAAGTCCGAAATTGCAACGTGAGAACTGTGTCAGTGGCGTCGTAAGGTGACACCCGTAGTTTTTTCCAGTCGGACATCGTTAAGGTTTCATCAAATTCATTATCTCTACAACTGTCATTCATACATTTTATAGAGGGATCTAACAATTTGCTAGCTGGAGCTACTATCTCCTTTGTCTTTGATGTCACTTTACTCTCTCAGCAAGCCACTCCGGCCGGCGCAACCGGAGAAATATAGTACTCGAATGGTAGGTCGCGGTAGAGACTCCAGTGAGATTATATGGGAGTATCTTTTAGGGATTTAATCTTATTTACATTTATTTTCACATTTTAGACGCATCTATGTATTTGAAGTGAGTCACGCAACGGTATAATCTCTATTACTACGCTCCAATGCTTGTCTGATAGTTAAAGTATTCCGGTACTCTTATTTTAGGCTCGGTTAACTGCAAATTTTGAAATTTAAGAAAAGATTTTCTTTGAAATTAGAAACAGCGAGTAGCGAAAAGAAAGTATAATATCTGAAAAAATGGTTTTGAAATTGAAGAACAAGATGCGAAAGGGTGGGAGCTATTCAGTTAATGTGCGTCTAAATCCTCGGAAGACTACTTGACGTCAATTACCAGCAGATAGGTAATTAACTGGAGTGGAGAGCGATGGCATCCAATTAAGCTCAGCCGGCATCAGCGCCGCGCGACGGACGGATTGGTGGTATCCGTGGCACCTGACGCACGGTGCTCAGCCAGTGCGACAGCACTCCGTGGGGTCACCGTGGGAGACGGAGTCGAAACCTGGGGAAAGGGTGGCCAGGGTCGCACCACGTAAAATAAGCACTTTACTTTGCAGGAGAGACAGACTGAGAGATGTGTGGCGAAGAAAATGAATGTTTGATAGCCTACAGAGACCTACGCCTGAGATGTATTCTACCTTGACTACACAAGGGATCTGCGAACTATCGATGCACTATGAAGTGCAATGGTTATTACTTATAGCATTATCACACCTCCCAAATTTACGGAAAGGTAACTTAAATCTAGTAATCCTGAGTTTCTACAATACTGAGGAAACTAGCTTATAGTTACATACTAACGTAAAGTGAAACAGAGGTTGTATTAACTATTCAAAGAAGGAATTTGTTATTAAGCAGTAATGCAGAACTTGGAATCACAATTACCGTATTCATAACAATCCGTTAGTTGACCACATTCACTTCTGACGAGAGAAAAATCTTAATATATATGATTGAACAGTTTACTGTGGTGTGGACAGTTAAGATTGTATGTAGAATGTCTGCTTTCAGATGGTTTGATCACTGCAATTGATATATAACACATCCGTTCATAATAAGCTAAACGTGAAGTTTTACCTACACTGAGGCGACGAATGATATGGGACGCATCCCAATATCGTGTCGAATCTCCCACTGCCGGATGTAATGCAAAAGTCGTTGGAAGACCCCTGGATAAATGTTAAGCCATACTGCTCTAAAGCCGTATATAACTGTGAAAGTGTTGACGCTGCTGGATTTCACGCACGAACTGACCTGACACTTATGTCCAAAAATGTTCGACTGGATTCATGTCGGGCGATTTAAGTGGCCAAATAATTCGCTCGGATCGTCCATAATGTTTCCAGGATGCTACTGCAGGCGGGTGTTAAATAACTGTGAGCAACGGAAAATAATAAACGCTAATATGAAGATTTGGCCTTGTTTGACTTACGATCTCTTAATGCTCTTTAACATATAAATTCCAACCTAAACAGAAAGGGAACTAATTATACTAAATGATAAGTGTTGTTGCTGCTTGTACATTTATTGTGTATTAAAAACAATCTTTATTACAAATGTTTATATTTATTAACTAAAATTACTGATCCATTGAACAACTGTGCTCATGTATTATGACTGCGCGATGTAATATAAATAACGTGAAATGACTGACATCATCTAAGTACCAAACACAAGAAGACACTATTTTTAAAGATTATCTACAATAGAGTGCAACGTCCGTGGAAATAAATCCTACGTGATGACAGCTGCTTGCGCTTTCAGCCCCTAATTAGCCAAAGCAATTAGCCATATCACCATATGTATTGCGTCCGGTGCATCGGAGCTATGGTTCTCGTACACGTCTGCGACGATGGAAGAACTCCAGCCACAAAATAAACCCTTTCTAAGAGTAGGACGGCTGAAGGCGGTCCTCCGACTGCTATACTCTAATATTGTCTTCTACTTTCTGTATTCTACAGACGAGATACGCCAACTCCCAGCCACAAGGACGGAGTTCAGATAATGTCTCAACGTAAGTATAGGCAGAAGAAGTGCTCTCAATCGCTGACTGCTGCGTATTCAATGACGACTGCCAACCCGGAGGCGAAGTACAGAATCGTATAAATTCACAACAGTACAGTGCCTAACCGTTCTAACTATAAAATCTCGTGAGAGCAAAGACACCGTGTGTGACGGTCGCTCAAAATGGAAGACCACGTCTCCTCACTGCTGTCTTCCCAGCGTGGCTCTGCTTCCCACCATCGTAATTCCGTAAACCAATCATATTCCCGAAGCCACGGAATATTCTCCCGCTCTACAGATTCTTCCGAACGCCGAACAACCATATTTTAGTCTTTTGTCGTCCAGCGCAGAAAGTTTGCGAGGAAAAACCTATACTCGTACAATGGTATGCTTCTGAGTAAAAATCCTTGGAAATAATGCATCCTGCGTGGTTTCCGAGATGCCGCTTCTTCGTTCCTCTCACGTGCGTCCAAGATTTTCGTAGTTTCCGAAGTATAATCCTTCGGGTTCAGCTAAGAACTGGCCGATCGCGACTCTATTGTGCTCCAGCGCTTACGTGCTACGACGTCCGTCTAGCTATTTGCTGTGTTTAAGCAGGACCAACAAACCTGTGTGGGCCTTCCACCCAGGGCTTGAGTTCAGTCTGCCATTTCAATTTCCACTGTCGTTCCAACCTCTACTAGTATGATAATAAAGACACACCGTCACCTTTCATGAAATAAGCATTAACAGTTATTTTCAAGGTGTATGTGACAATGTCAGTCTCCTTTAAATATTCATATATACGATGTACGACTTACCAAGCATACCTAATGTGGTTGTAGGTCACGGCAAAGTATGTAGATGAGTGCTTGTAAGGTGTGAAATAACAGCCACCTTACATGTTCTTCAAATTAATCGCGACAATTGTGGCCCAGTGACATGACGCGTTGTCATCCATAGAAATTCCAACGTTGTTTGAGAACATAAAGTCGATGAATGGCTGCAAAACATATCTAAGTAGCTGAACGTGGCCATACCCAGTCACTGATAGTACATTTAATGTAACACAGCCGTTGCCATTATGGAGACACACTAGCTTGCACAGTGCCTTGTTGACAACCTGTGTTCATGGCCCACGCCACATTCTAACCAAACCATTAGCTTTCACCAACTGTAATCTGACTACTGCACCGGGTAGCCACGAGGTCTTAGGCACCTCCTGTAGGAGGTTCGCGTCCTCCCGCAGGCATGTGTGTGTGTGTTGTCTTTAGCATAGGTTATGTTAGATTAAGTAGTGTGTAAGCCTAAGGACCGATGACCCCAGCGATTTGGTCCCATAGGACTTACCACAAATTTTTGTAACCTGACCGCGGTTTTCCAGTCATCGAAGCCAAGGGTCTCCAAACTAAGACCCCTGGGCCAACGCCGGCCCACGAACACCACCAATCCGGACCGCGTCACAATACCCCGCATGCCGTAATCTCTTTCATTGCAGTCAAACCTTGGTTACCGGGCACCTCCCATAACGAGCGATTCGTACAAAGAGTAGAAGAAAATGTAAGAAAATGACTGCCCTAAGGAACGATGTTTCGCATAAGGAGACTGTTTAGTGTAATTTTTTTCGCCGGCCGCGGTGGTCTCGCGGTTAAGGCGCTCAGTCCGGAACCGCGTGACTGCTACGGTCGCAGGTTCGAATCCTGCCTCGGGCATGGATGTGTGTGATGTCCTTAGGTTAGTTAGGTTTAAGTAGTTCTAAGTTCTAGGGGACTGATGACCTCAGATGTTAAGTCCCATAGTGCTCAGAGCCATTTTTTTTGTAATTTTTTTCAATATTGAATAAGCATTTCGAAAAACACTTTCTGGCCTGGATCGGACGCTTTCACCACCACAAATGAATACTGAATCACTTGTTGTCCTATAAATTGCTGCTCCGTAAAGTAGAAGCTCCTACAATTTTTTTATTCGATATACTGATCGCAATGGGCCTCGCGCCGCAGTTATTGTCACTCGACCTACGGCTAGGGCTTCCGCGACGATGTTGCAAATCCCATGCAACCAGTTGCACGATCTTTCCTTCGCCACTGCGTCTGTTCATGAAATTCAAATCTGATTTGCCGTGGTTAACTAACAGTAATTTATTAAAAGTACCCATAAAGCAGTAACTGAGCACGATACGTATACAATTAACGACAATACTAGGTCTTGTTTTAGACAAATTTTGAAGCAGAGGTATAAATATGTAATTTTAAGTGTTCCGTATTATAAATACAAAATTACAGTACTGTATTATGAGTCTGCTAGAGTGCTTGCTTTTTCGGAAATGAACGGATCGACCTATTCTCCATGGATTTCTACAGAGAAAAAGCGTTTCACTTAACAAGTGTTAATTACCACTAAGATCCAGTAGTGAATCATGCTCATTAAGTGAAGTGGCTCTGTACGGTGTAAAATTCACAGTGTAAATATATCATCTGAAATATGTACAGCTACCAGTTAATTTTATTTTATGACCAATTAAGATGCAAATAAACTGAGGCATATAATGCAATTGAATATTTTAACAGTAATTTACCGTGTGAGATTTACTAAAAATTTACCTATCGAAATAATATACATAAGTAATTCACATAACGAAATTAAGTGTTGTATATATGATTAATGACATTTATGTAGATGTAACGTTCCATGTACAATTGTTTACAGTTGTGGTTCAAGTTTACTTGCGGAAAATCATCGAGAGCGACTTTAAATGCTCATGAATAGTTTAAGTCTGTAAACAAAAGGGAACGTTATTTCTCAGAAATTTGTAGTCACGACAGTGCAACAAAATCCGCAATCTGACTTATGCAACTGACCTAACCGTGTGATTCGAAGACTCATAAAATTCCAGCAATGGTGAAATTCAATATATATGTGTATCTATAAAAATCTCTGCATATCAAGTCAATCGTTTCCATCTGAAGTTCTGTGCCAAGAGTTTATGTATCGGCATTAAAAAGATTTAGAAAAATGTTGACGTCGTTTGCAATAGCATGAAATCTGGCAACAAACTTTCAAAATTTATTTTTAAAACACTCAAAATTTTAATTGTGAAATCACCGCTAAAGGAGTATCTGATTTCTGCCTGAACGTTGGGCTTGTATGAAAATAGGTGAAACATTTTCTGTTCAGTTGAGACTGAAAAAAAAAAAAACATTATGGGGAAAGGATTTAATATTGAAGTACAAATACGGCAGTAGCTGGTTTTCTCCTCTTAATTTCAAATTAAGATTCTTCATATATTTAGTTGAAACCGTATAAAATGCTAATTTGCATAACCACTCAGTTTTTTGAGACAACCAGAGAACGATTTCCTTCATTCGAGAACATTTCTTACTGTTGTTTGGAGCTCAAAACTGGTGTCAAAGCTAAGCCAGCATATTGTTATATAATACGCTAAGTGATGTTCTTCAATCTCTTCAATGAACTCTATGAATTGACGATGACTGAGAACAAGAAGTCCTATCTAATTGACGGCTGACATGACCACCTTTAAAACTACTGACATATCCTGTACAGTTAATGATTTTGATCCACCGTCGTTTTCTACCGCTTTTGGCAGTAAGCCAATGACATCTTCATTTTTCCCATACGTGTTTTTGCTACCATCAGTAGCTATACACCTCAAGTTTTTCATTGAAGATTGTTTTCCTGAACATATTTTCTACTCATTTAAAAATTTCTCCTCCGTTGGCAGTGCCATGAATGCTATGAACTGAAAGAAGCTCTTCATAATTTTTGTTAAATTCTCGACTAACAATTAGCACCAGCGCTGTATCTGAACGATTTCTTGACTCATCCGGAGCCAAGTCTTCTCAGACAGTGAAGTCAACGTGTTTTCAGCAATATCATTTACTCCCCGAGCCATAGTCAAAGCTGACAAACTGACGTTTTTAAATAAATTACGTTTTATGGCTACATTTATTCAACAACAATCATCTGTTATTTTTCGGCAGCTAAACGGTTATCCAGGTTTTGCTGTTGAGTGAGCCACGCAGAAACTAGCAAGAGTTGTAGCTACTTGTTCAATCTTAACTTGTTTAAACAACGTTTGCTGAGTTTCCAAACTACGTTTGAAAGACGCATACATATATAAACTTTGGCTTCCGCTATATTTGGATTAACTGTGTCGATGTATAATGTCATATTAAAGATTTATATAGTATTCTTTGAGAACTGGTGTTGTTTCATTGCCTTATTGCGTAACTCCATCACGAAATAATTATGTCTCCATTGCTCTTTAAAATTTCGGCTCTCACTGTATTAGATCCGCTTGTTTTCCATACGTAAGTAATAATACGTAAAGCGTAGCACGCACATCGGCTACAAAAGTGGCAGTAAAGTGACATGGACACTTGCCAGTAAAGGCTAACAGATATTGCGGAATAGAGTCCATCCCCGCTTCCTTTGCAATTTACACTGAAGTGCGAGAGAAACTTGTATAGGCATGCATATTCAAACACAGAGATATGTAAACAAGTAGAATACGGCACTGAGGTCGGTAACGTCTATATAAGACGACAAGTATGTGACCCAGTTGTAAGATCGGTTATTTCTGCTAAAATGGCAGATTGTAAAGATTTAAATGGTGTTATAGATGGCACACGAGCGATGGGCCACAGCTCTCTGAGGTGGCGATGAAATGGGGATTTTCCCTACGATCATTTCACGAGTGTACCGTGAATATCAGGAATCTGGTAAAACATCAAATCTCCGTCATTGCTGCGGTCGGAAACAAATCCTGCAAGACGGAGATCAACGATGACTGAAGAGAATCGTTCAGTCTGAGACAAGTGCAACCCTTCCGCCACTCGCTGCAGATTTCAGTGCTGTACCATCAAAAATTGTCATTGTGTGAACCATTCAACGACACATCATCGATACGGGCATTCGGAGCCGAAGGCCCACTCGTGTACCCTTGACGACTGCACGACACGAAGTTTTACGCCTAGCCTGAGCCCGTCAGTACCAACATTACACTGTTGATGGCTGGTAGGACAAGTCTCTTTTCAAATTGTATCAAGAGGATTGACGTGTAAGGGTATGGAGACAACCTCATGAATCCATGGACCCTGCATGTCAGTAGCGAACTGTTGAAATTGCTGAAGGCTACGTAACGGTGTGGGGCGTCTGCAGTTGGAGTGATATCGGACCCCTCATACGTCTAAATACGACTCTGAGAGATGACACATACGTAAGCATACTGTCTGATTACGTGAATCCATTTATGTCCATTGTGCATCGCGACGGACTTGGGAAATTCCAGCAGGACATTGCGACACCCCATTTTCCTTTTTTTTTTTTTTTTGTCATCAGTCTTCTGACTGGTTTAACGCCGCCCGACATGAATCCCTCTCCTGTGCTGACCTCTACATCTCAGAGTAGCACTTGCAACCTACGTCCTCCATTATTTGCTGGATGTATTCCAATCTCTACCTTCTTCTACAGTTTCTGCCCTCTACAGCTCCCTCCATGACCATGGCAGTCAATCCATCATGTGTTAACAGATATCCTATCATCATGTCCCTTTTAACTACATCCTTTTCTTAAGCCCTTTTTAGTACGAGCACACTCTAATTATTGTACACACTGTACATCACCCATCTCTTCCAATAGTTTACCCCTACTTTTCTCCGAATTCCGAATATCTTGTACCATTTTACATTATCGAACGCTTTTTCCAGGTCTACAAATCCTATGAACGTTTCTTGATTTTTCTTTAATCTTGCTTACATTATCAACCGCAAAATCAGAATTGCCTCTCTCGTGCCTTTACCTTCCCTAAAGCCAGACTGATCGTCATCTAGCTCATCCTCTGTTATCTTTCCCATTTTTCTGTATATTATTCTTGTCGGTAACTTGGATGCATGACATGAGCAGTAAAGCTGATTATGAGGTAATGCTCGACCTTTTCAGGCCTAAAAGTCTTCGGAATTTTGTGGATGATGCTTTTTCCAAAAGGCATAGGGTGCGTCACTACACTAAGACATTCTACACACCAACATGAATAGTCGTTTTGCTGCCACTTCCCACAATGATTTTAGAAATTCTGATGGAATGTTATCTATCCCTTCAGCCTTACTTGATCTTAAGTCCTGTAAAGTTCTTTTATATTCTAATTCTAATACTGGGTATCCTATCCCTTCTAAGTCGAGTTCTGTTTCTTCTTCTATCACATTAGACAAATCTTCTCCACTCATAGAGGCTTTCAGTGTATTTTTTCCACCTATCCATACACTCAACATTTAATATGGAATTCCCATTGCACTCTTAATGTTGCCACCCTTGCTTCTAAGGTCACCGAAGGTTGTTTTGACTTTCCTGTATGCTGAGTCAGTCCCAGCGACCATCATTTCTTTTTCGATTTCTGCACATTTTTCATCCAGCCACTTCGTCATAGCTTCGCTGCACTTCCTACTTATTTCACTCCTCAGCGACTTGTATTTCTCTATTCGTGAGTTTCCTGGAACATTTTTGTACTTCCTCCTTTCATCGATCAGTTGAAGTATTTATTCTGTTACCCATGGTTTCTTCACGGTTTCCATCTTAGTACCTATGTTTTCCTTCCCAACTTCTGTGATGGCCCTTTTTAGAGATGTACATTCCTCTTTAACTGTACTCCCTACTGAGCCATTCCTTATTGTTGTATCTATAGCCTTAGCGAACTTCAGCCGTATCTCGTCATTCTCTAGTACTTCTGTGTCCCTCTTCTTTACATATTGATTCCTCCTGACTAATGTCTTCAACCTACTCTTCATCACTACTATAATGTCATCTGAGCGACACCCCATACTTCCAAAATTGCTACAGAGTGGCTCCAGGGACTCGCTTCTGAGCTTAAACACTTCTACTGGGAATGGTTTCAGTTCCCTCGACCACTACTTCAGACATTAGTCGAGTTTATGGCATCATGCTGCAGCACTTCAATGTGCTCGTGGGCACCCTGTACGAAATTAGGCAGGTATACCAGTCTTTTTGGCTCTTCAATGTATATCTCAATTACTGGCTAGTCCTGAAACGAGAATATACGCGTAATTCAACACTACCGAATATTGGTGTGATGAATCATAGTGTGTCCAACATTTACTGAGCCATGGCAGTGTTGATCTTACGGAACGAAGAGTTAGCCAGTATTGCAGCCGCATAAGGAGGAATGTTGCAGTGGGAAGATATCTCGCGCTACGTTGTGACCACTTGCTGCGATGTTAATGACGCACGGGAGTAACAAGGTTTCGTGAAAGATGGTTACAACGGCCTTCACGAGTGACATTTATTCTTAGCAATGTACATGAAATGAAATTAAGACCAGAAATCTAGTTCACAGGATAAGCAGTTCACTGTAGCACACCACGGTTTCAGCTCGTATAGACTGGCAGAATGGTAAGTGTCACAGATACTTCTGATTTATACCGAGGTGTTCCGAGCGGTACTGGTTATGAGGCCTCAGCAAAGAGACACGCTATAGCTAGGTCTAGGCCTTGGGTCGTAGTGGAAGAGTTAATGTGGCCCTTTAGTTAAAATGATTGGGGGCACCTGTCTAGGATCCAACCGATATTGACTCGAGCCCAGGAGAGGCTCTGCAGGCTTTTAGTAAAGGCACTCATGTCGGTCGTCGGCTGCCATAGCCCATTAATGCCAAATTTTGCCGCACTGAGTTAACGGATACGTTCGTCATAAATCCCACATTGATTTCTGCGGTTATTTAACGCAAATTGCTTGTCTGTTAGCACCAACAATTTTAGACAAACGCTGCTGCTCTCGCTCATTAAGTGATGGCCGTCGGGCATATCGTTGTCCTTGGTGAGAGGTAGTGCCTGAAGTTACGTATTGTCGTCATACTCTCGTCACTGTGGATCTCGGAAAAATGAATTCCCTAACGATTTCCAAAACAGAATGCCCCATGTGTCTTGTTGCAGCTACCATTCCACGTTCAAAGTCTGTTAATTCCCGTCGTCCGGTCATAAGTAGCAGCGGAATCCTTTTCACATGTATCACCTGAGTTGAAATGACAGCTCCTCCAATGAACTGCCCTTTCATACCTCGTGTACGCAATACTACAGCCATCTGTATACGTACATTTCGCTATCCTTTTGTCGCCTCAATGTTTTAAGCTAAAGCATGTAATTCATTGAACAGCTGCTTACCATAACGCTCCGTATAGTACACGCAACGACGAAAACATTATGATGAATGCCCACTGCGTGTTTGAATGGGGCCTGGTGGCAGTGTGTACGCGTGACGAAGTAACTGAAGTATATATGCGGGGCAGAAACGAACACTGAAACAATCTAGCGAAGATACGCGCTGCAAGTGATGTAAGCGCATTTCACAATGAGCACTTTGTTATGACACGGCGCCGGGAACGATCATCCTGGCAAGGTCGAAGTTGACTGGCTGTTCGTGTGCTGCCATCGTGAGCGTCTTCGACAAATCGTTGAAGAACGGTGAAACTACGAGTAGGTGGAAAGGTGGACGTCAGAGGCTTACCGCTCTGTGAGACGGCTTGTGACGAATCTGACGTCAGAGTACAGTGTTGGTGTTTGGCGGGATTATCACGTTTCTCGTTACTGCAGATCATGGTACAGCTGGGGAATAGCTACAAGAACCACTCACCACCTCACGGACGTAAGCTCATGGGGGCAGTATTATATTTTTTGGGGCATTCACCTGATCTTTCATGGGACCAGAGACAGTAATCAAAGGCATCATGAAAACTGTAGAACACATAAACATACAGGGTGACAGTTATGGAACTATATGGAAGAAACGTATATTAGTTACAAACTGCGGCGTGTACACTCTTTATTCAACATGTAAACGTCGCTACAGATATTCGGATTTAGATTATGACGCGTTCAGTATGTCTTCTATCATTGGCGATGATTTGGCGCAGACGAATTGCGAAATTCTGCATTACCCGCTTAAGTGTCGAAACATCGATGATGTCGATGACCATCTGTATGGCTGTTTTCAGCTCAGCAATGATTTTAGGTTTATTGCTATACACCTAGTCTTTAATGTAGCACCACAAGAAGGAAACGCATGAGTTCAGATTCGGAGAATATGTTGGCCAATTGAGGTTCGTGCCAGTGGACTCTGAGTACCCCAGAGCCAGAAAGCGGTCCCCAAAGTGCTCCCCCAGGACATCAATCTCCTTTGACAGGGGGAGCTCCGTCTTGCATGAACCACATCCTGTCCAAATGAGGTCCTTTCTTCGAAAACCTTCACCTATCGTTCGGTAGTAACAATGCCATGGAGGAATATCGTACCGTTCATTCCGTGACTGGACATTCCACACCACACAATCACTCGTTGAGGACGAAGAGACTTCTCAGTCGCGAAATGCGGATTCTCAATCCCCCACATACGGCAATTTTCCTTATTGACGAACCCGACCAAATGAAAGTAGACATCGTCGCTAAATCAGACCACACAGCGCATACTATTTCTCCTAATTCCTCGCTGCCAACCGTGCAGTTTGGACTTCCAAACGCCAAAAATTCAGAATTTATCACGATTTTACTTCATATAGCTCAGTAATTGTCACCATGTATTGACGGTTTCATCCGTTCATATCTTGCTCGAAGGTGATGGAAATCGGAGCAGGACAGCTTGTCGTATCCTAAGGCCAGAATTTGGCTGCAGTAGTATGAGTAGCATCACAGTGAGCTCGCATTTATGTCTTGACCATAAAATTCGCCCGATCTCGAGGCAGACGCTATCGGGCGAGAGCTCCGCTTCCACAAACTCATGGTACGCAATTAACTGGTACTGCGTATTTCTGCGGAGACATCTAGTGCCACTTACATTCGGATACCGAACAAGGACTCTTCGAATCCACACCGCTCAGAATGGCTAATAAATTGCGTTCAAAATGTGGACCAACCCGCTGTTAAGTAAGTGATCATGATGTTTTGTTTCTGAGTGAATGTCCTACAAAACTGTTGTTTTTCCAATAAAATTCTTGCTGAAGGAAACTGATAAAACCAAATAAAGTTATTCCTATGGTTAGAATGGTTAAATTAGTGCGTCTATCATGAATTTAATTGACTTGGGCTTTATTTAATGCATCGAGATGCGACCAGTACGTGGTTATGAATTTCAACTTGAAAGAGGATTCCGTTATGAAACAGATGAAATTTACAGTTCATACAGAAACAGCGCAAATGGTCAGTGACAAATTATGGATCCAGTATTACGTAAAGCGCAGCGTACTGCATCAAAAGATTAGAGTTCCTTATACACTGACCAATATAAAATAGCAGCACCAAAAGGAATTTTGCGACATAAACGATAGTTGGTAGTGGTGTTCCTACATCTGGAAGATGATGCCTGAGCCGTGGCGGCTCCAATTCATTTCATCTTTATGTTTTCGGTGCCTTATTTCATTGGCGCCCCGATAAACGACACGAATTTAGCTTGTAGTTTTATGGCTGTAGGCTACACCAAGAGTAACATTAAAAATGGTTCAAATGGCTCTGAGCACTATGGGACACAACTGCTGTGGTCATTAGTCCCCTAGAACTTAGAACTACTTAAACCTAACTAACCTAAGGACACCACACACATCCATGCCCGAGGCAGGATTCGAACCTGCGACCGTAGCAGTCCCACGGTTCCGGAATGCGCGTCTAGAACCGCGAGACCACCGCGGCCGGCAGAGTAACATTAGCAGAACTTAACCGGATAAATTATTGCATACGATTCCATCCATCAGATTCGATCTGTGACGTCATACCGGACCCAAAAATGCAACACACATAAGATTTCAAAATTGTGACCAACACCCATAAACATTTCCATGACACCGAACTGAAATCGTTAATAACAGAATATTTGGATTTTAAAATAATAAATAAAGGGACAACGGCAGGAATACGGGATTCTGGGTGGGGAGAAACTAACATGTAATGTAAGAGCTTGACTTGAGAATCACGACAATAGTAGGAATCGACAGTTGAATTGACCTACACACTGTGATTTCGTGATGATGGTGCAAATTTTCAGTGAAGCTGGAGAAGGATATACGTACCAATTTGAAGTAGGATACTCTTGTTCGGAAACGAAAGAGTCGAAAGTCTTAAAAAAAGTCATTCAGATACATCTGATCTACCCGAAGCTCTTTGCTTTCCAATTTTTGGGAGGAAGTAGTAATGGTCAGATGAAGGGAAAAATGTTCAGTAAACATGGGCACAGATAAGATCATTAAAGAGGGGGAAGACCTCTGGACCAGACGGCATTATATCGGAAGTGGTGCAGTACCTCGCTCCTCAACTAGTAACACCTCTAACAAGGATATGCAACGAAGCATTGCGCCTCGGGACATTTCCCTCCATTTGGAAGCAGGCGAATGTCGTGATTATTAAGAAATGCCAAGAAAAAGACCCTAAGGAAGTAAAGTCCTACAGACCAATCTGTCTGTTGGACTTGTTGGGCAAACTGCTAGGGCGGTTTCTGGCTGACGCACTGACGGCACCCCGAGTGCTGTTGTGGATGAGCTGCAGGCAATTCGGTTTCCGGCAGGGGCGGTCAGCGTCTGACGCAGCTGCCCTGGCGGCCGAGGTCTACGGGTCGTCCCCACACAAGTACATAGTTGGCATCGTAGTTGACATTAACGGCGCCTTTGACAACCTGTGGTGGTCAGCGCCCTTCTCCTGCTTGCGGGAGGAGGAGTGTCCAGGACCGCTATATGGCTGTCTGAGTAACTATTGTATGGATAGAGAGGTGTGGCTATCGTCCCATAGCGGGTGAATTGGCAAAAATATCACAAAAGGGTGTCCACAGGGCTCTTCCCTGGTGTCACTATTTTGGGAGAGTAGTGAAGGTGATAGCCTAGGAGGACGACTTCCTCCTGCTGGTGGGTGGCCGTAGCCACAAAGATCTTGATCATAAGACTTAAAGGGCTACAACAATACTAGCACAATGGTGTCGAAGGACTAATATGAAAATTGTTCCAAACAAATCACTGTACTTGTTACTAAAGGGCCAATTGGCCAGAAATCCGGCTGTGAGGATTGAGGGCTCACCAGTCATTCGGCGTCGTCAGGCCCGGTATCTGGGTGTTATCATACACGAGAAATGAAGCTTCGCTCAACATACGGAAGCGGTAACCCAGAGGTCGTTAGAGGCCCTGAATAACCTTATCATGACTGGGCACAGGATATTTCATCTCCACCCGATCTGATTAGACTTTATCACAACACCATTCTCGCCTCCATCGTGGGTTACGGGTCCAGGGTCTGGGCACACAGGCTCGCGGGGGCGTGCCTGCCGTGGCTATGAGGAGGGTGCAGCACAATTTGCTTTTAACCTCGATCGTGGTTTACAGAACATGTCCTGGGGGAGCACTATTAATTAACATGCGATTATGTGCCTTGGACCTGAAAAAATCGAACACATTCTGGGGGTGCTGGTGGGGGACAAACTCGCAATTAAAAGGAGGCTGGAAGAAGTGTGGCAGGAATTTTGGGACAGAGAAGAGACAGGAAGAAGGACATACCAGCTGCTGCCAAATATTAGGGAACGACTTCAACTCTCGCACTTCAAACGCAGCAAGGGTTGCTGCACTTCCTTACAGGTCGTGGGTCGTACCCTGCATATCTTTGCCGGTTCGGAAAGAGGGCTACTCCCTCCTGTGACTGTGGTGCTGAAATTGGCACTCCGGATCACGTGATATACGAGTGTACCATTTTCGACGACGGAGCTACCGATTTAAGACACCAATTACCCAATAATGACACATACTTTCTGATTAGTGGCCCAACCATATTCAGGATCATCGATGGCCTAGCCAGCGAATCAGCAAAGGTCCTGCCAGGATATCGTAGGGATCATTTATAAATCGTGATCAAAATACGACACACCCGTACCTATTCCATTCCTCCTGGGCGTGGACTGGCCGATCGCCGTGACGGTCAGAATCCGCCACGTCTTGGACTAGGGGGAAGACGCGAAAAATCCCGGATTTGACTTACGTACACCGATAATGAGTCATAGTAGGCAGGTAGTTTTTTAAGTAGACTCAAGATTTCGGACACCCATTAACAGTACCTACACCTATTTAAAGGTTAAGGCCAGCCCAATGCCAGGGGCACGCCCACTGGGGTTAGCTCTCGGTGGGCCAGGCCACAAGATGTAAGTTTATAGATCATCTATCACATAGTGCGAGACGAGTGGGACGAGCTGACGGGACAAGGCTGTAAGCTCTTGCTGTGAGCACCCGGGGGCCACGGCTGTGGTTCCCAGTCACTACTTGGTGGGAGCGGCAACGGATGTCTTTAAATTTTATGTCTGGAGGAGGGAATGATGGACTAGTAACTCGTCTAACCTGAGGAGTGGCATTTCGCCGCCGTGGGTGCAGAGAAGGCGAGGGCTCCGGTGACAGAGCGTGTGGCTGCGTGAGTGTGCCCCGTTGGGTACGCTGGCGATGTGTACACGGTCGGGTGTGAGGAAACTTTGCATCGGAGTTCACCTGCTATTTCTCTGAAAAACCGCAAGTTAAGATGGTTAATGGTTTAGATGTTAATTGAAGAATTTTGGTTTGTGCAACCAGCGTCTTTTCTGCCTTGTGGCCCCGTGCGTTCGGGTTTCCTATCCCTGTCGCCGGTGTATTTATAGACAGTGCTCTTTTCCGCTTCTTATTAGTAGTGTCCGGTAGGAAGTGTATTTTTGAGCATTGATTATTGTTTTAGACTACATTTTTTTTCGCCTTGTGGCCTCCTGCGTTCGTATTTCCTGTCCTTGTCGCCGGTGTAATTATAGACAGTGTTCTTTTGGCCTCTTGTTAATTTAATATCTTGTTGTGCAAAAGTTTAAAAGAAGTTGGCTTCCTACATGTTCGGTAGCGAAATTGTATGCAAATTGGTGGTTTTTCTTTTGATTCATTACTTGGAAAGCTTTTATTTTTTTATTAAATGCTTTATCAAAGTCTGTTTTAAGTAAAATGGCTTGGCTATTAATGGTAAAATAAAGTTTTTTTTTTAATTTCGTTACTTGCAAAAATTTTGATTTGTTATCAAATATTTTGTCAAAGTCGGTTTGAAGTAAACTGGCTTGGCCGTTAACTGTAAAGTAAATTGTTTTGAAAACGCACTCATGCCTACTAGCTTTTTGGATCTGTTCCTAGTCAAGTGATAAAGATATGACTTTTAATGGTTGAAGTAATCAATAAAGAAATTGTAAATTGTAACTGGACAGTAACCAACTGGTTTTGGCCCCGTTTCCCAACTGGGGGTTTTCCTTGATTAATCGTAACACCCGTCTAAGATATAAGAACTCATTTAGAAACAAAGGAGGTATAACTATCTAAAGAAGTGACATGGATGAAAAGAGAAAAGCTACTGAAGGTTGGCTTTCTCTCCGGTGATACAGTGGTGCCACCTGCTGCAGCGCCCATGGCTGCGGCGGACGTGTTCCCGCCTCATGCAGAGCTCCACTTGCAGTCGCACGTTCAGGTTGGCGCTACACGCGGCTCCTAATAGGCTGTTTGCGCCCGCGGCCGTCACGGGTGCTCGCGCACAATGGCGGCTGGCAGGCACGCCGCGGGCTGCCGCTGACAACGAAGCGGGGATCCGACGCCGTAACGAGCCATTAAATCACACGCGGCCCCCGCCACGCCACTCGGCACCTATTCACATGCAGCGCGGCGGCGGCCCTCGCGTCCCGCCGGCGTGCGCTGCCGACGTGCTCGCAGCACCGGAGGCGTGCGGAATGTCAGCAGCGAGGGAGGGACCGAGAGCGCTGACTGACGCCGGCCTGCTGCTGCTGCTGACACCGTCGCTCTCCGACGTGACGAGTGGACCAGGAGTTGACATACTTAACCTGCCGGTAACATAAAGTGGATTCCTTTGTGCGATAAGCGGTAGAAGGACCTTGTACTTTATATTGCCGAGTCACATCAGTGCGAGCACCTGCTATAGCCCACAGTAAAATAACTTTGCAACATTAGTACAAATACACGGGCTAGTCACATTAATGTAACCACCGCCTATGTTAGATATCAAAGTACAATGAACAGCCACAGACGGCAGGTGGCTGCACTAGCATACGAGGGTATACAGGGTGGAAAGTATTTAAACCGACAAACTCTGGGAGGTTGTAGGGGTCATAAAAACAAATATGTTCCCCTCATTTTTTCCTATGGGGATTATATTACGCTCTTCAGTTGTTAGAGGGCGTATTACGCTGTTCAGTTGTAAACAACTACTGTCCACCAGTGTAGTAGCGCATTGTCTCTGTTTACTAATGGAGGGATACAACTGGAGTACGAGGTGCATTCAAGTTCTAAGGCCTTTGATTTTTTTTTTTTTATAATTAACTACTCACCCGAAATCGATGAAACTGGCGTTACTTCTCGACGTAATCGCCCTGCAGACGTACACATTTTTCACAACGCTGACGACATGATTCCATGGCAGCGGCGAAGGCTTCTTTAGGAGTTGGTTTTGACCACTGGAAAATCGCTGAGGCAATAGCAGCACGGCTGGTGAATGTGCTGCCACGGAGAGGGTCTTTCATTGTTGGAGAAAGCCAAAAGTCACTAGGAGCCAGGTCAGGTGAGTAGGGAGCATGCGGAATCACTTCAAAGTGGTTATCACGAAGAAACTGTTGCGTAACGTTAGCTCGATGTGTGGGTGCGTTGTCTTGGTAGAAACAGCACACGTCCAGCCCTTCCCGGATGTTTTTGTTGCAGTGCAGGAAGGAATTTGTTCTTAATAACATTTTCGTAGGATGCACCTGTTACCGTAGTGCCCTTTGGAACGAAATGGGTAAGGATTACGCCATAGCTGTCCCACGACATGGACACCATCATTTTTACAGCACTGGTGGTTACCCGAAATTTTTTTGGTGGCCGTGAATCTGTGTGCTTTCATTGAGCTGACTGGCGCTTTGTCTCTGGATTGAAAAATGGCATCCACGTCTCATCCGTTGTCACAACCGACGAAAAGAAAGTACCATTCATGCTGTCGCTACGCGTCAACATTGCTTGGCAACATGCCACACGGGCAGCCATGTGGTCGTCCGTCAGCATTCGTGGCACCCACCTGGATGACACTTTTCGCATTTTCAGGTCGTCATGCAGGATTGTGCGCACAGAACTCACAGAAATGCCAACTATGGAGGCGACCTGTTCAACAGTCATTCGGCGATGCCCCAAAACAATTCTCTCCACTTTGTCGATCATGTCGTCAGACCGTCTTGTGCGAGCCCGAGGTTGTTTCGGTTTGTTGTCACACGATGTTCTGCCTTCATTAAACTGTCGCACCCACGAACGCACTTTCGACACATCCATAACTCCATCACCACATGTCTCCTTCAACTGTCGATGAATTCCAATTGGTTTCACACTACGCAAAATCAGAAAACGAATGATTGCTCGCTGTTCAAGTAAGGAAAACGTCGCTTTTTTAAGTATTTAAAACAGTTCTCATTGTCGCTGCTGGCGGTAAAATTCCATCTGCCGTACGGTGCTGCCATCTCTGAGACGTATTGACAATGAACGCGGCCTCATTTTAAAACAATGCGCGTGTTTCTATCTCTTTCCAGCCCGGAGAAAAAAAATCGGAGGCCTTAGAACTTGAATGCACCTCGTAAGTACACCGATATGGGTGGACAGGGACGCCGTTGCACGGTAAGAACGCTGCAACTTGAGGAAGCTGTCTTGCAGCATTTGGAGCGGGATCCTCCAATCAGCACTCGTGTCATTACACGTAACATGGGGACGAATCAGACGAATGTAAGAACAGTCCTTCCAGAGCCATTGTTACGTCCATTTCACTTACAGCGTGTCCACAACCTGGAACCAGTTGATTATCCACCCAGAGCACAGTTTTCGCAGTGGTAGTTGGAACAGTGTGAAATGCATCCTACATTTCCAGTCTCTGTGTTGTTTACCGATGAAGCGACGTTCGGGCGTGCTGGAGTCTTCAACATACACAATTCGCATGTTTGGAGTGAGGATGACCCACGTGCAGTTATTCGTTAATGTGTGGGTCGGTGTTGTTGGGGACCGTTTAATTGGGCCGCATCTGCTACCTAGGCCATTAAATGGCAAGCACTATTACAATTTCCTCGCCAGAGCATTGCCAGAAATGCTGGAAGACGTCCCACTCCCTACAAGACAAGGCATGTGGTTCCAACATGACGGGGCGCCGGCACATTTCAGCCGTCGTGTGCGTCGATTCCTGGCCCGACGGTTCCCAGAAACGTCGATTGGCAGAGGTAGTCATGTACCATTGCTGCTCGATCCCCAGATATGTCCCCTCTGAACTTGTTTGTGTGGGGAGACATGCGCAACCTTGTTTACGCAACTCCCGTTGCATTAGAAGAGGATCTGGTTGCCCGGAGTAGCAGAACAATACAGGATAGTCCTGGGGGTTTCGCCCGCGTCATACAGAGCATGATCCGACGGAGTAACCTCTGTTTAAGTGGCAATGGAGACGTTTTTGAAAAGCTACTCTAACTGAAATTGGGTTGTGTTAATGTGTTGTCTCTTGCATAAAAAATGGAAAAGTGTTTGTTGGTTTAATCAATTTGCGGCCAGAGAAATCTTCCTCTACCGGTTTAACACTCCACATAGGAAAGAATGACATTAGGAAAAAAAAAATTGTTTTGGTGTCCCCTACAACCTCCCAGAGTTTGTCGGTTTAAATACTTTTCACCCTGTATAAAGTAATGTGATTTATCTGAATTCCAAAAATTTGCGTGGTCACTGGCTGTCGAGTCAGGGATGGAAGCATTTCAGAAACGGCTACGTTTGTAAAATGTTCGCCCGCCGCCGTGGTAAAAGTACACTTAGCATGGGAAAATGACGCTATCCAAAACCGTCGCCGAAGCATCTGTGGTGCACCAGAGGCCATGGATGAAAGGGGTGAAAGATGGCTGTGGAGACGAGGACGGGCGAAGAAACGTGCAACAGCTGACCAACTGACCACCCAAATGAATAATGGGACTACGAATAGTGTGGCCTGAAAGAACGTTCAGCGACCTTTGCTCCGTATGAGCCTTCGTGACAGGAGCATGGTTCATGTACCCATTCTGCTGGAATTAGCACACTAGTACCGCAGCCGGACGTGTATTGAGAAGCGCCAGGTGGCCTTTTGAGATGGATCACGTTGTATGCACCTTGGAGTAGATGGTAGTTGCCGTGTGCGGCGTGAAACGTCTGGAAACAAACACCCTTGCAACCAGTAGGCAGCGTTTTGCTCTGAGTTGTATTTTCGTGATAAGCCTCGGTGATGTCGTGATTGTGGAAGGGAGGAGGTCAACACAATTAGAATATCATAGCAACCTAAGTTACATGGACTGTTAGCACTGCAACAGATTTGTGTTTCCTTTAGTCGTATCTTGACAGTATTACACATGTACCCAAATAAAGATTGTAAAAAAATTCATATTCTGTTTTTTCGACAGATGTTACTCTAATTTCTGCTACAAAGGTAGGTGTTTGGCCGTACGTGGGCAACCAATTCTTAAATGTTTTATATTTTGACATGCACTTTCTGCAAGGCGGCCACGAATATATGTGGCGCTGTTTGAATGTGCATCGAAACGTTTACGGCACCTGGCGTGACCGAGTATTCCTCCCAGCAAACCCGGTTACGCTGGTCGTTGCTCATATGAAACTTCAACAGTTATGATCGAACTGTACAATTAATTAGTGAGGATGTCAAATTAAACACTTTTCAGCCGTCCAGTTTCCAACATTATATTATTTGGTGCCCAGTTTTAGTGTTTTACTACGCAATCTTCAGGCTCCTGACAGACGTGTAGGGAGAATCAAGACAGTGTCAGCAGGTGATGGCTGAAGTGATCCCTATAGCAAAAATGTACTAACACCAGTATTGCGGGCCCCTGTTTTGATCACAATCGAGGTAGATTGTGCACGTAGGTCAGGTCCTGAAGATGGCAAAACCGGAAACTTGTTGCCTAAAGAAATAAGGTGGAAAAGTTGACGGCTGAATGGTATTAAATTTGATATCCTCTATCGAACAGCCGAGTCCCGCAACCATCTCTAAAAAGATGGACATACTGAACCTTGTACAATTAATGGCTGTACCTGTTTTTCTATATTTTGCTAATGACAGTTGTTGACGTCTACTTCAAACTTTTTTTGTATTTAATGGTACGTATTCCTTTTTGTTCTTAAATATTGTTCGTTTGCAAATGACTTTTGTAAGACTTCTGCGATACTGAAAAAAAATTTAGCTTACCATATGTTACTTTGTTTATTTGTAATAGGTTATCAGACGATGGATTAAACCTGAAATCCCATATGACTGTAAACAACCAAACAAACAAATTCAGAGAAACTGTCTTTTTCGGATGTCACCGGAGGTATGGTATTGAACTGCAATTTATTGCTGTCAGCCATGGTCGACATTCGGTGTCTGTATTCCCCAGCGTCATTTATTCCGAGTGGCTACACACACAGGTATTCCTCTGAGTCGCATGACAACTGTTGAATATTAAGTTTCCTTTTTTTGTCATCTCAAATGCGTAATTCATTTAATATAATTATTGTTTGTTCAAAGAAAAACTGTGGGTTGTAAATCTGTCATTTCTGTCTGTGTCCGTTATAGGAAAAGAAATATAACTGCCTATAATGGAATCTGGTGCAATACAGCAATGTTGCCTTTAACCCACAAGAACTGAGGAATTAGATTTCCCGTTGAAAACTATCACCCCATCTCGTAGTACTCTTTAGGTGCCACGTCCCTGCGGGCGATTACTGTGAGAATCGAATTATGTCCCTTAACGTCAATGAGGTTTGCGCTCTTCAGACTCAAGCAGTGTACGAAGGTGAAGCAGTCAAGCTGGTTTTAAATGTTGTAAATACACACGGGAAGCATTCGAAACGATGATGACGGCTCAGAGCGTTTACAGTTCGCCCCAGCAGTAACATATGGCTAATGAAACGGCTTGTTGTAGATACCCAAATACACAGCTCACGTAGGCTACTTCACCGAATAACGCGTTCAAGCAAGTGTTGAATGTACACGACTGTTTCATACAGTACCTAAATTCCACACGTTAAATAATACTGGAGAAATTCATATCAGCAAGAATGTGGTTTATGTCCTTTGCGTAATGAATCGACAGCTTAACACGACATTTCTAGAACGTTTCATTACTCAAGAATAAACTTAAATGCAGACCAATACGTATGGAAAATTAATTAAAATGGAATACGTTAATCCAAGTACCTTGACGATCAACTCCATAATTAGCACAACCGTTTCACAAGTATCCAACGAGTGGAAGACCCCCTCCCCCCCCCCCCCCCCCAAAAAAAAAAAACAGCGAGCAAACGAGAGCTGCAAACTTAATGTCGCGGACTATAACCACCGTGTTTCATCGACTGCGACGACATTATACAAGGGGAATCTGCATCTGAGAAGCAGATGTTAGTGGGAAGTTCTGCAAAGACTTGACGTTTCATTTCATTTAAGCAGTTATGTGTGAAAAGATCGTTATCTGATACAATGATAGTACCTAAATTACACTGTAAGAAATACTGCAACCAGCCAGAAGTTTTCTTAATATGCTTTTATATACCATTAGTAGGTTCGAGCCTGAGCCAATCGTGAGATGGTAGCATAAACTTCTTTTACCTTTATGTCCTGCAATATAATATTTCCTACAGTGTATTTAATGAAAACATCTGCGGTGTTCTCCAATAAAACGGATAAAGTAATAGTACTACTAACACTGAAAAGACACGACCGACGATCTGAAGTGTCCCCTAAGAGAAACCTTCTATAATACACTTCAGGGATTTCGTTAACGACTAAGAACGAGGAGATTATGTTTAAACTGGAATGATGAAGTATGTTCGTTGACCGCTGTGGATTCTTTATTTACTTATAACGTGAATCTTCTGGAACGATTACACTTCCAATTATTATGATTATCTAACGACTTCAGCTTAAAAATAGTAATCAAATAAAGGAAATGTGGAACCACCAACAAAGGATGCCACTGGCAATGTTACCTGCAAGAACTGTTCAGTGCTACCAGTGCTGAAGAGCAAAACTTAGCACATGTGGGAATTAAATATTCAGGCATACTTCCATTCAATAAAATCTTTTCTGGGTTTGTGACCGCATTGTCAATATATATAAGACTGCCGGCGTTTTAGTCCCTGTTGCAAGCGACTTTATTCAGGATCTTTTCGCTTACTGCTGAACGAGTTCTTTTTTCTTTATTGTATTTTAATGCCCCATATAGAGTGGGCTGTCAAGAGTTTAGGAACCACTCTTCAGCGGAGAGACAGACTGTAAGTACAGAACATGGAGACATTTAAAACAACATAAAGAAGGAAATACAGGGAAAGAGACATATGCCAGAAGAAACATAAGAGAAGATGGTGTAAGAAAGAGGGTGATTCTAAAAATGGTGATAAGAATCTAAAAAATGTACACAAAAAACCACACATTGTGATGATTAAAAGATACACAAGACGGCGTAGCACATAACAATCACTGACAGCAACACTATGTACAAGTCCAGCATACAATTAAAATCACAGCTCTTCACAGCATAGGACAACAGCACCAAACACAACACCAACGACGATGAACAAACTGAGAAAGCCAGCCGTTGTGGACGAGCGGTTCTAGGCCCTTCAGTCTGGATCTGAGCGACTGCTACGGTCGCAGGTTCAAATCCTGTCTCGTCCACGGATATGTGTGATGTCCTTAGATTAGTTAGGTTTGTGTAGTTCTTATTTCTAGGGGACTGATGACCTCAGACGTTGTCTCATAGCGTTTAGAGCCATTTGAACCAATTTTTGAACAAACTGAGAGGATCTGGCAATGGGATGGAGGCGAGGGAGAAGGGAAGAAAGAGGAGAGTGGTCGCGCTGGCGGGGGGGAGAGGGTGAGGGACGGGGGGGGGCATGCCAAAGGAGGGCAGGAATGGAAGGACATGGGAGGGAAACAGTCGAGGAGGAGGTGCAGAGACTCAGGGGGTGGGGGGAAGGAGGAAAACCCATTCTGAGAGAAGGGAGGGAGAAGAAAAGTGGCGGATTTGTCCAGCAGGGGGGGGGGGGGGGGGGAACAAGGCCAGGATACAGCTGGTAGGATGGGCAGATGTCACAGCAAAGTTCACCATCTAGGAGAGGGAGGTAGTGGAAATTGTCCTGATGAAGGAGGTGGAGGGTGTGGAGGTGGAGAGAGGGAGGGATACAGGGGTAGAGGCACAGCAATGGGCGCAGCGTAAAGAGGAAGGAGGACACCAAGAGTTGAGGGGGGAGGGGGATCAAGCCTACAGACAGCTGTTGGAAAAAGAGGACGTGGGGGAAGGGGATAGGGTCATACAGGAGTCATGTGGGAGAAGGAAGGTGGATACGGAAAGCAAGGTGGGGTGTGTTTTGTTCTAGGATTTGGAGGGCCTTATAAAAGTGGGAAGGGGGAGCGGGAGTGTGGAAATCCAGAGCCAATGCTGGAAAAACAGAGGATACGATGGATGAGGGATTTGTAAATGTGGACATTGGTGGAAGGGTGCAATCCCAATGTCTGGCCAGAAAGGAGTTTCAGGAGCTGAAGGGGGGAATGGGCTTTCTTCTGGAAAGTCAGGAGATGAGGGGTCTAGGTGAGGTGACTATCGAGGGTGGGGCCAAGGTATCTCAGGGTGGGGGTCAGCTGGATGGGACGACCATAAATGGTTAAGTAGAAATCATGGAGACAGAAGGAGTGGGCTGAAGAGTTGTTTTTCCTTTATTAAATTTTGATTCCCCCCGAGGGGGCAGGCTGGCAGCAGCTTAGTACGCTGCTCTTCAGCCTAGAGAATTTTTAAAACACAATAAGATGAGAAACAATAAAAGAAGGTGATAAAACGGCAAAAGGGTGGGCGATGCTAATAAAATACAAAGGAAGCAGACAGATAAAATAGTAGACCGACAATTAAAACACATGGTGACAGTCTAGTTCCTGTTCACGATTGATATAAAAATCACACCCAGCGAGAGTACAATGTCCGTTAGCAACAGTTTGATAAAGACACACAACACTTAACAAGCACTGGAAGCACTGCACTAAAATGTCAGCGCGAAGATGAGACATCACAGCCATGGGCAAGTTGGGAGGGGGACGGGACCTGGACAGATGAGGGACAAGAAGAGGGTAGGAGAGGAAAGGCAGAGAAAGGAAATGCAAAAGGAGTTTGGAGAGAGAAGGGATGCAGAGACAGGGTGGGCAGGGAAGAAACAGGATGGAATGGGGGGAAAGGAAGCACAGAAAAATGACAGAGGAAGGGAGGGAGAGGTGAGGATAAGAGTTGTTAGGAGGGAGAGAGGTCATCATCTGGGAGGGGGAGTTGATGGAAGCCACCTTGGGAAAGGAGATGAAGGGTGTTGAGATAGAGGGTAGGGGGGACACAACACTGAAGGCGCAGCAGAGGGTAGCGGTTGGAGAGGTGAGGAGCAACCAGGAGATGAGGGGGATCAAGGCGGTGGGAGGTGTACAGTATGCATATAAGTTTGAGGAATACGAGCAGATGGGGGAAAGGAATCAGGTCATAGAGGATCTGCGTGGGGGCAGCAGACATATATGGAAAGTGATTTGGAGTGCATGGCACTCAAGGAACAGTAGGGACTTGTAGAATTTGGGGGGGGGGGGAGAGGATATACAGGCAGGACTGGCATAACAGAGGATGGGATAGATTAAGGATTTGTAGGTGTGGAGGATGATAGAGGGTTTCAACCACCATGTCTGGCTGGAGATGAGTTTTAGGAGTTGGAGGCAGTTGTGGGCCTTGGATTGGATAGAGCAGAGATGAGGGATCCAGGTGAGGTGACGGTCAATGGTTAGGCCAAGGTAGGTGAGGGTGGGGGAGAGGTGGACAGGACTGGTACAGATGGTAAGGAAGAAATTAAGTAGCCGGGAGGAGCAAGTGGTATTACCTATAATGATTGCCTGGGTCTTGGAAGGATTGATTTTGAGGAGCCACTAGTTACACCATGTGGCGTTTGGACCGTTGGAGGGTAGGGGTGAGGGCAGCGATTGTGGTGTCATTGACATACTGCAGTAGGTGTGATGGAGGGGGTGGGGCTTGGGGCATATCTGTCATGTACAGGAGGTAAAGGAGATGGGAGAGGACAGAGCCCTGGGGCACACCTTCAGAGGGGTCGATGGTGTGGGAATTGGCGTTATGGATGGTAACATAGGAGGTTTGGCGGGAGAGAAAGGAGGCAATCAGATGGATGTAGTTGACAGGAAGGGTGAGGTCTAAACAGGAGACCAGGATGCCAGACACAGTCATAGGCCTTATCGAGGCCGAGGGAGGCAAAAATGGTGGAGTGACAGGAGTTAAGCTGGAGGGAGAGGAGATGAGTGAGGTGGGAGTTGGTGATTGGCAGAGAAGGAAGGTCAAAAGCCACATTGGGTGTTGGGTAGGAGGTGGTGTCGGTGGATATGGTGATGGTTGCGCTGGGTTAGGATGGATTCCATGAGCTTGCTGAATACCGAGGTGAGACATGTAGTGTATTAGGAAGAGACATCAGATGGAGGCTTTTTGGGATTGGAGAACATCAGGACATGGAAGGTTTTCCACAGGTCGGAGTAGAGGCTGGTGGCATGGATTACTTTGTAGAGGATGACAAAGACTGCAAGGAAGGAGGGAGAGCAGTGTTTGAGGTAGTGGTAGGTAACGCGATCGTGGCCGGGAGCAGTGTTGCGTGTAGTGCAGAGTGTGAGGCTGATGTCCTGTGTAGTGACGGCAGTGTTAAGTTCATATGGTGGTGTGTGGCCCAAGTACTGGAAGCTAGGAGCAAGAGGAGGAACAGTGGTATCTTTACGGTCAATGACGTCAGGGAAGAGGGTAATCAAATTGGGGATCATCCCAGATGGAAAAAAAAAGGTCAGATGAGAGGCAAAGTTGTTGCCCTTTGTTTCTTATGTACCTGCAGACATGGCTGTTATCAAATTCTGATAGGCTGTTAGGATGAAGGCGAGGGATGGTGGAAGTGTTTATTACTGTTTGTATTACTAGTTTTCATTGGTGGAATCAAGACGTTTTGATTGGTGTTTGTATTACTGCTTGTGATTGGTGAAATCGGCGAATGGAAAACCAGGTGGCAGCTGTGACGTGGCGTTGTTTTCCTGCTTTCTAGCGCCGGCCGAGGCGCGCCAATACTCCATGTGCTTGCGGCCGCTGCAGTCCTGAGTGCTCCTGTATGTGTTGCTTCACGTGAGATATAGTCCCGTAGCGCTGTTATTGCCGACAGACAAAATGTCGGAAGTCGGTAGCCATCTTCTCTGCTCATGTTGGCCGGTCGCTTCGCTATTTCTGCTGCCCCTCTAATCTTCCTCCTGAAAGTAAGAGGCTATTTCGCCATTACGCGAGCTTCCCCAAAATCAATTTGTTTGCCGCAATCATGCTGGTGTTCTGCCACCGCTGACTTTGTGTGCTGCCTCAGTGGGATATATCTTTTGTGTTCTGTTATCCGTCTGCTGTTTGGTCGCCCCGTCTCGCCTACATACACTACTCCACATTCGCAGCAGATTTCGTAAACTCCAGCGACATATAATTTGTCATTGTATCTTTCCTTGTGCAAAAACATCTTTTGTACTGTTGCTGCTCGGCGAAGAATTTTGCCCACCCGTTCAGTGACACCGTGAACATAGGGCTACAGAGATAGTTTTTTTGCTTCTATTTGCTCTCCTCTATTTCCTTCATTCTTTGTCACCATAGTTTTATCTATTACTTTCATTCGATAACCATTGGCACAAAAAATTGACTTGAGGTTTTGTACTTCACCGTTTAGATGTTCCTCATCACTTATCCTGTGAGCCCTCTTGGTTGGAGTGCACAGGGCAGATCTCTTCTACATAAGGTGACTGATGGGAGGGGGCATACAGGTACCCGTCAGTACGAGTTGGCTTCCTATATACTCTACGGCCAAGTTTGACATCAGGCTTTCTGTAAATTTCCACGTCGAGGAATGGCAGAACCCCATTCTATTATCGGCGTAGTGAATTGGGTTTTACCGTGCTGCTAGTTGGCCGGCCTGGGTGGCCGAGCGGTTCTAGGCGCTACAGTCTGGTCGCAGGTTCGAATCATGCCTCGGGCATGGATGTGTGTGATGTCCTTAGTTAGGTTTAAGAAATTCTAAGTTCTAGGTGACTGATGACCTCAGAAGTTAAGTCCCGTAGTGCTCAGATCCATTTGAACCATTTTTTGTGCTGCTATTGAGGTGTCGGTGGAAATTTCGTAGCTCTTCTCTCCATGTGGCCAGATAACGAAAGTATCGTCAACATATTGGAGCCCACATTCTGGACGTAATGATACGGACTGGAGAGCTGTTTCGTTAAAAGCTTCCGTGAAAATGTCTGCTGCAATAGGTGAGAGAGGGGAACTCATAGCTACACCATCTGTCTGTTCATACAATTCCTCTTTCCACCTGAAATAGGTGGTCGTTAAACAGCGGTGCAGTAGATCGCAGATATCGGGTGCCATGCGTTCCTCTAAGATGTGTCTTGTACCAGTACATTCGAGAATAAAGACTTCACATGGAAGCTAACCATCATGTCTGTGGCCGAGATACACTTTTAAAAGTTCCACGAATTTGTGTGGCCCACCAAATGTCGGAGCTTTGAGGCGCCATTTCCTTTGCTAGACTGTCCATCGGTGTATTAATAGTACTCACAATTGGTCGCAAAGGAAAAGCCTATTTATGGACCTTCGGTACACCATATGTTCTTGGTACCTGTGGAAGTTAAAGGATGAGTTTGTCATTCAGCAGTAAGCAACAACACCCTAAAGAAGGCCGTCTGCAACACACATATCAAATGAAGTACTGGAGAAAACCGAGATAATGACCTAAAATATGAGCTTTTATCTGACTGACAGTGTCGTTAAAATGGGGAGAGTGGCATGCCACCACTCAGTAAGTCCGACAGGGACTTATAGTGGTGATGCCCTACTGTAGCCTCAAACCAGTGTCTTCAGCTGGCAGGTCCATGTGGCTACCTCGTCCATCTCGGCTCTATCGTCCTTTAGAGCTGCGAGGCAGAATAATTTCGTTACAAGATGTCCAGCAGCAGCAGTCATCAGTGACGTGCTTGTGCGTAAGTGCCAATGCCAGTTCACGCATTCTAAAACATAACTGCCGCTGCCAGTGTCTTAAACTGCCTTGCCCCTTGCTGCATGAGTTTTTGTAGTACCGCTGAGTTTGCTCTTTCAGCAAGCTAACCTGCGTCGGCCCTGTTGGATATTACGGTAATGACATCCTGCTCTCGCCTGCCGTCCGCGCCACTGTTATACACTGCAAAGGCTCACACTATTACTCCCAAGTACGGTCGGTACGATACAGTTTGAATAATGTCTTTGAATGGCTGTTTTGTTTCTTCTTATAGCATATGAAACCAAATATTTCAGTATTAATTCGTATAAGACAACTAACATTTAGTGGGATTTAACGCTGTTTCTTCTAATCCCTCTGGAGGCCTATAGAGCCACTGCAGAGAGAACAAGGGGTATCGTGGTGGGCCTAAATACGGCACCATTCTGTGTCAGCTTTTAACACATATAAATAGGCTTTAAGTTACGCTTTGCCGTGTGCCGTAACACCGGGTATTAGTAACGTCATACCATCGGAAAATACCTAGACGTAACTCAGTGCTCTGACAGCACAAGGCAGAGGAACGTGCAGCAGTTTTCCGTTTTCCCCCAGTGGGACTCTCAACTCGGCCGCGCTGGGCGGCTGCTGGGAATGTGCGTTTTACGAGCGCCCAATTGCCGCTCGTAACGGTTACGACGCGGTGACTGCAGCAAAATTGGACGCCGTGGCGATGTTTTGCCGCTGTTTATCTTTCTGCTCCCGTGGCGAGGCTTAATTAACGTAATAAACCGAAAACAGGCTCCGTCTGTTCACGCATTTGTTAAGATCGTAGTCTCTGTCGTGTCGCAAACTCATTTAAAGGTACTGTTTTTTAGGTTACTTTGAAGTTAATTGCCTATTGCGAATGTTGCAGTAACCGGTCACACACACACACACACATACACACACACACACACACTGTTCATCGATACACTCTCGGAAAGATTTTTGACGCAATTTCGATCACAGAGGTAATACCGTGAACATCACATCTGGTACTCTCACTGGGGTGGTGGACATTTGTTGTGGTGAGCTGTTACACAACTGACGACTGGTCGGTTACGCTTCTTAGTTGTCTCAGATGCTCTCGTGGCGTTTCGAAGTTATTGCCATTAGAAGGGCCAGTTGCGAATGGGAACTCCACTGTGGCTTTCTCTATTCATCTGCTGCTTTGAGAAAGGTTTTTTATTGTGATGTAGAATCTAGTGATTATTTTAAACTAACGTGTCATGACGGTATATTAACGTGCAAGTTACTTCCTGTGCTGTATTTTTCTTCTTGTTTAACTAACAGGGTGTCCCCGTAAGAACGTGCGAAAATTGAACAGGACGTAATGGATGCTCCACTGAACAATCTGAGATAGGGAACCTGTGGTCGAAGAAGCCAGCTTAAGGGTCTAGTAGGATTAAATTCACATTCCTTTTTAATTTGTTATTTGCGTTACATACCGTTAACTTAAAATACCATCACTAACACAGTGGACGTAGGATTTGTACTGCATCTTGCAAAATGTGCTGATGCATCATGACAAATATCCCTTGTGTGTTTCAAACCATATAAATAGCAGCTACAATTCTGACAGCTAATTCCATCTCTGTACGTACTGGGGTCTCATACACAAGTGATTTTAGATCTGCCAATACGAAATAATCAGAGTAATTCAGGTCAAGTGGCCTCGCAGGCCGTGGAATATTACCTCCCCTACCAATCCAGCAACAAGGAAATACTTTACTGATACTGCTCAGTTGTATTGTACTCTACGTCTCTGAATAGCATTGACTCATAGCACCTTCTGTATTGGACAGTGTAAATACGGTACAGCAGAACCACCTTTATAGACAAGAAAAGTAAACAAAATCTGCATCATGACTTCCTGGTAATTGGGGTCGTCCTTGTTTCCTTGCAGGAAATAAGGAATGTACGTGTGAATAATCAGCACAGTACGTGTAAGCTTAAACGCATATTAGCGGCAAATAAGGCGCCAAACAGTAATGCTAGACAAAGTGGTAGGTATCTCCGTAAGCTGTCTTCTGCAACTCCATGTTGCCTACCTCAAACTGTTCAGTGGAGTATTCTCTGTTTCCAGTTACATTTTTAAACCTTCTTACGGAAACACCCTGTATATGTGCGTTTCTGATTCGTGTTGTTGTACCAAGCGTTGATGTGTCATCTACAGTCAATATCTGTCTCTTTTTCCGTCTCTTGCTAACGTCATTTCTTCAGCATTATTTCTGTTCTTTAGATATTTATTTTGATACAATCGTCTCAGTTGGACAATATTTCGCAATGTCAGTGTTAAGATAGTGTTGTAGGCTATCGTGACCGTTGTCATAGATGGCAAAAAACTTCTTGGTTATTATGTGACGTTACTTTTCTCTTCCCCATTCATTCTTCGAAATTCAGTGTTTCAGCTGCTGTCTTCTTTAAGAGTCTTCTGTGTCCACAGTTGCCTAAACACTGTCGAAAACAAGGTTTTTCTTTCTTTTCCTTATCGTTTTCCAATCTATCAATGTGGGTCGAGTTGGCGACTATATAACCGCTCTCCAGCCAAAGATTTGTGTTTCACAATCTTTCACAATGTTGGTCGAGTTGGCAGATATATAACCGCTCTCCAGCCAAAGATTTGTGTTTCACAATCTTTTCTAACTACATAAAATGCAGGATGTATTCGCACGATTCTCTCAACGAATTTGAGTTATTGTGAAAAATAATTCATGCTACTAAAAAAAATGGCTCTGAGCACTATGGGACTTAACATCTATGGTAATCAGTCCCCTAGAACTTAGAACTACTTAAACCTAACTAACCTAAGGACAAAACACAACACCCAGCTATCACGAGGCAGAGAAAATTCCTGACGCCACGGGAATCGAACCCGGGAAACTGGGCGCGGAAAGCGAGAACGCTACCGCACGACCACGAGATGCGGGCAATTCATGCTACTATTTGTGGATCACCGTCATTGGATAGATAGTGATAACAGTTAGTGAAAGATACGGGATATGTTTACCACGGTATTAATGTTGTGCTGCTGAGAGAAAGGGGTGGCGGGAGCTTCCTGATAGCCGCCTGCATTCCTCGCACAACGTGGTTGGGGCTATTGCTGTCATCTCCACTAAAACTGCTTTTACTCTTACAGATCTCAATTTACTCTCACACTTCCGACAGTAAATATTGCATTTTTTTCTAACACTCATACTTTATCACATCTACATCCTAGCTTCTGCCCTTCTGGTTGCGGGCGTTCAAATAAAACTGTGGTGGCCCTCAACTACTTACCCTCAAACTCAGAGTTGAAAGATTAAAGGTTTTGGCTGGTTTCGTTGTCTAGGGGCTGAGATACGAAGTTGCCGTATTACAAGCAAAATACTGCTGATGCTGCAGAATACAATATGAATATACACATGAATCGAATCGTCGAAGGCTTCTGTCACTCGGCAATTGGGAATTTTGAATGTAACATAGAAATTCATAAATGGGTGATTGCAATTAAATAAAATCTTCAGGTACTATTTTAACGACTTTAAATGATGTGAATGACAGAAGAAGTATCTTTAAAAATACCCTTTACTGCTGCAAAACACTTACTGGTGTCGAAGGACCCGCAATGAAATCATATATAAGTTGAATAACAGGGAAACAATAGATTCTTCCTTCACATAATTAATTACGAACAACAGCATAGTTCGCGCAATATTCACTTCTCAACGCATAGTACGTCTTCAATGCAGAAGCCACGAAGTCTCACAAGTGCACAGGTCGGCACTAAGAAATATTTCTATCTACCGCGACCACGCGCAAACTGCTCCTCTCTCCACGCAGTTCCTGTGACTCACCATCGCGCCTTCCCTTCCAGCTCGCCTCAGTGTCCTGCGCGACCCGATGCTCCTCCCCCTCTCCCATACAGTCTCTCCACTCTTCGGTAGTCGCCTACCATAGTAACGAGCGCTGTGATTGGCTAACGAGAGCTGTGATTGGCTAGGGCGCTCCCTTCATGTCTCCAAGTCAACGCACACTCACAAACATTTTGAAACACACACGAAATACTGGATTTACATTTAAATAACTTGAAATTGAATAAATATTCCTGCGGCTGGGCCTCAAGCACTGTCCAACACACATTATTAAATACAAAAACAAATTACATAATCATATATCAAATGGTTAGAAGCAAAGGTAGGCCAGTAGCCTAATGTCTGTGTGCTTTCTAAAACACAGTAAATATTTGACCAACTTCTTCATGAATAGTATGTATCGGATATTAAACAAAGACATAGACGAATAAATATGTTTACAAGCATGCTGCTACGTTTTTTTCGTGTAACTGTGGAGTACTTATGACCTGACGCTGTCACTAGTAATCGGCGACTTTAATCTCCAATAACTCATGTACTATTCAAGTTACGTGCCTATAACTCATACCAATTTTGGTTTACAGTAATAGCTTTCTAAAGACACGTCGATCGACAAAATCGGATGAATCGTTTAAATTTTGGAAATTCGTTGCTGGATGTTACTTGTATAATTTACAGTCTGATACTAAATTTTAAACTAATAGAAATATTGGAAATCTGATTACACCATCACAATCATCGTTCAAATAAGGGTAATTTACATGTTTCCTTTTGAGGTATCATGATTCCTCTGGCTACTATTAATTTCTTCATGAACTGTGAATGTCTGCCATTATAGTTTCACAATGTCCGCCATTTTTGGCACTCCTGGCATACAAATCTCCTTCATCGACACAAAGCCCACTCTTCGAGACAGGATCAACATGGAATTCCCAGGCACGCAGTCAGCGTGGACCACACGCTGGAGCTAACCCTCTTGCTCCAGCTAACATTCGGTACCAGGCGGTTTCTGACGGGCCCCTGCTTGCCAAGCGGCCCGTGCACCCACACCAACACTGAACTTAGACCATTTTCAGAGCGAGACAACTCACCCGTTGCCTCACACTAGCACCGTTCAGTTCATAGAAGTACACATAAAACAAATTACAAAGAACAGAATTAAATAGTGTTTACATATTTTTTGTAGTGGTGTGGGAGTAGCATGAATTTCGAAACAAGTTAAACTAACACGAATTATGAACGAAACGGCATATTAAATAAATGAATGCATTTCAGTTATGCATAAACAATATTTAGGTCAAGAAATAAAAATTTTTAGATGCAGTTTCATTTATGTGCCATATTGTAAGCAGTTCTTGTGCCACTCACTCAGTTCTAGTCGCCTTCTTGTACTGATTTTTCCGTCGATTTACACACGCTCACACAGATTTTAGCACGAAGAATTCATCAACTCACATCAGCCTTTTGTCCAAATCCCTCGCAGAAATCGTGTCAGCCTCTGAATTCCGAGCTCCACCGTTTTGCTTTACAAATCTGTCTACATTGAAAACCAAAAGTAGAATCCTGTCAACAAACCATTTTCCAAACCCAACCAGGATCCTAGCTAAAGATTCCCTCCAGCGGAAAATGATACTTTAGGAACCAAGTCACAAGGCAAACGACTGAATTACAGTAAGCTCTACTTCCCACACGTTCTATTTAATTGACTTTAATAAATCCTTCCTATATCCACATACCATAAAATGCGTGCACATACATTTACAATTTTAATATCTTTCAAATTGACCACTAAATTCTTTGCCACACTCTTATACAAAGCATAAAATCAATACATATGTTACTGAAATCCACATGGTCACTGAACTACATACACCTTCGGTGCCTATACTACCCTCTCTTGCACACGTACATTGCCACATTATACTAACAAATTACTAATGACTGCCGAAGTAAAACATATCAAATCATCCCTCTTAAATTACTACGACTAATTACAAATTAGAACAGCTTTTCATTTTCCCCTTTCTGTACGTAATCTTGATTGTATGAATCACTTCCTTCATTCCGTTATGCATATCGACGTCCTCACTCCAATCCTCAGTAACTATGGTATGAGCAATTTGATTTTCACCTGTTGAAAGTCTTTTAAATTTTACTTTCATTCTGAAATTCAATTTCTAGGCATTCCTCTACACAATTGAGTTAAGTTTTGTATTTGCACAGGAAGTCAGTACCTAAAACTGTCTCCTTTACCAGAACACTCACTACGAAACTTTCTACCTCGACTTAATTTTTTCCACATTAAAATTCTAAAAGCATTTGTTGTCTTGTTGGCTTACTCATACCACCAACTGCAATTTTAATCTGAACGCTAGTGACTGGGAAGAATATGGTTACATATTTTTTTATTAAGTCCTTAAAACTTTCGACACCGCTGACACATCTCAATCTAGAAATGTCTCTACCATTTCTTTGCCAACTTCAGTTTCAATAATTTGCTGTACATTTACCATTTGCTTGCCTTCTAAATATTTCTCCTTTAATATAT
This sequence comes from Schistocerca gregaria, assembly GCF_023897955.1. Lineage (NCBI taxonomy): Eukaryota > Metazoa > Arthropoda > Insecta > Orthoptera > Acrididae > Schistocerca > Schistocerca gregaria. Next base: position 932,422,657 of record NC_064920.1, on the reverse strand, counting down.
CATTTTCTACATCTCGTACCTTCTCTTCCAATTCTAGCGTACACATATCGTGTTCTATCCATCCCTCAATCTCATTTTCATCCCAAAATAAGTCATTAAATATTTCCTTCAACGCAAATTCATTTCTTCCCTTTTCTAAACCTCTAGCAATTTTAAACTTCTTCGTTTCCACATATGTGGCAGTAACGCCGTAACGTTCTACCATATCAAAGCCAATCAGTCACACTAAAATCACACTCCTCATTCATATACCAATTCGTACGAACTTCATTACAAAAACTACCCCGACCCACACTATTTACTTCAGCCCTCTCTAAATTTTCTGTTAGTTCTTCCACACCTTTCCCCGATTCACTACACACATCATGCACAACTTTACTCTATCCCCTCCAAAATATCGACACCAGCAGCTTCAACAGAATTACGCATCAATTCACTGTAAAACACTTTTTCTTCTCGAAATAATACATCGATATCTAATCCATCATCACCATAAATATTCACCTCAGCAACCTTATCTGCTGATACAACATTTGCATCACTACATAAATTCACATCAGAAACCTTACATTCCTCCGCCGACATATTAACTTTACGTGAATCGTACACAACTTTATCCTCCGTCACTACATTGCACAAATTGCTGCTACCTTGTCATACAATTTTGGGACTACTAGACTTGCTACATACTGCTGTGATCGGACAAAAATCAGCACACACTGCCACTTCTACACACTTTTCATCCAAATGAATGCCGGCTCTACATTACATTCATTCTCACATTCGTACTCTGACAAACGGTTTAGATCCACACACTGTTCAAATGTTCAAATGTGTCTGAAAGCTTATGGGACTTAACTACTAAGGCCATCAGTCCCTAAGCTTACACAATACTTAACCTAAATTATTTTAAGGACAAACACACACACACACACACACACACACACACACAAACACACACACACACACACACCCATGCCCGAGGGAGGACTCGAACCTCCGCCGGGACCAGCCGGATACACACACTCTTCAATAAGTTTCGTTTCACCTTCATTCACGACTAGAAACGCGTAAATTCCTTCCTCCAAAGTATCAACACCAGTAGCTTTTACATCATGATATAAATTACCATTACTCCCTTTAAACAAAAATCATCTATGTCCGCAGATACATTTTTAACTTCAACCGCCAGCGAGACCAATGCTAAGCCTCTCTTAGTAATACTAACGCTTTTCGCCGAAACACAATCACCCTCACTTGCAGCTGGCGAGACCAAAGCTACGCAGCCTTCAACTAATATCGACGCTTTTCACCGACTCACAAGTACTTGCTACTACACCACCTTCCTTAGTGCAATTACTGCTATGTGCTAGTACCTTTTCAGAGCTCTCCACACAATTTGCTTTCACAAAATTCATCTCCTCTTTAACTTCTTTTTGAACCACTGAATCTTTCCATTCATCACCATTCAAACACTCATTCATCACACCTTCATAACTTACATGATTCCCCACAAATTTATTCCCTTTACTTCTACTTAAATCTCTCAAAAATCTATGATTCCGCTGTTCCCGCCTGCTTTTATTGAAAGAGCCACCTACATAGCATTCCTCTTTAACATACTCCATATTACATATCTGTTGCCTTTCTCCAAACCTATCATTTCTATCTTTACCATTCACTCCAGTCCTTCACATCTTTTGTTTAGATCGGCATCCCCAGACCTGAGATGTGGTGAACATCAGTTTCCCGTCCGTGTATTCGCAGTTGCACTTCACGCGAATTTCTCCCGTCAAATCTGCGTTCCTTACTTGGGTCCCGTTCACAGAAGTTATCACTCTCGTTGGTTCCCGACCATTCTGCTCATTCCAGCTACTGTCTCCCTGAGATTTAATTTGATTTCTCTCACGCTTGTTATTTTAGTAATGATTATTTGGATTCCCATTTTGATAACTACCACCCGGTTTGCTCTGAGTTTCGAAATTCAAATTTTTCTACAAATTCTAGAAATTCGTCCACGAAATCACATGGACTATGGACAAGATCCGACTGCAGATTTTCAGGGAATCGTCTTTTTAACGTGGCGATTTCCTTTGAATCCACTAACGGATGTTTCACATGCATAAGCTTGCCAAGTTCACGATTGCAAAAGTCTCTCATCGTCCCATTACCATACCTAAAACTCGGCCCGTTTAAATATTCATTTTGGATCCGCGTCTGTTTTGCCTCACTCCAAAATTTACTCAAAAAACACTTTTCGAACTTTTCGTACGATTCGCACGAACTACATTTAACATTTGCCCAAGACTGTAGGTCTCCCCCCAAATGCCATTTAACGTATTGCATTTTCGATTCGTCCGACATGCCGAATCTATCCAATGACGAAGTGTCCCTACACACATCCAATAAATTTACTGTGTGATATCTTCCGTCATCTGTGTAACACTTCACAGATCCGGTATTTGCCCAAGGGATATTTATAACCGGCGTGGCCTGCTGGGAGGCTAACGAATTTAAATCACATTTTATCTGTTGCATTTGTTTTTTAAATTAATTTTCACTAATGGTACTGACCCTATTTTATCTTTAATTCAGCCCATATCTTTCGCCCCTCACCTACACTATTGGCAGTGTCACTAACTACTAAATTTATATCGCTTTTATGAGCATCTTGCGCTTTTATGTAATCGCTTAATTTGCCCCCTAGCTCTGTCTGTATATTATCCATTTTTTCCTCAAGATCTTTTTTCGCTGATTTGATTTTAGATTTTACTATTACAATGTTGTCTGTAATTTTCCCCATATCCACTCGGACACATTTTAATTTATTTTCGGTTGCTATTTCGGGTTACCCATAATTTTTTAAACTTCCTCTTTCCAGCGGTACGTATTTCAATATGCATTGTACCTAGATCTGTTCGAATTGTACTGATATTATTTGCCATTGTATTCATCTTATTTCCCAATCCCTGGATCATTTGTATTAGCTGATACATCAAATATCCCCCACATTCATCCCCTTGTCTAAATTCCTACTAGTTAAATTTTTGCGCTCTGATTTCTGTCTAATAGGCTCACATCTGTTTTCAGAATTACACATAGTAGGTGACTGTTTTATATTCGCGATATCTACAAGTGGAGCTTCAACTTCAGAGTTAAACACTATATCTCTATTTGTGCAGGAACTTATCTGGTCTGAGATGGTTCCCTCTGCCATGGTGGTGCCGTCGGTTGTAGCGGAAGACGACATTGAAGACTGCCCTGGAGTAAGACGCTACCGTCGTACTGCTGTTGATCTGCGTCCGCCAGAGACATCTCATGATGTAACTGTATCTAATGACGGTTACTGTCTCCGATACTGCTGTCCGTTAAACGCGCTAACTGCTGCTGTTCCCTGCCCTCAACATATTTAGACTCTGAGCCTCAACGCAAATTGTCCTTAACTTGAGATATTAGGACCTCTATCGAAACATGTGTTAATTGTGTAAATTACTGCGTAATTTCACTACTTCCAGAAACAGCATAGTATGCTGAATAACATAGAGCAAAGGAATTACCACTTAGCAGGGCACAAATCCCTGACGATAAATCTCCAATTGCAGGCTTTCAAAAATAAAAATGGGATGGCCCTCAACTACCTACTTTCAGACTCAGAGTTGAAAGATTAAAAGTTTTGGCTGGTTTCATTGTCTATGGGGTGGGATTCGTAGTTAGCTCATTACATGCCAAATACTGCTGAGTCTACGGAGTACAATATGAATATACACGTGAATCTAATGGTTGAAGCCTCATATCACTTGGCATTTGAGAATTTTGAATGTAACATTCATTGGATGGCTATGCGAGAGGCGTTCAATGGATTCCACAGTAAAGTTCTATGTACTGACTTGGCAGGAAATCCTAAGAAATTTTCGTCCTATGTCAAAGAGGTAGTTGGATCAAAACAAATTGTCCAGACACTCTGTGACCAAAATGGTACTGAAACAGAGGATGACAGACTAAAGGCCGAAATACTAAATGCCTTCTTCTTCCAAAGCTGTTTCACAGAGGAAGACTGCACTGTGCTTCCTTCTCTAGATTGTCGCACAGTTGACAAAATGGTAGATGTCGAAATACACGACAGAGGGATAGAGAAACAATTAAAATCGCTCTAAAGAGGAAAGGCCGCTGGTCCTGATGGGATACCAGTTCGATTTTACACAGAGTACGCGAAGGAACTTGTCCCCCTTCTTGCAGCGGTGTGCCGTAGGTCTCTAGAAGAGCGAAGGGTTCCAATGGATTGGAAAAGGGCACAGGTCATCCCCGTTTTCAAGAAGGGACGTCGAACAGATGTCCAGAACTATAGACCTATCAGTTGTAGAATTTTGGAACACGTATTATGTTCGAGTATAATGTCTTTTCTGGAGACCAGAAATCTACTCTGTAGGAATCAGAATGGGTTTCGAAAAAGACGGTCGTGTGAAACCCAGCTCGCGCTGTTCGTCCACGAGACTCAGAGGGCCATAGACATGGGTTCACAGGTAGATGCCGTGTTTCTTGACTTCCGCAAGGCGTTCGATACAGTTCCCCACAGTCGTTTAATGAACAAAGTAAGAGCATACGGACTATCAGACCAATTGCGTGATTGGATTGAGGAGTTCCTAGATAACAGAATGCAGCATGTCATTCTCAATTGAAAGAAGTCTTCCGAAGTAAGAGTGATTTCGGGTATGCTGCAGGGGAGTGTCATAGGTCCGTTGCTATTCACAATATACATAAATGACCTAGTGGATGACATCGGAAGTTCAATGAGGCTTTTTGCGGATGATGCTGTGGTGTATCGAGATGTTGCAACAATGGAAAATTGTACTGAAATGCAGGAGGATCTGCAGCGAATTGACGCATGGTGCACGGAATGGCAATTGAATCTCAATGTAGACAAGTGTAATGTGCTGCGAATACATAGAAAGATAGATCCCGTATCATTTAGCTACAAAATAGCAGGTCAGCAACTGGAAGCAGTTAATTCCATAAGTTATCTGGGAGTACGCATTAGGAGTGATTTTAAATGGAATGATCATATAACGTTGATCGTTGGTAAAGCAGATGGCAGACTGAGATTCATTGCAAGAATCTTAAGGAAATGCAATCCGAAAACAAAGGAAGTAGGTTACAGTACGCTTGTTCGCCCACTGCTTGAATACTGCTCAGCAATGTGGGATCCGCACCAGATAGGATTGATAGAAGAAATAGAGAAGATCCAACGGAGAGCAACGCGCTTCGTTACAGGATCATCTAGTAATCGCGAAAGCGTTACGGAGATGATAAATAAACTCCAGTGGAAAACTCTGCAGGAGAGACGCTCAGTAGCTCGGTACCGGCTTTTGTTAAAGTTTCGACGACATACCTTCACCGAAGAGTCAAAAAGTATATTGCTCCCTCCTACGTATATCTCGCGAAGAGACCATGAGGATAAAATCAGAGAGATTAGAGCCCACACAGAATCATACCGACAATCCTTATTTCCGAGAACAATTCGACACTGGAATAGAAGGGAGAACCGATAGAGGCACTCAGGGTACCCTCCACCACACACCGTCAGGTGGCTTGCGGAGTATGGATGTAGATGTAGCTGTAGATGTAACATAGAAATTCGTAAATAAAAGATTGCAATTACATAAAATCTGCAGGTACTACTTTTAACGACTTTAAATGATGAGTACGATAGCAGAAGTAACTTTAAGAATGCCGTTTATGGCTGCAAAACACTGGTGTCGATGGTAGAGCAATTAAATCAAATATAAGTTGAATAACAGGGAAACAATAGATTACTACTTCACGTAATTAGTTATGAACAACATTATAGCTCGTGAGATATTCACTTCTATACGCATACTATGTCTTCACTGCAGATGCTACGGAAGTCTCACTAGTGCACCAGTCGGCACTACGAAATATTTCTATCTACCGCGACCACGCTCAAACTGTATCTCTATCCACGTAGTTCCTGTGACTGCCCATCGTGCCTTCCCGTCCAGCTCTCCTCCGTGTCCTGCGCGACCCGATGCCCCTCCCCCTCTCCCATACAGTCTCTCCATTCTTCGGTAGTCGCCTACCATTGGATCGAGCGCTGTGATTGGTTAGGGCGTTTCTTACACGTCTCCAAGACAACACACACTCTCAAACACATTGAAACACACACGAAATACTGGATTTACATTTAAATGACTTGAAGCCGAATAAATATTCCTGCTGCTGGACCACAAACACGCTCTAACACATATTAATAAACACATAAACAAATTAAATAAACATATATTAAAGGAATAAAAGCAAAGTTAGGTTTACCCATAATAGGTTTAACATCAGAAGAGGCACCAATGTTAGCTCTGAATAGGGGATCATGGAGGAATTTATAAGAGGGCTATGCTCCAGGCTGAACGCTGAAAGGCATAATCAGTCTTGATGATGATGATGATGATGATGATGATGATGATTCTGAACTCGCCATTTTAGCTGCTGCATACACTATTTGACGCAAAATCCCCAATATTGGCAAAGTTTTATAGAAGTTCGAAATAGGGTGCGTACTTCAATGCGAGATGCCTTTAATAATTTCCGTAACAAAATTCTGACTCGAAATCTACCAGAAAACCCAGATAGATTCTGGTCATACATAAAGCTCACCAGTGGCAAGACACAATCAATACCTTCACTGCGCGATAACAACGTTGGAGTCACTGATGGTGGTGCCACTAAAGCAGAGTTATTAAACACGGTATTCCGAAACTCCTTCACCAAAGAATACAAAGTAAATATTCCCGAATTCCAATCAAGAACAACTGCCAAGATGAGAAACAGAAGTAGATATCCTCGGTGAAACAAAGCAGCTTAAATCACTTAAGAGAGGCAAGGCCTCCGGTCCAGATTGTATAGCAGTCAGGTTCCTCTTAGAGTATGCTGATAAAATAGATCCATATTTAGCAATTGTATACAACCACTCACTCACAGAAATATACGTACCTAAAGACTGGAAAACTGCTCAAGTCATACCAAAACCCACAAAGGGAAGTAGGAGTAATTCGCTGAATTACAGGCCTATATCACTAACGTCGGTTTACAGAAGGGTTTTAGAACATATACTGTATTCGAACATTACGAAGTACCTCGAAGAAAACAATTTATTTACATATAGTCAGCATGGATTCAGGCAATATTGTTGTTGTGAAATACAACTCGCTCTTTACACTCATGAAGTATTAAGTGCTATCGACAGGAGATGTCAAATTGATTCCATATTTATAGATTTCCAGAAGGCTTTCGACACCTTTCCTCACAATCGTCTTCTAATCAAACTGTGTGCCTACGGAGTATCACCTCAGTTGAGCGACTGGATTCGTGAATTCCTGTCAGAAAGGGCACAGATCGTAGTAATAGACTGAAAGTCATGGACTAATACTGGAGTAATGTTCGGCGTTCCCCAAGGAAGTGTTATAGGCCCTCTATTGTTCCTGGCCTATGTTAACGACATAGGAGACAATCTGAGTAGGTGGCTTAGATTGTTTGCAGATGATGCTGTCATTTAACGTGTTGTAAAGTCATCAGATGATCAAAACGACTTGTAAAATGACTTAGATAAGATATCTGTATGGTGCCAAAAGTGTCAGTGGACACTGAATAAAAAAAGGTGCTGAGTTATTCACATGAGTACTAAAAAAAGTCAGATAAATACCGATTACGCAATAAGTCGCGCTAATCTGAGGGCTGTAAATTCAACTAAATACTTAGGGATTAAAATTACAAATAACGTAAATTGGGACGATCACATAGATAATATTGTGGGTAGAGCAAACCAAAGACTGCGATTCATTGGCAAAACACTTAGAAGGTGCAACAGGTCTACCAAAGAGACTGCGTACACTACGCTTGTCCGCCATATTCTGGAGTATTGCTGTACGGTGTGGGATCCGCATCAAGTGGGACTGACGCATGACATCGAAAAAGTACAAAGAAGGGCAGCCCGTTTTGTATTATCGCGAAATAGGGGAGATAGTTTCACAGACATGATACGTGAATTGGAGTGGCAATCATAAAAACAAAGGCGTTTTTCGTTGCGACGGGATCTTCTCATGAAATTTCAACCACCCGTTTTCTCCTCCGATTGCGAAAACATTCTATTGGCACCCAACTACATAGGGAGAAACGATCATCACGATAAAATAAGAGAAACCAGGGCTCGCACGGAAAAATTGAAGTGCTCGTTTTTCTCTCGTGCCGTTCGAGAGTGGAACGGTAGAGAGACAGCAGGAAGGTGGTTCATTGAACCCTCTGCCATGCACTTTATTGTGAATAGCAGAGTAATCACGTAGATGTAGATGTACAGATTATTATTTGCAGCGAATTAGCTGCGATGCATGAAAGTAAAAGTGGGCGGTTAGATCTTATGACTACATCGAGCTATTATTTTTAATCAGAGCCGTGCATATCCGAAGTACCTGAAGTATAAGTAACCGCAGGTAAAGACGCATATGGTTTTCTCGTACAGGATGTTGTTAGGAAGAGCAACTACTTTAGCAGTAACCATTACGTACCGTAGCATTTCCGTCGGAGATTACTTCCGTCCTCGCCGCTGCCTGATAGCGCAGCGTGTAGGAATCCAAACTGTGCTAATTTTGAACCCAGTATCGCTGCTGGTGAGACTGTCTGTCATGCAAATGTGTGTTGCCTCCTTTGCAATGAGCAATCAAAGGACGATACTAGAGGAGTAATTCTGATCTTGTCGTACATCATACAAGTTTCGTGTTAAGAGAAGCCGGCTGCAGTGGTCTTTCGGTTATAGGCGCTTCAGTCCGGAACCGCGCTGCTGCTACGGTCGCAGGTTCAGATCTTGCTCGGGCATGGATGTGTGTGATGCCCTTAAGTTAGTTAGGTTTAGGTAGTTCTAAGTTCTAGGGGACTGATGACCTCCGATGTTAAGTCCCATAGTCCTCAGAGTCATTTGAACCACTTTTTTGTTAAGACAATGCTCGCCCCTTGAAGGTTTTCAAGTTGGTCCAGTTGCTTATCTTGATGCTATTCATCGTAATTGTCTTGCATCGTGCAACACGTATGAGAAATATACGAGATTTATTGCAATCCCTGCAGTATAACCACTGAAGTATTTCAATGCGATGATTATAGTGAATCGTTCCATTCTTTCATATTTCTCCAAGGACTGGCTCGCTGTGGTTGAAGTACGCAGTGAATCTGTTCCTCTGAATAGCAAGTTTGTCAGGAGTATTCTGGTGACGGGAATATTAATTATAGATATATACAGACTACGTTTCTGTTCCACGATGGCACACCAAAAACCTCTCACCCAGCTATCTTCAAAAGCGTTAGGATTTCAAGGCTGAACTCTTTTGCACGCCTTCTCCATAACATAACATAAAAGAGTTGACTTATTTGGGAGACAGAGGGCTACCCATCGCAATCCAGTCTACTTGTTCAGACAACTGATATTTGAGTAATATTTAAGTAATCACATAATTCAGTACCGCCTGATATTGTTTTCGAACGTAAAGCTAAGGTGCTCCAAAGAACACTCTTGTAAAGAGAGTCACTATGTTGAAGTCAATTAGGCTATGCGATGCCCGTAGTCTGAGAGTTTTGAGGCAATCTATAGAGTTCAACAAACTTCGGGTATACAGGCTGCATTGGCCGGTAACGGTTCTCAACAATGGCGTAAGATGTATGATTAAAAAACTTGGATTGCGTAACATTGGTAGACCACTGTTTTTAGGACTCTTGATGATGGTGGTTGGAAGCTAGCTCTATTTGTTAGTCATAAAATTTTTCTGTGATTAATAAATAAATTCGTCTTCATTCTGCAACTTCAAATGGGGCGCAGTCCGTCCAGTGGACAGAAAAAGCTCTTCCGTGCGTATTTTCGTTAGATGTAACTTAGTACATGGCAAGTTAAATTATCGAGAACGAGCTTTTGTGGTTAACAGGCCACCCACACACACTGAATTAAACGTCTATGGTGTAAATTCTGTATAAGCCAATTAGTGTGTTTGGTTGTATGAACTCCTCTTGTGCTACACGAGTAAAGGCCAGGTACTGTACACTGGCTTGGTAATTTTACGCATCGCGAGCCTAAAGACGTACGCCTGCAGCCAGTGGCGGACGTGTGTTAATCTCGTGTTATTCGGCTCACGCACAACAAGTATGGACTACATAGCGGGAGTTACTAAGACAGTTATAAGAGTCGAGATGCATGAAAGGGGAGCGGTGATTGGGAAAGGAGTGAGACAGGGTTGTAGCCTATCCCCAATGTTATTCAATCTGTATACTGAGCAAGCAGTAAAGGAAATAAAACAAAAATTCGGAGTAGGAATTAAAATCCATGGGGAAGATATAAAAACGTTGAGGTTCACCAGTGACATTGTAATTCTGTCAGAGACAGCAAAAGACTTGCAGGACGAGTTGAACGGAATGGACAGTGCCTTGAAACGAGAATATAAGATGAACATCAACAAAAGCATGGAATGTAGTCGAATGAAATCGGGCGATGCTGAGGGAATTAGATTAGGAAATGAGACACTTAAAGTAGTAAATGAGTTTTTCTATTTGGGGAGCAAAATAACTGATGATGGTCGAAGTAGAGAGGATATACAATACAGACTGGCAATGGCAAGGAGAGCGTTTCTGAAGAAGAGAGGTTTGTTAACATGGAGTATAGATTTAAATGTCAGTAGGTCGTTTGTGAAGTGAAACATGGAGGATAAATACTGTAGATAAGAAGGGAATAGAAGCTTTTGAAATGTGGTGCTACAGAAGAATGTTGTAGATAGGTAGATCACATAGCTAATGAGGAGGTATTGAACAGAATTGGGGAGAAGGGAGATCTGAGGCACGACTAGAAGAGGGTGTCAGTTGGTAGGACATGTTCTGAGGCATCAAGGAATCACCAATTTAGTATTGGAGGGCAATGTGGAGGGTCAAAATCGTAGAGGGAGACCAAGAGATGAATACACTAAGCAGATTCAAAAGGATGTACGTTGCAGTAGAAACTGGGAAATGAAGAAGCTTGCACAGGATAGAGTAGCACAAAGAGCGGCATCAAACCTTTCTCGGGACTAAAGGCCACAACCACAACAACATGTTCTTAGGATAATGTAGTTTTACACACACATCTTCGTTCTACGCAATGACGTTGACCGCTGATTAACATTGGATACATTAGAGGCTGTTGCCTACTCCACTGGTAATTTGGTAATTGGGACTCTGTAAGAGAGTTCAGAAACTGACCGATTGCACCAACGTTCCATAATGTCAGCCAAGATTTTACTGCCATGTATCAAACTAATCGTTTAATTTGACAACGATTCACTCACCAACTGTCGAAATACTTTGTTTCCTATCAATCCTCTACACAACCAACACAAGTACAACTATTATCTCATTATACATGACAAAATAACCGATTCTATGGTAACAATGACCAAACCCGAGGGAACAGATTTCCAGCAGCACGCCGACACAACCGGCAGCCGCTCTTTGAGAGTAGTATCTCTGAGTTCGGCTCTGTCAACCTGAAGGGTAGAGGACGGACAGCTGGCACCAGGCGGTCCACTCACCTCCACTCTCTGGTAACAACGTCCACTAATGGACCACTCGCCGCAAATCTCCTGGAGTAAGGTTTGCACCTGCTCGTTGCACACCGTTTGTCTCGCATCTGATGTGCCTAGCTCTTTCAACGCCTAAAGTAGAGCAAACAATGACGATCTTACTCAATATTGACAAAACAGTTTTCATGAGCCGTACTGATGTTATCCGGTTAATTCACCTGTAAACACAAAACAAGGGTCGACTTGTTTGGCCATTAAGCATTAGACGACATGAATGTCTTATTGTGCTGTCGCGCTAGAGAGAAGTGATGCGTGGTCAACGTATGAAAAAAAAAAAAAAAAATAACTCTGAGCACTATGGGACCTAACATCTGAGGTCATCAGTACCCTAGACTTAGAAGCAATTAAACCTTACTAATCTAAGGACATGACTCATACCTATTCCCGAGTCAGGATTCGAACCTGCGGCCGTAGAAGCAGCGAGGTTCCGGAGCCAACGTGTGAAAAATACTTCTGAGTTTTCAAATATTCTTCTTTGCTTCACTTCCTAAACATGACTATCATATTTCTTAATGAAGAAACTCTGACACACTTCTTTAATCATAGAAACTGTTCGAAAGTTGTGGAAAAACGCCCAGTGTCTCCATAATATTTTCGCGAATGTTGTCGGTCTCGGTTGCTGAGATTGCACAAAGAAAGACGTGAAAGAGTCATTTTCAATCTATACTTCTTCACTGAAGTTGAATTTTCCTTTTAATTATATCCAGACTGTTGCGGGGTGAAATATTCCTCATCATCCATGGAAGGAAAAGATATGGCGTCAGCTGCACATCACGAGAGCGTGAATCATTTTCGTAGGTTATTTCTCGGAGCTTCCAGCATTATCTAGCGATGCGAGGATGTGCGGCATAGTCTTGTGATTTGTTTGTCAGGTAGGAAAGTTGATCTTGGTAACCCCCTTGCTCACTACATTGGACCTTTGTGACAGATTCATTGCCGTATCGGTACTCTGAGTCATAGCTTTTCCTGTCGCGATCATTACTGTTACCTACTTGGACAACCAGCAACGACTCTTTACCCACGTAAGCAACTTTAATTATGCCAGTAGCTCTGTACTGCATTCCCTACATCACAGTTCGTCCACAAGCCAGATGGACCTCTGTGCCATTATGTTTTTATATATTGCTTGTTATTGGTTGATAATCAAAAGGTAGCTTACCAAACAGGTATCAATAAATGTGCGTTTTCCCCTTATACTGTGCAGTTGATGAATAACGTGACGTCTATATTGTTTTGTAAATTCTGCTTTTGCAACACAGTCATAAACTCCTCCTCATAAACCCTTCGACAAGTTTCCTGTAAAATCTTCACCTGGTCTGATCTTAAGATACCTGTCCGTCCCACGAACTGAAATGGCTCTGAGCACTATGGGACTCAACTGCTGTGGTCATTTGTCCCCTAGAACGTAGAACTACTTAAACCTAACTAACCTAAGGACATCACACACAGCCATGCCCTTGGCAGGATTCGAACCTGAGACCGTAGCGCCTAGAACCGCGAGACCACCGCGGTCGGCCCACGAACTGAGACCAGCAACAGAGTTGCCGAGCTTGTCGTCATTCAGGTGCTTTCTACAGCATATAATAGTTCCGAATAGTGTGAAAAAATTAATATCTTTGGTCTGTAACAGAACGACTTGATGAGCTCAAATTCTCTTCAGTTTTGGATGGTATTTAACATATATTCAGCGTGTAAAGCACGTCGGACTGAAATATTACAGTAAAATCTCGGCAGGTAATGTAAAATGTTGGTGACTTCCGTCTACCTGAAAGTGCTTCGACGAAGAAAGTATCTGCGCTGAACGAAATGAGTCACAAACTTAAAGCAAACAGCTGAGGCACTCAGCCAAAAGTTCTTCCTGCATCTGTCCTGACACTGTGTTTCTTCCGAGCAGAGTATTCTCCACCAGCTGGCGAAAATCCTGTTCATTGAAAACAGTTTGATAACCGCTTTGAACGAGACTGGAGGAACTGTGACAGACTGACTGCGTCCGACTTCTGTCAGTAAACTCTACGGAATTATATGATAGCACTACCAGACATTCACATGAAAGCTGCTTTAGAAGTGGAGACTAAGAGACAGGAAACTGATGTCAAACATCTCTCAACATGCCTCAAAGAGAAAGATACACGAAGAAAAAGCCTCATGCAGGCCACTACGAAAATTTATTCATTGCCCAAAACCTGCCGAGTGGTACTTCGTCGAGATTCTTTTGCCTACAGTACACCTAACAAATGCCAAAGAAGAACCAGCTTCAGGTTCACATCTGCCTGATGAGATGTCGAAGACGCTGAGCAGATGAGAAATGAGCGTCAAGATCGAATGCCAAACTCAGGAAATGCGGCTTCAGCAGTGATGCTGTCACTTTCCAGTGTGGTGACCTACAAACCTGCAAGACCAACAACATCTGCTTTGACCATTCAGTTCTCCTTGAAAATTTTAAAGTCTGCAACACACTGCAATTTTGAATGAACTTGCAAAATACATTCGCTACTGGAGCTAATAAAATAGCAGTAAAAACCGCCGAAAAATGGACTCTCCATAGAAAATGAAGAGAATTATCTTACAGTTTATTTGATTTCTTTTCTGTATTCTTCTTGTAGATACTAATCCTTATATAATTATTTTTATTTCTTTTCATCTCTAGTTTACCGAATGTTCCGTGTAACTGTTCTTCGTGCTATTCATCTTTCTTAATGTTAATGTTGCTCTACCAGTATTTTAAATATTTCATTACTGTACCCGTGAAGTATCAAAGGAATGTGAAATAGCTCGGGGCTTGAATACGGGAATGGTAAGGTACTGAGCATGAAGAACATAATTATTTTCAACAACTGTTGTCCTCCATGGAGCCCAAGTTTAACATAAATGAGGACGGATAGTATTTATTTTACCCAGAGGCCAAATTTAACATAAACAGAGACGAACGATTAAGCTGAAGGGAACACCACACTAAGTTAGCAAAGCATGTTTCACACAATCCCCCTTTTTCATTTATAACAAAGCTAAAGCTTTGAACATGAGAAGCATTGTAATATCACCCCCAGATGCACTCAGTGGACTTAAGAATGATTTAGGCTATTTGAAAATCAATATTACAACAACCACAATACGAATAACACTTCAGACACTAAAAAAAGAACTTCTGTGTAGCATAATATGTAAATTCTTTTTGTCTCTAAAATAAGAAAGCAGCCATTGGCAAATCAACAAGTATTAGCAGGTATTCTCACAAACAACCAAGGACATATTCCAACGTGAATAAAGGGGCTGAAACACATAGGTCAGCCAATGTATGAAAACTGGTTTGAATTCGAGCCAAACTCCGAACGGATGCTCGACTGCGTATAGATTCTAAAACACACTCATAGAATATACATTAACTAACTAAACAGTAGATAGCACACGGGCCTCCAACCTTGGCAGGTAAAATCAGCTAAGACAACAGAGTCCCGTTTCACCTGCAAGTACCTAAGATCAACACAGTAAAGTTTACATAACAACATAAATAACAACGTGCATATGGTCCGTTTAATACTGACTGAGGAACCCAAAGGAAATAACTGAGCCTATTTCACCCGCAATTACTAACATTAAGTGATAACGAAACATATTAAAGATACCTAAACCGGTAAAATACATGCACCAGTAGACTAGATAAAACCAAGTCGTCCTAGATCAGGCAGCCCACCCCCCCTTCCCGCACAGAAAAACTCTAGGTAAAAATGAAAAATGCGAGCCCTCTTATAAATGAATAAATATTTAACTCATGCGCGTTTTCATTGCTAGGCAGGACGCTGATCGTCATTAATGGCAATGACCAAAGCGGCAGGTAGTAAAAGTCAGACTATCATACGGTAAGAACACAAAACAAAACTCATCAGCATAAGCACAGGGTTTTTCGCGTACCGTGGCGGCCACTTAGCCGCGAACGAGACATGACGCTCAGCATTTATTCCTGCTACAAGCTTGGGAGAATTAATAATAGTTTATGTGGCCACATGCACAAGCAAAGTCATCAACAAGCAGGCCTAGTCGAACTTCAAAGTGCAACCTGCTATCGCAAAGGCAGACGGAGTCGGTGACTCTCCAGCAGGCGTAGGCAAGGGCCCCAGTGTAAACACAAGGCATGCAAATGCGGCGATCGGACATTCATGGCTAGAAAATTCTGGTAGCTATGCTGACAGATTCCTTCTCTGACAGTCAACCACCAGCAGACCTCTAGCCTCTTAGCTGCGCATGCGCTAAAATCCTGTCAGAGGTGCGACGAAGCATTCACCTACCGAAACGCCAGAGAATCTTTAGCTAGGTAATAAACTCAAAGAGTTTCGGCGATCCAAAGATGTTCGGCGATCTCAAAATGATAGGAACAGGCACATGGCTCAAAATGTACTCTTTTACCTCGGGAATAAAAAAATGTCTCTAATAGGATGAATATTCCACCGCACATCTTTGTGATTTACATGCCTGTAGGATTATTTTGAGAAGGAATAATCTGTCACCATCTTGGTTAATTGTGGAAGATGAATGCACCGCCTCAAATTGATTTGCATACCTGCAACTACTGATACTTCGATGATGTTATGTAACTGAACCGAGCCTATTATCATGGTGGAAAGAGTGCAATATCAGGCTGTAATAAAAACCACAAATAATTTTGTATTATACCCGGTGTCATTCAAAGCTGCTCTGCAGATACTTCAGAGACGCCGTGTGGGAGGTAATCTACTCCCTACTACTCTTACTACATCAGGGTGAGACGAATTAGACAATCAATGTAACCTGTTGGCGGTGTGATGAGCTCTCGCTTTTGAACAGTGCGGGTCCACATTTAGCTGCCCAGCAACCAACTGTAAAGTTCAAGGGAGGTTTATGTCGTTATGTCCGTTACCAAAAGACATCAAGGCCCATATTAGATGGAAATGTGGAAGAAATGTAACCTGAATATTAATTTAAACGCCACAGTTTTAAGCTAAAATTTCTACATCTCAGCTCTGTACCTACAGTTTCTCATTAGTGAAATCTACTTACACACGCGCAGAAACAGGAAGAACAAAATCACATGCAGGATGCTTAAGATATAATGGACTTGAGGACATAGGGAGTATAGACAAGGAATGTTCTGAACCGAAGGCCTTTTGAAAACGTTAGTATTTTGCTTTGCCTAATTTATTTCGTTGTATAAGCCCAAAAAAATTTACAGAAAGGAATAATCAATATCCGATTAGATATAATAATAATACAATGAAGAGCGAAAGCAATTGATACACCTCGCTAATATCGTGTACAGCCTCCGCGAACACACAAAAGTGCGGCAACATGACGTGGGATGGACTCGGCTAATGTCTCAAGTCGTGCTGCAAATAATTGACACCATGAATCCTGCAGGGCTGTCCATTAATTCGTACGTAAGAGTACAAGGAGGTGGAGCTCTATAATATTCATGTCTGGGAAGTTTGGTGGCCATCGGAAGTGTTTAAAATAAGAAGAATCTTCCTGAACCCACTCTGTAGCAATTCTGGACATGTGGAGTGTCGCATTGTCCTGCTGGAATTGCCTAACTCCGTCGGTACGCACAACGCACATGAATGGATTCAGATGGTCAGACAGTATGCTTACGTACGTGTCACCTGTCAGAATCGTATTTAAATGAGTCAGGCGTCTCATATCACTCAAAATGCACACGTCCCACACCAGCTTGAACAGTCCCCAGCTGACATATAGAGTCCATGGATTCATGAGGTTGTCTCCTACACCGGTACACGCCCATGTACTCGATACATTTTGGAACGAGACTCGTCCGACCAGGCAACATGTTTCCAGTCATCAACAGTCCAATGTTGGTGTTGACGGGCCCAGGCGAGGTGTTTATCTTTGTGTCGTGCAATCATCAACGGTACAGGAGGGGCCATCGAATCAGAGAGCCCGTATCGATGATGTTTCGTTGATTGGCTCGCAAGCTGACAGTTTTTGATGGCCCAGCGTTGTAATCTGCTGCAATTGGCGGAAGGGTTGCACTTCTGTCACGTTAAACGATTCTCTTCAGTCGTCGTTGGTTCCCTTCTTGGAGGATCTTTTTCGGCCTGCAGCGATGTCTGCGATTTTATGTTTTATCGTATTACTGATGAAACTTCCTGGGAGATTAAAACTGTGTGCCCGACCGAGACTCGAACTCGGGACCTTTGCCTTTCGCGGGCAAGTTTCGCAGAAGAGCTTCTGTAAAGTTTGGAAGGTAGGAGACGGATACTGGCAGAAGTAAAGCTGTGAGTACCGGACGTGAGTCTTGATTCGGTAGCTCAGTTGGTAGAGCACTTTCCCGCGAAAGGCAAAGGTCTCGAGTTCCAGTCTCGGTCGGGCACACAGTTTTAATCTGCCAGGAAGTTTCATATCAGCGCACACTCCGCTGCAGAGTGAAAATCTCATTCTGGAAACATCCCCTAGGCTGTGGCTAAGCCATGTCTCCGCAGTATCCTTTCTTTCAGGAGTGCTAGTTCTGCAAGTTTCGCAGAAGAGCTTCTGTAAAGTTTGGAAGGTAGGAGACGGATACTGGCAAAAGTAAAGCTGTGAGTACCGCACGTGAGTCGTGCTTCGGTAGCTCAGTTGGTAGAGCACTTGTCCGCGAAAGGCAAAGGTCCCGAGTTCGAGTCTCGGTCGGGCACACAGTTTTAATCTGTCAGGAAGTTTCATATCAGCGCACACTCCGCTGCAGAGTGAAAATCTCATTCTGGCGTATTACTGATATCCACAGTACGGGAAGATCTCCACCCCCTCATCGCTACCACGGAGACGTTCTGTCCCATCGCTCCTGCGCCGACTATGCGTTCCAAGTCACTTAAATCCTGATAACCTGACAATGTAGCAGCAGTAACCTATCTAACAACTGCGACAGACATTTGCTGTGTTATGTAGGCGTTGCCGACCGCAGCGCCGTATTCTACCTGTTTCCATATCTCTGTACTGAATAAGCATTCCTGTACAAGTTTCGAAGGCACTTCAGTGTATAATGAGGTTAGCCACGTGAAGTGAAGGCAAAACCAACTAATCCATGAATTGTGCTACAGAATTCATATACACGGAAGAATATTAGTGAGTTAATTATTATGCTAAGCAATGCCCATAGCAACAACCGTATGCAGTCAGGAACACGCTTTATCAGAATGAATAAAATGGAAACCCATTTACCGTGACATTGGGTGACTTTGAAATCAAAAGAAACCGAAACCAATAAACGATAATAGGAGTTCATTAAGATTTACTTACAACCTTCTTATGTTAGTGTCACAGTATTTTGCCTAGCAACAAGTCGATTACCGGTATGAATCATCACGGGATACTATCAGCATGCTGCATTCTACGTTCGATTCTTACAACATCTCACCAACAAAACAAGTGGCTGCAAGCGTGTTGTATACCATTGTCCGTGGGCTACGAACTGAAATCCCATAACGTCTTGTCCCAAGAGCATTCCCCAACAGCCGTGTATACTATGAGTTTTGCATATACACTCCTGGAAATTGAAATAAGAACACCGTGAATTCATTGTCCCAGGAAGGGGAAACTTTATTGACACATTCCTGGGGTCAGATACATCACATGATCACACTGACAGAACCACAGGCACATAGACACAGGCAACAGAGCATGCACAATGTCGGCACTAGTACAGTGTATATCCACCTTTCGCAGAAATGCAGGCTGCTATTCTCCCATGGAGACGATCGTAGAGATGCTGGATGTAGTCCTGTGGAACGGCTTGCCATGCCATTTCCACCTGGCGCCTCAGTTGGACCAGCGTTCGTGCTGGACGTGCAGACCGCGTGAGACGACGCTTCATCCAGTCCCAAACATGCTCAATGGGGGACAGATCCGGAGATCTTGCTGGCCAGGGTAGTTGACTTACACCTTCTAGAGCACGTTGGGTGGCACGGGATACATGCGCACGTGCATTGTCCTGTTGGAACAGCAAGTTCACTTGCCGGTCTAGGAATGGTAGAACGATGGGTTCGATGACGGTTTGGATGTACCGTGCACTATTCAGTGTCCCCTCGACGATCACCAGAGGTGTATGGCCAGTGTAGGGGATCGCTCCCCACACCATGATGCCGGGTGTTGGCCCTGTGTGCCTCGGTCGTATGCAGTCCTCATTGTGGCGCTCACCTGCACGGCGCCAAACACGTATACGACCATCATTGGCACCAAGGCAGAAGCGACTCTCATCGCTGAAGACGACACGTCTCCATTCGTCCCTCCATTCACGCCTGTCGAGACACCACTGGAGGCGGGATGCACGATGTTGGAGCGTGAGCGGAAGATGGCCTAACGGTGGGCGGGACCGTAGCCCAGCTTCATGGAGACGGTTGCGAATGGTCCTCGCCGATACCCCAGGAGCAACAGTGTCCCTAATTTGCTGGGAAGTGGCGGTACGGTCCCCTACGGCACTGCGTAGGATCCTACGGTCTTGGCGTGCATTCGTGCGTCGCTGCGGTCCGGTCCCAGGTCGACGGGTACGTGCACCTTCCGCCGACCACTGGCGACAACATCGATGTACTGTGGAGACCTCACGCACCACGTGTTGAGCAATTCGGCGGTACGTCCACCCGGCCTCCCGCATGCCCACTATACGCCCTCGCTCAAAGTCCGTCAACTGCACATACGGTTCACGTCCACGCTGTCGCGACATGATACCAGTGTTAAAGACTGCGATGGAGCTCCATATGCCACGGCAAACTGGCTGACACTGACGGCGGCTGTGCACAAATGCTGCGCAGCTAGCGCCATTCGACGGCCAACACCGCGGTTCCTGGTGTGTCCGCTGTGCCGTGCGTGTGATCATTGCTTGTACAGCCCTCTCGCAGTGTCCGGAGCAAGTATGGTGGGTCTGACACACCGGTGTCAATGTGTTCTTTTTTCCATTTCCAGGAGTGTACATCTGTCTACGACGCGAGGAATAAACGACGAAAAATATAAAACACCGTGGGTAATTGTTATTAACACGATTTCTTGTTTAAAATCCTAATTAAATAATGCTTTTGTGGTTTCCTATCGCCTCCTTTTCCCCAATCCCACAAATTTTCTCATTTTGGGCTTTACCATCTCACACAACAGGAGGGCCATTAAATACTGTGTAAAAAACGTGTGGTCTGCCAAAATCAGACAGTTTACGAAGGCTATTCATAAAATAAAATCCGGTCTGTCACTAAATGGAAAGCACAGTGAAAATCAAAAATGTTTTATTTGCTATATTTAGGTACACCTTCCAGCTAGTTCACTATATAGCCGCCGTTACGACAGACATTTGTTGTACCAGCTTTCTAGTACCCTCCGCACTGTTTTTCTTTTCCTTTCTTCAAGGACGAAATGTTTCATTCTTTCATTACTTCGTAGCCACTCGTCATTCTTTTTTCATTTGTTTATATTGCTGTCTTCCCAAGGGGTTCTGTAACTGTATCATTACACAAATAGCATTTGATTTCTGTTTGAGAAACTATGGCGAGTCCTGAGAAACAGTACTCCGAGAATGGGACGGTAGCGAGGGGCAGTACCGCTGTCTGGTATCGCAAGTGGAGCCTCAGACTCTCCCTGGAGGGAGGAACGGAGTGGTTTCCTTAGAAGAAATATTTAGTGCCGCGCCATAGCGGTGGTAGCCCCGGCGAAATTGCGGCATCAAGTGGCGGGCCGTAAAAGGAGCACGAGGCACTTGCTCGCCTTCCAATAACTGCGGACACGCTGCGGTGCGGCCTGGTGCTGTGGTGCTGTTGCCCTGGGGATGCGGGGGCGGAGGCCGGAGTGGAGGCGCCCGAGCGCCGCGGCTACGACCCACCCTGCCGGTCGCCCATCTCCTAGACACTCCTGTCGAGTGTCCGCTGCCAGCCACCTACACACACCAAGGAAACACGTAACTTCGCTCTTTCTCGAAGTATCGAGCTCATATGCCGAGAAATAAAAACACGATACACGTTTTGATAACTTGTAAAACACAAGAATAAGAAGATTTCCGAAGTAAATAACATTAACTGGGGGATGGGGGAGTTGAAAAGGCAGTTTTGGGGCACAAATATTGCAACACTATCAAGCTGAAATGAAATAAACGTCAAATAAGTGTCAAGTGTACTCAAAGGACTACCAGTTCAACACAAAAACAAATAACTGATAGGAGTAACGTTATCTGTATTCAACAGCAGAGAAAGGGCCTTGTTTCCAGCAATGTACGTATGCAGACGGTTAGTTCTCTACGGATTGTCAGGTCGGCGACTTCGTAGCGGCTTCTCAAGACGCGGCTGCAGAGACTGCTTCGCCGCCAGTGGTTCTCCCAGCGACAACTCTCGACAGAGGACTCACACCTCATCGTCTATGCAGACGAGTTCTGATTCTACCTACTGCATCACGCTGGACATATACATGTGGGAAGCGTTCGAGGAGAACAAACGTTGCGAAATTGCGTTACACTAAGGTGAGAAAAGGAGTCATGGGATAGCAATTTGCTGGCCGGGGTGGCCGAGCGGTTCTAGGCGCTGCAGTCTGGAACAACCTGACCGCTACGGTACAGGTTTGAATCCTGCCTCGGACATGGATGTGTGTGATGTCCTTAGGTTAGTTAGGTTTTAGTAGTTCGAAGCTCTAGGGGACAGATGACCTTAGAAGTTAAGTCCCATAGTGCTCAGAACCATATGAACTATTTGAATTTTGATAGGAATTTGCACATACACCGATGGCGGTAGTATCACGTACGCAAGGTATAAATGGGCAGTGCACTGGTGAAGCTGTCATTTCTACTCAGGTGGTACATACGATAAGGTTTCCGACGTGATTAAGGCCGCACGACGGGTACTAACAGACACTGAACGTGGACTGATACTTGGAGCTGGACACACGGAACATTCCACCTTAGAAATAGTTAGGGAGTTCAATAGCCCGAGTATCAGAATGTACCGAGAATACCATATTTCAGGCAATGGCTCTCACCACGGACAAAGCAGTGGTCGGCGGCCATACTTCATGACCAAGAGGAGCGGCAGTGTTGTCAGTGCTAACAGACGAGCAACACTTGGTGAATTAACCTCAGAAATTAATGTGGCACATACGGCGAACGTACCCGTAAGAACGGTGCGTCAATATGTGGCGTTAATGGGCTACGGCAGCGGACAAGCGACGCGTGTGCGTTTGCTAAAAGCACGACATCGTCTGCTGGGCCTGTACCGAGCTCGTGACTATATCAGTTGGACCCTAGATGAATGGAAAATCGCGGCCTTGTCAGATCAGTGACTATTTCAGAGCTGATGGTAGGGTGCACATCTGGCGCCAAACAGCTCAGACAACTGTTCTATCAGGTTCAACTAAGGCTAATACTGCGATCGAAACATCAACTTGAGTTTACTTTCATGCTCGTAAAATCACTGCAACGTGTTTCTGTCCATGTGAAACCGAAGCATGAAGGGATGCACGAGATTCGAAGTAATGATCACAAATTCCACATATGCCATGATGCCTTCGATTATTACCATAGGTCCCAATGGAGTCCAATTTAAATCCCAAAAAACATAACACTGCCACCCAACGTTCTCTGCTCTCGGTGTTTGCGTGTTCCGAGCAGCTGATCACTTGTATCACAAATTTTTGAAATTTGTGGTAAGATCTAAGTTACCAAACTGCTGAGGTCATCGGTCCCTAAGCTTACACACTACTTAATCTAAGTTAAATTAACTTACGCTAAGGACAACATACACACCCATGCCCGAGGGGGGAATCGAACCTGTGACGGGCGGAGCAGTGCTAGCTGTGGCAAGACGCTCCAAATCGCGCGGCCACCCCGCGCTTCACATGTATCACAGACCTAGTGTTAAAAGAAATACGATTCACCCGACCAGGTGGAGTATCCATAAGTATCCATTCATCCACGGTCCAATCGCGATGATTTTCTCCTCACTGGAATCGTAATTTAATTTCGTTTAAAATTATCGATGTTTTTGGAAAGCCTGCAGCTATGACATTCATAGATGAGATGATGAAAAACTGCATCCGTTACTTATTTCTTCACTCTTAGCACAACGTCTTTCGAAATTTAATCTAATTTTCACATTCATTACTACAGTTACTTCGCATTCAGTGGTAAGAACCACTGGGCCAAGAACCAGATGAGCTAGCTATGGGTTCATACATACGACGTACAAAAGCAGACATATTCATAAAATACCTAGAACAGAAAATATTCAGCAGTCAGGAACCCTGCTTAAAAAACATAGTACAATACAAATAATAAGTAGGTAAATCTTAATTTTAATCATAGATGACACCAAGGACAGCAATAACATCATAAATTTGTATAATACAGCACACAAGAAAATACATTTCACAACTGGACACGAAAGAAATAATAGTGACAATAATTTTCAAGATCTGAGCTTATAAAATACACTTTCAAAATATATAGAAAATATATAGAAATATATATAAAATATATAGAAATATATAGAAATATATAGAATATATATAGAATATATATAGAAATATATAGAATATAGATAATATATAGAATATATATAGAAATATATAGAAATAAAATATATAGAAAATATATAGAAAATAGAAAATAGACAACTTTCAGCAAACAATCCCTGCCACATCTTGTCACACAGATGTACACTGCATAGAAAATGATTATGCACAGAGCAATCAAAATTCCAATGAACAAAGAGAACATGGAGAAAAAATTAGACATCAATGAGGAAATTACACTGATGGGCCAAACATTATGACCATCTACTTAATAGCTTGCTTTCCCGTCTTTCGAACGAAATAAGTCACTGATTCTGCGCATGATGTGTCTGACAGTTTGTTGGTAGGTTTGTGAAAGTATTTGGCATTAGGTGTCTACGCATGTAGTAGTATTAGTAGTAGGCTTCTAAGAGACTCGAAGCTCCCGTGCCGATCTCACATTATTCCTCCAGTTGCACCTCTCTTTTGCTGCCTCTTGTCAGTTATTTATTCCCATGCAATCAATTTTCTTGCACCAAGTACTGTTTGGTCTCCCCATTGATGTTTTGCCATATGGCTTCTCCCTGAATATTCTTAACACAATTTCTTCTTCTTTCATTCTCGTGAGATGTCCAGCCCATTGCAGTCTTCTAGCATTTATTATGTTTACTATCGGTTGTTGTGATAGCTCGTGTATCTCTATGTTGCGTCCTCTTTTCCAGTACTGTGATTCACTGTCATGAAACGGACCAAAGATTTTTCCATTAACTTTATTCTCAAACACTTGTAAATGGCGGTGTTCTGTTTTCACTAGACTCCATATTTCTGCCCCACAGATTATAAATGGTCTGGTGATTGTATTATGTAACTTTATTTTAATTTTCCTAGTCAGAAGTTTGGACCCTAAGAGAATTTGTATTGCATCATAGGATCGGTTAGCATTTTGCAGCCTCGCTTTTATTTCTACCTGTCGCTGATTCTGTTCATATATCACTGATCTCAGAAATTTTAACTGTTCATCACACTCGAATTTGTTTACATCAACTGTTAGATGTAATTGGTTATCCAATTGATCTCTACATCTTTGAACTATCATGTATTTCGTTTTCTCGTCATTTACTTTCAGGCCAAGTCTTGATGCTTCTGTTGCAAGCTGCACAAATAATTGCATAGTCTCTATTTCACTGTTTCAATTGGCACTGTGTCATCTGCGTATGCTAACATGTTAATTTTGCTTTGTTGGAGGATCCCAGCAGGTACCCGTTTGAGTTACCTTTCTAAAGCTATATTGAAGGGGGGACAAAGCATCTCCTTATCTCAATCCAGTATTATTTTCGGAATGATCAGATTTTAATCCATTTAGTAAAACCCTGCTTGTATTTTAATCCTTGTACATATTAATCAATGTAATTGGGGAACCAAATTTAGTCGTTCCATTCCAAAAGCTTTGTCTATGGATGGAGTCATAGCCTTTCATAAAATCAATGAGCAGATTATTTTTTTTGTTTATGTTGCCAAACTTTTCGTTAATTGATTTGATTGCAAATACGTTGTCAGTGGTGGATCTGTTTTTACGAAGGCCATTTTGATGACCTCCGATAATATTTTCTGCATGTGGTTTTAAGCAGCATAGCACTAAACAAGATAAGATCTTATAACCAGCATTCACTAATGATATTCCTCTGTAGTTTGTGAGATCTTCGCTGTCTCCTTTTCTATGTATATGGACTATTAATGATTCTCTCCACTCTGTTGGAATATTCTCTGTTTTCCAGATTATCTGTATAAGACGAAATAAACATCTGTGCAGTGCTTCTCCGCCATATTTTAGTATATCGGGTTGGAAAGTGTCTCTGCCAATTGCTTTACCATTTTTAGGCGTTTGATACACTCTACCACCTCCTCATCAGTGGGTTCTGGAATTTCCTCTCAGTTGTGACTGTTGCTGTAACTAGTAATTGGTGCATCTGGATCAGAATAATTCCGTAGGTTGTCAAAGTAGTCCTTGCTTGTCACTTTCATTTTTCTTGGTTCAATCATCATATTGGCACTTTAATCCTTCATCTCCTTGGTTATGTAAATAAAACCTTTTCTAATTTTGTTGATTGTACCATACATTTTCAGGATGTTGTTATTTTGACGATATTCATGAATAGGTTCAATCTGTTGTTTTAGGAATTGTTTCTTTTCCTTCCGGTTAATTTTGTTTGCCTGCGTTTGAGCCTGCCGATAAGCAAGTTCTATTCAAGAATTCTGATTTGTTTGCAACCATTTTTTCCGTAGTTTCATAACTTTGTCTACCGCTTCTTCACACTCTTCATGGAACCATGTCTACGCATGGGTCATGCAATTCTCGTAAATCGGACCGCTGATTTACGTAGGTGGTGATGGCACCCGATAGCGACCCAGATGAGTTCGACAGGATTTACATCAGGTCAGGCGAATTTCGTCACCGATACATCAGCGTCAGATCACTACAACGCTCGTCAAACCCAAACCACTGTAGCAAGGTTCTGGATACTAGACATGGACAGTAGCACTGCTGGAAGATTACATCATCGTTGATACGTCAGTCCTTAGTCGTACCATACTTACACACCACTTCTTAAATACCATAAAGAGTAAGCGGAATATAATCATCGTTGGTAGCCACACTTCATAATTAAGACACTTTATAGGCATTACGCCCTTAACAAAATAATTTGAGAATTTCAAATTGTGGCCGAGACACTAGTTAAAACTTTACAAATACACTCAGAAACCCAACGAACTTAGTACTCTAACAAACAATTTGATATTAAGAGAACAGGGTTAAAGGCGACTTGAGAACTTCAAACTCCCATACAGGACTTCCCTCAAAGTAGATATAATGAAACAATTACAGGTGAAGTGTGACTTAATAACAGTTGAACACTAGTACCAAGCTAAAATGCCATTACATAACATAATAGAACCACTTAAATAAAAATAAACGACCACAGAAACATCGATCTTCAGAAAAAATGAATGTTAAGGTGCTCAGACGTGTTAATGAAAATTGACTGGAAAAAACTGCCCAAGGAACTCAGCGTATGCTATGCACTTTAAGGTTTAGCCAGTTGCGAGTCCGTAATATTTAAGAAAAACATATTCAAACAAGTTACATGAAATGTATATATATCTACCAGCTTAACCCGCTTTGACGGAAGGAAGGTAAATACTAAATCTAGGAAGGCGATATTTGAACAACTCCGGTAGCTGCCAGGTTCTTAAACACTCTCAGGCCTAGACCTCGGATGACATTTCACTCCCCGCCAAGCGCTGGCACAATCAAAAGTTTCTGCCCGATTCACAAAGATATTTCAATAACTCTGAGACATAGAAACTCTCGGCAGAACCTTTGACTCACTTACACATGGACAACTATATTAATACAGCGCAGGGTTTAAAAACGGCAACATAAAATCATTTGATTTCGAGAGACACCAAGCACTAGGCTACCATTTAACTAGGCCAACTGAACTCTTCCACACCGTCTTAAGATTCGACTATGAAACTCTCACCACAACAATAAAGTTTAAAATCTCTGAGTGCGTCGGTGAACAAACAGTTACGACGACTTACTCCATATCACGTACACAATACGAGAGCATGGGCTTCACAGCTCACCGCTTCCCTTCAAATTTTGTTCCCAGACAAATCACAGAACTTGGATCTCCAAGCTGTCCATGTGGGCAAAACTTCCAACCAATTTCACAGCACAACGTGTAACAGTCATCACGCTCGTTCGGTAGCCGTTGACACTCGTCTCCACGCGAATGTCACGAGATCTCGAGGGTTACCCGTCGAAGGCTAACAACCAACTCGCTTCGCCTGCCAAGCCGCAAGATAAGACATGGGAAGAGCAAAGATAGCTTACCTCAACCACAACCGATCTCAACGATATATGAACAAAATGAGGCTGGCGCCATCTCGCAAATGCTCAATCTCTGAAGAGTAGTGGACGTCCAACAATTTAGCTCTTAGTGGTAGTTTCACTGTCCTTCTACGTTTATCCAAGGAAGCTCACAACAGTAGCACGTGAACATTCTACCAGCTTCGCCGCGTTTGAAATACTCCTTTAGAAGTTCTGGAAGTAATAATCTGTTGTTTGTCAAAGTTGCTTATCTCAATCGATTTTCCCACTTACAGCCAGTATCTGTGATAGGGTGATCCCCCTTCCGTGTCTGCACCGCTTACATACTTTTGTTACTCGATGGGCAGTAGCCATAATGTTTTGGCTGAACGGTATGCAATGGCCAATGACTTTCCCAGTTGAATGATAAACGATATGCAGAACTGAGTAAAACAACAGTAAGAAATTGCTGGCTCTTTAGAAGGAACCGTTAATACAATTAACACAATTAACTGTGTAACCAGCACATCTCACCAGCAAATCTTACGTAGGTAACATTTCTCAAAAAGTATCAAACCTACTTTGGCCAAATAAAGACAAATACAAGAGATGGAAAAAGTACCTTTCTTCACAAACAAGAAAGTACAGCAGAAATTAGTCCATATCTTAAGAAACAATGAACACAAATTCTCAGATCTAGGTACATATAAAATAACATGTAAGACTTGGTCAAGTTACTACATAGGTCAAAGTGACAGTAATATTAAAATTAGATACACTGCACACATCAACCGTCACACACTTAACCAATTTACATTGGACATCCATCGAAAACATAGGAGATCTTAAGATACTCCACCACGTCCAAAAATCAGGTAAACTAGATTAAATAGAGGAGCTTCAATTTTTTGTGCACTACGAAAAGCAAGGAGAAAAAATTCTCAGTCACAAACTGGGTAGTGAATTAGTTAACTTTTCCAAACGTTTCTTCTGTATATGATAGCTGTACTAATTTTCATAAATATGTTCCTTTCCTCCTATATAAAAATGAAATTGATAATTGAATACTAGAAATAAATTTTATGCTTGACAACTTAATCCATAAACAATCCACCACATCTGACTGTGTACGAACTCTTTGTGAGACCATAATGCCGTAATATCTTTATAGAATATTTTAATTAGAAAAACAGATAGTTTAAGTGATTATTTGCGTAAGTGTGTGATTCTTTACAAAGGAGGAGGCAACATACCTGTAAGCACACAAACTAAACTACCAATTCTAACATTAGCAGAACATAAAGATTAATTTTATCCGATTTTACGGTTGCAATATAACCTCAAAAGGAACATTCACAATCAAGAGAAGCAGAAAATCACACATGTTAACATCACCAAAAATATTCGTGTAAATAAATGCAATTAAAATAGGTATAAATTCTCTAATTATGTTCTGCTAAGAACGAAAAAGGTATATGTTTCAATTTTTCCTTTTTTTTTTCAACCAGGCTATCATATTTATTGACGATGTTGTTGGGTTAACATGTCAACAAGCACCGTTCGTGTGCTACGGATTCCGACGTTGAAGAATGTGTGCTCAGAAACACTTAAACCTCCACTACTATCTCAGTGTCTTGTAAACTGAAACAGTTCATAGCTTGTTCTGTTTCACAGAGCGAGAAGGCTTCAGACTTTTATACACTCCTGGAAATGGAAAAAAGAACACATTGACACCGGTGTGTCAGACCCACCATACCTGCTCCGGACACTGCGAGAGGGCTGTACAAGCAACGATCACACGCACGGCACAGCGGACACACCAGGAACCGCGGTGTTGGCCGTCGAATGGCGCTAGCTGCGCAGCATTTGTGCACCGCCGTCGTCAGTGTCAGCCAGTTTTCCGTGGCATACGGAGCTCCATCGCAGTCTTTAACACTGGTAGCATGCCGCGACAGCGTGGACGTGAACCGTATGTGCAGTTGACGGACTTTGAGCGAGGGCGTATAGTGGGCATGCGGGAGGCCGGATGGACGTACCGCCGAATTGCTCAAGGCGTGGGGCGTGAGGTCTCCACAGTACATCGATGTTGTCGCCAGTGGTCGGCGGAAGGTGCACGTGCCCGTCGACCTGGGACCGGACCGCAGCGACGCACGGATGCACGCCAAGACCGTAGGATCCTACGCAGTGCCGTAGGGGACCGCACCGCCACTTCCCAGCAAATTAGTGACACTTTTGCTCCTGGAGTATCGGCGAGGATCATTCGCAACCGTCTCCATGAAGCTGGACTGTGGTCCCGCACACCGTTAGGCCGTCTTCCGCTCACGCCCCAACATCGTGCAGCCCGCCTCCAGTGGTGTCGCGACAGGCGTGAATGGAGGGACGAATGGAGACGTGTCGTCTTCAGCGATGAGAGTCGCTTCTGCCTTGGTGCCAATGATGGTCGTATGCGTGTTTGGCGCCGTACAGGTGATCGCCACAATCAGGACTGCATACGACCAGGGCACACAGGGCCAACACCCGGTATCTTGGTGTGGGGAGCGATCTCCTACACTGGCCGTACACTTCTGGTGATCGTCGAGGGGACACTGAATAGTGCACGGTACATCCAAACCGTCATCGAACCCATCGTTCTACCATTCCTAGACCGGCAAGGGAACTTGCTGTTCCAACAGGACAATGCACGTCCGCATGTATCCCGTGCCACCCAACGTGCTCTAGAAGGTGTAAGTCAACTACCCTGACCATCAAGATCTCCGGATCTGTCCCCCATTGAGCATGTTTGGGACTCGATGAAGCGTCGTCTCAAGCGGTCTGCACGTCCAGCACGAACGCTGGTCCAACTGAGGCGCCAGGTGGAAATGGCATGGCAAGCCGTTCCACAGGACTACATCCAGCATCTCTACGATCGTCTCCATGGGAGAATAGCAGCCTGCATTGCTGCGAAAGGTGGATATACACTGTACTAGTGCCGACATTGTGCATGCTCTGTTGCCTATGTCTATGTGCCTGTGGTTCTGTCAGTGTGATCATGTGATGTATCTGACCTCAGGAATGCGTCAATAAAGTTTCCCCTTCCTGGGACAATGAATTCACGGTGTTCTTATTTCAATTTCCTCGAGTGTATCTGTTATGAGACACGAACGTCCGACACCTTGCTGTCTACTCGTGATTACACTGTCCTTCGTTCACCTTCCACTGCTATGCTCTCGACAGGAGCATGCGAGCAATGGCCCACTTCCGCCGTCTCCTAGATACTCGTCCTCGCTTGTAGTGAGCTGAACTACTGTTTCAGTTACTTCATTAGATAATTTTCTCCGCTCTGTGAAATATTTTCAGATTCTGATGAGGTATTCAGAATTGAAAGCTGCACATTGATAAGAATGATATACAATAGAAAGTTAATAATCGTTAAGCGCAGATGAAATAAGGAGAACCGTTCTTCGTAAATATCATTTAAAGGTAAGTAACTTCATTTGAATGTCCAATTATCCTACAGTGGTCCACACACATAGCATTTAGAAGATTAATGTAGATTTGTGCATTATAAACATATACACTGTCCAATGATATTAACGTGACCACCACCTATGTTTCGAAATGAACGTGCAATAACCACTTGCAGACGGAGGTGGCAATAGTAACAGTGAAGGGTACATGAAGTGTGTAGGTGGGGGGAGGGGCGCGGAAAAAACAGTGCAGTCATCGTCGTAATGTGGAAACGGAACGATATATCTGCTGTCCAAATCGGCTTTAACACTGGCTTTCGAACCAAATTTGAAAGCATTTCGAAAGCAGCTAAGTTTGTAAACTGCTCGGGTGCCACCGTGGTTGAAGTACAGAGTGCAAGTGAAAATAGTTCTATCCAAAATCGACTCCTAGGTTACTGGGGTGCACCTGGGCCGTAGATAAGAGGGGTGAATGTCGGCTAGGGAGTTGTTTATAAGACAATAGACGTGCAACTCTTGAGCAACAGATCATCCAGATCAACCAAAACTCTACCAATAGCGTTTCCTAGAGGAGTAGATTCACTGGACTTAGGAATGCCTTTTGCATCTACATTGCCAGAAACTTGTGTGATGTGACCCACATTAATGGCTTCCATTGTAAATTGCAACTAACGTGTGGATATCGAATATTGATGCATATGGGTGTCCGCAGAAGCAGGCTGGTTCAGGCACCCAAGTTGACTGCTGTCCATCGGTGACGAAGGCTGGAATTTCTATGCCCTTACCGCAACTGGACGTCCACTGATTGGTGACAGGTGGCCTTTTCAAATGAATCAAGTCTTATGGTCCATCGGTCAGATGGCTGACTCCTGGCGACACTCGTCTATAGATTCGAGGACGCAGGAGAGAATGACTTGGGCTGGGGAATGTTTTCATGATATTCCTTCGATGATCTCTTCATTCTGGAAGGCGCAATCGATCAATACAAGTATGCATGTATCCTTTGGAACTATGTCTACCCCTACAGCCGGCCGCGGTGGTCTCGCGGTTCTAGGCGCGCAGTCCGGAACCGTGCGACTGCTACGGTCGCAGGTTCGAATCCTGCGTCGGGCATGGATGTGTGTGCTGTCCTTAGGTTAGTTAGGTTTAAGTAGCTCTAAGTTCTAGGGGACTGATGACCACAGCAGTTGAGTCCCATAGTGCTCAGAGCCATTTGAACCATCTGAACCATTCTACCCCTACAAACAGTTAATTTTTCCTCGTTATGGAAGCATACATCAGCAGGACAATGGAGTGTGTCACATGGCTCTCAGTGTACATGCGTTGTTGGAGTAGCACCGTACTGGGTTTACCGCATTCCCCTGACCGCCAAACTCCCAGGATGTGAGCTTAGTCGAGAATCTGTGGTACCGACTCAGTCAGTCTGTAATCGCCACAGACCAGCATCCGAGAAACCTAGCGTAGTTGGACACGCCACTAGAGTCGCCGTGGCCCCGCATTCCTGTCACAACATTCCACAAACTCATTGACTCTTTTTGTGCAAGTCTCACAGTGAGCTGCAAAAGGTGGTCATTCGGACTTTTCAAATATTGCTGGGTGGAGTAGGTTCGTTGGAGTTTGGCATTCGTTTTGCATCTCCTTTGGCAGAAACTTATTTGATGTTACCATATTACTGGCTCCCATTGTAAACTGCTATTACCGTGTGGATATCGTTTTGTCAACTTTAATTTTTTTTAAAGAAATGGGGGTATTTTAGTAGTCCCTCTCTCATGTTTGTTTATCTAGACTCAACTAGAGGGAATGTAGAAATTCGTTTTTAAGATCCTCTAGCAATTCATGCAGGATAGAAGTGGTAAAGAAAACCGCTATAAACCGATTCCTGACTACTGCAGATCATCCCGTCACTCAGACAAGGTAGAGTTAACAGAACAGACAGAGACGATCATACAAAGAGCATTTGAATCTTTCAAATGCATGCAGCTTATAAACTACGTCACTGAATAACTAGATTTGCCATCTCCAAAAATCGGCACCTCCTGCTTGTTGACTCTTGTCTAAAAATAATGATAAGTGGTACAAGAGCTTCACCGTACTTCACACATGCAAATGAGAAATGAACGTTACTATCAGCGATTCGAATAAAGTCTCTAGAAGATATTCCGCTAGTGAAAAGTTTGATCTATTTAAGAGAGGTAATCCTCGCCCAAGCTCTGAAACTACGTTTGTCTCAGAAAAGTGTTAAGTATACATAAGTGGCAAAGCTTAGTTAACGTGTGCTATCGTATGAATGGTAACCACAGGCCCGCTCTAAGAAAACGCCATACGTAATTTACTGCACACAACGAGGGAGAACGAGATTATTTATTTGTTACTTCCTCTGCTCCGGGCCGCAATACAGAATGGAATCAATTGGACATTTCTCTCAGTTTTCCTGTTTAGTTTTCAAGTTCTCGGTGTGTGTGATACCGTTCTGCATTTCCTCATATCACGTGCTAGTATCTTAATCCCTCCATGTACAGCACCGTCGTTTAAGTATGTTACATATTGCACTTTTTATGTGCCTCTACTATTTTCCAGCTCTGTTGACATTTTTTACAGTCATTAAATCTTTTCGTCGAAAAAGCTAAGAAGATGTTCAGGGAAAAAAAATCTTTAATTAAGGCACACGAAATACTCATTCACTGTGTATGATTCAGAGCTGATATTACTTTTAACAGCTGACAGTGCAAAACATATAAGGAATGTTCTTTCTAAACTTTCAACAATTCTGATAATGTTTGTAATGAGAGTTAATATTATCGAAAACAAAATTTCTAAGCTGATAGTGGGTGAGAAGGATCCTTGATGCAAAAATGGAAAAAAATTGAACGAAAGGAAAGGTATGAAAGTAATATATATTTAAATTGAGGTATATTATTTCCAGAACACAACAAATCCTAAATAGAAATCAGAAAAACAATTGTAGTACTAAAAGACTTGCTTATGGGCGTATTTGTCTGTCTTCCACAGTGTTGTCCAGCTTTGGTATCCATACACGCCGTACATGTCAAACGACTAGTTCAGGAGCAATTGTTTTCTTCCACTGAAAGCATACTGAACGTACGCGAAGAAGACCGGTATGAATTGTCACGGTTTTTTCTCACTCATGGGACAGCGAAATGCTGAAAAACTTGAATTGACAGACGCTTGAGAATCAGATGACAAGTACACAGAAAACATAAATGCAGGGATTAAAGAAACGATATTAACCGAAGAATCTAAGATTATATAACTGGTGGTGACATGAAAACGATAGAGATGTGAATAACTAATAAAATGTTTACTATTTCAAAAGTAATCGCCGTTGTTATTAACACATGTATCCAAATGTGAGACGAGACGGTCGCCGTTTTCATGGAAAAAGGTCAGCAGTCGCCTACGGAACCGTGGCTCGTACCCAATGGGGCACCTTTCCGATCGAAGCGAATCAATATTCATGAAGTCGTTCTTGAGGGCTCCAAAACTATTGAAATCACATGGAGACGGATCGCGACTGAAGGATGTCTAAGGGCATACCACAGAAATCTCTGCAGCATAAACGAAACAACCTGCCTACAAAATCGCCTCGCAAATGTTGGCAAGTGTGTTTCCACTACGCTGCAGACTTTTCGCGGAGAACCCTTTACACATCCTTCATATGGTTCCGATGTCTCGCGATGGGATTTCTATATCTTTGGAGTTTTGAAGAAACACATTAGTGGGCGTCGAGTAGCTTCGGACGAAGAGGTGCAGGCCTGGGTACAAACAAAGTTTTATAGACAAACCCAAAAATCTTTCCAAGAAGGCACTGACTGTCTTATCTCGCAGTGGGATGAGAGTGTTATCAGTTATGACGTTTAATATTAAAATAATAAACAGTTTACTTAATTTTCTTTCAGCTTTCCATTTCCTGCCACTTACACGATACCTCCCTGCGTATCACGCACATAGGAGTCACAAAGGTGACAGTAGATTAATTACCACGTAGACAGACATAGTTAAGCGTTTATTCGTCCTGCGCATCACTTACAAGCGGTACGGGACGGAATCTTAGCATGATTACAATACTAAGTACCGTTTGCTACGAACGTTATAGTTATATGCAGTGTATGTACATTTGTTGATTTCATGTAGAAATATGAGACACTAGACATTCTGTGTGTTTGTGTTTATAGGTCCATGGATACTTCACCATCCATTTTCAGAACGAAGGATGAATACAAAGACAGTTGTTAATTCAATGGCGTATAAACCTGAATGTTAACGCAGTATACATAACATTGATCTGAGATAAAGCAGTCGAAATTAAGATACCAAAAGCAAATCACTTTAAAACTATTAAGTAGTAATGGATTTCATAACTATGTAGTAATTGAATCTCACGGTGAAGAGCAAAAACGGGAGAATGTCCTAGGTTATACCAACCTGTTTATATAGCGTCCCTTCAAGAAGCTAAGGAAAAGTATGAAGCAATTTTTTAACTCGACAGCTATAAGTCCTCCTTCGCAAATGTTAATATATAGCGCTGGCGTTGATGTATGTGTGTGTGTGTGTTTGTGCATGTGTGTGTGTGTGTGTGTGTGTGTGTGTGTGTGTGTGTGTGTGTGTGTGTGTGTGCGCACGCACCTGTGTGTGTGTGTGTGTGTGTGTGTGTGTGTGTGTGTATGTGTGTGTGAGAGAGAGAGAGAGAGGGTAGAGTGCGAGTGGGCTGGTTTGTTTGTATGTGAGAAAGGAGGAGGGAGAGTGTGACTAAATGTGAGTAAATGAGTGAGTTAGAGAGAGAATGTTGAGAGGCAGAGAGAGGTGTAGGAGAAAAGGACGAGAGAGAGGATGAGGTAGAGAATGAGGAGCGGAAGGGGTCCTAGTGCTTCGTGGTGTGGTGTGGTGGCACTATTTATCCTGTGGAAGCGGGACTACCCCGGGAATTAAATCCGGCGCATTAAGGCCCACAAATCTGTGGCGTCGGCGTTGCCGGCTCGTGAAATTGCTGCTATTAAATCGTGCTGCCGCAGCAGAGGCCCCACACCGAGGCACGCTCTACACTATGTATGGCGACATGTGTGTGTGTGTGTGTTTGTGTGTGTGTGTGTGTTTGAGTGCAGCACTAATCGGTCGCGGCTAGTCGACCACGGAGAATCTCACTCAATTTTCGCCCTTGTACCCGTACGCTTAGCGGCACTTACATATTCTCCTTTCCACTGTGAAAAAAGCAATGAATGTTAAGTACTTAGAGTGCAAGCGGTAAGTAACCAGAAGATAAGAAATTGCACATATTACGCACGAGTTTTGTACCAGCAGTAAGCAGTAATGGGACAAACGACTGATTTAAAAATTGTATAGACCATTGGACGGTATTCTGGTTCACTCTTTTTTTCTGTCGAATGAAACCTAAGTGGTCCTGTTGTAACCAATATTAGAGTCGGTGCTGAAATGTAGTCTTACAGTAAAAGCGTGTTCGACCCCCATAAGCTCCAAAGTTCAAAAACGGTTCAAATGACTCTGAGCACTATGGGACTTAACACCTGACGTCATCAGTCCCCTAGAACTTAGTACAGTTCGTACTAACTGCCGGAAAGTCATCGAGTACAATAGAAGTGATTACTGGCGTTCCCCAACTTAGTGTTGTAGGCACTTTGCTTATCCTTATCTATGCAAACGAGTTTGGAGATAATCTGAGCAGCTGTCT
Source organism: Schistocerca gregaria (assembly GCF_023897955.1). Taxonomy (NCBI): domain Eukaryota; kingdom Metazoa; phylum Arthropoda; class Insecta; order Orthoptera; family Acrididae; genus Schistocerca; species Schistocerca gregaria. The sequence goes on along the minus strand of NC_064920.1, from coordinate 932,385,511 downwards.
TAGGTTATTTGTAGATGACGCTGTCTTCTGTCCACTAGGAAAGTCATCAGAAGATACAAACCTAATTGTAAAACGATTTAAAAAAGATACCTGTATGGTGTGAAAATTGGCAGTTGACCCTAAATCACGAAAAGTGTGAGGTCATCCACATGAGTGCTAAAAGGAATCAGTTAAACTTCGGTTACACGATAACTCAATCAAATCTAAAGGCTGTAAATTCAGCTAAATACCTAGGAATTACAATTAGAAACAACTTAAACTGGAAGGAAAACATAGAAAATGTTGTGGGGAAAACTAACCAAAGACTGCGTTTCATAGGCAGGACACTTAGAAAATGTAACAGTTCTACTAAGGATATTGCCTCCACTACGCTTGTCCGTGCTATTTTTGGAATACTGCTGCCCGATATGGGATCCTTACCAAGCAGGATTGACGGTGTGCATCGAAAAAAGGTCAAAGAAGGGAATCACGTTTTGTATCATCCCGAAATATCAGAGAGAGTGTCACAGAATTCGGGATGGACATCGTTAAAACAAACGCGTCTTTCCTTGGGGAGCAATCTTCTCACGAAATTCTAATCATAAACTAACTCCTCTGAATGCGAAAACTTTTTGATGACACCGACTTCATAGGAAGAAACGATCAACACGATAAAATGCGAAAATATGTGGGTTTTCGTTCTTTCCACGCGCTATACGAGTTCGGAATAACAGAGAACTATGAAGGTGGCTCGATGAACGTTCTGCCAGTTATTTAAAAGTGATTTGCAGGGTATTCATGTAGATGTAGTGTAGATGTAGAAAAGTCGTGGCACAAAATAAAAATTGATAATAATTCTCTTCGGCAACTTAATTTGTAGAGCGCTGGAAGTTATGAGAGTTTGCTCGATAAAGTTCAGGTGATAAATCGACGTTGCACTGTAAAACGTATTGTTGTTCCTGCGTACGTTAAAAATTCAGACGATGACGGCACAAAAGCTGCAGGACATTTAGAAACCAGTTACACATTAGTGTGAGACGCCCTGCTAAACCCGAAGGACAGGACAGGTAGTAAGAATTGTGGAAGGGGGCCAGAGTGAGCGGCTGTCAGTTACACTCCAAAGATAACACTTTAATTAGTTATCCAAACATTACAGCCCAAGCTTGACTATCGACATAAAACGTCCTTAATTCTAAAACGGCTGAAGGCCCATGAAGAAGGCTCTAGGCTTTAACCCTAAATACTATTTAAGGCCAAGCGATGTAAGACTTGATTAGCCAGATAGATTAAGTTTTTTAAAAGAAGCGGAAGGCCAATACATTTAAAACAACATAACAACAATAACCATTTAATAGGGAGAACGCCCAAGCGTCATGACAAATAAGAAACCGCTCTCCAAAACGGCTGAAGTCTTTTGATTTTAAGAACACAGTTACAATCACACAAATTCCAACCATCAGTTATAAGCCATTAAAAATACACAATTAAACGCCAACAAGAAAGGCAGTATAGGCAATGGCGCTCAGAAGTTTCCAGGGGGCTCAGCCTGCCCTTGAAATCTTCACGTTCGCTTAGGTGGGCCGAAGTATACTCCACCTGCAGGCAACACAACTAAGAGACAGTCAGGGACCCACCGACAAGACAACTTGCTAACCACCGACCAGTATACGAGAATTACAAAGCCAGAACGTTACAGATATAGCCGCCCACAACCATAAATACATTAAGCTGTCGAAAACTACACACCATGTTGGACAGCGACAACAGGTGACACTTCCTGAATTTACGTCAGCGACCAGGCCAGGTAACCGGAACACACACGGCCACAGGGCAGAAAATTCCACTGGTGCACTTGAATTTCAAACCAACAAATATAATTAATTCCAACACATGGTAGCTAAATCCTCAACAAGTCGAACACTCGCTGTTGCCCCCAGCAATACCGCCAACAACGAACCACCAACCAAGGGGAAACCGTGAACAGACGTGGCTTCCGTAATTAAATCACCACCAAACTTCTATGTCCTGGGTCAGTGAGCCACGAACCTCGTAGCACTCGGGAAAGCCCCCAAATCCTCTGACACTGAGACTGCCAACGGGCCCAGTCATCTGATCCGCAAGGAGACTTGCTTGTTGATCCTTTCCAACTGACCAACTAGCAGCACAACACCAAGCTGGAACTATAACCACCAGACCAGAGATGGTATACAGTGCTAATATCGATACACACCGCTGCTACCATACACAGAAAGAGAAAGAGCCACGGCATAACTGCAATAACTGTGGGAAACCAAACACAGAGTAACACCCAATTATTAAAGCAATGTATGAGCCGTAGTCGGCACGGCTGAAAGTGGAAACAGCATCTCTATAAAGTTCTACCTCACATTACATTTGCTCAGTGTGTACACTGCTATTGACATGGAAACATGGCTAAAATTGATTGATATCCACACTAAAAGAAAAAGCTACACAATTCAGTCACATTTAAGTGGCCATCGCTTATATTTGGCGTCATTGTGCAATAACAAATGACGGAGGGCACATGGCAGCACTATCAGTGTGTGGTATGTAAAGCATTTCGGGGGAAGTGTAATAAACAGTGCTGTCGTTGTTGTAATGGGAATAGCTCTTATGGTTGATACAATAATAGTAAACTAACCACAAGCATTTTTGTGGCCACTCATCTCCATGACGTGTTTCGAACATATCATCATTAGACTCATTAAGGGAACAGACAGTACTGAGTCAACATAAGTGTGCCACAAATTATTACTCAGTACAGCACACTGAAGCTGACTTAGTACATTGTGTGATGTCTGTTCCCTTAATTCAATCTTGATACTTTCGAAACACCTCACTAAAAAGAGTGGTCCACATAATACCTATAGCTATTACTATTATCATGGCTTCCATAACAGCTATTCCCATATGCCGAATATTTATGGGAAGAATTTGGCCTGAGGGATTTGAGATCCTTCATTCAGTGGTTTAACACATAATTTATGACGCAATCGCCATTACAAATTACGTAAACTTCGTCATAATAGTTACCGTAATGAAAGAAATACGTGATAAGAAATGAAACCATTTCCCCAAGTAATAAGCTATGTTTTAAAAAAAAAATTATATGCCTTTATACTGCAAATGATTGACCATTATAACAGGAGCAAGAATTTAGAACTGATGGCTCACCAGTATGCAGATGCCCCCAGACAACATAAACACATAGCCCCCAGTAATACGCAGTACAAAATACTTTCAAATAAGAATGGACATGACACATCCTATAACAAAGCCTTTAAAACAGAAATTTCGGTTTTATTTAAATACATAATAATTTACATTGAAGTGTTAAATCAGCAAGGAATTACGTTAAATTGCACAGCTTTAGAGAAAAAACCCACATTTACTTTCGAAGAAATATTAATTTACTAAAAATGTTCTTAGCCCTGATAGAACAGCAATAAGAATGGCTGAGGTCCAACTTAATTAGATTAGTGTAAAAGAACAAAGGAAACCATCAAAGCTGACATTCATGGAGTGTCTAGAAAACCAGTATGTCAAAAACTATATAGCTTAACTTGTCCTAGTCTCGCCTAAGGCAGAATGCCACAGAGGTGTGGCAGCAAAAGAGCAGCCAATGCCAATGAGATTAAGCACCATGGTAACACACTAGTTGAACAGCTTGACGGTTGTCCTCAGGTTGAATAGGCTGCTTCCATACAAACCTATCACTGATGACTCCCTCAGAGAAATCACAATGACACATTCCTGCAGTATAGAGTACTTACCTTAGGGTATTGTACTATAGACACACTACCAAGTGAACACCTCCCAAATATGAATTCTAACACCTGGCACTCGAAGAGATCAAGAATGGTTTTGTGAGGGTCCTTTTTTGTACTTGTTTTTGTATGTTACGACAAGTTGTAGTTACTATTATTCTGCGTGGTTCACAAATGGAAAATTATATAGGTCAGTGACACATTTGTGGTACACGTACAGTTAATTTCCCTGATACGCTGTTTTTATATTAAAAGACACCATCAACTCACAGAATTCCTGATGTACAGCTGCATTTTTTATTGCAGATACTTTCGTTAATTATTTGTTTTACTTTAGTGTAATTGCAATGCTGATGAGATTTTTACAATTTTTGTGAGTGGGGATGAAAGAATTTTACTGAACTCACTTTACTTAAATACGATTCAATATTGGCAAAACTGTTTTCTTTCACTGTCTTGAAGTAAGTGCAGCTAATCAAGAGAATCCACCTACGAGTACATTTATATTTATTTTCGTTGATCAAGATCAACAAATATTATAGTATTTATTTATTATTTAGAACAACAGCATTGACCCTGGCACCAATGTTCCATTATAAAATTTGCATAAAGCATTTAACTCATTCACTTCATGAATATAGGATCTTTGACAATAAAACTTTAGTGACACTTTTAAGTAATATTTTATTACATGTAGACTACATATTACAAGAAACTTACACACTTTCGTGCCTCATAACAAAATGGCTTTTTACACTACTCAGAAACAAGAGGGAGGTGAGTAAGATCCTATTCTAAAGTGGACAGAGATTACAATAACATTCTCAGATCATAATAGTTGATTACGTTGTCTTTATGATTTTTCTGAATTAGTACTTGTTTTGTTATATTTCCGAAGTTCTTCAGTACTATTTTTTCACATTAGGTGGCGTACTGCCATTGTTTCCTTTAAATAAAAAACAACTTTCTAACAGCCTCATCAGACCCTGCAAACACCAAAGAACCTTTTTTTTTTTAAATTGCAGCCTGTAAACAAAATTGCAACTGAAATATTGAATTTTTATCTCACAATGTATATGGTAGTAGATACGCTTCTACAATCAGATTTGCACTTTATAATCAATCCAACACTGTTGAGAAACCTGAAGACACCAGTGTACAGTAAATGCTGAAACATACTGTATACTACATGAGCCACTGTATTACAATAAGCACACATCACCCATTGCACCAAAACAGAACCTATAACAATTTTAATTTTAGGATGGTAAATAGTAACTATCAGTAGATAGAAAATGGGGCTACAGGCACACATTTTGTGTGTGGCCCCATTTCCTATCGACAATTAACTAGACTGAAAATAATTTCTAGCATAACACTTATATTTTGAAAAAACTACAAAAATTGTATATCATGACTAAAAATAAGTAGAAGTATCTGAAAAATGTAAATTTTAACCAATTTAGAAATAAATAAAGAAACAGAAATTCATAAAATGTACACAAGATGAAAATGAATGAAAATCATTTAATGATAAATTTAAAACTGAAAATAAAATGGGTTTACATCTCTACTTTTTCTAATAAATGGTGAGATTAGATAACTTAAAAATAAAAGAATTACAGTCTAAGGCAAAAGAACTGACAACTAAAGAGGATTCGAAAGTTAAGAAATATATACTTAGTAAAATTGTTTATTAGTAATGATGACTTTTTATCAATCTTAATGGTCATATTATAAATAAAAATATGCACAAATTTGTAGTATTTAAGGAATTAGATAATTTATATCAACAAAAAATCCTATAGAACCTCGGTTGTCATTACATATAAAAAGAAAAAGACATTTAAATTAACTCTTTTTGTCATTGCCATCAATTATCTAAAATTGTTTTAATAAAATTTTAAATAAAGTAAACTGGATTTAAATTTCTCAATATTAAACTTTGTCAGAAGATGAAATTATTGGTTTTAAAGATAACATAGATAGGTTTTGTACTTCTCTGATAGACTACTTGCCAGAAGATTTTAATGACTGCAGTGAATTTGGGTTGTACATCAAAATGCTGACAATTATCAGAAAACATGGTAGGAGTATTTGAAGATTATATACATTAAACAAATATGTAAATTATAATTTTCTGAAGTTGAAGAGACTGATCCTGATTCAATATTTTCTGTTAATATTCTATATCGCAATTTCATAAGCTAAAAGATTTTTTGTAAATAAATTATTATTATTATTATTATTATTATTATTATTATTATTATTATCATTATTATTCTTGATTGTTATAGTTATTTTTATTGTTATAATTATCATTGTACTACTGTTATAATCTCTATTTTTTTTCTTTAACATCAATACTGTATAATATGTTATATTTCCTTAATGTTATGTAGAAACTGTAACTCGTTCAATCTGAGTATGCCTAGTTAGGTGTAAGACAGAGCCTGAAGGCCTAATCTTGCCAGGAAAAATAAATGCATAAATAAATAAATAAATAAATAAATTGTATAAGCTAAGCATTAGTAATTTTTTCAATTAAGTAACACATTATTTCATAGTGGTTTTTTATGTTGCTATAATATTTTTGCTTTGCTTAATATTTGTAACATAAGTAGAATAATCTGTAGTTAAATTATATACAATTATATTAATTGTATTACTCATTTAAAATCTTGAATTGAATCATACATTTTCATAATATTATTTGGTGTATCCTAATTACACATATCTAGAGAAAATATAATATATTTACCGATTTTTAAATAAAAATTCTGTAATTTAACATTATGAAACAAACTAGAAATATTTTTTATTTTCATGAAAAACCAGAAAAATACAATAGTTACAGCAAAAACTGCCACATTATAATTACTTGTTATATTTATCTCAAAATAAATTATGTTACTCAATTCACCGATTTCTATAGCTTGTAATTGGTAGAGATGTTTATTAATTTTTGGGTTTTAAACTTTTTTCTATACAAGTTTATAATTGAGATCATATTTGAAAATAGGTATCTAATTTCCATAGGTGAATAACGAATTTTCCTACTTTTTGTCATGGAACCTTTATTTCAATTCCACCATTATATTCCTCAGATGATTTAGGCAGTGTATCATTTGATCTTGAACTTAAAGTATATACAAATGTTAAACCCCCTTCATACAGTTTTTTTATTAATTTTTAAAAATAAATCTCCAAGTTTTTCTTATAGTTCAAGTACTTAATTTTCTTTGATTTTCATTTTACTATTCTGAAAACAATTTTTTCCAAATAAATTTTATCAGATAAAGATGCACTTATGTTTAATAAAACTGATAAAGAAATAAAGGTATGTTCTATTTTTGAAAAGTATAATTGCTATTATTAAATAGTATAGCATTATATAGTTTTGTAATGAAATTATGAATAATTTTTATTCATTATTCTGTCGTGTAAGGTATATTCTGACCCATCTGTTTGAATTTTTGACCTAATTTGTACATCTTTATCAAGAATCATTAAATTATGTTTACTTTTCGTGTTCACTGGATAACTTTATAATTCATAACTTTCAATTTCGTTCTTTTACAAATACTCAAATATTTTTATAAATAAATTGTAACATTATTTTTTTAATAATCAACCTACACTGAGAATTATGAAGACAAAGGTATTTAACGAAAAGTATATCTTTCTTCTTTATATCTCTTTTGAACAAATATACATCTTTATATCTTATTTCTTTCAGTTCTGGTTATTAATAGTTTGTTTTCACTTCTTCTCTATCTGAAGGTTTAATTTGTATCTCACTGGATGACAATAAATAACATTTCCAGTTTTAAAAATTTCTATCAATCAGTTAGTTGCGTATTCCCTTACGTTTCAATTACTTATTTTCATTTTATCACCTTTTCTATATTTATGCTTAGCATCTTCAAAATGTGTTGCATATATTGTTTGAAATATTTCTTTCATTTTCTTTGCTTACATTTATTCTTCATTTGTACAGTCGAACATTTTGTATTATTGTATTCTGTAATTAATTTAGAAACTAAATCATCCTACTTCATATTTTGTTATCACTTATTTTTTTACCACATTCTTTCTTTTAATTTTATATTATATCTACACATGCTTGAAACTCAATAAAGGTCTAATTGTGACTACTATATTTTTCACATATTTTTGTAATTCTGTTTTATAAAAAATTTTACCATTAAGTGTTTGTAATTTTCTTGGAGATCTTGACTTTAAAATTATTTCAAAAATATGTGAAGTATTTTCCTGGTTCATTGTTAACTGCACTGTCTCCAACAAACATTGAAAAAAGTTAATTCTAGTTTATATATATATTTATGTAGTATACCTAGTTTCCAATTTCCTTTTAATAATCTAGATCCCTTTCTTATAAATCTGCTTGTCATCAGTCATGTATAATAGAAGAAACAATATTTTTTTACTAAAACGTTTCTAATTGTATGATGTAATTAATTAAATATAACTTAACCAATGTTATTATGTATTAAAACATTACCTTCAAATTTAACAAATTTACATTTTTAGAGTCGAGAATTGAACAGATTCCTTCAACCTTTCAGTTAATTTTTTTGTTCTTTGTCTATTTGGATGGTGCATGTCAGTAAATTTGTTGAATTTCAATCTCCAAATATGGTTGTCTAAATGGTCCATCTATTTATGCATTTGAATTTCATAAAATAAAATTATTTTACCATCTACTGGAAGAGTTTTACCATATTTTTTAAATTTACAGTTAGTAAATTTTATTTGTTCAAAACCTCTGTGCAATGGATAGCAGTAGCAATTTCATAAAGATTGTCAGATGTAATTATTAAAATACCAGAATCAAAAATAATAAATTAATCTACATACTTGCGATTAACAAGAATGTTAAGGGTAAATACATACAAAAATATGGTTTTGCACATATCTTATTCTTTAATCCATTAAATTTATTTAGAGCACAGTTAGTGTTAAACTTATAGTATATTACTTTTTATGATTACCATCAATGGTATTACCATTAATTATATTTAATTCATTAAATCTAGTAAATTATAATTCTTTACCACTATATTGCTTGATAATGGCATAATAACCAGTAATTGGATCACTCACTCCCTCTAATCTTCTACTTCTAAAACTAACAAATTCTTCACTATCTGAAAAATTCTATTTAATTTAAAGTGTACCCATTTAACTAAATTTTATTTTAAAACTATTTGATACATTGTTTTTCTTCCATGTTTACAACTTTTGTATTCAGTTTTTACTTTATCTTTAATTCATATTTAAGTAAGTTTTCTAATTTTAAATCCACTTCATTTTTATTTTTTATAATTTTCATTAATATAAAATTAAGTGTTGCAAATTTAGATCTATTTGATTAATTATTATTCCCACATCATATTTATTAATGCTTGTGCCAATTTTTCATTGTGTTTTAAATACTTTGTGTCTATTAATTTGATTCTGTTTCTAATACACTTCAGTAATTATCCCCACTTTAGTATTTGCCTCCTTTTATTTTTTTTATTCACCTTTATGAACTTCAGATTATAGTTAGTTACTAATTTATGATACTATTTCATTTTGTTTATTAATTTTGTGACAACTATTTATTCTATTCCTAGTAACTCTTTAATTATCTATTCTGGATCTACCACATGCTTAATTATTTCTAGTTATTGTCTACTAAATGTTGTATGTAATTCTTTATTAATTACTGTATTCTTTCTATTCTAATTTCGGTTTATTTTTGTATTTACTTTTAATTTTTCGATTTTTTCTTATTCCAAATTTATTATTTTTATTTTACATCCAAAGATGCCCATTTATTAAATTTCAAACATCTTGAAATTTGTACTATATGTAATAATGTTCACACAAGTACATATAAATAACCGCAAATGCTTTCATCAACTTTTTGTGATCCTTGATATTAGTTACATTAATCATTTTTCGAATAGAATTATGTAACTGTTTGGTATATTGCTACTCAATGAATGAAAGACAGTTTTCGTATTATTTATTTCATAATAGCAAATCTAATGAGGACTAAAATTATCTGAAATGTCTATTTAACTATATGTCATTTAAATTTTTTAGAAATTGTGTATTTTATTAATCATCTATACACTTCTAAGTTCTTAATTTTTTAATTACCTAAAAACATTTTCTATATTAAATTAGACAAATGTTCATTAACTTGTAACAATTCTTGATAGTTTTTCTCCAGTCCCTCTCTTTTCATTTTTAAATTATGTCTATTCTGTTTCTCAGGTTCCTTGTCTTTTTGATTTTCAGTTATTACTGTGTCTGCTGTTGTACCACCCACCATACTATCAACACATAAACGTAGTAAAGCAGCCAGTAATAATGGTAAAAATCTACCTTCTTGTTTAGATATTCCAGTACCTATTTTCATGTTCAATATCTTTATCACAACTGGGATACTTAATATTATGAGTAAATTTCCACATTTTTTTCTTTCGTTTATCATATTCTGCAATTTGCATCCATTGGATTTATTCCTTTATCACCTTTATGTAATCTTTTTTTCCTAATTTTGTTCCAGGACCACAAGAATTATGTTAAGGATGATGCATTTGTAATGGTCATTTTATTAAATTATCGAGTACAGTGATACAGCAAAGTTCAGTATGTTTATATTTTGTGTGTTAGTACACCGTTTTCTGTGGATTACTATTGGCGTATGTTTTAAATATCAGCATTAGAGTTGATGTTCATATTATGAAATGGTGCTTTAGTTTACACTGAAGGTTTCATTGAGATTTGGCGGCCAAGTCTACAGTACTGTACTGTGTAAATGTGCTGTACATATTTACACATACTGAGTATACTAATATGTTATTTGTGTATGGGTTTTGGAATGGATACACAGCTGCTGCTTGTAGAGAAATCCGCATACGAATCTTAACTGCAGACTACCAGATTGAAGAGTGTTTACTCATGTGTTCAACACACTATTTGATGCTCATACAAACCCCAACAGTCATATTACAACTGAACATGTAAATGGAAAGACTATAGATGAGGTGGAATACATTATTCAGACATAAGTGAGTAGTCCTCCAACAAACACAGCACACGTATAATTTCTGCAAGTTCCAGTGTTCCAGATGTAAGAGTATGGCAGACATCATTTATTGAAGGATCCAATCCGTATCATTTATGGCCCGTTCAACATCTTTGAGTGGTAGCTGAAGATAGAGGATTGGAATTTAGTCATTGGATATTTGAAAACCACCAGGTATGCCCAGTTTAACTCAACACTGGTGAAGTCAATCTCACTCATCATGGCATCAACAACACTCGTAATTCACATCAGTGGTCTGAAGAAAACCCACATTTCATTGTGGAGACATATTTCTGTAAATGTGTGGTTGGTAGACAATCAGTTGATTGATCCTGCCTTGTTACCACATCGTCTTACTGGACACCATTATCTACACTTCTTGAAAATGAGCTGCTAGCACTACTGGAAGACATTCCTTGGGCTACAAGAATGTGTGTCTTCATTCAGCTTGATGGCACTCCTGTACATTGTAGCCACCAGGTGACACATCATTTTTGAAAATTCCCTGGAAGATAAGTAGGTAGATATGGACATTTTTCTTGGGCACCAAGGTCCCTAGACCTCACCCTTTTGAATTTTTGCCTGTGGGGATGGTTGAAAGGCCAAGTTTCTAAAGAAATAGTAATCACAAGATCCGATTTTAAATTATGGATTATTAGTAGTGCAACACTCATTACTTGGGCCCTTATAGAAGAATGCAAAGACGATCTCATAATAGCTACACATGGTGTTATCAAGAAAATTCAGGAGTGTCTTCAAGTGGGCTATGGAAGTTTTGAAAATCAAATGCAAACGTACTCATTGGCCTTTGCTTTAAGTTTCTTTGGTTCACATGCTAATAGCTGCATCGGTGTATTTAACAAAAAACGGGCATGTAACATAGCAAATTATTACAAGTTGTCATTTGCATAGAAAGTGTAGCTTGTGCATGGTTCGGGAGGAGATTACATTTTGGTTCTCACACTCGCTCAGCAAACACTGGCTACTGGCCAAGCGAAGCTTTGTACTTAACACTATATGCAGTACATTACACATACTCTTTATGAATCGGAAGACATACTGTAAAAATATTAATCGAACTTTTTCATAGTCTGTACACTAAATTATATTGATGATAAAATCTTACTGCTAGAATGACATAGCAATGACTTATCTACTTTTGAAGATATACATTTCTACCTAAAATACACAAAAACTCTGCTGGTATTGCGAAAACGGGAAGGGACTGTAAAGTATTCATTACAGTTACTGGACCAATTGAAACTAAACTAATCAAATTTAATGGAATTACCTTTATTTCCATTGCCACACTTTTTTGACATAATTACCAGTACATTGGAAAATTACTATTTCATTGTGTTTTAGTTGTGTGAGTGTTTTGGAGAGACAGGGAGTGAAAAGATGGTATATGTAAAATAATAATGTGATATTTCATTAAACTATGTAAATGTAAATATGAGAAAATTGTTGTGTAATAGGCGAATTTGTGACGTAAGTCCGAGTGAGCTTGATTTTGTAAAGGGCAGCCAGGAGGAACATCAACTACCAGTTTTTTTACAATTAATTTTGAAGAATGTCATCGAATTTTGTTTTCATTAAATTTCATATAGTTTCTGAATTAAGAGATTTCTACTCTAAATTAACTGTAGTAATTTGATTGCATGCCAATCGAAATACAGCGAGTATATAAGCCCCCATGAACCACTGACTCCCCCCCCCCCCCCCCTATGAACCGCACTAACCGAAACGGCCTTGCTGTGCTGGTACTGCGAACGGCTGAAACCGAGGGGAAGGTACAATGGTAATTTTTCCGAGGGCATTCAGCTGTAATCTATTGTTAATTGATGATGTCGTCCTCTTGGGTAAAATATTCCGGAAGTAAAATAGTCCCCCCTTCAAATCTCTACTCAAGAGGATGTCGTTATCAGGAGAAAGAAATTTGGCGTTCTACAGATCGGAGCGCGGAATGTCAGATCCCTTAATCGGGCAGGTAGGTTATAAAATTTAAAAAAAGGGAGATGGAGAGGATTAAAGTTATATATAGTGGAAATTAGTGAAGTTCGGTGGCAGGAGGAACAAGACTTCTGCTCAGGTGACTAAAGTTTTATAAACACAGAATCAAATAAGCGTAATGCAGTAGTAGGTTTAATAATGAATTAAAAAACAGGAGTTCAGGTAAGCTACTAAAAACAGCATAGCAAACACATTATTGTGGCCCAGGTAGACACGAAGCCCATTCCTACTACAGTAGTACAAGTTTATATACCAACTAGCTCTGCATCTGATGAAGAAATTGATGAAATGTATGATGAGATGAAAGAAATTATACAGGTAGTGAAGGGAGACGAAAATATAATAGTCATCGGAGAGTGGAATTCGAGGGTAGGAAAAGGGAGAGAAGGAAACATAGTAGTTGAATATGGATTGGGCGTAACAAATGAAAGAGAAAGCCGTCTGGTAGAATTTTGCACAGAGCATAACTTAAGAATAGCTACATCTACATCTACATCTACATGACTACTCTGCAATTCACATTTAATTGCTTGGCAGAGGGTTCATCGAACCACAATTATACTATCTCTCTACTATTCCACTCCCGAACAGCGTGCGGGAAAAATGAACACCTAAACTTTTCTGTTCGAGCTCCGATTTCTCTTATTTTATTTTGATGATCATTCCTACCTATGTAGGTTGGGCTCAACAAAATATTTTCGCATTCGGAAGAGAAAGTTGGTGATTGAAATTTCGTAAAAAGGTCTCGCCGCGACGAAAAACGTCTTTGCTGTAATGACTTCCATCCCAACTCGCGTATCATATCTCCCACACTCTCTTCCCTATTACTTGATAATACACAACGAGCTGCCATTTTTTGCACCTTTTCAATGTCCTCCATCAATCCCACCTGGTAAGGATCCCACACCGTGCAGCACTATTCTAACAGAGGACGAACGAGTGTAGTGTAAGGTGTCTCTTTAGTGGACTTGTTGCATCTTCTAAGTGTCCTGACAATGAAACGTAGCCTTTGGCTCGCCTTCCCCACATATATTACCTATGTGGTCCTTTCAACTGAAGTTGGTCGTAATTTTAACACCCAGGTAATTAATTGAATTAACAGCCTTGAGAATTTTACTATTTATCGAGTAATCGAATTCCAACGGATTTCTTTAGGAACTCATGTGGATCACCTCACACTTTTCGTTACTTAGCGTCAACTGCCACCTGCCACACCATACAGCAATCTTTTCTAAATCGCTTTGCAACGGATACTGGTCTTCGGCTGACCTTACTAGATGGTATATTACAGCATCATCTGCGAACAACCTAAGAGAACTGCTCAGATTGTCACCCAGGTCATTATATAGATCAGGAACAGCAGAGGTCCCAGGACGCTTGCCTGGGGAACACCTGATATCACTTCAGTTTTACTCCATGATTTGCCATCTATTACTACGAACTGCGACCTTCCTAACACGAAATCACGAATCCAGTCGCACAACTGAGACGATACCCCACAGGTCCGCAGCTTGATTAGAAGTCGCTTGTGAGGAACGCTCTCAAAAGCTTTCTGGAAATCTAAAAATACGGAATCAACTTTAGATCCCCTGTCGATAGCGGCCATTACTTCATGCGAAGAAAGAGCTAGCTGCGTTGCACAAGAGCGATGTTTTCTGAAGCCATGCTGATTGCGTGTCAATAGATCGTTCCCTTCAGGGTGATTCATGATTTTTGAATACAGTTTATGCTCCAAAACCCTGCTGCAATGATATAGGTCTGTAGTTAGATGGATTACTCCTACTACCCTTCTTAAACACTGGAGCGACCTGCGCAATTTTCCAATCTGTCGGTACAGATCTATCGGTGAGCGAGTGGTTGTATATCTGTGCTAAGTAGGGAGCTATTGTATCAGCGTAATCTGAAAGGAACCTAATCAGTATACAATCGGGATCTGAAGACTTGCCCGTATGAAGCGATATGAGTTGCTTCGCAACCCCTATGGTATCTACTTCTAAGAAACGCATGCTGGCAGATGTTCGTGTTTCAAATTCTGGAATATTCCATTAGTCTTCCTTGGTGAAGGAATTTCGGAAAACTGCGTTCAATTACTCCGCTTTAGCGGCACAGTCGTCTGTAACAGTACCATCGGCACTGCGCAGCGAAGGTATTGACTGCGTCTTGCCGCTTGTGTACTTTACATACTACCAGAATTTCTTCGGATTTTCTACCACATTTCGAGACAATGTTTCGTTGTGGAACCTATTAAAGGCATCTAGCATTGAAGTCCATGCAAAATTTCTTGCGTCTGTAAATTTTAGTCTATCTTCGGGATTTCGCGTTCTTCTGAACTTCGCATCGTTTTTCCGTTGCCTCTGCAACAGCGTTCGGACATTTTTTGTGTACCACGGGGGATCCGTTCCATCTCTTACCAATTTATGAGGTATGAATCTCTCAATTGCTGTTGCTACTATATCTTTGAATTTGAGCTACATCTCGTCTACATTTGCATAGTCTTTTCGGAAGGATTGGAGATTGTCTCTTAGGAAGTGACACTTTATCCGCTTTTTTTAAATAAAATTATTTTGCGTTTGTTTCTGGTGGATTTGGAAGAAACTGTATTGAACCTAGCTACAACGACCTTGTAATCACTAATCCCTGTATCAGTCATGATACTCTCTATCAGCTCTGGATTGTTTGTGGCTAAGAGGTCAAGTGTGTTTTCGCAACCATTTACAATTCGCGTGGGTTCGTGGACTAACTGCTCGAAATAATTTTCGGAGAAAGCGTTTAGGACAATCTCGGAAGATGTTTTCTGCCTACTACCGGTTTTGAAGAAGTATTTTTGGAAACATATCGACTGAAGTTTGAAGTCCTCACCAACCATAACTGTATGAGTGGGGTATATTTTTTTTTACGAAACTCAAACTTTCTCTGAACTGTTCCGCAACTGTATCATCGGAGTCTGGGGGTCGGTAGAAGGAGCCAATTATTAACTTAATTCGGCTGTTAAGTATAACCTCCACCCATACCAATTCGCACGGAGTATCTACTTCGACTTCACTACAAGATAAACCACTACTGACAGACACAAACACTCCATCATCAATTCTGCCTAATCTATCTTTCCTGAACACCGTCTGAGACTTCGTAAAAATGTGTGTAGAACTTATTTCTGGCTTTAGCCAGCTTTCTGTACCTATAACGATATCAGCTTCTGTGCTTTCTATTAGCGCTTGAAGCTCAGGGACTTTTCCAGCACAACTACAACAATTTACAACTGTAATTCGGACGGTTCCTTGATT
Source organism: Schistocerca gregaria (assembly GCF_023897955.1). Classification (NCBI taxonomy): domain Eukaryota; kingdom Metazoa; phylum Arthropoda; class Insecta; order Orthoptera; family Acrididae; genus Schistocerca; species Schistocerca gregaria. Next base: position 932,369,339 of record NC_064920.1, on the reverse strand, counting down.
CAAGCACGTCCTGTATTTGCCATGCACCCTTTGATATTGCAGCCCACCCCGCACTTTCCCGAGGGCCCTCTAACCTAAAAAAACGCCCAGTCCACACCACACAGCCTCAGCTACGCGTATAGCCGCCAGCTGAGTGTAGTGAACTCCTGACCTATTCAGCGGAACCCGAAACCGCACCACCCTATGGAGCAAGGAATCTGCAGCCAACATGGTCGCAAAACCGTCTGAGCCTCTGATTCAGACCCTCCACCCGGCTCTGCACCAAAGGTCCGCTGTCGGTTCTGTCGACGATGCTGCAGATGATGAGCTCTGCCTTCATCTCGTAAGCAAGACCGGTAGCCTTCACACCTAGTTCAAATCTTGAAAGAAGGTTGTATACATGGAAGAATCCTGGAGATACTTGAAGCTATCAGATAGATTATATAATAGTAAGACAGAGATTTAGGAACCAGGTTTTAAATTTTAAGACATTTAGAGGGGCAGATGTGGACCCTGACCACAATCTATTGCTTATGACCTGTAGATTAAAACTGAAGAAACAGCAAGAAGTTGGGAATTTAAGGAGGTGGGACCTGGGTAAACTGACTAAACTATAGGTTGTACAGACTTTCAGGGAGAGCATAAGGGAACAATTGACAGTAATGGGGGGAAGAAATACAGTAGAAGAAGAATGGGTTGCTTTGAGGGACGAAATAGTGAAGGCAGCAGAGGATCTAGTAGGTAAAAAGAAACCTTTGGAGAAAAGAGAACCACTTGTATGAACATCAAGAGCTCGGATGGAAACCCATTTCTAAACAAAGAAGGGAAAGCTGAAAGGTGGAAAGAGTATATAGAAGGTCTAGACAAGGGCTATGTACTTGAGGACAATATTATGGAAATGGAAGAGGATGTACATGAAGGTGAAATGGGAGATACGATACTGCGTGAAGAGTTTGACAGAGCACTGGAAGATATGAGTCGAAATAAGGCCATGGAAGTAGACAACATTCTATTAGAACTACTGACCTCCTTGGAAGAGCCAGTCCTGACTAAACTCTACCATCTGGTGAGCTAGATGTTTGAGACAGTCCATATACCCCCAGACTTCAATCCCAAAGAGAACAGGTGTTGACAGATGTGAAAATTACCGAACTATCAGTGTAATGAGTCACAGCTGCACAATACTAACACGAATTATTAACAGATGAATGGAAAATTAAGTATAATCCGACTTCAGGGAAGATCAGTTTGGATTCCATAGAAATGTTGCAACACGTGAGGCAATACTGACCTTACGATGTATCTTAGGAGAAAGATTAAGGAAAGGCAAAACTACGTTTCTAGCATTTGTAGGCTTAAAGAAAGCTTTTGACAATATTGACTTGAATACTCTCTTTCAAATTTTAAAGGTGGCATTGGTAAAATACAGGTTGCGAAAGGCTATTTACAATTTGTATAGAAAGCGGATGGCAGTTATGAGAGTCGAAGGACATGGAAGGGAAGCAGTGTTTGGGAAGGGAGTGAGACAGGGTTGTAACCTCTCCCCGATGTTAGTCCAGCCGTATATTGAGGAAGCAGTAAGGGAAACAAAAGAAAAATTCGGAGTAGGTATTAAAATCCATGTAGAAGAAATAAAAACTTTGAGGTTCGCATTTGACATTGTAATTCTGTCAGAGAGAGTAAAGGACTTGGAAGAGCAGTTGACAGAGGTCAATGTCTTGAAACGCAGATATAAGATGAACATCAACAAAAGCAAAACGAGGATAATGGAATGTAGTCGAATTCAATCGGGTGATGCTGAGGGTATTAGATTAGGAAATGAGACACTTAAAGTAGTAAATGCGTTTTGCTATTTGGGTTTGGTTTGTTTTGGGGAAGGAGACCAGACAGCGAGGTCATAGGTCTCATAGGACTAGGGAAGGATGAGGAAGGAAGCCGGCCATGCCCTTTCAAAGGAACCACTCCGGCATTTGCCTGGGGTGATTTAGGGCAATCACGGGAAACCTAAATCAGGATGGCCGGGCGCGGGATTGAACCATCGTCCTCCCGATTGCGAGTCCAGTCTCTAACCACTGCGCCACTTCGCTCGGCCTGCTATTTGGGGAGCAAAATAATTGATGATGATCTAAGTAGAGAGGATATAAAATGACTGGCAATGGCAAGGAAAGCGTTTCTGAAGAAGAAAAATTTATTAACATCGAGTACAGATTTAAGTGTCAAGAAGTCGTTTCTGAAAGTATTTGTATCTCGTGCATCCATGTATGGAAATGAAATATGGTCGATAAATAGTTTGGACAAGAAGAGAATAGAAGCTTTCGAAATGGAGTGATACAGAAGAATGCTGAAGATTAGATGGGTGGATCACATAACTAATGAAGAGGTATTTAACAGAACTGGGGAGAAGAGGAGTTTGTGGCACAACTTGACAAGAAAAAGAGACCGGTTGGTAGGACATCAGGGAATCACAAATTTAGCATTGGAGGGCAGAGTGGCGGGTAAAAATCGTATATTGAGACCAAGAAGTGATTACACTTAGCAGATTCAGAAGGATGCAGGTTAAGTAAGTACTGGGAGTTGAAGAAGCTTGCACAGGATAAGGTAGCATGGATAGCTGCTTCAAACCAGTGTAGGAACTGAAGACCACAACAACAACAACATTAACATACTATCCGACAGCAATTGGTATTCCAAGGCGTTTGAGTAGGGGTTGGTGCCTCAAATCTATGAGCCTTGAGAGTCGTTTGGGAGCCGTCTTCTGTTAAGTATCTGTGTTAAATAGCGCAGATCAGTTTCGTACCAAAATGAGGAAATCCAAGCCTCCGATGGGTTCACGTTAATGATGAAAAACGACTACAGTGTTGAGTATTTTGAGAAAGTTTCAGCTGTTTCATTTAGTTTAGGAGATTTCGCGTGAGAACATTTCGAGTCGAAACGGAAACCTCACCTTGCTTGTTTCCGGCAAATTACGAGACATTATGGCGAGCATCTCTATACAGGAAGATTACTGAACGATTAACTGTGCTAACTCCCAAACAGTCAAAATATTTTCTGGCTGCTCATTGGTGTGAACTTGTTTCGGAGACAGTCAGTAACATAGCATAATTGGTGTTGCGATATTTAATAATGGATTGAGAACCATTTTCTGTGCTTTAAAGACAATAAACCAGCTTACAGGAAATTTGAGAAATTTTTTAATCTAGTCATAAACGAATCCTTAACTAACTTTCAGAAAGTTCCCATGGACATGAGTAATGTTTTACTTTGCGTGGTAGGTCTTCAGCTGATTTTTCGTCAACGCTGTCTTTATCGGCTAAGCCAGTATCTATCATTGCAGAGTGAAGAGGCAGACAACCTGAAACTTACCTAGGAAGTGGACAGTTTATTTAAAAAGAAAGTGAGGAAGAACAACCTGCCCCGCCACAACACGTTAAATGGCATTTTTTATTGCAATTCGTCTACGATACCACTTATTAAAATATTTACTGTTCCTCCTGAAACATCCTGTGTATATTTTTTTGAAGTTTTTGTATATTTTTGTTTATGTAATTCAGTTCTTTATTTTAATACCGAGAAAATAAAAATGGTGCCCTTAAAACTGATTTGGAATTCAGTTGATTGTAGGTAGAAAATGGGACTGCACATAAAATGTATACTGGTAGCAATATTTTCTGTTTGCAACCATCCCATATATGAAAACTCATCCGACAAAAATAATTGGGGACGGGCTACAATTTATGACCTTCATTCGTGACTTATGCCATACACAAGGATCACGATTTGAAGTTTCTTTCAACACTACAGTGTCCTGCTCCTCTCAACAACACTTAATCAGTTATGGGTCACTAAATTTATACAACACCATAAAGTTTCATTCCACAATTTTAAAGTCTCACAGAAACAAAATTTATCAGAGCTTAATGTCAACTCGCTCTCTTAACCACGCGAAAGTTACTGCAGTCTACCCCCATCAAGACGAGAAACCCACGGAATGAACACAACAGAAAAACACACGTCCCTAATTGCGAGTACCTCTATCGTAACCAATTCCACGCTCCTTGAAGATGCCAAACGATGAATACAAGGTTCTTTCAGCTCGCGATGTTGAGAGGCCTTTCCCCCTATTGCACCGAAAGATTGGACGCCGTCAGAAAGCGATTTTGATTCTGCTTCACAGCCCATACTGCCACGACCAAAGATAACCAAGTTCCCAGTTCACCGTGGTCCCCCCCCAGTGGGAGACATATTCATTTCAGTCCTCTGCAGTTAAAGACAACAGATGGCTATCAATGTTGATATTGCCTGAAAATTCACCATGGATTACCTTTTACAAAGTAATATAAACTCTGTCATGTTTTCTACTATAGCTATTACTCTTCCCCCTATTTATATTAGAACTGGTTTTTCATATAAAAAGGAAAATTACTTACAGTATGTGTGCCATCATGAATGTGATACAAAATATCTAGAATGATTGATTACATTTAAGAGAGTTCATATGCCCCTAATCCTACAAGGATAACTATATCAAGTAATAAAATAGATTCTACCTTGTTAACGTATGAGCAATTTCTAAAACTCAATTATTTGAAGATTTTGTACTCAGAGAAATATTCAAACTGTCTATTGTACATCGAATTTTATAGTGTAGCGCAGAGAGTTGTGATAAATGATATTGGCATAAAATTGTCAATCTTTCCCCTGTATTCTGTGGCTGTCACACAACTAAATTTTGAAAGCTTTGCAGGAGAATATCTGCGAGAAAATACTTTTTCTATATAAATCGCTACATACGTTACTACACAGGGTGGTCCATTGATCATGACGAGGCCAAATATCTCACGAAATAAGGGTCAAACGAAAAAACTACAAAGAACGAAAATTGTCTAGCTTGAAGGGGAAAACCAGTTGGCGCTATGGTTTGCCCACTAGATGACACTTCCATAGGTCAAACGGATGTAAACTGTGTTTTTTAAAAATAGGAATCCCCATTTATTATTACATATTCGTGTAGTTGGGCCTACGTAAGGAAATATGATTGTTTTACTTGGACCACTTTTTTCGCTTTATGATAGATGGTGCTGCAATAGTCACAAACGTATAAGTACATGGTATCACGTAACATTCCTCCAGTGCGGACGGTATTTGCTTCGTGCTAGTTTGGGAAATATATCTCATCAGTAAAAGCGCGGCTCTCCCCTCGTCGGAGGTTCGAGTCCTCCCTCGGGCATGAGTGCCTGTGTCGTCTTTCGCGTGAGTTAGTTTACGTGAGATTAAATAGTGTGTAAGTTTAGGGACCGATGATCTGAGCAGTTTGGTCCCATTAGACTTAACCCCAAATTTCCAAAATTTCATCAGTTTAAGTCGATGGCGTTGCCTGTTCTAATAAGTTTGGAAACTGAACTCAACAGAATCGAGAGGTGCTTTAAGAATCCATCCAATGATTTGCTGTCGATTTAAGTTACTTTGCTAGCAGCGACAGGTGAATCAATCTAACCGAATCTTATCCGTATGAGGCAGCGTTTATGAACAGCGCTCCTCATCATGTAGAATGTGACACGCATTTAAAATGAAAGACTTCCGGTCGTTACCCCAGAAATTCTGTGGCAAAAAAAAAACCGAACAATCAAACGATACAATATTTAAGTTGAAATAGAGAGCTTAAGAAATATTAAGAAAGTTTTATACGTGCTGCAGTATATTCGATAAAACGAAGAAATCCAGGAAAGTAAGAGGGAAGTTTAAGATGTCAAGGTGAAACGTTTTCTTGTAAGAGGCCAAGGGAGTAATGTAATAGAATGCGATTATTTGCATCCAACTTCAACATGCCAGTGGGCCCTTTAATTTAGTTAGAAAAGTGACTGATACTTATCAATACAGTTTTTATTTGTAATCGTCAGACAGGTCGTAAAATTTCGGATATGACAGCCCATAAACGATAAAAGCCTTCGCCATCACTGTAGATATAATATTAACTGCGGAGGTAACTATTTTGTTTGGAGATGAGACTTCTCAAACATAGCTCTAAAGGAGAACTTTCACCAAATTTAGCTAATATTACTAACTAGCTAAAGATCAACAACGTATTTCACTCAAGACAAGAATACGATTGTTGGATGTAGATATAATTGAATAATTCGTGACCAAGTGCAGATGAAGTGTTGAAGTTCAAAAAATTTAATTTATGATTGACTTCAGAAATCGCAAATAGAAAATTAGACCGAAATTGCAATGTCTTCTGAAATAAAAGTAGGTGATAAATCACCACACAATCTTTAATCATGTAGTGAGTGATGGGAAATCCTCTTTCCGAAGTCAACTCTGAACGAAGGAAAGTTTGGTGTTTAACTTCTTGTTAACATTGTCGTAAATAAAGAAGGAATATCTTAGGAAATTTATGAATTTCCTACATAGGGATAATCTCAGTGAGATTTGAATAACTTTCGCCCCAAACATAATTTGCGTAAACTCACTGCTACCTTGGTTCTTTAAAATTACGAACGAAGTGTTACAATATCCATTTCAGAATATGTGAGCCGCCGCCGATTTATTACACTGATGCAGTCAGTCAGTGTTAAGGTTAACCAGTTCATCTATTAATTACCAACATATACCAGACTAGTGGTTTATTTTGCATTTTACCTAAAATCGTTTTGGTGGTGGATTTCAGCTTCGTGTCCCGTGTAGATTAAAGAAAATGTTTACTATGCTACTATGCTACTTCTCTTTTCTTCTATCTGCCCACAAAGAGTAATTTTTTGTTGCACTGGGAATATCACCAGGTGAACCACACCACTTCCAAACAACATAAAAAGTCAATTCAGAAGACAGATTGATTATGGTAAGACATAACCAATTTTGAAGCAATCATATTTTCTGAACGGGTGATCAAAGGCTTCTAATACATGTGATCATTGTCTGGTAAAATACTTGTTCAAATCTTGTAGATAATCCTGAGTTTGGTGTGATTCATTTATGGACATTAACATGTAATGCACTGTTGATCGTACAAAAACTACCCTCTTCATCCAATGATACTGCAATCTAACTAAGAGTAAGGACCATCCTTAAAGTAATAAATAAAAACAAAAACAATATGATGGTAAACATCACCGTCAGCAACATTTCGTCGTCGAACAGATGGATCTATCGTGAATATTTTTGCTGCTGAATATCGTAAACAAGTCAAACATTGGCAGTGAAAGATGGAAGTTGTGCATGTCTACCGAAAAACGCATAGGCTGCTATCATGGGTAAGCCCTCATATACAACATGCAGGATGCCTACTTCTCATGCACCAAAGAAATGGCATTAGTATCACGATCTGAGTAGTGGAACATATACCGGTAGTTTCACAATTCATTTTACACACTTCTAGAGTTGTGGAGAGGAATTAGTAAATCAAGTTTTAGATGGGAACCAATGTCCAGAAACATCATCCAACTGTGCTACAGAGCGTCAAGCTAATAGGTGCTGGGGATTGTAAACATATGTACAAACAGGGCGATTCCGTAATCATGTTACCGTCTTTGTAGGAATATGGATAAACGTATCAATTTGAGTTAAGATCCCTGTACCCAAAACGAACAAATGGAGCTTTAAGCTAAAACCTTTCTGATAACTCTGAAAGTGGAATACAAGGCTACTTTCACAGGTGGTAGAATGAACAAATACAAGGAAAAATGTTCAATCAATATGGTCTCTCAAACGCATACCTGAGGAACTTTGGGTATTAACAGATCTATACTACTGTTGAACAAGTGCTCATGGCTCTTTAGATGTGCATTTTAGAGCCTATGTTTACTTGTCATTTTTTCTTGTTTTGGTCTATACCACCACCACTGAAAGTTGTCTACTCTACAATCTTATCAACAACAGTACCATTACCTGTATTCCTCTATCAGAGGTATCGGAATGGTTTCCGCTGATAACTTTCGACTCGTTCATTTTCATTACTGAGACCATTACCTTATATTGATACATTTTCCTTCTCGATCATCCTACAAAATTTGTAGTATCATCACGGAATCACGCTGTATATACATTCGTTTACGGGTGCCGACGCCTGTAACACTGACTTTCTGTAGCATCTTTGGATGTCGTTTCCGGCCAAGGGTCACTTGTAAAACTTGATTAACTAAGTCAACTCTATAACATCTAGAAATGTGTAACATGAACTGTAAAACAACCTATAGAAAACAGTCACATAGCCCACACTTTCATAAATTCAGTGGCACGAAAAGAAGCAGTGGCATGCACATCTGATATATGTATGTAGGACATAAATGAGTAGGTCCATCGTAGTATCCAGCTGTGCAATTTGGTTGTCGCCCCGTTTGTGCACACATATGTTCAAAATGCAGAAAGCACTAAATAATCAGAGTGACCATTTAAATATCGTAGTCCTTTCGTATATAATATTGCTCTATAGTAAGTGAGGTGAAACTTAAAATGTCTCTGAGGAGTAGTCAGCACTCCAACATAGGGTAACTTACCTTTTATCAGCACCTGAAACCTAATTACCATGGAGATAAATTTTCCTTATTATTATTAATAATTCTAATATCCAGATCTGTAGCCACGAGGCCACTGATAAGAGTGATTGTTACTCGCCTAAATAACTTACGTAAAACAAAAGTATTCTGAAGACACAAATGGATGACAGACATTGACGGCGAGCGGGCATTGATTGAGATCAGTTGTCCAATTAAAGTTAAAAGTTGAAAACGCTGTAGAAATAACGCCACTGGTAAGAAAGACGTCAAATTTCAACAGAATCTTATTGAAGAATGGGGAATACGTATGACAGAAGAAAAACGAATAGTGTGAAAATAGGTCAATAGATGACGCTGTATATGTCGTAATACCTAGATGAAAACACCTGCCATGCGCACGACTCATTGAAGTTGGTATAAACACGCCATGACTGTCTCAATGCAGGATAGCGCTCTGCTTGTAAAGTTGTATTACAAGAATGATGACAGTGCACACATCGCTCTGCAGACGTTTCTGACATAGAATGATTTGAAAAACGGCGTTAGTCGATGACTGCCGTGGGTCTGGAAGAAATGATTCGGATATTCGAAAAGACGGGTTCGTTTGGTTTGCAACCTAGTAGAGGGAGGAAGCGAGTGGATTGGACCTCAGTGGAAGCAATGGACATAGCAATGCCGGAGGAAACGTGTGGGCCTGTGCACACGAATAGTGTACGGAGAATTGCCCGAACATTGGACATACCCGTGAACACGGTGCTTAAAATCCTACGAGACATCCTTCTTTGTATCCATTCAAAGTGACCCATGTGCACGAGTTGCTTCCTGTTGACCTGCTAGCAAGAGAGACCTTTCCTTTAGAATTTCTTGCTCGCATGGAAGTGAACAATGACTTACCGTGGAAGATTTTGTGGACAGACGAAGCCCATTTCCATGTGCCATGTCAATACACAGAATTGTCGAATATGGCCAACGGAAAAGCCATACGCCAATAAACCAGTACCACTTCATCCTGAAAAGGTCACTGTGTGGTGCGGGTTTACGAGATCATTTATCATAGGGCCATATTTTTTTGAAGATACAGGGGCTTCCGGTCTTGTTTCCTGTACCGTCACTGGTCAGAGCTATAAGTGTCTTGCGCAACCACATCATTCCAGCTCTCCAACAGCGTGGATTCATTTTTATGCGAAGTGGCGCACTTCCGCACATTGCAAATCAAGTTAAGCAGCTTCTGAGGCGCTATTTCGAAAATGCTAGAATTATCAGCCGCCGTTTTCCTATAGTCTGGCTGTCTCGATCACCTGATCTTAATCCGTGTGACTTCTGGCTCTGAGGCTATCTGACAATTATTGTGTTCAGTGTTCCGATTGCAAACTTAGCTGCATTGAAGGCACGCATTGCGCAAGACATTCTAAACGTGACCGCGGAAACACTTCGATCAACAGTGGAATATGCTGTTTCTCGATTTCAAATTGGTGCAGAAAACGGTGGACAACATACTGAACATGTTTTGCACCAATCACACGGAAACTAATAATCTGATTGGAGTCTTGATTGATGCTTTTTATGCGGTTTTTGAGCTCAGGGCAATTGGAAAACCGATATGAGTTATGCTTTTTATGCGGTTTTTGGCCTCAGGACAACCAAAAACCGATTTTTCCCATCCGATGTGATATCACCTTGTCTTGGTGGAAGGGCTTGCGTAACTAACAATATCACACTTGAGCACCCATGCACAGTCAGTAGCACAGTTTGTCTAACCTCAAACGTACACCTTGGACATTGCTGTATGATTCACGTGTCATTTGTAGTCGACCACTACTAAATTATGATGCGCCATCTACTGCAACATTTTGGAACTATTTAGTTTTCTTCCGCCATACGTTTTCCCACTTCTCCGATAACATTCCGTTGCAATTTGACGTCATTCCGACCAGTGATGTTATTTCTACAGTGGTTAGAAAGTTTAACTTTAATTATAATGAAATTGTTCAATTGGCTCTGATCACTATGGGACTTAACAACTGAGATCACCATTCCCCTAGAACTTAGGACTAAAACCTAACTAACCTAAGGACATCACACACATCCATGTTCGAGGCAGGACTTGATCCTGCGACCGTAGCAGCCACTCGGTTCCAGACTGAAGTGCTTAGAACCGCTCGGCCACTGCGGCATATATATATATATATATATATATATATATATATATATATATATATATATAGGGCGATTATAATTAAGCCAGCCACAGTGGCCGAGCGGTATATATATAGGGTGGTCGGAAAATGTGTGAAATGCTACGATTTGATACGTTGGTCCGTTTCCGAATTATTTAGCATTGAAGTTAGCCAATCGGGGTGTCGCGCGCTCGCATTCAAGCGGCCTGCCAGGGGCGGTGTTACCCAACGAGTGCTGTGTCTCGTTAGCTGAAAGTTGAATTTACGCGCGCGACGATCAGATTGGCTAACTTCAATGCTAAATAACTCGGAAACTGCGCAATGTATCGAATTTCTATCTTAACATTTATGCCTCAGTACAACCTGCCCTGTAACATCCCGTGTGTGTGTGTGTGTGTGTGTGTGTGTTTGTGTGTGTGATGCCTGTTCTTTCGGAAAAAGAGATCTCTTACGGGAATTGGGGAAACACCGCGAGTAATGAAGAAGAATAGGCATGGGTCATTACAATAGTACTTTGTGGATAAACTGACAATTTGGGTCTGACGGAGACGTGTTGAGTAGTCCATGACGAGTATTGACCACTGTATCCGGCTGGCTTAGTGGTCAGAGCAACTGCCTAGTAAGGAGGAGACAAATTTTGAACCTCCCCTTTCATTTCAATCAATGCTCACTCTCAACCAATGTATGTAATCCCTTTGTATCTTAGCTCATAATGGCTGCTGGATCAAAATGGTGTCTGTTGTTTCGGACATGTCCAAAAGAATTAACACCACATATGTGTAAAAAAATGATTGTCAGCCACTATGTCACTTCCAGATAGAATGAATACAAAGACTGATATCGCTTCCGATAAATTGAATGAATGAGAAGGGAGGGTAACAAGCAACAACGCCTGACTCACGTGGTTTTGTTCCTTTAAGAATTAATCGTATATATCAGGAGATATTAGTGTCTTTGAATTCACAGTAGCACGCAGTGATTAAAGCAGTATGAGAGGCAGTTACCAGGTTCTAAACAGTTCATGACAGCAACGTATAAGCACCTATCACATTGTTCGGATACATACGATCGGATACCCACACTGCGAATAATATAAGAAAACAATCCCAAACTAACATGGCCACGTAAAATTCACCCTCGTGACAGCAAATTTATTGAGTTGGTCTGACCCGATTCGCTACGCATTGTAATGTCTGCTCAACACCGTTGATCTCTGCCAGACGGTGGCAGCTTCCCTCTCAACATCAGAATACAGCACAAAGTCCACCTTCGACTTTGCCATACCAAGTTTGATGAAGAAGTCAACAGGAGTAATGAAGTACTACATTCAAACGAGAGTGGGCCTAAGTTCCACATTCGAGAACGAATACAGTTCGTAAAGTGTAAGTCGACTCGCCAAAGTCTTAAATCTGTCAAAGTGATCACGTAAAGATATCGCTAAGGAGCTTGTATCCATAGATCGAAACAGGTCACTGCAAGCTCTAGTACATTTTAACAAACATATTTATCGCTATTCAGAAAAAGGCAAAAGATACTATAAGGGAATGTGAGTCTTGAGTCAACAGGTCCCTTTCATTGTAGAGAGATAACAGAATATTTTGGCTGTTTGTGAAAGTCAGGTGACTGCAGCACCGCTTTATGGAGATGCTACTATCGAGTACAGTCTCTGGCTAGACATCATTTTAAGAATTTCTGAAAGTTTCTTCAGCTATAGGAAATGTCAAAGTGAAGCCTGATTAGCACTTTTGCACTTTTTGCAAAAATTTCAGAAACCATGGATATGTGGGGCAAATGAATATATGATTACCTAGCAGTACGCCCCGAATTTGTATTTAAAGCATTGTAGCGCAGCAAACGCCGCCAAAAGCCGGCGCACACTTTGTTAGCCTTCATTTGGAAGCATTCCGAATGAGCGTGTTCCACGAAAGTAAACAGACAAACAAAACGCATGAAAACTGCACTTTGAATTCGTGTGCTCTTTTGGTGCTTCTTTTCCGTTTGCACTTGTATACGTGCGGTGGAAGCTGCTCTCGTAGTGGAACCCACAAAGCCCGCTCGTTGCTAATAGAAGCTTTCACATAGTGCCACGCTAAGTTTACTTGTTTTTCCAACTCTGCAAAACTGCTCGTAATAATTGTTGTGTCTACACTGGCTGCGTTCTGTCGTCAAAAGAAACACCTATGGTGCTGCCGCTAAAGTACAGAGAATGAATATTCCGTTTTTAGGTTTTAAACCACAACAGAGAAGTAGTGCCAGACGCAATAAAAGTACTATATATAATGTTCACGTTTTTATGTGTTTCTCAGTTAGAGGTCAGTACAGACCATTGCTGGTTTAACCTGCAAGTAATCTGATGTTTTGAAATGGTATTTGCATGCTGGTGGGCTTAACACGTCATAAGAACAGAAAAAAACATCTAATAATATTAAATGAACAGTCTGTAAGTTATTGTTTTATATTACAAGTGTGATAATGCATAGCTCAGTTGCTTTTGAGACAAAAAAAATGGTCTGATGTTGGAGCGAAATTGATTGCGTATTTTATAAAGCAATTTTTAACGAAATTAAATTTACCTATTGAATTAAATCTAACAAAAGTACACAAGATAATTCTTTGCTGGACCAGATTGCTTGTTGTTTCCTCAAACGAAATGATCATATTGGATACCAATGTAAATCCTGTTTTAGACTTTTCCGTCTGCATGCTTTCAGCCCTCTTCGTGTATTGATGTTTCGCGCTTCTTGATTGCAGCTGTATTAAAGCTTACTTTTCTTTTACAATCTGTGTATGAATCCTGAAAAGTGAGGAGGAAGACACGTTAGTTATTAGAGTCTTATATGTTGATCAATAAGATCCGTCTCACGTTGCAGTACTTGTTTTCAATAATTTACTTCCTCTGAATTTTGTAATCACCTTAGAATGGGAACAGTGTTTTCCCCATCCATGTTCAAATTGGAAAACGAAAATCTACAACAGTCATAATATGGACACTGATAAGGTTCTTTAGTTCGTAACTGAGCTGAAAGAGTGACAAGGTTGCTGTGCAAAATATAGTATTAAGTGAGAGCCATGTTCCTTGGCGTAGCTACAGTGTTTGTCTTTCTCATATTGATAAGAGTAACTCAAATGAGATTAATGTCATCATTTAATTATCATAACATGTAATGTTGAGATGGGCTCAAAATTTTATGTATGTTTTCTACGATGTCTTCTGACCTCAGAAAATGTTACTGCGGTGTGCCCGCAAATGAATCTAATGCATCGTATTTAGCAAAATTTCAGGTCTTCTCGTGATCAACTTAGCAGCAAACGACATGCCAGGGTAACGCAAAAAGCCGCAGTGGCAAGTGAAAATTCTTCCCACCCTCTCCTTTGTTCTATGGGCTTATGGGGATACACTTTGGAGCAGGGGAAGCTAAGGCGCAATCCTTAAGTGCGAGGACTAGTCACTAACATGAAATTTATTGATAAAATCGTGCATCGACACTAGAGCGATGCACAGTGCTATTAAGGAAACTACATACAATTGGCATTAGCGACGTTACATAATAACACATTCTAGTTTTCAATTTAATTCGACAAGAGACGACCGATCATGGTTCTTATGTTTCAGTTGGCCCAATCCGCCATCAAAACAAATGACACAATCTAGCAAGTAATCCATATTCATCTGGCATTTCGCAGCTAAATAATTGCAAGACGATAAGACCTCAATATTCCCCACAGTTAACAGCAGTCTCACGCAAATGTATCATTTATGATTTTCGGTTCCAACTGGCACTAGCCGCTGTGGGAATAACCACATAAGCCATAAAATTATTCATATCAACAACAGATCTAACCGTCTACGTATGATTACACAACACTCAAAATACTAAAAGTTTAATCGGAGTAAAGCCGCCTTAGAAGAATAACTTGAATTTTCTACTGAATCAGAAGTAGCTACTTAAATTGCGAACTACGTACAATATAAAATAAGATAAATTTATTGTACCGGCGTAACGACAAGCGCCGACACGAAGATCAAGAACAAGATTAGAGAGGGCTGTGAGACGACGTCAGCCAATAGCACGCTGACTAGGACGTCACCACGACTGGTGCGCCGTCTACGCGAGGAGAATAAAAGTGACGCGCCGCCTAGCCGCTGCCGCACTAGAACATCCACAGTAGTAGGAGAGCAGTGATATCAACCACAGCAGTCACTCAGGAACTTGCGAGCTTAGGTTGCATGAATATTGCATATTTCAAAGGACATTGATTATTAGCATGTCGCCAATTGCTTGTGAGACCATCATTTATAAACGAAAGTTTAGTATTGTCAATTTCATTACTGTAATAAACTCATTAATACGTACCTAATGACAAGGAATCGGACTATAATTTAGTAACCGTAAAGTATGTGAAACAGTAACAACAGCAAAGCAAACGGGTTTTGAAATAACGTTATACAAATACGAAAGAAAACCCTAATGGTATATACCTGGGGTCCAACCTAATTAGGCCATGAGGTATCACGTTTTATGGCAACAGGGAAATATACTTCACCTATGAAACTAACCTCACTTGATACCCTAACTAATCCCTGCTGACACAGTAAATCGAAATATACACTAACTTGTCCTGGCAAACATGCAACAGCTATATAATGAAGAAATGCAGTAGGGGACATGAACCTACTAGTCTGACTGGCAGTAGCATGAACTGTTATCATTTGAATTATTACGGAAAAGATCAGGACTGAAACAGTACTGAATATTAAGGGCTTCAGAAAACTGACTTTAATTGACTTCATACACATGGGAAATACAGTTATTATTTATAAGGAAAGTTTTGGTATAGAATACATGGCTGTACTGATTGCCGCACTTGCTCAGAAGGAGCCTTTACTTCCATTTACCACACAATTTAAGTAACTTATGGGTCCCTTAAATTGGTATGGTTTGAGGAACCATAGTCAATTTAAATAGAAATATGCAACATTAAGAAAAAGCTAATACCTTTAGTAACAAATATAAGTTAATTGAATAATGCAAAATTATGTGCAACAATTAATATACTTTCTCATTGGACTCAAGATCGAACCAGCTTTCTTAATCAATACCCAAATTGGAAAACTTAGAAAACATACAGAAAAAAACACAAGTTTTCAGACCTGTTCAAAATGAAATGGTACTGCTGCCTTTTATAACTTTTCCTTACAGACAGCTTTAAGCATTCATATTTTCGTCATTGATTATTCTAATGGCAGCTTCTTATTTAATGGAAAGCTTTCCTTATGAACTCACTTTAGGAAAAATTAAGATGAAACATTATGTGGACTAAATCATTTACTACTGTACAGAAATGTAACCAAACTTCAAAATCCACGAAGTTAACGAAATTGCAAAATGTTTCACTGACAAAATTGTCAGTTTAATAAAACCAGGGCATTCGGAATTAATTCACTTGGAAAGGACACTGTCCAGGAATGTGACTGGTAATAATTACAGGTATGTAGGCATAAGTTAGAAGTTCCTCAAAAGTTGTCAATTCAGTGCATTACATCTGGTCCATTGGGTGTACATATTTAGATAACAGTCCTGCTGAAGGTGGTGGCGCTTATGGAAAATTATAGTGGCTATAAAACTGGCGATAAAGCAGCAATGGTTCTTGATGTTAGCCACTCTCTGATGCAACACTTCATAACGTTGTAAATTTAACCAAAGAGGGCTATTATAACCATGGTCCATAGACCACTTTACTTTTCATCCTCGGCTAATTTCCATGCTTGCATGCTCTTATTGCCGCAACTTACATATACATATACATCTACATGACTACTCTGCAATTCACATTTAAGTGCTTGGCAGAGGATTCGTCGAGCCACAATCATACTATCTCTCTACCATTCCACTCCCGAACAGCGCGTGGGAAAAACGAACACCTAAACATTTCTGTTCGAGCTCTGATTTCTCGTATTTTATTTTGATGATCGTTCCTACCTATGTAGGTTGGGCTCAACAAAATATTTTCGCATTTGGAAGAGAAAGTTGGTGACTGAAATTTCGTAAAAAGATCTCGCCGCGACGAAAAACGTCTTTGCTGTAATGACTGCATCCCAATTCGCGTGTCATATCTGCCACACTCTCTCCCCTATTACGTGATAATACAAAACGAGCTGCTCTTTTTTTGCACCTTTTCGATGTACTCCGTCAATCCCACCTGGTAAGGATCCCACACCGAGCAGCAATATTCTAACAGAGGATGAACGAGTGTAGTGTAAGCTGTCTCTTTAGTGGATTTGTTGCATCTTCTAAGTGTCCTGCCAATGAAACGCAACCTTTGACTCGCCTGCCCCACAATATTATCTGTGTGGACTTTCCAACTGAAGTTGTTCGTAATTTTAACACCCAGTTGACTTGACAGCCTTGATAATTGTACTATCTATCGAGTAATCGAATTCCAACGGATTTCTTTTGGAACTCATGTGGATCACCTCACACTTTCGTTATTTAGCGTAAACTGCCACCTGCCACACCATACAGCAATCTTTTCTAAATCGCTTTTCAACTGATATTGGTCTTCGGATGACCTTACTAGACGGTAAATTACAGCATCATCTGCGAACAACCTAAGAGAACTGCTCAGATAGTCACCCAGGTCATTATATAGATCAGGAACAGCAGAGGTCCCAGGACGCTTCCCTGGGGAACACCTGATATCACTTCAGTTTTACTCGATGATTTGCCGTCTATTACTACGAACTGCGACCTTCCCAACATGAAATCACGAAATCCAGTCGCACAACTGAGACGATACCCCATAGGCTCGCAGCTTGATTAGAAGTCGCTTGTGAGGATCGGTGTCAAAAGCTTTCCGGAAATCTAAAAATATGGAATCAAGTTGAGATCCCCTGTCGATAGCGGCCATTACTTCATGCGAATAAAGAGGTAGCTGCGTTGCACAAGAGTGATGTTTTCTGAAGCCATGCTGATTGCGTGTCAATAGATCGTTCCTTTCGAGGTGATTCATAATGTTTGAATACAGTATATGCTCCAAAACCCTACTGCAAACCGACGTCAATGATGTAGGTCTGTAGTTAGATGGATTACTCCTACTACCCTTCTTAAACACTGGAGCGACCTGCGCAATTTTCCAGTCTGTAGGTACAGATCCATCGGTGAGCGAACTGTTGTATATGAGTGTTAAGCAGGGAGCTACTGTATCAGCGTAATCTGAAAGGAACCTAATCGGTATACAATCTGGACCTGAAGACTTGCCCGTATCAAGCAATTTGAGTTGCTTCGCAACCCCTATGGTATCTACTTCTAAGAAACTCATGCTACCAGCTGATCGTGTTTCAAATTCTGTAATATTCCATTCGTCTTCCTTGGTGAAGCAATTTCGGAAAATTGCGTTCAATAACTCCGCTTTAGCGACACAGTCGTCGGTAACAGTACCATCAATACTGCGCAGCGAAGGTATTGACTGGGTCTTGTCGCTTGTGTTCTTTACATACGACCAGAATTTCTTCGGATTTTCTACCAAATTTCGAGACAATGTTTCGTTGTGGAACCTATTAAAGGCATCTCGCATTGAAGTCCGTGCCAAATTTCTTGCGTCTGTAAATATTTGCCAATCTTCCGGATTTCGCGTTCTTCTGAACTTCGCATGCTTTTTCCGTTGCCTCTGCAACAGCGTTCGGACATTTTTTGTGTACCACGGGGGATCCGTTCCATCTCTTACCAATTTATGAGGTATGAATCTCTCAATTGCTGTTGCTACTATATCTTTGAATTTGAGCTACATCTCGTCTACATTTGCATAGTCTTTTCGGAAGGATTGGAGATTGTCTCTTAGGAAGTGACACTTTATCCGCTTTTTTTAAATAAAATTATTTTGCGTTTGTTTTTGGTGGATTTGGAAGAAACGGTGTTGAGCGTAGCTACAACGACCTTGTGATTACTAATCTCTGTATCAGTCATGATACTCTCTATCAGCTCTGGATTGTTTGTGGCTAAGAGGTCAAGTGTGTTTTCGCAACCATTTACAATTCGCGTGGGTTCGTGGACTAACTGCTCGAAATAATTTTCGGAGAAAGCGTTTAGGACAATCTCGGAAGATGTTTTCTGCCTACCACCGATTTTGAAGAAGTATTTTTGCCAACATGTGGACTGAAGGTTGAAGTCCCCACCAACTATAACCGTATGAGTGGGGTACTTTTTTGTTACGAAACTCAAACTTTCTCTGAACTGTTCCGCAACTGTATCATCGGAGTCTGGGGGTCGGTAGAAGGAGCCAATTATTAACTTAATTAGGCTGTTAAGTATAACCTCCACCCATACCAATTCGCACGGAGTATCTACTTCGACTTCACTACAAGATAAACCACTACTGACAGACACAAACACTCCATCATCAATTCTGCCTAATCTATCTTTCCTGAACACCGTCTGAGACTTCGTAAAAATGTCTGTAGAACTTATTTCTGGCTTTAGCCAGCTTTCTGTACCTATAACGATATCAGCTTCTGTGCTTTCTATTAGCGCTTGAAGCTCAGGGACTTTTCCAGCACAACTACAACAATTTACAACTGTAATTCGGACGGTTCCTTGATTCAAGCACGTCCTGTATTTGCCATGCACCCTTTGATATTGCAGCCCACCCCGCACTTTCCCGAGGGCCCTCTAACCTAAAAAAACGCCCAGTCCACACCACACAGCCTCAGCTACGCGTATAGCCGCCAGCTGAGTGTAGTGAACTCCTGACCTATTCAGCGGAACCCGAAACCGCACCACCCTATGGAGCAAGGAATCTGCAGCCAACATGGTCGCAAAACCGTCTGAGCCTCTGATTCAGACCCTCCACCCGGCTATGCACCAAAGGTCCGCAGTCGGTTCTGTCGACGATGCTGCAGATGGTGAGCGTTGCCTTCATCTCGTAAGCAAGACCGGCAGCCTTCACCAAATCAGATAACCGCTGGAATCCAGAGAGAATTTCCTCAGGTCCTAAGCGACACACGTTATTAGTGCCGACATGTGCCACCACCTGCAGCTGGCTGCACTCTGTGCTCTTCATGGCATTCGGAAGGACCCTTTCCACATCAGGAATGACTCCTCCCGGAATGCACACAGAGTGCATTTCTTCCCCTCCTTAGCCACCATATCCCTAAGGGCCCCATTACGCGCCTAACATTGGAGCTCCCAACTACCAATAAGCCCACCCTCTGCGATTGCCCGGACCTTGAAGGCTGAGAATGATCCTCTGAAACAGGGCAGGCAGCTGCATCTGGCTCAGCCACAGACAGTGCCTGAAACCTGTTTATCAGACGCACCGGGGAAGCTTCCTGATCAGCCTCTGGGGACGTCTTTCGCAGCCTGCCAAACCTTGGAACGACCTCCCAATCAACCACAGGCGAGGGCTCAGCCCAATTGCGGGCAGCAACCGGGGCAACCACAGCGGCAGACCGGTCTGGGGACAGACGGGACGAGGTTGACATCCCCGTGATACTCAAGTCCGGCTCCCCACAGTGGTGCCAATTGGCAACAGCCTCCAGCTGCGCAACCGAAGTCAGCGCCGCTTGCAGCTGTGAGCGAAGGGATGCCAACTCAGCCTTCAACCGAACACAGCAATCGCAGTCTCTGTCCATTCTAATCGATGTTGAACAACTGTCACTGAAACACGAGTCTGTGCCTAGATAACGCAAGCGAAACACGCAAAGAATGTATTAACTAACCTGTACAAATGCCAAACGACTGCGCTACAATCTGCCTGAATTTACGATTGCAGTAACTAAAACTCGAAATTACACCTCCTATACGAAACTCACACGCAGTTTAAGTGAGAATCAACGAAGTAAACACTAAAGTACGATGCTACAACTCTCAAATACTGTAATACGCACGAAATTTATGAATTACACAATGCAAGTACCAAAAACTCGCAAAGAAATTAAGAATTAAACTATGTAACAAATAAGTAAGCTAGGGGTATATGACTTGCTGCTGCAGCTGCTTATCCAACGGCGGCAGGGAGCAAACTTATATATACGAATTAACCACAATAGCTAATCAGGGCTGCCGCTGATCATTCAGTCTTACAGTCAGAACTCGAATTGCCACTCGCCACAAAGGATTCAAGCGCCTAGCACGCCAAGTCCATCTTTTCCAGTACAGTCAAACTACTTCCTTATCTGTAGGGCTTTACTACAGCTTCCCTTTTTAAGGAACAGTAAAATATTTAGAGGTTTTCAAATTACTCCATTCACAGAGCATTAGATGTAAAATCAGAGGTACAGTTACAGTATAATTTCTTAAAACGCCAAAATAATTAACATAATTATGACATACTTACACAACCAAATATCTTGACCATGCAAATACACTAGTGTATAACGTCAGCATAGGACGTATACGGAATATACATAAATCTGTCGATTACTGGTGTTATAAGTTATCTTTATGAGTCGTCGATATATGTCTGTAGTGTAACCTTGCTTCACTTACACAGAGTTGACAAAAGTACGGAAACACCAAAACAGAACATATCACCATGCGTAATACGTTGTAGGAAACCGGTTAGCGCTCAAAACACCTCTCTGAGGCGTCTCGGAGTGGATAAATTAAGGTGCTGTACGATTTTAAAGAGAATCTTATACCACTCTTTCTGCAAAATAGTGGCAAGTTCAGATAGCAGTAATGGACAGCAACAACGCTCAAAGGCTCAATTATATTGAGATCTCTTGACAGTGGTGGCGTAGATCAGATGGACTATTCAACCACATGCTCAGAAGTCAGTCCTGCACAACGCAGGCTATGTGAACACATTCCTCGTCTTCGAAGACAGCCTCACCCTTGAAGAACAAACATGTGGACCTTTTCAGTCAAAATCACATAATCCTTCGCTCTATACTCTTGCGGCAATAACGTCAAGCGCGGGCACGACAGTGAAGAACGGAAGAGCAGAGAGGGCTGTCAGACGACGTAGGCCAATAGTACGGTGACAAGGACGGCACCAAGACAGGAGCGGCATCTACACGAGGAGAATGTAAGCGTCGCGCCCCGCACAGCCCAGGAATTACAATGAAATGAATAGCCCTAGATGCATACAGGCGTTTATATAAGACAACGGAGACAGTTGAAAACATGTGTCCCGGCTTAATGGCAGACGCTTTCTCCGCCTGAGCCACCGAGGGCACAGAGACGACTGCAGAGACTTACCTCTGGCGCGCCTCCCGTGAAACGCACATTCCCAGCTTATTGTCCCGCACTATATTCGTACTGCCCCTGCACATTATACTTATTACCCGCGGCTTTTTGACGATTCCCGTAAGAGTTTCGGGCTGTTTCTTGCATCCGCACAGAAGAAGAAGGCCGGCCGGGGTGGCTGAGCGGTTCTAGACGCTACTGTCTGGAACCGCGCGACCGCTACGTCGCAGGTTCACATGCTGTCTCGGTCATGGATGTGTGTGATGTCCTTAGGTCAGTTAGGTTTAAGTAGTTCTAAGTTCTAGGGGACTGATGGTCTCAGTAGTTAAGTCCCATAGTGCACAGAGCCATTTTGAACAGAAGAAGGAAGTCAAATGGGCGGTGAGCGTTATATACTACAGCAGTGACCTGAACTGTATTGTTTTGCTTGCACTAAAACTGTATATACCGAAGGACATTGATTAGTTGCTCGTCGCCATTTCCTTGCGACACACCTTCGTGAATATGCAAAGTATTGTCAGTTTAACTTACTGTAATAAACTACATTAATACGAGAATGAGATTTTCACTCTGCAGCGGAGTGTGCGCTGATATGAAACTTCCTGGCAGATTAAAACTGTGTGCCAGACCGAAACTCGAACTCGGGACTTTTGCGTTTCGCGGACAAGTGCTCTACCAACTGAGCTACCCAAGCACGACTCACGCCCCCTCCCCACAGCTTTACTTCCTCCAGTACCTCGCCTCCTACCTTCCAAACGTTGCAGAGGCTCTCCTGCTTGGGTAGCTCAGTTGGTAGAGCACTTGCCCCTGAAAAGCAAAGGTCCCGAGTTCGAGTCTCGGTCCGACAAACCGTTTTAATCTGCCAGGAAGTTACATTAATACGATTTGCTTGAATTGCAGCGATCCGAGAAAACAGCTTCTTAGCCACCCTCTATTAGAGGAGTGGACAGGATATTACAAATACGATGTCGCACAGTGTCCATCGGGCCAATGGAATACGATACGGTGGCGGAATCATTACTGAACTTCCGCCAAGTACCCTCACTTGGGACGTAAGCTCGGTCAGAAATTCGAAACAGCGTGAAACAAGGCTGATCCGAGACAATCATTTTCCTTAATTGGTCCAACAAGGAGGTTTCACGGCTTTGGTAACACGGTTTGCTGCTAAGGACGTTAGCATCGCTGACGAGTGATATTCCATCTCGCCTACAAAGTTTCTAAAATTGTTGGATTGTTTTGAGGGAAGAGACCTAACAGCGAGCTCATCGATTTCATCAAGTTGGGGAAGGACGGGGAAGGTAGTCGACCGTTCCCTTTCAAAGGAACCCCAGAATTTGCCTGGAGCGATTTAGGGGAATCACGGAAAACCTAAATCAGGATGACCGCAGGCGGGACAAAGTTTCTACTAATGGAGTTCCCTTCTTATCGTTTTGTTGCTGAAAGGGTCAGCAAATGCGTCATTTAGTTCTCTAGTGACTACTGCAGCTTTCTTTCTCTTTAATTTTCTTCACAGTGCTCTTCCATGACAGTACGTCACGATCACTTAGTACACAATTTCGTCCGCGTTGAGACTTAGCGGAAGAAGTTTTACCGATAACGCGTTATACATTTTCGACGCGGTGCCTCTTGAAACACCAAACGCTTTGGCTCCCTTGGTCGCGGAAGCAACCACCATACGAACAGCAACAATTTTCCAGGGTCAGATTTCAATAAGGTCCTACAAAATGCACTCACAATTGCACAGAACACTGTTGTGACAACGGCAGACACCTGCAGCGTACTGAGGACGCTACACAGATGCCATTCATGGCATAATACAAAAGCAGAACCAGCAGGCTTGGCTAGTGTCTGCATTTATTTTCAAGCACGCATTTCTCGCGGTATTTCCACGTTTCTGTCCGGTCCCTGTATAACAGACGTTGCGTCGAGCTAAATGGAGAAGAGGATAAACGTGGCAAGTTGAGTGGCTGCCCTTTCGCTTTCCCAGACACTCCGCTTCCACCGCCCGCTTCGCACCTTTTAAGAGACCACGTAAATGCGATGGGAGGGCAGCGTGCGCCGAATAACTGCGGGCGCGGCGCCGGCAGCAGCCGTCCCCTCCTATCACGGCCGCACTCCGAGGGGAGCGGCCGCATTATTTGTATTCAGGGACAGTTTTCTTAAACACAATTTAGAGCAACGAGTGCCGCTCGGCGAGGCGCGGCGCTGCGGGGCTGGCGGTGTGAGTTACATGTAAACGAGACGGCGCCGCCGCCGCCGGACCGAGGCGCGCCTCGCGCTGACGTGCAGCGGCTGACAATGCCAGCAGTCAGCAGCCGTCCGGCCCGGCCCGCTGCTGACGCAGTGTTAGCGCCACGCCGTCTCGTAGGCGCGCGGCAGAACATGTGGCTGAGAAGCAGTGCGACGTAGCGTGTGGGGTGAAGGAAGAACCAACGGGGTGTTTAGTAACGTTGCTCTCACCATTTACGAGTTTAAAACATTTTCGGACTTCTTACTACGTCACTTCAGGGTAAAACTTAGAGCTTTAGATCTACATCTACATTTATACTCCGCAAGCTACCCAACGGTGTGTGGCGGAGGGCATTTTACGTGCCACTGTCATTACCTCCCTTTCCTGTTCCAGTCGCGTATGGTTCTCGGGAAGAACGACTGCCGGAAAGTCTCCGTGCGTACTCGAATATCTCTAATTTTACATTAGTGATCTCCTCCGGAGG
Source organism: Schistocerca gregaria (assembly GCF_023897955.1). Classification (NCBI taxonomy): domain Eukaryota; kingdom Metazoa; phylum Arthropoda; class Insecta; order Orthoptera; family Acrididae; genus Schistocerca; species Schistocerca gregaria. The sequence goes on along the minus strand of NC_064920.1, from coordinate 932,344,791 downwards.
TATAACTAGGGGGAAGCAATATATTCGATACCTCATCCAGAATCGCACCCTCTCGAAACCTGGACAGCAAGCTTCACCGCGATGCAGTGCGCCTCTCTTGCAGAGTCTGCCACTTGAGTTTGCTAAACATCTCCGTAACGCTATCACGCTTACCAAATAACCCTGTGACGAAACGCGTCGCTCTTCTTTGGATCTTCTCTATCTCCTCTGTCAACCCGACCTGGTACAGGTCCCACACTGATGAGCAATACTCAAGTATAGGTCGTACGAGTTTTTTCTAAGTCACCTCTTTTGTTGATATACTACATTTTCTAAGGACTCTCACAATGAATCGCTACCTGGCACCCGCTTTACCAACAATTAGTTTTATATGCTAACTCCACTTCAAATCGTTCCGCACGCAAACTCCCAGATATTTTACAGAAGTAACTGCTACCAGTGTTTGTTACGCTATCATATAATCATACAATAAACGATCCTTCTTTCTTTGCATTCGCAATACATTACATATGTCTTTGTTAAGGGTCAGTTCCCACTCCCTGCACCAATTTCCTATCCGCTGCAGATCTTCCTGCATTTCACTACAATTTTCTAATGCTGCAACTTCTCTGTACACTACAGCCAACAGCACACAAATACCGTGTAACACGTGTCCAGCTTAGAAAATAATCTTAGTTCGGCGAAGAAGTGAGTCCACAGTTTGTACAGGCATCCATTTTCCAGCAGATGAGGTCGTCCCATGGAGCTAGCGTATTGCGATAATGCTGATGGCTATGCTACACCCATCACGAGATCATGAACTCCAGTGTCTTCATCAGGAGCAACTTACTATCCACACTACAGCTGTGGTGGTCTTTTACTCGTATAGCCGAAAGGCTGCTACTGACTGCTCGGTAATTACGTCATACTGTCGCAGATGGTCACAGTTTCAGCGGTGATGGCGCCACCGCACCCACTGTAGCGCAAGTATAAGACGAATTTCTCCGCCTCTCTCTGCATCTGCATCTCTCCTTGAAACCGCTAGGACTATATCCACTGTCCCGGTTGAAGTTCTTCTTGCACGTTCTTACTGTTACAGTCTCTTTAATTACAGAATCCAGGTATGTAGCAGCCTAGGATAAAGCAGTATTTCGAGTTTGTTTGTGAGGCTGTGCACAGCAACTGTAGACTTCTACAGTTTTTGAATTTTAATGTGTCGGGTTGATGTTATTTCCTGCAGTCGAGGACCATGTGGACTTGTAACCTCCCCCTCACTTATTGACCTTAATGACAGTGAAAAATTAAACCGCATGTACCTAATGGAAATTTGGGAAAATCAATTGTCACCGAAGTTAATGTGTCAGTAAAGAGGGAGGAAGGGTTACATCTAAATGAGAGGAAAAATGCAAATGAAATTGGTGGAAATTAATTTTGAAAAACGGTAAAGTTAATAAAGAAAGTAAATGACCCGTTATTATGTTAACAATTAACTGGCGTTAATTAGATATTTGAGATTTGAGAAAAATTACGGTCGCCAGTCCTATAGACAACTACTATAATAACTGAAAATGAAAGGTTAATGCACATATAATTAGCACTAAAAACGTAGCAACTGAAGGTTGACGCGAGTTGTGTGAAAAACTGAATGTTTGTCAGAAGTAATGCATTTCACTCCACTCTGACTTAATTTAGCAAAAGAATTAATAAAAGCGGAAAATTGAAAGTTAATTTAGTGACTGAAATTAATAGTGAACTCTATTCTGAAGCACTACGAAATTAAATAAAATAAGGATAGTCTCGGGATAGCTCAACAATTATCTCAAAAGCAATTTAGAAATAGGAGTTTTAACTTTGAATTTGAATTAAATGATTTTGAACAATTAACAGTAGTAGAATTTAGTACGTACCAAGCGGAGCTGCAGTCACAGATAAGTTAAAATATGTTAACAAAACACGCACTATTAATTTGTGCTTGTGTATTCTAAATACAGTTTTCTTTGGTTATTGTAGCCAGCTATGAATACTTTAGCTGAACTTTGAAATTAAAGCAGTGAAATGGAATGATATTACTTTAATGCTGGCGTTTGAATTTCTACGACACACGGGTTCATTTCGGAAAAGGAAGGGACCCTGCTTGGTAATGCAATTTGGACATTGAGCAACAAAGGTTGATGCTACGTTGATTTATTTTAGTGCTGCAAATGGAACAGTTTGAAAACCTGAGGTCTGCCATACAGTTCTAAAACTTTATGTGCTACCAGTCTTCCTTATTGGTTGATTGAAGGTTTGAAGTCGTCCATCGAGGAGGTGGCGACAGTCACTCATTGCCTGCCGTCGCTGTTGCAGGTGCTGGATGTTGGCGCGCCTTCTGCTCGACACGGTCACCAAACGAAACTGGCTCTTGATTTGCGCCAGCTAATGCTTCCCGTCCGCGACACCGTGCCTGGAAGTATCATAGCAAGTCGAGCGCAATTACATGCTGCCCAACCCCGAAAGCGGTGTAACTCGCAGGAGCGTCAGTCGACACACCTGCTCCCTCCTGTCCCCTCGACTCCCCCCCCCCCCCCCTGCCCGTGCTCCACGAGGCAGAGTTAACACCTCCAAGATCCTAAAAACCTTGGTTCTCCACACGACCTATCGATGTAACCGTTAGATGACACAGTTTTCCCTAGTCAAGACCCAGCGTAAAAAATACAAATAATATTTACGAAACAAACCAATTATACATCGACATAAATATGTATATACAAATTGTAAAACAATTACAATATATATAGACACAGAAATGTTATATCTTCTGGTAACAAAATAAGGAAAATAGTACAATAGATGGAAACAGGAGGATGTGCATTTCCGGCGTTACGGACTGACTGATGTAATGCTTCCACACTCACAAGAAACATTTTCTGGCACCGAGACGGCTCGTAACAGGGAGAAGCATCTCATTTCTTAGGACGTCAGAAAATAGGTCTTATACCTCGTCTTCCCAGAAGTCTACCTATTTTTCTGGTTGTAGAGCCGCAGGAAAGAACTAATACAGTTGGTGGATGCAGAGAAGATGAAGGAGACGCTACGCCCTGTCAAGAACAGACTTGACCTCAAGATAATTTAAATTTACAACATCGCTTGTGACTGTGGAAGCAATTACATCGGGCGGTCTATCCGTACCGTACCCTACCGCTGGGCAGAACGTCGGCGTGATGTTAAAAATCGAAAAGTGGAAAAATCTGCAGTTGCTGAGCATAGCCTCACAAACAAACGCAAAATAATATTTGCCTAAGCAAAACCCTTATCCCAAGTTCCTACTTACTTGGATGCGATAATTAAAGAGGCTGCATAGTCAAGTGTGTGCGGGAAGAACAGCGAGAGCGGATAAAACCTTAGCGGTGCAAGGAAGTGAGCGCTCTGTGCAGAGAAGAGGCAGAGATATTCGTCGCAATGTTTACTCTTCGATGGGACGTTGGCGCCACCAACGCAGACATTTACAAAATCACGTAATTACCGAACAATCAGTAGTCGTCCATGGGCTATATAAGGCCACCACAGTAGTAGTTGGGGCACTCAGTTGCTCCTGACGATGTCGGTGGAGGTAATTTTCGAAAGCTGGAGGTTTCATCCTCAACGGACGCGGTAAAACGTCCGAGAATGTTGTATACAAGACTGCCGAGGCGAAAGACTTTGTTCTCATATTATTTACGACGGGTATTTATTTCAACATCCAATCAGTGGCGATATTAAAAACCATAGTGAAAATCCGGTAAATCTCTGTGGAGATATGCTGAACAGTGTCTCTAGTACGCCCGTCTATCGTGTCACGTCATACTTTTCAATTCCGTGCGCACAGTGGCCAAGTAAAGAGCACTAGAAAATTGTGTCTACCGTCAAGTTTGAAGTCTTGATGAGGACTTTCTCTTCATTTCACGCAGACCACACAACGTAACTGTCATGCGATTCTTTCTTCGCGCAGTTTTCGGCACATGGAGGAGGTGCAACGAAGACGCTTGTGTAGCGTTTTCGATAGGAAGTATTTGGTCACCCATCATACAGTCCGGACTTGGCTCCGTTTAATTTTCATCTCTTCGCTCACGTGAACTGCTACATTTCGGCATTTCGGCACAGGCAAAAAGGTACAAACCAGTGCAAGTAATATGTGCAAATCACGGGCACGTGCCTTCTATGACGAGGGTATTGGAAATTTATACCACGCTAAGAGAAAGTCGGCACGCCGACTATATAGGAAAGTTGTTGAAAGGTATGGCTGAATGTTGCAAATTAAACGTTTCTGATTTTGACTGTGCTTTCCATTTAACAACCGGTCAGATTCCTCGTATTAATATAGACATCAGCATTCCTCAAATATGAGATTTGGGATAGGGTACTATAAATAAGAACACCGAAAAAGCACTGCAGCGAACATCACACAAATACCGTGTAACACCGTGTCCAGTCTAGAAAATAACCCTAGTTCGGTGAAGAAGTGAGCCCACAAGTTTGTACAGGCATGTATTTTCCAGTAGACGAGGACATCCGAGAGAGCCAGCGTATTGCGGTGATACTGATGTCTATGTTACACCAACAGTCCAAAATAGTCTCAGACATTGTCAGTGGGATCAGGATCGGGTGATTGAAGTTCTGAGCATTTATCAAACCAGGAATACACGTCTGCAGTCCTGTAAATGCAGCTGCTATCACCTTGGAAGGTGGGAGTGTTCCAGAATACTCATCATGAAGGTGTTGCAAAAACGCCGAAATTCGGTCACTAAAAATATTAGACTAAACGTTACGATTCAAGTTGAAGGTGCCCTAAGTAAATGGATCCGAATCACTGACCGAAAACCATCCCTGCAACATTACAGAACCACCTCCGCCTGAACAAAACTTCCAGTACAACGCCTATTATGGGCCTCATGGGTCGGTGCACTCGAAGCATTGTGGAATTAAAACCACGACTCGTCCCAGTCAGCTACCACCCAGTTTTTGTGTCCTTTGGGCCATGGAACACATGGAATATTATATGCCGCTATGAATTAATGTCTTTTGCGAGAAACTAGATTAAAAATCTCCATTGCATTCAGCTCATTTAAAATGTTTGCAAGTAAACTGCTGGAGACGGACCTGCCTTCACTGACAGCAAAAATTCATATCGGATTTGAAACCCATTGTCATGGGGTAACAGTGGTCTCCGATTCCTCTTGGTTGTCATCATTATGCGACCACCTTTCTTGCGTACAACAATCTTTGTTGTGACGACGGACAACCCGCACTGATACACCAACATACTGGACAAATCGGTCAGGGTGCGCTGGTCGTTACGCCGTTTTTGCTGTTCTGTCGCCTCCATGTCGTTCTGCCTTTACGCACAGGCTGTCTACTGTGATGTCGTCAGTTATACGACCACACCGCCGCCTGAGAAATTGATCCGCCGGATGCGATTCTCTCGATAAACGGAATAGAGGAGCGGCTGTGCTAGCCAAAGAGTACACTGCCAGTCACAGTACTTTTGCTCGCCGCGAGGCGCCGCTAGGCCCCTTCATGTGTAGCAAGAGTGTTGCGCAGTTGTGCCAGTCTACAGTACGTAGCCGCGGTCAGTGGTCAGCCAGCGCCGATGTTAGTCAGTCATCGTCTGCAGTTCAGTCATTGCTGGCATCAAGACTTTGTAGCCTAGTTGTAAAGTTCCGTAATAGTACTACTGTAAAGTCAACAGTACTAAGCTGGCAGTTATAAACAATTCTACGTTCTGTCATGTCGACAGCCAAGTTAGTCTTGAAATTCTCCGGGTTCAACAACCAAGATTGCGAGAAATTAATTCGTCACTGCGAGATTTGTAACTTGTAAATTACGTCATTCTGCAGACTCTTAGTCCAGTCGCGTCTTTTATAATTGTCAACCAATAAGATCATGGACTACAAAGAAGTTAAGTAATAAATACCTTCTTATTTCGTATTCCTGCTAGTTAATTGTGTTTTCCTGTTGTAGCTACCAAGCAGCCTTGGCATAGTAGAACCCACGTTTCCACCTACTTGGCTACCTCATATTTGCTACCTGATGTTGATTGACTCGATTGTGGTGGAAGATCAAGAGCCATCACTTACTGCCACCTGACACGTATTGAGTGCCATGATTTACGTCGGGATGGAGGTCGTTTGACAACACAGCAACAATTCTACACTACATACAACGCTAAGGCGACAAGGTGGTGTCTAATATTTTGTCCCGAATAACTTTTGAACCACCAGGAACAATTTCAACCAAACTTGATATACACAAGGCATAGTACCAGGAAACGAAAACCTTAGGCATACTATATCCCTAGCACCGCAGTCAGTGGTTGTGTTGATGGGGCAATGATAACATGTGCGCATAAATCTCGATCTCCGGAAGTGTTAACGGGAATTGTTAGGTATTTGACTTACACTAACTGTACATATTTCCTGGAGAGGAAGGATGTACAGTTATTGTAAGACGCAGGTGCTGGGATCACACGTAATATTAGTCGAAAAGGAATAAAACCACAGTTTTCGGGGTTCTTGGGGTGACTGGTGAGAATGACGATGACCTTCCGTCACTGGCGGTATGTGAAGGTGACAAATAGAACGTGGAGCTTACAACAGTTTCAGTGAAACAAGGTACATATATAACTTGCTATGGGGAAAGAAATACTGTGGGGCTAGAACACCTTAGCACCACTAAGGAAGGAGGAGGGATAGGGAAAGAATGAAGAGACGTTTAAAACCACGGAGAATTATTCACTAAATTCAATACATGATATTGATCTAAATATTGTCATAATTGGGTACGAGTTTGTAACTGTAGCAAGCGGAAAGGTTTTCTGAGTTTGACTATAACATTGGAACTGGAGCATGTGACCCAGACTGAATTACGTTGTGTATTAAGTAAGCTGCTGGTATAATACTATGATTTCTGTAGCGTCTTCTATCATTTCATGCCTTGGATACCAAACCTGGAATTGACCACAACAACAGACAAAGATTAAGCTTTTGGAGAGAGTTATGCAGAAAATTTTATTACAGCTGTATAAGAGACAACATTTATTCAGGAGATAAATTTAAACTTTCAATTCCAATACAGTAAGAATTCACCGCCGCTTTAACTGGGTCGAAAGTGGGAGAGGGCATTAGGTAACTTCCACACATTAGGAATGCTACTGTGATGGCAGTCGAGCGAATACTTTGTGAGGCTGTGTGTCTCAATGAGCCGTCATTAGACAAAAATTGTAGCTGCACACGGCTGGGTCGCCCCCTAGTATTCTCAGCCCGCTATGAAGACTGCATTACCGTTGTCAGCTGCCCCCTTCCCCCTGTCCCCCCCCCCCCCCCCCCAAACACACACTCACACACAGTTCCGAAGTGTCTCACTTATCCTCACATGTAAGACTTCCTCACACGACTTATCGTCGATTTCCTCCATAATATCTGCACCCTTACAAAACCTGTATTTGGGATTTCTATTATTCACATAGGGTAAGGGCTTTGGTTAGAATCGTCACGATTTGCTTAGTTCATGATTTCCGCTCACCAATCACCACAACTGTAACAAGAACATCTCTCCTTCACTCGACGTTTTCCTTTGCTGTATCACTTATGTCCTTGGTTTTTGTTCTTCGTTCCTGCCAACGATCATGCGTTGTTTAATTCACCGGTTCGGGTTAGCTCAACGAAGTTAAGCAATGCCGAGAGTGACCTGATCACAAGTCTTTTCACCAATGTTCTGGATCAGACACCAAATCTCTTCGCAATGTCTCACGGAAAGAGCGCATTTGACACTGTTGATGATGATCTGTCCGTCAGACGGAGACCTTAAGCGGGGCTGACCATTTGATGTCTTTCAAGAGGAGAAGGCTACGTGGTGCCACAGGGTTTCAGCCTCTCCCTTCTCTCATCATCATCGTCACCATCATATAACGCTAACATTACACCGCACTACACATACAGCCACTACAGTCATCTAAGCGTATCATATGCACTTAACACACAACTGTAGCACATCGTGCAGGAAAGGTGCCGTGTGCGCAAAGTACAGAAGAAACATTTCCAATTAGGCATCTGAGCCTGCTCGTCGTGTTCTCCCAGCGTATCACGCCGTACTACTTTACTTTTCACCACTTGATTGCGTCTCATGAGCCGGCAACTTCAGTAACTCTATCCCTTCCGATATTTTTCTTTAAGTCATCGGCAATGCGTATAGTATAGCCGCCAGTTCGTCGCTCTCTGAGTATCACAAATGTTCGTACTTGAAAGTAAGATCAAGATAAAAAAAACGAAGTATCCATCCGAAATATGTTTCTGTGTGTGTATGAATCACTACAGAGTGAATGTCTTCCGGCCGCTTTATAGGAACAGTACATTCCAAACTGGTCGGCGTTGTCATGGCTTGGCGGTGGAGGCTGGCAGAACAACTCTCTATCCCTACGCGTAACTTGCATTATTGCCCATACATTGCACTAGAAAAATATATTGCGTAGGTAAGGCACTCTTAGGACAGCTATGATTAAGGGTGGAGTTGGTAATCATGTGAGATCTAACAAGAATGGAAGCCACGCATATGTATAGAATTCGTAGTTGCCATATGTTGCAACGATGGTGGGTGACAGTGCTGACGGAATTTCTGCGATACGAGTGTCAACAGGGTTCGAAAGGGTTTATGTAGGAAAAAATTATCAAAGAAGCATTCTGTTACATAATGTAGACTGCATTAAAGATTCCCGTGTTATTCCAACAGCCATATGCTGCTTGCTCAGTTGTCGGTTCACCCATTGATTTATTTAATATTTTTGCAAAAACAGACAATGTCTTATGGGATAACAGCAATCAGTGATTTTATAATGTTACTTAAAACCCGTCTTGATTGAAAATTTTTTATTCATATGACTGGTTTCGGTTACTCCTGTAACTGAAATATCAGATCTGAAGATGGTTCTGAATGAACCAAAACCGGTCATATAAATAAAAAATTTGCCATCAAGTCGGTTTTTAAGTAACATTATTTAATATTTCACCATGAGGAGTGACTAAAAATATTGTATATACGTGGAATGTATTCGAAATTGCAAATATGGGCAACCATCAGCTGTATAGTGGAATGAAAACAGTATAATTTTTTGCCGAATCATGATCCGAACCCGGGTTTCCCACTTATCACAAGCTGCCACCTCACCGTCTTGTAATTTCTTTCGCGACTCAGAGCTACATCCAAGCTTCCATTTGTCGTCAGCCATGTATCTACAACTTGTACCGAACATTCATTCAGTTTATTTCCGTACAGAAGAGAAATTTCAATTGAAAGTCACTTGGGTGGTGTCGGCGGATAAATTCTGTCGTATAGAAGTACCAGGAGATGTTCCTTCGGGCATGCGTGCCTGCATGTCAGAAGGAATACTCTCTGATGCGACTACAGCCGTAAGGAAGTACATGAGATGTGCCCGTTGTTGGGAATACGGGCAACCATCAGCTGTTTAATGGATTGACAACAATGAAAATGTATGCATGCATGTCTGAAGGAACACTGCATTGTAATTGTGAACAATACAGGCTTTCAATTAAAATGTCTCCCTGCACCTGATTATAGATAATGAATATCCTAGTTCAGGTTTCATGCACATATTTGACGACATATGGAAGTTTTGGTCTGGCCTTGAGTCCTGCTACGGTTGTCTAATATAAGGCGATCGCTCGCTATGTAAACTGGAAATTCTGGTTCGGATCCCGATCAGGCACAAATATTCATTGTTACCATTCCAATTAAACAGCTGATGGTTGATCACATTCGCAACAGCAACTACATTTCACGTGTTTCAGAAAGGCTGTAGTCTCCGAATTGCATGTTCCCTCGAAAATGGATGCATGCATCCATTCCCTAAGGAAAATTGCACTGTACTTGTGAACAACACACAGACACTGCAGTGTCGTAGTATTTTATAAAGCCTCGCATTAGAATAAATTTATCAAATACCTTACTTGGTAACATATATACACTATATGTTTTGTTTTCAAGCAACGATTGAATTAGGTTTGATCTCAAGCTATATATAGTTTTTTTCTAAACCCTGTCTAATATGAAACCGTGATGAATAAGTAGCTGGTTAATTAGATAGTGTGAAACGAACAGTGGCAAACGGTAACCAGACAGAAGCGTTTCTGCTCCAGTAACTGGCCACTTCCTCTACATTGTGGTGAAGTGTTCCCAGCAGTGCTGCGCAAAGCACCGACAATGGGAGTACACAGGCCTAACTGTCTTTCCCCACATGCACATAGTCGTCTTCTATGTAGCAACGGCAGTTCCAAGTTAATTCCGTCATTTTAATTCGCCGTAAGTCTCTCCGTATCCAGATTTGAGATTTGTCGATAGTAAGATACTGACAATATATAGGTTCTATCCATCTTGCTGTTCAGCTAAATGGTAAAGTGGTCTGAAATTCTCTTAACCGAGTCTCGATTTTTTGAAGGTGCCTTGCTGTCTTTCATGAGTAGTTCCAGTCTGCACAGTCATCTCACAACGATGTGGTTTAACGTCATACACAGAGTTGAGGTGACTGCTCAAGTGCTTTACCGACTTCCAGAAGTAGCATAGGCCGCTGAAGCATAGGCATCCCATCACACAATTCTCCATTGCAGACTGTTAACAAATATCCAAGCATGTGGAACAGATTTTCAGATATGTGAGTACCTCGAAGACTTGTTAAGAAGTTGAATACAGTAAGTTGTCATGGACGCCCTGTGTTAATCATACACAAAGGTATCGTCAGGAGAGTGATAGGACTGCACTCGTTTTCTATAAACACGGGTAGCCTGACGGGTAGGTGAGCAGCAATCTGGGATTTTTGGCTGATGACACTGCAGTAGGATACTGGTTGACTTAGAATTTCTGTTTAGTGTGGATAAATGGCAGGTTTCTATAACGTAGAAATATGTAATTTAAAGAAGACAAATAAAAAAAACAGTGCTGTAATATGCAAACCCAGTATTAGTGGTGTTTTGCTTGACAAAGTCACGACGGTAACTATCTTGGCATAACATTGCCAAACGATATGAAACTTAACGAGCACGTAAAGTCGGTAAATGTAGGAAAGTGTATCTCATCTGCAAAGGAGATCAAATAGAGAACTCAGTCTTCAATAGTGCTCGAGTGTTTGGGATCCTTACCAGAGCGAATTAAAGGAATATATTAAAGTAATTCAAAGGGCTACAGCTAGATTTCTGAACGGCAGATACTGTAAACAGGTGAGTATTACAGAGATGCTTCGCGAACTCAAAAGGGAATTTGTGGAGGAAGGACGACGTTCTTTTCGCGAAACACAACTGAGAAAAACACAATTGAGAACAGTTAGAGAATGGCATTTGCGTTTGACTGCAGAACGATTAATTTACCGCCATCTACATTTCGCGTAAGGACCTCTAATTCAAAGAAGGCATGTAGACAGTTTTCTCTCGCTCCATTTACGAGTGGATCAGGAAAGGGCATTGTTAGTAGTGGTACAATGTACCCTCCACCACGCAAAGTTGGTAGATGACGGAGAGTGGAAGTAACGCAGATACAGATGTAGAAACGGCCCTTTGTGGATACCTCAGCGGGAAACTTCTTGATCATAGGGCGGGCGGTCGATTGCATCCGTGCTTTCCCTTCAGCACATCGTGTCCTTTTGTAGTTAAATGTAACAGGCAGTTCGTCAATAAGTTTTTTTTTCCGCTTGAAATTCGACTTACCCCAAGATATGAGAAGAATACGTTTAAGGTGGCGAGATATTCTCACTGGAACACAGTCAGAGATTGTTGCTTATGAGTTTAGGAGACAACGTAACTAACAAAAGTGATATATGTGGGAGGAAAGGGTTATGATATTCTCTTTGACGTGCAATATTGTCATTCCAGATCCTAAGGTCACGAGGATTCGTTGTTGTATGCTGAGGCAATCTATTCTGTGTTTTACTGCAAAGGTTTTAGATCTATTTCTGTTACATTTAACAATCTGAACCGAAATTCAGGATTTTGTAAATCGTAAATAAGGGAACAGCTTTTGTAAGAAAAACGTTTTTTATGTAAAGATAATACCCAACTTGCGGAAAGACCAAACTCTCCACTACATTTTTCACGAAAGGACTAGTGTGACCGCAACATACCGGTATCTCTGCAGACATTATGAAGAAATGTAGATGAGCAAATATCGCATTGAGACAATAAGGAAATATATTTTTCGTTGCCTGGATAAGGTCATTGTGAAAGCTCTTTGCGTTATCATTGTGAAATGTCAGGTGCGTAACTGTATATAGTGAATAATGGTAGCATTTTCTTGTGAACTTTACAGGGTTTGTCCAACACAGCATCCTTCATTATTCTGTACACCTATCTTTCCTACTAATAATTAAAGCCAATGTGGTTGATAAATGGACCAAATGGATGTATGCGACTGGGAGTGATTCTACTGAAACATTTATTTTTCAGTCTCCATTTCTTCATTTTTTCCTTAGGTCGAATCAAAATTGACTGAAGTCCGGGGATCCGATGTTAATCTCAACCAATAGACGTAGTTGTGAGCCATGCGCCAGTTGAGACCAACGACGGAGTGCATCTACAAGAGCCGAGAGTGTAGAGAACCGGGAAGCGCATGCGCAGGAACAGACTTCCAAGTAACTATCGTTGTTGCAGTACATCAGTTAACACCACTGACTGAAAACCTTTAAAAACTAGAAATAAAAACATCTGCTCGACCAAACGATTTTGAACAAAAGCACTGTGTTATTTAATTACAACCTAAGATTTTCCTCCTCATAAAATATACAGCAGGAAAAGCATTACCTTTATTAAGCCACACTGATCACAGTATTGCTACACATATAGCAGAGAGCTCACATACACCGACAATGCCAATACTGACCGAACATTAATAGACAGAAAGCCAAACACAAGGTGATTTAAAAAAATGGTTCAAGTGGCTCTGAGCACTATGCGACTTAACTTCTGAGGTCATCAGTCGCCTAGAACTTATAACTAATTACACCTAACTAACCTAAGGACATCACATACATCCATGCCCGAGGCAGGATTCGAACCTGCGACCGTAGAGGTCGCTCGGCTCCACACTGTAGCGCCTAGAACCGCAAGGCCACTCCGGCGGCCAAGGTCATTAACTAGAGCGCTCATCGGTAACTTCCTTAACAAAATGCCAGTAGGCGACTATCACAAACTATACGGTGTAATCCTGTCTTACACTAAAAGGCATTAGCCATAGATCAATCTAAAAATCCATGTCTAAAGATTGTGTCTTTGTTTAGTGATCAAAATCTCATTGTTCCTAGGTTCAAACCATGCCATAATTTAAATACTGAAGAAAAATCATCAACATTGCATCCAAAGACTTTACGCATAAGAAGCCATCTTCATTCTGCCAACGCCCTTGTCAAAGGTGGTGAAGCGGACGGAGGTTCACGGCACTTTCTTGTCATTGAGGTGGGAAACTGTCCCTAAAGGAAGAGGAATCAGCAATGATCAACGGCATAAAGAGGCAGAAGGCGCTGGAAACCACAGCATTAAAGGCACAGAACGTGTATCCACAGGACATGTGACCTGTAACTGAAAAGTAATAGTGATGATCTCTCCATTTGCAAAAGATTCCTCAATAGTCACCCATTCGTATAGCCGGGAGCGGACTGTCAAGGGGGATGTGACTTTGAGAGAATGATTGAGTAACGAACGAAACGGTAACGTTCTCGAATCTGAACGTGAATTTATACCTACAATATCTGATATCCAGTATCTGATTACGGAATCTCTGTCTGATGGTGATTAAATCTGTTGTTCAATGAAAGAGTTGTTCAGAATCGACAGCAGTCCAACAGCGCCTACCTTCAGAACCTAAAGGGACATAAAAATCCGCTAGTCATTGGGGACTGGAGCAAAAGAAAAATTGTTGGGATAACTGAAACAACCATCTGTGAAATTAAAGCAAAAGTGGTAACATTAAGAGTGTAGTGGGAATTCCAGTGTTAAATGCAGAGGAGATGGAGAGAATAGATAGCTGGAAAGAGTTCACTGAAGGCCTCTATGAGAGGCAAGATTTCTCTGATGTTATAATAGAAGAATCAAGAGACAATGTAGAAGAGATAGCGGCCCCTGTATTAGGATCAGAATTTAAAAGAACTTTGGAAGTATTAAGATCAAATGAGGCAGAAGGAATGGATAACATTTCTCCAGAATTACTAAAATCGTTGGGAGAAGTGCCAACAAAACAAATATTCACTTTGGAGTGTAGAATTTATGAGCCGTCGACGTACCATCTAACTTCCGGGAAAATATCATCGACACAATTCCGAAGACTGCATGAGCTGATAAGTGAGAGAAATATCGCACAATCAATGCATGCAATGATGTTTCTGGAAAGAATAATATACAGAAAAAAGGAAAAGAAAATTGAGGATGTGTTATATGACGATCAGTTCGGCTTTAGGAAAGTTGAATCCACCAGAGAGGCAATTCTGACGTAGCGGTAGATAACGGAAGCAAGGCTAAAGAACAATCAAGACACGTTCTTAGGATTTGTCAACCTCAAAAAAGCGCTAGACCATGTAAAATGATGCAAGATGTCCGAAATTTCTAGAAAAACAGGGAAACCTATCGGGAGAGACGCGTAATGTACAATATGTATAAGAGCCAAGAGTGAATAATAAGGGTGGACGACCAAGAACCAAGTGCTCGGATTGAAAAGGGTGTAAGACAGGGTCGTGGTCTTTCACCCCCTGCTGTTCCATCTGTACATCGAAGAAGCAATGATGGGAATTAAAGAAAGGTTCAAGAGTGGAATTAAAATTCATGGTGGATGAATACCAATTATACGATTCGCTAATGACATTGCTATCCTGAGTGAAAATGAAGAAGAATGACATGATCTGGACTGAACAGTCTAATAAGTACAGAATATGGAATGAAACAAAATCGAAGAAAGACAAAGGTAATGGGAAATAGAAGAAATGAGGACAGCGAGAAACTTAACATCAGGGTTAATGGTCACGAAGTAGATGAAGTTGAGTAATACTACTACCTCGGCAGCAAAATAGCCAGCAACGGATGGAGCAAAGAGGACCTAAAAAGCATATTAGCACCGGGAAAGAGGGCATTCCTGGCCAACAAAAGTATACTAGTATAAAATGTAGGCCTTTATATGAGTAATAAATTTCCGAGAATGTACGTTTGCAGCACAGCATTGTATGGTATTGAAACATGGACTGTGGGGAAACCACAACAGAAGAGACTCGGAGAATTTGAGACGTGTTGCTACAAACGAATGTTGAAAATTGTGTGGACTGACAAGATAAGGAATGAGGAGGTTCTGCGCAGAAGCGGAGAGGTAATGATACATGGAAAACACTGACAAGTAGATGGGACAGGATGATAGGACACCTGTTACGACATTAGGAAATATCTTCCGTGATACTATAGTGAGCTACAGACTCGTCAAACTGTCGAGGAATATATTGATGGGAATACGTCCAGCATATAACTGAGAACGTAGGTTGCAAGTGCTACTCTGAGATGAAGAGGTTGGCGTTGCGATAGGAGAAGAATTCGTGGCGAGCCGCTTCAAACCAATCAGGACTCTAGTGGATAGAAAACTAAATCGGACGCAAGCGACCTTATCATTTAGCAGGGACCATCCTGACCACTGGTATTGTATCATAACCATAGGGCATTAACCTAAGTCATCACCTCCGTAAGCTACCCCATCACTAACAGAATTAATCCCGTAACACTGTATGATTTTGATGTGAGCTTAGAATCGCCGTTGACAGCAACACCCAGCGTCGACAACGATCGCACATCCACTGTTCCATACACGCCACAAGGGAACATCACAATAAAGTAACGGTACTTGGGGCACAATAAGAGAACCTTAACGTTTGCAGGAGTCCATGAAACCACCCAACATCTAACACAATCTAAACTCATCAACACACGCCGCTGACTTGAAATAATTGCTGTATTTTCAGTACACATGCTGAACGAAAATACTAATACTAAACCGACAGGGTAACACTTAATTACTTGGTTAGTTATCTACATGTTCCATAGACCATCTGAACGATTCTTTTATTGAAATTATCTGGAAGGAGTCTGTTTGTATGGTAGTTATATATAGGATTAGTGTTAAAATTAACGAACATATTATCATTGTATTCCCACTCATTCAACTAATCTTCAATTTTTTCCTTAATGGCTACCGGTTATAAATAGAAATTCTTCAATGACATAGCAGGAGTTGTCCCTTAGAAATGATTTTAAATTAATTTTATTGAGCAAATATTCAAAATTTCCTAATGTTGCATACTGAACTCCTCTCTGAGCCAGTGAGAGATTTAACAATGGGTAATAAAGGTCTTTCTTCAATCATGTTATAGATATGTGCATCACTGTTCTCAAACTCTGAGGAACTATTCAGGACGAATTTCAGTAGCAAAATGTGTACTGTGACAGCGCAGTAAAATACCTAAGTCTTGAAAAGATGCCTACATGACGTCCGTTGATGAACACCTCATGTTATTATGATTGCTTACTTTTTTCAATCAATACTTTCTTTCTAAATGAGTATTTAACCCAGAAAGTTTTTCTATATGACATTATTGAGTGAAAATATTTAGAATTAAGAGCAAAAGTAGCTGAATTTTACTGTTTGAGATATCATTAATATTCTTCTTTCAGTTCAAGTTTTTATAAATATGTACATCTAAAAATTTGGAGCATTCTTTCCTACTTACTAACTTTTGTTCATGTGCTGCATCAGTTGTTGGGATGACTATTTTTGTACAGAACTGAACGTAGCGCGTATTTTTCATAATTTTGGGAGAGTTAGTTTTCAGAGAACCACTTAATACTTCTTTAGAAGATATCATTTATTATCTCTTTTGTTGCTTTCTATCTGATGGGATATACACTCCTGGAAATGGAAAAAAGAACACATTGACACTGGTGTGTCAGACCCACCATACTTGCTCCGGACACTGCGAGAGGGCTGTACAAGCAATGATCACACACACGGCACAGCGGACACACCAGGAACAGCGGTGTTGGCCGTCAAATGGCGCTAGCTGCGCAGCATTTGTGCACCGCCGCCGTCAGTGTCAGCCAGTTTGCCGTGGCATACGGAGCTCCATCGCAGTCTTTAACACTGGTAGCATGCCACGACAGCGTGGACGTGAACCGTATGTGCAGTTGACGGACTTTGAGCGAGGGCGTATAGTGGGCATGCGGGAGGCCGGGTGGACGTACCGCCGAATTGCTCAACACGTGGGGCGCGAGGTCTCCACAGTACATCGATGTTGACGCCAGTGGTCGGCGGAAGGTGCACGCGCCCGTCGACCTGGGACCGGACTGCAGCGACGCACAGATGCACGCCAAGACCGTAGGATCCTACGCAGTGCCGTAGGGGACCGCACCGCCACTTCCCAGCAAATTAGGGACACTGTTGCTCCTGGGGTATCGGCGAGGACCATTCGCAACCGTCTCCATGAAGCTGGACTACGGTCCCGCACACCGTTAGGCCGTCTTCCGCTCAAGCCCCAACATCGTGCAGCACGCCTCCAGTGGTGTCTCGACAGGCGTGAATGGAGGGACGAATGGAGACGTGTCGTCTTCAGCGATGAGAGTTGCTTCTGCCTTGGTGCAAATGATGGTCGTATGCGTGTTTGGCGCCGTGCAGGTGAGCGCCACAATCAGGACTGCATACGACCGAGGGACACAGGGCCAATCATGGTGTGGGGAGCTATCTCCTACACTGGCCGTACATCTCTGGTGATCGTCGAGGGGACACTGAATAGTGCACGGTACATCCAAACCGTCATTGAACCCATCGTTCTACCATTCCTAGACCGGCAAGGGAACTTGCTGTTCCAACAGGACAATGCACGTCCGCATGTATCCCGTGCCACCCAACGTGCTCTAGAAGGTGTAAGTCAACTACCCTGGTCAGCAAGATCTCCGGATCTGTCCCCCATTGAGCATGTTTGGGACTGGATGAAGCGTCGTCTCACGCGGTCTGCACGTCCAGCACGAACGCTGGCCCAACTGAGGCGCCATGTGGAAATGGCATGGCAAGCCGTTCCACAGGACTACATCCAGCATCTCTACGATCGTCTCCATGGGAGAATAGCAGCCTGCATTGCTACGAAAGGTGGATATACACTGTACTAGTGCCGACATTGTGCATGCTCTGTTGCCTGTGTCTATGTGCCTGTGGTTCTGTCAGTGTGATCATGTGATGTATCTGACCCCAGGAATGTGTCAATAAAGTTTCCCCTTCCTGGGACAATGAATTCACGGTGTCATTCTTTCAATTTCCAGGAGTGTATTATAACACTAGTACCGTCTGAAAAAATACCAATTTTGCTTGTTGGATGTTAAGTGGAAGGTCATTCACATATATGATGAAAAGAAATGGAGTCAAAATTGAGCCCTATGGGACTCCCTTTCACTAGGTTTTTCTACATTTTCCTAATGATATTGAATTATTCACTAGAAGCTTTTGCATAATGTTTGTCAAATATGATTCAAACCAGCTATGTATATGACCATTATTTCCACAAATCATGACTTTTCCTAAGAGAGTGCCATGATCTATGTAATCCAAGACCTTGGAGGAAGCAGAAATAATGCCAACGGTTGATATTATTTAAAGTTAGTACTACTTGATGAGTGAACATATAAGTAGTGCTCTCAGTCGCAACACCTTTCTGGAATCTAATCTATGATATGCAAAGTGGACTTTTTCCGCTTAAGAGTGCGAGAAATTTTAAGTCCATCACTTTTTCAAATATTTAGGAAAAATATGTCAGTAAAGATATTTAATGATAACTATTTAAGTCTGTCTTGTCACCTATCTTGAGAAGTTTTTTTAATAATAGCATTAGTGTAATCGGAAAAATTCTCTGTCCGATTGATGCATTGTATATATCACTAAGGACATAACTATTAAGTTTCAACAACTATTAAGGATTCTGCTTGAAATACCATCAAACCGCCCATGATCCTAGGTTTTTTATAAGTTTTGTAACTGTATTAATTTCAGTGAAGGATGTAGGCTGCTTAAAGTTATATGGAATCACATTTTAATATATTCTCTGGCTTCTTCAACTGAACTATTTAATCCTATATTTGCTCCCATGTTTGGAAAGAGGTTGTTAGAATTACTTGAAACTTGTGAGATGTCAGTCAAAATATTGTAATTTAGTTTAATTGATACGGAATTTTCTTCACTGTCTTACTGTCCTGTTTCCCTTTGATAATGTCTCATATAGTGTTAATCTCATTATCTCCAATATTTCTGTCAGGACATGTACAGTTCTGGGCATTTTAACTACTTACTTAAAATACTACAATTTTTTTGTAGTTCGCGAGTAATGTCGTATCTTTACTTACTCTAGCCTTTTTCTCTTCTTTTTACACGGGATTTTAATTCCCTTATTTATACAAGGCATACTTGTCTCTCTTTTATGGGTCTTTTGGATAATTTTTTAGTAAACGACAACGTAACTAGGTGCACGTACATTTGCCGAATAAACCGACAATGAACAAGACAGACACCTTAATGCCCCACGGCCAGCGGAATTTAGCTCTGTGTGGGATGCAGCCTACTCTAAGTACCTGTACAAACATTATCAAGCCCAGTGACAGCCGAGGAAAAACAGTTCAAAGTACTTGCACATTCGTCTCCAGTAACACGCAGCGTAATAGGTAGCTAGGTGTAGATTTCATTGCACATCACTAAGCTGGCTAAATCAACGCTCAATCACTGCTACAGAAAACTGTACTCCTTTACCCTTAGACTGTGCGACCAAGCAAGTACGATTGATCGTACGAAAAAGTGGCAAATAAATATCGACTTACAAACCTCGAGAGTTTCATACATGCAGCGAACGACACTGTTCCAGTGCCAACCACACGTTAGTATGGAAACCTCGCAAGCAACAGTTGCCCTAGATGTGAATCCTAAACCTACGAGGAACAAACACTTTGACTGGTGCATAACGACCAACCGACATCGTGTAATCTGCATACGAAACGAAACATGTACCCTATCCACAACTACAGAAAATTACGGAAACACTCGAAGAGGAGCCAACGCTAATTTCCGAACGCGTGACCATAACTGACTAGGAACAGAACAAAAACACTAAACCAGCTGCGAAACGACGCAGGATTCTTCCTGGCGGGGACTACAACAAGAAACAATTTCTGTAGTTGGTAGTACGAACTCGAACAGATGTCCAATAACTTCGACGCTCGTGACTGAAAACATGTCACAACAACTGCTACGTGCGTGGCTGCACACTTCTGTGACACAACGAGGAAAAAACTGTCACACAACGACTAGAGGCCCGTACTGCCGGCTGCTTCCGAACTGCACTTCGCGGTGTCAGGAGAGGGAAGACGTTGTCTCAGGTCGCTGAAACAACAGCCAGAGAGTGTCACTTTGACACAGCGCACCGACAGGGTATGTGACGGGGACACAAACTCGTCGGAGGGCAGGACCACTTGGCACAGCCGATTTAACTACAGGGGCAGATCCGTCTTTTTCAAGGCGCAAATGCAACGAGAGAGAGAGTGCCATTCAAGGAAATTTAAATCCTCGGCAGGCGAGGCTATGCCAACCATGAACCGTCATACGGCTTATGCAGAGAGGCAAGATAGCCGAGGTAAATAGCTAGTGTCGCAATGTGAGCAAAGATGAGTAACGCCACAAGCTATCAAAACCGATTAACAATTCCAACAGGTGGGCATTAACATTGACTCTGTCCGTCAACTATTCGACCAGGGAGAGAAGAGGATTCCGCGCAGAAATTATGCAAAAAACGTCATCTCGATTTTCACTAAGGTGACCAAAATTGTGGGATGCCACCTAACGCGAATCGGACATCCTTTTGCCCGGCATTGTGCAGCAACTCGACTTGGTACGGACTCAACAAAATCGTTCCTGCAGAAATATTGATTCATGCAATGTCTATAGCCGTCCTTAATTGTGAGAGTGTTGCATGTGAAGGAATTTGTGCACTAATTGACCCCTCGATTAAGTCCCATAAATGTTCTATAGGACTCATGTCGTGTGATCGGGTTGGCCAAATCATTCTCTCAGATTGTCCAGAAAGTTCTTCAAAGTAATCGCGAACGACTGTGGCCGGATGACGTGGCATGGCGCATTGTAATCCATAAAAATTCCATCGTTGTTTTGGAACACGAAATCGATGAGTGCGCAAATCGTCTCCCAGTAGCCATGATGGGTTCAGTGGACCAGAGGACCCAACCAATTCGATGTAAACACAACCCACACTATTATGGAGATACCACCAGCTTGCTCAGTGCCTCGTTGACAACTTGGGTTATGGTTCCTTTGAAAGAGCACGGTCGACTTCCTTCCCCATTCTTCCCTAATCCGACAGGACCGATGATCTCGTTGTTTGGTCTCCTTCCCAAAATCAACCAACCTACAACTTGGCTCCACGGCTTCGTGGGGTCTGCGGCACACTCAGACCCTAGGATCAGCTCTTACCAGCTGAAATCGGGAACCATCTGTTCAGGCCACTGTTTTCCTGTCGTCTAGAGTCCAACCGATATGGTCACGAGCCCAAAATAGGCGTTGCAGGCGTCATGCTGTTAGCAAAGGCACTAGCTTCGGCCGTCTGCTGCCGTAGCGACCGGCCACTGGGGCCGAGCGGTTCTAGGCGCTTCAGTCCGGAACCGCGCTGCTGCTACGGTCGCAGTTTCGAATTCTGCGTCGGGCATAGTTGTATGTGATGTCCTTAGATTAGTTAGGTTTAAGTAGTTCTAAGGGACTGATAACGTCAGAAGTAGGTTAGTGCTTACAAGCCATTTGAACCATTTTGCTGCCGTAGCCCACTGACGCCAATTTTTACCGCATGGTCCTAACGCATACGTTTGTTACACGTCCCACATTGATTTCCACAGTTATTTCGCGCACTATTCCTTGTCTTCTAGCACTGATAAATCTACGCAAAAGCCGCTGCTGTCGATCGTTAGGTGAAAGCCATCGGACATTGCGCTGTCCGTGGTGAAATGTAATACTTGAAATTTGATATTCTCGACAGACTCAGTACACTGTTGATGTCGCAATACTGAATTCCCTAACGATCTCTGAAATGCAACGTCCTATGCGTCTATCTCCTGTTATTAAACCGCTTTCAAAGTCTGTTAATTCACTCTGTGCTGGAACTTTTTCACATGAATCACCTGAGTACAAATGACAGCTCCGCCAGTGCACTGCCCTTTTGTGCCTTGTGTACGCGGTATTGCCGCCATCTGTACGTGTGCATATTGCCATCCCATAACTTTCGTCACGGCAGTGGAGAAGGACGCTTGCTACTGTAACATCAACTGCTTTCTTAAAATAACTTTGCCAGTACCGGGAAATGCTCGCCATGTTCCACAGGATGAGCGATGCCAAGAAAATATTGCGCATTAACTAATTTGATCGACTGTCGTAGGCACTCAGTACACTCATCCTCCACAGTCGAGATGTCCTGATCAATATATACATGTCACAACTGCAATCAACAGGATAGAACACCGCCCTCCCCCCCCCCCCCCCTCTAAGCAAACAAAGATCGTCGTTTAAGGATCACAAAAGGAGCCTAATCTTAGATCGTGGTCGAAAAACACATTCAACGTCATATTTCCGAAAAATGCAACCAATGCTGTTGGAAACGTTTCCTGCGTAGGAAAAAATGTCCTTAGTCTTCAATGTCAACACGTTGCTCCAACATTCACCTAGTTTACGGGCGATCGGTAGTGCTATGAGAGTCTGTATTTCACTATAGCCATTCTGATGAAAGGTGACTTCGAGATGCGCTAACGCAGCTGGCGTCTGTGATGATGTGGGCCGTGCGAACCAAGGTACGAGACGAATCGTGACAACTTTCAACCTGTAGAAGAAAATCAGTGTGATTTGGCTCCCTATGATCCGCGAGTGCAAGCGAAGGCAGCCATTTTTTTCACTTCCATGGTAAGCCAAATAATTGGGTGGATTGAATTCAGATGTTCCAAAACGACGTGTTGAATTACCACCCACAAATAACAAGACTGTCGTTACGTATCTTAAAAAACACGCTGGCTTCGATGACGAGACTTCAGGGAAAGTTCCTCGAAATCTTTCATAACAAGATTTGCAATAATTGGTGATAAAGGGCTCCCCATCGAACCTTCATCTCCTTTTTCTTAGCACTCGTCATTCCACTTACATTTTCTTCAATGATCAGTTCTATGAAGAGACAGATCGAGTTACGATAGGAATCCCTTTCTCCTCTTTATTGCCAATTTTTTTACGGAAGATTAAGAGGGACTTTCAAAAATGGTTCAAATGCCTCTGAGCACTATGGGCCTTAAATTCTGAGGTCATCAGTCCCCCAGAATTTAGAACTACTTAAACCTAACTAACCTAATGATATCACACACATCCATACCAGAGGAGGGATTCGAACATGCGACCGTAGCGGTCGCGCGGTTCCAGACTGTAGCGCCTAGAACCGCTCGGCCAACCTGGTCGGCAGAGGGACTTTCCCTGGATTCGGCGGAACTGAAATTGAGGTTCTTCTTTAGAAGTGCTGAAGATACTTTTGGTTTTTAGACCTCACTGAAGCGAAATTTATGCAGCACTTCATAATATCTTAAATCAGTCCTTCCGAATAACATTCACAAGAAGCTACTTTCAGAGGCGTACCTGTTTTAAGTCAAAGTATTAAGTACCGTAGGTTCAAAGGCAAAAATTAACTTAATAAGCTGATGAAACTCATGCATTTGTTGATATATGAATTTTCAAGGGTTAGTGTGGAATCCCGTAGAACATAGCTTTTTATAGAAGTTGTTGAGTCCAGCATTAACCTCATTCTATTATTGTCGCACCTGCCATGGAGTGAGTAGCTTGATTTCTTTCTCCAACGAATTTGTACCACGTAATACATCGTAACATTCAAATAGCAGCAGTAAATTACCTACTTCTTGTTATGGATGATTCGGAAAAGCATAGTTTATTACACATGAATATTATTTTAAGCAATTATTGAGAGCGACTTGAATATGTGTCATTGTTAGAAGCTGGTGTCACACAATGTGATAAAAGCTGTATTAAGATCGTTTCAGAAGAACATAGATGTTGATCATTTTCACTAGTTACCGGTCCCAAATCCATCAATGATTCTCCATTCAAATTTTAAGAATAAGTCGATAGTCCATAGGTGTGACATGCTTTAAAAATCGGTTTCTGACTAAGTCGAATGTTACGTGATAGTTTCTTTCATTTCCTCTGCACTACTGTTGGTTTTATATATTTATTTTCTTTCGTAAGGTTTTTCAAATAAAACACATGTATAAAATACTTATATTTTCTACATTTGAAAGAATTAAGACGCCTTGTGATTACAAATTTTCATTCGTCAGAGAGCTTAATATTCCTGCAACTAATGACTAATATAGTAACTACAAGTCTTGCACGTTGTATACATATGTAATGCACGCTGTTAAATGATTGATGTATCCATCAGAATTACTGATTGCGTTTCTTGTGCACGCGACCGAAGCACACACGCGCCGCATGCCTCTTCCTGCGCATGCGCGCCGTTGTATCGGACAGCACGTGATTGATGATAATGAGAATTTTTTGTGGCACTGATTTCGCAGGCAGCAGCGCCATCGCCGGCCACCTAACGATCTTGCATATTAGACCTCCATAGGCCGCTGTCTGTTTTCAAATTATGAACTTAAATGTAATGGTGCCGGAGGGCCGGCAGTTAAATGTATGTACTTACTACTTGGAATTTTGAAACAGTAACGTATTAAATACATACAGTAATTATACGTTGCTTAATGTTACAAGTGAAAAAGTTACCGTAAACCCTCACCATCTGCGGCCAAAATACGAGCATTAATTAGACTATTTTTAGATTTTGAAGAGTGCTTAAGTTTATATCGTTAAATTCAGGTTGCTATGGATTCTGGTTATAGTAGTTACGTGGAGATGAAGACTGTTGCAAAGGATACACTGGCATGCAGAACTGCATCAAATTAGCTATCGGATTAAAGACAGAATAAAATCAAAGAAACATGTCCATCTTCGAGTCTTGTTTGTCACAATTGTCCAAGGTGGTCACGGCTCTGACTGCTTCATGGATAATGACGATTTCAGTAAGTATATTGTATATGCATTGAACATCCTTCCCATAAGTTTATTGTAATTCTCAACGAATATCACAATTGATCACTTTACCTTAAGTATTAGCGAAAAATATTTTCGACCAGTAATCGTCATTACATTTCAATACCATGCACGTCATCACTTCACATACAAGAACCACACTTGAACCGATCTAGTGACGGGGTACATACTACTCTGCTTTTCAAGACTAGTTTCATCATATGTAGTATTAATTCTTCAACAGCATCGTAGTGAAAATGTTTGTGTCCGACATCGAAAAACTACTTTCATCTGTCAGTAAGTAGACGTGTATGTCTTCGCACTTGCAAGTATTTTCGAATCGATGCAATGTTTCCTTGCTTTCAGCTTAACATCGAACAAGTTCTTTCTCTGTTATTAAACGCGTTCTGCGTTGAATAAGGCATCCGCCGTGCTCTTTTAATTTATTAGGCTTTCCACTGCATTGTTTTTTCATGGAAACTGACCCATCTCATTGTTTTTCGGTGCCTCTTCTCCCACACAATTTACGATTTCATGATTTTAGAGGTCTTTCATTGTCTCTCTTCTGTATACGTTCATACCAATCGTTGTTGTTTACCTCCTCCCAAACTGCCAGCAACAATCTTACCGTATACTTACAATTGTTGTTCGTTTTGTTTTACAGTAACCTCCTACTTACATGAGAAATTTCATATCCGCTCTCAGCGTCACCTTTAGTTGACTTGTAAGAGAAGAGGAAGCGCCATGGTTTTATACAAATGTTTCCTCGTTTGTAGCCGTGTAATGTTTTTGAATATGTCATAGACAATCCTACGTGGACATTCCAATCAGGCCTCTTTGTTTCTAGGTATTTATTTGTATCAAATCCAGTTCGTCAACCGAAATAGGTAATACTATCTTCTCATCTGGAACAATATTCGCTCAGAATGGACCTTTCCCGCTGAAATTCATCACTTTGCTTCAGGTTTACCATTTCCCACATCATATTCCCTACTTAAGTTTCTGAAGCAGCAAACCGTCTCCGGAGTCATGAAGAGTTATGGAATCTTCGGCTTACAACAAAAAATTTAAAACCTTTTTTTATACATGTATTGCATATCGATACCTATCTGATAACACTTTCCTCGGTTGTGTATAATGTCGTTTAAAGAAGAGTTGTTGATCAAAATGCTGATAAATGTAACTGGAATGATTGTTCTCTCATTTTATACTGTTTTATCAAATAAACGGAAACAGCCTTCAACTCTTTACTACCTCTGCGCAATATCACATTGAATCGAATATCAAGTACCCTTTGCTACTTGTCTGTCACTTACACAAAGCTGGTTATTGCTTTCTTTACGACTGCTCAATTGACCACTTGCACTAATACGCAAAACATTTCTTTCTCACGTCTTGTTTTTGACAAGCGGTAGAAGTACTCACGTACGTATACCAACATCCGTAATATTCAACAAAATCATAAATAAACAATAAAAATGATAATAGTACTTATGAAATAAAGAAAACGAACCACCATATACTTATCATCAATAGAATGTATTTCAAACGACCAGTTTTGACGCAGCACTGGTCCTGATAACCGAAGAACAATTTATATAAATATAAAGCTTAAGTCCGATGGCTGAACTAATATAAAACAATGTACTACAAAAGTACTAAAACCATAAATGAACTAACAACAATTACATTGTGGGTAAATATGTCAAATAAATAACTTTTTTTAAACGTAACTATAATCATAAAATGGCTGAAAATAAAATGGGTGAAAATATGTGAACTTAAAAGCACATAATAGAAGCTGTATCATAGTGATCATATATGTGGTTATTGCCGTACAACACAGTCAGAAGAATTTTATTGGTACAATTTTAATGTGAGCCAGATGTTATCTTTTGAACATTCCACCTTTTTTATGTATGGCAATTGGTGACTATGATAACATTTCTATTGTGTGTTTTGACGTTCATATACTCGTACCCATTTTATGATTCTAGCTACGGTTAGAAAAGTTATATATTTACACCCATTTAATCCTTGCACTTCTTTCTTCCAGTCTTACTGTTCCCTCCTGGTTCTTGTGAACATTGTACAGTGACCGTCTTTCCCCTATTTTCTTCAGAATTTCAAATATGCCGCACCATTTTACCCTATCGAATGGAGGTTCCAGACGTTCCAGGCACAAAGTCCGAATTACCTCTCTCATATATTCACCTTACCTAAAGCCAAGCTGATCGTCATCGAACAGATTCTCAATTTTTTCCCATTCTGCTGTATGTTATTGCTGTCAGCAGCTAGGACGCATGAGATATTAAAAGCGATAGTTTTCGCACCTATCTGCCCTTCAAAAGTTGTAAGGTTCGTACCTTTTTTTGTGGTATTCAATGAAAATTATGTGAGCACTCTTTTTATTCTACTTGCTGTACTCCATATCTTTGCAATAGATACTTTTCAAACAGAAGTCTTCAGTACACGCTATGCTACTGCACAGACATTCTGAGTACAAGCAATGTGATCTCTGTCAGTAGCATTATCGCTGCCAGTCTAGGATTCAGTGAGAAGTAAGAGGGAGAGTCGGATGTTGGTCATGGAGCTGAGCGGTCTGGAAGTAACTAAGTAAAACATAGAGATTTAAATGCAGATGATGTTGCTTTTTTAAATATGATTTTGTAAAGATTCATTTTATGAGGGTAAAGATTTTCCGGTAGTACTGCCGCTGAATTTCTTGCTCGTGCCCAGTTTAAGATGAGCCTGGAATAGGTAAATTTTTAGCATGATTTTACGTCATTGTTTCGGGTCAGTTTGTCGAGACGACATTAAACAAAATTAGCACCCAGTGTTATAGATTCACCACTTCTTTAATGTTGCAGTAACTTATTACATGGTAGAATTATATTTTTATAAGGAATTATTTTTGTAAAGATTGTTGTAATTATCAATATATCAGAGTATCATAATATAGTCTTTGAATGCTACTTCTTCTACGTCATTCAGCAAGTTCAATTACTTTCACCGTCTCCTAATGATAATTTGTTATGTAATCACGTATCGCCGCATTGGACATAGACATAGATGAACATTCAAAGTGAAGCGTCATGGGCCCCATTGCGCTTGGGCAAAGTTTATTCACAGTTAAGCATTGCTTTATAAAATTATTATCACGTTCAGGTCAGGTAAACTTCACTTTAGATTTCATTTCTTTCAGATGTTTTTATTCGTACAGTACTGTTTACGTGTACATGTGTGTGCCACTGAGAGTCTGGAATTCTGTTTAGTCAGTTTCGGTACGTAAATTTGCGAGGCAACTTTTACAGAAGCGTTTTACACAGTTATTATTTATAAATTCGGTTTGTAGTTTTACTTTATTGGTTTTTTCCCTGTTTGATTTGCTAGACACATACTGTGACCCACACTTTGTGGCACTGTTCACTGCATTGCGTAATGCAGACAGCCCCTTTCGGATATAGTATTACGTTCTCTAAATATTTTTGGCAAATGTTAATTCCTTCACGTTACACAGGTTTCAGGTGGATTTGGCGACTTATTTCATCATATAGTCTTTACGTAAGCGCACAGTGTTGAGTGCTCAGGTTGACATTAAATGCAGCAGACACATACGACAGTTCAAGAATGGGAAGCTACACTCCTGGAAATGGAAAAAAGAACACATTGACACCGGTGTGTCAGACCCACCATACTTGCTCCGGACACTGCGAGAGGGCTGTACAAGCAATGATCACACGCACGGCACAGCGGACACACCAGGAACCGCGGTGTTGGCCGTCGAATGGCGCTAGCTGCGCAGCATTTGTGCACCGCCGCCGTCAGTGTCAGCCATTTTGCCGTGGCATACGGAGCTCCATCGCAGTCTTTAACACTGGTAGGATGCCGCGACAGCGTGGACGTGAACCGTATGTGCAGTTGACGGACTTTGAGCGAGGGCGTATAGTGGGCATGCGGGAGGCCAGGTGGACGTACCGCCGAATTGCTCAACACGTGGGGGGTGAGGTCTCCACGGTACATCGATGTTGTTGCCAGTGGTCGGCGGAAGGTGCACGTGCCCGTCGACATGGGACCGGACCGCAGCGACGCACGGATGCACGCCAAGACTGTAGGATCCTACGCAGTGCCGTAGGGGACCGCACCGCCACTTCCAAGCAAATTAGGGACACTGTTGCTCCTGGGGTATCGGCGAGGACCATTCGCAACCGTCTCCACGAAGCTGGGCTACGGTCCCGCACACTGTTAGGCCGTCTTCCGCTCACGCCCCAACATCGTGCAGCCCGCCTCCAGTGGTGTCACGACAGGCGTGAATGGAGGGACGAATGGAGACGTGTCGTCTTCAGCGATGAGAGTCGCTTCTGCCTTGGTGCCAATAATGGTCGTATGCGTGTTTGGTGCCGTGCAGGTGAGCGCCACAATCAGGACTGCATACGACCGAGGCACACAGGGCCAACACCCGGCATCATGGTGTGGGGAGCGATCTCCTACACTGGCCGTACACCTCTAGTGATCGTCGAAGGGACACTGAATATTGCACAGTACATCCAAACCGTCATCGAACCCATCGTTCTGCCATTCCTAGACCGGCAAGGGACCTTGCTGTTCCAACAGGACAATGCACGTCCGCATGTATCCCGATCGACCCAACGTACTCTAGAAGGTGTAAGTGAACTACCCTGGCCAGCAAGATCTCCGGATCTGTTCCCCATTGAGCATGTTTGGGACTGGATTAAGCGTCGTCTCACGCGGTCTGCACGTCCAGCACGAACGCTGGTCCAACTGAGGCGCCAGGTGGAAATGGCATGGCAAGCCGTTCCACAGGACTACATCCAGCATCTCTACGATCGTCTCCATGGGAGAATAGCAGCCTGCATTGCTGCGAAAGTTGGATATACACTGTACTGGTGCCGACATTGTGCATGCTCTGTTGCCTATGTCGATGTGCCTGTGGTTCTGTCAGTGTGATCATGTGATGTATCTGAGCCCAGGAATGTGTCAATAAAGTTTCCCCTTCCTGGGACAATGAATTCACGGTGTTCTTATTTCAATTTCCAGGAGTGTAGATTACATACATAACACAAACAACAAAAATGAATTAAACAATCAGTTACAAGGTCTGATATTACCATGCTAGTCTCACAGATTCTTCATACCAAATTGAATAGTCCTTTGTGGCATTTCCCCCCAACGATTTTAGAAGCCCCGTTGGAATGTTATCTAAATGAATGTTATCCTACTGCCATTTCGCCTTGGCTACCCTAAACTCTCTATTAATTTCATTCCAAAGTGAATTATATTGTTGTATTCCTATCTTTTCCTGGACATTCGTATACTTCCTTCTTTCGTCGAACAACTGAAATACTCGTATTTCTTCCGTTATCCAAACTTGCTTTTCTTGTGGTATGCCTGAGTGTCCAATACATCGATTACTAACTAATTTTGGTTGTAGAATGGAATTACGTTGCTTTACGTAAGCCGTACGCAATGGCTGCCGCTGAGGCTTCCAACAAAGTCAACTATGTGTGCTTTACTGAAGTGCAAAATAACGTACCTCTAAATTTTGCATTACTGGTATGAATCACTGTCGAAATAAATTAGATTTATGAAGCCCTGGGGATACTCTTCAAAGTAGTAGAATTTTCACAACTCTTTTTCTTCCTTATTTCACACCGATAGGAAAGCATACCAGTTAGCCAGTATGAATTCTTATGTTTCTTCCATTACCTGACCTTTAAGAACGCACTGTTTAAAACTGCCTGATTCTTCTGAGTAAGAGACTCTTAGGTATCCTAATTTGTATGTTACGATAACTCCTGTAGTTACATTAAATTTCAGATTGCCTACGGCGTGTAAAACGTCCCAGATAAACTTTACCTGTGACAGACAGATCAAATAAATGTAGAGATGGCAAGGACTATAATAGTTTCTTTTCCACTCTATTTCTTCCACTGATTCGCCATCGTTTCGTACTGCTCGAGAAAGAGTCAATGCTTAAGGAAAATATACAGATATGGAAAAACTTTATGGCTTTTCCCACTGTGGAAGTACTTACCATCGATGTGCGCATCTTCCATTTGTAGACTTTCAAGAATGTCTAGTCATTAAGTTTTGTAGCTGGTGAAGAAAGTTTTCTCATACCTTTCTCCCACCTTCCATCCGCAGATAGTCTGTGTCCACACAACATAAGTAGCTGCCCAGACAGTCAAACAGCTTTCTTCGGCCGAGATGTTCAGCAAGCTGTGACTATCAGAAACTGTATTGTCCAGTTCGCTATTTACACTTATGAGCCGAAGAAACTGGTACACATGCCTAATATTATGTAGGGCCCCGCAGAACTGCCGCAACACTGCTTGGCATCGACTCGACTAATGACTGACGTAATGCTGAAGGGATCTCACAACGTGAATCCTGCAGGACTGTCCATAAATCCGTACGATTACGAGGGGTGGAGATGTCTTCTGAACAACATGTTGCAGGGTATCGCAGATATGCTCAATAATGTTCACGTCTGTGGAGTTTGGTGGCCACCGGAAGTGTTTAAGCTCAGAAGAGTGTTCCTAGAGCCACTCTGTAGCAGCTCTGGATCTGTAGAGTGTCACTTTGTTCTACTGGAATTGTCCTAGTCCATCGGGATGCACAATGGAAATTAACGAATGTAGGTTGTAAGGTGTCAGGCAAGTCCAACACCTTCCATGAAAACCCTGACACGATAAGCAAATCCAGTAGTATGTCACATAGCTCCGAATAAATCGGGACATTAAATTAACCAAAGTAATACGAGTAACGAGTGAGCAAATGGAATACCACAGACTAACACAAGAATGCCTAAATGCATGTCGTACCTTCCCACCGTGAGACCGACGCAGTTTTGAGGGGAGAAACGAGAACAGAAGCGAAGAGCAGAACTGTGTTTAGCTAGAAGGACCTACGATAAGGGACAGACTGGACACCCACGTCGCCAGCTAACCACTAGAGCCTCACCACCCGCACGTTTTAGCGTGAGACTTTTTCGCGTGTCTGTTACGTCAAGGACCACTCCCCAGCCCATGTTAAAAGATAGAGCCCTCCAGAAAAACAGTATAGATCTTACGATAACGCTAAAAGGACTACACCAGCTGCAACTTTTAGCGTGAGACTTTTTAGCGTCTCTGTTACGTTGCAAACTTTAAAAACATTGCCCCACCACGAAAAGTATAACGTTTCTCATTGGATAGACAGAATATTTCTAGGCGGAGCTTAGGGTTAACAATGAGACCCTGATTGGTCAGATGAAAACACTGCCAGATAGTTTTTTTAAACCAACTTCGGTAAATTGTAGTAAGGAGAAGTTAGTGGGGAGTTGCTTCCGAGATGGCGAGGTGAGCGGAGCTGTGCTGCCCGCCGCTGCCCTGACGCTGCCTAAACACCGACAAGGTAATGAACGCATGCGATGCCGCATTTTTGAGCGCATAAGGCTTCACTCAGGACTGCAGAAGTCTCATCTGCTACACCCCTTTTTTGCGTAATACTAGTGTCGATCGTTAACTAAAACTCATGGTGTTCACATTTGCCACTTGAAGAGCAGATCTGAAATACGATGATTTTTCTTTTATATAGTTATTGAGAAGCCAAATCAGCCACTGTAACTTACGACAAGTTAAATAAGTAATTAAAGATAATTGAGGGTCACTATAGACCATTTTGATAGTTTACTCTTTTGTGAAACTTAATCAAACCTAGATTATAGATGTGATATGGCATAGGTCATCTTTCGATCGATTGTAGAACTTGGAAACCCATTCTGGGAATATTTGTTGACATTTTGTTGAACGCAGTTGGTTTTTACCATCCTGTATTAAAACATTTCCTTTTATCAATAGTGCAATTTATAAACGATGTTTTGAGAGTAG
This sequence comes from Schistocerca gregaria, assembly GCF_023897955.1. Taxonomy (NCBI): domain Eukaryota; kingdom Metazoa; phylum Arthropoda; class Insecta; order Orthoptera; family Acrididae; genus Schistocerca; species Schistocerca gregaria. The sequence goes on along the minus strand of NC_064920.1, from coordinate 932,311,723 downwards.
AATAAAATTTCGAATTATAAACTTAACTGCTTTTTCGACGTTATTTTACCAGCTAACTAAAAATAGGAAAGCCTTGAACCCTTTCCACTAAATTTAGTTAGTATTAAGATTCTTTTACAGGGAGTGCAATGGAGCTGACGCTGAGAACATTTAGTATTTGGTTATATCATCGCTAGTCTCACCGAAATCTTCTGAATTCCACATGTCATGTGTGGTCTGGCGTCTCCTTACCAGCAACAGGTCCCAGGTTCAATCTAGTTAATTCCCTAAAAAAACACGCTCAGAGCGTCGTTGCGCGAAAGTGGTAGGGAGACACGATATAGGACAAACAGGCACCACCTTGAATCCAGAATGAGATTTTCACTCTGCAGGGGAGTGTGCGCTGATATGAAACTTCCTGGCGGATTAAAACTGTGTGCCCGACCGAGACTCGAACTCGGGACCTTTGCCTTTCGCGGGCAAGTGCTCAACCAACTGAGCTACCGAAGCACGACTCATGCCCGGTACTCACAGCTTTACTTCTGCCAGTATCCATCTCCTACCTTCCAAACTTTACAGAAGCTCTTCTGCGAAACATGCAGAACTAGCACTCCTGAAAGAAAGGATACTGTGGAGACATGGCTTAGCCACAGCCCGGGGGATGTTTCCAGAATGAGATTTTTACTCTGCAGCGGAGTGTGCGCTGATATGAGACTTCCTGGCAGATTAAAATTGTGTGCCCGACCGAGACTCGAACTCGGAACCTTTGCCTTTCACGGGCAAGTGCTCTACCAACTGAGCTACCGAAGCGCGACTCACGCCCGGTACTCAGAGTGAAAATCTCATTCTGGAAACATCCCCCAGGCTGTGGCTAAGCCATGTCTCCACAGTATCCTTTCTTTCAGGAGTGCTAGTTCTGCATGTTTCGCAGAAGAGCTTCTGTAAAGTTTGGAAGGTAGAAGACGGATACTGGCAGAAGTAAAGCTGTGAATACCGGGCGTGAGTCGTGCTTCGGTAGCTCAGTTGGTAGAGCACTTGCCCGCGAAAGGCAAAGGTCCCGAGTTCGAATCTCGGTCGGGCACACAGTTTTAATCTGCCAGGAAGTTTCACCACCTTGCATGTTTAGAAGGTGATCAGGCAGGATGCTCACTTACATGTCCCTGTGAGAGTCGTATCTACACGTATCAGGGGGCCCATAGCACTCCAACTGCATACTTCCCACACCATTACACAGCCTCCACCAGGTGTAACAGTACCCTGCTGACATGCAGAGTCATTGGATCTGAGGTTGTCTCCATAACCGTACAAGTCCATCTGCTCGATACAATTTGAAACGAGTCTCGTCCGACCAGGCAAGATCCTTCCAGTCATCAATAGTTCGATGTCAGTGTCGACAGGCCCAAGCAAGGAGTAAACCTTTGTGTCGTGCAATCATAAAGCGTGCAAGAGTGGGCCTTCGGCTTCCAAAGCCCATATCGATGATGTTTTGTTGAATGGTTCGCACGCTGACACTTGTTGATAGCCCAACACTGAAATCTGCGTCAATTTACGGAAGGGTTGCACTTCTGTCGTTACTCCCGTTCTTGCTCGATCCGCCGGAGCGATATCGGAGATTTGATGTTGTACCGGATTCCTGACATTTACGGAACACTCGCTACCTCGGAGAAGATCTGTCCTGTAGCTCGTGCGCCGACTATAACACGACGTTCAAACTCACTGAAATCTTGATTACCTGCCATCGCAGCAGCACTAACCGATCTAACAACTGCGCCAGACACTTGTCTTATACAAGCGATGCCGACCGCAGCGCCGTATTCTGCATGTTTACATATCTCTGTATTTGAATACGTATGCGTGTACCAATTTTTTGGAGCTTCAGCGTAACATGTAGGTAAATGTGCCGCAGTTTCATTTTAATTTATTAAAACCTCTTTTCGTTAAAAGAAAAACTTTCTCCCATTTTCAACATGCAATACTGTACATGCAGCATATAATTACTATAATTAAAATGCCCTTTTGTTTTATAAAGCACGCAGTTTCCATACATTTTGATTATGTTAATGGGTCTGGTCCCAGTTAATTCGGGTGATTGGAGATCTATGGTAGTTTTAATTTTCTGATGTGTTCAAACAGAGGTGTACTCAGAGAAGAGCATTGGGTGTCTGTTGTCATCTCCACCCCTCACGCCACTTAGAATAAAAACACGATTTGGACAAATAAATCTTGTCTACTGCCCTACCTGACCGACAGACGTATCAGATCATGATCACTTTTCGAGAAAGCTGTCAAGTTCAGTGGACTTACTGGCAAGTGTACGTAAAATAAGTTGTCATGGATTTTCAATCTACTTCGCCTTTCACCGCTATGCTCCATACAACTGAAATACCATACCTACAAGTGAAATACCAGATGGGCCATGTACTAAACGCTTTTAGAAATTTCGTGCCTCATTTAGTGATGTTCTTTTTTGTTGTTAGCCAATGTAACTGCTTTAAATGCGAGAGTAGGAAGTACGTATGTTTGAAGGTTACCTGACAATAAATCAATATCTAAAATAAGCATCATAGCTGCCCCAACCTGAGTAGATAGCTTACTGCATTCAATTTAACATGCGTTGAATTTCTTATAGCATTTGGAGATTTAGCGAAGGCTTTTGACAATGTTCACTATCACATTCTCTTTGAAACTCCGAAAGTAGAAAGAAGAGTGTGCTCCCTGCCGCCGTTGGATAAGCAGCTGCCAGCGGAAAGTCGTATACTACTAGCTCACTCATTTGTTACAGAATTTAATTCTTAATTTATTTGCGTGTTTTTGGTACTTGCATTGTTTAATTCCTAAATGTCGGGCGTATTATAGTATTTTATAGTTCTAGCATCACGATTTAGAACCTAAATAGTGTAAAATCGCGTAGTCTCCTTCCGCCGCCAAGCAGTGTGTCAGCAGTGCTCAAGTATCAGCATTACTGCATTTACTAGGCAATCTTGTATTTTAATAACTGTTTAAATTTTGTGTCGATTTGTTTGTGCTCTCTGTAGATTAATTCAGACGTTTTTTGCACAACAGTTTTAGCATGGATAGGGACTGCAACTGCTGTGTTCGGATGCAGGCTGAGTTGGCATCCCTTCGCCCCCAGCTTCAGGCAGTGTTGGCTTCGGTCACACAGCTTGAGGCTGTTGCCAATGGGCATCACTGTGGGGGTCCGGGTGGGGGTGTGTCGCGGGCGGCCAGCTCGTCCCACGCGTCCCGCAATCGGACTACGACTGTGGCTACCCGGGATACTGCCCAAATTGAGGCTGATCCCTCACCTGTTGTAGAGTGGGAGGTCGTCTCAAGGAGTGGCAGGGGCGAAAGACATTCCGGAGAGCTGAACGGAAGGCCTCTCCAGATTGTCTGACGAAGCGGTTCCAGGCTCTGTCTCCGGCTGATACTGATGTTCGGCCGGAGATGTGTGCTTGTCCTCTTCCAAAGGTTGTCACTCAGTCTGCAAGATCCGAACAGTCGCAGAGGGTGGGCTTACTGGTAGTTGGGAGCTCTAACGTCAGGCGCGTAATAGGGCCCCTTAGGGATATGGCAGCAAGATAGAGTTAGACAACCAATGTGCACTCTGTGTGCATACCGGGGAAAGTCATTCCAGATGTGGAAAGGGTCCTTCTGGATGCCATAAAGTGTACAGGGTGCACCCATCTGCAGGTGGTCGCTCATGTCGGCAACAATGATGTGTGTCGCTATGGATCGGAGGAAATCCTCTTTGGATTCCAACGGCTATCTAATTTGGTGAAGACTGCCAGTCTCGCTAGCCGCATGAAAGCAGAGCTCACCATCTGCAGCATCTTCGACAGGACTGACTGCGGACCTTTGGTACAGAGCCGAGTGGAGGGTCTGAATCAGAGGCTGAGACTGTTCTGCGACCGTGTCGGCTGCAGATTTCTCGACTTGCGCCATAGGGTGGTGGGGTTTCGGGTTCCGCTGGATAGGTCAGGAGTCCACTACACGCAGCAAGCGGCTACAAGGGTAGCAGGGTTATGGGCCGTGGACTGGGCGGTTTTTTAGGTTAGATGGCCTCGGGCAAGTACAGAAAGGGCAACAGCCTCAAAGGGTGTGGGGTAAAGCCAGGACATGCGGGGACCAAGCAGCAATCGGTATTGTAATTGTAAACTGTCGAAGCTGTATTGGTAAAGTACTGGAACTTCAAGCGCTGATAGAAAGCACCGAAGCTGAAATCGTTGTAGGTACAGAAAGCTGGCTGAAGCCAGAGATAAGTTCAGCCGAAATTTTTACAAAGGCACAGACAGTGTTTAGAAACGGTAGATTGCATGCAACCGGTGGTGTCGTGTTTGTCGCTGTTAGTAGTAGTTTATCCTGTAGTGAAGTTGAAGTGGATAGGTCCTGTGAAATATTATAGGTGGAGGTTACACTCAACAACCAAGCTAGGTTAATAATTGACTCATTTTACCGACCTACCGACTCAGCAACATTAGTGGCTGAAAAACTGAGAGAAAATTTGGAATACATTACACATAAATTTTCTCAGCATATTATAGGTAGGGACAGGGCATCGAGTGACATTATACTGACTGCACTATCCGAAAATTACCTCGAGCAATTAAACAGAGAACCGACTCGTGGAGATAACATCTTGGACCTACTGATAACAAACAGACCCAAACTTTTCGACTCTTTAAGTGCAGAACAGGGAATCAGTGATCATAAGGCCGTTGCAGCATCCCTGAATATGGAAGTTAAAAGGAATATAAAAAAAGGGAGGAAGGTTTATCTGTTTAGCAAGAGTAATAGAAGGCAGATTTTAGACTACCTAACAGATCTAAACGAAAATTTCTGTTCCGTCACTGACAATGTTGAGCGTTTATGGAAAAAGTTTAAGGCAATTGTAAAAGGCGTTTTAGACAGGTACGTGCCGAGTAAAACTGTTAGGGACGGGCGAAACCCACCGTGGTTCAACAACAAAGTTAGAAAACTACTGCGAAAGCAAAGGTAGCTTCACTACAAGTTTAAACGCAGCCACTACCTCTCAGACAAACAGAAGCCAAACGATGTCAAAGTTAGCGTAAGGGGGGGTATGCACGAAGCCTTCAGTGAATTCGAAAGTAAAGCTCTATGTACCGACTTGACAGAAAATCCTAGGAGGTTCTGGTCTTACGTTAAATCAGTAAGTGGCTCGAAACAGCATATCCAGACACTCCGGGATGATGATGGCATTGAAACAGAGGATGACACGCCTAAAGCTGAAATACTAAACACCTTTTTCCAAAGCTGTTTCACAGAGGAAGACCGCACTGAAGTTCTTTCTCTAAATCCTCGCACGAACGAAAAAATGGCTGACATCGAAATAAGTGTCAAAGGAATAGAAAAGCAACTGGAATCACTCAACAGAGGAAAGTATACTGGACCTGACGGAATACCAATTCGTTTCTACACAGAGTACGCGAAAGAACTTGCCTCCCTTCTAACAGCCGTGTACCGCAAGTCTCTAGACGAACGGAAGGTTCCAAATGATTGGAAAAGAGCACAGGTGCCCCAGTCTTCAAGAAATGTCGCCGAGCAGATGCGCAAAACTATAGACCTATATCTCTGACGCCGATCTGTTGTAGAACTTAAGAACACGTTTTTTGCTCGCGTATCATGTCGTTTTTGGAAACCCAGAATCTAATCTGTAGGAATCAACATGGATTCCGGAAACAGCGATCGTGTGAGATCCAACTCAATTTATTTGTTAATGAGACCCAGAAAATATTAGATACAGGCTCCCAGGTAGATGCTATTTTCCTTGACATCCGGAAGGCGTTCGATACAGTTCCTCACTGTCGCCTGATACACAACGTAAGAGCCTACGGAATATCAGACCAGCTGTGTGGCTGGATAGAAGAGTTTTTAGCAAACAGAACACAGCATGTTGTTCTCAATGGAGAGACATCTCCAGACGTTAAAGTAACCTCTGGCGTGCCTCAGGGGAGTTTTGTGGAACCATTGCTTTTCACAACATATATAAGTGACCAAGTAGATAGTGTCGGAAGTTCCACGCGGCTTTTTGCGGATAATGATGTAGTATACAGAGAAGTTGCAGCATTAGAAAATTGTAGCGAAATGCAGGAAGATCTGCAGCGGATAGGCACTTGGTGCAGGGAGTGGCAACTGACCCTTAACATAGACAAATGTAATGTATTGTGAATACATAGAAAGAAGTATCCTTTACTGTATGATTATATGATAGCAGAACGAACACTGGTAGCAGTTACTTCTGTAAAATATCTGGGAGTATGCGTGCGGAACGATTTGAAGTGGAATGATCATATAAAATTAATTGTTTGTAAGACGAGTACCTGGTTGAGATTCATTGGGAGAGTCCCTAGAAAATGTAGTCCATCAACAAAGGAGGTGGCTTACAAAACACTCGTTCGACCTGTACTTGAGTATTGCTCATCAGTGTGGGATCCATACCAGATCGGGTTGACGGAGGAGATAGAGAAGATCGAAAGAAGAGCGGCGCGTTTCGTCACAGGGTTATTTGGTAACCATGATAGCGTTACGAAGATGTTTAGCAAACTCAAGTAGCAGACTCTGCAAGAGAGGCGCTCTGCATCGCGGTGTAGCTTGCTCGCCAGGTTTCGAGAGGGTGCGTTTCTGGATGAGGTATCGAATATATTGCTTCCCCCTACTTATACCTACCGAGGAGATCACGAATGTAATATTAGAGAGACTTGACCGCGCACGGAGGCTTTCCGACAGTCGTTCTTCCCGCGAACCATATGGGACTGGAACAGAAAAGGGAGGTAATGACAGTGGCACCTAAAGTGCCCGCCGCCACACACCGTTGGGTGGCTTGCAGACTATAAATGTAGATGTAGATGTAGATGAATGAAATACAGTAAGAGAAATATTATATACACCTTGTGCAGAAACCAGACTGCTGTTACAAGAGTTGAAACACAAGAAGTGGAGAACGGAATGATATAGGTTTGTAGCCTGTGGTGATCAAGCAGTAAGAAAAACTAAGGAGAAGTTTAAAAAGAAAATTAAAGTTTAGAGAAAAGAAATGAGAACGTTGACGTTTGCCGCTGACACTGCAATTCCGTCAGAGATGGAGAAAGACTTGTAAGGTCAGCTGAATGGAATGGATAGTGTCTTGAAAAGTGGTTATAAGATGAATGTCAACAAAACAGATACAGTGGTAACAAAGTGTACTCACAATTCATGACGTCATATTGAGTGAATTAGATTAGTACATGAGGCACTGAAAGTAGCCGAAGAGTGTTGCTGTTTGGGCATTAGAAAAACTGACAATGGCTGAAGTAGAAAGCGTAAAACACAAACAGACAACAACAAGAAAAGCAGTGGCCAAAAACAGAAATTTCTTAACATCAGTATGAATTGAAGTTTTAGGTATTCTTTTCTGAAGGTTATTGTCTGAAGTTAAGTCTTGTACAGAAGTGAAACGTGGACGATAAACGAATTAGACAAGATGGGACTAGGACCTTCTGATATCTGCTATAGATTAATTCTGGAATTTTGATGGCTAGATTTGTTAACTAATGAAAACGTAATAGATGTAACTGAGGAGAAATAACACTTATAACACAACTAGAATAAAAGAAGCGAAGTAGCTGACAGGACATATTCTGAGACATCAGGGAATTAGCAGTTTGCTATTGGAGGAGAGGGAGTATTAAAATTTGGCTACAGTAAGCATCTTCAAATGGGTGTAGGTTGTATTAATTATGCAGAGATGAAGGATCTTGTGCTGCCAGGAGCTTTGCGAGCTGCATGAAAACATTCTTCGGAATGAAGACCACAATAACCAGAAGACCAAACATTTAACCATGATGAAAAAGACCGCTTCAGTGTACTATAAAACCTCATTTATCATCTAAGTAGTATCTCGGCGTTGGAGCCACATCTTCCGGGATACATATTTATTTCAAAATTTCTTTCAAATGGTAACCAGTAGATGACGCAATAGTCTTTGTCCAATTGTGACAAAAATGTTCAACCGGCAAGGAAATGCAGGAAACATCATCCCGATAGGGGAAATAAGGTGTTACACCGCCATCACATGAGGTCCACAGTGACCATCCGTACGAACTGAGGTTCCTGTATTTGGATGACCTGCAAGATGTTCTCTACTTTCTGCCGTATTTTAAACTGAACTAACGATCACTTACAACAATTCGACGAAGAATGCTGGGTCATCTACTGGTTATCGTTTGAGATTGACTGGCGGGGTAGGAATGAAAGAGGAAACCGCCTGGTAGAATTTTACACAGAGAATAATTCAATTATAGCTAACACTTGGTTTAAGAGTCATAAAAGAAGATTGTATACATGCCAGAGACCTGGAGACACCGGAAGATTTCGGATTGATTAATTGATTACACATCGATTAGACAGACATTTGGGAACGAGATTTTAAATTTTACGACATTTCCAGGGTCAGATGTAGACACTTGCCACAACATACTGTTTATGAACTGTAGAGTAAAACGTACGCAAGTGAGGAAACATAGAAAATTAAGGGGTTGGGACCTGGATAAGATGAAAGAACCAGAGGGTGAGAGTTTCAGAAGGAGCATTACGCAATGGTTGACAAGAACAGGGGAAAGGAATACCGTAGAAGATAAATAGGTAGCTTTAAGAGATGATATAGTAAAGGCAGCAGAGTATCAAATAGATAAAAAGACAAAACCTAATAGAAATCTTTGGATAACATAGGAGATATGAAATTTAACCGATGAGTGGAGGAAATTTAAAAACTGCAGCAAATGAGGGAAGCCAAAGGGAATACACATTTCTAAAAATTATATTTCACCGGAAGCGCAAAATTACTAAGCAGGACAAATGTAACGATTTAGAACCGTATTTCACTTAGCGGAAGGTAGATACCGCCTACAGAAAAAACTCAAGAGACGTTTGGGGAAAAGAGAAGAAGGTGTATGAAAGGCAAGTGCTCTTATGGCAAATCAGTCCTAAGCAAAGAAGGGAAAGCGTAAAGGCAAAAGGAGCATATAGAGTATCCATGCGAGGGAAATCGAACTGATACCAATATTGCAGAAAGGGAAGTGGACGTAGATGAAAATGAGGTGGGAGATGTGTTACTGCGAGTAGATCTAAGTCTAAATAAAGACCCGGTGGTAGACGATATTCGGTCAGAACAACTAGTGAGTTCGGGAGAGGGGACAGCCAGTCATGATAAAAATCTTCCATCTATTGTTCAAGATGAATGGGGCAGGCGAAATACTATCAGACTTCATGAACAATGTAGTCATTCCAAAGGAAGCAGTTACTGACAGGTGTGAAAATTACCGAACTATTAGTTCCCTAATTCATGTTTATAAAATACTAACACGAACTGTTTACAGAACATTGGAGAAAATAGTAGAAGTCGACTTCGGGAAGGATCAGTTTGGGTTCCGGAGAAGTGTAGGAAAATGCAATGCTGACCCTACGACGTATCTTAGAAGACAGACTAAGAAAAGGCAAACCTACATTTATGGTATTGGCAGACTTACAGAAAGCTTTTGAAAACGTTGACTGAAACACTCTCTTTGAAATTCTGAAGGTTTCATGGGTAAAGTACACAGAGCGAAAGGCTGTTTATAACTTGTAAAGAAACCGGACGGCTGTTATAAGAGTTGAGGTGCATTAAAGCGAAGCAGGGTTTGAGAAGGGAGTGAGACAGTATTGTAGCATAACCCCGATGCTACTCAATATGTACACTGAACAAGCAGTACACAAAACAAACAAAAATTTTAGTAGGAATTAAAGATCAAAGAGCAGAAATAAAAAAATGTTTGCCTATGACATTGTAATTCCGTCAGAGACAGCAAAGGACTCGAAAGAGTAGTTGAACGGAATGGTCAGTTTCTTGAAAGAAGAGAATAAGATGAACATCAACAAAACCAAAACAAGGATAATGGAATATAGTCGAATTAAATCAGGTGATGCTAAAGGAATCAGATTGGGAAACGAGACACTTAAAGTAGCAGACGAGATTTGCTGTTTGGATAGAAAAATAACTGATGACTGAAGTACAGACGGATAGGACACATTCTGAGCCATTAAGGAATCACTAATTTAGTATTGGCGCAGTGGGTGGTAAAAATTAGAGAGCGACCAAGAGATGTATACGGTAGTTATTCGCAGATGAAGCAGGTTGCACAGAATAGAGCATCATGGAGAGCTGCATCTTCGGACTGAAGACCACAACAAATAACATCGTTTGAAATAATTGTGAAATAAATATGTGTACCTGAAGATGTGGCTCTAATCCCGCGAAACTTGTAGGATAATAAATATGCATTTATCATATCGCTGAAGCGGTGTTTTTCATCATGGTACAATTATACAGCTGTGTATACCCACAGTACAAAATTTGCTCCGAAACATTTAAACAAAACGTTAATGAGAAAATGTGACTGAGTTACTGTCAGTAGTATATTTGTACCCCGCATTTTAACGTAAATAAATAAATGAAAATAAAAACTAAAGCGTTATTAAATGTACACGTGTACCTGCTTATTTTACGGATTCGAATTCTGAGATAAGGAATGACAACCTAATTAAAAACGATCTGAAATTCTTATTTGTCTCGTAAGCTATGATGAGGCTGACAGAGTGCTCCAAAAACATGTGATTTTCTTATGTCTGCAGAAATTTCATCTGATGACCGCGTGAAGAAATGACCTGAAAACGCCCCAACAGAGACTTTCGATATCGGGCAAAGGGCGAGAATTTGTGACGCCGTCGGAGTCAACGGGAGATGTAACGCCGTAAGGCGGTCGGAGCGAGGAGGAGGGTGAGGGCAAGGCGACGGCTGACTGGCGATGGGCGCCTACCAAGTTTATCGCGACGAACGTAATTCAATAAGGGAGCGCGCGCGCGACCTGCTGGCAGGCCGACGAACTGCTGGCGACGGCAGCGACGTCAAGCGGAATTTGGCGGAGATAGCTGCCGCTGCGGCGTCTTCGGGATAAGCAGCGGCGCGACGCGGCGGAAGGCGGGGCAGCGTGCCAAGGGAATGGGATTCCCCGTCACGGCTCAACTGCGCGAGGTGGCGCCCTGATCCGCGCGCCCTCATGCGTCTCCATTACCCAGCCAGGCGGCGGAAAGAAAGCGCCGCGACGCCTCTGCAGCGCCTCACCGTTGACCCGTTAGCACCGTGTCTTTCCCCGACAAGTAGTTGCCCGCTGTAAATCTGGGGGACGATTGTCTGATGCAGAATCCAGAAACGGACTACTTCTCGGTTAACAACGATACGTATGAAGTACAGTTACGACGATCTAGGTCTCTTTCCTCCTCAAATTAGCGGGTTCACTGAACAAAGAAGGAGCAGCTTCCAAATCCCAACAGAATATAGCAAGGGGTAATACATTGGACCCATAGTTGTGCCTACACTAACGTAGAATGTTCGGCACGAATACGTCACTCCGCGTGTACCTCTTTTCTGGAAGAATCTTTCAGAATCAGTCTTACTTTCGATGATGAGGTCCAGAGAACTGCTGCTCCACAGAAATATCCTGCCGGCAGTCACCGTCTATGCCACTCCACAGCAAGTCTTCGTGGATTCTGTCTTTCAGCTCTCCTTTCGTCTATTTATCTGCTTCTTCCACTGAGAGTAAAATCCACAAATTACAAAGGCCGTCAACGTTTCTCTATCGGGTTAAAATAAGTGTCGTGTGAGTAGGGCCTCCCGTCGGGTAGACCGATCGTTGGGTTCAAGTCTTTCTATCTGACGCCACTTCGGCTGCTTCCGCGTCGATAGGGATGAAATGATGATGATTAGGACAACACAACACCCAGTCCCTGAACGAATACAATCTCCAAGCCAGCCGGAAATCGGACCCGGGCCCTTAGGATTGACTTTCTGTCGCACTACAGGGGGCGGTCCCTCTCCCATTGAAGTCGTTTGTTAGCCTACAATGTTATACCGGTCCTTCCACTGCCCAGTGATTTCACTTGTACCGAACCATAGATGTCCCGCAAAACTTTCCACTCGAAAATGAGAAAGTTATTCGTTCTTTTTCCAGATCCCGTTCAACCCTACTAGTCGCAGGGATATAACAATGACATTGTTCTGTGCCCTGTTTTCGTTTGTCGATGCACATACACTCCTGGAAATTGAAATAAGAACACCGTGAATTCATTGTCCAAGGAAGGGGAAACTTTATTCACACATTCCTGGGGTCAGATACATCACATGATCACACTGACAGAACCACAGGCACATAGACACAGGCAACAGAGCATGCACAATGTCGGCACTAATACAGTGTATATCCACCTTTCGCAGCAATGCGGGCTGCTATTCTCCCATGGAGACGATCGTATAGATGCTGGATGTAGTCCTGTGGAACGGCTTGCCATGCCATTTCCACCTGGCGCCTCAGCTGGACCAGCGTTCGTGCTGGACGTGCAGACCGCGTGAGACGATGCTTCATCCAGTCACAGACGTGCTCAATGGGGGACAGATCCGGAGATCTTGCTGGCCAGGGTAGTTGACTTACACCTTCTAGAGCACGTTGGGTGGCACGGGATACATGCGGACGTGCATTGTCCTGTTGGTACAGCAAGTTCCCTTGCCGGTCTAGGAATGGTAGAACGATGGGTTCGATTACGGTTTGGATGTACCGTGCACTATTCAGTGTCCCCTCTACGATCATCAGAGGTGTACGGCCAGTGTAGGAGATCGCTCCCCACACCATGATGCCGGGTGTTGGCCCTGTGTGCCTCGATCGTATTCAGTCCTGATTGTGGCGCTCACCTGCACGGCGCCAAACACGCATACGACCATCATTGGCACCAAGGCAGAAGCGACTCTCATCGCTGAAGACGACACGTCTCCATTCGTCCCCCCATTCACGCCTGTCGCGACACCACTGGAGGCGGGCTGCACGATGTTGGGGCGTGAGCGGAAGACGGCCTAACGGTGTGCGGGACCGTAGCCCAGATTCATGGAGACGGTTGCGAATGGTTCTCGCCAATACCCCAGGAGCAACAGTGTCCCTAATTTGCTGGGAAGTGGCGGTGCGGTCCCCTACGGCACTGCGTAGGATCCTACGATCTTGGCGTGCATCCGTGCGTCGCTGCGGTCCGGTCCCAGGTCGACGGGCACGTGCACCTTCCGCCGACCACTGGCGACAACATCGATGTACTGTGGAGACATCACGCCCCACGTGTTGAGCAATTCGGCGGTACGTCCACCCGGCCTCCCGCATGCCCACTATACGCCCTCGCTCAAAGTCCGTCAACTGCACATACGGTTCACGTCCACGCTGTCGCGGCATGCTACCAGTGTTAAAGACTGCGATGGAGCTCCGTATGCCACGGCAAACTGGCTGACACTGACGGCGGCGGTGCACAAATGCTGCGCAGCTAGCGCCATTCGACGGACAACACCGCGGTTCCTGGTGTGTCCGCTGTGCCGTGCGTGTGATCATTGCTTGTACAGCCCTCTCGCAGTGTCCGGAGCAAGTATGGTGGGTCTGACACACCGGTGTCAATGTGTTCTTTTTTCCATTTCCAGGAGTGTATATTTTTCTCACGGTGGAGATGCAATAAACAAGAACACACAATTCTTTTTGCATTTGGTGGAGTTTGTATGTTTTTCGCCTGAAGACAGGAGTAAAGTGTTGATCTTATTTCGGTTACCAGTCCTCATGTAATGTAACACATTTTCGATTGTGTACTTTGCATCGATTAATTCTCATCTTACATCCTCCTGTCTCAAAAAGCAGAGCTCCGTTAAAGGCCATATGAACCCAACAGTCTGTCATTCTGTCTTGTCAGTGCTATTTTACAGCAGCCAGGTCGTGAAGAGATCTTCTGTACAAACAATAATTCACGACTAGCCTTACACTCCTGTATGCTTCAGTAAGAGAGAATGAGTCGACGAGTGTCAAGGGACTGCAGCGCCATAACTTTCAGACTCGTCATACTCCTAGAACAACAGTGAGCACGAAGAAAGCTCATTAGCTTTGATGTTATAGCGATCCCTTGATGTGTGAAGTATGCACCTCGAACATAAGAATCCTTCTCATTCCGTCACTGATCTCGACTGTGCATTGAATCAACATTTCATAGCATACAGTTACATTTAGTTTTCATTTACGCTCCAAACATCTCCAATGTGCCCTCTGATAGACAGAAGACAAACACCAACACGATACCAGACTGAATTTTCGCCGTGTAGCGAGGTGTGGATTGATCTGAAACTTCCTGACAGACGAGAAGTGTGTGACAGGCTGGGACTCTAACCCTGGGGTTCTTTCCCACTGAAAAATGCTCTACCGACTTAGCTCTCCAAGCACGACTCACGATTCGTCCTTGAAGCTGCACTTCCTCCAGTACGTCTCCTACTTCACAGAGGTTCTCCTGCATACCTTACGACATAAGCCATGTCTCCACAATATCCCATTTTTCAGAAGGATATTCATGGAACGTGGCTTATTCAAGGTCTGGGATATTGTTCCCGGAATAAATTTTCTGTCTGCAGCAGCGTGTAAGCATATCGGCAACTTTCTCGCCGATCAAAACTGTCTTCCACACTGGAACTCAGTTTTCAACTGCCACGAATTTTCATCCAGGCAAGAGTGACCAACTGTCTTGGCTCGGAAGAGGTTAGCGGGAGACTGCACTCGCTAAAACGACTGCATTCACTGGTTAACTTTGCACTTCAGAAAAACTATAAACTGTACAATAAAATCAATACAGATAAATACAAAGAATTAATGGAAGTTTTACTAAAATATTGTGCGAATTTGTTATTATTTACAGCTGCAAGTACATTCAGTTTTGGAATTAGTTTAAATCTGTCCTATCATCCATTTCTACAATGTTTTTTCGTGTCAAGAGTGAGGTCACTTGTTGAGATTTTCATCACATCCTGCAGTTCTACATCTAAATCTACATTTATACTCCGCAAGCCACCCAACGGTGTGAGGGGGAGGGCACTTTACGTGCCACTCTCATCACCTTCTTTACCTGTTCCAGTCGCGTATGGTTCGCGGGAAGAACGACTGCCGGAAAGCCTCCATGCGCGCTTGAATCTCTCTAATTCCTCCGTGGGAGGTATAAGTAGGGGGAAGCAATATAGTCAATACCTCATCCAGAAACGCACCCTCTCGAAGCCTGGACAGCAAGCTACACCGCGATGCCGAGCGCTTCTCTTGCAGAGTCTGCTACTTGAGTTTGTTAAACATCTCCGTAACGCTATCACGCTTACCAAATAACCCTGTGACGGAACGCGCCGCTCTTCTTTGCATCTTCTCTATCTCCTCCGTCAACCCGACCTGGTACGGATCCCACACTGATGAGCAATACTCAAATATAGGTCGAACGAGTGTTTTGTAAGCCACCTCCTTTGTTGATGGACTACATTTCCTAAGGACTCTTCCAATGAATCTCAACCTGGTGGCTGCCTTACCAACAATTAATTTTATATGATCATACCACTTCAAATCTTTTCGCACGTACACTCCCAGATATTTTACAGAAGTAACTGCTACCAGTGTTTGATCCGCTATCATATAATCATACAATAAAGGATCCTTGTTTCTATGTATTCGCAATACATTACATTTGTCCATGTTAAGGGTTAGTTGCCACTCCCTGCACCAAGTGCCTATCCGCTGCAGATCTTCCTGCGTTTCGCTGCAATTTTCTAGTGCTGTAACTTCTCTGTATACTACAGCATCATCCGCGAAATGGCGCATGGAACTTCCGACACTATCTACTGGGTCACTTATATATATTGTGAAAAGCAATGGTCCCATAACACTCCCCTGTGGCCCGCCAGATGTTACTTAACGCCTGTAGACGTCTCTCCATTGAGAACAACATGCTGTGTTCTCTTTGCTAAAAACTCTTCTATCCAGCCACACAGCTGGGCTGATGTTTCGTAGTATCTTACTTTTTTTATCAGGCGACAGTGCGGAACTGTATCGATCGCCTTCCGGAAGTCAAGGAAAATGACATCTACCTGGAAGCCTGTATCTAATATTTTCTGCGTCTCATGAGCGAATAAAGCGAGTTGGGTCTCACACGATCGCTGTTTCTGGAATCCATGTTGATTCCTACAGAGTAGATTCTGGGTTTCCAGAAACGACATGATACGCGAGCAAAAAACATGTTCTAAAGTTCTACAACAGATCGGCGTCAGATGTATAGGTCTATAGTTTTGCTCATTTGCTCGACAACCCTTCTAGAAGACTGCGACTCCCTGTGCTCTTTTCCAATCATTTGGAACCTTCCGTTCGTCTAGAGACTTGCGGTTCACGGCTGTTAGAAGGGTGCAAGTTCTTTCAGTTCTGCCAGCGTGCATCTGCATTAATAGTGTTGATCTTCAAGCAAGAAAAACTTTTCTCACAAATATGTTTACATCCAAACATGTAAAATATTTTCCCAACGAACTTCTTCACGTATGGAAATTTTGCAGAAATTTAAGAGTTGTAAAAGTCAACTAGTGTCACATCTTTAAATATTTTCACAACACTGAGCATTTCTTTCACGATATGATACCACTGCTTGTCAGTAAGTTGAAGCTACAGCTCCTCAAGTGCTGCGTCAATGTCACCAGTGAGGTCAAACTACACTGACGCTCATTTTTCTTAAAGATAAATACAATAGTGGCAGATTTATTAATATAGTGGGCGAATTTGTGTCATCTATAGCCGTAAGCACTTTCAGTTTCAGCATCAGTTTAATGAGACAAATGTATCCTATCATCCTTTTCTCCAACTTTTTGGCATTAAAAGTGAGATCGCTTGTTGAAATTTTTATCACACCCTGCCAGTTAACGCCTTCATTATTGAAAAAAACAAAATTACGAGAGGCAAGATTATGTAATAAATTACAGAACACTGAACGTACTATTACTTTGGTTTAAGTCTAATAACTCACTACACTTTGCCATTATTTTGAAGTTATTCTTAATGCCCTTTAAATTTCTTCTGAAATAATTATAGGACGCATTTGACATACTGCAATGAAAAATTAACTTCATTTACTTATCATTGCTCATGATTCATCGAAATTTAAGCCTCAGTGGCGTTTAATTTGTTTATCTCAAATAATATATATTTCAGTAATGTTTCACTACGTAAAGATTATGACAAGAAAGGATTAGACTGAAGGCTGATGAACTAAGAAAATCATTAACTGTAGCTCACAAGGAATCACTAGAGTGTTAGAAAATACATAATGTACAACACAGGGAAGCCGTTTACAATACTGCACTGTTACATGTCATCGTCTTACTTTGTGATGGGTTGTAAGTCATGTGACGTAGTAATGCATTCCTTGGCATCAGTAACTGGCAACAGGCTCTTCCATCAGCAAAGAACAATTAGTATTAACTTTGGTCAAACAGTACTCTTCTTCTGATAATCCGATTTTCTAGCTATCTTTGATTAAGCCTTGTACTGCGACCTAGATACATGGTTACTCGTTGAACATTTAAAGTGCCTTGCCGCACTTTTGGTACTACATCGACATTTCACTTTATTACGGACGCCAGGATATTCACATTGCATCCGTTCTCAACCTCTGTATAATTTGAGCCACTCTGCCGTCTCCGCATGCTCGTGGCTTAACGACATGAGTGACGTACTGTCATGATGTCTTTGCATTCTACATAATCAAACGTCCCTGACTCTGCCAGCGTTCCTGCTGCACTATATTACAATACTGGTTTTAAGTAGTATGTCATAAGTTTTACTGTCCTGCAGTTAATGATCATTGCCGATAAAATAATGGAATAAGTACATTTATGCTCAGAAAAAAATATCATGATTCCGAAGTAAATGAAGTGACAATTATGAGGTATATATTGTAGTCTTATAAAGTACATACTTTTTCAGTGGTATTAAAAAGGGCTTTAGGAGAGAGTACTCGCTACAAAACATCTGTGGAACCTGATAGAATAGTAACAAGATAACAGCACCACAAACACCTGTCCGTTGTCAAGAGAAGAGGTTCCAAGAACTTCCGCGCTGTTGTAACAAACGCAAGCAAATAATTTATGTAGCTCAGATGTGGTTGGTACTTTGTTGGAGAACTCCTCTGGATGATCCCACCCACATGTCCAAGGCTCCTCGTAACGATACGTGGATTTCATGTTAGCTGTTGCTAAAATATTGCCGGCCGCAGTGGCCGAGCGGTTCTAGGCGCTACAGACTGGAACCGCGTGACCACTAAGGTCACACGTTCGAAACCTGCCTCGGGCATGGATGTGTGTGTTGTCCTTAGGTTAGTTAGTTTTAAGTAGTTCTAAGTTCTAGAGGACTTATGACCATAGCAGTTGAGTCCTATTGTGCTCAGAGACTTATTTTTTATCTAAAATATTGGTTACCTTTCTTTCAATACATCTTTCGTATTTCCAGTTTCTTAAAATTTTTCGTACTGTTTACAAAGGCAGATCGTGAGGGCTCAGCACGATAAGGGGGCGTTTCACTCTTAACAGCGGTGCCGCGCTAACAGTTTTGGACCATTCACCACAAATGATAACCATGTAAGCTTTATCGAGTATCTTATGCTTTTAGAAAATCTGAATAGCTCCATGAACAGTTGCAGGTCTCCACAAGAGCAGAACAGAGGCAAATGTGTTTCGAGCGAAGGGTAAACACAGGAACTGTATGTGAGCTATATTTTCTTCTTTATTTGGTACGGTAGTGGAGACAAAAAAAGATACATTCTTTCTCAAAACTCTAAGCTTTTGTTAACAACATTTGTGAAGCAATGGAAAGATGCCTATCTGCCTTTGCTCATTTACAATTAAATGCGGAAACATTCAACATTAGGCCACACTGTACTATAGAGAGCGACTATTACCTTCTAGAGAGTTCCCGTCTCCATACTCAATGGATTTGAGATCTATTGCAAGGACAACCCAGGAAAAATATGTGACTTCTCTCTCTTGCTATTGAAATGGAAACTTGTCTGTAGTTAGTGTACCGGTAGTCCCGTAATAGCGAATCGTGTGGAATAAACAAATGTACGCAAAGGAAATGCATGTACTACAGTACGGCCGTATGGTGACGAACAGATATATTGGTATTCATTAGATAAATCTAAAGCCGGCTGCGGCGGTCGAGAGGTTCTAGGCACTTCTGTCCGGAACCTCGCGACTGCTACGGTCGCAGGTTCGAATCCTGCCTCGGGGATGTATGTGTGTGATGTCCTTAGGTTAGTTAGGTTTAAGTAGTTCTAAGTTCTAGGGGACTGATGACCTCAGATGTTTAAGTCCCATAGTGCTCAGAGCCATTTGAACTATTTTGAACAAATTTAAATTTACTCGATATTTCGGATACTTCTACTATGGGGCTGGTATATCAGGCGCTGTTCTCATAGAAATGAGTTATTTATTACATAAAACTCAGTTCTACAAAAAAGAACGATTATAACATCGCGGATAGATCTTAGATCGCTATGGTCCCTTATACACACGGAAAAGACAGTGTAAATTAATTAAATGGACCAGCAAGAACAGCTCCCAATAGGACTTGAGTTAAGACGCAATTCACACAGCGGGAAAGAAAGACGGAGTCCAGCATGCACATAAAGGTAACTATCTTCAGGAATAAGCTCCTTTGTCCGTGTTTGCTTGCAAATAGTTGTTATTGGACGGGGTCCGCCTTGAGCTATACACAATTTAATTCTTTTTCTATTTTCCAGACATGTTTCGCAGAAGTTTCAGCATCATCATTGGGCTTTTATTTTGTATTTTTTAACACATGCTGTGGTTTTCCAGCTTTATGTTTTTATTGTACTTGTTTTATTCCACAGTTTGCCATTTTTCTTGTTTCCCCATTACCTTGAATGTGAAAAACTGAAATTATCCCCACTTTATTAAAATGCAAATAGGACATCTAAGTTAACATCGTTTTTCAATGTAGTTCCTTTTCTTTTCAACACACTTGGTCCATAGTTTCACCAGCTTCCTATGCACTCAAAAAAGTTTTGGGCTGAGCAGCGTGCTACGCATGCACCGCATTCTTAGTCCGAGGTGAATCAATGGCCCCTAGATATCTATTCGAGTAGACCAAACAATGGTAGCCGGGTGGGGCAAGATCAAAACTATACAGAGGATGAGCCATTACTTCAAAATCGAGTGTCAGGAGTGTTTCAACAATGTGTAGCGGTATGTGGGCAGGCATCGTCATACAGCATCACATCTGTCTTTGGGGGCTGTACAGAAAATGATTGAGAATGTATGCAAAATCTAGTTTACTGACAACATTTATTTTCCCAAAAACAAACACAGACATAAATTTATGCTAAACACGTCATGACAGAATACTGTAAACAACTAACAGGTGGTTTAAGACCACAATGAACAAGGATCCTGGGAGGCAGAAGTAAGTCAAGCACTCTGACCCTAAAAATGTGGATAATACAATCTGAATTGATCTGACGCTGAGCATACTTTGATTGATAATCTACAGAAGCCTATATAGAGGCAGCTGAGAGCAAGTGGCGGTTGCGGTTTGTATGACCCGACAAGGCTGGAGCAGCAGTAGGTTACCCTGTTTGTTTCGTGCAGCGATGTAACTTCCAGCTGGCTAGATGTGTGCAGCGGAGGCGAGGCGTAAGGCATCACCTGTAAATCGATAGCGGCCATGAAATACATGCAAAGTCTCATGGTCTAGAGGTGAGGCAGACGGGTCGCAATTTAATTTTTACCAGAGCCCCGAAATCATGGTAGATTTCAGCATGGTCGTACCAAGGACGAATTTGGCTCAGTTATACGACAGAGCTCACAAGGACACCTAGCGTCAAGACTGGTAAACCAAAAACGAATAAGTGTGCTATCGGCAAATGAGTAGTCTGAGACGTTTGAAGTCACATTCGGCACAGTAAGAACTTCACCACAGGGTCCCCTGTCTAATTACTTGCAATTGAAATGAGTCTTAGGTCAAGTCCCATATATAAATCACACATGCCAGAGCTTCGACCAGAAGATGCTTCCAGACTGAAGTCCAGAACCTGAGTGCCTCACCCCTCTCCAGATAAAAAAAAAAAAAATCCCGTTTTCTTGCAAAGTGCACAAACGACACCTTCTTCACCCTGTCTTGAGGCAATCACACGGATTTAAAAGCGCTAAATCTCCCCTCATACATGACAGCACAAACTCATATGGAACAGCACAAGAGTTAAGAAACCTGCACCTCTGGAAAAGAAAGAAACCGCCAATTACTGGCATCTTTAAGTTTTCACGGAGGGAGATGTTTTTCTCCTAAGTTGCGTCAATTCCTGCAGCAACAAGCGAACAGATACAATCTTAAAGATCATTACCTAAATTGCCTGTGCCTTGGAGCATGCTAGTCCTAGCTACAAAGCTAGGACTATGAAGGTGTCATGAAGGTTCTATCTCTAAACGTTCCTCAGGTGTTAGAGCTTCTTATACGACCGAGGTGGCCGATGGACGTGGGTCACAGGCCAATTTTCAGCATAGGCGAAGACGAAAACTTGTGAATTTTTACTAGGCATGGGACTGCACACAATGCCCAGTCATGACTCCACTGTGCAGATGTGTCCCTTCAGTTCATCACCCCCAACCCAGCCTTTGGCTGACATCAATGCCCGTATAACAACGTTGTCCTGCTGGAGACCTGCCTCAATAAGCGCTTTCTCTGTCTGCCCTGCATGGTGGTGGGCCTGACCGGCAAGTGTTACTGGGGAATGGGCTCGTCGCCACCTTGCTTTCAATTTCCAACATGCCGTTTCTATGAACTAAGAACCATAAAAATACCTCTTGCTTTTAACGCCCCACCAGGCTCAATCAGTGTCTGCTCAGGTCATTAACTTTATAGAGACACGATCAAGGTGCGTAGGTTGAAATAAAACTCTTTACTAAATTTTTGTATACAAAAAATAGGTGAGAGAGTAACTTGTTCTCTCCTGCGGATGGTCCGGTTTTGAACTTTTCCCCGTTGGACGATTGCTCTTGTTTTCATTCCATACTCCGCTGTTTACTCTCTGGCTCGTAGTGCAGATTCTTGTTTCATCGCCAGCGATGATACTGTCTAAGAATCCGTCAACTTTGTTACCATAGCGATCCAAATGTTTTTGGCAGACGTCCAAGAACGTTTATTTATGCAGCTCTGTGAGTTATTTCATGCTGTATCATGCACAGACTTTATGGAACCCAAGTCTGCAGTAGGTGATTTCGTAGGCAGAACCATGACAAAGATGCAGATGGTGTACCACTTCATCAGTTGCACTCCTCAGTCCACCAGAACCATGTCAAGTGGCCGCTTGCAGTTGTCATGATTTGTGGCTGCGGATGGTCGTCCGGACTCTTCCTCATGCGCAACACTTGTGCGACCATTTCCTAATTTTGTAATCCATAACAGGACACTCCCTTGCAGCAAGACACTATTCTACATCTACATCTACATCCATACTCCGCAAGCCACCTGACGGTGTGTGGCGGAGGGTACCTTCAGTATCTCTATCGGTTCTCCCTTCTATTCCTGTCTTGTATTGTTCGTGGAAAGAAAGATTGTCGGTATGGCTCTGTGTGGGCTCTAATCTCTCTGATTTTATCCTCATGGTCCCTTCGAGACATATACGTACGGGGGAGCAATATACTACTTGACTCTTCGGTGAAGGTATGTTCTCGAAACTTAAACAAAAGCCCGTACCGAGTTCCTGAGCGTCTCTCCTGCAGAGCCTTCCACTGGAGTTTATCTATCATCTCCGTAACACTTTCACGATTACTAAATTATCCTGTAACGAAGCGCGCTGCTCTCCGTTGGATCTTCTCTATCTCTTCTATCAACCCTATCTGGTACGGATCCCACACTGCTGAGCAGTGTTCTAGCAGTGGGCGAACAAGCGTACTGTAAACTACTTGCTTTGTTTTCGGATTGCATTTCCTTAGGATCTTTCCAATGAACCTCAGTCTGGCATCTGCCTTACCGACGATCAACTTTATGTAATCATCCCATTTTAAATCACTCTTAATGCGTACTCACAGATAATTTATGCAATTAACTGCTTCCACCCCCCCATGAACCATGGACCTTGCCGTTGGTGGGGAGGCTTGCGTGCCTCAGCGATACAGATGGCCGTACCGTAGGTGCAACCACAACGGAGGGGTATCTGTTGAGAGGCCAGACAAACATGTGGTTCCTGAAGGGGGGCAGCAGCCTTTTCAGTAGTTGCAGGGGCAACAGTCTGGATGATTGACTAATCTGGCCTTGCAACATTAACCAAAACGGCCTTGCTCTGCTGGTACTGCGAACGGCTGAAAGCAAGGGGAAACTACAGCCGTAATTTATCCCGAGGACATGCAGCTTTACTGTGTGATTAAATGATGATGACGCCCTCTTGGGTAAAATATTCCCGAGGTAAAATAGTCCCCCATTCGGATCTCCGGGCGGGGACTACTCAGGAGGACGTCGTTATCAGGAGAAAGAAAACTGGCATTCTACGGATCGGAGCGTGGAATGTTAGATCCCTTAATCGGGCAGGTAGGTTAGAAAATTTAAAAATGGAAATGGATAGGTTAAAGTTAGATATAGTGGGAATTAGTGAAATTCGGTGGCAGGAGGAACAAGACTTCTGGTCAGGTGACTACAGGGCTATAAACACAAAATCAAATAGGGGTAATGGAGGAGTAGGTTTAATAATGAATAGGAAAATAGGAATGCGGGTAAGCTACTACAAACAGCATAGTGAACGCATTATTGTGGCCAAGATAGACACAAAGCCCAATGCCTACTACAGTAGTACAAGTTTATATGCCAACTAGCTCTGCAGATAATGAAGAAATTGATGATATGTATGATGAGATAAAAGAAATTATTCAGGTAGTGAAGGGAGACGAAAATTTAATAGTCATGGCTGACTGGAATTCGTCAGTAGGACAAGGGAGAGAAGGAAACATAGTAGGTGATTATGGATTGGGGCTAAGAAATGAAAGAGGAAGCCGTCTGGTAGAATTTTGCACAGAGCATAACTTAATCATAGCTAACACTTGGTTCAAGAATCATAAAAGAAGGTTGTATACATGGATGAATCCTGGAGATACTAAAAGGTATCAGATAGATTATATAATGGTAAGACAGAGATTTAGTAATCAGGTTTTAAATTGTAGGACATTTCCAGGGGCAGATGTGGACTCTGACCACAATCTATTGGTTATGACCTGTAGGTTAAAACTGAAGAAACTGCAAAAAGGTGGGAATTTAAGGACATGGGATCTGGATAAGCTGAAAGAACCAGAGGTTGTACAGAGTTTCAAGGAGAGCATAAGGGAACAATTGGCAGCAATGGTGGAAAGAAACACAGTTGAAGAAGAATGGGTAGCTCTGAGGGATGAAGTAGTGAAGGCAGCAGAGGATAAAGTAGGTAAAAAGACGAGGGCTGCTAGAAATCCTTGGGCAACAGAAGAAATATTGAATTTAATTGATGAAAGGAGAAAATATAAAAATACTGTAAATGAAGCAGGCAAAAAGGAATACAAACGTCTGAAAAATGAGATCGACAGGAAGTGCAAAATGGCTAAGCAGGGATGGCTAGAGGACAAATGTAAGGATGTAGAAGATTATCTCTCTAGGGGTAAGATAGATACTGCCTACAGGAAAATTAGAGAGACCTTTGGAGAGAAGAGAACCACGTGTATGAATATCAAGAGCTCAGATGGCAACCCAGTTCTATGCAAAGATGGGAAGGCAGAAAGGTGGAAGGAGTATATAGAAGGTTTATACAAGGGCGATGTACTTGAGGACAATATTATGGAAATGGAAGAGGATGTAGATGAAGACGAAATGGGAGGTAAGATACTGCGTGAAGAGTTTGACAGAGCACTGAAAGACCTGAGTCGAAACAAGGCCCCCGGAGTAGACAACATTCCATTAGAACTACTGACGGCCTTGGGAGAGCCAGTCATGACAAAACTCTACCAGCTGGTGAGTAAGATGTATGAGACAGGTGAAATTCCTTCAGACTTCAAGAAGAATATAATAATTCCAATCCCAAAGAAAGCAGGTGCTGACAGATGTGAAAATTACTGAACTATCAGTTGAATAAGTCACAGCTGCAGAATACTAACGCGAATTCTTTACAGACGAATGGAAAAACTGGTAGGTGCGGACCTCGGGGAGGATCAGTTAGGATTCCGTAGGAATGTTGGAACACGTGAGGCAATACTGACCTTACGACTTATCTTAGAAGAAAGATTAAGAAAAGGCAAACCTACGTTTCTAGCATTTGTAGACTTAGAGAAAGCTTTTGACAATGTTGACTGGAATACTCTCTTTCAAATTCTGAAGGTGGCAGGGGTAAAATACAGGGAGCGAAAGGCTATTTACAATTTGTACAGAAACCAGATGGCAGTCATAAGAGTCGAGCGGCATGAAAGGGAAGCAGTGGTTGGGAAAGGAGTGAGACAGGGTTGTAGCCTCTCCCCGATGTTATTCAATCTGTATATTGAGCAAGCAGTAAAGGAAACAAAAGAAAAATTAGGAGTAGGTATTAAAATTCATGGAGAAGAAATAAAAACTTTGAGGTTCGCCGATGACATTGTAATTCTGTCAGAGACGGCAAAGGACTTGGAAGAGCAGTTGAACGGAATGGACAGTGTCTTGAAAAGAGGATATAAGGTAAACATCAACAAAAGCAAAACGAGGATAATGGAATGTAGTCAAATTAAATCGGGTGATGCTGAGGGAATTAGATTAGGAAATGAGACACTTAAAGTAGTAAAAGAGTTTTGCTATTTAGGAAGTAAAATAACTGATGATGGTCGAAGTAGAGAGGATATAAAATGTAGACTGGCAATGGCAAGGAAAGCGTTTCTCAAGAAGAGAAATTTGTTAACATCGAATATAGATTTATGTATCAGGATGTCGTTTATGAAAGTATTTGTTTGGAGTGTAGCCATGTATGGAAGTGAAACATGGACGATAACTAGTTTGGACAAGAAGAGAATAGAAGCTTTCGAAATGTGGTGCTACAGAAGAATGCTGAAGATTAGTTAGGTAGATCACGTAACTAATGAGGAGGTATTGAATAGGATTGGGGAGAAGAGAAGTTTGTGGCACAACTTGACTAGAGGAAGGGATCGGTTGGTAGGACATGTTTTGAGGCATCAAGGGATCACCAATTTAGCATTGGAGGGCAGTGTGGAGGGTAAAAATCGTAGAGGGAGACCGAGAGATGAGTACACTAAGCAGATTCAGAAGGATGTAGGTTGCAGTAGGTACTGGGAGATGAAGCAGTTTGCACAGGATAGAGTAGCATGGAGAGCTGCATCAAACCAGTCTCAGGACTGAAGACAACAACAACAACTGCTTCCAGTTGCTGACCTGCTATTTTGTAGCTAAATGATATGAGATCTTTCTTTCCCGAATTGGGCCGAAAGTCTTTGTTGGATTGCGGTACCCTATATATCTTCCGACCACAGAAACCGGATAACCACTCGTTGTTCCTCTTTGGTGTAAACTTGTAATGGAGTGGCCGTAGTCTACCTACGATAGTAGTTATACAATTGGAGGTATTAGGATCAGACTTTCATAGCATGACCACAATAGCGTAAAAATAAAAATAAACGAGGACAGAGATAATAACGAACAAAGTATAAAGAGTTATGTCAACATTGCCGATAACTTCTAGGTTATCCACGTACGTTTCTTCATGGTCACAGTGACAGTGAAAGTTACATAGTGCCGTTTATCACAGTGAAGATAATGGGACCAGTGACGGTGAAAGATACATAGTTAAGTTTCTCACAGTATAGATAATGGAGAAACTAGAAGAAATTACAAACTGGGGAAGAAAACAAGTGAAAATGCAGGAAAAAATACACTCCTGGAAATGGAAAAAAGAACACATTGACACCGGTGTGTCAGACCTACCATACTTGCTCCGGACACTGCGAGAGGTCTGTACAAGCAATGATCACACGCATGGCACAGCGGACACACCAGGAACCGCGGTGTTGGCCGTCGAATGGCGTTAGCTACGCAGCATTTGTGCACCGCCGCCGTCAGTGTCAGCCAGTTTTCCGTGGCATACGGAGCTCCATCGCAGTCTTTAACACTGGTAGCATGCCGCGACAGCGTGGACGTGAACCGTATGTGCAGTTGACGGACTTTGGGCGAGGGCGTATAGTGGGCATGTGGGAGGCCGGGTGGACGTACCGCCGAGCAAATTAGGGACACTGTTGCTCCTAGGGTATCGACGAGGACCATTCGCAACCGTCTCCATGAAGCTGGGCTACGGTCCCGCACACCGTTAGGTCGTCTTCCGCTCACGCCCCAACATCGTGCAGCCCGCCTCCAGTGGTGTCACGACATGGGTGAATGGAGGGACGAATGGAGACGTGTCGTCTTCAGCGATGAGAGTCGCTTCTGCCTTGGTGCCAATGATGGTCGTGTGCGTGTTGGTCGCCGTGCAGGTGAGCGCCACAATCAGGACTGCATACGACCGAGGCACACAGGGCCAACACCCGGCATCATGGTGTCGGGAGCGATCTCCTACACTGGCCGTACACCTCTGGTGATCGTCGAGGGGACACTGAATAGTGCACGGTACATCCAAACCGTAATCGAACCCATCGTTCTACCATTCCTAGACCGGCAGAGGAACTTGCTGTTCCAACAGGACAATGCACGTCCGCATGTATCCCGTGCTACCCAACGTGCTCTAGAAGGTGTAAGTCAACTACCCTGGCCAGCAAGATCTCCGGATCTGTCCCCCATTGAGCATGTTTGGGACTGGATGAAGCGTCGTCTCACGCGGTCTGCACGTCCAGCACGAACGCTGGTCCAACTGAGGCGCCAGGTGGAAATGGCATGGCAAGCCGTTCCACAGGACTACATCCAGCATCTCTACGATCGTCTCCATGGGAGAATAGCAGCCTGCATTGTTGCGAAAGGTGGATATACACTGTACTAGTGCCGACATTGTGCATGCTCTGTTGCCTGTGTCTATGTGTCTGTGGTTCTGTCAGTGATGTCATGTGATGTATCTGACTCCAGGGATGTGTCAATAAAGTTTCCCATTCCTGGGACAATGAATTCACGGTGTTCTTATTTCATTTTCCAGGAGTG
The DNA here is from genome assembly GCF_023897955.1 of Schistocerca gregaria. Lineage (NCBI taxonomy): Eukaryota > Metazoa > Arthropoda > Insecta > Orthoptera > Acrididae > Schistocerca > Schistocerca gregaria. The sequence continues at coordinate 932,283,677 of NC_064920.1, read as the reverse complement.
TAGCATATGGAGGATAAGACCATACTGCACTCAGACATGTGGCTGTCGATCATGAAAGACATCAAGTCCGCTTCATTACGATAATTTCGTTAGCGTTAAGAATTTCGCTGAGTTAGCACTTCGATAAACCAACAGCACTGGATAGTTAAAGTAAGATGCTGAATGTCTAACTTATCACCTGATACCGCGCTATGGTTACTTAGATAGCTACTGTGGAAGAACAAATCGTGAACACAAGGTCTCGAGCTGCACACATTCTATGGGTTTACACAAGCAACTAATCGTTGAAAAAGCTTAACTGCTCAGTCAGTGATCATGAAAGGGCTGATATGTTCAAACCTAGCACACAGCAACACACACAGTGCACCCCGGCCTCTACTAACGTCATATTCCAAGTGAACAAAGATACGTTCTCTTTGGTGCCTGCTGGATGAGTGTCGCCACGAAGCCAGCCTCCGCTCCTCCATTGAGGAGGGGATGGTGCCGTTCGACTAGCCAATCGAATGAAGCATAAAAATCTGTGAAGCTCACAGCACGCAGCATGCTGTTTCACTGGGCAAACAGGAAGACCGGCTAGGCTCAAGTTTCGCTACATGTTGCTTTACTGCACATCCATATAGCTCAAATTCAGTGGAAAGCAGCGTAGATCCAAATGTTGGTGTGGACACTTACGAGCGCAAGGAACGTATCTGACCTAGTCCGAACGTTTTAAAATAGGTACACACGCTTCCATATTATGCAAAAAAAGAAATCAAGGCCTTGTGAAGGAAAAGGAAGAAGCTGCTGGTCTCAAGCGAAGATTAAAACAAACCATTTCATTGTAATCATCTCCAAAGTATCGGCATGTGTTGAAGGTAGAATTGTACTGAGAGCAACAAAACTGTGCCATTAAAAGTCGTGGAAAGATCTACATATGATGATGCATAAGACGTATCTTTTTCAACACCTTTGTTGGTCTTTCCCTTACTACGGTACAGAAGTTCGCAGTGCTGTTATATCTTACTACTGCATCAAGTTACATAAAGGCTTTGCCAATGAAGAGGCATTCTGAGGGTCTTTCCAGTGTCACCGAAGATAGCGTATGGATCATTAAAAAAAAAAAAAAAAGCACCTACCTGCCTGCTATATCGTTAAAATTTACTTGCATGTATCAGAAAAATCACCATATTACCAGCTATATCTTAGATGCAGAAGCACTTCCATATATTTACTCGATTGCTGATTGTTCGTTTCAGTAGCACCTGTTTCTCTCGTAGAAGCAAAGTGCTACAGTGAAATGAGAAAAGTTCTGAAGCAAAAGATATGGGTTATAAAAACTCGCGTAAGTATCCAATTTCTTGTGTGCATTACAAGGGTACATATTTGTTCAATAGGTAGTGACATATAGGAGTATGATAAAAATATCGAAACACAAAAAACACAACAGTTTACCATGCGTAATACGGTGTAGGAAACCCGTTGACATTAACAACAATTTCCAGTCGTCAGGGACTGGTTTTTAAGGTAATCATATACCATACTTCCTCCAAAACAGTGACAAGTACATGTAACGATGATGAAGTTGGATAGCGATCACGGACAAATGCAGACCACAAAGGCTCAATAGTACTGAGATTTGATGAGTTTGGTGGGCAAAGGAGATGCGACATTTCATCCTCGTGCTCATCGAACCAGTCGTGGTCCACCCGACCTGTGTGGACGGGATCCTGTCGTCTTGGGGCGCAGTATCACTGTTGGCAACATACATTGTACCGCCGGCCGGTGTGGCCGTTCGGTTCTAGGTGCTACAGTCTGCAACCGTGCGACCGCTACGGTCGCAGGTTCGAATCCTGCCTCGGGCATGGATGTGTGTGATGTCCTTAGGCTAGCTAGCTTTAATTAGTTCTACGTTCAAGGCGACTGATAACCTCAGACGTTAAGTGGCATAGTGCTCAGAGCCATTTGAACCAAACATTGTACACTGGGATGGATCGTATCAGCCGAGGTATTCACACAATCCTAGACAGCAATCAGACCTTGCAGAGTGACCATGCTGTCAACTGAATACGATAAGGCTGCTCGAATCCTCCCCGTACCCGCACTATGTTCCAGTCTTGGGATGTAAATTCTGCCAGAAGATGCAAACTATGGAAAATACTCATCCTACGAAATAACTCTCTTCCATTGCTCAATAGTCCTGGTGTTATTGCTTCGGCACAACGCTTTTGCGTTACAGGTATTTTCAGCAGCGATGAATGGTCCTACAATTCCAACTCGCCCTGTAATTGCCTCCTTTATGTTATTTAGGTGCTGACAGTGTTGACAAGTGAGAAATGTAGTTCAGTAGTAACTTTGGGACCTGTGTGTTCTTTCTTTTCGTCACAGTTGTCTTCACTGTCTGTCTATAACAATCACTCAACACACGCATCGGTCCACATTGTGACTTAGCAACCTACAGGCTTCGCTATCATCTGTATTTACGTATGCATTTCTCGTGGTCCAGAATGAGGGTTGTCACTCGGCAGCAGGGCGTGCGCTGATGTGTCATTTACTTACATAATAAAACTGTGTGGTGGACCGAGACTCGAAATCGGGACCTTTACCTATCATGGACGAGTGCTCTACCAACTGAACTACCTCAGGTCTCGAGCTCGAGTCTCGGTCCAACACACAGCTTTAGCCTGCTCGAAGTTTCATTTCACTTGATGTTTATACATTTTTATATTCCAAACCCGACGCAGCAAGAAAGGGGGAAGCGGTGACGGAAGTTGGAAGGCATTACTCACTCTGATTCGCGTTCCTGCACGAGAAAGACAGCTTTCAACAAAACTCTGCCCATTTATCTTTCTTGAACAGAAAAGTTTCGGAGGCAGAGTCGTACACTGAGCAGATTATTGTAAGTTACACGCAGTATCACAAACTGCAATGACTTTTCAATTCCTTCAGAGGCAATAGCGTTTACCTCTGCCGTTATAATAAGACAGTGAGGTACTATTCGACTCCAAAATATTTTAAATTGCTTTCTGTTTTATTTCTAATTAGATCCGTGGTGTCCGTTTCACTAAGAATAAAGTGCGAGTTTCTAATCTAAAACGCGCTACATCTAGCTGTTTGTGTCTGTCCCTTACATTATGTCGGAAATGGGAACTTTTTATAAATTGTACCAAAAGTTGATCGATGGAAATTTCCAAACGCCTTAAATTAATGAATCTAGAAGTAGCGGCACTCCACTCTCACACTTTTCACGGATTAACAGCGCGGGATGCGCATCGCTAGCACCGATGAAATTGCCTCCGTTTAATCGATAGCTACGCGGACCTTAAAGTTGATACCGAGACAAATTTGAGAATAAATCGCCGCAGTTCCAGCGGGCTTCAGCAAGTTTTAAGCTCGGTATAATATTCGCGAATATTCATGAACCGTACAAAAACCTTGTGCCAACAGACAGTGTTGGGCGGAAGTTGGGCGCCATCGCAGGATAATGTCGACCGCGCTCTTTGGCGGGCCGGGCGCGAGGCCGCTGGCGCTGACGTAGGCGGCGCGGCACGGGGGCGGCGCGGCCACTCTGAGCAGGCGGCGGGCCGAGCCCCACGTCAGCACTCTCCATCGCCGCGGCTGTACTGCGCTGGCGGCATGTGCTGCGCCTAACGGCCGCTGCGCACGGCTACCCGCCACACCAGCTGTGCTCCGAGTAATCAGCTTCACCTGCACTTTCCGTTATTGGTTGCGAAAGTTGATATCCCCATGCCACGGTTTCTCACCGTGTCAGTACGGAGATGAACAGGCAGAAGCTGACCTGATGAGGATTCTATGTAATTTAAACAAGAAAACCAGAAAAAAAGAGAAACGCATTTCGAAAAGACACGATCCCAGCAGTGAAGTTGTATAAACAAGGAAATCACGAATCATTACGTCGCCTTATTTCACATTTAACATACACTGAAGAGCCGAGCAAACTGGTACACCTGCGGGAAACCCCGCAAGCACACAGAAGTGTCGCAAGATGACGCGGGATCGACTTGACTAATGTCTGAAGTAGTGCTAGAGGGAACAGACACCATGAATCCTGCAGTGCTATCCATAAATCCGTAAGAGTACGACGGAGTGGAGATCTCTTCTGAACAGCACTTTGCAAGGTATCCAAGATATTCTCAGTAATGTTCATGTCTGGGGAGTTTGGTGGCCAGTGGAATTGTTTAAACTCAGAAGTGTGTTTCTGGAGCCACTCTGTAGCAAATCTGGAAGCGTGGGGAGTCCATTGTCCTGTTAGAATTGCCCAAGTCAATCGGAATGCACAATGTACATGAATGGATGAGGAGATCAGACAGGATGCTTACGTACGTGTCACCTGTCAGAGTGATAACTAGACCTCTCAGGGGTCCTTTATCACTGCAACTGCACACGTCCCACACCATTACAGAGCATTCACCAGCTTGAACGGTCCCCTGCTGACATGCAAGGTCCATGGATTCATGGGGTTGTCTCCATACCCGTACACGTCCATCAGCTCCATACAATTTGAAACGAGACTCGTCTCACCAGGCAACATGTTTCCAGTCACCAACAGTCCAATATCGGAGTTGAAGGATCCAGGGGAGGCTTAAAACTTTGTGTCGTGCGCTCGTCATGGGTACACGGGTGTATATCCGGCTCCGAAAGCTCATATCGATGAAGCTTCGTTGAATGGTTCCCATGCTTAAGCCTGTTGATGGCCCAGCATTGAAATCTGCAATTTGCCGAAGGTTTGAACGATTCTCTTCAGACATCTCTGTTCAGTTTCTTGCAGGACACTGCAAAGATCTTTTTCCTGCTGAAGCGATGTCATAGATATCATATTTTACCCTATTCCTGATATTCACGGTACACTCGTGAAATGGTCATACGGGAAAATCCGCACTTCATTGCTACCCCGGAGATGCTGTGCCCCGGTGCCAGTTTACGTATCTCTGCTTTTCAATATGCATGCCTATACGAGTATCTTTAGTACTACAGTGTGTAACTGACGTCCGTCTACGCATTACATGCATTACGTTCCTTAAAATAATGTTGTGATAAGACACAGTAAAAAACATGCAAGGTGCAGTAACGTATTATGAAACAAGAGTCTTCGGTTTACATGTAACACGGTAAACGTTCATAATTACTCTTGGCCCTTAACACTGTCAGAGAACTCTGTTCCCTTACTGAGGGAAATCCAATGCCATTTACGTACCAGATATTGTACCACCCTTTTACCTATATAGCAAAGTAAACGACGATGCAGCTGTCGACACAAAAACCTTTGAAAAGCAGTATGGCTATGTTGTAGCAATAAAAACATTCTTACAACTATGATACAATGCTTTACAGCTATTAGATTTGACAGAGTGTTATAATGTTCACTGGTAGAGCATCCTACGTGATTAACTCTTGACCCAAGTTCCAAATAGTGCTCACTGCGTACATTTTCAAGCAATAAACTAGACACTTACAAAAATTTACGACTAATGAAGAATATTAGTTATGATAGCTTCTTTCTCCAAGATCATCGATAATCCTAGAAATGCCATTGGGACACTTACCACTTTTCGTTTAGCATTTTGACTCGTTCGGCCTTGAAAGCGCAAAGTAGTTTTACTTCGTCTAAATACGGCAGTGGTCAACCTTTGTCTTCAAAATGCTATGTACTTAAGCTTCGTAACGAGTGTTGCTCATTTTATAGCGTATGAAACGGGCGCTCTTGAAGATTTCTTCGGTTTGTGTATTTGTCTTGCTGATACTTCTTGTAGGATTTGACTAATAGTATTATTGCTAACGACAGATTTAACATCAGTGCTACTCCACAGATAGGAGTGGGAAGTATATAAGAAAATTAAATGGAGAAAGATCGAAAGTATTATGACAATAAGATATATTGAAGATTTTTAAAGAGGAATGTGGTATAAAATACAGATAATAATGCTGAAATAATACAATAATTAATGATCGGATAGTTAGAATCAGTCTAATTAATTATCAGTAGTTTCATAAACAGTTAGATCTGAATTAGGTAAATGAAACAAAAGTTTACTGAGTGCAGTCGGGACCCATTTTGATGGTTAGTCTCAACTTGCCCGCATTAGTAAAGACTTGTCTGTTTATTAAATGTTACACCCAAAGTTTCGCATGTCTTGAGTGCGTGCCCTAGCTTGTTCTCATGTCCTGCACCGCAGCATATTGTGCAGTCTGTATGTTGTTTCATAGTTGATATGGTTTCATGGCTGAACAGGGCAAGCCCGCTGTCAGACAGCTCTCTTAGCCACGTGTAATAGTCTCCTTCTAAGCATGCTATTTAACACCACCGCATCACCCCGTGTCCCAGCAAGTACATCACTGCATCGAGAGGGTAAGAAAATTGTGGTAGCATATGGATAATAAGGCTACTGCCGTTGCTGCATATGTCATTTCGTTTCCAGAATTACTTTTGGTCCAAATTTCAACATAATAACACAAGTTTCATTTTATTTTGTAGACGTAGGAGGTAGTCTTATGTTGTTTTAATTAGTTCCATACTCTGAAAGTACTAACGACAGCCTAAGGGATCGAAGGAAACTCCGATCAGATAAATAACTCTACTGTTAATACATGAATTCTCCCACATCCGTTTGGAACGAGTATCAGTACACAGAAAAGGGCACGGCAGAAATTCTGTGGGTGTTTTTAAACCGAAAATGGACTCCGTTGGTAACGTTAACCACCTCGTTGAACTTAGCACCCCTTGACTTCAGGAATGAAGTAATAACCCGGAAGGAACAACTTCCAGTTTCCTATTAAGAAGCACACCCACTGTATGGACACCAACACGACAGCGAACGTCACAAAAAAAAAGTTTCATGCACTCATGTGATTACTCCAGCACAGCAGACTAGAACTGCGTCGAGCACGCGTCGTCACCTACAGTTGTTGGCACGTTCCGATAAACTTACTGTCGGACGCGAAGAGACAAGGTTTACTTATATATCGCTGAATAGACTTCGCACAGGACTACCTAGATCTAAAGTTAAAAGAATACAAAGAGTATATGTGAATGTGGAGAAGAACAATCATGAAATGTTCGTTATGTTCGCCAACATGTTGCTATGAGAACTTGTTGCTAGATACGCATAATATGATTGATGAAGCCCACTTCTCATCGTTCTGATCGGTTATCCGAACTAAGTGGAATCGTAGAAGGTACGGATTATCGAAAATCCAGATAATCTGGAAATTCTCATAAATATAGAGACATTTGTTAAATGCCATAAACCGAATTGTTATTTTTTCTCTTTACCAGAAAAATTATACATCACTCTATCGTAAATTTTGATAAAATACTGAAAAAAAAGAGAACAGAGACTGAAGTAATCAATAAGAATCGATTGAACCCTTTTCGTATGTTGTTTATGTGTAGTACGAGTACGCAGACGTTTCACCAGCAGTAGCTCGGCGAAGGTGTTTCTACCTTGTTTTCAAAGAAACCGTAGTTATTCCCAAGAGCGTCGGTCCTTTTTTATGTGTGATAATGTCTTTCGATTGAGTTCCAACTTCATCAGTCATTGACGGTTACGTATTTCATGACGAACTTTTTCACGACAAAGTTTCAATCTTTCTTACGTGTCTTGACTGGTTGTGAAATTAAGATCACTATTAGACCTTAATTTTTTTTCCTGAAACACTTGAGCTGAAACGCCGTACTCCCCCTGAGCACTACACCACATGAATTCTGCTTAATCTAGGGTTGCTTTATTTGCTGTCTTGGTTGCCCCGCGAGTCTCTAAACTGTGCTTAGTCATCGCTTTGAAACAAAACTCCTCAGTTGCTTCCCTGTTATTTTCCCAGTATGACACTGCTGAAGTTTCTACAGCAAGCTCAGGAGTGAGGTTTCTCAACTATTCACTTTTATCCGGCATGTGCAGTGCGTCAAACACGCTTGTCCACCGACGTAACTTTCATACCGTTCTACACTCTCAAGGAACAGGGTCAAACTATTAATGTACAGTTCATTTTTGGTTGTTAACTGACAGCGTATCACGATCTCTACAAACGGGTCATTAAATTTAAAATTAATGATTGTCATGGTCGATTTTTGACAGTATTACTTCCATAATATGAAATAATGCACCGTTGGTGCAACAAGTGATTCCACCTTTGCAAGAACGCAGCTGTGTCAACATCAATACTTTCATGGGCGACTCCGCAAATCGCTTGCCAGTTGAGAGATTTGCTTCGAGAAACCTTTGGTAACGGCTAATCATCTCTAGGCAATTGTGTGGCCTTGCACATCCCCCGACCTAAATCCGTGTGACTTACGGTAGTGGGGGTATGAGAAATACCGTGTCTGTCTGGGACGTATCCGGACTCTTCATGATATGAGGGATAGCACAAGATTACATATCAGTCTCATTACGGCGGATATGGTTCAAATGGCTCTGAGCACTATGGGACTGAGGTCATCAGTCCCTTAGAACATAGAACTACTTAAATCTAACTAACCTAAGGACATCACACACATCCATGCCCGCGGCAGGATTCGAACCTGCGACCGTCGCGGTCGCGCGGTTCCAGACTGTAGCGCCTAGAACCGCTTGGCCACCGCGCCAAACCATAGTTATTCCTGAAGTCATCACGCCGTAATGTGGCTCCTCCTCCTGATTATGACACTCTCTGTTCAAGTTTTTCACTGAGAGTGGCTTGCCCACTGTTAACGACTATTAGTTTCTATATAATTTCTTCTTGCCATGTACCAACTGATTCGAGATTCTTTTGTGCATGTGTGATTTCATTCTTAAATTCTTCTACAGTCCCTCCGGTTTCTTGCGCACACTTGTCTCTAACTTGTTACTGAATACTCGTTCCCCCTCATCAGTTTTCTTAGTTAACCTAATCATCAAATCAATTTTCTTATTGGTGTTCACCACCAGTTCATCATTGGTCATATCACACTCTTAATTATTTTTATCTTGCTCTTAATTTTTTTGTATCACTCATCATTTATTGTACTTCATTTTGGGACTTACGTCTCATTACTTTTGAATTTTGGGACCAAACATGCTTGTTAGTCAAGTGCAGTGGATACAGGAGGGACAGCACACAACTGACAACACTGGGTGCCTTTCCTTTATGCCCTGTAGCAGTGGATTCGGTCGTCGCCTGTGGAGCTACCTCAACTTCATCATTAATTGTTAAATCTGGCCCAAAACGTTCCCTGTGTTCTTGTGTATCTGACAGGCCAGTTTCTACATGATGAACTCTTCCTAAATTACCACAATGTTCACTAAGGCGGGTCTGATGATTAATTTCTTGCAGATTCTCCAACGTTAAAACTACTATCTGTGCTCTCCAGATTTTCAGAATTCCCTTCCTCTACACTCACCTTAACTAAACTACTTCGTCATATCCATGTCAACTTAGCAGTACTATAAAGTTATAGCATTGTGAACACACGAACAATCAAACAAGAAAAAATATAAGACTGCCAACTAAATTCATTACTCCACATACAAAGTCACATTGGATATCTCTACAATTTCCTCACCAGCAATGCAACACTGATTTCAACACTATTACGAAAAAAAGGTTATCCAGTACAAATCGCCACTGCATCAAAACTGCTGCAAGACGAACATATTTACCAGTTACTCCAACAAGCAACTTAATTATAATCATTCACAAGTCTCTACTGATTATTAACGTCACAATTCGAATACATTAATAATGTTTTCTGCATGATCCTAAAGCTGCTGCAAATCAAAATTTTCCATTAATAAATGTGCACAGGATTATTTATTTTATTCTACACATTCTAATTATCAATCAGAATGTCCATAATAGTCGAAATCCTTGGAGGGTCGACAATTGTTGAAGTTTGATTATGCCTGAGCCTTCGATATACCCTGTGGAATGCAGAATGATGTACATTAGTTGACCTTGCCTGCAGTCAGGTCGTTCAACACACACTCAGATGTGTTTACTTAAAAGGTATTGTGCAACACATAATTATTAATGACACCGTGGTCACCCCACCAAATGTGAGATCACAGTACTCTTAGTAACACAACAAACAATAAACCTATAAAATGAAAGAGTTGTGTACATATAACTCCGTTTATTAAATTACACTCTGCTTACCAGCTTGAATAATAAATTATTAATGTAATAGTTCGATTGCAAGGAATGGAGATGTGAACACAGAGGCAAAGATTCAGTAATTCAGGTGGATGGGATGAACCTGTAATCTACCCATGATTTATCGACAGTTAAAACCACAGTGATCACTCAGTTATTGGCAGTGTCCAGCAAAAGTAGCAAATAATTACACATGCAAGGTATGTTTAGGATTGATTCTTGATGAGCCTACATATGCTTCAGAATGTTTTGGATTCTCTAATGTGGCTGCCTTGCAAATAAATGCAACTGAATTCTCACAACGTGTTTACCACTGCTGTTATCTGTAACAATAATCAGCTTCCTAATGTATGAAGCAAGTAGCTGGTGGGTTCGTCAGCAGATGCAACACTTCAGTTGTTGTTTATAAGTTAAACTTTCTCCTTTGAGAACTTCAGTGAAGTTTCCTTCCGTCGAGAACAACGACGAAGAGTGTGTTCTCTCTTAAAGGTTTCACATAAGTCCATCCTCTCCAGAGAGGTGATGTGAAGTATCGTCTCCTCTCTATCTATCGCCGAGTTATTTCTCTATTTCACAAGTTCACACAATTCTAGAATCTTCATCTGTTGGTGCACGGCAGCTGATTGAATAATATTTTTTCTTGCATTTAATTGTTAACATTTCACTATAAGATTCAAAATCAACGATATTTCTGATATACTTTTGTCAACTGCGAATGCTGTTCCAGAAATTCTGAGATTTGAGGTCGTAACTCTAACTGCTGGCTTATCTTTAACATCATCATCATTTAAGACTGATTCTGCCCCGACTCCTCCTACCCTCTACTGCTGAACCCATGAGTCTCTTGGGTAACCTTGTTTCTCCCATGCGTGTAACATGACTCCACCATCTAAGCCTGTTCGCCCTGACTGCTACATCTATAGAGTTCATTCCCAGTTTTTCTTTGATTTCCTCATTGTGGACACCCTCCTGTCATTGTTCCCATCTACTAGTATCTGCAATCATCCTAGCTACTTTCATATCCGTAACCTCAACCTTGTTGATAAGGTAATGTGAATCCAACCAACTTTCGCTCCCATACAACAAAGTTGGTCGAAAGATTGAACGGTGCACAGATAACTTAGTCTTGGTACTGACTTCCTTCTTGCAGAAGAGAGTAGATCGTAGCTGAGCGCTCAGTGCATTAGCTTTGCTACACCTCGCTTCCAGTTCTTTCACTATGTTGCCATCCTGTGAGAATATGCATCCTAAGTGCTTGAAACCGTCCATCTGTTCTAACTGTTTTGCTCCTATTGGGCACTCAATCCGTTTATATTTCTTTCCCACTGACATTACTTTTGTTTTGGAGATGTTAATCTTCATACCATAGTCCTTACATTTCTGATATAGCTCTGAAATATTACTTTGCAAACTTCCAATCGAAACTGCCATCACAGCTAGCTCATCTGCATATGGACGACTGCTTATTTTGTGTTCACATATCTTAATCTCACCCAGCCAGTCTATTGTTTTCAACAACTGAAACTACTCTGAACCATGAACTCAATTTACTGTCAACTCTAACTGCTGCCTGACTATCCATGTAAAGACCTTTAATTGCTTGCAAAAGTTTGCTTCCTATTCCATAATCTCGTAGAATAGACAATCACTTCCTCCTAGGAATCCGGTCATATGCCTTTTCTAGATCTATAAAGCATAGATACAATTCCCTGTTCCACTCATAACACTTCTCCATTATTTGCAGTAAGCTAAAGATCTGGTCCTGACAACCTCTAAGAGGCCTAAACCCACACTGATCTTCATCCAATTGGTCCTCACGTAATACTCGCACTTTCCTTTCAACAATGCCTGAGAAGATTTTGCCCGCAACGCTGATTAAAGAGATACCTCGGTAGTTGTTACAATCTTTTCTGTTTCCATGTTTAAAGATTGGTGTGATTACTGCTTTTGTCCAGTCTGATGGTACCTGTCCCGACTGCCTGGCCATTTCAGTTATCCTGTGTAGCCATTTAAGACCTGACATTCCACTGTATTTGATGAGTTCCGACTTAATTTCATCCACCCCAGCTGCTTTATTGCACTCCAATCTGTTGACCATTTTCTCCACTTCCTCAAATAAGACCCTATTTGCATCATCATTCCTATCCCATTCTACGTCGAAATCTGAAACATTACTGATCGTCTTTTCACCTACATTGAGAAACTGTTCAAAATATTCCCTCCATCTGCCCAAGGCATCCACAGGATTCACCAGTAATTTTCCTGACCGGTCCAAAATAATTGTCATTTCCTTCTTACCTCCCTTTCGAAGACTGCTAATTAAACTCCAGAATGGTTTTCCAGCAGCTTCACCAATAGTCTCCAACCTGTTCCCAAAAGTCTTCACCAGATTTCTTCTTGGATGGTGAAATTATCTGTCTGGCTTTGTTTCTTTATTCAACATAACTTTCTCTACCAGAGTTCTTGTATGTAGCCATTTTTGATACGCCTTCTTTTTCCTTTTACAGGCTGCCTTGACTGTGACATTCCACCAAGTTGTTTGCTTCATCCTACTTTTACACACTACTGTTCCAAGACATTCTATAGCCACTTCAAGTACTGTGTCCCTGTACCTTGTCCATTCATTTTCCAATGACTGTAATTGACTACATTCAACTAACTGGTACCTTTCTTGTGCCTGATTTCCTTATCCTGAAGTTTCTCCACTCTTATCCTTCTACATATGGACCTGATCTCCTGCATTTTCGGCCTCACAATCCCAATTTCACTGCAGATTAAATAATGATCAGTGTCATCAAAGAATCCCCTCAAAGCACGTGTGTCCCTCACAGCCTTCTTGAATTCCTGATGTGTTATTATATAGTCAATAACAGATCTGGTCCCCCTGCTTTCCCAAGTATACCAGTGGTTGTTCTTTTGTTTAAAAAAGGAGTTTGTTATTACTAGCCCATACTGGCACAAAAAATCCAAGAGTTGTTCCCCATTCCTGTTGGCCTGCATATCCTCTCCAAATCTACCTATAACCTTTTCATACCCTTCTGTTCTATGTCCAATCCTGGCGTTATAATCACCCATGAGCAGAACACTGTCCTTGTCCTTTACTCTAACAACTACATCACTGAGGGCCTCATAAAAACTATCCAGCTTATCTTGATCTGTTCCTTCACAATGCGAATATACTGACACAATCCTAATTTTCTTACTAGACACTGTCAAATCTATCCACATCAGTCGTTCGTTTACATACCTTATTGAAACTACGCTGGGTTCCATTTCTTTCCTGATGTAAAGCCCCACACCTCATTGTGCTATTCCTGCTTTGACTCCTCTTCTTTCTCACCCCTTACCCGAATGTCACTAACAGCTAAAACGTCCAGCCCCATCTTACTTGCAGCCTCTGCCAGCTCTACCTTCTTCGCAGCGTAGCCCCCATTGATATTGATAGTTCCCCATCTCACTACCATTTGTTTGCCAAGGAGTCAGTGGTTTGTCAGTTAGAGGTTGGACTCCGTCACCTCCAAAGGTCCGAGGCATTTAGCTCTGATTGTTGCCAGCATCATATTTAAAGTACCAGGGAAGCAGGTTGCTAGCCTTACTTGCCCCGAGTCCCATTGGGTTTTACCCCTAACGGTTGAGCGACTAACCGGTGGATTTGATAGTCTTTGCCGTATGAGGTCAAAGGTGGCCACAACTCAGAATATGTCCGAGATGCCCAGCCTTATTCCAAAGTAACTGGTATCCCGACTGTCGGGACCACTTACTTGGGCACTCATACGTTGCCCATGGTTCATGAACTAGGACATGACTACAGGAACCCACACCATTAACCACAGCAATCTTTAACAATTCTATTGTTTTCAATTTCCATTATTAGGTGAACGGCGTACCACGTTTCTTGGATGGCTGCCAGCAAGATGTGTTGCTGTTTTAGAAGATTATCATTTGCTTGAGTTTCCAAACTCTGCAGAGGGAGATAACATTAATCGTTGCAAATTTATATTTCCTGTCAGACCCCAATGAATCTTAACTTGGCTTGAATAACACAAAATTTCATCTAGATGTAGTAACAGCAATTAAAGCAAACAGTCCTGTAACTGAATTGTTTTAAATATTGTTATCATTTTAAGAAGATGTTTAGTGTTATTCAGGCCACGTTCAGAACTATTCTTACACCGAAAAATGTAGTGATTATAATAGTGTTTTTTATTTTGTTTAATTGGCTTTTACTTCAGATTTAACTCATCCAAAAAGGAATTTCTGGGTCTACGATATTATTATAGCCGCCTAGCCTCAAATGGGATGAGGTACTCTAGAGTCGTTCATTTGTGCGGCACCCAGATTCCTGTACTGACAATCCATATTGATGGTTTCCTTTTAAGAACATTTTTTATGAATACCTAGATGTGATAGTAGTCAGCGGATTGTTACAAATTGTCTTTTCTGGACTGCGTAGTGTCTGCAAGGACTACAAAGAATGGGAAGACGTCGACTTTGCAGGCTGATACCCAGGTTTCACTTGTTTTTCGAAATACTAATATGGCAGGAGCGTTCACGACGTTAGCTAGACTTGCTCTAGGTTTCCACCACAGTGTGACATAATAAATCCTATTAGAGGGAAAGCCACAGAAAAACTTGTTAATGGTGTTTTTCAAAAATCTGTTGGGTAGGTCTCTGAAAACTGGTCTGTCACTTAATTTTGATAAAACACGTTCTTCAGTTCTTTTCAAAAATAGAAAGAGTCGTACGAACAATTGATGTAGTACACGAACTGGAGTCAGTAAACTGGGTAAAATGCCCTAAAGTTAAATTGGAAGAAGCTTATCACTGAGCTGCCCAAATAATTGAGTAGAGCTACAAATTGGAAATGCGGTAGAGGGCTGGTGTTGAGTGGAAAGGTACTGATCCATGATGAATTTACTAACGTTTCTAAAAATACTAATGAATTAATTTTTATAAAGCTAAAATCCAAGATTAACATTAACAAAAGGCCTCCAGAACTGATATCAAACACCTCCAAACGGAAAAAGTATAAAAGCACTTAATTTTACTAAATAATATTAAATGAAGTAAAAATAAATTTACATGACAAACAGCAAAATAAATGAAAATTCCGGGCAGATTAAAACTGTGTGCCTTACCGAGATTCGAAATCGGAACCTTTGCTTTTCACGGGCAAGTGCTCTACCAACTGAGCTACGCAAGCACGACTCACGCCCTCTCCTCACAGCTTCACTTCCGCCAGTACCTCGTCTCCTACTTTCCAAACTTTACAGAAGCTCTACTTTCAGGAGTGCTAGTTCTGCAAGGTTAGCAGGAGAGCTTCTGTGAAGTTTGGAAGGTAGGAGACGTGGTACTGGTAGAAGTGAAGCTGTGAGGATGGGGCGTGAGTCGTGCTTGGGTAGCTCAGTTGGTAGAGCACTTGCCCGCGAAAGGCGAAGGTCCCGAGTTCGTCTCTCGGTCCGGCACACAGTTTTAATCTGCCAGGAAGTTTCATATCAGCGCACACTCCGCTGCAGAGTGAAAATCTCATTCTAGAAGCAAAATATATGATCATATGAATATGTCACAAATATCAACCATCGGCTATTGCCAGTAATTATCAAATCGCGATTACCTTCACAGTAGGAAAATGACTGACAGATGTGGTTCCAATTTATGATGATAGAGGCGATGTCAGAGGCAACGCCAGCATCAATAATCCATCCTTGCCTACTAACATAGGACCGCGGTTTCCGCTACCACAGTACCATATTGTATGCGTAGATACGTAAAACGTGCAAGAGGGAAACAATTATATGCTTACGAGAGTTGATGACAGCAGACCGTATTATTCGTTTCGGACCTCTTGATAAGTATGGAAGTGTGATTACGCATGTCATTCACAACGCGATTACGGGCAGCATGGGTTTCACGCCTGAGCCTCAGGACATGCGCTAGCAGCGCATGTCGGGTGTTTCAAGCGCCAATTTCTCGTCTCAATATCTCGGCATGTAATGGGAATATTGCGATGCAATCAACGCCATTGTGTATATGCTTTGTCGTGCTATTGGATTGCTCAAGTAAAAATATAGGAGGTCCATTTAAAAATAAACATAAGTTTGTGTTAAAAAACACATATGCTTTCGTTTTAGAATGTTTCCAAATATGTAAATTCATGGGCTCCAGCCCTACATTGATACTGGTGAAGGTACGCTTACTTTCCATGTTAGAGCTCATTTTATTACTTCTCTTCATATTAATCATGGAATGGAAACACACATCAACAGAACGTACCAGCCTCACCTAAAACACTTTGTTATAGGAAATGTTCAAAATGTCCACCGTTAGCGTGGATACATGCATCCACTCTCCGTCGCATGGAATCCCTGATGCGCTGATGCAGCCCTAGAGAATGGCGTATTGCATCGAAGCCGTCCACAATACGAGCACGAAGAGTCTCTACGTTTGGTACCGGGATTGCGTAGAGAAGAGCTTTCAAATGCCCCCATAAATGAAAGTCAAGAGGGTTGAGCTCAGAGTGACCGCGGAGGCCATGGAATTGGTCCGCCTCTACCAATCCATAGGTCACCGAATCTGTTGTTGAGAAGCGTACGAACACTTCGACTGAAATGTGCAGGAGCTCCATCGTGCATGAACCACATGTTGTGTCGTACTTGTAAAGGCACATGTTCTAGCAGCACAGGTAGAGTATCCCGTATGAAATCATGATAACATACTCCATTGAGCGTAGGTGGAAGAACATACTGACGAAACTAAAATGAGCTTTAACATGGAAATTAAGCGTTTCCGCACACATACCCACATAACAGCTTTTCTTTATTTGTGTGTATATATATATACTCCTGGAAATTGAAATAAGAACACCGTGAATTCATTGTCCCAGTAATGGGAAACTTTATTGACACATTCCTGGGGTCAGATACATCACATGATCACACTGACAGAACCACAGGCACATAGACACAGGCAACAGAGCATGCACAATGTCGGCACTAGCACAGTGTATATCCACCTTTCGCAGCAATGCAGGCTGTATTCTCCCACGGAGACGATCGTAGAGATGCTGGATGTAGTCCTGTGGAACGGCTTGCCATGCCATTTCCACCTGGCGCCTCAGTTGGACCAGCGTTCGTGCTGGACGTGCAGACCGCGTGAGACGACGCTTCATCCAGTCCCAAACATGCTCAATGGGGGACAGATCCGGAGATCTTGCTGGCCAGGGTACTTGACTTACACCTTCTAGAGCACGTTGGGTGGCACGGGATACATGTGGACGTGCATTGTCCTGTTGGAACAGCAAGTTCCCTTGCCGGTCTAGGAATGGTAGAACGATGGGTTCGATGACGGTTTGGATGTACCGTGCACTATTCAGTGTCCCCTCGACGATCACCAGAGGTGTACGGCCACTGTAGGAAATCGCTCCCCACACCATGATGCCGGGTGTTAGCCCTGTGTGCCTCGGTCGTATGCAGTCCTGATTGTGGCGCTCACCTGCACGGCGCCAAACACGCATACGACCATCATTGGCACCAAGGCAGAAGCGACTCTCATCGCTGAAGACGACACGTCTCGATTCGTCCCTCCATTCACGCCTGTCGCGACACCACTGGAGGCGGGCTGCACGATGATGGGGCGTGAGCGGAAGACGGCCTAACGGTGTGCGGGACCGTAGCCCAGCTTCATGCAGACGGTTGCGAATGGTCCTCGCCGATACCCCAGGAGCAACAGTGTCCCTAGTTTGCTGGGAAGTGGCGGTGCAGTCCCCTACGGCAGTGCGTAGAATCGTACGGTCTTGCCGTGCATCCGTGCGTCGCTGCGGTCCGGTCCCAGGTCGACGGGCACGTGCACGTTTCGCCGACCACTGGCGACAACATCGATGTACTGTGGAGACATCACGCCCCACGTGTTGAGCAATTCGGCGGTACGTCCACCCGGCCTCCCGCATGCCCACTATACGCCCTCGCTCAAAGTCCGTCAACTGCACATACGGTTCACGTCCACGCTGTCGCGGCATGCTACCAGTGTTAAAGACTGCGATGGAGCTCCGTATGCCACGGCAAACTGGCTGACACTGACGGCGGCGGTGCTCAAATGCTGCGCAGCTAGCGCCATTCGACGGCCAACACCGCGGTTCCTGGTGTGTCCGCTGTGCCGTGCGTGTGATCATTGCTTGTACAGCCCTCTCGCAGTGTCCGGAGCAAGTATGGTGGGTCTGACACACCGGTGTCAATGTGTTCTTTTTTCCATTTCCAGGAGTGTATGTAGTGTGTCTGTCTTTCGGCTTATGACAACCTCAACGCATTTGGAGATATCATCAGGTGTCTCAATATATGAGGAGTAAGAGGAAGACTTCCACACCATGGAGTCAAAAGGATTCAGACACCTTTCAGGGGGCATTAATATGTAGTATGTTTATCCTTCGGCTTATGACAACTTGAACACAGCTGGAGAAATCATTAGGTGTCTCAATATCTGAGGAGTAATGGCAACCCTTTCTATCTCAAGACCCGATCTGGTTGCACTGAATACTGGGTTCTGTAGTGGAATCATAACTCTGACTCATCCCAAAATTATTCCAACGTGTTCACATTGTTAATCTGGACAATTTTGGGACTGGGGTCAAAACAGTTTTTCCAAGTGTCATCATCGTCAGCTGGATGGTACAATATGTGAAGATGATTTACTACTATAGGCCACAACCTATTATCTTTTTAATAAATGAGTGGGCAATCAAGACTGTTATTTGCCAATTTCATTTCTGGAACGCTATTTCCAAAAGCCACTGGCCTCGCGGATGCTGCTGTGTGACTAGGTGCATTGTCATGTTAATACAATCATGCTATTCGCACTTTACACTGTACACAATTCTGTGAAATTTTTTCATATCTTTAGGCGTTTACTGTAGTTCTAAACCCAATAAGGGGACCCCATCCTAACCATGAGAAACACGCCCATACCCTAATACCACTTTTTATGTTATTCACTGTTAGCGCTGCACTTGATGGTAGGTAACGTTTTCCAGGTATTCGCCAGCCCCTATCGCTCATTTGATTACCACAGGATATAGCACAATTCAGCCCTACAAATCGCTCGTTTCCAGTCATGCAGCCCAGAGCCGTCGCCCTTAATACCATCTAAGCGTTGATTAGCATTTACTGCAGAAATGCATGTCTAAAAGGGAACTGTTGAACTGTTTTGCTCCATTCTTTATAACTCCCTACCTCAGTCACAGTGATACTGGACTGCTGGTAGCACTCGGGAGCTCAGTGGGCCGATCATTCAGCTAGTCTCAAGTAGTGTTTTACAACAACGCCTCACATAGGTGCCCGATAGTTCCTGCCCGTCGGCAAATGACATCTGCGTGGTCTTTGTGTAGCTGTCGTTGTTGCTTCCCGTTTCCACTTCACAGACAGATCACCAGTAGTTGACGTGGGCAACTTTAATAAGGACTGAATAGCCCCAGATGGATTTGTTACTCAAGTGGCATTCAGTGACTAGTCCACGTTCTACTGACCGACCTATTCTGATACAACTGTTTTATGCTAATGACCCAGCATTCTCGCCTTAATTTATGCCTCTCTCGTGACATCTAGCTGTCAATTCCGCATTACAGAGCGGTGTACGGATACTTTTGATCAGCTACAGTGCACAGACTAGCTAAAAAGTGAAGCACTTGGAAGAGAAGGCCCTATACCAATATAACTTCGTGTATGTATCCAGTTTCGGCGCGTTTGTAAATGATTAGCACAGCAAATCTTTGTGAGGAGTAGAACGACCACAAAGGAGAATTATTGTTGCTCGTAATTAGTGTTTTTACCATTCCTGATAACGCGTAACTCATGAGGGATGTAAACAGAGTCATTTGTTGAGTAATCATTGTGAAGGAAATGAAGATGGTGCGTATTAGTACTATACAGCGTTATGAGCTTCACTGTGTTTCCATTTGACCGGCTGGTCGAATGGTACCATTTCCACATTTAAAGGGAATTCAGATCAGTTAATGGCCAGATACTGGACTGCATAGGAACATAAGGGCAGGCATACAAGTTGTCAAGATTTCGGTCGACCGCATCTGACCACCACAATGGTTCTACGCCTGTCATCGGAGGATATGTGATGGACGCACTGCAACATCCTGTGTCATCTCACTACCAGCAGCCACTGTGGGGAACAACAATCATTGTTGTTTTTTAACACTAGAGCACAAATGACTACGTTTGGAGTGGTGTTGCGACCCCGATGATGGGCATCGCATCGCATACAATGATGAACTGAGGTTCTGCCCTACCACCAATGACCACCGCCAACTAGTCTGGCAGCGACCTGAGGAGAGACCAGATTATTTTAACGTTTTGGAGATGTACAGCGATCATTGTGTTGGCAGCCGTTAGACGCGACTTTAGGTCGCTACTTATAGTGACTGAGGCAGGTCTAACAACACAGGGTTACGTCAGAGACATCCTGCATCCTCATGTGCTGCCTCTACCACGACAGTATCGTGGTGGCATTTTTCAACAGGACATTTCTCGTCCATTCACTGCACATGTCTCTATGGTCTACAAGATACAGTGTTCAACAGAATGCCCGATCTATCCGATATGTCCCTGAAAGTACATATTTGGAATCAACTAAAGCATCGGCTCTCTCCCTATGTCACTATACAAGGTACCAAGATCAGTTTGTGTTAGGCCAATTTGTGTCAGGAGAGGACAACACCTTTATGTTAACCTTCCCAACCGAATCGATGCATGCATCCATGCTAAAGCGGATGCGAGGTCATACTGATAGATCGGCTCATACTGCCAGTTTTGTAATCACTGAAATAATCTGCCATATACTATCAAACCGTGAAGTGTCATTTCGTTGCTTCACCCCTTCCGAGTGATTCACTTTTATGGAGGCAGTATATATCCGCCATCGAAATATCACACAAATAAAGCTTCACATCTTTTGTACAAATATCGATGTCCTTTGTTACCTATTATTAAAGATGTCAATGGCTCAGAAAGACGTTCACTATCAACCAACCAAAATATTGTATCATTTTCCGAATAACGTAAAATATCATATAGATATTTCAGCAAATTTAAAGATATATAGAAGTTCTGGAGATAAGGTAAAATGATTTCCTCTGGGAATTTCTGCTACCTCACACTCAAATTTGAAAAGAGGTGACCTGTAAAAAACTGCTAGATTTACTTATAATTGTATGAGTAGAACTGAAAAATAATATTTCATTAATATTAAATTGAGGCCTGTGGGCCAGTTGGGTACTTGTGAATAGCCGTACTGTAGCTATCCATTAAAACTAATTATGAACAGAGGTTGAAGTACTGCTTCAGTTGTAAATTTCTCTATTTTCAAACGGCCGGTTTCGGACTGTTGTAAGCCCATTCCCAGGTGTTTGTGTTCATAGGCAGGACACTGCGCATGGTACACGCAGCCCTCGGGGACCACAACAGAGCTACGACACCTGCGGATGGGCTTATAACAGTCTGAAACAGGTCGTGTGAAAATACAGAAATATACAACTGAAAGTGTATTTTAAACCTCTGCTTTAATGATCAGTTGCGATTGTTCTTCCAGTAGGAACGTTTGTAATTATGAAAACATATAGATCAAACAATATCGTTTCACAGTATTTGGAGTAAAAGCTCGTTCAAATTTTATACGGAACATGTAACTGTCTAACAAAATTAATTAAAACGACTTCACAATAAAATGGCTCTTAGGTACAAAGCGGATGTCATGAGACTGTTTTCTGTCGCAAGGATACATTCATAAATTATCAATAAGGTGAATCAGTAGTTCAGTTAGTTTGTGATCGGGATTAGCACACCCTTAACAATTTAGCTTGGACGTTTCTGAGAAATTTCTCTTGGGGAAGATGGAACTGTGCTAAGAGTGAACCCATGTAAGGTGGAACCCATATTAGGATTTTACACACATCAAAAAAAGTTTTGCGTCACCTCGGTTGCCAGGATTTTTGAACCTGTACAGAAAATTGGAAAAGCGGTCAACATAAAAATCGATTCCGTCGTGTTTATTGCTCATGAAAACCACACATCGCATGTTGTACCGCCACACAGCGAGACCTTCAGAGTTGGTGGTCCAGATAGCTGTACACAGCGGTACCTATTTTACCCAGTACCACGTCCTCTTTCATTGATGCATGCCTGTATTCGTCGTGGCATATAATCCACAAGTTTATCAAGGCACTGAAACTTCACGGCAGATTAAAACCGTGTGCCGGACCGACACTCGAACTTGGCACCTTTGCCTTTCGCGGGCAAGTGCTCTACCATCTGAGCTACCCAAGAACGATCACGCCCCGTCCTTACAGTTTTACTTCCGCCAGTACCCCGTCTCCTACATTCAAGACACTGTTGGTTCAGATTGTCCCATTCCTCAACGGCGATTCGGCGTAGATCCCTCATATTGATAGGTGGTTCAGGTCGTCCATAAACAGCCCTTTTCCATCTATCCCAGGCATGTTCGATCCGGTTCATGTTTAAAGAACATACTGGCCACTCTAGTCGAGCGATGTTATTACCCTGAAGGGGTAAGACACAAGATGCGCACAATTGGTGGGGGGGGCGAATTGCCGCCATGAAGGCGAGTACCTCGCCAATATGCACCCGATATGGTTGGACTATCGGACGGATGGTGGTATATTCACATCATAAAGCCGTTACGGCGCCTTCCATGACAACCGGCGGGGTACGTCGGCCCCTCATAATGCCACCCCCAAAAACAGCAGGGACCGTCCACCTTGAGCACTATCTGGACAGTGTGTCTAAGGCGTTCAGGCACATCCGACTCTCATCGGTAAAGAGAACGTGATGCCAGTCCTGAGCAGTCCATTTGGCATGTTGTTTTGCCTATCGGTACCGCACTGCATGGTGTCGTGGTTGCAAAGATATACCTCGCCATGGACGTCGGAACTGAAGTTGCGCATTATTGGGCACAATTTGAGTCGTAACACGACGTCCTGTGGCTGAATGAAAAGCATTATTCAACATGGTGGTCTTATTGTCAGGGTTCTTCAGAGCTATAATCCGTAGGTAGTGGATATCCACTGCAGTAGTAGCACTTGGGCGGCCTGAGCGAGGCATACCGTCGACAGTCCCTCTGTATCTCCTGCATGTCCGAACAACATCGCTTTGGTTCACTCCAAGACATCTATACACTTCCTTTGTTGAGAGCCGTTCCTGGAACAAAGTAACAACGCAGACGCGATCGAACCGCGTTATTGACTGTCGAAGCAAGGTTGAACTACAGACAACACGAGCCGTGTTACTCCTTCCTGGTGGAATGACTGGAACGGATCGGCTGTCGAATCCCTCCGTCTAATAGGCACTGCTCATGCATGGTTGTTTACATCTCTGGGCGGGTTTAGTGACATCTCTAAACTGTCAAAGGAACTGTGTCTGTGATTTAATATCCACAGTCAACGTCTGTCTTCAGAAGTTCTGGGAACTGGGGTGGTGCCAAACTTTTTTCGTGTGTGTATTTTCTGTCCTTCTCAATTTTGCCATCGTTTTGAGAAATTTATTTTCACGAGAATCTGATTAATACCTGATACTCGTTTTCTAATAAACAACTTAAATAAATTGGAAGATAGACTACAGGAACATTTTCTTTTATTTTCCTTTCATCACTTCACTTCCCATCCCTTACAGTGTAAGTATCTAAAGTATTTACTCAACTTCCTAGTGAAGATAGATAAGAGGCAGCCTCATAGGCAGCCTTCGCGTGTTGCTCATGTGTTTCTTTTCACATGCGTTGCCCCGCTGTTACCAAACTTTAAAAATAGCAAAGTTCACTCCACTTGACAACAGATAATATGGAAATGAGTAATGTAAGTTAGTCTGTACCTTGTTGAAGTCAAGGACGCATAATGTCTTTTTAAAATATTACCTTTATTATTGATACAGCAACATTAAATGTATTCTGTAGACTCCAGCAGCATTTCTCAAATGTTCCCGATGATGCTCCAAAAGACTGGAACAAGTTGCAAATAAAGAATTTTTAATTCATCGCTCATGCTGCTTTACAGAAATAACTTTCTTCAAAAAGGTCGATAATTTGGTTAACAATGTATTACATTCCGTGGTATGTACTACGCTTGTAAATACGTAGGAAGTATGAACTGAAACATAAAACATCTCTAAAGTCTTGTGTTGGTTTTCGTCGATGGTCATCATCTTGTTTTTAATTTGTCACTCCTTTGAAACTCACACGTGTCATTACGCTGTGCATGCCACAGAGCATTTTAGCCATAATCATTTATGTACCCTCCGATGGTGCATATGTATTCGACGTTACACTGGCATAGCCCATGTCTTCTGCGTGCTTTACTTTTTTTGACAGCAATTGTATCATCAGGGATATAATCCAGTGAAAGAAGTTCCTTTATGATCCAGTATCTACTAGCGAAGCATTTCTCGGTCAGTCTTAAAAGTAAGTGGCCGTACAATAAGCAATGCAACACTTTTTTCTGGGCCAGTTTCATTTGAAAAAAATGCGGAATTTGTTGTGAGACACAGTGGAATACTCTCGCGTCAGTCCCTATAGTTTGAAGAAGTTCCGACAGGTAGCGGCGCTATACGTAGCCTTCAAAATGGCGTCTGTTAGGGACATGCTTTCCCTGCAGAGAGCTGTCACTGAGTTTGTATTGATGAAGCATCGTAAATATTCATAGACTCTTGAAGAATGTCTTAGACAAGGCTGTGAACAAAAGCACAGTGAGCAGTCGGGCGAGGAGTCTGTCATTATCGCAACACGGTCGCGTAAACCGATCCACCATGTGTCGGCCACTTGCTCATAGATGTGACTCCTGCACTATTGGAACGTGTGGACACACTTATTCGCGGCTATCGACGAATCAGAATCAAACATCTTGCTGCTCAAATGGTTATCTCTATCGGTAGTGTTTGTAAATGACGACCCTGCCAGGATGGTAAAATACCATGATTGAATGTCGACCACATGCCTAACTAGGTCAGAAAAATATCCTGCTGAAAAATTTTTGTAGTAAAAAATTTTCCCTAAAATGATACATAGTCGAAAACAGTAGCTGCAGCGATAGATAGTAAGAAAGTATTCTAAAAAAGTGAGACATTCTATCAGAGACAACACATAATTAAGTTATGAATTTTAATATTCTTAGAATTAAGTTTTCTCTCCAATGCAAGCGCACAGGTGGCGGACACATCGTTGACAAGTTGGTTCTGACCCGACAAGTAAGTGAATGATTTGTCAAGTCGTGTGATCAAAAAGTTTATGAAATGTGTGAGATCGTATGAGTGCATGCGAAGTAGGGCGCGTGGATAGCTTTTAAAACAGAAAATAAGGGATTCGGAAAGATTAGCAATGGCAGATGGAGACCTTGACCGAATTCAGGTAGAGACCCAGAATGAAAATGGACAGAGAATAGAGGACAGTACAACAGACGAAGCAGTATCGCGAGAAATAGGACATATAACCATAACGAGGATAATTTATGCCAAGGCACAGCAAACCTAGGTCAGCATACGACAGAGGAGCAGGAAAGTAGAGAGACAGTCGGTGAGAATTCTAACTTGCGTCTTGAATACGTAGAACCCATAGGACAAGTAATCAGAGGTCCCTCACCACAGAGTAAAAGGAATGCGAGCAGAAACGTGTCACAGCACAGTTCAATGCAATCGGTTGCGAACCAACACTTGGGCGAAAACACAGAGCGTAGGACGGCGGAACAAAACGTAATAGGACCCACCAATCTGGCAGAATTATTACAACAAATTACGGAAACTATGACAAGGCAAAATAAAGACATAGCGAACCAAATTCAAATTCAAAATGCAGAAACCACGAGACAAATGCGTGAGATTAAAGAACAAAACAAAAAAAATCAGTTACATCCATTTCATATTGAAGACGAGGCAAAAGAATCTCGAGAAGGGATACGACACATAATAGCAGGTCACAATCAACTGAGAACAGACATTGACAAGGTACAAGCGGACATACAAACATTGCTTAATGACATTCAGGACGAGATCAAAACATTACGTAACAACACCCAGAGAGAAGTCAAGAACTAGAGAAACAGATAAACGTAATTACTAGACAAGCAACAGGTAAAGCGCGTGAAATGGTTGAAAATAGTGTGTTACACAAACGTATCACAAAAGCAGCGCTGAAAAGATATAATAACCGCATAGTCAAAATAGATGCGAAAACGAAGCGACAGTTTCAGAAATAGCGAATAGACTTGTTGCAAACCATTGAAGAGCGTAATGAACAGGATCGAACAAGCACAGAGTCTTCAACGACATCCGTATCTGTGACAGCACCGGAAAGACAAGCAATTAACGAAGATAATACGCATTTGCGATTCCAATCACAGGCGGAAAGTAACATAGGAGAAATCAGACAGCCGTCACCGCAACAAACACGTTTCGAAATTCTTGATGAACAAACGTCATCACAAACACATGTGGAACGACAAATGTATGTTTCAAGACAGTTTGGATCGTGCAATGAAGCAGCAAGGTTAGCCAGACAAGAGACCCAACCAATACGTGACAATGGAAAGCCAGGTCGCGAAGAGTACAGTGCAATGCATTCAGCTACACGTTCACAAGCGATGGAAGAAAATTATTGCGTACCACCCCAACGATACTACGCAAGGGTAGGCGAAAGTTACTGTGAACAATAACCAATGGATCTACCACAACCGGAAAGAACGACGGGAGAAATGATCAGAAACAAAAGTGGCGAAGCATCGCGAATTTCATGTGGAACTATGACGAAGAACGACAACGACCATTTCCTCACAGTCAGAAAATTTCAACACTTTCGAGAAGGAAACTCATTACATCTACGAACTTTTATTGATCAATTCCGAGTAGGATTACCAGAACACTGAACGCTAGCACACAAATTAGACTTTATATGTGCACAGAACAGAGTGAAGTACGAATAATTGCAGAACCCATATTTTGAAAATTCAGGAGAGAAGAGTCCCGTGAAATTTTTCGAATTAATGGCAAAGAAAAATCAATGCTTGGATGTACCATACAGTGACGGAAAGTTGATTAAATTATGCGCGATGAAGCTACCATTCCAATACCAGAAATCGTTAGTAGGTCGCGGAGACAATGACGTCGAAGCATTTGAAGGTATTCTAAGGGAACTAGAGTTCATATTTTCGGAAGATGACGCAACAAAAAGACGAAGCGCACTTGAAAACGAAAGCAAAAAGCAGTGGAATCCACAAGACACAGTACGAAGAAACAATAATTACGAACCACGTGATAACTTCGCACCAAGAAACAACAATAGATTTCAACAAATAACCGTTTATAGATTTAGAAGAGAATATGGCAATAACTATAATTCACCCAAGAACGGCAACAAATATTACAGAGGGAATAACGACAACCGGAACGGGTACTGGAGAACCAATAGACCGACAAATTATGAACAAAGAAACCAATATCAACAAGCTGAACAAGAAAAGCGAATACACATAGAAGACGTGGAGGTAAGACCACCAAACCCCATTAAACGTTCGAGTTCACAGCTAAGCGCCCATGCCAAAGAGAATGACGCACCGACATAGGACAATTGCAGCACCTTGAACAGAGAAGTAAAAATGTTATCACGAGAAGAGAAGAAGGAAGAAACAAATCCGCAGGGACCAGATGAAAACGAAGACAGAAAAATAACAATATCGTGTTGGGATGAAATTAATTGGGAGAATACTGACGACAAAGATGAGTTACCAGAGGCATGCACAAGGAATGTAGGAGGAAAAGACGAAGTAATGAGTATTGCAGAGCTATTTGAGATGGAAACCAAGGAAAGCGAATTCAATGAGGTTCATGCACAGTCGACAGAAGTTGTAAATAAATTACGAGTGGACACACAACCCAACGTATATAATGAAGGAAGTTATGAAGCGGTAATTAGAGCACTTAGATGCGATTATGTGGAATTAGCGACTAAGAAGGAGAAGATAGACGAGGATGAGGAAAAAGTAGAGGATGTAGAAGAAAGCGTAAATGAAGGAAGAAACAGAGAAGAGGAAATAAAAGAGAGAGAAGTAGAAGTCGGAGCTTATCCTACAGAAAGTTCGAATTCACAAGGGAAATTCCTAAAAAGATTCGTGTATGATTCAGTGGAGGATTCGTTGATGCAAGAAGAAGAAGAGAACCAACCCTTTCAAGGCCATAGTAAAGCATATCCCAGTCAATATTGTAATTGATAGCGGAAGTGAACTGACTGCGATCTCAGAAAATTTATTCATGCAGTGTAATGCCATTGAGGAATTGCCAGTTCTGAAAACACGTAAGATTAAAGTAAGAGGTCCTATTAGAAGCAATGCTGCGGAAGTTACGAGACCAACAAGGTTAACTCTCGTGCCAAGGACAAAAGATCGAAGCCAACTTCGTGATTACACCTAAACTAACTGTAGATTTGATTATAGGTGCAGATTTTTTAAATGAGAGACGAGCGATAATAGATATGGGGAAAGGTAGCGTAACATTCGGGAATGTCACATTTCTCTTTGAGCAAAAGCTAAAATTAGAAGAAATACCAGTTATAAACAAACAATTAAGAATGACACTAGATAAAGAAGATGAAGAATTAGAATGGTATGCACAAAAGAAGGAATCGCCTCAACTCATGTTAGAAGTCCATAAAGAAATCGACGAAAAATTGCAAGAAGTTCAAGGTATTTCGGAACACAGTAAAAGTGAATTAGAGGGTATTTTACGAGATAAAGCAGAGGTACATTTACCTAAGGCCGGCAGTATTAAACACTTTCAGTACAAGTTTGAAGATTAATTTTATTACTGGTAAATAATCAGAACAATATTGCAAGATTATGTTGCAGATCAGATCGTGGTGCACGGACAGACAAGCAGACATCCGACTTTCGCCACTCGTGAACCTCGGGGCGCCCCCGACACAGCGGAGCGAGCAATAAACGGCCCGACGAGAAGACCGCTTGGGCAAGCCACCACAGGCAAAAAATATGGGTAAAAGTCACACTACTGCTATTAAACAGCACGCTGATGCACGAAACTGAAGAAGAACTTCCACAAATTAAAAATGACACACTCAAACAATTTATCAAACTGTTACTAGGAGGAGAACTTCAAAGCGACTAGTTATCAATGAATATTTCCATATACTGCCCAGAGAAGAACCAAGAAACAAGTAAGAAGCAGAGAAAAAGGAGGAAGAACAGAAGTTGAAGATTCGCAAGATTGAGACCAAGAAAGAAGGTGGGTGAGGAATAGACGACATACCTTCCCAAATCCCTATCCTATTGTAAACTAGTCGTCTGCGAAGTATTACAACGAAAAACGACCGCTTTCAGCGACACATAACGATGACTTTCACGCATACAAAGCCAGTAAACCACGAGATTCTGCACTCACGGTTCCATTACATTATGGGACCTCCACAACAGCAACACACACTTGCAAAGCCAACAAGGAACGACGAACGAAACTGTAAATCAAATACTTGCCCACATCCATCTCGCTCAAGTCCATCACCTTCGTGCAAAAACATTCGCCAACCTCATGCTTAAACATTCATAGGATTGTGTGAACGTGTGAAATCAAATTATGTGATGTAGGAATTGTGCAAAAGAAACGTGTGAAAAACTAAACAAGCCAAGCACACCAGACAGCTAATAAACTACAAAAATAAGTCATTGACTATGGACTTAAGTAAACAATAGACTATCGATAAAAATAAGTCATTAGTTCTGAAATGGACAGTATATAAAGAAACAATATGCCACTTATTTTCTCCTCATAAAAATATAAGAATAACTATATTTTACTTATTTTCTCCTTAAAATAACAAAGAATAGAAAAGTATCTTGTTGGATGTTTTCCCTTTTTCTTAACATTTGTACCATTTGTTAGGATAATATCTCAATACTTGTGTATGTATATTTCTTTGTCAAAGCAACTCTTGGAAATATTCTTATTTGTTAGTGTAACAATGTTGAAATGAGTGGCTAGAAACAAAAACATTTTACTTGTATATGATACTTAGAAAATGTGTTAGGAATAGATTTTACTTTATTACTGCATTTAGAAAAACAATATTTCTAAGAAAATCGATGTGAAAGACTCCTCACTTTCGTATAACAAACTTCTTAAAAAAAAACTTCACACTTGAATAAGGAAAGAAAATAATTAAAAATTATAATAGCACAACAACATTCTTCTCTTGTAATTTTTGATTATAATGTGGAAGAATATAAAAATATAAATTAGTAATATAAACTAGCATAGAACAGAATAACGTGGCTGAACAGTATGCAACAAAACTGAGATGAATTAGAAAATTTTTGACTGTCTTAGACAACGATTCAATCATTGCCTAAATTCAGTGAAAAATTAAGTTCGAAGGGTTGTGATATGTAAGGTGTTAGGCAAATCCAACACCTTAAATGAAAACCATGACATAATAAGCAAATCTAGTACTATGTCACATAGCTCCGAATAAATCGTGACATTAAATTAACCAAAGCAATACGAGTAACAAGTGAGCAAATGGAATACCACAGACTAACACAAGAATGCCTAAATGCATGTCATTCCTTCCCACCGTGAGACCGACGCAGTTCCGAGGGGAGAAACGAGAACAGAAGCCGAGAGCAGAGCCATGTTAAGCTAGAGGGCCCTACGATAAGGGACGGACTGGACACCCATGTCGCCAGTCTACCTCTAAGAATACCACTCACACGTTTTAGCTTGAGACTTTTTCGCCTCTCTGTTATGTCAAGGACCACCCTCCAGCCCATGTTAAAAGCTAGAGCCCACCAGAAGAACAGTATAGATCTTACGATATCGCTAAAAGGACCACACCAGCTGCACGTTTTAGCGTGAGACTTTTTCGCGTCTCTGTTATGTAGCAAACTTTAAAAACATTGCCCCACCACGAAAAGTATAACATTTCTCATTGGATAGACAGAATTTTTGTAGGCGGAGCTTAAGGTTAACATTGAGACCCTGATTGGTCAGATGAAAACACAGTCAGATAGTTTTTTTCAACCAACTTCGGTAAATTGTAACAAGGAGAAGTTAGGAAAGAGTTAGTTCCGAGACGGCGAGCTGGATGGCTGCTGCGCTGGCCGCCGCCCCCCTGACGAACACCGACAAGGTAGTGAATGCACGCGATGCTGCATTTTTGAGCGCATAAGTCTCATCTGTTACACCCCCTTTTTGCGTAATACTAGTGTCGATCGTAAATTAAAGCTCATGGTGATCATATTTGCCACTGGAAGTAAAAATCTAATGTAAATATGGAGAAGCCACATCAGCCACTGTAATTTACGACAAGTTAGAGAAGTAATTAAAGATAATTGAGGGTCACTGTAGACCATTTTGATAGTTTTCTCTTTTGTGAAACTTACTTTAAACCTAGATTATAGATGTGACATGGCATACGTCCATTCTAGAACTTGGAAACCCACTCAGGGAATATTCGTTCACATTTCTGTTGAACCCAGTTAGTTTTTACCATTCTGTATTAAAACATTTCCTTTTATCAATAGTGCAATTTATCAACGATGTTTTGTGAGTAGAATAAAATTTCCAATGGTAAACTTAACTGCTTTTTCGACGTTATTTTACCAGCTAACTAAAAATAGGATAGCCTTGAACCCCTTCCACTAAATTTTGTTAGTATTAAGATTCTTTTACAGGGAGTGCAGTGGAGATGACGCTGAGATCATTTATTATTTAGTTATATCATCGCTAGTCTCACTGAACTCTTCTGAATTCTATATGTCATGTGTGGCCTGGTGTCTCCTTACCAGCAACAGGTTCCAGGTTCAAACTAGTCAATTCCCTAAAAAACACGCTCAGAGCGTCGTTGCGCGAAAGTGGTAGGGAGACACAATACAGAGCAAACAGACACCACCATGAATGTTTAGATGTTGACACACTACCGCCAGCCTACTATCAGAATAAAAGTGTTTTGCAGTACTTATGAAACACTCTCGTATTTATTTGAAATCGCAGTGCAAATCGATATTAGTGACATTGGGCTATAATTAAGTGGTTTACTGAAAAAAGTAAATTACACATTTTATTGGCAGATCAAGTAACTTTTATTGAAAACTGCATTACATTTGAGACCTACACAGATACATGAAATTTGAACATAACCACCAAGTCGCTGTATACAATGATCTGAACGTTCTACCAATCCTTCTGTTACTCAACGATAGATATCCGGTTCTTGGTTACGGAGCCGTTCGCGAACCGCTGTGTGAAAGTCTTCACCGCAGGAAAATCCCTTTTCCCCGACATTTTGTTTCAGCTTTCGCATGGTGCAAGGTCAGGAGTTTCCATTCAGCGTCAGCCATGTGAATAAGGCCATGGTACAATTTCACTACGAATGAATGAGACATTGTACTCAGTTCATGTACCCCGAGAATTTCAATTTCGACATATTGAACACAAGTACCTACTGTCACACGTATTTCTACTTCGGAGCACGTTTCCAGATACCGCGCTATTTCACTGGCACCACGTGATGCACCTGTGGTAGCCCATACTTGTCTACAGAAAAGAGGGAGAATACGGCACTCCGGTTACTTAATAGTCGTATCGTGACACGACACGCGGAAGTTAATTTCTGAAGTATCTGCATAGATGTAAGATTCTTTGTTTTCGAAGCACGTTTCCTGATGCTGATTAACGCCTGGATCCAGAAATAAGACACCTCTACTCGGACGTGCCCAGGGGGAGCGCAGAGCAGCACACGCGCCCTTGCGCCTGCTACGGCGTTATCGGATCAGGCCGACAACGGCGGGCGAACATTAGCCTGCGGTCGCCGGGGCGCACGGTTTGTTTGTGAGCGCGGCGGCGACCGCGTAATGAGGCGGCGGTTCCTTGGCGCTAATTGGCGATGCTTATCAGCTGCTGGCGCTGCCGCTGCCTGAAGAGCCGTCCCGGTTATCGCACTGAAGAACCCGCTGGTCCGATTTCCAAAGAGCTCTCCCACTTGTCGCTAACGAGTTAGTCTCGCTCCAGGGAGGACACGCGGCGTTGGCCTCCGTCACGTGTTGCTGATTTAGCTACGGCGGATTTCTCAGACTCGCTGAATTAGCGTTAGCTATCGTGTCTGTGCAGAACCTCTGCTGCGCTAATTACCTGGGATACTTGCTATCCTGTAGAAACATAAAATGGTCGATTCTTAAAATTCTCTATCGCAGACCGATACGGAAGGAGGCCTCAAACGAGATCCACTTAAAAGGATCGCGAACATTGTGGCATGGAGATACGCATTGACGATTAGGACTCCTGGATGCTTCTTGCTGCTCTCAGTGGTCCCTGGAGAACGTCTTTCCAATCAGCAAAGCTGCCACATGTAGTTTTTTATACTTACTTGATGAGGTTCAGTGAGATCCTACAAATTAGATACCAACCTGCTAATGACGACTCATTTCCTGTGTACCCCAACCGTTCTGAAATTTTATGTCACTTTTGAGGACACAGGTAACTGTTGCGTGTGACAGTCTTATGTCCAAAATTATTTTGAGATACTCAGAAACTCTAAAATTTATATGTTATATTTTTCTGTCACAGGCAACTTCCTGGCACGTTGACATGTCTTAGTGAATACATCAGAGGATGACAAACTAAACACTTAATTACTGAATAGTTTAATTAGCAATATTTTTTCATAAAAGTACATGGTACACGAAGCCTTCAGTTTGAGGCAATAATCCCTATTTTTCGGTTTGGGGCTTTATTTTTATCAATAATTATGGTGCCAAAATTATTAAGGATGTAAATGCTATACGAATATGACACATGAATCCAACATTATGTTAAAATCCAAGATGTGTTAATAATTGTTGATGAATGACCGTGGAAATCGGATTGTGTAATCGTCAATTACGTACACGGCACGAAATGCTTATTGTACTGAATCCATTTTTGGTATTCAATAACAAAATCTTTACTTCTGTTCGTGAGACAAATAAAGAGGGGGCGTTACGAGTTTATTCGTATTTAGAAAATGCAGTTTTTGATATGTGATTAAATTAAATTCGTAGTTGAGGTGAATGGAAGTAATTACAGGACTTTCTGCGAAACGTTATGAAGTTGATTGAACATACTATTTTCCAGCGTTGTAGAAAGGAGATAAATTAACGCACACTCATTTCGAAGAGACGAGATTAAGCTTCAGGAATGTGAGAGCTTAATGTCGTGGACTTTTATTTTTATGAATAGGTTATAATTTACGTTTGCTGGGAAGCTGAATAGATCGAAATGTAATAAGATCTTTCGGAGAGGAATTTCGTCCAGTGCAATGAAACATTAAATGTGTCGTACTACACGGGAGTAGTTCAGAATCTTCAGAGTAATGGTGAACTATGCAGAGGTTTCGGAAATTCCCTTTACAAACAACATATAGGCCTTGTACAGTGGATGAGCAGATAATATTCTGAATTTGAACTCTTGTCAGGAGCAGATAATATTCTGAATAGGAATTCTTGTCTGGAAAGGTACCGTGTCCGTTCTACGACGGACCCAATTAACCTGCTCATTTCTAGTTGACGAACTTAATTAGAAGTGACGCAGTAGTCAATAATCCGGAAGGGACCATTACGAAACATTCATTTATCACTTAAGCACATTTTCTGTATTAACACTTGTAAACAATACATTCTGTACGTGCAGGGCGCTGGGTTCTTTTTTGTTTTGTAACAATGTAAATACGTCGGGCATCGGTTCCTCTTCAAAATGTAATCTACTTCTTGCCCTCTAGAAGTTTGTAAGGAGAATTTCCTAACACCATGTGTAGTATCGAACGAGTATACTGAATTAACATCGTGTAAACTTCCCAGATGGTTATTCACTGGTTAAAGTTAGTTAAAGTTACAATTATTTTGACAGTAGGTCACCAGTTGTAACTCTGGCTAATAGTGTGAGCATGTACTATGTAAGTTCAAATGGTTCAAAAGGCTCTGAGCACTATGGGACTTAACAGCTGAGGTCATCAGTCCCCTAGAACTTAAAACTATTTGAACCTAACTAACCTAAGGACATCACACACATCCATGCCCGAGGCAGTATTCGAACCTGCGACCGTAGCAGTCTTGCGGTTCCGGACTGCGCGCCTAGAACCGCGAGACCACCGCGGCCGGCTACTATGTAAGTGAACGGAATAATGCAAACTAGTGCAGCTGGTATATACTTTGAGGTCTCAGCTAGGCACTTAAATGTGACCCACACAGTAGCCACGTAGATGTAGATACAGAATTGTTGAGTGCCGTAGCAGTCGGTGGCTTCATCGATGGTGGTGAACGGCTGGAGCGTCCAGTGCAGTCATTGCTGACAGTAAAGAACGCTTTATTCAACTTCGATGAAAGCTTTACCGTAGTTCAGTAATGCGTTGTAGTAAGGGTGGCGGTTTCCAACCTGGTGGGGGGGATGCTGCATGAGCACCCTGCGTTGCTGGCGGCAGGCCTTTGTGTGGCTGTTTGCCTGTATAGGCCACAGACGTGTAAATACGAGTCGCACTACTTCTCCATTGGCGATAGCTCCTGGGGCATCTCCTCGGTTCCGCAAGCGTTCAGCGCAGTAGAGTGTGAAGACTTCTGTGACTGGGTTTCGATCCGCTGCTCTCTGGCAGGAGTCAGACGGTGTCTGCAGTTTAGGCACCCTCTTGGGGAATTCGGCGCACGTGGCAGCTTGAGATGTCAGGTTGACGGTACTACGTCACTAAGTTCTGTGAGGTACTCATGCAGGCTGCGAAAGGCACGGCCCGGTCTCGAACCGAAGGCTGCTGTTGGCAGTACCAGTTATGCCGCCGTGCGACGCGGCTCTGGCGTCGTTGTGATGGTGGTGGTGGTCGTCGTCTTCCTCGTCGCCTCCGACGAAAGGAATGTTTCTGCTTCAAAATTCAGATGTATTTATGTCTTTCCGAGACGCTTCTATTTCACTGAATCCCAGCACCTAGACACGTGACCCATAATAAGAGACTTTCCCTAGTGGGATGACATTGGTCCGCCTACTAAGGTTACTATCCCTGCACTGAGCGTCGCTAACCTCGACTTGTAATCCCCCTTGCGTTCATGTTATACTGATCCGACGTAACGGCACGCTGCATCTACCAGTGAGCGGATGCTGATGCAGTATTTCACAGCGGGTTTCTCACTACTTCCTATTACTTTTGCTAAAATACAGGGCACTGAAGCTGCAGAACGAACTTTCTTCTTAGTAGGAAGTAGAATGTTTTATAAATCCGGTTAAGACATAAAGCGCAATCAGTCTTTAAAACAGCTTTTCCAAGTTGGACCACATTGTAAGTCGCTTCTGGGCAGGGCTTGGTGCTAAGGCACTGTCTGGCATATTTGAGTGCATTGAAATAAATGAAAGACATCGTGCCACCAAAGCGTCAAGTTTCCCTGGTTTTATGGTTTGGCGGAACTAAATAAAGAACTGAGTTTCATCTAACACCTCTTGTCCATGACGGACATATTCTATCACAGAAACCACAGAACATGAGGGCGCTTCGAGAGGCTCTTCCGGTTTCTCAAGTCTATATCTACTATATGAACGGAGCACATTATAACTCAAGTGTCGAAACTACGTATCTACCTAGCCGTCAGATGTAGATTGCTAGCTCATGTGGATTTGAAGCTATTTCTCGGGCTCACTCTTTCACTTGTTCATTAGCCAATAAACTACGAGCCAAAATGCCAAAAACGCAACAAAAGTAATTTTGTGCTGTCCTTTTCAGTTATAGATGAGTGGCAAAATTTCCGCTAAAGTTTGAGGCTGCAACATAGTTCTAAGAATGACTGCACCTTTGACGTCCTGAAACTGGTCCTTTAAAACGGTGAAATCCACACTCCCAAAAGGTCACACAACATTTGTTTTTATCTCATATATATAAATGACAAATTGGAAATAGCGACATTGGCCACAAGCGGGCATTAAAATAAATTCACTCGTAACAGGCTCAAGGTCGTACCAGACCGGGGCTCGAACTCCGATTATTCGCTTTCCGCAACCGGCTTTTCAACTGCTTGAGCTATCTGCGCTGTGGTAACGGGCTGGTGTTGAGTGGAAGGATACAGGACCACTAATTTATTAATATATTTATTGTTGTTGTTGTGGTCTTCAGTCCTGAGACTGGTTTGATGCAGCTCTCCATGCTACTCTATCCTGTGCAAGCTTCTTCATCTCCCAGTACCTACTGCAACCTACATCCTTCTGAATCTGCTTAGTGTACTCATCTCTCGGTCTCCCTCTACGATTTTTACCCTCCACACTGCCCTCCAATGCTAAATTGGTGATCCCTTGATGCCTCAAAACATGTCCTACCAACCGATCCCTTCCTCTAGTCAAGTTGTGCCACAAACTTCTTTTCTCCCCAATCCTATTCAATACCTCCTCATTAGTTACGTGATCTATCCACCTTATCTTCAGTATTCTTCTGTAGCACCACATTTCGGAAGCTTCTATTCTCTTCTTGTCCAAACTAGTTATCGTCCATGTTTCACTTCCATACATGGCTACACTCCAAACAAATATTTTCAGAAATGACTTCCTGACACTTAAATCTATATTCGATGTTAACAAATTTCTCTTCTTCAGAAACGCTTTCCTTGCCATTGCCAGTCTACATTTTATATCCTCTCTACTTCGACCATCATCAGTTATTTTACTTCCTAAATAGCAAAACTCCTTTACTACTTTAAGTGTCTCATTTCCTAATCTAATTCCCTCAGCATCACCCGATTTAATTTGACTACATTCCATTATCCTCGTTTTGCTTTTGTTGATGTTCATCTTATATCCTCCTTTCAAGACACTGTCCATTCCGTTCAACTGCTCTTCCAAGTCCTTTGCCGTCTCTGACAGAATTACAATGTCATCGGCGAACCTCAAAGTTTTTACTTCATCTCCATGAATTTTAATACCTACTCCAAATTTTTCTTTTGTTTCCTTTACTGCTTGCTCAATATACAGATTGAGTAACATCGGGGAGAGGCTACAACCCTGTCTCACTCCTTTCCCAACCACTGCTTCCCTTTCATGCCCCTCGACTCTTATGACTGCCATCTGGTTTCTGTACAAATTGTAAATAGCCTTTCGCTCCCTGTATTTTACCCCTGCCACCTTTAGAATTTGAAAAAGAGTATTCCAGTCAACATTGTCAAAAGCTTTCTCTAAGTCTACAAATGCTAGAAACGTAGGTTTGCCTTTTCTTAATCTTTCTTCTAAGATAAGTCGTAAGGTCAGTATTGCCTCACGTGTTCCAACATTTCTACGGAATCCAAACTGATCCTCCCCGTGGTCCGCATCTACCAGTTTTTCCATTCGTCTGTAAAGAATTCGCGTTAGTATTTTGCAGCTGTGACTTATTAAACTGATAGTTCGGTAATATTCACATCTGTCAGCACCTGCTTTCTTTGGGATTGGAATTATTATATTCTTCTTGAAGTCTGAGGGTATTTGGCCTGTCTCATACATCTTGCTCACCAGCTGGTAGAGTTTTGTCATGACTGGCTCTCCCAAGGCCGTCAGTAGTTCTAATGGAATGTTGTCTACTCCGGGGGCCTTGTTCCGAAACACTTATTAGAGACACGAAACCAATTTAATGGGACACAGAAAATGGTGCAAACATAATCTGAGCAGCTGCCGCTGAAATTAATTAAATTAATTTCCAACAACAAAGCTGTTGGCAGAAATTAAATAAGATTCATGCATGACTGGATGAAATTTAAAAATATATTTTTTTAAAGAAGAATGAGCCATGCTGCGGTTCGCGTTGGTGCTGTCTGTAGGCTTCCGCCGTCTCTTGGAGGCAAGACGGTATCATTTAGTTGGCATTGTTGCGGTTGTTTGTCTTCTTCTCGTGTTGACTGGCGCCACTCGGTTTTGATAGCGTGTCCTGTCCACTAGCGGCAGCAGCGGCGTTTATCGGTATGTAGTAACCGTTGCGCTATCTTTGGGATCTTTGGGAGGACGTCGTTGTTTTTCCGGGTCGTGTGAGTGCGTGAGCTAGGTTGGGCACTCAGGAGGATCCAGGTTGCGCAGTGCCACAACACTGCGGGACCGCTGGCGGCACACATGGACTGCCGGATGGAAGGGCGGTGGTCCCGAGGGTGAACGACCTCGTCGTAAACCGGATTCAGGAAGCTTTAAGATGAGTGCATTTCCATCCAACTAGAGAAACCTCCACTATTGTAATATTTCGCGATTGTACAGTGACTTGGGTTCGTGTTGCTGCTCACCCTGTCGCCGAGGCGAGGAGCAGCGAGTGGAGTGCTTGGGGAAGGCGGATCTGGCTAGCTTTCCTCACCTTCTTATAACTGTTTACTGCGTTCAAGTTGTTTCAATTTGTTAAGTTCCACAGGCGGTAATTTTTCTTGCGTGGTGGCCTCTAAAGCCCCAGTTTCCTGCCCTGCGGGCTGGTTGGTGATTCTTCTGCTCTGGTGTTAGTGATTCCTTTCCCGTTCAGGCGCTCTAAGCACAGTATTCTGGAAACGTAGAAAACCGTGTCTTGCTTTGGCGTATTGTTCCATCATTCCGTTTGGTTTATCGAACATCAGGTAGCTTCAGCAAGATTATCATTAGTCATTCATTAGACTGCCACTAGTCTGAGTTCCCAACTTCAGAAGTGAATGCAACCCTTGGCTGAAAGTGTTTGGTGCCGGACCTTCTCACAGCTCGATTCCTGGAGCATTATCGTCAGTCGCCCCTTGGTTCTTGTAAGGAATGTGTGTTCTGAAAAGAGATCTGATGGCCAGTAGTTCAGTGTAATTCTCCTTCAGCCCACGCCTTCTGCGGGTATAATCTGCCTCAGTACCCTTAGAGAACTGATGTAATGGTCCTTGTGTTTTATTATTGTATTTATTATTACAATACCTTTTAGTGCCAACATTAAAGGTTGTATATATCTAGTTAATAGTTCTGGTCGCCTTCTGGAATAAATCTAGCAGTCTAGTGTTCAATTGATGTTAAGGGTTGTGTTACAAAGTTTACCAACATCTTATTTCACCCGCGTGGTGATCAGTTGCTTGCTATTTTATTTGCTGTTTTACAGCAGGTTTCTAAACTTCTTGTATTATTGCCGTTACTGGAATGTAAGGCCTTCAGCCGTGATTGTGATCATTTGCTCAAAATTATAATTTGGTATTTGTATTTTAGCAGTAAGCCTTTCAAAACTTTATTTACTGCCTTTCCTGGCGTCTGATGCCTTCTGCTGTGTTTGTGGCGACTTGCTTTTAATATTTTAATACCTTTATTTGTAAGTTGCTGCGAGGTTTAAATAATACTTGATTTATTGCCATTGCCCAGATCACAGTGGCTTGCTTTTAAAACATTATCTGCTGTGATGGTGATTTGATAAATTGTAACTCACTGAAAATACTATTATTCTTACAGTTGTTTATCCTTCATAAATAATTTGTGGTATTTTTATTTATTGTTGAGTCTGGAATTACTGGTTTCATACAAATTGCGTGTAACTGTAAAAGGCAACCAGTAATAACAGATTACGGCCCCGTCCACAATCGTAACCGAATCCTGCCTCCCCTTGACCACCGGGTTTCAAACAATATTAGGTTAAAATATTAATAAGTGCTTAGTACAGAGGTCTAATCATATCACAAGTCTATAAAATTTACATTAAAAGTATGAGAAACATATTGAAAATATTTAACAAGTCATTAACATCAGCCATTCAAGCGAAATAACCTGACAACATGAAATTCAAAGCATGATACAACTGGGAGTGCCAAGCAGTTTCTCTTTCTTCCCTCAAGTGTGGATGGCGATCGCCTCTAGAGAGGTAGACACTGCCGGCTGCTGTGGCCGAGCGGTTCTAGTTGCTCTAGTCCGGAACCACGCTGCTGCTACGGTCGCAGGTTCCAATCCTACCTCGCGCGTGGATGTGTGTGATGCCCTTAGGTTAGTTAGGTTTAACTAGTTCTAAGTCTAGAGGACTGATGACCTCATATGTTATCATAGTGCTTAGAGACATTTGAAGCATTTGAAGGTACACACTCCCAGTAAAGACATTTATCGTACGCGACCTCTTCAGCTGAGCCCACAATATAAACAACAGCTACATCAAGCTGTCCTGTAACGTACTAACAACTCATTAACAATTTGGTTTTACAACACAAACTGGCACTGTAAATACGCTTGACAGGCGAACGTTGCACATAAAGCATTTGATTCCAAAATAAACAACAAATTTTAATTGTAGGTGCCGCAGAACTTAGTTAAACAGCTCTAGCACCACTAAGTTCCTCACAAACATTCACACAAACGTAACGTGAGTGATCATTTAAAGTATTCAAGAATGAAGACGTCTCACCAGGAGTGTGAGTTAGAATGGCCACTGCGTGACAGAACATACTCATGCACACCTTAATCGGAGGCTCGTCGTAATTTCTTCGCAGTCGAAGAGTAAGTTCAGAAACTCTCGATCAAGGAGTACCATCAAGTACGTGTTGCGACGAGTTTGCTAAGAATCAGGAACCAAAGAATTCACCAGCTTGTCCTTTACCCGCTTCTTAAGACTGGCAGATATGAACGCAACCCAGCACAACAGCGGCCAAGGCCTTCTTGCAAACTCAAATGCCGAGAACGAGGCTGGTTCCGTGCATCGCGCCGAGATTTCTTTTCCAAAGAGCAGTCTTCACGGCCCCAACTGACACTCAGTCCAACCGGATCCTCTGCGAAAAAAAAATTACTAGCAACGGTCCAAGGATACTATCGGCCATGGAGTCACTTCACTTACTCCAGTCGCTGTCAAGCATACTGCTCAACTGTCACTTCCAGAGCGCATCCTTTCCGCGACAGCGCTTGAATGCTGGCTCGGAGCCCGGCCTTCGCTGGCGACAAACCGCTCGAGAAGCTATTGCGGCCAGGGAGGCTAATAACGAGCGCGAACTATGTCAAAACGTGCCCGCAAAGCACAATACGGCACAATCTCCCACGGTGTTTGAACAGGTGGAGGCGGGGCGAGCGAACGGTTTTACTGTCCCGGAACCCTGGTTATGCATGACCACTTTGAGTTGGCTTTTTGCGGAGGTGAATCTTGGATCAGGAAACCCACGGGGGCGATAGCCCAACATATCTTTTAATGCCCCACGATGCTTGGAATCGTCGGCCGGAGTGGCCGTGGGGTTCTAGGCGCTACAGTCTGGAGCCGAGCGACCGCTACGGTCGCAGGTTCGAATCCTGCTTCGGGCATGGATGTGTGTGATGTTCTTAGGTTAGTTAGGTTTAATTAGTTCTAAGTTCTAGGCAACTGATTACATCAGAAGCTAAGTCGCATAGTGCTCAGAGCCCTTTGAACCATTTTCCTTGGAATCATCTTAGTGGTGGCCTGACCTCTTTTACTAAGAGCCTAGAAATTTTCAAAAATACCGTGCTACCCACCGGACGCCCGATGACATCTAGCGACCTCTCTTCTATTGGCCATCTGAATGCTCTTCTTTGTGGTCTCCCAATTTTTCTATATGCTAACGGGATTACTGTCTGCGGAAACAAAATCATTGACCCCCCAAGTTCGAAAGGAGAGAATGTACTGTGTAGGCAAACATCAATCTGGCAGAAGTCGTCTTGTGAGCTTCACGCTCAACGGTGTTGAATGCAAAATTTAACCAACTGATTTACTGATCCCACTTGGTCTGTGACTGAGTGGAAGATAGTAAATACTGACATTGCACTTCGGTTCACTTGATCGGCAAAAAATGTTTGGAAATAACAGGAGGTGATGGTTACATGAGATATTCCATTACCAAAACAGAATATTTAAATTCTTTAGATTCAGATGCCAGTGCGTTAGCGGTCACTAATACTCTGAACGGGCCTAACACAGCAAATACCCGAAACAAAAGCTCAGTCATAGTTCCAGAGGTTTCGGAGTAGCTCGGAATTTGTAACACAAAAATAGAAAAGGTGTTAATTATTACGAAGAAGTATTTACTCTCCTGGAAATGGAAAAAAGAACACATTGACACCGGTGTCTCAGACCCACCATACTTGCTCCGGACACTGCAAGAGGGCTGTACAAGCAATGATCACACGCATGGCACAGCCGACACACCAGGAACCGCGGTGTTGGCCGTCGAATGGCGCTAGCTGCGCAGCATTTATGCACCGCCGCCGTCAGTGTCAGCCAATTTGCCGTGGCATGCGGAGCTCCATCGCAGTCTTTAACACTGGTAGCATGCCGCGACAGCGTGGACGTGAACCGTATGTGCAGTTGACGGACTTTGAGCGAGGGCGTATAGTGGGCATGCGGGAGGCCGAGCGGACGTACCGCCGACTTGCTCAATACGTGGGGCGTGAGGTCTCCACAGTACATCGATGTTGTCGCCAGTGGTCGGCGGAAGGTGTACGTGCCCGTCGACCTGGGACCGGACCGCAGCGACGCACGGATGCACGCCATGACCGTAGGATCCTACGCAGTGCCCTAGGGGACCGCACCGCAACTTCCCAGCAAATTAGG
The DNA here is from genome assembly GCF_023897955.1 of Schistocerca gregaria. Lineage (NCBI taxonomy): Eukaryota > Metazoa > Arthropoda > Insecta > Orthoptera > Acrididae > Schistocerca > Schistocerca gregaria. The sequence continues at coordinate 932,240,054 of NC_064920.1, read as the reverse complement.
GACACTGTTGCTCCTGGGGTATCGGCGAGGACCATTCGCAACGGTCTCCGTGAAGCTGGGCTACGGTCCCGCACACCGTTAGGCCGTCTTCCGCTCACGCCCCAACATCGTGCAGCCCGCCTCCAGTGGTGTCGCGACAGCCGTGAATGGAGGGACGAATGGAGTCGTGTCGTCTTCAGCGATGAGAGTCGCTTCTGCCTTGGTGCCAATGATGGTCGTATGCGTGTTTGGCGCCGTGCAGATGAGCGCCACAAGCAGGACTGAATACGACCGAGGCCCACACGGCCAACACCCGGTATCATGGTGTGGGGAGCGATCTCCTACACTGGCCGTACACCTCTGGTGATCTTCGAGCGGACACTGAATAGTGCACGGTACATCCAAACCGTCATCGAACCCATCGTTCTTCCATTGCTAGACCGGCAAGGGAACTTGCCGTTCCAACAGGACAATGCACGTCCGCATGTACCTGTGCTACCCAACGTGCTCTAGAAGGTGTAAGTCAACTACCCTGGCCAGCAAGATCTCCGGATCTGTCCCCCATTGAGCATGTTTGGGACTGGATGAAGCGTCGTCTCACGCGGTCTGCACGTCCAGCACGAACGCTGATCCAACTGAGGCGCCAGGTGGAAATGGCGTGGCAAGCCGTTCCACAGGACTACATCCAGCATCTCTACGATCGTCTTCATGGGAGAATAGCAGCCTACATTGCTGCGAAAGGTGGATATACACTGTACTAGTGCCGACATTGTGCATGCTCTATTGCCTGTGTCTATGTGCCTGTGGTTCTGTCAGTGTGATCATGTGATGTATCTGACCCCAGGAATGTGTCAATAAAGTTTCCCCTTCCTGGGACAATGAATTCACGGTGTTCTTATTTCAATTTCCAGGAGTGTACTTCCTTGCCTATTGCGTGACCATGATAATCGACAAAAGTTTCATCCATAGGCTTATCCTATCGGCTTGAATCTAGTTCCCCTATACGCAGTGTTCTGATTGAGTTTAACCTCACAACATTTTTGGCTGTGGCCAACTCACTTTTAGACGTCTCCGTTTATGTCGGGATAGGCTAGGTGTTGCTTTCACTTCGTGATGGCCTTATATACACTCAAAAGATCGTCACCCAAGGACTTAAACGTACTGGAATATGGCAAGAACAAACTCTTTGGGAAGACACAACTTGTCTTTACTGTCGTAAGGAGTACGAAAACGAAGAATTCACTTCTGAATGGAATATCCCGGAACCTCTCCACCTTCACACCGCTGGCTGCTCTATCGGAGCTACCTGAACGTCATCCTGTTGCTTACCCATGTTTCCAAACAACACCGGATCTCCTCTAACACTGCTCCAACTCTAACATATCCCTCGTTAAACTTCCTAGATTAGCCCGAATCATCTTCAGAAAACATCCGACTTATGGTATCGTCCACTACCTGATCCGTCCTGTTAATATGCCGCACCTGAAAACAGAACCCCGAAATTTTTACCGCCCAATTGCCTAGACATCCAGTCTTACTAGGTCGGGCCAGAAATCCAAAATTTCTTGTTATCGAGCTTGAGTTGAAACTTAATTGTTGTTATAACGGCTTTGGGCTCAAATTTTGCACTATTGTATCATCGGCATTTTACCCTTGATGTTGGATCAGTATAAATGTTATTAATTACGAGTAACTCTTGTAATGGGTACCCTTCAACAAAGTACATTTAAAAGCTTCGGACAATATGTTTTCTCAAAACTGTTTAGTAAGAACTGTTTGCTAACAAATTTATTTCAAAGGATGTTTTAATTCATGTTGGCCCTGTACCTTACCACTGCTTAATACTCTTTGTCCAGAAATCGTGTATGTCGCACGGCTTCGTAGGAACTGTTAAGGAGTCGTAAGGTGCCGGGCTAACGTGACTTCAGACATCCTTTGAAATTATTTTTTTTAACAAGCAATTATTACTCAACTGTTACTGGAAAGCGTATTGTCCGCCCCCTTTATTTTGTTAAAGGTTATCCATTACAAGGCCTAGACTCAATAATATTTACACTGATCCAACATCAAGGGTAAAAAACCGGTTTTACAGCAGTGCCAAATTTGAGCCCAAAGTTAAGTTTCAACTCGAGCTCGATAGCTGATTGTGATAATGCCCAAGGCTATTTCAAAATGCATGCAGTAACCTTTAAATTACAATTAGGCCGCGCTATCACTCTAGGTGCGGCCTAATCGTTTTCCAGCACATCTCTGTGCCCCGCTCGCTATCTTCCTCGCACTGTTGCTAACTCAAGACTCTTCGTTTCCCGAGCCACGCCGCGTTGCAGACCACCTTGCACCACAAGCCTCTCTGGCAACGAGGTTCTATACAACCACCGATTACAACAGAGACGCAGTAACGCGAAAAGATATTAAACTTTGTGGAAGATTTTGACGCCCGGCACACAGGAATTTGAAGCGTCCGTTTGGAGAATGAAGTCTTCCTCAAAAATTTATATGGCCAAAACCGGCGCACTGCCTAACGCCACCTTAGGGGCGTCGAAGGATGCCTGCTGAGATTCGTCACAAACAAGTTTCCATCCCTTCCATCACAGTTGATTAAGGAGAGCCGCAAGCTGTGCGAAACAGTGCAAGAATTTTCGGAGAATGCTGGTCATCCCGACGAATCTAGCCAAGTGTTTCTTATTCTTGGGCACCGGAAACTGATGTATGGCGCTGGTGCGCTCTTGGCAGAGACAGTGTGACGGACGAAGTAAATTTCCTTCTTCGCTAGGTTAACCATCGATGGCTTACTGTTAATTCCGGATCCCGCAGTCGCCGTAACACCTGGTCTTCAAAAGTCTCACTACAAGAAACGACATCATCTAGATAGTTGTATACGCTCTTGAACTTTAAGTCGCACCAAACAGAATCTAAAAGACGTTACGACACTGCAGCTCCCAAGATCAAACCTAAAGGGACACGGTTCTATTTAAACAAATTCTAATCTGCGCAGAACGCTGTCAAATTCTTGGACTCGTCTTCTAACGATATCTCATGTACGCCCGATACAGATCCACGACTGAAAAACGCTGTGCACACGAAAACCAGATAAAGCAATCACGTAAAGGAGGAAGTGATTCTAAAATACAGTTTTCATTCAGCTGATGGTAGTCAACCACCAGACGGTGCTCCTGACATCTGGCCTCTGCCAATAAAAATTGCCTCGCGGGGTAACCTCGCAGTCTGAGGCGTCCATTCAGGGTCCGCGCGGCTTCCCCCGTCTGAGGTTCGAGTCCTTCCTCGGGCACGCGCGCGCGGGTGTGTGTGTGTGTGTGTGTGTGTGTGTGTGTGTGTGTGTGTGTCATCCATAGCGCAGGTTAGTTTAAGTTAGATTAAATAGTTTGTAAGTTTAGGGACCGATAGTTTCAGCAGTTTAGTCCCACAAGACCTTACCACAAATTTCCAATTTCTAATTTCCACTAAAAATTTCAGAGGAACATTGGGAGGGACAAAGATGGACGAATTACAACGTCGGTCAGTTGCTGATCTATTATCTTGCGAACTTCTTTCATTTTAGGAGGTGTTAATTGATAAGGCTACATGTCATCTGAAAGGAGCATTACATTTTATTCGTGGCAAGTAGCCATCCGTCAACAACTCCGGATACTGATCTCAAACCTGTGGCAGAGCCCCAGTCGGCTCCGTCTAAATGTTAAAGTTCAAAAGGAGCCCAATTTTCTTCAACTGCACACATTCCTCGGCGATGCTTTAGATCACGTAAAGGGAATTTCTTCCCAGGACAGAGTTTTTAACATAATTCCACACACATCCGAAGCGCCTAAAAAAATTACAACCTTACAATACATTGATACTGATACCATTTACTATAATAAATTCAATTGCCCACGGCCATTGTTGAACATTTAAATACTGAACCACTTTCCCTGAACCTGAGATTACGCAGCCGTTGACACTCCGACATTTAGCCTGAGACTTCTGAAGCTTAGGAAACTCGCAAATTTGAGCAAATCTACGATGTCAGGATTCACTGATCATCTCCAACGCAATTGACAAGATGCTTTAGCTGCACTTGAAAGTGAAATACTTGCGCGCGTGTGGGAACACTCACCTGCATGTTGGCCTGCGAGCTGTCCAGGGACAGCCACAAACAGAGAAATTGCCCCGTACCGCGCCTACGACGTCTTCATTGACAACAATAATCCACCCACTAGGCACATATTTCTGCACGGCGCGATTTACAGTGCGTTTAAGCTTCGTGCACAATTTCTTCACGTGTGTCATATTGTAAGTAAAAGCTCCGCATTCATTGTTTAAACAAGATGCTCATCTGACAAAATGAAGTCAGACATGCTCTTAAATGTAGAGGATGAGTTCAGTATCCGCTTAATGTTCGACATGCGATTATTAGAGGGCACTTTATTGCCTATAATACAACATACAGTCACCATGATCTTTGTTTTACAATTGCCATTTCCATCTTTGGCCTAAATAAAAAGGTACTCATCAGCATTCACCTTCTTCTTTCTTCTGGTTGACAAAACAAATGGCATATTCGGAACAAGAGTACCATATGGGACATTTGCTAGTATTCCTGCTGTGTTAGCTATACTCCACGTCTTCTAGGCCAAAATATTAGCATCTGGAAATGATTCAAGGCCACCATAGTCTGCATGATTGCCCCAAACAACAACCAAGGTAAGCCATGTTGAGCCTCCAAACACAGCTTGTTCATCACAAGTGAAATTGAGACGGAATCCACGAAAAACTCTTGGTCCTTGGTCATTTGTCAAAGGAAAAAGGAATTCTGATTCGAATCATAATTCTAAAAAGTAACAACAGGAGTAAGTGCACACACATAAAAGATATGCCCTTTCAAAATCCAGTGATTTCGTCTAAAATAATAGATTTGTATGCTGTATATTAGATAGAATTCATCGCAATTTTCGGTCATCATTCAGGTAGAAACTGCGTTCCGCTGAAGTGAAATGAACCTTCTGGAAACCTGCTGTGTACTGAAAATTCTTGATATTGTACAGTAGGTCCGGCCACGGCGTGCCAAATTTCATGCGAGCCAGGTGTTCTGGCTGCACACGGGGTGAGGCTCCGCCGGTCTCCGCTTTGCTCGGTCGTTCTCGGAAATATCCACTACAGAACGATATTTCATTTGGAATTTCGATGGGGCATTGTAAAGTCGGAACGAGTCTCTTCAGTTTGCAGAATCGTGGCGACCGCGCTGTTATCCCTTCGCTATTTGTTCCTAGTACGCACAACATTCACAGGTCCAGTGGCCGTTTACACAAAAAGAGGCAGTGAAACAATCTCTCGTTGAAAGCCTTTAAAATGAATGCAGTTGGTCAAGCAATGAGTACTGCAAATGTACTCCGAAACGACATTACACTGGCATACAGAAAGAATTTAGACATTTAACACAGAAAGGAAGAGTGAAAAATTAGAGTGTCGACAGACAGGTTTCATTGTTCTGTTTATCAAGCAGCCGTTTGTGCTAACTTTGCAGGTATGTAGCAAGTGAAGAAATTGGTGATACAAATAGTAACATTTCCAGCAAGTCTCACAAATTATTCCACTTTCAGATGTAACAGTTTTCGATAGAACTGAATGAAGAATATGGAGACTTGTGTTGCACTGCAAAATATGTTGGTTAAGTCAAGGGGCTTGCCTGGAGCGATTATTCGATTTAAAAGCCACTATTGTTGAATTGATGAGGGAAGAAAGAAAAATATAGCACCCTAAGTGGATTGCAGACTTCGTATTCTAAGTGGACTTGACGGCGCACTGGACATGGCCCCCTGCAGGGTAGTAAATGACTTCTTTCTTCTTTAATGAGGTGTGCTTAAAAGGCAAATCACGTTGGAGAATTGTACATCCTGAAAAGCACGGTCCACTTGCCTAAGCTCACCGGCGTTAAATGAAACACGATTTTTGAAGATTTCATAATGGCCTTGAAAGAATTACAAGGTTTGTTTCGTAATTGTCCTGAGGGTACAGCCAGTCTTACATCTTGTTTCTAGGCCGTTTGAGTTGAAGTGCCGCTGTGCGTGTGTGGTTGTAACTCACTGACCTGCAATGTAATTCTTGTTTTAGTGACAAATACATTATGTTAAAACTGTCCACGATGTTTGCATTGTTTTCCACAGGTGCAGTTTCTGCGTCTCCATATGAGGATGCAAGAATGTTACAATATTTCGATCAACATATGTCTATAGAAGACCATTTCTGAATTATGAAAATACGTGAGCCATGATTACGTGGTATCTTGAGTGCGAAAATTTGTGAAATTGTCTGTGTCTTTCTGTGGCCCTTGTGCCAGATAATATACAATGAAGGGCCAACGAAACTAATATAGGCATGCGTATTCAAATACAGAGATATGTAAACAGGCAGAATACGGCGATGCGGTCGGCATCACCTATATAATACAACAAGTGTCCGTCGCAGTTATTAGATCAGTTACTGCTGCTACGATGGCAGTGAGTTTGAAGTTGTTATTGTCAGCGCACGAGCGATGGGACACAGCATTTCCGAGGTAGAGATGAAGTGGTGAATTTCCCATACGACCATTTCACTAGTCTACCATGAATATCAGGAATCCGGTAAAACATCAAATCCCCGACATCGCTGTGACCAGAAAAAGATCCTGAATGAATGGGGCCAACGATGAATGAAGAGAACGTTCACAGCTTCTCCTGTATGCTTTTTCTTTAATCTGCAACCCTTCATCTGTTATATACTTCTCTTCCTCTGGCCACTCAAATTTTTGTCCATATTAATTGCTTCTGTACCGTTGTTACATGATTCTGTTAGAGTTGATTACTCACAGTGAAGTAATGAGGAATTTGATAAATTTCGATAAGACTGGAATTTCTTAGATTCCATATATTCATTAGTAGACATGTTACGAGGGTTTTAGAAAGTATTGCACCGCAGTTTTGTTTTCTCAGCCGAAAACTATACTACGAATACGAAACGTTACGTATGTATTATTTGAAGTCTGCTGACTGCACGCCACGTTTCTGTCACTTCCGACAGATAGCGTAGCTGCAGGACAGTTTGAAAATGGCGTCCATAGGTGATGTACATTACAAGCAACATGCCGTCATTGACTTTCTCAATGCAGAGAAAGAAACTGTGAGGAATATTCACAAACGATTGCGCAAAGTCTATGGGGAATCTGCTGTCGACAGGAGTACAGTTAGTATCTGGACACGAAGAGTGAGGTCATCAGAAGGCGGTTCGGCGGAGCTCCACGATTTGCCGTGGTAGGGGAGACCATCCTCGCTTGTCACACCTGACAACCCTGACCTCGATCCCTCGGACTTCATCTTTTTTACGCCATTAAAGTATGCCATTCGTGGAAGACGTTTTGAGGGCAAGAACTGGTACCGACAGGGCATACACGCCCTTGATTCGCGCAAAAGAAACACCATAACAAGGGTTAGGGATTCCGCGAGGAAACAGGGTGTGTAGATAAAACCCCATTCTTTCGTGTATGTAGTTTTCATTATGTTCAAGAAAGCATTGTTGAAGAAAAAAATTACGTGCTTTTGTTTCTGGGCAATCCTCGTATTATTATTATTATAATTATTATTAGTGTTAATAATTATTGTTATTATCATTATTATGTGTAGTCTATGTACAGTTGTCAGTAACCTGTTTGTATGTTGGCAGCGCTATAGACAGTGTTAATACCGCTGGCAGCGCTCTGCACTCTTGGCAAGAGATTCTGTGGTTGGAGGGACTTGCAGTTAGCGAGTGGATAGGGAAGTCTATGGACATATTATTCTTAGTGGAAACTCTGTGCTGGTACGACATGCATTGTAAAGTGAGATGAAATAATATGTTAATAAGAAAACTCACAAGGAAATGTATGAGGTTGGATGCATGGTTGATATTGTTTGGGCAAGGGAATTATTGACAACTATATAATTTTAGGAATTGGATGTCAGACGAATAAGGCAACATTTTTTAAAAATATTGCTTGCTCTTCAATAAAATATTTCTTTTTGCTAACCATATGCTTCATAGTAGTTAGAGTTTATAGTAGTTAGAATCTTTTTATTTAGCTGATTGTTGTTGCTATTTGCTGTAATTGCTATAGTTAGTGTTATGAACATTTTCTCTGAGGTAAGTAACTTACGAAAAAGAATGGGGTTTCCACTATCGGGATTCGTGACTGAAATGAGTTGGAAGTAGTTTCATATTTCTTTAATTACATACTTTTTGGGATTGTAGAATTGTTAGCATATCTTGTAATTGAGGACCATTCTTTTGTCTTAATTACTGGAAGTCATGTTGCCAATGCATAACAATCGGGCTGCATTAGGCTTGAATATTGTGGTTAATAAATAAATAGATTAAGTTTGAGTTGTCTTTGTCAGGAAAAATTCTTTAGATCAGTGTTTAATAAAAATAATTAAGGAGCTGGTTCCACTGTACAAATAGTAATTTTTACTCACTGAGGAAATCTGGACAGGTATAAGTCCTGACGTTTCCAGGCAAAGTAAACCCATGAAATAATTTGGTTTTTTGTTGTGGTCCTCAGTCCAGAAATGGGTTTTATGCAGCTCTCTATGCTACTCCATCCTGTACAAACTTCTTCATCTCCGAGTAACTACAGCAACCTACATTCTTCTGAATCTGCTCAGGGTATTCATCTCTTGGTCTCGGTCTACAATTTTTACCCTCTATACTTCCCTCCAGTACTAAATCGCTTGATGCCACAGAACATTTCCTACCAAATAATGGTTTTTTGCCACAAATTCCTCTATTCCCCAATTCTATTCAGTACCTCGTCATTAGTTACATGATCCACCCATCTAAACTTTAGCGTTCTTGTGTAACACCACATTTCGAAAGCTTCCATTCTATTTTTAACTAAACTATTTGTTGTCCATGTTTCACTTCCACACATGGCTACACTCCACACAAATTCTTTCAGAAAAGACATCCTGACACTTAAATGAATTAGGGTATAAGAAACAGATAAGAACAGACATAGAGGACAATACTCGCTAAACACACCTGTTAGATTCCAAAATTATCTTTCATTTCAAGAAGAAATTTTTGAGAATGCAGCTCTGGAACACAGCATTGCATGGAAGTGAATCATGCGTTGCAGGAAACCTGTAAATGTGTGAATTAAAGTGCCTGAGATGTGAGGCTACAAACGGATGCTGGAAACATTGTGGTTCAAAAACATCATAAGGTTCTCAGGATAATCAACGAAAGAAGGAACGTATGCAAAGCAATGACTAAAAAAAGAGACTGGATGATAAGATTTGTGTTAAGGTGACAAGGAGTAACTTTCTTGGTAATGAGGGAGCCGCCGAATGCATAAATTGTAGAGGATGGCAGGGACGAGGTAGTCTAGTGTTAGCCTAACATGAAGACGTTGGTACAAGAGTAGTCGCCTAAAGCAAGTCTGAAGATCTGCGACCCGTTAAAAAACATCGACCTCGCTAAATCAGGAAATTATACACGGTAGACGATTCCTATGTTATCTGGAGAACGGAGGTCATTGGTCAGTTGGATGTTACGGACATTACTGGTTTTGAAAATATGAGATGTTCAGGATTTTCAAGGAAAGTAAAATATATAAACAGAGGTTTATGTATCTTTTATCTTTAGCGTAATACAAACTGCGATGAGTGTTTGTGACATGTGAGAATTGTGTACCGGACTGGTACTTGAACCCTGATATTCCCCATTTGCGGGGATTCCACGGTCAGCAAGCTCATGGACAAATTGAAAGCTGGAACATATGACTGATTTATCCGCGTGCACTCCAAACTTAAATGTTCAAGAAGTAAGCGCATGCTCTGGGCTCATTATGTGTTTATAAATACAATAACACAGATATCAAATCCTTTCTCTACACACTATTTTCTTATTTCACTGCCTCTTTACGAGCAGAAAATTATTTTCAAACAGACACATTTAAAAGTTTTCTTCTGCATTCCGTGAGTAAAATAGAATCATAGGAAATCAAGAGTCTACATTCCGTCGTTCTGATACAGTTGGAAATAGTTTAACTCGTATTATGTAGGCCTACTTCCCGAAGCCTCCACATCGCTTTCGACTATTTGCAGTATCAATACGAAAAGAGTAAAATTTATGGAAGCAAACGTTTCATATGACAGGTAATACAAAATGCGAAAGAGGCATATGGGACGACGCTGAACACAGTGAGTTTGTAGCTGTCCATAACATACATAAACTATAGAAGTCAACAGCGTCACAGAATTTAAAGCAATATGGATCACAATAACTGTAGCACTTGTTCTATAAACTGCTTCTGTATGCTCTTAATTGCTCCTGACGTGAACACTCAGGCCTGTTTGTCGCAGTAAATAAATTTAGTTGACATAAAAGTTTTCTATCTTACCGCGACATAATACAAAAAACTTTACTGGAGAAACCAACGATTTGGGCAAGTTTACGGTGGCCTTCTTCTGAGTGTACTGATGTGCTTTAGCTGTGAAATGTCGCTCATATTTTGTCACTGCGCTCACTGAGTATGACGATACGTTATAATTTTGAAAGGTCGTAGTTGTGATGCAAAATAACAAAGCCCCATATCTTTCACCGTAGAAACCTGTTATAATTAAGTTCACGCTCCTTTCACCTCAAGTGACCAAGCACAACTATGACCTTTAAAAATTATAAAGTAGCTTCATGCTCAGTGAGTGACAGTTATAAAATAAAAGCGAAATTTCGTAGATAAAGCACATCAATAGTCCCAGAAGAAGGCCATTGTAACTCAGGCCGAATCGTTGGTTTCTCCAGTCAAGTTTTTTACATTATGACGTGGTACGACACTCAGAAATTTTTTTGTCAACTGACGCTGCCCCCGGAAGCCCACGCAATTGTAAATAAATTCAATTAAATATTATCTTCAACTAATTGTTTTGAGGTACTAATAGAAAGTTATTCCAGGTTTGCTACTTATAGTGAGAAAATTTACTCTTCACTGGAGGTATAAATAAATGAATGAAAGTTAGAAACGTACTGTGAACATAATGACCGTTAGAAATAATACGCTAGGTATGTTACAAGCAATAACAAGCATTGGGAAGACGTACGGTCATCTGCAATTACAATGGCGTTAAAGCTTTATACAACAACTTCCGGCAAGTCATTATAGCACAGCAAGAAACAGAAACGCCTATTTGCGATCTTTGAGGGACATCCAAGTTCAGTGCCACAGATCTCCTTTCGGCTGATCGATCGACTTTGTCTTTCCACTTCTGAGAAGCTTACACACTAATTCCATTATTATTTAATTTATTTATCAATATGTCATGATTCATATAATCAAGCTCCCTTAAATCTTAGGAGAAACGTCATGGTCACAGTTTTGTTTTTTTATGCTTTGCACCATCCCGTAAAGTAAGAATCTGTTGATTGGTTAGCAAGCACTATTACAAATGCTAAATAAAGAATCTGTCCTTACGTTGTATTCAGAAAAATAGCAACTCATTTGTAGCAGATCAGTAATTTCTGTAAGCACAGATAATAATCATAGTAAAGCATAGTTTTAAATTCAGAGGTTCTTCTCAATTTTTGTGTGGAGGCACTAAATTTCTGTTTGTATTGTGTTACCTGTAACCCAAGTAACAACGAACAGAATAAATGTACATTGCTCGAATATTAACTGTCTTGCTTGGAATCGTATCACACCTATATGAATCTGTATCATTCAGAGACTAATTCAGAACTAAAACTTACTTTCCGGTTATCTCTAGCTGCCATATCCATATGCTTCCTCGAACCCCTTTCTTTAGAAAATCTGTGTGCTTGATGTTTTGAAGAAATTTTTTATTCAGTTCACCCACACTAAACGGGAAGAGATTACAGAACATTTTGCTAATTTCAGTAACGTCAGTAACACTTTTGTTCTCGAGCTATGTGTTACAACTACATCCCACATTCCTTTCATTTTATTTGAAGATTTACTTACTTTACCTTTAAAAATCATTAATAACTTTACTTTAAATCTTATGTTATGGATAATGTGCTACTACAGACTTTCTTTTAAGTGAGATTCTGATGCCACTCAGATGGCCTACTGACATTAACATGGAGATTGCGAGCATAATTTTGAGTACATCATTTTTAGTATTCTAGGGAATCGCTCATGAAATTCAAATACAACAGCTATATTTTGAGCACAACAGAACTATCGCAAACAAAATAATAGATTTGAAAACATTTTTGTGTAAGAACTGAAATGTTTTCAATACTCCGAAAACTCACATTCATAGAATCAAATCTACTGTCGACGGATAATAGCAGCATGTTCCCACTTGTCAAAACCACCACTATTTTTCCAGAGAACAGTGTTCAGTTTAAGCCCTCTCTTTCAACATGAGTCTCGCTTTCTCAGTACGTGAGTGCGTAAGGAAGCAATAAGTTCAGTTTGGTGTAGTGTAGTTCTCTAATTGATATAGGGCTATGATGGTGATCCTCATTACACAAGCAACAGTATAAAAAACACACACACACACACACACAGAGAGAGAGAGAGAGAGAGAGAGAGAGAGAGAGAGAGAGAGAGAGAGAGGAAGAGAGGATGAGAGGCGGAGATGTGACCGTTTAACCCTGTCAGTTCATACATTTTCAGGCTAGGTTAACATAAAAACTGAGAAAAGTTTATAGGTGGATTTAATGTTTCACTCAATGCTTAGACCTTTCGTAAAACTGTTAGAAAACTATTTTTAGCGATGTTTTTCAACTCACACATCATATCTGCTTGAATGTCGGTTATGTAGTCAAAGCACTGACGCTTCATGTGAATTACTATGTCGTTTATTTGTAGGTTGATATTGATAACACCAAATCTCGTCACACCTGGTGATTTTTCCCGTAAGAGGGGGATCCCCATTTTGCTCTTTAACCAAGTCGCCTTAGATGTCCGCGAATCTTTGTTTTTTGTTCGGAAGAGAATTTGTGCATGACAAATTTTTCTCACCTCCAAAACATTCCGGGAAATATCTTGAAGACGTGATGGAGAAATTGCTCCATTTCAGTTGCTGATACAGCTACTTTTTATGACTGTTTTCTCAAGCTGCTATCGGAATTACTGTGCTGACATCGCTTATAAGCGAAGAATACAATCAGTCACGGGATTTTTTTTTGACATATCGTGTAAGTACTGTCTCTTTTTTATTTGGTTTGTTCAACATTTAGTATATTCTACAGCATTTATTGTTCAGTGCTGTAGGTCCTAGTTGATAATCAGCACAGTTCCATTACGAATTGTTCTACAGCCCTGTAACTGCAAGTTAATATCTTTCGCACTGCAGCCAACGAAAAGTAGTGTGCTACTATAGACGGATAATTAACTGAAACTGTTCACCTCCTTAGCTTAGTGGTCAGCGCATCTGGCTACCACACTGTGGGCCTGGTTTCGATTCCCGAACGGCTCGGAGATTGTCTCCGCTTGGGGCTGGGTGTTTTCGTCATCATCATCTCATTATCGTCGCCTCGCAGATCCACCAATGTGGCGTCGTATGAAAAAACTTGCAACTGCAGCCGAACTTCTCAAGGAGGGAAATACTGGCTATCAACAAATGTCATGCGATCACTTCATTTTTTCTAACTGAAACTGCGAAAGAAATGATAGGAAAGTGAATCTGTTCGAGAAAGTGTGATTCTGACCTGCTATTGAAAAATTTGTAACCTGTGTAAAAACAGATTTAATTTTAGTGAAGCATAACCTTGGAAATATGGTGAGATATCAAGTACTAGATCCGTGGTGAAAATTACTAGAGTAAGAAATGGTCAAATAGGTGGATGCTACAGATGCAATGCATACAGGAATTCACCATTAGTTCTAGCCTCCTGAGTTATCACTTCTCGTCTACTTATCAAAACTTTTAGGGGGTGTGGAGCCGACTGGTAATGTGAGCCACTCAAAGCAAAGGTAAGTTACAGGTGTTATTTATTTCATGAGAGCATGCATCTCTGCTGTATAGGTTCATATTATAGATGTAAAATAGACACATTCTAATTTTCTGGGATGGGCTGCTGAGGAAGATGTCGTCATCAGGAACAACAGAACTGTCGTTCTACTTCCCTTATTCTTGTGCGCAGGTTACAGCATTTAAACAGGGAAAAAGGTAGGTCGAAGTTAGATACAATGTGAAATAGTGAACTGTAGTAGCAGTAAGAATAGAACTTTTGGTGAAGTGACTGCAGCAACTCAAATAAGTATAAAGTAGAGTAATCTAGATAATAATTTCTGAAACAGGAATGGAAGGTTAGTTGCTACGAAAAGCCACATTTTTACAGTTTTATATAACATCTAGCTCGGTAGATGATGAAGAGATTGAAAGAATACATGGTTGGACAAAGGAAATCAGTCAAATATACAAGGTATTCGGAAGTAGGAAGAAGAAGAAAAGTCAAAAGATTAGCAGATCATGAACGGGCGGGGGAGGGGGGGGGGTACGAATAAAAGAGGAAGCTGTCTTGCATAATTTAATCATCGCTAACTCTTGATTTAATAATCATGGAAAAAGGCTGTATACTTGGAAGTGATCTGGGAACGCTGCACGGTTTCAGACTGATAATACACTCCTGGAAATTGAAATAAGAACACCGTGAATTCATTGTCACAGGAAGGGGAAACTTTATTCACACATTCCTGGGGTCAGATAAATCACATGATCACACTGATAGAACCACAGGCACATAGACACAGGCAATAGAGCATGCACAATGTCGGCACTAGTACAGTGTATATCCACCTTTCGCAGCAATGCAGGCTGCTATTCTCCCATGGAGACGATCGTAGAGATGCTGGATGTAGTCCTGTGGAACGGCTTGCCATGCCATTTCCACCTGGCACCTCAGTTGGACCAGCGTTCGTGCTGGACCTACAGACCGCGTAAGACGACGCTTCATCCAGTCCCAAACATGCTCAATGGGGGACAGATCCGGAGATCTTGCTGGCCAGGGTAGTTGACTTACACCTTCAAGAGCACGTTGGGTGGCAGGGGATACATGCGGACGTGCATTGTCCTGTTGGAACAGCAAGTTCCCTTGCCGGTCTAGGAATGGTAGAACGATGGGTTCGATGACGGTTTGGATGTACCGTGCACTATTCAGTGTCCGCTCGACGATCAACAGAGGTGTACGGCCAGTGTAGGAGATCGCTCCCCACACCATGATGCCGGGTGTCGGCCCTGTGTGCCTCGGTCGTATGCAGTCCTGATTGTGGCGCTCACCTGCACGGCGCCAAACACGCATACGACCATCATTGGCACCAAGGCAGAAGCGACTCTCAACGCTGAAGCCGACACGTCTCCATTCGTCCCTCCATTCACGCCTGTCGGGACACCACTGGAGGCGGGCTGCACGATGTTGGGGCGTGAGCGGAAGACGGCCTAACGGTGTGCGGGACCGTATCCCAGCTTCATGGAGACGGTAGCGAATGGTCCTCGCCGATACCCCAGGAGCAACAGTGTCCCTAATTTGCTGGGAAGTGGCGGTGCGGTCCACTACGGCACTGCGTAGGATCCTACGGTCTTGGCGTGCATCCGTGCGTCGCTGCGGTCTGGTCCCAGGTCGACGGGCACGTGCACCTTCCGCCGACCACTGGCGACATCATCGATGTACTGTGGAGACCTCACGCCCCACGTGTTGAGCAATTCGGCGGTACGTCCATCCGGCCTCCCGCATGCCCACTATACGCCCTCGCTTAAAGTCCGTCAACTGCACTTACGGTTCACGTCCACGCTGTCGCGGCATGCTACCAGTGTTAAAGACTGCGATGGAGCTCCATATGCCACGGCAAACTGGCTGACACTGACGGCGGCGGTGCACAAATACTGCGCAGCTAGCGCCATTCGACGGCCAACACCGCGGTTCCTGGTGTGTCCGCTGTGCCGTGCGTGTGATCATTGCTTGTACAGCCCTCTCGCAGTGTCCGGAGCAAGTATGGTGGGTCTGACACACCGGTGTCAATGTGTTCTTTTTTCCATTTCCAGGAGTGTATACTCGTAATGGTAAAACAAAGATTTTGAAATCGTTATTTTAACTAAAACTTGTTTCCAGGGTTATATGTGGCCTCTGACCGCGATTTCTTTGTTATGAATTACAGAGAGAAACTGAAGAAATTGCGAAAATGTAAGAACCCGGTAAGATGGGGCCTGGATAAACTGAAGGTATTAGATATTGTTGAGAGATTCAGAAGAGGAATAGGGCAACATTATACCGAAATGGGTGGAAGAAATAAAGTAGAAGACGAACATATAGCTTTGAAATTGAAATGGGACAGGCAGCAGAAAATGACCTAGCTAAAAAGGCAAGTATTTGTAAAAATTCCTGAATAATACAGAAGATATTAAATTTTACTGACGAGGGAGAAAACATAAAAGTACAACACATAAAGCAGGCAAAATTAAGTACACACGCATAAGACAAACGAGATCGAGAGAAAGTGCAAGAAATCTATACTAGATTGGCTAACAAAAATTCAAAGGTGTAGAAGCATGTGAAACAAGGGGAAAAAGGATTATAACTTCAGAATGATCACTGAGATCTCTGGAGGAAAGAGATGCAACTATATGAAAGTCATCAACTCAGACGAGAAGCCAGTACGAAGCAAGCAAGGGAAACCTAAAAGGTGGATGGAATATTAATTCTACCTCAGAAAACAAACTATACGAAGAGAAGAGGACGTAGGTGAAGGAGAAGTGGGAAATACGATATATCGAGAAGAATTCGGCAGAGCACTGAAGGACCCAGGACCCTGGAAGAGACATTATTAGAATTAGTGAGATCCTTGGTAGAGCCATCCATGGTAAAACTCCACTGTGTGTGCTAGGTATATAAAACAGTCTAAATTCCCTCAGACTTCAGGAAAAATGTAATTTAAATTCTCTACCTGATCAGTGGTACATACGTGTAGGATCTGGGTGTGGAAAGCCACAGGACAGGACTCATAAAATAACAAAAATGGCTCTGAGCACTATGGGACTCAACTGCTGTGCTCATCAGTACCCTAGAACTTAGAACTACTTAAACCTAACCAACCTAAGGACATCACACACATCCATGCCCGAGGCAGGATTCGAACCTGCGATCGTAACAGTCGCAAGGTTCCGGACTGCGCGCCTAGAACCGCGAGACCACCGCGCCCGGCATAAAAAATAACACTAAACAATTTTATTTGCTATGAACAAATCCAGTACAACAGACGTTGGTATTTAGAGCATAAAAATTTCAACTGATATTTTATAATTAATATAGTCAGCACAGCGACGGCCCCTAGCCTGGCCTTTGTAGAAAGGCATATGTTAAACAACTGACAGGTAGCACTCATTAAATGAGTTACAAAGCATAGTCTTTGTAATTATAGCCGAAGACCCTTAAAATGTTATTTATCCAAAGGAAAGAAAAACAGTAGTTACTTAAGCAACCTGGACGCAGGTGGTGGCCAAAAATGTTCACAATGAAGTATATCTCGTTTAATTACACAACTTGAATACGGCAAAATGCCATTAAATATTTGTGGCAAACAAAACATATCGGCACGTGTTACTGGATTACTTGAATTTACTTGAGCAACTGTCGTTGTGCCACAGTGCTTAATATTCAAGAACTCTATTGTTCTGGTAAGTTACTTTAACATGGCCTGGTCAGGGCTTACGAAACTCTGCACCACCTGACGATTTAAATACAACCACGGAATTAAAAAAAAGGTCTCACAGCAGACTGGTACTGGAATTCTGCAATCACAAGATCACTTGAAAATAAAGCTTTTAGTTTAAAATCAATCCTTATAGTAGCTAATTCTTATCGCCTGGCAGAGACAAATTATTTCACGGCAAACTGTTGGCAATATCAGTGCCTAAGCAGTGGCCCTGACGGATACAACATATTCAGGAATAGTAACTGGTACAAAATCCACTGGTTCACGTAGGTCTCTTGTTAGCTTATCTCAGTACATATAAATAACAGCTCAGATCTCTGCAACAAAACTAAGTAGTATAAAGACATACAACGCCGAATGGAGAAGCAGTCATGAATGTATCAAAAGGCGCATCGTTGTGCCACTTTACTGCACATAATCTTGCAGGTAACTGACTCGTTAATAAATTCCGCACAACTTACTGCGGAATGATAAGCCCTTAACAAGAAACGTCGCCGTAGGTCGTGTTTGCACTGAAGCCCAAACGTGGCAGGACACATGCCAACGTTTGATATTCACAGTACATATATTTTAACCTACAGATTGGAACATTAGCAGGGCGGACAGTAACATATAATTTGGTAAGACAATACCAAGGCTGAAACGGTACGATTAGGTATATCAGTTAAAGGCTAAGCTACAACGAACAGTCGCTATTAAGCTGGTGCAGGATCAATAAATCCCCTTCGAGCTTAGCGTAACATACCTCCGTTTAAAATAGTTATAAAAGGAAACTCACCATCTTCCTGAACAGACTGAGAGGATGAAGACAGCCACAACAGATTCGCAGCAC
This sequence comes from Schistocerca gregaria, assembly GCF_023897955.1. Lineage (NCBI taxonomy): Eukaryota > Metazoa > Arthropoda > Insecta > Orthoptera > Acrididae > Schistocerca > Schistocerca gregaria. The sequence goes on along the minus strand of NC_064920.1, from coordinate 932,221,563 downwards.
AGTGTGTCACTTCCTCCCACTTACGATCATTTTCCACGCCAGCAACATCACGCCGCGTCTTCCTAAGTAGCCGGTGCCCACCTCGCACCAGCTTCAGACTGTTAACCTCGCTGTCTATCCGCACCCGTCAATGTCATCGCAGGTGTGGCAGCGCTCATATGACCACGGTTGCTCTCCGACATCCTTACTCGAGGTCCTCGAGAAGCCCACTGCCTCCATTCGCACTAGAGCATAGCCTTCGAAGTGTCTCTTGCCGTGGCTCTCCATCTCGACGTACCAACAGGAAGCGCAACTGCACCCAAGCACCATATCGATACGAGCTTATCAGTAATAATTCCAGTTCCAAAGAAGACAGGTGGTGATACGTGTGAGTACTACCGACGCATTACTTTAGTAAGTGATGATTACAAAATGCTAACACGAATTATTTACTGAACAATCGAAAAACTGACAGAAGCAGACCGCAGGAAGATCAGTTTGGATCCCAGAGATAAATAAGAAGACGCGAGGCAATACTTACGATACAACTTATCCTATACGATAGATTGGACGAACTGTAAACCTAAGTTTATGGCATTTGTAGAGCTAGAGAAAGCATTTGACAATGTTAACGGGAATTCACTCTTTGAAATTCTGAAGGGATCAGGGGTAAAATGTAGAGAGCGAAACGTTAGGTTCAACTTGTACAGAAACCAGATCGTAGTTATAAGTGTGATGTCACCGCCAGACACCACACTTGCTAGGTGGTAAATCGGCCGCGGTCCGTTAGTATACGTCGGACACGCATGTCGCCACTATTAGTGATTGCAGACCGAGCGCCGCCACACAGCAGGTGTAGTCTAGAGAGACTCCCTAGCGCCCCAGTTGTATAGCCGATTTTGATAACGATGGTTCACTGTGTACATACGCTTTCATTTGCCGAGACGACAGTTTAGCATAGCCTTCTGCTACGTCATTTGGTACGACCTAGCTAGGCGCCATATTCAGTTACTATTCTGAACAGATAATATTGTGAATCATGTACCATCAAGAGCGACGTTCGTCATTAATGGATTAAAGTTAAGTATCAAACTAATTACCTCCGCTTTCTCAATTCCAATTCCTTGCCATGTTCCAGACCTCAAGTCAATAGAGTCCTTCCCTCCTCACGCCAGCCTGGGTGAGCTAAAACGCGTGCATTTAGGCCTCCTTTCATAACACGGTGTTGGATCTTCTGCCAACACAACAATAAGAGTGCCAGCCGGTGTGGCCGTGCGGTTATAGGCGCTTCAGTCTGGAAATGCGTGACCGCTATGGTCGCAGGTTCGAATCCTGCCTGGGGCATGGATGTATGTGATGTCCTTAGGTTAGTTAGGTTTAAGTAGTTCTAAGTTCTAGGGGACTAGTGACCGGAGATCTTAAGTCCCATAGTTCTCAGAGCCATTTGAACCATTTGAACAACAATAAGAGCCAAAGGAAGTGAAAGAGAAGCCGTAGCTGAGAATAGAGTGAGACGGAGTTAAAAGCTATCCTCGGTGTTATTAAATCTGTACATTGAACAAGCAGTAGGAAAAACCAAGGAGATTTCTGGAAAGAGAATTAAAGTTCTGGAAGAAAAAATGAAAACTTGAAGGTTTGCCACTAACATCATAATTCTGTAAAAGGCGATAAAAGCTTTGCAAAATCAGCTGAGTAGGATGGATACTGTCTTGAAAAGAAACTATAAGATTAACTTCGCCGAGAATAAAATAAGAGTATTGAAGTGCAATTGTACTAACCCTGATGACGGTGACGGAATTAGTTTAAGAAGTGAGAAACTAAGAGGAGATATGCTATTTGAACATTAAAGTAGCGGATGAAGAAGTAAAGAGGATGTAAAATGTAGTCCGACAATAGCAAAAAATGAATTTATGAATAGTAGGAATTTATTAATAAAAGGGGCGATCAGAAATTTCCGTCTGAGTGTGGTGTATCGGCGATGGCAACTCCTATACTTGTATATAAGCACCGTCATGTTGGGAAGGGATAAGTGTGCTTGCGATCAAATGCGGCAACGTGAACTATGACGATATTATTACGAAATGCATCTGAAGAGGATCAACGTGCTGTTATTTTTCTCTTGGATGTCAAAGGACTATCACAGGCAGACATCCATCGAAGAATAAAGGATTTGTATGGACAGCATGTCCCTGGAAAACCACCATTGTGGAATGCTATACGACAAGACATGCTGCTGCTTCGTGATGTCGCTCGTCCCTATATCGTAAATGTAACGCTTAGTTACAGCAACTCAAAATTGCGAGACAATCAAGCACCCGCGCTACTGTCCCGAGCTCTCCCAATGTTATGATCACGCCTTCAGTCCCTTAAGGCCTTGAAGGACTGACGGTTCCTGTGGCCGAGGATGTGCAGCCGACATACGAGCAGATCTTCAAGCAGCAGGACGCGGTGTTTTACCAAACTGGTATCTTCAACCCGGTTCGTCGGTGGAATGATTGCCTCCTTGCTCAAGGCGATTTGGTTTAAGATATTTGTCTAGAGTGTAGCCTTGTACGGAACTGAAACATGTACAATAAGCAGTCCAGACTACAATAGTAGCTTTGGTAACGAGGTACCATAGAAAAATACTGAAGATGAAATAGGTGGACCACATAACTAATAAGGAGCTACTCAAGTGAATTTGGAAAAAAGACATTTATGGAACAACCCGACTAATTTAAGGGTGGGTCGGTAGTACACATTCTGAGAAATCAAGGAATCGTCAGTTGAGTGTTGTGGGAGATAAAATTGTAGACCGAGTCCAAAGCTTCAATACAGTATGCAGATTAAAATGATTTCGATTATAGCAGTTATGCAGAGATGAAGACGCTTACATAGACTAGCCTGGAGGGTTGCATGTAAACAGTCTATGGAGAGAAGATTACAACAAAAAAAAAACAACAGAGGCCGGTAGACGACTTCCTACACGTGACGAAAGTGTTTTGCACCCAGCTGAGGCACTCACGTAGAGTTCTACCCAACTCCATTGCTATTTTCTGCTATGGGATTCTAACACCACCAAGGAGAATAGAATGAAGTTTCTTTTAAAACAAAAGGCGCGAAGGGAATAAATAAAAATACTGAGGCACGTAGATGGCCTAGATGATTTGGCGTAAATGAAGATAGACCTAGGAACTTGTTGAAAGTGATGGACGTCATACTTCGCAGCAGTGACAACGTTACCTGTCTTCATTCATCAGTAAGTGCAGATGACTCGTACAAGCTGAAGATTCATTCAATTGTATACCGTACAATGCATAGCCTGGGGTCATACAAGGTACTATAAGTGGTCACCATCATACCAACCTTTATAATGTTTGTAAACACAACCTTAACGGCTGCTAACTTCGTTTGAGGATATTGGCAGTGCTTCCCGTAGGAGGACGTTTGAAAACCGTTCCGTTCACTTTTCTTTCGTTCGACACTTAAGCTACTCGTTCATTTCTACACATTTTTTTCTGCATAGCAACAAAATAAAATGTTTCATAATATTTTCTTAGTGTTAACCCTAATAAGGTTACGTGTTAACACAATTTTCCTTATGTGCATTACTGTAGGGCTACATAACTTCTTCTACCGCGTGGAAATGATTCTAAAATTATTTTAGGCGTAATATTTCCTAATCATTTTCTCTACAGCCGCAATATACAGTTTTCTGTAACTGAAACACAACGTATATTTTTTTTTATTTCCAGAGATATGAGTCAGCAGATAGTGTTGGCATTTTAGTGTTGTCCTTGACTTCCAGGGTATGAAAATTTTTCAGTATTTAATTTGACCTGATACACCACTGTGATATCATATCGTCGACACAATGCCATGCTATAATATGCACATTGTTTTCCCAAACAAAATCAACATTAAAGTGATCATGGCCTTTTATCTCATTTGAATTATAAATTCTGATCTTCTTTGGAACGTAAGTGCTTCAAAAGTGTGCGTACAAGTCTTAGAGGCAAGTAACAACAAAACTAAGAAGGTGGCATTGCTCACACTACTGAATAACTGTTCCACACTCAACTATTTATAACAATTGTATCTTATATTACGTAGTTAACAGTTAATATCGTCCCAATATTTTACATAAGAATAGTGTTCCTAATCGAGTTTTAAGAACTCTCCCTTTTAAACTGTGAGACCTGTAGGCGTAGTGCGGAAACGAGGAAACTAATGTGCTATTAACCGGTGTAATCGAGCAAAAGCTTAAAGGATATGGCGCAAATATGTTTTTGGTAAACTGCGTTGTAGTATTAAATGAACAAGAATATATAATGCGCCTTTAAAAATGTGTTTTAAATGTAAGTTTAAGAGTGGTACCACTGCGATATAGGGTGTATGCTGATTTATAGTACACATATGTAGCCAATACGCTAATACACGTCCTCCCTGACAAAAGCAAGAACGGTTTTTCTGAGAGAAAGAAATCTGTTGAATCAGGAGATAAACATGTTACAAATTCATTTGTGTGGAGTTTTAATTTCCATGGAGGTAAGACGCGGAAGATATACAGCTTTTGAAACGGGGTGCACAAATGAATGCAGAAGAAGGTGAGACGATCGGATAACTTATGAAGAGATATTTAATCTAATTGGAGGGAAAAGGAACGTAGGGCACAAATTGACTAAAATAAGGGGTTAGCTGATGGGACACATTCTCTGACACCACGGAATCCGGAATTTGGCATTGGAAGGGCGACAAAGGTTTGAATAAGTAAGCATGTTGCGAGAGTTATGCAGAGATGAAGAAATTTGTACCGAACAATAGTGTCAAGAGCTACATTAAACCTGCCTTTGGACTGCTTACTACATAAACAAAGGAAACCCATACCGATGTATATCTCCTTATAAATACATTTATATTTGGCAACACGGTGCCATAAAGCCCCACACATAAGCTTGTATTTGCATGTCTCTGGGCAGTCGAAGATACTAATAACTGTTCCGAAATTTCAGATCAATAGTTCAAAACCTCTGGATGAAATGAATTTCTACTCAAGAATAACTTTTTCACGCCCTTGTTTACGCGCCAACTTCTTTCTTTCGGTCGACCCGTTCTGTCTTCGGCAAACAGATGATCCGCTCAAGAAATCGTAAGACATTAAATTTAAACGTAAATTGTTATCGCAGGCGAGGATAAATGAAAATATAACAGAAACGTAACTCGAATTCTTATCCTGGGATCTTTAATTTCCGCTAGGAAAGCATTAAGGGAGACTTGGCAGGATTCGGGATTTCTTGATAAGAGTGGGAGGGCTGTAGCAGCAACAGAAGGCGTCCCTGCAGCAGAGATCGATAGGCAACCCGCGCGACAGCCAGTAGCACTCCACGCCTTCTGTCGCCTCAGCCGACTGACAGAAGACGTCTCGATCCGCGAAGCTACGAAACGGACGTGCCAACTGTTTTCGGCAACATGAAAACGCTATTTTGCTTGCATGCCTACATAATCATTCTCAAAGTGCTTCCGCAGTAAACCGTCGTTTTAGCTACAAAATCAGACATTAACTACTTGAAAGTTCCTTACAGATTAAAATAGTGTGTCGATTTCGTGCTAGAACCCGGTACCTTTGAGTTCTGCGGACAAATTCTCTACTGACAGAGCTATCCAGGGACGACAAATGATCCGTCCACACAGCCCATAGATTTTATGCCAGCAGTACCAATCTTGTGCTTATGCTTATGCTTAAAGATCTCATGAAAATACCTTCTCCGAATAGTGAGAAGTATCCGCAACGTATCAGAAGTGCCTTCACTATTCACTTCGTACATAACACGAACTAATTTTCGTCAAAGGTAGCAGTAACTATATAAGGCTGCTACATTAATGTTGGGCCAATATATATTTATTATTGTTATTTTTACAATTATTATTAGTGGCAGTGGCCAGTTTGAAGTCTACCAATTTCTGCCAGTCTAGAAGTAAGGAGTCAAGCATTCAAGTGACTGACTAAGTGTACTGCACCCATTTTAACTCTGTTCTGATTGGGGATTCTTGATTGGGTGCAGCAAGTGTCGCTTGGGAGAGGAATGATGGAAAGGAACTATGTTTTGTAGCAAGTATCTAAGCTCAATGTGGACACCTAGTTTAGCCGGCCGGCGAGGCCAAGCGGTTCTAAGCGCTTCAGTCATGAACGGCGCTACCGCTACGGTCGAAAGTTCGAATCCTGCCTCGGGCATGGATGTGTGTGATGTCCTTAGGTTAGGTGGGTTTAAGTATTCTATGTTCTAGGGGACTGATGACCGCAGATGACCCATAGTGCCCAGTGCCATTTGAACCATTATGATAGCTAGTTTTCCTTTCAGAGAATGAGTCGTCGTTAGCATTCTTTGTCCACAGAGAATTGTTTCATCATTCTGTATAACAGTAGTTGTTAGAAGTAGCCAGTGCACTTTTTCTCCTTGACTCACTGACTCAGTAGGTCGTGGTTTAATAAAATATCCAGAAAAACTGGATTTCATTTATGTTTCGTCGTTCTATATATAAAACTGTGCAAAGAAAATTTTTGTTTAGCCTAATGTTTAGTTAATGTTCGTAACAGGGCTGGGATCTTTCAATCTTTTTGCACTCTAGGAGCAATGGCCTCGCAAAAGTTGGGAGCCACTGTTCTACATCATCGTGAAGAGTATCCTGTGATCACTCCCGTCTTCCAGAATGACTACAGCCTTATTTCTGGTGTTACGCGTATACATTACTGGTTTGAGGAACACTCAGGCACCCAATGGGAGCCGCATTGGCCTGTTAAATTACCTGACGTTAATCCCGTAGAAAATACCTGGGACTATTCGGAGCAGTTTTTTAAGTGTGCCAGTCAATTTGGTGTACGTATACTGGATCTAACAGACAATGAGTAAGTTGTGGGCTCTGTTCCTCGGCCAATCGAGACCATGAACAAAGTTTGAAGGTGGTGTTACACCGTATTACCGTTATGTGTCATGGGGGTGACAAACGTCTTGTCCGATGTGCTTATTAGTGCCTTAGCGCCTGAATAAATTTTTAGATAAATGGTAAAAATCATGGATCTTTATAGGTAGCGGAAACTCTCAGAAGGATGAAGCGCTTGTCGGAAGCGTTGGTAGCTTCAAGTTGAATCAGCACCTGCCGGCACTGGCGCTCAAAAACATGTAGTCTTCCGGTTATTAGCACAGCATTGATGAGATACGAATTCACTGCACTCGGAATTTAGGGGCATGTTGATTTCTTTTAATAAGAAGACTTTCAGCAACACAACTTTAGTAAATATGATTATGGTCCACATTATATTTTATCTAGGTTAACTGCTATACTGTAATGGTTCTGGAGTTCTATATTCAGAACAGTGTGTACGCTGTTTCGCTTAGGACGATACCTACGTCACATATTGTGGCCCTCTTATGGTGGACACACTTCTCAATTTCTAGAACTTTGAGTACCCAGTACTTGTTAACTGGCCTATTAGTTCATAAAATGAAAATGTTTTTACTTGTGAGATGTACAGAGTAAAAATTAATAAAAGACTGTCGTAAATGATAAACATTCATTTCTTACAAGAACGAAGGCTTGATAAATATTTAAATTTTTATTTGGCATTATGTATTGTAACTAATTCGGAGCTATGCCTCTGCTTCCTGTGTGTAATGCTTACAACTTAGATTATCAGTCTTGTCCGATTACTTGTTCGACCTATGATAATAACATTACTATTTCATACAAGTCAGTGTTAGAAACTTATTTGCATTGTGTTCTGTTGCATTTAAGTTGCGAGTTCATGTTAGCCTCTACCCTACATGGTAAATCGTTCCATCACATTCGAAAAGCTTGTTTTTGAAGGTTATCGTGTTTATTGGCAGATCATTGAGTAAACCCTGAAAAGAAATGGCCCTAGAACAAACGCTTACGGGTCACTCCTCCCCTCAAGTTTTGCATCAGTCCATCCTCATACCAGGTGAAGTAGGTCTTGAATTATAGCCAAAAAGAAATGGCCCTAGAACAAACGCTTACGGGTCACTCCTCCCCTCAACTTTTGCATCAGTGCATCCTCATACCAGGTGAAGTAGGTCTTGAATTATAGCCAAATAGTTATGAGTCTAGCCTTTGGGTGACGATTCCTACAACTAATTAAAGCTCCTTATTTATTACGAAAATATTCATTTAGATGTGCCTTTAGTGTAACAATTTTGAACCACATCGAAGCACAATAAACTATATTTCTATGTAATATGTTTTATTATCTTATTTGCCTTCAGTTTCGTTGTACCACTGAGTACGTAATTCAGTTTCGAACTGCTATTACGTAGAATTACGCAGTATGTTGTACCTAATTTTCTACACTTCTTCACGAAGCTAAACATCATTACCTTACTTTTCAACGCACTTATAACGAAAATGCCTTCCTAGTCACATTCAGGCGTGTGGCTAGTAATAGCTTCATACGCGCTGCTGACAGTAAATTACTTTGGTACCAAATATGACAAATTTCAATATTAGCACTGGCGATTTAATTGCAGTTTATTAGAGTGGAAATTTCCAATCGAATAGTTCCCCTTATTACTAGCTGGTAATTATATATTTTCCGTTTCACGCGTTTGATATTCGACAGAAAGATGGATATAAAACTTGTCTCTCCAAAACGCCGCCAGTTCGCTATCGCCGGACAGGTGTCACTGTACGCTGTCAATGTGACAAAAACACATCAGCTGCGACAGACATCGTAAACTGTGCGCAATTTTCTGAATGAAAAGTAGCCTTCAATCTATTGTAAGCAGAAGAATTTGATTTTTACTCATAAAAAACGGTGTCATGAGTTTTTATCCCAGAGACTCCACCATTCCGCACAAGCTCCGTTTGTAGAAAGGGTTCTGCCCTGTAATGCTCTTCAGTACAAACAAACTAAAATACCTGACGTACCACCTCCCTTAAGCTTTTCACATTTTCATACTTCTGTCTAAATTTCATCAAAACCAGTATTTGGTTTTTGCACATGTTATATACAAAGAATTATCATGGTTAGTCGACAACTATTTATTCCGATTATGTGGTCGAAAAATTTTCGTCCCCTCGTACTTAAATTGTTAGAGGTTTTTCACAATTCCGTGCAAGATAGACCAAATTGTTTCTTTGACTCTCTCTATCTTACATGTCAGTAACTTTCGTTAAAAGCTTCAGGCAAAGTTTTATGTTTTCGTGTATCAGTTTTTCAATGAAGTAAATTGTCTCTTATTGTTTGTAACATCCACGAGATAAATTTTAGCCACAGTGCGACTAGAGGAAATTATGCCTCCAACAGTTATAAACATTATCTATCCGACATATGCGAAAACTGTGAAATAAATGTTATTTATTTATATAATATTCTATGATGTGATTGGACATATTGATGTGTATCATACAATGAGAATGATAATTGTAATTTCCTTTTATGGTCTGCGTTTGTCTTCCTTTGTTTTTACCTTTTGTTGCTTGGCTTTTCTAGGCTGCGGACGCAGGACGTATATGAAACTGAGGTCTGTTAAGGAATTGTAATTATTTATTAATCATTACTTGAGAATAGAGTTCATTATTATTATAAATATGAGTGAATAATTATTTGTCACTTAAATTCCTCTCTCAATAAGCATTATCTGTGTTAATTATATTTTTCCGCTGCAAGGAGTGCAGCTATTGATGATAGCGATTTGTATCACGTTTTTATCTGTGTTTACCTTAGAAAAAAAAATCAAATGTTTGCTTGATGAAGTCTAAATGCTGCACAATACGAAAGTAAAGTTTAATAAGCGTTTCAAATACTTATCCTATTTGCTCTAACAATATAAAGTCTCTATCAATTGTCTGCCGCCATCTTAAGAATTATCTCAGCGGTAAATTCAAATTACGCAACTCTGCAGACATAAATCCCGAAGGTAATAAAAATGTGTAAAAATAAATGTGCACCGGTGGTTTCGAACTCATTTTAATGAAAATAATTCGAATCAGATTGGTTCTTTAAAAACAGCGCTCATAGCACGATCCCTGTAACAAACTTTTCTAGCTGATGTATGGAGCCGAAATTAATTGCGCACGAGTTGCGAAGAATATTGTTTCAGGTAACAAACGTCAGTGTTGTGCGTGGCTGATATTCAGTGGTTTTAATGATCATTTTACTAATGATAACTGTTTCCATCATAATCAATGGTTGAATAAAATATGTTGTATCAACTGTGATTTAGTGACACACAACTTACAGACAACACTTTAACACAACGTTAACTTTGAGTTCTTTAGCAACTTGACCAAATCTTTAGCTGGGAGAAAAACTATTTTGTGATTAGTCTCTGTAATGAAATAACCTTATTACTTTCATTTACAGATTAGTTAAATACCAAACCATTGAATAACACTGCAACCGCAACATGTTCCAGATCTATGACATTCTACAGACTTCTGTATTTTACAGGTTCTGTACTTATTAATGCCACTTTTTAATTCAGGGTGACCCAAAAGTCAGTTAACATTTGAAGAATGCACTAATTCAACTGTTAATGCCGGTAGAGAGGTAAAACGTGACGCACATGCCTAGAATGTCAAGGGGATTTACTGAAAGAAAACTAAAAAAAAAAGAAAAAAGTGCCAGAACTGCCCAACAGTTGACGCTGGACAGCAACACGTCTGTGACATCGCAGGAGAATCGTGTACAAGATGAGCTGTAGTGAGAGAGGGAGTCTGATGCGCCAGTAATCGGGGCATGTTGATTTTACAAGAAAAACGCACTAAAACTCCAATGCTATCCGTAAAACATCCAGTGTCATCATGAACTATTTGCCACCGATTTTGTGACGCAGAGAGCATTTGCGGTGTGGGAACTTCAAAAAATTGGGAAAGATGGCGGCTGGTTGTCTAACATGTTACGGACTAGCGAAACCAATTTCACACTTCGAGGGTCTGTCAGTACTCTCAGCTGCAGTATTAGGGCCACTAAAAATCCTAGACCTGCGGTGGAAACCACACTGCACGATAAAGTCGAAGTTAGATCCTTTGCCTTCAAAGAAACGAGGGGTGCTGTTTTTCAAACCGTCAGCATGACGGGTGCGAATTACATCTATTAGTTATATTATCATATGTTCCCTAGCTTGGCTGGGAACCTTAGTCCATGTGATAACTGGTTGTGGGGTTACCTCAAGTCGCATGTCTACTGTGAACATACGACATCATTACGGATGCTGGACTACATCCTAATGAAATTTCTCACCTTACTTAAGGATATGCTGTTCACAACAGCGTCCATCGACTACAGATATTGTTGATGAAGGACGACTGATATGTTGAGCATTTGTTATAAAACACAGTTGCTATGCTAATTATTATTACCCTTTAATGCGCCATCATGTTATTTCAAGTACAAGTGTCAATTTTTAACTCAACATCTACATTATTCCGTGAAGTATTGTATTTTGAGAACTTAATGGACTTTTGGGTCCCCTATAGCAAATACTAAGCGAGGTCTCTCGCATGTCTGAATTTAAGTAGCAGACATTGCCTAGTTGCGTTACTTGATACTAGACATGAACATATCCTCGACAGACATCAATGTATTGTTCCTCTTGTACTATTATTAATTTTAGTTTTTTTTGTAAAAAAATGTTTTTCGGCTGTTGTAAATATTTTTATTTATTTTATTTATTTATTTATTGTTCCGTGGTACCAAATGAAGAAGAAGTCTCCATGGTCATGGAACGAGTCAATACATGGAATCATAACACGGTAGTAGAAACAAATAAAATTACATGTAAAATACATATTCAGGCGATAAGACTTAAGTTTAAATAAAGTAAGTCAACAATGTAACATTGGAACCGGCTTAACGTTTTAGCTCTTCCAGGAGCTGTTCGACAGAATACAAGGAGTGCGCCATGAGGAAACTCTTCAGTTTAGACATGAAAGAGTTTGGGCTACTGCTAAGATTTTTTAGTTCTTGTGGTAGCTTATTGGAAATGGGTGCAGCAGAATACAGCACTCCTTTCTGCACAAGAGTCAAGGAAATGCATTCCACATTCAGATTTGCTTTCTGCCTAGTATTAACTGAGTGAAAGCTGCTAACTCTTGGGAATAGGCTAATATTGCTAACAGCAAACGACATTAAAGAAAATATATACTGTGAGGGCAATATAAGAATTCAAAGACTATTCAACAGGGGTTGACAAGACGTTCTCGAACTTACACCACATATAGCTCGACCAGCCCGTTTTTAAGCCAAAAATACCCTTTTTGAATCAGAAGAGTTACGCCAAAAAATAATACCATACGACATAAGTGTATGAAAATATGCGAAGTAGCTACTTTTCGTGTTGAACTGTCACTTATTTCTGATACTGTTGTAAGAGGTCAATGATTAAAGTATTTGTTACTAGCGCACTCGAGCAGATGTAATTTCGATGGATTGCTCACGCGCTGCCCGCGATATGTAAGCTATAAGAGAATCTTAGACCAGTGAGCAGTGTTGTGTGCAGTAAGAGCAGTAGGAACTGTATAGTTGCTAGCGAGCTATCCGCTGTATCGTGTTGTCTGGGCCGGTCGTGTGGAGTGATGGCGGAGTCTGTGCGTTGTAGTATAAGGTAAAAGCAGCCTCGCGCATATGTAGTATTGTTATGTCAAGTCCAACGTAAATATTAAAAAAAATCTCTTAATAATAATCTTTCTCATAAAAAGTAACTTTTGACACTCATTCATTTTAATTTAAAGAATTTACTAATTTCTCCAGTCCATGGTCATCCCGATTATAGTAAAGAAAAATTCAGTTGTTATTTTTATACATGACAAATCTATTGGCCAGCATTGCACTGGGCTGTGCCAGAAAAAATTCATATAGGAGCAGATATATATGCGTTATCCGGTTCATTGAGGTAAGATATTTCAATTTATTCAGAATGATCTTTCAGGGATATGATGCAGCGCTGCTGACGTCCTAAATTTAAATTCACACAGTCAATTATTGAAAGGTTATAAGTGAGGCACAGTTTTATTGAGAGATTAGTTGCATTTTATTATTGATAGGTTACGCAATTTATCTGTTAGTAGGTTACGCTAAATGTCAATGCTATACATACACTCCTGGAAATGGAAAGAAGAACACATTGACACCGGTGTGTCAGACCCACCATACTTGCTCCGGACACTACGAGAGGGCTGTACAAGCAATGATCACACGCAAGGCGCAGCGGACACACCAGGAACCGTGGTGTTGGCCGTCGAATGGGGCTAGCTGCGCAGCATTTGTGCACCGCCGCCGTCAGTGTCAGCCAGTTTGCCGTGGCATACGTAGCTCCATCGCAGTCTTTAACACTGGTAGCATGCCGCGACAGCGTGGACGTGAACCGTATGTGCAGTTGATGGACTTTGAGCGAGGGCGTATAGTGGGCATGCGGGAGGCCGGGTGGACGTACCGCCGAATTGCTCAACACGTGGGGCGTGAGGTCTCCACAGTACATCGATGTTGTCGCCAGTGGTCGGCGGAAGGTGCACGTGCCCGTCGACCTGGGACCGGACCGCAGCGACGCACCGATGCACGCCAAGACCGTAGGATCCTACGCAGTGCCGTAGGGGACCGCACCGCCACTTCCCAGCAAATTAGGGACACTGTTGCTCCTGGGGTATCGGCGAGGACCATTCGCAACCGTCTCCATGAGGCTGGGCTACGGTCCCGCACACCGTTAGGCCGTCTTCCGCCCACGCCCCAACATCGTGTAGCCCGCCTCCAGTGGTGTCGCGACAGGTGTGAATGGAGGGACGAATGGAGACGTGTCGTCTTCAGCGATGAGAGTCGCTTCTGCCTTGGTGCCAATGATGGTCGTATGCGTGTTTGGTGCCGTGCAGGTGAGCGCCAGAACCAGGACTGCATACGAACGAGGCACACAGGGCCAACACCCGGCATCATGGTGTGGGGAGTGATCTCCTACACTGGCCGTACACCTCTAGTGATCGTCGAGGGTACACTGAATAGTGCCCAGTACATCCAAACCGTCATCGAACCCATCGTTCTACCATTCCTAGACCGGCAAGGGAACTTGCTGTTCCAACAGGACAATGCACGTCCACATGTATCCCGTGCCACCCAACGTGCTCTAGAAGGTGTAAGTCAACTACCCTGGCCAGCAAGATCTCCGGATCTGTCCCCCATTGAGCATGTTTGGGATTGGATGAAGCGTCGTCTTACGCGGTCTGTAGGTCCAGCACGAACGCTGGTCCAACTGAGGCGCCAGGTGGAAATGGCATGGCAAGCCGTTCCACAGGACTACATCCAGCATCTCTACGATCGTCTCCATGGGAGAAGAGCTGCCTGCATTGCTGCGAAAGGTGGATATATACTGTACTAGTGCCGACATTGTGCATGCTCTGTTGCCTGTGTCTATGTGCCTGTGGTTCTGTCAGTGTGATTATGTGACGTATCTGACCCCAGGAATGTGTCAATAAAGTTTCCCCTTCCTGGGACAATGAATTCACGGTGTTCTTATTTCAATTTCCAGGAGTGTATTTTCACTGTTGGGTAGTTACGCTAAATGAGAATATGATGTATATTACTTTTTGCTGTTGGGAGGTTACGGAATATATTTTGCGGGGAGGTTACACTGTTATAATGGTAAATTAAGCAGCATTTAGTTTCTGAACAAGATCCTGCACGTGGGCTTTCCACAATTGCTTACTATCTATCCGAACGCCTATGAACTTAAACTGTTCCGTCTCGCTTATATTATTCCTATTCTCTCTGATCAAAATATCGGTTCTTGTTCAATTGTGAGTTAGAAACTAGAAAAACTGAGTCTTACTGTGTTTTAGCATCAGATTATTTTCCATAAGCCATGAAGTTATTTCATGAACTATGTTATTTGATACTGTTTCAATATTTCACTCAAATTCCTTCTCTACCAAACTTGTGTCATCAGCAAACCGAAATATTTTTGAATCACCTGTAATACCAGAAGGCATATCATTTATATAAATAAGAAACTGCAGTGGCCCTAGCACCGACCCTTGGGGAACGCCCCACTTAACGGTGCCCCATTGGGACTGAACATTACTACCACTCTCAAAATTGCAGAGAATTACCTTCTGTTTTCTGTTCTTAAAGTAAGAGGCGAACCAATTATAAGCTACTCTCCTTATTCAATAATGGTCCTACTTCTGCAGTAATATTTTGTGGTCAACACAGTCAAAAGCCATTGGTAAATCAAAGAAAACACCTAGGGTTCGGAAACTTTTCCAAAACCACACAGAGAAAAGAGAATATAGCATTTTCCGTTGTTAAACCGTTTCTAAAACCAAACTGTACATTTGACAGCAAATTATGTGAATTTAAATGCCCCATTAACCTTGTACATACAACCTTCTCGATAACTTTAGCAAACACCGATGGCATGGAAATAGGTCTAAGATTGTCAACATTATCCCTCTCTACCTTTTTATAAAGTGGCTTCACTACCAAGTACTTTAATTGGTCAGGAAACCGACCACTGTTAAAGGAAAAGTTACAGATATGGCTAAGTACTGGGCTAACATACATAGAACAATACTTCAGTATTCTGCTAGATATCCCGTCATATCCATGAGAGTTCTTGGTCTTTAGTGATTTAATTATTAACTCAATCTCCCTCTCGTCAGTATCAAGGAGGAGCATTTCAGGTAACAGTCTCAGAACACTTTTTTTCTAAGAGCGCTATGTGATTCTCTGTTGGGACTAGGTTTCTATTTAGTTCACCTGCTGTATTAAGAAAGTGATTATTAAATATTGTACACATATGCGACTTATCAGTAACACAGACATTCCCACTACGTACTGATTCTATATTCTCGACCTGTCTCTGCAGACCAGCCACTTCCTTTACGACTGACCATATGATTTTAATTTTATCCTGAGACTTAGCTATTCTATCTGCATACCAGATACTTTTTGGCTTCCTAATAACATTTTTAAGCCCCTCTCAATACTGTTTGTAATGGGCTCTTGCATTTAGATTTTGCCTGTTTCTAACGTTTTGATATAATTGCCACTTTGTTCTACAAGATATTCTTATCCCTCTAGTCAGCCACCCAGGCTGCCTTTTTGTGCTAGTACCCTGTTTTGAACGTTCTAACAGAAAGCAACTTTCAAAGAGCACAAGAAAAGTCTTGAGAAAAGCATTATATTTATCATCTACTGTATCAGCGCTATAGACATCTTGCCAATCTTGTTCCTTGATAAGGTTTACAAAGGTCTCTACAGCAACTGGATCAGCTTTACTAAACCGTTGATAATAGTATTTAACATGTGTTGCAGCACAAAAATCTTTTAGAGTTAAAATTGGTGCATTATGATCTGAAAGGCCATTCACCTTTTTGCTAACAGAATGCTCTTCTAGTAATGAGGAATGAACAAAATGTTGTCTATAGTTGTCCTACTGTTCCCTTGCACTCTCGTTGGAAAGAATACGGTTTGCATAAGATTATATGAATTAAAGAGGTCTACCAGCATCCTAATCCTTGCAAAATCACTTATACAAGTAATGTTTAAGTCACCACATATAACTAACTTTTTGTATTTCCTATAAAGTGAACGAAGAACCTCCTCAAGCTTTAGCAAAAATGTTGTGAAGTCAGAGTGTGGGGATCTATAAATAACAACACTTAGAAGTTTATCTCCATTAAATTTAATCAAACCTGCACAACATTCAAAGACCTTTCAGTGCAGTACTTTGAAACATCAATTGACTCAAATGGGATGCCGTTTTTCACATACATGGCTACACCCCCACACCGCAAAGAGCTCCTGGAAAAGCTGCCAGCCAACCTGTATCCCAGTAAAGGAAGCCTCTGAATTATCTCCTTATTTAAGAAGTGTTCAGATATACCAATAATTTCAGAGTCAACATCTATAAGCAGTTCACTAACCTTATCCCTAATACCGTCTATATTTTGATGAAATATACTAATTCCCTCATTACTCAGATACCTAAGCTTTGTTAAAAGTGGTTCCTTTGTTAGAGAGTCTTCCCTTAAGCAGGAATACCTATCAGCTGACTTCAATAAAAAAAAGGTGCAGCTCTAACACCCACTACTGCAGAAATTTTCCCATGAGTGATCCCACCACCTCCACCTATTCTGTCACCTATAAGCTTTGCCAACCTCCCATTCCCATACCTGCTGAGGTGCAGTCCATGTCTAGTGAACCCCGTCCAGCTGATAGACTCCACCGACACCACTGAAATTTGACTCATGCTTTCTGTCATCAGCGCATCCTCAAGTGTCATGCTACTACGCCTGACAACTGTATTAAGATGAGGCCGATCGTGACGCTGAAACTGTTCCACGAAATGCACATTCGTGTTGCCAGTCTGAGTGGCTATCTTTTCCAGGTCACCATCTATGTCATACTCCCCATCCCTATTAATATTATTACCAGCCCCAACCACAATCACTACCTCATCCTCTTTAATAAAATTCCTACATAACCCACTATGTTAACAGTCACCTGAGCCAATGCTACATTAGGCTTCACAATGCTGGTGACCTGGTACTCACTCCCCAATACTTCCTGCAGCTGCTGGCCTACACCTCTACCACGAGAACTACCTAACAGCAAAACCTTCTTCTTTCTCTTCGACTTTGCAACTGTCCTAGCCACTGTAACTGCTGAGGTCTGCTGCACACTTCCTACATCTACAGCTACTAGAGATTCCTCTCCACTAGACTCTAAGAGTTGGTCATATCTATTGCAAACACCAATAGTAAAACTATCTAAAAATCTTCTTCGCCTAGCAGATCTCTTGCCAACAGCCAGCTCCCATTCCCCAACCCCCTTCTCCTCCTCATACTTTCTAGCTCCTCCTGTGCGTTTTTCAACTGCACCGAAGGGCACAGATCTTACGCTCCTGCTCCTCTATCAACATACTCTTGCTACATAATCTGCAGTTTCCGGAGAGGATCTCACCAGAGTGCCCACTGGCTTCCCCACTGCATTCCCCCCAGTGAAAATACTTCGAACAAGTCTCACATCGCAATCCACTACTCACGAACCCGCGGCAAAGCCCACACTTCTTACTCATGGTAAAATTCACACTTACAGAAACAAGAAAACTAGTTATCTAAGTTCCGCTACTACAATAAGAATATGTTACAAACCTGACTACAATAATCACAGAATTACTCTACAAGAGAAGTAACTACCATTATTACCAGTATTAATCAACAACAAATGAGAATATAACAGAAGCCTAATACAGTAAGAGAATCAAACGTCTAATGACACAGTAACTGAACTAAAAACAGTTCCCAAAAGGTTCTTCTGAAATTATTTCACCAGAAAACACCAACAACACCGGTTGAAGACTACTAAAGTTCCTAAATAAAACCACTGTACACACACAATTAACTAGTACTTAGCTTTCGATGCGCCGCTTTAGCTGCTACTAGTCAGCGCGGAATTTAAACACAGGTAAGAGATTAAGTTGCTGGATACGAAACACTCAGAAATATCAGGTCACAACACAAGAAAGGCAGAGGTGAATGAAGCAGCCACTAATAAATGACTTACATAGTAAATAATATCACAAAAACACTTAAAATATGTATCTGAAACCTAAAAATATATAAAAACTTAGAGAGCGATGTCACAGGCAGTCACTCGCTTATGACGTCACACCAAAGACTATAATCAAAGGTTAATTACGTTTATTACGTTTCGATCTAAAGGCGTCACCAAGTCGTGCTCTTGTGATTAGCGTTGCCTACTTTTGATCACGGACCCCCAGGTGCGGTTCATAGCCTCATCCTTTCATCATCGCCGAAGAGACGTCAAATAAAAACACTTTCACCAGCCGGCCGAACGCCAAACATGTCACACACGTATTTCATTTCAGTGTAACCGTGCTTTAAGAACGTTCACTAATGCAACATATCGAATGTTTCAAAAGGAATAAACTGATTTGAAAACTACAAATTTATGAATGAAAAACATACTACAAACATACGATGAATTGCAAAATACTCACAAAATCTTAAGATTATACACTACATCATCAAAAGTATCCGGACACTCCAAAAAACTTACGTTTTTCGTATTAGGTACATTGTGCTGCCATTTACTATCAGGGACTCCGTATCAGCGACCTCAGTAGTCATTCGACATAGAGAGAGAGCAGAATGGAGAGCTCCACGGAACTCAAGGACTGGTCAGATGATTGTTACTTGTGCCATACGTCTGTAAGCGAGTTTTCTACACACCTAAACATCCCTAGATTCACTGTTTCCGATGTGATGGTGAAGTGGAAACGTGAAGGGACAAGTACAGCATAAAAGCGTACAGACCGACCTATTCAGTTGACTGACAGAAACCACCAACAGTTGAAATGCGTAGTAATGTGTAATAGACAGACATCTATCCAGACAATCACACAGGAATTCCTAACTGCTTCAGTATCCATATCAAGTACTATGATAGTTAGGCGGGAGGTGAGAAAACTTGGATTTCATGGTCGAGCGACTGCTCAAAGGTACCCATCGCGCCGGTAAATGCCGAACGACGCCTCGCTTGGTGTAAGGAGCGTAAACGTTGGACGATTGGACAGTGGAAAAAGGATGTGTGGATTGACGAATCACGGTACACGATGTGGTGATACGATGGCAGGGTGTGGGTATGGATAATGCCCAATGAACGTCATTTGCCAGCATGTGTAGTGCCAACAGTAACATTCAGAGGTGATGGTGTTATGGTGCGGTCATGTATTTTATGGAGCGGGCTTGCACCGGTTGTGGCTTTGTCTGGCACTGTCACCGCAGGGGCTACATTGATGTGCTTCCGCTGTTGAAGAGAAATTCGGAGATGGCGATTGCATCTTTCAACACGATCGAGCACCGGTTCATAATGCCATAGTGCAGGACACATCTTGGATGTTTTGGAACACCGACTTTGCGCCGGGCCTCACCGATTGACATCGATACCTCTCCTCAATGCAACACGCCTTGAAGGATGGGCGCCGTTCCTCAAGAAACCTTCCAGCACCTAATTGAACGTATTCCTGCGAGAGTGGAAGCTGTAATCAAAGCTAAGGGTGGGCCAACAGCATTTTTAGTTCCAGATTTACCGGTGGAGAGTGCCACCGACTTGTAAGTCATTTCCAGCCAGGTGACCAGATACTTCCCATACTATCAAGAAAGCTCTATGTGTCTACCAGCAGCAGCAGGAATATATAGGCGGCAGCTAAACTCGTCATAAACTATACACATTGTATCTGCTTTTATAGAAGTTGTGGTGACTGTTATTCTATTCTTCAGTTCTCCTACGTCACGAAGTAAATACGAGATGAACACTTTTTCCTTATGAGGGTTCATGCCTGTATATGTTGGAGGCTAAGAATGCAGACCATTGACCTGGGGTTCCGCGCGCCATATCCAGCTTTGAGACAAAGTATCATTGAGAAACTAACATACGTTGTTGTGCCAATGTGGAGCAGCTCTTTTCAGTTTCAAAATGAAGTCATTGGAGTCTTTCTGAAGTTGTCGAAAAAACCTGTTCTGCAGCATTTTTTTCATCAAAAAAGAAGTGGTCGTACACTTTCTCACTAAAAATGTCACAAAAAAGGTCACTTTAGGTGAGTCTCTTTTTTCATGAGGTTTCTGTAGTCGCCATAGGTGCACGTTACGTCGGTTTACTTCACTTCTAGGTGGAAATGTTGCTTCATATCTAAAAATTAACCACGGCAAAAATTTGTTGCCTTCATGTTGTCCAGTAGAGCATTGCTGAGGTTAACCAGTTTCCTGTTACCGTCAACTCAAAGAGCTTGCACTGATTATAGTCTTAAAACTGGCCAGACTGGCGAATGAGACAGTGCCAGTTCTCAGCTTGCACTGCGAGTCGACTTCTGTGGACTCCGCTCAAACGTTTGCCGATTCGTTTCCACCAAATCATCAGTAGTGCGAGGTGGATTCTGGACTTTTACCTTTGCATAGGCATCCCGCTCTTCAAACTAGCGATACCAAAGACGAATGTTTTCGGGTGCTGTACCGAAGTCACTGAGTCGCTCTTTGTCAACCGCAGCACATAAAACGCCTTCTTTCGAGGGGAGGCCAGCTTTCCTCTGACTGACTGCAAACTGAGACGTAGACTGACATCTAACGGCGGTTTTATGAAAATTTAGGCCACGTTCACTCAAGCAAATCATATTTCCTCGCTGGCACGTTCTACGTTTCGTAATTGTTTCCGTCCACAAACAGATAATTCTTTTCGAAACACAATATGCCATTACTAATTTACATGTCTTTGGCTGACAGGAAACTGGAGATGAAATTGCAAAATGAGAGTACTGTCGGATTTTCATTCGGGTTTATTGGGTTTCCAGGCAATATAAGAAATTTGTGCTGGGAAAACAACTTATAAAGACATGAATTTAAGAAAATTATAAATCGTAAAATAATTCGGAGCGAGAGATTGTCTTAGCGGAAAATGCTCCTTACAAGGGAACCTCCCAATCGCACCTCCCTCAGATTTAGTTATAAGCTGGCACAGTGGATAGGCCTAGAAAATCCGAACACAGATCAATGGAGAAAACAGGAAGAAGTTGTGTGGAACTATGAAAAAAATAAGCAAAATATGCATACTGAGTAGTCTATACACAAGATATATAACACAAGGATAATTTCAGCTCAGGTGCGCCGTGATCCCGCGGTTAGCGTGAGTAGCTGCGGAGCGCGAGTTGCTTGGTTCAATTCTTCCCTCGCACGAAATAATTATTTTTTTAATTTTCAGTTTAAGTTACAAACTCCTATGATTTCATCACTTTTTTGGGAGTAATTATCACATCGACAAGGAAACCTAAATCGGGCAAGGTAGAAGAATCTTTTTCCCACTCGCCAAGTATACAAGTTAGGTTGGTCGACAGCATATTCCTGTCATGTGACGCACATGCCGTCACCAGTGGCGAATAGAATTTATCAGACGCGTTTTCCTGTGGAGGAATCGGTTGACCTATGACCTTGCGATGAAATGTTTTCGGTTCCCATTGGGGAGGCACGCCCTTTTCTCTATTAATCGCACGGTTTTGCGTTGCGGTCGCAAAACACAGACACTAAACTTATCACAGTGAACAGAGATGTCAATAAACGAACGGACTGATCATAACTTTGAAAAAATAAAAAAAGCAAACTTTTTACTCGAGGGAAGACAGGAACCAAGAACCTCTTGCTCATCAGCTGCTCACGCTAACCACGGGACCACGGTGCTACTGAGAGCACACTCTCCTTAATGTTGTTTACCTTGTGCATGGACTACTCAGTGTGTATATTTTGCTGACTTTTTTCATAGTTCCACACAACTTCTTCCTGTTTTCTCGATTGATCTGTATTCAGTTTATCAAGATCTATCCACTGTGCCAACTTATAACTAAATCTGAGGGGGGTGCGATGGGGAGGTTCCCTTATTAGAACAATATTATAACATGCCATCCCTGATAGCGGCGATAGCAGACTCATGAACTACACAAGCATCAAAGAAACTGGTACAGGCATGCACCTTAAAACACATAGTTATGCAAACATGCACAATACGTCGTGGGGCCGGTAACGCCTACACAAAACAACAAGTGCCTGGCGCAGTTGTTATATCGGTTGCTGCAGCTAGAATCGCAGGTTATCAAGATTTAAGTAAGTTTGAAAGTGGTGTTATAGTCGAGGTAGCGATGAAGTTGGGATTTTCCCGTACGACTGTTTCACTAGTGTGCCGTGAACACCAGAAATTCGGTAAAACATCAAATCTCTGACATCACTGTGGATGAAAAAAGATCCTGCAAGAACGGGACTAACGATGACTGATGAGAACCGTTCAACGTGAGAGAAATGTAAACCTTTCGCCATTTGCTGTAGTTTTCAGTATTCTGCCATCAACAAGTGTCAGCGTGCGAATCATTCAACGAAACATCATCAAAATGGCCTTTCAGAGCCAAAGGCCCACAAGTGTTCCCATTATGACTGCATGACACAAAACGTTACGCTTCGCCTAGGCCCGTCAACACCGACATTGGACTGTTGATGACTGGAAACATGTTGCCTGGTCGGACGAGTTTCATTTCAAATTGTATCGAACGGATGGACATGTATGGGTATGGAGAGAAACTCATAATTCCATGGACCCTGCATGTCTGTTGAAGGCTCGGTAATGGTCTGGGGAGTGTGCAGTTGGGGTGATATGGGATCCCTGATAGGGAGTGTGCAGTTGGGGTGATATGGGATCCCTGATGTGTCTCAATAGGACTCTGACTGGTGACACTTACGTAAGTATCCTGTCTGATCACCTATATCAATATTGGGCAATTCCAGCAGGATTATGTGCCGCCCCACACGTCCAGAATTGGTACAGATTGGCTCCAGGAACACTCGTCTGAGTTTAAACACCTCCGCTGACTACCAAACTCCCTAGAAATGAACGTACTGAGCATATCTGGGAGGCCTTGCAACGTGCTGTCCAGAAGAGATCTCCGACCCCTTGTACTATTACGGATTTGTTGACAGCCCTCCAGGATTCATGGTCTCAATTCTCTCCAGCACTACTTCAGACATTAGTCGAGTCCATGCCACGTCATGTTGCGGCAATTCTGCGTGCTCATGGGGGCCGTACACGATACTAGGCAGGTGTACCAGTTTCTTTGTCTCTTCACTTTGTATGAATACAACGAATTTGACCGGAGCAAGTGAGTAACTGCTCAAATACTATTTGTGAGGGCCTTACGTAAACTTACTGAAATTGCTCTTTTTAAAATTTCGCCAGCCGGTGTGGCCGTGCGGTTATAGGCGCTTCAGTCTGGAACCGCGAGACCGCTGCGGTCGCAGGTTCGAATCCTGCCTCGGGCATGGATGTGTGTGATGCCCTTAGGTTAGTTAGGTTGAAGTAGTTCTAATTTCGAGGGGACTGATGACCACAGATGTTAAGATTCAAATTGCTCAGAGCTATTACAACCATTTTTAGAATTTCGGAACAATAATGGCGAAAATACAACATGGTAGGCCCAGTTGTTACCACACTAATTCTTTTCTAGTGTCGCCCAGAGAAGAGCCGGCAGAAACAACTGACGTCGCAGAGAAAAATTACACTTTGCCTCCCACAACGCCAGACCTCTCCATTGCTTTGTGAAAAGCGAAGTACAAAAAAATACTAGTGATGTTCTTGTGAAAGTGCAGTGTTAGAAGAGGAATACATAACAGATTATCTGTTTAACAAATATTGAATTATCACGCTCATTGTAACTAATAATGAGTTGTGCAACAATTCTCGCAGCTGTATATGTAAGAGTTTCATTACTTATTAACAACTATAAATTTGCATTGTGTGTTGGGGATAAGTTTAGCAATGATGATCGACTATAATCAGAGTCAATGCATCTAGTTTTATCCAAAACGAGTTACAGAATTCTAAAGGGTGTGATTTACATTATGACACATTGCCACGTCTAACCGTAATTTGTTTGCAGAAGAAAGCTTTTTTTTTACATATTTAAAGAAAGTAACATTTAGTTGATTTCTAATTTCATTTGTTTCTCAAAAATGAGATCGACATGAAGTGCAAAATGGCTAAGCAGAGATGGCTAGAGAACAAATGTAAGGATGCAGAGGCTTATCTCACTAGGGGTAGAATAGATACTGCCTACAGGAAAATTAAAGAGACCTTTGGAGAAAGGAGAACCACTTGTCCCATATCAAGAGCTCAGATGGAAACCCAGTTATAACCAAAGAAGGGAAAGCAGAAAGGTGGAAGGAGTATGTAGAGGGTCTATACGGGGCAATGTTCTTGAGGACAATATTATGGAAATGGAATGGATGTAGATGAAGATGAAATGGGAGATACGATACTGTGTGAAGAGTTTGACAGAGCACTGAAATACTTGAGTCGAAATAAGGCCCTGGGAGTAGACAACATTCCATTAGAACCACTGACGGCCTTGGGAGAACCAGTCCTGACAAAACTCTACCATCTGGTGAGCAAGATGTATGAGACAGGCGAAATACCATCAGACTTCAAGAAGAATATAATCATTCCAATCCCAAAGAAAGCAGGTGTTGACAGATATGAGAATTACCGAACAATCAGTTTAATAAGCCACAGCTGCAAAATACTAACACGAATTCTTTACAGACGAATGGAAAAACTAGTAGAAGCCGACCTCGGGGAAGATCAGTTTGGATACTGGAACACGTGAGGCAATACTGACCTTACGACTTATCTTACAAGAAAGATTAAGGAAAGGCAAACCTACGTTTCTAGCATTTGTAGACTTAGAGAAAGCTTATGACAATGTTGACTGGAATACTCTCTTTCAAATTCTTAAGGTGGCAGGGGTAAAATACAGGGAGCGAAAGGCTATTTACAATTTGTACAGAAACCAGATGGCAGTTATTAGAGTCGAGGGACATAAAGGGAGGCAGTGGTTGGGAAGGGTGTCAGACAGGGTTGTAGCCTCTCTCCGATGTTATTCAATCTGTATATTGAGCAAGCAGTAAAGGAAACAAAAGAAAAATTCGGGGTAGGTATTAAAATCCAATGAGAAGAAATAAAAACTTTGAGGTTCGCCGATGACATTGTAATTCTGTCAGAGACAGCAAAGGACTTGGAAGAGCAGTTGAATGGAATGGGCAGTGTCTTGAAAGGAGGATATAAGATGAACATCAACAAAAGCAAAACGAGGATAATGGAATGTAGTCGAATTAAGTCGGATGATGCTGAGGGAATTAGATTAGGAAATGAGACCCTTAAAGTAGTAAATGAGTTTTGCTATTTGGGGAGCAAACTAACTGAAGATGGTCGAAGTAGATAGGATATAAAATGTAGACTGGCAATGGCAAGGTAAGCGTTTCTGAAGAAGAGAAATTTGTTAGATTTAAGTGTCAAGAAGTCATTTCTGGAAGTATTTGTATGGAGTGTAGCCATGTATGGAAGTGAAACATGGACGATAAATAGTTTGGACAAGAAGAGAATAGAAGCTTTCGAAATGTGGTGCTACAGAAGAATGCTGAAGGTTAGATGGGTAGATCACATAACTAATGAGGAAGTATTGAATAGGATTGGGGAGAAGAGAAGTTCGTGGCACAACTTGACCATAAGAAGGGATCGGTTGGTAGAACATGTTCTGAGGCATCAAAGGATCGCCAATTTAGTATTGGAGGGCAGTGTGGAGGGTAAAATTCGTAGAGGGTGACCAAGAGATGAATACACTAAGCAGATTCAGAAGGATGTAGGTTGCAGTAGGTACTGGGAGATGAAGAAGCTTGCACAGGATAGAGTAGCATGGAGAGCTGCATCAAACCAGTCTCAGGACTGAAGACCACAAAAATAACTTCACGTGATTCTTATGATATGGTTCAGATGGCTCTGAGCACTATGGGACTTAACGTCTAAGGTGATCAGTTCCCTAGAACTTAGAACTAGTTAAACATAACTAACCTAAGGACATCACACACATCCATGCGCGAGGCAGGATTCGAACCTGCGACCGAAGCGGCCAGTCCGGCCGGCTCTTATGTTATGGAATGTACACTGGTTACAGCACATGCCTTACAGTTATATTTAAACATACTGCTGGGGTGGCCGAGCGGTTCTAGGCGCTTCAGTCTGAAACCGTGCGACAGCTACGGGCGCAGGTTCGAATCCTGCCTTGGGCATGGATGTGTGTGATGCCCTTAGCTTGGTTTAAGTCGCTCTAGGTCTAGTGGACTGATGACCTCAGATGTTAAGTCCCATAGTGCTCAGAGCCATTTGAACCATTTTAATAATAATCGACAGTGTAGGTGGATAGATCAAAAATGGTTCAAATGGCTCTGAGCACTCTGGGACTCAACTGCTGTGGGCATCAGTCCCCTAGAACTTAGAACTACTTAAACCTAACAGGATTCTAACCGGCGACCGTAGCAGTCGCACGGTTCCGGACTGCGCATCTAGAACCGCGAGACCACCGCGGCCGGCTGGATAGATTAGTTAGTTAATCAATTGGTATTTTGCAAGAGGGTTTCAAGGCTGTATGGGAGGGTCTGCTGAGTTGTGGACCTTGGTTCGACAACATATTAGAAACAGACGTTACACTTTGAGGGTTCTTGTTAATGTTTAATATTGTACTAACGCGCTGCATAAACTGTCGGTTTGCATTTGATCAGTATTCTTGACTTCCTGATAATTAAACGTATTTGTTAGTGATTTATTCTGTTCCTGATCAACGGTACGGAGGGAACTGAAGTAATGATTGCGACTGGATTTGTAACGGGATATGATAGGCTTAAGTCACTAGCCGTTATGTTTCTTAATGTTTTTCGATTGTTTTGTGAAATATATTCTGATGTCAGCTTGGCCGGAGGGATACTTCGTCGCGTCTCCATGCTGTTTCTAAATCAATACGCTGTGAGTGCAGCAGTCGCTAATAGCTAGGTACCACTCACCATGGTATCGACCTTCTATCGTTATGGAAATACCTGTAACGTCCTTTTATTCAACATACACACGTGAATGTAGATAGTATACCGATCGATTACCCACGTCGTTATGATCAACTGGCTGCAATGTAGAGTGTAAACTACAATCATCGTCTGACTACTTTTATGAAATTTCTTTGAAAGATTCATCCATTCTGTGTCTCCGAATCAAATGGTTCACTGTCCACTCGAGACTGGAGTTTGTTTCAGCATTACATTTCCCATCCCTGTGACATCGGAGTCTCCTTCCGGTCTTTTACAACCGTGATTTCTCTTACAGTTACAAACATGAGATCGAATCTAGGCTTCAACTTTGAAAATTCAAAGTGCATTAGACTATGCACGAAACAAGTTCTTTTGCTTTCTACTCTTCAGGCAACGTTTCGCCATATGCAATTAACCTACTCCTGAAATTCTTCAGGTACAGTCCCTATAATTTTGTTCAACTTACACGGTCGAGTGACATTAATGTGACCCTCGCCTATGTGCGACGTCAACGTGGAATAACCACTCAAATACGGCAATTTGCAGTGGAGGGTACTTAAAGAGCTTCGCGAGCAATAGTTGTCGTAATTCGGAAACGAAACTATTTGTCCGAAGTCCAAAAGTTCATAAGCACTCGCTTTAGGGCCAAGAGTGGGAGCATTTTCGAAACAGCTAAGTTTGTAAACCGTTCGTGTGCCGCCGTGATTAAGGTACATTTAAGAGACAGAATTCATAGGATATCTCCTCATAATGTGTTGGACCACCTTTTGCCCGCCTTAGTGTTGCAACTCAACGCGTCATGGACGCAACAAATTGTAAAAGTCCCCTGCAGTAATATAGGGATTTGCTACATTTGTAGCCGTCCTTAACTGCGCTAGTGTAGCCGGTGTCGGATTTTGTGCTCGAACTGATCTCTAGATTATATCCCACGTCGGGTGTTCACACCGGGCTTCCTCAAACCCAAGCCATCCTTAACAGAGCCAACGAGCGCTCTAATCTTGGCTGGCGGACGAAAAACACTTTTGATATGATATCTTTTCAGAATCCTTCCTATCTTCGAGGAAATGCTCCCAGCAAAAGGCAGAAAAGCCACCGATCTGCAAGTATCTTTTGGTGGGTCATGCGAAGGTCCTAACTGGAAAGCACGACGGATCTGTTTATCTGTATAGCCATTCTGCTTGAACACAATCTTAAGATGGTCCAATTGTAGTGTCAAGCTTTTTCCATCTGAAATGGCATAAGCTCTTCTCGCCAACGACCGCTGGACTCCCGTCCGCTGGAACGATGGATGACAGCTAGAAGCATGTAGGTCTCGGTCCGTGTGCGTAGGCTTTCGATAAACACTGTGTCAAAGTGTCCCATTATCCTTTCTGTACACCAGGACAACCAGATAAGAAAGCTTTCCATCACCTTCCACCTCCATGGTAAACTTGATGCTAGGATGCAGGGAATTGAAATGATCTAGGTGGCGGTTAAGAGCTTCTCTCCCATGAGGCCACACCATAAACGTATCGTCAACGTACCTCCAAAAACAGGTTGATTTTAAGGACACCGTCTTCAGCGCCATTTCTTCCTAATCTTCCATAAAAAGATTGGCTTCTATTGGGGACAATGGGGTCCCCATAACCACTCCGTCAGTCTGTTCAAAATATTTGTCATTGAATAAAAAGTACGTCGACGTCAACGCGTGGCGACAAAGCCTGGTTGTTTCCTCAACCAGTTTCTCACCAATTAACTGCAAGAATTCTTCCAAAGGAACCCGGGTAAAAAGCGACACGACATCAAATCTCACAAGCAAATCCCAGGGATTAAGAGACAAGGACTTCAATCTCTGAATAAACACCATAGAATTGGTAATGTGATGTTCGCATTTACGGACGTGAGGACCAAGAACAGATGCTAAATATATGGCTACATTGTAGGTAGAAGCATCCAAATTACTCACGATCGGACGAAGCGGGACCCGGGACCCCTTTCTTATGAATCTTGGGTTGACCGTATAATCTCGGTGCCGCTGCAGCACCAGGGCGAAGTTTTTTGAGAATGTCCTCAGGCAAAGAACTCTTCTTCATCAGTGAAAGCCTCTTCCGTTTTATCCGGTCAGTTGGATCAAGCTGAAGAGATTAGGCAAGACGTCTCATATACATTGCGGCGGGCGCCGCCTCCATGGAATAACATCTCCTCTCTCGAAAGGGCAGCCGTCCGATCCATTATAGAAGACGAAGATCTGATAGTTCTACCAGCGGACAAAGGCAACGCAACGGTTCTTCTGTCACGAGATGACTCTCTGGGAAAGATGGATCCCTTACTTGAAGACTCAGCATACATAACATTGCAGGACGCTTTTTACCCGGGTTCCTCTAGAAGAATTCTTGCAATTAATTGGTGAGAAACTGGATGAGGAAACAACCAGGCTTTGTCGCCACGTGTTGTCGTCGATGTACTTTTTATTCAATGACAAATATTTTGAACAGACTGACGGAGTGGCTATGGGGAGCCCATTGTCCCCAATAATCGCCAATCTTTTTATGGAGAGAAGCTCTTAACCGCCTCCTAGATCATTTTAACTCCCTGTATCCTAGCATCAAGTTTACCATGGAGGTGGAAAGTGATGGAAAGCTTCCGCATCTGGAGGTTCTGGTGTACAGAAAGGATAATGGGACACTTTGACACAGTGTTTATCGAAAGCCTACGCACACGGACCGAGACCTACATGCTTCTAGCTGTCGTCCGTCGTTCCAGCGGACGGGAGTCCAGCGGACGTTGGCGAGGAGAGCTTATGCCATTTCAGATGGAGAAAGCTTGACACAACAATTGGACCATCTTAAGATTGTGTTCAAGCAGAATGGCTATACAGATCCGTCGTGCTTTCCAGTTTGGACCTTCGCCTGACCCACTAAAAGATACTTGCAGTTCGGTGGCTTTTCTGCCTTTTGCTGGGAGCATTTCCTCGAAGATAGGAAGGATTCTGCAAAGATATCATATCAAAAGTGTTTTTCGTCCGCCAGCCAAGATTAGAGCGCTCCTTGGCTCTGTTAAGGATGACTTGGGTTTGAGGAAGCCCGGTGTGTACAAGATCCCTTGCCTCTGTTGGAAGGCTTATATTGGTCAGACAATCCGGAACATTCAGGACCGATGTGTTGAGCATCAGCGGCAGACACGGCTGCATCAACCTGAGAAATCTGCAGTGGCGGAACACTGTCTCACCGAGGGACACAGAATGCTATATGACGAGACACAAATGGTTGCCACTGCATCTCGCTATTGCGACTGTGTTTTAAAAGAATCCATAGAGATTCGTTTATCTGACAATCTTATTAATAGAGACAAGGGTTATCTTTTAATTAAGACTTGGGTCCCGATGTTATCTGACATTAAAAAACAGCGGTCTGTGGTTCGATCGTCGGAATAAATTTTTTTAATTTTTGACAGCGATATCTCGATTTCGCCTGTTTCCACCACTGGCGGCGGGCTATGTCTACTGCGCTAGAGGGCAGTTACGGCACCTTCTCGTGCACGCGTTGTGGGTCTTCTGCGGACTATATAGGGGCCGCCGCTTGCGCTGGGAAGTCAGTTCCGGCGAGATCGTGCACCAGCACTCTCACCTGAAGATGGCGGCCAGTTGGCCCGCGGAAATAATTTGTCATGAGGACATTATGATCCGGCTGCATACCCAAAAAGAATATTATCAAGTTCCAATAAAATCAGAAGATAATAATAAATGATAGACGAGAATTCATGAAGACGACACCAAAGGCTTAAATTCAAACACTCAGACACAGCAACTACCAAGAATGAAATAAGAGAAAAGTATTTCTCGAATATAGTCAGGCATGCGTATGAGTGTAATTATAATTCTAGCATAATATGCAAATACTCTCTAAACGTCACTAGAAAACGAAAAAGAGATTCTATTCTGTAATAACAACATATTCGCTTACACACGATTACTTGCACTTCACTTAAGAATCAACACATTAAGACAGGCGAATTCATGAGCAGATTTTCTTACTATAATCAGTATGAATTTGAAAAGTACGACATAAAAAAGCAACTTCACCACTGCTGATGCTTAGGAAATGTTGAACTTCAACTAGTTCTCAAGTCTAAGTTCCAAATGACTCGCTAAATTTCGTAAGTACCAGTGGGTGTTAAAGTATTCGTGTGGCCACTTGACTCCTAGAAACTAACACTTTACCGCACAATGAGATCCCCGATGCGATTCCTGAAGACTGCTCAGCACCAAGCTTGAGTTTAGAATTCTCTGGCGGTTCGACACAAAATTTCTCCAAACTCAGTTTCCCTCCAAATTTTCCGTTGCTTCCAAGAGCCAGTTCACTAATCACAATAACCCGAACGCCTCCACTAAAATAGCATAATATACTTAAACTTGTCCACCATTTGCATAATAGTAGTGTTACAATCCCGTTATATAGAGGCCAAACACAATCGTATACATTTAAAAGACGTAAATAATTAAACACGGATCTGTTTGCAATCCTTGCTAGCTGCGTGGTGTAATTGAGCTGCAACGTCACACATTCATTCATCAGCAGCCAATTCTACATTCACTGACTACACCAATATGAATAAAAAAATATTTTTGAGTGTATATGGCGATATATGAGACCTGTCATACCGTGTTTGAAGAATCTGATAGTCTATTAAAAATTTATAATAACATAATAACTCAATAAATGGTATTTGCAGAAGTGTTGGGCTCTCAGGATAACAAATAGAGTGCTAAGCTATCAGCCAATACCTTGTTTATTAAGATCGTATGAAGCGTTCAGCAATTATAGATTATCAATTATTATTGCAAGAATATTTCTTTACTGTAATCACCTAACTTATTTAGTTCATGATTTTTACAGTGTTATAGTTTCAATAAATGCATCTCGATGACATGTACGTAGGATCCACAATGAATTTCTCGTCCCACATGTAAATAAAGGGTGGCCACGGTGGCAGAGCGGTTCTAGGCGCTTCAGTCCGGAACAGCGCGACTGCTAACGTCGCAGGTTCGCATCCTGCCTCGGGTATGGATTGTGTGATGTCCTTAGGTTAGTTAGGTTTAATTAGTTCTAAGTTCTAGGGGACTGTTGACCTCCGATGTTAAGTTCCACTGTGCTCAAGCCATTTAAACCAGTTTTTTCTAAATAAAGGGAAATAAAAAATGTAGATGCTCCATTTGCGTATAATGTTCGAATAATTCAACCACTGTTTACGTCTTGGCTGGTGAGTACATTGATATGGCTGGATTTGCATTACGATGAAACATCGAAATATTGCAAAATTAAGAGGTTCTTAAAAATTTCTATCTTCCATCACACAGCAAAAACTACCACTGTGCCTGTAACATACACATCAGATCATGCTGGATACCGACCAGCCACTTCCTGTTACCAGGAAGAACCCGCCTATTATACGCCGAACACCGCTTCCCTGTTAGCGAGCGCCGATGACCGTGAAAACGTCCAGCCATGGCCTTGCACAGCCATGACTAGTCTTGTATAGAGATGGGCAAAGTCGTTCACCCTTGGGAAGTAGTTCACTGGTGATCTTTATTTTTTGGGAAACGTTCACTTTTATTCGTTCAGCGTTCATTGTGCTTGGTATATGGTTCTTATGAAAAATTGAAATTTAGTAGCATAGGTGATTGAAAATGGAAGGCGCCAAGAGGGGCATTTGCGTCCCCCGTGGAGTACAAAGTTTTTATTCATAACAGAATTCTCTAACACTTGTATTTTTCGTGATTCTACAAAACATCTCGTTTAACTAACTGCAACGTTGTGTTGCTGATCGCTGTGAAATAATCGACCCCGAGTACAGACTGCTTGAGAATTACGCACGATATGTTGACCGCTACGAGCAGAACCGATAAACATGTAAAAATTAGGCAGGGAATAAATAACAAATAAGATAATGCAAAAAACTTCGAAACAACAGATAACGATTGGTAAGCAACAATGAGCAGTCTAGTACTCGAAGCCGATTTTTCGTGCGACAACCAGTACCACTGAAATAATCTTGTAGGAGTTACCATATTCTCTTTTTGCAAAATGTGACACCATACACTCGATTACGAATCGCGAGCTTCATTCGGTTCTAAGTCGGTCTGGCTTCCATAACAATGAACGTGCTCTTTTACCTTGGATCAAAAAAAGACAGAAAATGGCCATTCGTGTGTGCCGTGCCGACGTCCTTTGCACGTGTACTAACAAAAAATCTTGCAGTGTTAGTTGAAAAGAGACTCGGTTGCCATTTTAGTTTCTTTATTTATCAGCTATGCGTTTCACATTATGTAAATATCTTCAGGCTAATCTACATAGGAAACAGACAACAAATACATCTATTGCGTTGTGCAAACATGGATAACCTAAAAGTAACAATAAACAGATTAAATACTGAAAGAGCAAATACCTTAACTTGGTATTTCTTAGGACTATCCTTTAGGCAGTGTAGCTAAAGGGCATCGTCGAGTACATCAGGCGAACATCGCCTTCATTAAATATCACCAGTGAACTAGAAATATAAAATAGTAAAAGCGGACAAGAGAATTGACCAGTGATTGGACACTCAGAAATACAGTCATATTGCCGAGGCCTTATGACAGATGGACGTGGGTGACTCCAAGAGCTGCATAACTCGTACACGTTCACAGGAGCAAATTATAGGATAATATGGGGCTTTAGTAGTTATCATAGTGCACCGCAGCGTCGTGTGCAAGTACTGACGCCTAATACAGAAGCACCTCATTAGATGGCGAAGCTGCTGGTAAGAATGAAAGATCGTAACCCGATATACATTGCCACTAAAACGTTATACAGGCAGTGTAGCTAAAGGGCATCGTCGAGTACATCAGGCGAACATCGCCTTCATTAAATATCACCAGTGAACTAGAAATATAAAATAGTAAAAGCGGACAAGAGAAGTGACCAGTGATTGGACACTCAGAAATGCAGTCATATTGCCGAGGCCTTATGACAGATGGACGTGGGTGACTCCAAGAGCCGCATAACTCGTACACGTTCACAGGAGCAAATTATAGGATAAGATGGGGCTTTAGTAGTTATAATAGTGCACCGCAGCGTCGTGTGCAAGTACTGACGCCTAATACAGAAGCACCTCATTAGATGGCGAAGCTGCTGGTAAGAATGAAAGATCGTAACCCGATATACATTGCCACTCAAACGTTATACACTCCTGGAAATGAAAAAAAGAACACATTGACACCGGTGTGTCGGACCCACCATACTTGCTCCGGACACTGCGAGAGGGCTGTACAAGCAATGGTCACACGTACGGCACAGCGGACACACCAGGAACCGCGGTGTTGGCCGTCGAATGGCGCTGGCTGCGCAGCATTTGTGCACCGCCGCCGTCAGTGTCAGCCAGTTTGCCGTGGCACACGGAGCTCCATCGCAGTCTTTAACACTGGTAGCATGCCGCGACAGCGTGGACGTGAACCGTATGTGCAGTTGACGGACTTTGAGCGAGGGCGTATAGTGGGCATGCGGGAGGCCGGGTGGACGTACCGCCGAATTGCTCAACACGTGGGGCGTGAGGTCTCCACAGTACATCGATGATGTCGCCAGTGGTCGGCGGAAGGTGCACATGCCCGTCGACCTGGGACCGGACCGCAACGACGCACGGTTGCACGCCAAGACCGTAGGATCCTACGCAGTGCCGTAGGGGACCGCACCGCCACTTCCCAGCAAATTAGGGACACTGTTGCTCCCGGGGTATCGGCGAGGACCATTCGCAACCGTCTCCATGAAGCTGGGCTACGGTCCCGCATCCCGTTAGGCCGTCTTCCGCTCACGCCCCAACATCGTGCAGCCCGCCTCCAGTGGTGTCGCGACAGGCTTGAATGGAGGGACGAATGGAGACGTGTCGTCTTCAGCGATGAGAGTCGCTTCTGTCTTGGGTGCCAATGATGGTCGTATGCGTGTTTGGCGCCGTGCAGGTGAGCGCCACAATCAGGACTGCATACGACCGAGGCACACACGGCCAACACCCGGCATCATGGTGTGGGGAGCGATCTCCTACACTGGCCGTACACCACTGGTGATCGTCGAGGGGACACTGAATAGTGCACGGTACATCCAAACCGTCATCGAACCCATCGTTCTACCATTCCTATACCGTCAAGGGAACTTGCTGTTCCAACAGGACAATGCACGTCCGCATGTATCCCGTGCCACCCAACGTGCTCTAGAAGGTGTAAGTCAACTACCCTGGCCAGCAAGATCTCCGGATCTGTCCCCCATTGAGCATGTTTGGGACAGGATGAAGCGTTGTCTCACGCGGTCTGCACGTCCAGCACGAACGCTCGTCCAACTG
This sequence comes from Schistocerca gregaria, assembly GCF_023897955.1. NCBI lineage: Eukaryota > Metazoa > Arthropoda > Insecta > Orthoptera > Acrididae > Schistocerca > Schistocerca gregaria. Next base: position 932,185,797 of record NC_064920.1, on the reverse strand, counting down.
AGGCGCCAGGTGGAAATGGCATGGCAAGCCGTTCCACAGGACTACATCCACCATCTCTACGATCGTCTCCATGGGAAAATAGCAGCCTGCATTGCTGCGAAAGGTGGATATACACTGTATTAGTGCCGACATTGTACATGCTCTGTTGCCTGTGTCTATGTGCGTGTGGTTCTGTCAGTGTGATCATGTGATGTATCTGACCCCAGGAATGTGTCAATAAAGTTTCCCCTTCCTGGGACAATGAATTCACGGTGTTCTTATTTCAATTTCCAGGAGTGTTCATACATTGCACATAAAACATTAATAAGATAGATTTACTGGGAGCAACACCTGTGCATTAATTTATCCAAAAATTATGACGGAGTAAAAATACAAAAGAAGGCGGTAAATTTAAAATATAATACTAGGATGTATAATACAACACACAGATGCAGTGCCTAAACAGGTAGTTCGTATCATATATCACTAGAGCAAGATCATTACTAACACAGAACAATAATTTCTGATGAACAGGCGCACCTATAACACGCCATAATGCGTCATACAGATCAAGAACTTCTAACTAACAATAAAATTCTTTTTATAAAAATAGCATAGTAAAATTATTACGCTTGAAAGATACACACCAACGTGAAGGTAAGACGTAATGCGGGTGAACTTCTTTCCCATTTCCATTTCATACTTACATTAAAATGTGTAAGATACGTCGACATTTGTAGCGACGAACTCGCAATACCATTTTCTAGTCAAAAATTACCTATCGTGGACACTGAATAGAATACGAAAAGAACCAGAAGTTTAGAGTTCAAAAAAGTTTTGAAACGGATCTAGAATTGGCTTGCGAAGCGAACGGAACAAACAGCAACAACTCGATACTGAACTAACTATGAGCAGTGGGCAGTCGAACTGCGACGAATGGCCACGTGAAGAAAGACGACTCCGGCCGACCGGGAGCGAGACCGAAACTCACAGGAACGAGACCGAGGCTGGAACTAGACTCGTCAACGTGCCGTTCGTGAACTAGAGCGACCGTTTTCCATTCTCGGGAACTATAAGTAGAAAGCCGCGACCGAGTCCGAGACAGACGGGAACGGGACTGAGGCTGGAACGAGATCGGTCGACGTGCCGTTGCGTGAACGAGACAGACTGTTTCCCGTTCCCGTGAACTATAAGTAGAAAGTCGCGACCGAAATAAACTATGAACGACCGTTCCCTCGAATTCGTTCCTCGCTCGTTCCGTTCATCTTGGTGGTTCCTCTGGACCCGTTAGTTCGCGAACGACCCCTCTCTACTCGTGTATTCCAAATCTCGCCACCATGTGGGTGTGTTGCATAGTTTGAAGCAGGGGTGTCCAAGCTTTCACGGTTCTTCGGCGACACAGGAAGTAGACGATTTTTTGTGGGGCACAAATAAAATACTTATCACTGACAACAGAGAGAGGGAGAGAGAGAGAGAGAGAGAGAGAGGTACAGAGACAGAGACAGAGACAGAGACGGGATGGAGAAATGGGAGAAGAGCATCACGTGTTGGTAGTTTCTAATTGAAACCTTTGCATGAATGATGTATTGTGGATTTCTTTTTTTACCAATAGTGTGATACAAGCTCACGTCCTGGGACGCGCTGAAATTTGATTTAGGCGGCATGCGGCACGCGGGCCGCGTGGCAGACATACCTGGTCTCTAGTACATTCACCGAGCGGGGTAGTAGAGGGGTTAGCACACTGGACTTGCGTCCAGCCATCCTGATTAGGGTTTTCCGTGATTTCCCTAAATTTCTTAAGGAAAGTGACGGGATGATTTCTTCAAAAGAGCATGGTCGCCCTCCTTCTCCGTCCTTCCCTAATCCAAGCTTGTGCTCCAATGACCTCGTTGTCGACGGGACGTTAAGCACTAATGTCCTCCTGCTCCTCCTCCTCCTTCTCGTTCTTCTCCCATAGCATATTGTTTAATGCTCTTGAACTTCGTTCATTAATCCCCAACACCGTTAGTGCTACAGCTGAAATTTTCATGCTTACTGTTCGGGTAGTCAGATTTCTGCGTCATGGCGCACTTGCCAAGCAGAAAGATTTTACTGACTTTCTTTTAATACCTATTTATGGCTGACTTTTGAGGTACTGTAGCGGATTTATAATCACTGATTCCCTGTCCTCCGCTAACTGAGCCTGTTGGTCAGACTGTTTCGCACGATTTTCTGTCGCTACTAACCGCTCTAATGAATTGAATCTCCCGTCCATAGCTGCTAGGTTGAAATCTCCACATAATACTATAACAAGAGCAGGAAATTTACCCTACATAAATATTCTCCAAATTTCCCGTTACACGTTCAGCATCTCCTGCTCCTGAAGCAGGCGTTGATCTAACATTTATCTGAACGCAAATTACTTCTCTTGCGGAATCTGTACTGATCTCATTGGATGTTTGATTTCTATTGATATAAAAATACTTCCACCATCAGAGTTCAACTTATTTTTGCGATAAACAATGTTATCGTAGCTAAGGATTTCGTTGCTATTAACATTTGGTTTCAGACAGGTTTCTGTCCAAAGTACAAATTGGGCCTTGGTACCATTTCCAAAAGCTACTATTGCCAAGAGATTTCAACAGGAACTCCTGCAGTTCACTGTTACTGTATTAAAATTTTCTTCTACTGATTGTCCATGACGAACGCTTCCCAGCCTAGAATCAGAAGTGGCTTCTGGAGGGAATTTACTGCCCTAAGAAAACCCACTTGCACATGGCACACCTACTTTCCTTTCGTATTACCTGATTCCTGCGCGCAGAAAATCCCTGCCGTATTTATGACGGGAGTCCTAGAATTCTCCTCCAAACAGTGGAGATCGAGAAATCCGCGTCCAGCATCATTTCGGAATCATCTGAGTCTCGGCTCCAAATTGGAGGATCGCAATCCATTCTAGGAACAATACTGGGAAACGATATAGCTGTACTTCCACTGCCTAAACGAGGCTAGCTGTCTTCAACAAACCATTCAGTAGTCCATAGGAACCGCTGATATCCTCTGAATCCAGACAACACGCGTTTCACGTTTTGCAGCCGGACGCGCCAACTGCAGCCAATCACGGCTGCCAGAGCCTGCTTCACATCTCGTACGAGACTCCTGAAAAGCAAAAAGAGTAATCTCTAACCCTGTTTCCCGATATGCCCGCTGTTCCCCTGAGGGGCTCCATCACCCGTCTATCACTGGATCTCAGAGACCAGCAGTCCCACCCTACTTGCCTGGGCAGAACTTCCGCCTAGAAACTAGCGACTCCCACCATTGTAAGCCAGTCACCGTCAGGTAAGTGTCCATCTGCTGGGGCCTACGATACCGAAGGCACAACAGCATCAGAGATCGCGGTGAGGCTACAGACCCAGTGGTGCCACGACATTTGTTTCAGGAGCTCCAACGCCACCGCAGCTCAGGAAAACCACCTGATACCTGTCAATCGTGGCTGGCATGGCTTCCGCCAGTTTACAGACAGTAACCTTTTAATCATGTATCTGTACACCACGCACTTAGTCCCTACCCATCTCTAACCAGTTTTTGTCTGAATCACAAGTAACGTAACACTAGACCTGCGGCTATCCGCGACGTCTAACGCTCTTCCTCCCGAGGGGAAAGGCTTGCCAGTCACCGGAAAGAATCTTCCTGGAGGATAAAGTGTCGAGGTCAGGTGTGCCGGCCAGCCTGTGGATGGTTTTTAAGGTGGTTTTCGATCTACCTCGGCGAATGCGGGCTGTTTCCCCTTACTCCACCTCAGTTACACTATGTCGACGATTGCTGCCCAAACTGTCTCCACGTACGTGTACACCGTCATTACTCTACCACGCAAACATTTGGGGTTACACTCTTTTGGTATGCAACGTTCCTGGGGGTTCGGTGTGGGGCGGCGGTGGGGTGGGTGGACTGCTATTGCCTGTTGTGGTGTTCTGATCTACTGAGGGCTACGGCGGGACGAAGCCTCTCTATCGTTTTCAGGTCTTCGATTTAATATACAATGCACACACAATCTAACACTAGCCGAAGAAGTCACTCGATGCAATCTAAATAGTGCTGCTACGAAAGTACTAGTGTGTACCACGCTCCAGAATCACCTCACCCAAAGTTAACACACACAAAAAACTAAGAGTAAGTTTATTAAGACTAGTCTACTCAGTAAAATACACATTTACAATTCATTTCATCGCAGAAGCATGTGGAAACCTAAGCTAAATACTGTCTAGAAAACGCCAGGGTCGTTCGCTCGGCCCCATGAGAGCAAGTATCACCCTAGGACTACGTGGAACATCAGGTGATGAGACGCTTCTTCGGCGCGGGCTACGGCTCACACCGTCTCACGAAAGCTAGAATGTTCCGCAGGAGCTATACGCAGAAGTAAAATTCCGTGTGGCATATTGTGATGGTGATATCACTACTTAATCGACATTTTAAATGAATGAAATTCTTGTCAGGTTTGAGATTGACTGCATACATTAGAATGAATTTCGATAAATATCAAATAAGTTTGAAATACAATTAAAAACAGGTAAATTAAACTAAACATTTCTTAATCCGGTAACCTGGATGTCGTTCGTGTCAGTGAAGTGAATTTGGAAGACGACAAGGATTTCTGGTCAGATGAGTATAGGGTAATATGAACAGAAGCAGGAAATGGTATAACGGAAGCAGGATTCGTTATGAGAAGGAAGCTAGGGCAGCGAGTGTCACTGTGAACATTTCGGTAATATGGTTGTTCTCATTAGAATCTACAGCAAACCAACACCAACAACGATGTTTCACGTATACATGCCAACGTTGCAAGCTGAAGATGAAGGGAGAGATAAAATATATTAGAATATTGAAACGGTAGAACAGTACGTAAAGTGAGAGGAAAATGTTGTAATAGGTGTGGTGATCGTATGTGTAAATATTAGTTATAAAATTAAGTAAAGACTTGGTGAAGGAAGTTACAGGGACTCAAGCACGCTAGCAGATACATGGAAGTGGAGCAGGAGCGCGGAGAGGTAATCGGCGATCGAGTATGCGAACCAAGCAGTCAGCAGTCTACTGGGGGCATCGTCCGGAGGACATTGCCCGCCCCGCTGGAAAGCAGGGCAGACGGATCAGGAGCCAGCATAAGTCACGTGTACGATACACGAGGGAACCTCCTAGCATCGAACCACAGAGGTCAGTCACTGTGCTACAAACGTCACGCCGTCAGCAGGAACACGAAATAAATACCCCGGAAAGAGGCAGCTCCCTCTCGAAGTTTGCAGCTTCTTCTGAAGTCTGCTGGGAGTCTGCTCGAAGTCTGCTGGAAGTGCTGGTCAACTTATGGAGTACGCTTGTCATGTTCCGGAAGCCTCGTGATGGTTGCTGGGCGTGCTGATGTACTCCCGACGGTACGCATGAAGAAGAAGCGGCAGCTATGGAGGTCATAGGACAGCATCGAACCTGATAGCAGCGTCTTGTTACCATGACTTACGAAGAAAGAAGAAGATGTCGTCCCTTCGCCAGTAAGTCACAGAAGTCGAGTCTTCGTTCCGAGTCAAGTCATTAAAGTCCTATAGCAACTGAGGGAGAAGTATAGTGAATAACCCGGGTGACTGGTTCGGACGAAGAGATGTGGACGAACCAGTGAAGTCACTTGTGAATTGGGAAGAACTCCAGTTCAATGGACGCCGCCCAGAGCCGCCGAATCTGAGAACAAGGATTCGCTCCTAGCACGGGGCAACTTTCGTCATAGCAGTGGCCGGCCAGCCGCCGGAATTGCCAGCCAGTACACTCGCCGGCACACAGTCTTGCCACGTAAGCAGCGCTCGCCACGTGCGGCTGTCGTCAGCTGCTGTTTCTGGGGCATTCCTTGCAGTCTACTTTAGCATCTCCCGCCGCCGCCAGCACCGAGGCCACTACGCCGTGTTGCTACGGAAGCACTGAACCAAGCGAGTAAAGTAAACCGGTTGATGTCCGCTGAATGCACTGTTGTCAAGGAAATGTTTGTCAATAAATAACTCTTGGAGTAAGGAAGGTTTTATTGTACCTCATCCTCTGAGCCAATGTAAGAACCCATGTAGCCCAGCTCTCCATGCCTGACAAATAATAAGAATAACAAGAAAGAAATAAAAAGAGACTCGACATTTTTGGTGTCAGAATACCTTGGCTCTCACGGGTGTAGGACATAAATATATTGGCAGAAAGAACTTGGATCTATCCGGTAACTAAACGTCGGTAGTGGCTATATTTATTCGAGGACCACGGCGCAAGAAGTCATCAACACCAGTATCAGCCACTGGCACAAGATAGCTAGCAACCATCTACAATCAACAGACGTTAATTCAATTTTTGGTGAGTGCAAAATGGCTAACGATGGTTCTTTTGCTCTTTCATTCTTTTTGTTTGTAGCGAAAGTCATGTGAGTCACTATTATTCTTTTCAAGTAGTAATTGATATTGTATTTTGTTTTTCCCTCTTGGTAATGACATAGACAAGTATTATTTCTTGCATTAAATCAAATACTTGGTAGTGATTTCTGTAGTAAAGTTAAATATTGGTTTGTATTGTACTTGTGTAAACAGGAAAATAGTACAATGGCAAACAGTCAGGTACAAGAAGTGTTCGCAACCGAAGCTATACAAAGCTTAGTTAATCAAGCTGCTCAGTTAAAACAAGATAACAATGACTTGCTAAACAGATTATCCCAGAGTAGTTCATCTTGTAAAGCAATCCCAACTATGTTAGACCCATCAGCAGCAACCTTAGTGACCCCATTTCTGGCAAGGCGGGTGAGGACATAGAAGCATTTTTTGCAGATTTATTAGCAGCAGCTAAACTTGGGTTTTGGACGGATGAACAGCTACAACAAATGACAAAATTACGATTAATTGAGAAGCAAAGACACACGTCTTATACCAAGAGGAATTGCGGAATGCATTAATATTTGAGGAATTGAGGCAAGGCTTGTTAAAAAGATATAAAAACAGAACAGTTGCCGTTTTTACAGAGAACAACTAAACACCATGTCTCAGAGACATAATAAAACACTTGAAAGTTTTGTGGATAGGATACGGAAAGTCAATAGTCACACATACCAGTTGACCGTGAGCGACGAAGCGAATAAGTACATTTTGATGGAAGCTGAAAATAGAGCTTTAGATACTTTTTTACGTGGTTTGCCACCCGAATCTCTACGCCGTGTCCGTGCAGAATTTCCGAAAAACTTAAACGAAGCACTTAGCATTGCTACCGCTTTCGAGGAAAACGATGTCGTGAGAAAATACAAAGAAAAGAAAAATGTATTCCCACAGGAGTTCGCTGTTCTCGATGCGACAGACAGGGACACATTGCAAAAAGTTGCACGCAGAAACAGTGCACAATTTGCCACAGAATACGTCACACATTTCGGGAATGTAGAAGTGTAAGGAGATCAGAGAACAGGGGACAGTTAAACGAATCAGGGAACCCTAGCACCGCCGCCCGGCGTTCCCAGTAAAATTCCATGCTATCAAAGCGCATGCAAATACGGAATGCTGGTTATCTGGCATTATTAATGGTAAAGAAAGTAGGCTATTGGTGGACACCGGAGCTTTTGTGTCAGTTGTTAGTAAGAAATGTACAGTAAATAAGAAATACGACCCTCCAAGGTATAAGTTGAGTAGTATTGGCGGAAGCGACATACGTTCAGCAGGCTGTACGTCACTGTCCTTTCACATAAATGGAGTAAAATTCCAAGAAGTTATGGAGGTAGTATCGAGGGTGAGCGACGAGTACGATGCTATCCGAGGGTTAGATTTCCAGCACAAACATCACGCCATAATCAACCTCGGGCAACAAACCGTGGAAGTTAGTGTAACCGTGTTTCGACAAAGTGAAACCGTTGCCAAGGAAATTCAGCTGCAAGATCCCCTACCCCGGAATTAGGAATCACCAAAACTGCACGCTATTTCCTTGAAGGTAGATTCGCGGGATACAATACCGCTCGGTACGGGAAAAATACTTTGGGTAGACATTCATACTGCCGCACCCACAAACGCACTATGCATAGTGGAACCTTCGGAAGAAAATGACGAATTAGACGCAGCACATTGTTTTGTGCTCAGGAGTGTAGTTCATGTTACAGAAATTGACGGAGTACAGAAGGTACCGATACATGTAGATAATTTTGTGTCTGAGGATAAAGGATTAAGGAAGGGAATGCTAATAGCTAATATAAGTACACTGGAAGCGGATGATTTTGATTGGTCAGATTCAAGTACTGAGCCAGCCGCCTACAGCAATGCATTGCGCCAACAGATTTCTCATTTGAAAGGAATCGAACGAGAGGCAACAGAAACAGTGTTAAACGAATTTCAAGATCTTTTTAATTCACAAGGACCACTACCAGCTACAAATATAACCCAACACCGAATTCCTACAGGAAATAGTGCTCCAGTTTACAGAAAACCGTACAGAGTTCCACATAAATTACAGCCATTACTCGATGACTTCATAGATCAACAGCTAAGAGACGGTATCATAGAATATTCGTACTCCCCGTATAACACGAACGTTGTTATTGTTCCGAAAAAATCGGCTGACGGCACGAAGCGATACAGATTCTGCAGCGATTACTGGCACCTAAATAGCAAAACCATTTCAGACGTTTACCCATTACCAAACATTACTGACACCATTGACCATCTCGATAACAGTAGGTATTTTTCCTCCATCGATCTACGCTGTGATTACCATTAAATAGAAGTAGCCCCAGAGGACAGACACAAAACCGCGTTCTCTACCCCTAGTGGACATTGGCAATTTAAAAGAATGCCTTTTGGCCTCAAAAACGCCCCTGCAACAATTCAAAGATTGTTAGATGGTATGGTACGTGGATTAAAACCTCGACACTGTCACGTGTATCTAGATGTAATTATTTTCTCGAAGGATATCAACGAGCATGCGATTTGTTTGCGAGAACTTTTCCAACGCCTGAAGGATGCCAAGCTCACGGTAAATTTAGAAAAATATCAATTCTCTCTGAAAGAAGTTACATATTTAGGCCACGTTATAAGTGAAGAAGGAGTAAAAACAGAGTCTCGATTAATATCAGCAGTCAGAGATTTCCCAAATCCCCAATCATTTAGAGAAGTACAACAATTCCTGGGACTCTCGAATTATTATCGTAGATATGTAAAGGATTATGCAGAAATAGCACGACCACTCACACAGTCACTAAAGAAAGGTAGTAAATTTCAATGGACTACGGAATACGAGGAATCTTTTCACACATTAAAGAACAAATTAATACACAGCCCAGTATTGATCTATCCGGACTTCAGTAAAGAGTTCATTCTATCGTGCGATGCATCTAGTCACGCGATTGGTGTGGTGCTGAATCAAAACATTAATGGTGCAGAACATCCAGTAGCGTATGCGTCAATACAGTTGAATACAGCAGAAAAGAATTATTCAACCACAGAAAAGGAATTACTAAGTGTCATTTACGGTATTAAATATTTCAGGTGTTACTTATATGGTAATAAATTCAAAGTAATAACAGATCACGCAGCCCTTAAATGGCTACTTGGATTAAAAGACCCTTCGAGTCGGTTAACGCGCTGGTCCCTGTGCTTATCAGAAATGGACTTTGAAGTCATTCCCGTGAGCTTGGCATCCATCAGGCAAAAATCATTTAAATGCTGACTGTCTTAGTCGAAAGATTGCAGTAATAGAAGCCGTAGGTCGGACTGCAGAAGAATGGCAAAGAGCTCAGTCATCAGACGCTGAATGCAAAAAAATATGCTAAACAAAGACAATTTTGCGTAGAGGATGGAGTCCTTTGTCGAATGACGAGACTCGGACCGAGAATAGCAGTGCCCGAACACCTTAGACAGGAAGTCATGCGGGAGGCGCATGAACACATTCTATCAGGACATGGAGGTCAGAGAACTACGGAACGACGAGATGCCGAACGTTTTTGGTGGCAGACGAGAAAGTTGGACGTCGCGCACTACGTTCGTAGTTGCATACCTTGTGCACAACGACCGGATGTTTGCCGTCAGCGAATACCTCTACAAAGACTCCCTGAAGCTTCAAAACCCTTCCAAATCGTCGGCACAGACGTCGATGGCCCTTTTAACAAAACAGCAGCAGGAAATAAATACGTATTAACTATTTTGGACCATTTTTCAAAATATCTCACGATGGTCGATCTACATGATCAGCAGGCGAACACTAATGCACAGGCTCTAATACATTGTTGGATTTAGGAGTTCGGTGTGCCGGAAACTATCATAACTGACCAGGGGCGAAACTTCATGTCTGATATCATGCAGCAACTTTGTCACCTCTTAAGAGTACGGAAGTTACGAACCACTCCTTTACACCCAAAGGCTAACGGACGAACGGAGAGAGTACACCGCACTATAGGTAAAATGCTTAGTCCCTATATAAATAAGGAACACACAAACTGTGATGTCTATTTACCCTACTGCACTTCCGCGTACAACACCAAAATTCACGAAGGAACAGGTATGTCTCCTTATTAAGTAGTCTTCGGCAGAAAGATGCCATCACCTTTCAACGTCATTAAGCCCAAAGAAGGAAAGAATAGAGAAGCAATTAGGAAGTTTGCTAGAATAATTAAAGATGTATGGAGAACGGTGTGAAAATCGAACACAAAAGCTTTTGAACGACAGGAAAAGGCAACCAACGTACACGCCAAGTATCTGAATTTTAAAATTGGACAATGGGTTTTCCTATCAACACCTTACGTTCCGAAAGGAAAAACTAAGAAGTTCGTTACAAATTACCAGGGTCCGTACCAAGTAGTAGAAATAACATCACCAGTGAATGTTAAGTTGCAATTACCAACTAAAACAACTGTAGTACATGCCAGCAGAGTAAAACCCTGCAAAGGAGATATGACACCTCCACCAATACAACATAAACGTGCAGCACCAAGGCGACAACAAACAACAGACACATCTGCACAACAAATACATACAGCACCATATCGTCTTCGACCAGGCACAGTGAAATAAGCATCCACTGCACATACCATCCGACTATTGATGAAACTGTATATAGGTTTTGTAGCGATCAGGGTCTTGTAGCAAGAAAGGAAGAGTGTAAATACAATACTAAACACTAATTAATTGTTATGGATTATTGGTATAGCAATAGATAATATGTATTAGCCTGGAAGTAGGTAAGCCTGAAGGTTACTCACGGATACGAAGGTTTTACAACATTGAGAACCATTAATTTATTTATTTTTTCTTTCTTTCTCCTTTCTTCTCATGGTCTCCACATACATTAATTACTTACTTACAGCATTTTACTTAGTAATCATATTTTTACAGGTATCGCCTTCCACTACAATGGAATACTACCATGCAGCAGTACTACTATTACTCGTAACATGCATGACCGATGGGTTGCAGGTTCATCAGTTGACAGGTGGCGTCATTTTTGTTCACCAAGATCCGGTACTATTAACCAATCACCAGTGGACGATAGTGTTAGAATATAATCTATGGCAAATACGCAATAAATTAAGGAAGCTAGACATAGAGTTCAGTACATTAAACACAACGTCACGAAAAGCAGAGATATTTAACGAGACAGAAATTGAGTATAAAACTCTACAAAACTTCTACAACCAACTACGAGATCAATTAATTCAACTGGAAGAATTAGTACCTCATGCAGTTAGACGGGTCAAGCGAGGAGGATGGATAAACGCTGGAGGGAAAGTGCTAAAAACTCTTTTTGGTACAGCCGACGATGATGACATTATTCAATTAAACAATACTTTGCAAGATATTACGGAAACAGTAAGTCACAATAGAGCTAGCATGGCGTGGCATACCACAAGGCTGAACGATTTAGAACGAACAATACTTAATAACTCAAAGATCATTCGAAATGTCACGCAAGAATTAAATAAATACTTAGAAACTACGTCAGCGTTACTAAATACGGATTTACGGATCGTCGAAACCAGGCTAGATTGGGCGGATCGGAAAATTTTAGTAGCAAAGTTACTTCGGTTACTCACAGATAAGTTAATAGATGCGCGGTTAGCAATAGGAGATCTCAAAGAAGCTGTACAACATGCAATACAAAGACATTTATCACCAACTTTAATATCACCAAGAAAATTCATAGTAACCTTGATCCAGATCAGTAAACAACTACCAGATTCACTCCAATTAATTTTTCCTCCAGCCAAGAAATATTTACCGCAATATTACCACTTAGCAAAAATCTTTGTCGATACAGAAGATGTAAAATTAAGAATCCATATTTCCTTCCCAGTAACTGGTAAAACTGATATATTTGATTGTTACACAATACACCAATTTCCAGTTAAGTGAAGTAAAATCAATAAATTTGTTCAATTCCGCACAAACCAGGTATTGTTAGTTTCGAAAGCATCGAACTCAACCGCAGTAATGACTACTGCAGAATTGAATAAGTGCATACATGAGGAATTCATCATATGCCCATCACGTGCCACAGAAGTGAACTCGAGAATTGTGAATCTCAGTTATTCTTCCAACGAAATAACGCCTCAAATTTCGCACGCGATGTACTAACTGATACACCGTTCTTTTTCGAACAAATAGGAAATCATTGGCTTTATGTAGTACACCATCCAACCAGCGTGGTTACGCAATGTTACAGTAACGGAGTAGTTACTGTAAGTCAGCACATTGAACTTCGAAATAGCGGATTGTTAGTAAATGGTACCTTTTGTTCCTTCTCCAGCTCAAAATTTCGTTTACCAGAAACTGTAACCGGTTCAACCATTGTTTCCTCAAACTTCTCACTAATCTATAGGACAGAAACAACAATGCAACTATTGCCTCCTCAAAACCTGTATATCTAAATAATTCCCTAGATACTTCTATCTTACAATCCCTAGACGTTTTCATTAATGCACAACAAGGCAAAAGTAACACCAATGCTATAATGCAGCATATGTTAGAGTTACAGCAGCAACATAAAATACGACTTATCACTGTGAGCACAGGTATTTCTGGAAGCTTCTTGGTTATAGTTATACTTTGTATTATTTTCCTGTACGTCAAATGTAAAATTAAAACAAACCCTAATGTAGTCCTACATCAAATACCAGCAGAATGGCTGAAACCTACACAATGCCCACAATTGTAATTTTTCCTACCCTTTTACTTACATTCCGTTAGAACAAAAATGTTTTACATGACATTATTATATTATAGCATTATAGTAAGGTTATCATTATGTACTTCTATTTGTAATTTCCTCTTTTGTTGTGCTAGCTAAGGGCAAAAATTCGGGACGAATTTCGTGGAGAGGGAGGAATGTCATAGGTACAGTAGTGACAGTATTGTGAAAATGTATTGCGGAAATAATAACCAAGAACAAAGTGTTGTGAGTAAATAGATGTGTTGTGGAGGATGAATTTCCCAAATAGGGGACATAGTGTAAATTCGAAGACGAATTTTTACGAACGGTGGAGGAGTGTAATAGGTGTAGTGATCGTATGTGTAAATATTAGTAATAAAATTAAGTAATGACTTGGTGAAGGAAGTTACAGGGACTCAAGCACTCTAGCAGATACACGGAAGTGGAGCAGGACCGCGGAGAGGTAATCGGCCGATCGAGTATGCGAACCAAGCAGTCAGCAGTCTACTTGGGGCGTCGTCCGGAGGACATTGCCCGCCCCGCTGGAAAGCAGGGCAGACGGATCAGGAGCTAGCATAAGTCACGTGTACGATACACGAGGGAACCTCCTAGCATCGAACCACAGAGGTCAGTCACTGGGCTACAAACGTCACGCCGTCAGCAGGAACACGAAATAAATACCCCGGAAAGAGGCAGCTCCCTCTCGAAGTTTGCAGCTTCTTCTGAAGTCTGCTGGGAGTCTGCTCGAAGTCTGCTGGAAGTGCTGGTCAACTTATGGAGTACGCTTGCCATGTTCCGGAAGCCTCGTGACGGTTGCTGGGCGTGCTGATGTACTCCAGACGGTACGCATGAAGAAGAAGCGGCAGCTATGGAGGTCATAGGACAGCATCGAACCTGATAGAAGCGTCTAGGTACCACGACTTACGAAGAAAGAAGAAAATGTCGTCCCTTCACCAGTAAGTCACAGAAGTCGAGTCTTCGTTCCGAGTCAAGTCATTAAAGTGGGAGTCTCACCTATAGCAACGGAGGGAGACGTATAGTGAATAACCCGGGTGACTGGTTCGGACGAAGGGATGCGGACGAACCAGTGAAGTCACCCGTGAATTGGGAAGAACTCCAGTTCAATGGACGCCGCCCAGAGCCGCCGAATCTGAGAACACGGGTTCGCTCCTAGCACGGGGCAACTTCGTCATCGCAGTGGCCGGCCAGCAGCCCGGAATTGCAAGCCAGTACACTCGCCGGCACACAGTCTTGCCGCATAAGCAGCGCTCGCCACGTGCGGCCGTCGTCAGCTGCTGTTTCTGGGGCATTCCTTGCAGTCTACTTTAACATCTCCCGCCGCCGCCAGCACCGAGGCCACTACGCCGTGTTGCTACGGAAGCACTGAACCAAGCGAGTAAAGTAAACCAGTTGAAGTCCGATGAATGCACTGTTGTCAAGGAAATGTTTTTCAATTAATAACTCTTGCAGTAAGGGATGTTTTACTGTACCTCATTCTCTGAGCCAAGGGAAGAACCCATGTAGGCCAGCTCTCCATGCCTGACAAATAATAAGAATAACAAGAAATAAATAAAAAGAGACTCTACAATGTAAATGTTATGGGAGACTGGAATGCAGTTGTAGTGGATGGAGTAGAAGAAAAGATTACAGGAGAGTATTGGCTTGGGACAAGAAACAAGAGAAGAGAAAGAGTAATTGAGTTCTGTAACAAATTTCACCTAGTAATAGCGAATACACTGTACGAGAATCACAAAATGAGGAAGAATATTTGTAAAGTGCCGGGTGGTATGGAACGATTTAAGTTAGATTACATCATTGTCAGGCAGAGATTACGAAATTAGATATTTGATTGTAAGGCGTACCTAAGAGCAAATATAAAGTCATATCACAATGCAGTAAAAACGCAAAGAAGTGGGATACGGAAGTACTAAGGAATGACGATATGCGCTTGAAGATCTCTAAGGCTATAGACACAGCAACAATGAATTACGCAGTAGGCAGTACAGTTGAAGAGGAATGGATACCTCTAATAAGGGCAATCACACAAGTTGGAAAGAAAAGCAGAGGGACAAAGAAGGTAACTACGAAGAAACCTTGGGCAACAGAAGAAATACCTCAGTTGATCTATGAAAGAAGGATGCGCAAAAATTATTCAGGGAAATTCAGACATACAGATAAAGAAGTCGCAGAGGAATGAAATAAAGGTGAAGTGCTGGTTAGTCGAAAGGACTGACTCAGAGTGTAGAAAAGTGAAAACGACCTTCGGTTAAATTAAAACAAGGTTAATAACATTAAGAGTGCAACGGAAATCCCACGTTAAATGCAGAGAAGGGAGAGAATACGTGTAAAGATTACACTGAGGGTTCTGTGAGGGGAAAGATTTGTCTGATGTGATAAAAGAAGAAACAGGAGTCGATTTAGGTTAGGGGATCCAATATTTGAATCAGAAATTAAGCGAATATTGAGGTTGGTGTGTAGCACGTGTAGGTATGGCTACGTACACTATGACTTTTGGAAAATATCATCCACAGAATTCCGAAGACTGCAGGAGTGAGAATTATTGCGCAGTCACTTTAATAGCTCATGCATCCAAGTTGCTGACAAGAATAATATAAAGAAAAATGAAAAACAAAATTAAGGATATCTTAGATGACTATCAGTTTGGCTTTTGGAAAGATGAATGCGCCAGAGACGCAATTTTGACGTTGCGGTTGATGATGGAAGCAAGACTAAAGAGAAATCATGACAGTTTCGTAGGACTTGTCATCCTGGAACATGCGCTCGACAATGTCCAATGGCAGAAGATGTTCCAAATTCTGAGAAAAATAGGGGTAAGCTGTAGGGAGAGACGAGTTATACGCAACATGTACAAGACCCAAGACGGAATCATAAGAGTGGACAACAAAAAACGAAGGACTCTGATGTATAGGGCGTAAGACAGGGATGTTCAATCTGTACATTGAGGAAACAACGAGAGAAATAAAATTAAGTTTCATTAGCGGGAGTAAAATTCAAGGTGAAAGGATATCAATGATCCGATTCCCTGAAGACATTGCTATCCTGACTAAACGTGAGGTTAAATTACGTGATCTGCTGAATCGACTGAAAAGGCTAATTATTACAGAATATGGATGGAGAGTATCAAAGAAAGATGAAAGTAGCGCGAAGTAGCAGAAATGAAAACCGCGAGAAATTTAACATTAGAACTGATGGTCACGAAGTAGGTGAAGTTACGGAATCCTACAACGTAGGCAACAAAATAACTTATCACGGACGGCACAAAGAAAACATCAAAAGTAGTCTAGTACTTGCAAAACGAGCATTTCTGGCCAAGAAAAATCTACTAGTATCAAACATAGGCCATTATTTGACAAAGTAATTTCTGAGAATGTACGTATAGTATATAGAATATCACAGACAAGGAGAAGAGGCAGGAAAGTAGGACACCTGTTAAGATGTCAGGAAATGACTTCCATTGTACTTATGGACCTGTAGAAGGCAAAAACTGTAGAGGAAGACAGAGACTGGAAAGTATCCTGCAAATAATTGGGGACGAAGGTTGCAAGTGCTACTCTGAGATGAAGAGCTCGGCACAGGAAAGTTATTCGTGACGGGCCACTTCAAACCGTCCAGAAGATTGCAGACTCAAAAAAAAAAAATCCCGGTTATATCTGTAGAGAAATATTGGATTAGAAATCGTTGCAGGAGATCATTTAATATGCTATGTTGCGGTGAAATGCTAAAGATAAGATAAATCGAGAGATGGAAAGGAAATCAGTTTATTAGTGGTAAAGCAAGAAGTAGACTTCAAAGAAGAGCATAGTTAGCAGAAAATATTATAAAACATCATGACTTAACGTTTGTACAATGGAGTTAGTGATGGACGGTTAAATATCCGAGGGAAGATAAAGAAACGAATGCCATGTCTTTCATGATGTAGGCGCCAGACTAATAGGACGTACGAGTCATGCATGATCTATTTTAGGACTGTCGAGCTTCTGTAAATCTGATCCATAGTTTAAAAAAATCAACAGTGCATGAAGGGCTTGGTCATTTTGTAGGTGATATGCTCTGCTCAATGGAAATCACTGTGTTATAGACAAATGTTATGTATTCAATGGCATGTGACTTTAACTGAAAATGTGTAAAGATGGTTTCTTCACCGGCAAAAGATTCCACATCAGTCTCCCACTCAAATCACTGGGAATTGACTGCCATGAAGAAGGGGTTACGTGGTATGAGCCGGATCGCGGAATATGGTAGGGAATCTAGAAGAAGTGATATGAAACGGAATGAAGATAAGGATTTATGATGATATGAATATACTTTAATATCAAGAACAGCAGAAAATGGTGTAACGGTAGTGGGATCTGTCATGAATAGTGAGGTAGTGCAGAGAGAGAGAGAGAGAGAGAGAGAGAGAGACAGACCGAGAGACAGAGACAGAGTCACTGTGCACTGTTTAGTGGCAGGATTCTTCTCATCAGGTTAGAGTGAATCAACTGCATTAAAAAATGTTGAGGTACACATGCCGAAGTCACCGGCAGGAGATGAATAGTTAGAAGGAAAGTGAGGATACTGTGTGTGTAATTCAGGTATTAGCTACGAATGAAAATTTACTAATCACCAGAGACCCGACCAGGGTTCAATCCTGCACACTCGCCGTTTTCAAAAAAGTGCTTTAGGTTTTTTTCTCCTCTGGTTCTTCGTCATCTTTTGTCAGGAGTTGTGTGCGGGTGTTCATTGTCACCTCTCAAGTTCTATTGACCTTAAAAGTTACGAGCACTTGTTCATTAGAAGAGATGTGTTTAAAAGTAGCAAAAATGAACAAGTGTTCATAGCTCTTAAGGAATGCATTTGAGAGCACATATTTACTGGACCTTATTTCCTTGTCTTGGTCCACACTATCACTTTCCAAAATATGGAAAGCAATTCAGCAATGAAGAGAATTGTTTCACAGTATCGAAGATAAGAAATTGCTCGTAGGTCTTACGTATACATTTTCGATCCTATGTTTACTGAGACTTTTTGATGTTATTATCGTGTACTTTCATCTGTAAGCGTTTACGCCATTAATTATGATACACCCTGTATACGGTTATAGTCAGAGATGGAACTACATTTGATAAGCTTCGCATGACACTGCGCGAAGCCAAATTTCTGAAGACTGAGATTCATCATTGCAACAGGGTCACCAGAGTTATAAATACAACGATCTTTCCCCGTATGGTGGCATGGCACTGGGGACGTCGGTACAAGTGGTCAGGCTATTCGGGCAGAGGGCTGACCAGCCTGTGCAATAAAAAAGCGGTGGGTGAAGTATTCAGCGATGAACTTCTAGGGTAGTCCTATGACCTACGCCGAGACATAATGATAAGAACAATGACTAAGGAACAGGGGACAAAAAAGGGGCTTGCGCTTCTATTTCTGTTATTTTGGAGATCTGGGGTTCGAATCTCGTCAAATTCCGTGAAGTTTTTTATTTCTGAATCTAATCAAAAGACTTATTATTAGTTTTATTCATTCAGTTGACTTTTTTTTCAATTCAAATACTTCGACGCGTCATTTTCGTCATCGCATTGACGTGTATTCGCTCTTATTTTTCTTCCTACCATTCTTTTTTCCGTTTGGAAATTGTATGTGTCCCATGTAAACTGCAGACAAGTGTCAATGAGTACTGTTCATCGGTTGGTGATGCGGCAGCTTGTGTAGCCAATGTGAGGATACCTTCAGGTAACAAACGATAGCGAGAAATTACAGTTTGCTTTGAATGTAGAAAGTGAACTTTATTTTTTTCTTGTGTTTGCTTGCAGAGGTTAGCTTTGATCACAGTGAACAAAGCAATCGGGAGTGCAGTTCTGCCGCCAATTGTTGACCGATTTTTTTTTCCGTATACATTGCATATCACGAGGTTCTGGTTAGATTAGGGCATGGATTTAAATTCGGGGCTACAAAATGCTGTAGTTCAGCCATTGGTCATTTAAAATCATCTTTCGACGGAGCAACTCCCATTCCCAACAGTTGTATATCATGGCGGCCGATTTCAACATTTCTCCGCGTTATACATGAACAGCATTTGTGAAGCGACACCTCGTGCTTGTGTGTTTCCTATAACCGGTTGCTGCAACACTATAGGCGCAAGTGTCAGACGTCAACTGTGAAGTAATTTTAATCGAGCTAAAGTCATCTGCAGCTCCCGTTTAAAAAAAACTCGTATATCAGTGAAGCAAAGTTTATTCAAACGAGTAGGTCCTTTGGATTAATGCACTAAGTAGGTACATTTTGTGTTCGGTCCTCAGTCATAGCAGTTATTTTCCCCTAGCGCTGGATGGCTCTGATGCTCTATGTTCCTTGCTCACTCATTAAAGACTCTATTGTTGGTTTTAGTTTACGTATCAAAAATAAAGTGGTTGAGGATAGAAAGTAAAGTATTAGGGAAGAGAATGAAATTTTATTTTCACATTGTTAATATTTGAAAACATGGTGCTGTGCAGAGAGGACGTTCACATTCTCTACAAGAATGAAATGTCGTCTTCTGGTGGCCTCTTCTTGTGGATACTTAAACTTCCTTGTAGGTCTCTCCTGCAGTGTGCTAAAGATGTTGAAATTGCCTGGTTATAAGGAGAGGTACTTTTGGTGTTGGAGTTAGGGGTTCGAGCCTACTGTACCTCGAGACTAATCATGAACTCCACCCTTGTTCTTATTTTTATTTTTTACTGCCACGGCTTTTTAAACAAATAACATATTGTTGAAGCATGTAACGGTCAAGAAATCCGAAAAATCCACTGTTAATATTTTTTCAATCTGTTTCTGGTCATTTGTTGGCTTTGCAACTGGAAATCGCTCCTATACGCGCCTTCATTATTCTTGTTCCAATCCATGCCCCTTGGTTTTTGCACGATGCCATTCTTTGAATTTGCTTCTTGAAATGCGTAGTCACTGAACGTACTTTCCATCACGGCATCCTCCGTTATTTCTGTTTCATCATCGTCCGATTGTTACTGTACGCTCACTTCGGTTGGCCTTCATTAAGTTTTTCATTTACCTTGAAAGTCAGGGAACTCCTTTGTGATCTACTGAATTGTGCGACGACATCGGCATTCTTGCTCGTTAGTTTGTCAAACACCAACGGCCTTGCAGCATTGGAAACTCAGGTTCTCGGCCGATCATCGAAGTTACGTGACGTCGGGCCGTGTCTGCACATGGATGGGTCACTGTCTGGATACGCCAGGTGTCGTTCGCTCAGGGACACAGAAGTTGCCAAAGTTACGCCCGTGTGAAATATCTGCACGAGGCCGATAGGCCATATGGCATTTACTACTGGCAGTTAACCAAATAGGGACTAGCGTAAATATAGTAAATACAATTACCCTCTCCGAGTAAGATCCAACAGTTGGAGAAGTTACCTCCTCTTCAGTACAGACTGTCGTAATTTGTGTCCGTAGTGGCATAAACAATGAAAAACGTTATAACTGCCCAAGAATACATAGTCTTAAAAGACGAGAGGTATCAACTTGAGGAAGGAATATTAATGACAAACATTTTACACTTGCCGGGCTGAAGCTCCACTAATTAGCTGCAAAAAACAGTAAACAACGGACAGACACATCCGTCGAGCCCTATGACAACAGTCAAACCACAGACTGATATATCAGTTATCCACACTTCAAGCCTTAACTGATCAATGTTATAATTTGTGCGTTAAAATAGATCTACGACTCTTCAACAGAAGGACTTTCAGATGAAGTAGATAATAGGAGCATTCTCCATTCCGGTGAGACTATTCGTTGCGTAAGAGATTCGCGATGAATATAACCTAGGACAGGTGACAACCGTGTAGTGAATAATGGAATATGGATTCCGTGAAGCCAGTCCTTTGAGCTCTTTGAGTAGCGTTCATTTTTTCTGATTCTTGGGGTTCCACCTTCAATGTCTACGCTGTGCAAGTGTTGGCGGTGGTTGATCTATGGTATGGTGGTATTCTCAGATGAGAATGTATTTATAAGTTAGGTTTTTAATGCTTAGGTTTTCAGCCTGGCATCTGTTTCTGTAACACAACACATCCAAGTAAATTATTGCATATCTGGAATCACGTACCCAAGTATTTGTGCCACATCTTGAGCAGTTAGTCGCATCTATTTCCACTGCACCACAGAGCTGAGTCACTGTTGTTTTCGCCACTCTAAGCGACATCAGAGACTCATTCATGTGATCGATACTTTCGGGCCAACATCGAAATCTCGATAACAGCTCTATCAAATGTTACTTATTATTTCTGTCTCTAACCTCGGTAACTTGCACTGCAATGCAAGTCTTCTGTAAGAGGTAGCAAAGATGTGTGGAACAAAGCACTTCTTCCTGTATAGTTCCTCGATCAAAACGATATCCCAAATTATCCCAACAGGAAATCCACCTATCCTACTCTCAGCTCATAGGGATATTTGTTACTTGCCTGAAGACAAGTCTTTGTTCTATAGCAGACCACCCTGTCGTAGGCAGTGGGGAATGGAAGATGTTAAAAAGCCACATAATTTAAATTTGGCCGAGGATTAGTGGAATAGTTCAGTCACCCAGTCCAATCAAGGTTTTCGGATGTTATTTGAAGAATGTTGGAACTAAAACTCCCCTCTAAAATATTCCCAATTACCTCGCTCATAACGTTCCACAACAGCCCGTCCTGCTCTCAGGAGTTAGAAATGAAAGATGTAAAACAAACAACAAAACCAGTGACATAGACGAAATATGTCGGACTATTTATATTTTCCAGCACGTATTGTGATCTCACACCACGTTAAAGAAGGTATGTGGAGACTCTGAGCCATATAATATAAATGTACTGGGAATTGGAGTGTTTTGTATGAGACAGGACAGCATTATTATAGTACTAGTGTCATGATGTAAACAGTACGCATAATCAGAACCTTGTTACAAACATACTGTTTACTTCCATTTTACTGCAGGTTTCAGTACCACCCAAGTCACACCTTTAACACCACTGGTAGCCTCATTGTTACACTACCACTGAATATACATAGATATTTTCATTATTATTTTGGCACACAATTTTTGGCTTTGTGATAATCGTCACGTCTTGGATTATTTACATCAATTTCTTTGTATTGTTGTGGGTTAAGAAATGAAGTTTCATGACATTAACCTACTTACCCCTTGTATCTGTTATCATTGTATTTCACTGTAGGAGGTCCGCCGGGTTAACTTCTAAGCCCATTTGTTTCGCTCGATGTCATTTCCTCAGATATCTAAAGTAAAAACTAAAATAAATAAAGGCGACTATGCTGTCCTTTCTGTTGCTCTCATAGTAATAGCTCCACAGACTTAAACTTTAATATCATTTCCTTGGTTATCTGAAGATACATAACTAGTTTTTCTCATGACGCTGTTAAAATTTCAGTGCAGGATGATGTACTATTTTTGTACTATGTGACAACATGTTTGGCTAAAAGTAAATAACAACTATTTTTAGTTGTTTTGTACACTGCGATATTTTATGGACAAAAAAAGTACGTTGCGTGTCCTCTAATAGTTCTGCAGAGAAGTTAACTTGTTATCAGTTTTATCGAAATACAGCAGTTATTTGTAACTATTCTAGAAGTTTTTGGCTCAAATGACTCATAGCACTATGCGACTTAACTTCTGAGGTCATCAGTCGCCTAGAACTTAGAACTAATTAAACCTAACTAACCTAAAGACATCACACACATCCATGCCCGAGGCAGGATTCGAACCTGCGACCGTAGCGGTCGCTCGGTTCCAGACTGTAGCGCCTAGACGTTTTTCCTCTGTAAACATGGCATCAAAATATTTTGCATACAATTTATGCATTTTTTGTGACGTATTAGTAAGTATAATGCTCTCTTACTTTCTTTACCTTAGTTTCATTAGAAAGAACTGCTGTTTTCTTACGCCACAGTCAGGACTGCTTGCCGTATCCAGTGGCACCACAAACCTTAACGCTTGAATATCGGTTGCTATGACGCTTGATAATGCTAGCTAAAGCATTGGTCACAATGATAGCTTCTGAGGTGATCGTGATTTCCGCACTCCGGAGGCACGCACGCCACCAGTCCAATCCAACGAAGACATCGTCCAGACGCAGCTGATCCGCATTTGTTGAAGCTTTCAGTCGCTGAACCTACACTGAGGACGAAAGTACGCCCACAATGTCGACGGGACGTTAAATGTAAATCTTATCATCAACCCATACCTCGATCACACTGCATGAAGGACTACCTCCTTGTTGCGGGGTGCTACCTCCTTCCATTCACTGTCTCCACTGAATCAATACTGCTATCCATATGAGCTGAAATGTCAAGTGCAACTAAACCTGTGGTACCCAAACTGGGGATGCTTAACTCCAGCGGCACAGGGTACAGACTGTTATTTATTGACAATTGTAAGCTATATTAAAAAAAATAATCTTTACTATCACTATTTCGGCAGACTATATAATTAAATACAGCGGAAATTTAAATAAAATTACTTTGGGCAGTAGAACGCGTCATTTTGAAACAATATCGACAATTTAAACGGACTTTTCGACCGTCTTTGCGGCGATCTCATTCAGAGTAACGAAACTGCTGATACATGGGGACATATTTCCGTACGTACCGTAATACCTCAGTTATCACATGACAAACGAAGTCACTTTCCTGAGTGTCCTTGGACTATTCAAAATAAAGACGACTAAGGAGAGGTGACCATGCAGAAAACTGCTTCTTGTGATACTTTAACTAACTGCCAGTAGTAAAACAGCATTTCCAACTCAAGGACAGTATTTTCCTGAAGGAAGATTTCAGTAACGCACGTCGGATCTCTTATAGCCGTTTGTTTAGATTGACATATCCTGGTCTTGATGAGCTACAGGCCGAAGAGTACACGCCTGTTGAACTGGCTGGCAGCCAGGCGGTCGCCAGCTTTTACCCATCCATTCTTCTCGTGCTGTTGAGGAGTTTATTCTAAAGACTTCCCTTACATTCGGTTGCTGGTTCCAAGGATCCCGGGAAAGCAGGCGGTTATGTTGAAAACATATGTGTCAGCCACAGCCTAGATAGTGTTCGGTTATTGCCGCCTACGTGGCGTTCAGTCTCCGACACGAATGCTTATCGGTCTCGGTTTCGCATACACAGACGTCTCCATAGTCACACTGGTGTTCTTAAACGCATTATGGAATCTTTGGAGAACCAATACAGATCTTTGATCGTACGCCCGCTCTTTGCCTGCAAAAGCTTCTGACAGCTTTCGCCTAAGGTAAGCGAATAACACAGGATTCGCCAATCAGCAGCTCCACGGCACCGGCATACATCAACGTAAACACGCCGCCTTGCGCTGTCGACATCTTGCTGCAGGAAATCGCTGCCCTTAGGCATTAGACGTCGATTTGCTACGGCATTCAAGCTGTCCGGTAAAGTAGCTCAGGCATTAACTGCCTACGACACAGTCACCCCTCCAGAGGCATGTTGACTCTGAACGGCCCAGTGACGGCCAGGAAACTGTCTTCGGTTGTCACGTGACGATAGAAATAGGAGGGTATATGGACATGGCGATCCTTTGAAACAAGTTCAAAAGACCCGCTGCAATGAAGGTCGAAACATCAGTTTCATTTGTGGTTTTACTTTGAAAATGACGTTGCCTAATAACCAAAAAGATTTTATTCATGTGAGGATTATGGACGAACGCATAGTTCCGCGGAAATATACACTCCTGGAAATTGAAATAAGAACACCGTGAATTCATTGTCCCAGGAAGGGGAAACTTTATTGACACATTCCTGGGGTCAGATACATCACATGATCACACTGACAGAACCACAGGCACATAGACACAGGCAACAGATCATGTACAGTGTCGGCACTAGTACAGTGTATATCCACCTTTCGCAGAAATGCAGGCTGCTATTCTCCCATGGAGACGATCGTAGAGATGCTGGATGTAGTCCTGTGGAACGGCTTGCCATGCCATTTCCACGTGGCGCCTCAGTTGGACCAGCGTTCGTCCCAAACATGCTCAATGGGGGACAGATCCGAGATCTTGCTGGCCAGGGTAGTTGACTTACACCTTCTAGAGCACGTTGGGTGGCACAGGATACATGCGGACGTGCATTGTCCTGTTGGAACAGCAAGTTCCGTTGCCGGTCTAGGAATGGTAGAACGATGGGTTCGATGACGCTTTGGATGTACCGTGCACTATTCAGTGTCCCCTCGACGATCACCAGAGGTGTACGGCCAGTGTAGGAGATCGCTCCCCATACCATGATGCTGGGTGTTGGCCGTGTGTGCCTCGGTCGTATGCAGTCCTGATTGTGGCGCTCACCTGCACAGCGCCAAACACCCATACGACAATCATTGGCACCAAGGCAGAAGCGACTCTCATCGCTGAAGACGACACGTCTCCATTCGTCCCTCCATTCACGCCTGTCGCGACACCACTGGAGGCGGGCTGCACGATGTCGGGGCGTGAGCGGAAGACGGCCTAACGGTGTGCGGGACCGTAGACCAGCTTCATGGAGACGGTTGCGAATGGTCCTCGCCGATACCCCAGGAGCAACAGTGTCCCTAATTTGCTGGGAAGTGGCGGTGCAGTCCCCTACGGCACTGCGTACGATCCTACGGTCTTGGCGTGCATCTGTGCGTCGCTGCGGTCCGGTCCCATGTCGACGGGCACGTGCACCTTTCGCCGACCACTGGCGACAACATCGATGTACTGTAGAGACCTCGCGCCCCACGTGTTGAGCAATTCGGCGGTACATCCACCCGGCCTCCCGCATGCCCACTATACGCCCTCGCTCAAAGTCCGTCAACTGCACATACGGTTCACGTCCACGCTGTCGCGGCATGCTACCAGTGTTAAAGACTGCGATGGAGCTCCGTATGCCATGGCAAACTGGCTGACACTGACGGCGGTGGTGCACAAACGCTGCGCAGCTAGCGCCATTCGACGGCCAACACCGCGGTTCCTGGTGTGATCGCTGTGCCGTGCGTGTGATCATTGCTTGTACAGCCCTCTCGCAGTGTCCGGAGCAAGTATGGTGGGTCTGACACACCGGTGTCAATGTGTTCTTTTTTCCATTTCCAGGAGTGTATACAGATAAAATTCTATCGATTTGCCCGAGAGATTTTGGCCGAGTGCTCTTCGGCTACTGTCAAGTTGTGACTGTTGTAGTTTTTTGTTTGTTTTAGTTGTTTTTTCAGTTAAACATGAAGCGCCAGATTGTCATCGGATAGAGCCGCTTTTGATCCCAAAGTTACACATGTATAAAAAATGTTTAAATAAATAAGAAACATATGACAGAAATATATTTTTAAAGAAAACACGTCGGTGAACAATACTTACGAAACTCGACGTTTTATTGATTTTATATTGCGGTTAAAATATATTGACTCAAATAATGCTAACCACGATGAGGTGTCATGTTGATCCTGGTCGTACATAAAATATTCATATTCATAATAATACAGAATGACGAGTGTGACCATGGTACACTGTGGAATAGCGGGTAGCGACTACACGTCATGGATGTGGTGATAGGGTGAGAGACGAAAATGCAAGGATGATGGAACGTTGCGACTAGGGTTGCGAAGAGGGGTATATAATGGGACGGATTTCATTGTTGCACGTTTGAAGTTGGTTGAAATTCAGGAGGCTGGGGATGGATAAGCTAGAGGGTGCAGAGAAGGTGGAATATGGATGTAGCGATGCAGCATGATAAGTGGGCTGGTGATTAATGTGTGGGAGGCTGGGTGCTGGACTGTATTTTGCGATTAATATATTTGATCCGAACGTGGCCTAGAAGGTGTGGGAAGTGCATCCATTTGGCGTGTCTGCTTCCGACCTCAGTTTTAGGTAGGTAAATAAAAATAATTCCTTTTTTTCTAGTGAGAAATAATTAATCATGGATAAACTGTGTAAAACCCAGAAGCTTTAGGAAGAGTGCACATTGGAAATTTCTAATGATGACTGTCGAACAGTGGCTGCTGCAAACCTTATGTAGCCGTGTTTCCTCCTTTTCTATCGCTGGTTCTCAGTCCTGCGCCATGTAAGACAATATTGTGGCTGCAAGACCGGCCCGTCCGTTTCAGGCTTCTGATGCCAGGGTACCAAACCCTACTTAACTGCAGACCGCCGTCCTTATTGAGGAGGTTGTCACAAATTTTTATCTCAGTCACTTTTTTTACGCTATACAGAAAAACCATTTATCCATTTAATGACAGATGTCTCGTCGGTTGCAATTCGTTGTCCGCCTTCCACAGCAATTTCCCTCCCCGCTAAATTCTGAGGATACCGAAGTCGGAACTACCACTCGTATTCCGCGCGACACTGTTCAATAGCTGGCACAGTCAGTCCGAAATAATACACGGTATTTTCTATGTTCCTCTGTTTCTGAGATTTATATCATCTTTAACAAGCCTCATGAGTTGTCAATTTTTTGCTCGATGTCTGGAGATTCAGTCGGTTTTATAACTCTTGTAACAACCGGATAATCGTTCCTGTTGCTGTGCTACAAATGGCAAAAGCTCAGGCTTGCTTGCGTTGTTCCCGCAGGGCTTCTGCATACGAGTTGTCAGTGAAATGGTTTACGAAATTTGTCGGTTATTGTAGCCGTTTTCTTGGAATACCTTTCGTAAATGGATGGGTTCTTTCGGCTCCTAAAACGGATTTTGTGCGATGCATTTAAGGTCCGCAGAACAGTGCGTTCCCGAGAAGAAAACATTTTTATTGGTCTGTGGTTCAGGAACAGAAGACGTTAGATGGCTCCCAAGAAAGCATAAAATTGATTCAGTCTCCAGGACTCCAGCAAAATTTTTGAGACCTGAGAAAGATGATGTCGTTCTAAGAAGACCAGGAACATACAAAATACCGCGTGGGTGAGAACAGTTTTATGTCGGACATACTTTGGGCGCAATTGACAGCGCCGCATGGAACACGAGTGGTGGGTCCACTTACGGTATCCCGAAAATTCAGCGGTAACGGAACATGCTATGGAAAACGGCAACGAGTTGCGAGCAGTGGGACATTTATTGTTATATGAGCCAATGCTTTTTTTTTTGGGCAGCGTGGGGTATCCGCACGGTCTGAGGCGTCTTGTCACAGTTCGCGCGGCTCCCCCAGGTGGAGGCTCGAGTCCTCTCTCGGGCATGGATGTGTGTGTTGTCCCAAGAGTAAGCTAGGTTAAGTTAGATTAATATGTGTGTGAGCCTAGGTATCGATGGCCTAAGCAGTTTGGTCCCGTAGTCCTTACCACAAATTTCCAAATTTTTCGGGATGCGGCAGTAAGAGAAGCGATTGAGATAAAAATTTCTGACAACACCCCCAATACACAGGATGTCTGCAGCAAAGCACAGGTTGGTACCAGGGCTACGGAAGGTTAAACGGGGTGTAGGCTCTTGTAATCTTAACATCGCCTTTAAGCTGGAGAGAGCACCAGTGACGTCCAGCTGGTATACATTTAACTGTGTATTTTGTTTTCATATGAACATTACTCATAGCCTTTCCAACAACAGGTACAAAACATATAACGAACAAAAGTTATGCAAACATGATAAGATATGGGTAAAAAGAGAAATTTAAAATAGGAATACAAATGTATCTCAAACACTGGTTCTCGGCCAATCCAATGATGTAGGCATAAGATCGGGATTACTTGCTGCGATCCTTCAACCGAGTATTTGGGCATTCAAAGTCTATGTGTAAGATTGTTTGTTCTTTAGCTTTATACTTTATACTGGAAAGATTTTGGTCCATTCTCCACTGAAACAGCAATTTACTGCATATTCCCCGTCCAGAGGACAGGATTCTGCACTGGGTGAACAGGATTCGGTACAGGGTGAAACATATTCTTCTACTCTGGTGGAAACCAGCGACCTTCATTGTACGACCTTTCATGTGGTTAGAAATTCTGAACTCCTATCTCCGTTGTGATCGCCAATGGTAATCTGTAGTTTACAAGGCTGCATTGCTGTTCTCAGTGGGGGATTTGTTAACAATTTTGATTCCATTTTTTTGGTAAGTTGGACAGATCCGGCGTCAATATGTAATGCTGGGTTATGAGAACATTTTTGAAGCTGAGATTTACGTCTACTCTGGGAAGGTGCCAAGTTGCTCCGAACGCGTACCCAGTGTGTGGGAGTTGTTCTGATCGTTCCCGAGACTTGTCTCACTGCTTGATTGAACAGGACCGCAGCAAGATTAGTGTGGTCGCCACTGATCGATACAGAGACACTTTGTAGGTGTTGTTTGTAGGACAAAATTCGAACGAAAGTTACTTCTGTATATTTATGGTACGGATGTCAGAGGAGGTAGCACGGCTCTATAAAGACGGCAGCAGCAACCACACACAATTTGACAATGATCGAAGGGTACTCGGTTGAAAGCTCGTGAGTTTTTAACCACTTCACCGGTCATTAATATTCGTCACTTTAAAAACAATAATGTTATTTTTAATTTTATATCTAACGTTTACTTAAGTGGCAACCTTTTTTGGGGGTATTGATTTAATTTTGATTTCGATCTCGCTTTATGCTCTTAGAAGGTTTGGGAGCCACTGAACTAAACCAGTTGCCCCAGATGGATTTTACAATCGATTTCGACGCATTCATTCGTTTAGGTTGAACCCTTTGCCGTTATTGAGGTGTACTGGAATTTGCTATAATGAGACACCGTCAGTTTTTCACACACCAAAGATGAAGCTTAACATAACTTTGAACCCTAACGTCACATTAGATGCACTGTTGCTGTGCCTGTTACGCCGTATCTTTGTAATTATAATCTGTAATTGCTGATACGTGTACACTGTTATGAAGTGTCTGCTGTGCAAAGTTTCTTTGACTACTGATGGTCTGGCATTCCAACAAATGCTCATACCACTTTCTTGTTTTTCTTTCAGTTCCATCTGTCATCCTCTCTTTTTCCCTCATTCTATCTCTTACTTCATGATTAGCTTTTTATATATTCTCGACATATTCTGATGATCCTTTGTGAATAACCTATTTCCACAGCTATTGGTCGTCTTTTTGAGGTCAGCGTACTCAACTCCAAATAAAACTTCTGTTTTCGTATTGAGTTACTTACCAAATGATAATGAATGTCACCTCTGTACTCACTGTACTCACATTTATGGCACTAGACATGTAATAGAGTTGTTTTCTCCTGTTTACGTCACTATTTAATGGCAGACGTCTTTTTGCCATTTCAAAAATAATTTTGTTAGCCTATTTTACCAGTGTTGTAAATCTGTCAATGATACGTTTTGTTTTCCTCCAAAATGCCATATTCATTCTAAAATA
This sequence comes from Schistocerca gregaria, assembly GCF_023897955.1. NCBI lineage: Eukaryota > Metazoa > Arthropoda > Insecta > Orthoptera > Acrididae > Schistocerca > Schistocerca gregaria. The sequence goes on along the minus strand of NC_064920.1, from coordinate 932,155,369 downwards.
GCAGTCTGAATCTAATTCGTCAGTAATATGTGCCTCCTCTCCTTCGAATACCTTACGTTTGTGCCTTATATGTAAGGCATAGCATCTCTGACATTCATTTACTTTATAACTTTATTTTATGTGTTTTCACCCAAGATAAGTGAGTCGAAACCGATGGTACGTGTCACTAAAATGGCGATTCTGCCTAAAAAAAATGTTTATCCTACGGCAACACACCTCCAAATTAACTTACCATGACTTGTTCTAAAAGCATACAAGCCGTCTGTTGATGAATTTATAACTTTGGAGCCGGCAACGGTGCTTTCTTAAATAAAATGAGCCAAATCCAAAGTGTAGCTGGTTGCTGTTGTATGCCGTAAACATTCTTTAACATTAAAATTTACTAAATTTTACCTGATATGTAATAATGTTTGTCAGTGCTCTTTCATATACGATTGATACTTTCATTAAGTCTGCTACGTTTGTTTCATACAGTTCGTCATTGCTTCACACGTATAATATTGTTTACCTTCACTGATTTCTTAAAAATTTTGGTCACTATCAGTTTCATAAAATAATTTGCATTATTTCAATCTAGCTATTTCCTGTGGTGCTGCATCTAAATACTGTAGTTCGTTCCTCCTCCACCTAACCATAACTGGGTATCAATCTGATTTACGAAATGTTATCTGGTATTTAATACTGCTAGTTTCATTGTTGCTTCTTGAATTTTATGAAATATTAATACTGTTTCGTCCGTTCAGTTTCTTTTATCCTACCTTCTATGCGTTTTTAGCTGTAATGTCTTTTGACGTTTATAGATTTCTCACAATAGTGCTATTTTGTTTATCCATAGCCACTTTCACCAAACAATACTTACAAAATAATCTGCTTTATAATAGCAGCATTATGTACGTCGGGTTAGTCTGAAAAATCTGAATGGCCTGCCCTAAGGTAAGCATGCTGAACAGCCAGTTACATATTTCCATAGAATTTTTTTTCGCCATGTATAATTACATATTGAGTTCCTTGTTTGAATTGTTTTCATTATTCTAGTCGGCAAACTACGAAAAAATGAATTCGTTGATAAATTATAGTCTAAGTACAGTTCACTGTTAGCCAGGAACTTTTCTAAAAGGTGCATGATTTGCATGAAGCTGTAAAAGTAACACAGTACATAAAGCGGTTGTTTGCGATCTCAAAGCAGTAAGATATGGTTCCTTATCACGCAGACCAACATTTCAACATATCATTTAATGATTTATGCCGTCAATACTAGGCTCAGCAAACGGAATTTGACTCAGATTCACTGAAAGGCAGTAGAAGACTGGAGGAATGCCAGGCGTAAGCTTCTTTCAACATGGTTCAAAGTTTACTGTTCCAAAATTATCAAAATGAATTACATCGACTTTTTACACCAGTAGATACGTTTGCTGTACAATTAGAAATAACAAACGTTCCAGACATACAAAAATAACATGGGCTAGGAAATATATAATCAAGTGAATATTCAACAGACTATACACTGGAGTTAAAACCCATTATTCAAGCACTGTTACAAACCATGCAAAATCCGTATTGTCACATTCTAAGACGGAAGGCACAAAGATTGTTACGAATAGTATGAGGGAATAAGGAAGAGACAGTAGCAAGTGGAAACATAAGAACGATTTACATTTTATATCAGTCATAGTCTTCTTAGGACTCTCACTTAAACAAAACTGCAAAAACAAGAAGTGATATGAAATTCTTGTGCTTAAAGATGATTTCGTACAAAATTAGCTTGTTATAAAATATCGCTAGCTAAAACTTAAAAAATCATTACTAATTTTACTGATGCTAAATATCTGCCAGAGAAAAAATGAAGACGTGTATCACTCCATCACAAGTATTGTCTAAGTGTTTAAGGAAACTTGGCATTTTCCCCCATTAATGGAGGCATCCAGTATTATTTACTAGCGCCACTGCGAAAATTCTGACACTCATTGTCATCCACAAAATCCAAAAATACCATTTCTAAACTTCTGCAATATTCCAACTCGAAAGTAGTCTACGTAGTACTCTCAACCATCACTTCTCTGTTATAACAGCTGCACCTGAAAACTATTTCTCTTATAAACGTCTGATATGTGAGATTGTTCTGTTTCATGGATAGAATATCTTTTAAGCCCTGAACTGACAATTATGTTTTTAATGATAAAGTGTTGACACACCATTTGAAACGAAAGAAAATGGATGATATGGTATGACTATCTCTGTCTATCGACTTATTCTTCCACCAGTGCTTTATCACATATTGTTTGAGCAGAATCTTCACAGTTCTTCCAGTAAAACATCAAGCTTAATCTGTCAAAAAGAGGGTATATGCAGTAAATTACACTACCCTCCCTTCTAGGCACGTACTGATAATTTCATTAGCTCCAGCTCTAAAATTGGTCTGTGATGCTAACAATTCAATTCATTTCCGGTTCGTAACCAAGGTTTTTCCGTTGTAGAAACAGATGAATCTCTCGGAAGTTTGGTCTGTTGGATTCATTCCTCTGCCAGCACTCGCACATCAGGTCATATATTTCTTTAGGGCAATTCTTTGGCGGAGGTAGGAACATCTGAAACAATATATCAGTTTAACGAAGGCATATCCTTGAGTTACTTGCTACAATTAATAGCTATATCTATGACATATATAGATATACGGTAGGAATACTATGAACATTACCTGCTGTCCATCGTCTTGGTAGATGTGCGACACATTTTCTATTACTTTGTCGTCACACAGCTCTTCAAAAGGCTGCTCCCTAGCAAATGTTAGTATTTCCCATAGCGTAACAGCAAAGGACCAAACGTCGCTCTTTGTAGTAAACTTTCCCTGAAAAATCATTACACTTATTACAATTCCTTTTTTAATGTTTATTATTACTCTATATCACCAAGAGACAACCAATACTTCTAGAACTATGATTTTTGAAGGACATTTTTCATTCTCCATTCGGCAGCGAAAATTCATAGACAAATATTCTTTCTACGACGTTGTGAGAGGTACATGAAAGAGAGTCACGTGTTGCCTGAGAGCACTTTAATAAATCTATTTTTCCCCTCCTGGAAAGTTTCTGAGTAGTTTGTTACACCAGTATTCTCTTCAACTGTCAAAATTTTAGGTCTACCGCTGCAGTCTTCCTCCGAGCCAAGTCTTCTTCAAATCACTGGTTATAGATTTCAGGCTGGAACAATGAGATCTGGAGGCAGAGACCTGACGTCACCAACTAACCTACAATCATTTACTTCAATCAAAATGATCGTGAAAACTTTCTGTTACATATACCACCACTCTTGTAAGCATTTATTTACGTTGAAGTAGCACTGCTCCTTTCCTATATAATAAAGTGAAAATACTCATAGTAATATAGGGACTTGTTATGTATGCTGATGCTTTCGTGTTTGGCTTTCCCAACAGATTTGTAATTCTAGAAGTTAATACATCACTTGCTGTAATTAGTTTTCAGTATATTTACTTAGAATTACTTTTCCCTAATTAGGCTACAGACCGTATTTAATTGTAGGACCACGAATCATACTCCTGCTGGTTCCTATAACTCTGCTCGTTCGACTCCTGCTGCATTAACTGTTGAACTCTTTTCTAAACGTAACCTTAAAGGAGACGAAATATTGCCCGGTTAATTTCCATTAGTATACACGAATACAGTCAACTAAATTTTCTGCAAAGGAGTAACGTTATAGGTGATATGCTCAAACACTAATAACTTATAGGGTTAAACTTTGCTGTTAATGTATCCAGTAAACTCCATATCAGAATCTGTTCTTCATAATTATTAATATGCAGTACAGTAATTTATTTTCCTTGGGTTTTAATGACCTCATAACATTACATGTCCGCAAACCTGTTGTATTTCTGTCTCGATGAAGTAAACTTAAAGATAAATTTCTCCATTTACAAATAGAAAGCACAAAATTATGGATGTTTTACAGTATTTCTCCAGTTCACTGTCAGTAACCTATAATTATACACACGCAGAATAAACATCACAGATTTCTCCCACTGTTCTCTGAGTTTTTGACTCATATATGCGACTGTGGAGTTTGTTATTGACTAGAATAATGAGGTTTACCGATCACTGAATTTGAAAATGGCGTCCGAAAGCTCAATGTATATGGTCGACAGTAAGAGTATTTGATTGGTTGGTTAAAATATAGAAAAAATCCTATTCAATACGTTCATGTGAGAGCTAGAAACATTTTTTTTGTGGGTAAGATTCGAATGCAGTTGATCTACCCTTACCATTAGAATACTTTCCCAGGCCATCCATCTTATGGGCAGTAGCGCCCATTCATCTACCTTGTAGTAATCGCCGGCGTAGATATTTCTACACATCGCTGTGTCAGAAATTTTTATTTGATAGGACAGACCGACGAGGCAGTTTCTGAAATTAAGGGAACAGAATATGCAGTGAGGAGTAACTTAATAGCAAATGTATTCGCTGTCATTCAGTTTCCACATGCGAATTTTGCTCAAATGTTGATCACAGTAGTCTACGAACCTTGCTGCCAGGTCTCTGTGAACAAAATTGTGAGATTCTAGATACTTCATCCCAGCTGCGATTTGAGTAGCCATGTATATCAGGCATCCGTAACTGCAACAGAAAAAGACCATGTAAAAAGTTTTATTTAACTTTTCTAGTGATACATGCAGCTTAACTAGCATGCTTGGGTGAGTTAGAGGATGCCGTTCTGTATGTGTAAATCTGCATAAATCTACATGTAGAAAACATGATACCAATTGAAATGTTAGTGAATATAGTGAGTTTACTGCAATAGTAACTGCTTCTAACAGCTATCCATACGTATAAAAGCCATTAATTATATTTAAGGAAGGTGTCACCAGTCATAAAGATTTATGCTAATAGTCGCTAGAATATAAACTGTTATTCCTCTTGGTTACTCAGTAAATTTTACTTTTCCGCAAAAAGTCGTCAAGGCCTGAATGTGCTGTCAACAGGTGCATTGTAGAGGAGAAGGTATAGCTCATCTGTTGTTAACTGCGAAGTTATTTACTTCGTGTAACTTCCCACTAACTTTGTATGCAACATTTCTACAATTGTTGTACACATTATGGTGTCCCACTTTGCGTTGTATACTGTGATATTACACTAAATTTCCCTTTTATGGCCGTCAGTTAGCAGACAAATAGGTAGCAATATTTCAAATCCCACATCCCAGACGTCTTCCGGATTTTTTATGCCAGCCAGCGTTCATTTATTTCTGTTTCTCTTTCTCCTTGCCCCCCCCCTCTCGCTTTCTCTCTGTCTCTGTCTCTCTCTCTCCCTCCCTCTCTCTCTCTCTCTCTCTCTCTCTCTCTCTCTCTCTCTCTCTCTCTGTCTCTCCCTCTGATCTAGACATTCCGTTGATGGAAATATTAACCAAAAGTTTGTGTGTTAATCTTCCCAACTTCTGCCCTATGCACGATACTTGTAAAAAAAGCCGTAATGTACATTTGTTAAACCTTTGCCTGCTTTTAACGAGAATATTCTTCCGAAGAAAACTACATCGTGGGCGAAGTAATTCATAGACGCGCTTTTCCAATTGACCACTGGAGTTGTCAGTTGACGAATGGTGATGCTTAGCTTTTTACATAGTACCAGTACCACTCCAGTGAGGTCTTTCCATTAGCGTACCTGTGTGTTTCAGTAGCCGTATTTAGAACGCGTTCTGACATTCTAATTACGTTTTTTAATTTTTAATAATTTTTTTCACGTTTTATTACAATGTAGTAGAGATTTTTCTTATGTCAGAGAGAATTAATGACCACGACAGACTACAAGTATTGAAAATTTAATGAATTTAGGTTGAGAGGTAATGAAGACAGAAAACGATAACAAAATTAGAAAAACTTAAATAGATGAACCTACGTGTCCCTCAACCGCCCGGCTGTCCATTAGTTCAATTCTTTTCCATCAGGAAGTAAAGGAACGGACAGCTTACTACACTCGCATCTGGTATACCTACCCTAAGATTGTAATACGAACTTAACATTTAGTATGTAGGGCATCCACAGTCGAAGTATTCTATGATGTACGAGAAGGAGCGCTGCGACTATTAATATTTTTTATTCAACGACATGACTGGTTTCAAAAAACTATATTTGCGTCATCTGGTGTCTATGGTCCGTCGATAGAAGCGATCTGTTTAAAGTTGGAAAAAGCGCATTCTCCAACATTCAAATAAAGGTGTTTGAAATTTCTAACCCGCACATATGCGAAGGTCTACAAATGGAAAAAGAGAGCTAAGGCCGTTCGAAAACTCCAAAGTAGACAGCATGGGGAGAAACCGCTGCAGCTGTCCGTATTATTAAGAGTTATAGATACACTTGTGGGAGTATTCCAACATTTAATATGTGCTATTCGTCTTCCTGTCTTACGGGAAAGTAAACAAAACTAAATGAATACGGTTATAGAGATCCACTTTCTTGAATACATTTCTGTTAGCCGGCCGCGGTGGTCTCGCGGTTCTAGGCGCGCTGTCCGGAACCGTGCGACTCCTACGGTCGCAGGTTCGAATCCTGCCTCGGGCATGAATGTGTGTGATGTCCTTAGGTTAGTTAGGTTTAAGTAGTTCTAAGTTCTAGGGGACTAATGACCACAGCAGTTGAGTCCCATAGTGCTCAGAGCCATTTGAATTTGATTTCTGTTATAATGTAATGTCTCGATAATGCTTCAGACAATGGTGCATTGTTTCGCAAAAAACGGATTGCCCAAGGTAAGCCTTGCTGTTTATCCTTTACGACGTTCTGCATGCAGAGCAGATTCACATTGTTAACAAACGTGAAAGTTCTTATAAACAATTTACTTGGCTTACAGTTAATCATAACCACGTCATACAACTACAAAATAACATTTCAACTGGTAGGAACGCTGCCTTCCACAAACAGCCACATAGGCTGCTGGTTAGCAATTACAGTGCATACCAAATAAATTCCAATATTAGTAGCGGTAGTGAATAAGGACATTTTATTTGTTGTGTACATTGTCTTTTCCCTGAAGCTTTGCTGCAAACGAATTTGACACATTCATTGAACAGTCCTCCCCCTGTGTGTCCTCCTCTCCCTTCCTCTTTCTGCCCACCTCATTCTCCCACCCCTATCCTCTTGTGTCCTCCTCCTTACTCTCGCTATCTCTCTCTTCGTCTCCTTCTCCGCCCCCTCTCTGCCCATAAGCAGCCTATACTCATCCAGCACAACGCAACTGCCATGCAGAGCAGCCTACATGTTGCGGTCCAGATGACTATTTGTTGCACCTAACATGTATTCTGCTATGTGAAAGAAGTCCATTTGGCACGCCGGTATTGTTTCTAAAAAATATGCCTGTCATGTAGGACACCCTTACGCCCACCACTCTGCTCCTATCTGAATTAAGAAGTTATAAACCCTACAGTGTTGATACTTGTGATGCCTGTTTTCTGTCTGCAAATTTTGGGTGAAACTGTCCAGGGTTTGGGAGGAGATCCCAGACATACACACATATAACGTGTAACATATAAACTACAGCAGGAAGAAGTCATCATTAAACATGTACTTGGTTTGAGGCTATAAGGGACGTAAAATCTCATACCAGACCTCTCACCTATGGCAAAAATCGCTCTATCCCAGACAGGTATCGATCTGAACTGAGCCTGGGTGATAAATGCAAGTGCATCACTACATCATGCTTCCATGTCAGGCCAGAGTTCACCAATTACAGTGGTTGGTGAGTGGTTGTATGTCAGTTCTCCCCATAATCCAAGACCAGATCTCTCCAGTGGGTGAGGGAGCTGGATAACAAGCTAGCAAGGACAACAACCGAACATCCTCTGTGCCGAATAAGGTCTGGATTGCACGACCTAGATACAGTCTTGCATTTTATTCGTGAGAGACAACGTCGCAGAGACGTTGAAGACTGGACAAAGCCACTAACCTGAAATGGAACGGCTGTTGTCGAGATTATCGACCTTGCAAACCAGACGTGATTGTGTTGTGTAGTCACTAGCATTCCATACCATTACTGTACGTGGTAGACCCCTACGAGAATGACAAATAGAATCTGTCACTCTTCGGGGAGCCTCCACACAAGGATACATCCTTCGTGGTACTGCGCACACAACCAGAGCTCATCAGAAAGGATGACGAGTGGTCAGCCCTCTTTCCAATGTTGTCGTTAGGCGTACCTTTGTCGGTGCACCTCCGTACCTGCCGCGTCAAGGTAAGCTGTGGGAACAGCAGACGCCCTGACAGTCCGTGGCACTAGAAGAGGTCGTCGCACTGTCCATGAGCATATATTTCTTGCAGAAAGCAATCCCATTTCCTGTATGGAGGTACGGAACGTGCCTCACAAATCCTATACGGTCGCTTGTGGGGTCTTTGGGATCATTCATGGTTTTGAACACGCCCTCCTTGTAGCATCGATTCCTTATCTGCGTGCCAGTCATGGGATCCCGACAAAAGCGAGCAGCACTCTCGCGAAACGATAAATCGCAGTCTTGATGGACCACGATCTGCATTTGTCACATTTCAGCCTGTCGTGGTTTACTTTCCTCCTTCTTGTGGAGGATCTAATATGAATATCTCTAGGAGCCAATATTTAAATGCGGTATTTAAATCAGGAACATAATGTGTAATCTCTCATTGTACACTGTAAGTAGTGTTACTCCTAGCTGCTTAGTGGGATTTTAGGGAAATGCTAATCACTTGTTTATCGCACATGCCAATATGACGTTTGTTTTATGCCGCCTTCTTGATATAGCAATTATGAAAACTGCTTTATAATGACAACTCATATTACAAACGTCAAATTGGCATGGGGTTTATATCGACTTGTTAACCACTCTGGGCAGGTCGTAGTGGTATGGCTGGTATAGGCAGTACATGAGTGGTAAAGTTGACTATGCCTACATAGGTTTCTATGAAAGTATGCATTTCATGCGCTGCAAGAATTCTAATATGCCTTGGTATTTGTTGAGAAGAGACCTGTCAAGTGTATTTCAAGCAGAATAGAAGGATAGCTGTAGGAAGAAAGACTAAATAAAAATTAGCCTTCGAGTGTATTTAACAACTCCAGGTAAACTGTTACTAAAATCAAACGAGGTTTCATAATCATTACGAATGGCAAAGATGATTCGCGAGTTAAGTGCCATGTTCGATGGCAGTAAAGACAGCGCTTGAGATATCATTAAGGATGGACATTGACCGCCTCCGTAGATGAGTGCTCAGCGCGGCCGACTGCCATGCGAAGAACCCAGGTACAATTTCCGGTAACGCTAGCAATTTTTGATTTGTGGTAAGTCTTGAATGGGGTGCACTCAGCCAATACAGTTGCTACCTGACGGAGCAGTAGCGGCTCCAGACAACGAAAACACAATGGCTGGGAAAATGGTGTGCTGGCTCCATAACGTGTCCAATGACGCCATTCAGAGATGCTGACACGGCATTCCATTGGTACTGATGCCCCCGCCAGGGCCTGTAGACGGGGAGTATCTTTGCAAACACGAAAATAGCCATATATTTGTCTTAGAGACTATGCTTGCATTCACCAACACCAAAATTTTGATTGTAGTTCCTACAAGGAGTCAGTATTCTGCAACTAGGAACGGCGTCTTTCCCACTGGGATCCAGTTTTCCCTCTGTATGGCAAATGCTCTCAAGTTGTACCTGTTATCTTCCGTTCTCTTTATACTATTCAACCAATCACGTCACTGTCTTTTCTAGTTTCTTAATTGCTTGTGTTCTGATTCACTTCTCTTCCAATATCAGTAGTTCTCGCACCTCATTTGCTAGTAGTGTGCTCAGTTCAAACACACCTTGAATTTCAAATTCACTTCTTGTAAACTGTGTTTCTCTTCCCACTATAAGTACTACAGCTTTCAGCTATTTATTTTACCTTTATTTTGTTGTTTCGCAATGTTAACATCAGTTGCACTGGCTGTTCCGTGTTTGTAGTGTCACGGACTGTGTGGCCGGTCCCGGTGGAGGTTAGAGTCCTCCTTCGGGCATGGATGTGTGTGTTTGTCCTTAGGATAGTTTAGATTAAGTAGTGTGTAAGCTTAGGGACTGATGAACTTAGCAGTTAAGTCCCATAAGATTTCACACACCTTTGAGTATTTTTTGGTTTACAGTTTCTCTCATTCACATTTTCTCTTGTCACATTTACTACCGCTTTCGTGCTGTCTGGTTCATTTATATCCCTCTTATTTGTTTAAAGTGTACTATTTTCTCATCAATCTCTCGCTGACATGTTACATGACCCAAAGATACTGGCCTTGCATCTATAAACGGAATCCGTTCTCTCATATAACATCGTGAATGAAATTCTTCTCCCTTCAAAACACAGTCACTAACTTGACACACAAAAAATACCTTCCACAATCACTGCTAATACACACAAATATGTATGTATTCACTCAGAAATAACCAAAATATAAAACAACATGATCTTATAGATTTGCACTGAAGTCATCGAATACAGCTGGGATTTTCTTTAAACAAATCTACCTTCCCTAGCGATAACAATAAACGCTGTTAAACGTTTCCTGGTGTAGGGTTTCCTTTAACCTTACATCCTCCTCTATATGCCACATGAAAATGAACCCCGAAAAAAAATTTGCACTCAACACGAAGGAATTATTTAAATGCAACGGGCAGTGGTAGGTGTGATGCACATGTACAGACAAATAAATGATTACAACTTCAGAAAAACTGGGCGATTTATTTAAGAGAAAGAACTTCGCAAATTAACCAAGTCGATAATGTGTTGGTCCAGCTCTGTCCCATATGCAAGTAGTTATTCGGCTTCGCATTTATTGATAGAATCGTTGGATGTACTCCTGAGTAATATCGTGCCAAATTCTGACCAATCTGGGTGTTAGATTGCCAGAACCTGAGTATTGCTAGAGAGACGTGCTAATAACGCTCCAAACATTCTCAATTGAGGAGAGATCCAGCGACCTTGCCTTCCAAGGTATGGATTGGCAACAACGATGACAAGCAGTGGAAACTCTCCCCGTGTGCAGGCGGGCGTAATCTGGTTGAAAAGTAAGCCTAGGATTGATCTCCATTAAGGACAACGAAACGGGGCGACGTAGTCGACATACCGTTGTACTGTAACCGTGTCGCGGATGACGACCAATGGGATCCTGCTGTGAAACAAAATGGCACCCCGGTTCATCACTCCTGGCTGTCGGGCCATATGGCGGGTGACAGACATATTGGTGTTCTTCTGGCGTCTGGGATACTCGAGTCATGTGCTCGGTGGTCATCGTGGTAAAATTAGTAGCAAGGCTCATCAGTTAAGGCAGTTCTACACCCGTCGATAAGATTCAAGGTCGATGACATATCTGGAGAGTCTCCAGACAGTGGTAGGATATCAAGCTGACTGTTGCCCACCATACGGCCAGACAACTAGGAGTGATGATCTGGCGTGCCATTTTTTTCACACCAGGATCTCTTCCGTTACGATCCGCAGCACTCATACAGCACAGCCGTATGACACCGATATTCTTCGCGCCGTTTAGCTATCCTTCATCGCAAGCCATCCTGGGCTTATATTGCAGTAAGATGACGAGAGATTTAACTGATGTCTTCGTGCTTGCCAAGTCAAACCTACACCTACATCGACATCTACATTTGTACTCAGCAAGCGACCCAACAGTATGAGGTGGAGGGCACTTTACGTGCCATGTCATTACCTCCCTTTCCTGTTCCAGTTGCGTATGGTTATCGGGGAGAACGACTGCCAGAAAACCTCCGTGCGCGCTCGAATCTCTCTAATCTTACATTCGTGATCTCCTCGGGAGGTATAAGTAGGGGAAAGCAATATATTCAACACCACATCCAGAAACGCACCCTCTCGAAACCTGGACAGCAAGCTACACCGCGATGCAGGGCGCCTCTCTTGCAGAGTCTGCCACTTGATTTGCTAAACATCTCCGTAACCCTGTGACGAAACGCGCTGCTCTTCTTTGGATCTTCTGTATCTCTTCTCTCAACCCGACCTGGTACGGATCCCACATTGATGAGCAATATTCAAGTATAGGTCGAACGAGTGTTTTTGTAAACCACCTCCTTTGTTGATGGACACTACCAATGTGTCTCAACCTTGCACCCGCAATATTCAAGTATAGGTCGAACGAGTGTTTTTGTAAACCACCTCCTTTGTTGATGGACACTACCAATGTGTCTTAACCTTGCACCCGCCTTACCAACAATTAATTTTTATGATCATTCCACGTCAAATCGTTCCGCACTCATACTCCCAGATATTTAACAGAAGTAACTGCTACCAGTGTTTGATCCGCTATCATATAATCATACAATAAATGATCCTTGTTTCAATGTATTCGCAATACATTAAATTTGTCCATGTTAAGGGTCAGTTGGCACTCCCTGAACCAAGTGCCTATCCGCTGCAGATCTTCCTGCGTTTCGCTGCAATTTTCTAGTGCTGTAACTTCTATGTATACTAAATCATCATCCGCGAAAAGCCGCATGGAACTTCCGAGACTATCTACTAGGTCATTTATATATACTGTGAAAAGCAACGGTCCAATAACACTCCCCTGTGGCACGTCAGAGGTCACTTTAACATCTGTAGACGTCTCTCCACTGAGAAAAACATGCTGTGTTCTGTTTTCTAAAAACTCTTCAATCCAGCCACACGGCTGGTCTGATATTCCGTAGGCACTTACTTTGTTTATCAGGCGACAGTGCAGAACTGTCTCGAACGACTTCCGGAAGTCAAGGAAAATGGCACCTACCTGGCGGCCTTTATGTAATATTTGCTAGGTCTCATGAGCAAATAAAGCGAGTTGGGTCTCACACGATCGCTGTTTCCGGAATCCTTATTGATTCCTACAGAATAGTTTTTGGGTTTCCAGAAATGACATGATACGCGAGCAAGCTCGCCGGATCTCTCCCCAAATTAAAAGTTTCTTAGCATTATGGCAAGGCCCTTCAACCACCTCGGAATTATGACCATCCAACTCGTCGGTTGGACTGAATATTGCACGGCATCCGTCAGGAGGAAATCCAGCAACCCGGTCAATCAGTGCTAACCGAATAACTGCATGCTTAAGGGCCAGACCTCTAACAATGCTTTATTGACTGGGCCAATGTATGAAGCACTTTCTCTTGAATAAATCATGCGATATTTTTTTGGAAATTATAATCATTTGTCTGTCTGTAGATGTACATCACATCTACCGATTTCCGCCCCAGTCGGTTAATTCCTTCATGGCACGTCGTTTTTCTTGGAATTTATGCAGAATGGCTGGCTAGATCAGGGTTTCCCTAACTGTGTTCCGTGGAATATTGTGGTTCTGTTGCGATTGAATAGGTGCTCCACGAAAGAATATTAGTGACACGGCGTATCTGTTCGAACAGTTTTCTTATTTTTAAAAATTTTACAATGATTTGTTTGTTATTACTTATGATCTGAAACTGAAGTAACCAGTGATTAAAATAAATTTCTCTCATTTCAAAAATTTTGTTAATTTCATTAACCTTCAAATTAAACAACATGTTCAATCAAAATACCAGGATTCTCAAAGCGTTCCGTTAGAGGAAAACTTTGAGAACCTATGCATTAAACATAATAGAGGGACTGATATCCCTAATCTAGCCATGTTAAATAAATAAATAAACAAGCTCTGCCTTAAGAAAACAGCGAAACGTGTGGGCTTCGTGTCGTTGCTGACGGTACCTGAGGGTGCGGCCGCGGCAGGAGGGTGGCGGCGAGGTGACGGTGTCGGCCAGGTGCTCCTGCAGGAACTGGTTGAGGTCTCCGAGCTGCGAGTACTGCACCACGAGGAAGGCGGGCGAGTCCTGCGGCGCGCTGGCGCCCAGCAGCTGGCACAGGTTGGGGTGCCGCAGCCGCCACAGCGCGCAAGCCTCCTCCTGCAGCCGCAGTCTGCCGAACGCCAAAGCACACGCCAGTCACTCTCATCTGTCCCACCACACCACTAGAAAATGCAGCGAACCATAACACTAAATTATGTAATGCCTGGAACTAAATCTCGTCATGTGGCTTCAACACTTGTGGTTATACAAGGGCGTTCAGTAAGTAGTGCAACTCATGTCGATATACGTCTTTAACGGAGTGGCGTTCCAAGCAGATAGCGGCAATAGAGTTTCTTCTGGTGCAGAGTATCGAAGATATTCACAGGCGCTTCCAGAATGTCTACGCGGACTTGTCAGAGTAGATAAGCTCGATGAGTCGTTGGAAAAAGCGACTGTCATCGTTGCATCAAGGTCGTGCAAACTGTCCCATCTCCCCTGTGCTGGCCGGCCGCACACAGCTGTGACTCCTGCAATGTTGGAACTTGCGGACACTCTCATTTTAGGCCATCGACGGATCAGCATCAAACACCTTGCTGTAAAACTGGAAGTCTCAGTTGGTACTGCTCACTCACTTATCCCCCAATTGGCGTACTGAAAGGTGTGTCCCACTGGGTTCCTCGCCGCCTAACAGAAAGACCATAAAGAGCGTCGAAGGACCACCTGCGCGAAACTGGTTGCACATTTCGAGGTTCATCGTCACAAATTGTTGTTGAATATCGTCACTGGCGACGAAAGGTGGGTTCATCACTTCCAACAAGAAATAAAACAGCAATCCATGGAGTGACACCACACCACGTCCCCTCCGAAGAGAGTTCATGCACAACACTCCTCCGAAGAAAAGGTTCAAAGCCGCACCCTAAGACGGTAAAATCATGGCGACTCTGAAGGGCTCATTCTGTGTTATGTCCTACACCACGGAACAACGATTAAGTCTGAAGCATCTTGTGCTACGCTCAGTAAATCGAAAAAACTTCAGCGTGTTCAGCGTCACAAAAAAGAAAGAAAGCCAGCTTCCCATTTTCCATGATAACACAAGTCCACTAACCAGTCTACGCATCACGGGGGAGGTGAAGAAACTTCATTGGAGTGTTTCTCATGATCCAATCTACATCCTGTATCTCGCAGACTTCCTTCTCTTTGTCCCAATGAAAGGTGTAGTCCGCAGGAATACGTACAGCGATACATCAAGGTGGCGTAAGGTCTTCTTGTGCGGAACAGTACCGTCTATTGTAATCCTGACTATAAAAAGCCAGCTTTCATGAAAGAAAGTGTTGCCTTACTTACTGAACGCCCCTATTACGTAAGAAGCACCATCCTTCTAAGCCACCCGTATCGCACGTTTTCGGGAGGGTCACAATAACAGAGGAGTGCTTCAACATTACTCCTGTTGTCATCGATGTTCTGATAAACTCCAGACCTCATATACAAGCTGACTGCCATCTCTACACTGCCTTGATTCCAGCGCTCTTTCTTATTGGAAAAGAACTGAAAGTACCACCTAACTGTCCGTACGCTATGACGACACAGGCCCGAGGAAGCAGCACCGTTACCGACAGAAACTTACAGATGACTGCTACAAGTGATTGTAGATGAAAATCCTTCCATCGCTGCCATTTCCAAGAAGTTCACAAGAACAAAGGAACCACAGTGCCAGGATTAGCGGAAATCACTCTATAGCCCCGGGATATCCATTCCAATCATATGTGGAAATGAGTCCTTGTTGAGTAAATGCTGAAAGGACCAGATGGAAAAATATGTATCCAGTTGTGTATGGTTCTTACGGCAACGAAGTTACACCCTCCATTCAGCTCGTAATCTTCTGAGAGAATGGGGAGGTTGTGGTGTATGTGATCTCTGTGTTTAGTTTGTATTTCCCTAACATTTTATTACGCTCTTGTATGCCCGCTCTAAGAAGTTAATAGAACGTAGTACTCAACGGATTTTCTTAATGGTCACTTAATTGTTTTACATACGCGATTCCAATACAGAACTCTTCGTTTATGTAACCGGTTGCCATTGTTTATAAATGTAAATACATATATTGATATGTGAGATTGTCCGAGAGCATCAGGTTGTAAATAAATTGCGTGGTAGCGTATGATTGATAGTAGGATACAGAAGGTAATCAACCCTTCACCAACCCTTTTATAAACAGAGGAACCAGTGAGTAAGTATTCCTGTAAAATAGCGCGGTCTCTGGCCAAAAATCTCTTCCGATATCAACCTCTTAACACCGTGAGTGTTTCAAGATCATCTCTTTTGAGAAACCACAACTGTGTATGATCCTTTTTATAAACTGAAAACCATAATAATAATAATTAGCTTAAATTATTTATTCTTTTAAATGTTTTATGTTATCACTGAAGAGTGGAATGTAGAATGGCTTTCAAACGACTTCATCCCGCTAGGGAATGAGACCACAATAAATAAAATTAACATTCTAGTTGGTGCAGTTTTAGTGTCACAAATAAACTAGGGTAGTCAAAGTTGTTCAGTCGTTTCGAGGTGTCACTTAGGAGCCCAACTTTACTGGGGACAGTAAAGACAGATCGTCAGAGGTGGTCAAGTAGTTCAATAATCCGTATTGTGTTATTCAGAGACGTAGCTATAGCCACATAGGTTTTTGAAATTCCTCATGTGTTCTACAATAGAAATTAGATCATACACAAATACCACAAAGCTCTCTAGAAATCTTTTTCTACTCTTCAAATCGTCTTAAAAAAGATGAATGGTTCCAATGGGTCCTCCATGTAAGTTGTTACTAATATCTGTATTTTCCCCGACTTAATGATATCTTACAAATAAATTTACAAAGTAGGCTGTTGAAATAATATCTTCAGACCAATAGTTGTGTTTCATTAATCAAAAATATTGTAACGAAGACCGATGCTGGTTGGTTCCCTATAAGTGTCATATTCAAAACTTGGTGAGCTAAGAAAGATATACCAAGTTTCCTCAACTTTCGACAACGCCATCAATTTATCAATTATATTAATTTCTGTGAAATATTGAAAATAATGTTTATTTATATATTTCATGTAAAGAAAGTCATATTCAAATAATTTCATTATTTACGGTTTATATAGCTGTAGTTAATACTACGAAGTTAATATGCCTGCTATAAACGCTGCCTGACAAGAAAGTAGAACAACCAGATGGGAGAAGGAAATGAAATGAAATACCACGATCGGGGAGGACATATGATATAATTTCAGTGATCACAAAATCGAGTCAAATTTACAAGCGATTTGGCAGTATAAGCCCTTTTAACAATATGACCTTGCACCACCTCTGACGTGCATGCTCCAACTGAAACGGTTGGGGATGGTGTAAAACCAGTTGCATCATCTCCTGACGAAGTCTACGCTCGAACTGTCTCTCACACGATCTATCGAAAACAGATGTGGAGATCTTGCTGGCCACGTGAGTAGGCCAAGGCGACAGTTCATAGCATTACGTGCCATGTGCTGGCGAGCGCTGTCCTGAGAAAAAGTAGCATGAGAGGTATTAGACGAGGACGCTGTATGTCTGTGACGTACTATTCAGCCGTCCGAGCTCCCTCGGTCACTACCAACCGTTAACTAAAGTCACATTCGACAGCTCCTCTAACCAAGACGACAGGTGTAACGCTGCTCTTCGTTTCCAAAACATGAAAAGCGTTAGGCCTCTCTCCAGAAAGACACCACATTTACTGATGTTAGTTGTCCGGCGTAGTGCAGTTCCATATTTAAATCTGAACAGAATGCGACGCCATCCATTAGGAGTCCTCTGTGTTGCGCACGACTCCAAACGCAGTCGTTTCGTGTAGTGATGTTAACGGGAGCCAACGAACTAGACGGTAATTCCCTATTACGGCTGCTGCTAGCTTGCTATCAATAGCGTGGGATGACATAAAATGTTTTTCTGCGAACCTTTTCCTTGTTTTCGCATGGAAGGAGCAGACGTGAAAGATGTGAAGGGGTCGCGATGTGCTTGGTACATAATGTGGCCATTCTCCCTCCAGGTGGTCAGATACTGTTCGATTAGAACCTTGACGAACATGCCTGCCCCGACTTTCTAATTAGTCCAACGTAGGATAATTGTCACATCCAAATGTAGCACATAGCTGGAAGCCGCATAATTCCATTATCCGTCCCGAATAAAGATCTACAATGAGCTCCATTTTAAACTCTATCAGGTGCCGATAACGCAGTCTCACATTAGAACGCGACTTCTCCATGTCCTTCACAGTGTTCATGCACGTCGTGACGTTATTCTCGCCCCTTACATACCCTGGTGACAACAACAAACTTGAATAACAGTAATGATCTCTAGTGGCCATTCTATCTGTCATACAGAATTGCTGCACTTACTATTCACGTACCAGAGGTTGGTTTCTACGTGTCAGAAGCTACACTCACATCCAACATTTCTTGTAGTTACTTTTCCGTTTTTGTCTGGCGGTGTATTTATAAATAAAATAGTCTAAATAGCGCTGCTTAATAGCTGGTTTGTAGTACCTCACAGCTTCCGAAGCATTCGGACGAAGGAATTTCACAGCCACAAGTTTGCACGTGCAGAGATTCTTGTCGAGAACTTCTGGAAACTGCTTCACTTCACATAAGTGCACCTGCAAGAGACAAAACGTTTCAATGAACCATTAATCCTTAATTCACACAATTCACTACAGATTGCATTAATCTGAATACTGAAGGGTCATTCTCATATAGACTTCGTAAACGAAGCTACAATGCTATTCTTTTTGTTGCACTCATTCTTTCACAAACAAAACTGTTAAGAATTACCGAACAGGAAATCCAGTCATTACTTTAGAACAAAAGTTTCAAACTATGTATGTGTTGATAAACTTAGAAAATTTAATCTTGAAATATTTTGGTAACAGATTTACAGGCTAACCAGGACGTTACTTTAGTTTCCTGTTGACAGGTAATTTGAATACGAACAAGGTAGGAGTTCAGCACATCATTGATCTTAAAGACCAGAACATGTACCATGATAAGATGTGCCCGTAGAAGAACATCACCAAGAAGTAAAAGATTTTACAGTAGCTCTTCAAACTTACATCTGTGATACAATTATTGTGAATTTCTCTGCCGTTGTGCCTCCGTATGCATGAATTATCTAGCAATGTAGGTAATACGAGGTATCATATGAACCTCAGAAGATGTTGTTTTACTGAAGAACTCGTAATATAATTCTTCCGCTCATTTCATGCGATTTGTTACAACCACCGTCCGCCATTCTCAACTATGCCTAACTGTCGGTACAGGTGGTCTTCCTGGAATTGGTTTAGCTGTGGTCGATGAAACTCCTCATCCCACCCCTCTCAGATTTAGTGGTACGATGGCCCAATGGATTGACAGTCAAAAACTGATCACAGACCAAGCATGAAAACAGGAAGAAGGTGCACTCAGCGTGAAAAAAAAGGAAAACGGAAACTGAGAAAGATCAAAGAACAACAAATACATTAAAGAGCAGCATGCAATAGCATCAGCGTCTTGGGAGAGGAGTCACGATGTTGTATGGCTCTGCGGGCAAACCGTTTTCGAAACTCACTTGTGCCATTTACATTTTTTTTCACAGTATTTTGAGGTGCCCGTTTGGTCACTGAAATGTTTGTTCTCTTTCTGTGGTTTTGTTAATTGTCATACTATACATTGATGAGTCATGTGGTAAGAATTCGTTACCACCACAAGACGTCTATGACACACCAGACGTGTTTCCCGATGGAGGAGTGTGTTGGCTTGTCTCCTTGTCATCAAACGTTTGCGGTTCCCACGAGAAAGCCACTTTCTTTCGGCTGCTAGTAGGGTAGTTGTGCAGAATCAAGCGTCATTTAGGTCCCTACCTTACACATCGCTGTTGCAAATGGACGTTGCACCAGTACACAGGTACAAATTTGAATAAAGCAAACAGAGAAAAAAAATTCGCGAGGGAGGTTTGACCACGGCTCGTCAGTGTGGTAGTACTACACTGCATCCAAGTAACCACGACATCATTTCTTTTTCGTGGTGCTCTATATTGTACTTCTTGTCGTTGTACCGTTCACTGTTTCTATTTTGATTTTTTTCCACGGTCCAGTACAATTGTTTCCTGTTTTCATGTTTGATCTGTGTTTAGTTTTTGACGACCTGCGCCCTGGGCCCTCTTACTGCTATATCTGAGTGGGTGTGCGGTGGGTAGTTTCTCCTGTCAAGTGGCATCCTCTGATTAAAGCACAGTCGACGTCACTGAGTTTTGCTGACCACCACATTCGCTGTTGTTGTTTGTCTGCTGACAACAAAGCACTACGCGCATCCTTTTATAGTGGCAGGTGCGTCTCTCGTTGCATCTAGTAGTCAGTTCCGCAATTCAAAGTAGTAAGCGGACACTTTGTATCAAATAGTGTAAGTCGAAACATCTCGACTGAGATTATATAAATGAGGCCAGATGGAGGGGTATCTTGTTTGTTTGTCACTAACTCTTTTCGTTAACGAATTCGGCAAGTATTTACTCAGTGTTCATCAGTGATACTACTGTAGTTAATATTTTTCTGTGTATTCTCCCAAACAGAGATACAGTTAGCTCCTTAGTAGCTTTGAAACAGGAAAAGAATCTAGATTAATGTTTAATTTCCTTACCTATTGTCATCTCGGGTTAGGCATAGCAACAAACGATTCACGTTGCTTTGAGAGTCCTCGCAATAGATAAACTTCATTATTATCGTAACACTGCTGTAAAAACAAGCACGAGGTATAAGAGAAAAGAGCAGAGATGAGTCTCAGGGTTCAAATTGAGAGAGAGCCAATAAAACTGGTCAGGAATTTTGAATGAATGTATATATTTCGACTATAAATGCATAAAAGGTTCTTAATGTACTCGTAAATATACAAAGTTACAGCCCGAATTACCTACCAACCAAGGAACACTGTGCAACGTTATGCTTCAGAGAAAATTACACTTGTAGTAAGGCCAAACTAACTTTGCAGCTCCTAAATACCGATACGAGTAGTCATTTTATGGACTACTCTTCTATTTTGGGAAAAGACACCATAGAAT
The DNA here is from genome assembly GCF_023897955.1 of Schistocerca gregaria. Classification (NCBI taxonomy): domain Eukaryota; kingdom Metazoa; phylum Arthropoda; class Insecta; order Orthoptera; family Acrididae; genus Schistocerca; species Schistocerca gregaria. Next base: position 932,134,479 of record NC_064920.1, on the reverse strand, counting down.
ATGGTCAAATACATTTAGGGAAAACTGACACTCAGTTCAGAAATCGTCCGTTGGTCTTCTGAGAAAACTCTTCACTTCGTTGTGAGTAGTCAGCGTTCCAAATCAGGTTAAATACAGCTATGCGGTAATGAAACACTGAAAGTGCTAGAACATGAGAATCCCTTGCTTCTAACATTATTTACATTGAAGGCAAGGTTTCTTTGATTTCTAATGATCTCAGACTCCATCACTATATCTAAAATCTCTTCAGCCTCATCCTCTCTGCGTCACATATCAAATAAGTCAACCACCTTTATGTATTGCTTGTCGGTTTCTCAAGCCATCACCTCCACTAAGATTTCTAGTACTTCACCTGAAATCTTATACATCCACGAAACCTGTGCAGCGGAATTCTATCGATCATTTCTCTACACCGGCAGTGGACCACTAATGCCTCTGCCATTTTAATAAAATTTCTATTGCCTCCTCCACAATTAACATCCTGTCTCAATTTCCGTTGGAAAACTCCTGCTCAATGCAGGAAACTATTCTTCCTACAGGATACGAGTAAAAGTTCTACCTCCTTACTCCTCTTGTCAACGCTCCGTTACCAAAATACCTATAATCCACTTCACAAATTCCACGGCCCATATTTCTGGGTGTGTTGCTTGAAGGGTGCTGATCTTGTTGCAAACAGGCTATCTCGAAGGAATAAGAGTCAAATGACCAACACGATTCACGGTTTCATTAAATTAAACCCTCAGAAACTATTCCTTAAATATCTGTGAAAGTGTGGTCTTATATCGGAAACGTCACCTAAATAGATAAGCAAGCTGAACGAACAGAAGATTTCTGGAAGTAACCCTACCCGAAATTACCGTAAAGAGTGTTACTGAAATGTTAGTGAACCTGAATCGACTCAGCGGCATGCGTTCGTTGTTTAGGAAGGCACTTCCTATATTATTGTGTGTGTTTACTTGGTAATAATTCCTTCAATAGCAGGGCCTAGAAGAAAACTGCCGTTGAACATGCTTTTTACTCGTTTATTGATAATGTTCCTAAATTTTTGCATTCGTTGAAAGGCTTTGAAAGGCGTTGCTGCTTGGTAGGCTTCAAGCCTTTTACAATATTCTACGTGAAAGCTACTACTTCATACTTCATTTAAAATAATTTTATTACGATTTTTAGCATTACAGGTAGCCTGTTTTGTGCATCTGACGAATTCGCTTGAGCTGTCAAAATGTGGTGCATGTTCGACGAAGATATTCCACGCACAATGGTTTCAACCACGCTCCGTCGACTTATGTACCCTGTAGGCTATCGTAACTGCAATATTAAGGAGACATAATGCAGGAATCTTCAAACTGGTACAAATGGAACTGAAAATTCTAGTGAGTATAATTTCAGTGCAAGCACACTACTTTGACAGAACGTCTTCTATAGTTAATACATAAGGAAGGATTACGCAGCCAAAAATCATTTCTGAATATTGTGCCTCAGGTAAGGAGAAGGAACATATACTATCATGTGTCACGAGTTTTGCCGCAGGACCGCGCTTTATCGTTCCGTGATGTTGGTCGGGATCCCGTGACGGTCATGTGGTTATCTAATCTATCGGTTCAGGAGTCTCATACGCAACGCCATGCAGGATTTCAATGGTCCCACTCCACTAGCTCCTAATAGGAGAGACATATTGTCCACTAAGCCGTGCAGGAGATGAACGAATGTTCCGATAGTCCATTCGCCATCTTCACAGGGGCCAGTCGCATGGTGTCTTATTATGGGCTACTGAGTACACAACGCAAGGTAATAGCACAGTAGCTAATTTTGACAGCACACGTTATACAATGCTGGATAAAAAAATCCAACTGTCTCAAGGATAGTGTTCAGTGGCATCAAGGCAGAATATGTGCATAATGAGGGGTCGGATTGTTAGCGTTTCAAGTGTGACGGTTATCGGCGATCAGATTGACGCTCAGACGAGGTGTATGTGCGCCCTCTGTTTTGATGCTGCAGGCAGTAACTGTGCTAAGGGGTGAGGAGTTTTGCAACATTCATTCTAGGCTACAGCCATGCACCACCGACGAGAATGCATTCGTGTTGAATAGCTTAAGCCATTTGAATGGGGTAGACTGTGGAGCAGCGGGAAGCTGGATGGACCTATCGACGAATTGCTGTACATGTTGTGTAACAGGCATCGGTGGTGTGTTGGAGCATTCAGCTGTGGTCTGTGGAACTTTTTCGCACGAATAGACGAGGTTCTGGACATTCGATTAGTACAGGAGCACGTTATGATCGAAGCATTGGGCGAGCAGCGGTGGCCGACCGAATACCATCAAGGGCCCATATGTTGCACCTTCGGTGTCATCAGGGACCATTAGGAAGCGTCTTGTTGCAGCAGGACTAAAAACACACACGAATCAGATCAGGTTACCCATGACAGCTCAACACTGACAATCATGGCTACTCAGGTATCGCCGGCCAGGGTGGCCGAGTGGTTCTAGGCGCTACAGTCTGGAACCGCCTGACCGCTATGGTGCAGGCTCGAATCCTGCCTCGCGCATGGACGTATGTGATGTCCTTACGTTAGTTAGGTTTAATTAGATCTAAGTTCTAGGGGACTGATGACCTTAGCAGTAAAGTCCCATAGTACTCAGAGCCATTTGAGCCATACTCTGGTATCATGAAACAGTTGACTGGAGAATGAAGCGGTGCTCTGTTGATTTCAGTTGCTATAGTAGGTTCTGTTCGTTATGAGAGTGATGAGTCTTACACTAGTATGGTGTATACCCTGTGACCCACCTTTTCCAGAGTGCAATCACCCATAACACACAAGTCTCAACCCATTCTTCATTGAGCGGGGAAGGGGGGATGAAGATCGCTGTCACGGTGTTTCTGCAGGGTAAAGTAACCAGTGGTCACTACTTTGATAGACCATCACCGTGTCACAGCAGTTTCTTAGACAGAAAGATGATGTGGTTTATCAGCTGGAAAATGGACGTCCACATACGTTTCTGCGAGTCAGCGAGCACTTTGTGGTGCACACAGCACCGGTTCCAGAACTTTGCGTCCTCCTCCTGTCCCTTTCCCCTCGTACATTTTTACCCGTGTTACTTTTCGCTACTTATTGTAACACGAAAGGCTCACTAATCTTGCACTTTTACGGCCGCTACTAAATTGTGGTATGCTCTGTATAGAAAAGTTAACAATTGTCGCGGCTCCGCTGCCCTACTCAGCTCGTGCCGCTTGGGCATTAAACGAGCCCTCGCGGTCTATCATGGGCCCCGACCAGCGACGTCAGCAAATCTTTAGCCAGCTGAACAGACGTGGAGCAAACTGAAGCGGGTACTCGTCCTCCAGGGCTGCAAAAACCATTTCCAAAATGCTAGGACACCTAACGGCTGCCATACGAGAATACACGCCTGAGTTGCTGACACAGGGCTTACTCTGTATGATGGTGCTAATATTTGCACAACGTTTACTATTACAGGTGGGTCTCCTATGGTCTGAATGCATTGTCATATACTCTTATAATGATAAACTACACTACTGGCCATTAAAATTGCTACACGACGAAGAAGACGTGCTACAGACGCGAAATTTAACCAACAGGAAGAAGATACTGTGATACCCAAATGAGTAGCTTTTCAGAGCATTCACACATGGTTGGCGCCGGTGGCGACACTTACTACGTGCTGACATGAGAAAAGTTTCCAACCGATTTCTCATACACAAACAGCAGTTGATCGTCGTTTCCTGGCGAAACGTTGTTGTGATGCCTCGTGTAAGGAGGAGAAATACGTACCATCACGTTTCCGAATTTGATAAAGGTCGGATTATAGCCGATTGCGATTGCGGTTTATCGTATCGCGACATTGCTGCTCGCGTTGGTCGAGGTCCAAGACTGTTAGCAGAGAATGGAATCGGTGGGTTCAGGAGGGTAATACGGAGCGCCGCGCTGGATCATAACGGCATCGTATCACTAGCAGTCGAGATGACAGGCATCTTATGCGCATGGCTGTAACGGATAGTGCAGCCATGTCTCGATCCCTGAGTCAACAGATGGGGACGTTTGCAAGACAACAACCATTTGCATGAACAGTTCGACGACGTTTGCAGCAGCATGGACTATCAGCTCTGAAACCATGGCTGCGGTTACCCTTGATACTGCATCACAGACAGAAGCGCCTGCGATAGTGTACTCAACGACGAACCTGGGTGCACGAATGTCGAAACGTCACTTTTTCGGATGAATCCAGGTTCTGTTTACAGCATCATGTTGGTCGCATCAGTGTTTGGCGATATCGCGGTGAACGCACATTGGAAGCGTTTATTTCTCGTCTTCATACTAGCGTATCACCCGGCGTGATGGTATGAGGTGCCATTGGTTAGACGTCTCGTTAACCTCTTGTTCGCACTGACGGCACTTTGAACAGTGGACCTTACATTTCAGATGGCTCTACCCATGGCTCTACCCTTCATTCGATCCCTGCGAATCACTACATTTCAGCAGGATAATGCAGAACCGCATGTTGCAGGTCCTGCACGGGCCTTTCTGGATACAGAAAATGTTTGACTGCTGTCCTCACCAGCACATTCTCCAGATCCCTCACCAACTGAAAGCGTCTGGTCAATGGTGGCCGAGCAACTGGCTTGTCACAATACGCCAGTCACTGCTCTTGATGAATTGTGGTATCATGTTGAAGTTGCAAGGGCAGCTGTACCTGTACACGCCATCCAAGCTCTGTTTGAATCAATGCCCAGGCGTATCCAGCCCGTTATTACAGCTGGAGATGGTTGTTCTGGGCACTGATTTCCCAGGATCTATGCACCCAAATTGTTGTCAGTTCTAGTATAATATATTTGTCCAATGAATACCCGTTTATCATCTGCATTTCTTACTGGGTGTAGCAATTTTAATGGGCGGTAGTGTACCTGTGAGCACATCTGTCAATAAAATGACGTTGTTCTTGAGGGTTTTGCAGTTTTTTGGCAGTGTATTCTTTACTTATTTGAACCGGTGATATGACCTATCTTCGACCTATCTGTGGAGCGTTCAGCGAGATAATGTAATAGACCATGTTTCCTGTGGAGTCCTGACCCACCTCGTTACAAAAGCTTTTCGACTGCTGTCCTGGCCAGCAAGTCCACCAAAATTTTCAAGCGCTGAAAACATCTGGCCACGTGTTACCGAGAGGCTGACACACCACCACAAGCCTTCCACTTCGATTAAATATCTCTCGCATAAAGCGGAAGCGGGATGGAATGATGCATCTGTATGAGCCATTCACTCTCACTTCGACTCGATGTACTACATTTCGCTCTCTGTTTATCTAGTAACCACCATCAAATTAAACCGTGTCTACTTCCTCCTATCCTGTATACATACAATAAATAACTTCATAAGTAAAATCTGTCATTCGTTGCCTTACCCGCTGTGGCAGGTTTAATGCCCAAGAGCATAGGAAACAGGAGAGAGATGCAGCTAACGAGCGCCCTTGCATAGGGAATCGCAGTGACGTTGTTGTCACACTGCACGCTACTCACGTCCCCGAAGTGGCCGACGCCGAGCATCTCGACAACGCGCAGGTGTTCCCTGGGGAAGAGTGGCAGCGGCTGCGCGCCCGCCGCAGCGTCACCCTGCTCCTCTTCGTCGCCGTCTGCGGCCTCGTCCTCGGTGGCCGTCGTCAGCTCGTCTAGGCCCGCCGAGTCGCTGCCCGTCGCGGCGCCGTCGTACGGCGAGCCGGGCGCCAGCGGCGGCAGGGGCGGCAGCGGGGGCGGCACCGGCGGCGGCGACGACTCCCCGCCCTGCAACCGCCGACTCTCACCGTCTCTTGTTGTCTCTCGCAGCCCGCGAGCCGAGACGACCGAGGAACATCGGAGGGCAGAAGCTAAGTACCTGTGCACTTTACTGCAGTAATGGTATTAACCCCTAACTACATTTGTTGGGTGATTTATTACCACCTTCCCCTCCCACGTCACTCTTTTTCTTACAATTCCGTTCTTATTGCAACGTTGCCACTGTAAGTGCATTGTCATATCGCTGGCATAGTTGTGGAGTATCTTTGTGGGCAGCCGCGCTTGTAGTGTCGAGCGCGGGACACGGAACTGTTATGTTGTGTTGTTTGTAGCTCTGCATGTGTGAGGCATTGTTAGTATGGAAATTGAAGTGTTGCTACAAGTGCTATTACAGGAAAGTGATAAAATAAGCTTATGATTCAGAGGAAAGTGCGTCAAGAAGTAATTTAAAAATGAGCACTGCTGCTGATAACGTATTTGTGTATCCTCTCGTTGCGTGTCGTACCGTACAGTATCGATCATCTGCGCCGTGTTCGGTCTCCAAGAATGAACTAATGTGAATCAGTAATACGATTTACCACAAGAAAGAGCATTTAAGTGCCAGTGTCTTGTAGCGAGCGTGAGGACGTGCGACCGATCATCGCGTTTCCGCATTATCAATAATCAACCGCGCCGGGTCGTTACGCGCACGCTCGTAGAACTGAGAACTATTGACTGTAACTTTAACTTTGTGAACAGTGTTAAAATTTAATACTAGTGTCAAGGGGGACTGGTACCAAATACCTGTGTATGCGTGAAGAGCGTAAGAACTTTCGTGCGATCATTCCTCTTCCGCATCATCAACAATCGTGTCGGTTACGTGTACGCTAGTCAGATTGATATTGTGGACTGTTAATCAACCATTAATTGGGATAATAATTCTGAATTAGAATGTAAACAGTGCAACCTGCGACTTTCTTTTATCGTCTCAGAATATAGTCGTACATACCAGACGTCGGACAGTGTTGTGGTTTAACGTTGAGTGGCTCCCCTAAACCCGCTTCCATATTTCGATAGATAATTTCAGGCAAGCCAGCAACACTGTGGAGCAGAATAGTACGACCGCCGCGGGATTATCAGGTACGTGGTGTTGACAGGGTGCACGGTTAAGAAAAGCTGAAACGACAACCAGCTTAAAGGTACCCCACCCATTTGTACCGCCAGGCGTGTTACACCACTGCTCTTCTAAGTAATCTTAGTGCCGGTTGTGCTTCTGCATTGTACATACTTGTGCTAAGCAGTGACCATGACTTTGTTGGCTTTCACCAGTTTGGGTCAAAATGTATCCCACGAACTTATAAACATTACTTTTCTTATTTGTTACCAAAAATGTCTTTTTATTGCTTCAGACAGAATGGAGTGACGTTTGAAAGCTGATCAAAGTTTGAAGTTATTTGTAGCTGGTGAAGACTCTAACTCATTGGATACACTAGCCACTTTTCACTGCAGCCGATTTTAATGGCAATGAGACAGAAATTTCTTATCATGAAACTGACAGTGAAATAGAAGACTATGAAGAGACAGAATAAGAGAAAGTTATTGAAGAAAACCAAGATTGACTAAGAGAATCGGGCTATTTTTATGGAAAAACACGTTGTAAATAAGCATGGCAAGATGGTGCATTGAGATTTTATAAAACAAATTTGCATGGCATTGATGAAAGAGAGGAAAATAGAGATTTATCTAAGGACTTATATACTGCAATGAACGTTGAAAATGATGTCAAAGACACTGCGTTGTAAATTCTAGCAGGACTGACGCAGCCAAAAAAGGCAACGGTGTCCACGTCTTAAACACACCAAAGCTACCAAAACATGTTTTATATGTCAAAAACACGTGCGCAAATGAATTCCATTGAGTAAAAGCTGTGTCTGGAATGTGGTGAATTAAAATAAGTGCTTACTTGATTCGTTCCTGTACTTACTGTCATTCTTTTGTTGAAAGCCATTGTCTAATTTTTCTTTATACTCGACGTAATTTATCATTACGTTATTTAAAAACGTCTTTTGCTGAAGCAGACTATCGTAGTTTCTTAAGTTAATTCCGAACATTATGTTTACGAGGCCATTGTTAATCTATGAGCCTTAATCGTTGGTAAGATCACATTTTCATTTTTAGTAAAGATTCATTTTTCATGAACAGAAGCCTTCATTTTATTGTTTCCTTAATAAGTTTAGAAAAATAGGGAAGTAAGTCAGTCTAAATAGCGAGTCTACTAAGGGTTGGTGGAGGACAATGGTTGTCATGTGATACTGAATGTTTATAGTGCAGGGCAGCAACCAACCAAAACATGGCTTTGGATTACTTTACTATAAAAGCAGCGTTAGCAGTTTCGAATTCACACATTGCCAGCAGTAGACTTTTATCAAAATACATGTTACATTGGTTTACACGTGAGTTGCCCAACCTGAATCAGATGTTTATAATTTCAGAAGTGTGACAGTGGTGGTTTCACTACGAACCCGTATTAGAATGCCCGAAACAATTGTTTTCCCCGTCTTTCTGTAATCAATAATTTTCATGTTTTCCTGAAGTTTTCACAGACTATCACAATGGTCTTCATTACTACTCAAGTCGATGCGCAACGCACAAATTATCCACACGCAGCACGTTCTCCGACTCATTTTGTCAGGCGAAAACATGTACAGAGTAGTACAAGACACACGAGCGTGTACGTTTCTGCGATACAGAGCTACAGCAGTTCAAGTGATGATCCGTTAAATTTATGTAGGTGTTTCATATCAAAAATAAGATTTCAGAGAGAAGAGGTAGGGGGGGGGGGGGGGAGGGTGAAGCGGAGGAGGAGGATAAAATAGCATTTACAGATTTACACATTTAATAAGTTACTTTATCAAACTGCGTAGAAACAAATGTAAATCCACATGTACCTTTTCTACAGACCTCTCACGGTGCATTTATTATATATTTAGTGCCATGAAAGTTACTGATTAAAACAAAGACATATAACATTTTAAGATAAGTCATGAGATTTACAATTAATCGGAGAAATTTTATTTCGGGTGCAGCATTTCCCCACCTGTGTGTTGAAGTATTGATAAAAATGTGCCAAGACTCGCGCAGCGCTCAGATAATTTGCATTGTTGCCAATTAACTTGAATAGTAATGAATACCATGCGTGCGTAGAAAAACGTTAAGAATAAAATTTCTAGTCGCTAATTTCACTAAATTGCAGTTAAATACAAGTTTTAAGACCAAAAATCGTTTTCACACTTTCGAAATTTCTTTTTATCGTAAGCTACTCACCTGTAAACCAACGTACCACATATTTTGATAAAAGTACGCTGATGGTGAGAATCGTGTAAATTCAAATCCACTAATGATGCTTTGTCAATAAAATGAATCACAATTAAAATTTTATAATTTATAAACACCTTGCATTTTCTTTGAGATTGAAGACATCCGCTTGGTAAAACACAGTGTGCTGCTGCGTGAAGTCCAAAACAGCTTGGTGCATATCCTAGTCTGACAGGAATTGTCAAATCTTTAACGTCTTTTTTTAAGGGACCGAAGGCGTGATAATCGCATGGGGAGAGACTGGTACCATAAGGCAGGTGCTCGAGTGTCTTCCACTTCAGCTGGCGTAACTTCTGTGTTAAGACATTTGCAATATGGAGACGTGCGTTAGCACGAAGCAGTGGCATCCAGCACGGAACTTGGTGCACCATTCCACAACGGTGGTTGTCAATAGACATACTGTCCCACCCACATTCTTCATTCTCCGATGGTTGTCTACCATTATTTGGTCTTCGGCGTCCAAGAGAAAGAAAAACAGCATGTTAGTCCTGTTTGGACGCATTTGGAAATAACGTCACCTTAGTTCACATTTACCGACACGAATGCTACACTAAGACCGGGTGCATATTGGAACACAACCGACGAAGGACATGGAAGGGCACAGGCAGCGCAGCGAAAGCTTTTGTTACTCAAATGTGTATATACAAAAGCACAAATTGAGGCACAGGGCAAAACAGGGCACGGCAGCAAATTGCCTGCTTCCGCCTTCACCACATAGTGTGTGGGACACAGTTCGAGCGCCACGCAGCTGACGTACCCTCTTCGGGTGGGTGCGACTATGGAAACTGACCCCCAGTATTCGCAGCATCTGTGTTGCGAAATACTCCCTGTGCTGAATCGCCCTGCCCTGCCCTTTCGTCGGCTGCGTCCCCATATGCGCCTGGCCTAATCCCTTGCCTACATGCCGGTACTTACATAACCGCATCGGAGTCACACTACGTTGCGTATACGCTGCAGCAACGCCGTTAAACCAAAACTTTAGATCATATCTTATATTTCAGCTCACGTTAGTCTAATGAAGACTACGGTTGTCTTATCCAGTTTGGTAAAGATTTTCGCCCTCAATCTGTATTGCACATACGCAACTGCAGTTATGTAACATGAAATCGACCCAATTCATTTAAATAGAAAGTCTATAACACAGCACTGTTTCATTATACTCTAATGCCTTAAAATTTACGATCGCCAGCATCAGACCGTGTCAGTTCACCTTAAGAACGCAGTGAAGCAGCAGTTCAGGTGGCATGGATTCAGCCAGTACTTAGGCACTACGCCTTCGATTACCACCACTGATGCCAGAAGCATACTGCCCACCTGGAATGCGTCTGTGGCACTATGCAAGTTTCGAGCATCTGCTCTCCTGGATGAAAGACGCGACCGTCGATTTCTCGTAACAAGAAACTTGATTCTCACGAACAGGCGACACTTTTCTATTGACCCACTGTCCAATCTCGATTATAATGAGGCCACTGCCGCCGTAAATGACGACGTCGTGGGTCAACATGAGAAAAGGTAGGGATTGTAGGTTGTAGAGCTCAATGTTGTATCGTCTGATCTGTCACAGATCGCCACACATCCTGCTTTACAGGACAGACAACCGTCAGACAACCACTTGTCACTTACTCACGGTTTCACCGACCTTCAACCACTTTCAATAGATGCTCACGACAGAAGCAAACAAATAGGCTACCAGCTTTTCAGGTTATAGGCCTAACACAAGAGACCGGTGTGCGAGACGCATCGTAGGTGACTCCAGAATCTAGTATCATCATGTTAAGTCGGAATTACAGCTTATGTACTATTCGCATCAATAACAGGCCGCTCATTTGATTTTACGGTGATGCCAACAGATAGTGATTCAGATGTGTTCCATAGGATTTACATCATGCGAATATGGTTGCCGAGACACCAACGTGAGTTTTATGCGATTGCAGTCGTTCTCGGCTTAATCCACTGATGAATTCTTCTCGTGTTATCAGCCGAGTGGTGGCGTCAACTTGTAGCAACATTTGAATGAGTTTCGTACCCATCATTTTCTGGCGAAGTGTCGGGATGCTGTGTTCTGCATATCTATATAGCTGCTTGGCTGTCGTCCGCTTCTATAGACCGTCTAATCACGTTCCACCGGAAGGGGATACCGCGTCGATAGTGGAACATAGCATTATCTAAGGACACACCATCCGATTCGAAAAAACGAAGAAGCTGATCAGCGCCAACGGTTTCTGGGACTCGATCTTTAAAGAGACAGTGGAGATACGTCTGCTGAACATTTTAGTAAACCGGGATAGCGGTGCAGCGTGGAATCCCACATTTGACAAAATACGTCAGGAACGATCCGATCTGAAGGCAATGGCGTCCGCAGACAGATAGAATAGCCACCGGGTCTCGACGCAGGCACGCCCTTCGCCCCTGAACTACCGACGCGGTATCCCCTTCCGGAGAAACGTGAACGGCCGGTCTACAGTAGTGGACGACGGCCAAGCCACTTCGCAAGAAGATGATGGGTACGAAACTTATTGAAACGTTGCGACAAGACGACGCCACCACGTGGCTGATAACCCGAGAACAATTCACCAACGTGAGTTCACTATAATGCTTCTCAAACCACAGTGACACTGTTCCGGCTTCGAGATATGGACATTTATTTTGCTGAAAGATGACATCGCCGTCGGGGGAGACATCAAGCATGAAGGTGTGCTACCACAGGACCTATGCAAACGCAGAGGACTGTCTCCTGTAGCATAACACTGCCTCCCACTAGCCTGTGCCAGTAGCGGGCACGTTTCGAGCCGCCTGTCACCTCGATGACGACCATGGACTTACTGTAGTAAAAATATGATTCGCTGAAGAAGTGAGCCGGCCAGTGTGGCGCAGAGGTTCTAGGCGCTTCAACTGGAAACGCAATACCGCTACGGTCGCAGGTTCGACTCCTGCCTCGGGCATGGATGTGTGTTATGTCCTTAGGTTGGTTAGGTTTAAGTAGTTCGAAGTTCTAGGGGGATGATAACCTCCGATGTTAAGTCCCATAGTGCTCAGAGCCATTAGAACCATTTTGAAGGACCGATACACTTTCATTGATTAACGGTCGAATCTCGATAGTCCCGTGAATGCTGCAATCGTAACTACCTATGTTGTTGGGTCAACATGTCAACATGTCAACACGTAGGGGTTGTCTGCTGCAGATTTCCATATTCTACAATGTACAGTGAACGGTGTGCTCCGAAACAGTTGTGCGCACATCAGATTTATGCTCTTTCAGCAGAGATGCCACAGGTTAACATCTGTCCTACTTTACAGAGCAGGCAAGCCTACGGACCCCATGTTCTGTGAAGTATCGTGGTCGTCACAATTATTTATCTTCTGGTGGTAGTTTCTCTGCTCTTCTAACTCTCTCCGTAGATACTCACGACACAACATTCGACCAGCTTCGCCGTTTTCCAGATACCGTACACGTTCAGAGGCTCTACATAATAATAATCTGCCGTTTGTGAAAGTCGCTTATCTCAATGCATTTCCCCATTTTCAGCCTCAATCTTCGCTAGGGTGATTCCCTGTCTGTGTCTGGTCCGCTTACATATTTTGTTACGGCGTAACGTGCCTGCAACGCCACCAATCGGCATTCAACGTCACGGAGAGCAGGGGTCACAATGTTTCGGCTATCAGTATATGAGTCCTATGCGTTTATATACTTCATTTCGGCATGTTTCTAGCCGATTAATTTCCAGTATGTGTATAGCTTTGTGTAAATTAATCATTGTAGTTACTCACAGAAAATAGGTGTTTTTAAATTGGATTGTTCTTGAATAGCTCTGCTGGTAGATGCTTATCTCTGTTACTTAGACGTGGAGGTAGTATACATACACGTATACATTTTCCCAACAAATACTTACTTGTAAATGCCGTATGTAAGAAATCACATGGGCGATACATATAGGCTCTCCCAACAGCAAGTCTAAATTCTAGAGCAGGAAGTAAAGTTGTGTGAGTGAAGAGTAGGCGAGATACCACTTCAATATGTATACATAAGGAGAGCAAGCAAAGACGTTTTTCTCAAAGAAAACGCAGTGTGTTTATAAATTAGTTATGGAAAAGTAATCTTTATTTGTGAGAAAGGTAAATAGCTTCAGAAATGTCTGATACAGCACTGAATACAGTATATCTTCAAGTTTTATTTACAAATATTCAGTGTGGCTGCCTTTCGTTACAAGACAAATGTTCCAGCTCTAACCAGTCTCCTGCCAAACATTATGAAGCAAGTCTTCAGTATGGTGGCAACTACTTGTGTTATCTGTTGTTGCGGATCGTCTACTTTTCCCGGAAGAGTCGGAACAAACGCTTTGTCTTTAATGTGAACCCATACACGCAAGTCCACTGGGGTTAAATTAGGTGACCGTGGTAACGAGGATATGGTTCCACCACGTCCAATCCAAGGTGGCCCGTTCCTTCGGAAACAGGAGGCAAATTCACGATCATAATAAATTCTGTGCCCACATACTGTTGTAACTAAGGCATTAGATAATATCAAAGTACGTGGAGGTACTGTGGGCTACGAGTGTGAGACTACTGAACTTGTTCAGTTATTGCTCCGTAAAAAACTGCAGGCGGACCCTGGATGACACATAGCCATAGTTTGCCTTTGAGGTGATGGCTGCCGATATTTAATCCCGAACCGTCTCTGAACTGGTTTCATGAAATCTTAGACAACGCTGCATACACACTGCACCGTTACTTACTCCTGGCGATCTGGGTGAGAATGAAGAGAAAGTAGGAGAATACAGGGTCTACCTCTCAGGAGTCAAAGCAGGAACAGTACAACGGGGTGTAGGGCTTTACATCAGGAAAGAAATGGAACCCAGCGTAGTTGCAATAAGGTACGTAAACGAACGACTGATGTGGAGAGATTTGACAGTGTCTAGGAAGAAAATTAGGATTGTGTCAGTATATTCGCATTGTGAAGGGACAGATCAAGATAAGATGGATAGTTTTTATGAGGCACTCAGTGATGTAGTTGTTAGAGTAAAGGACAAGGACAGTGTTCTGCTCATGGGTGATTTTAATGCCAGGATTGAAAATTGAACAGAGGGCTATGAAAAGGTTATGGGTAAATTTGGAGAGGATATGGAGGCAAACAGGAACGGGTAACAACTGTTGGATTTCTGTTCGAGTATGGACTTAGTAATCACAAACTCCTTTTTTAAACATAAGAATATTCACCGGTATACTTGGGAAGGCAGGGGAACCAGATCTGTATAATAACAGATCAGGAATTCAAGAAGGCTGTGAGGGACACACGTGTATTCAGGGGATTCTTTGATGACACTGATTATTTAATCTGCAATGAAATTGGGATTGTGAGGCCGAAAGTGCAGGAGGTCAGGTCTATATGTAGGCGGATAAGAGTGGAGAAACCTCAGGATAGGGAATCAGGCACAAGTACATAACAGTGATCTCAGAAAGGTACCAGTTAGTTGAATGTAGTCAATTACAGTCATTGGAAAAGGAATGGACAAGGTACAGGGAAATAGTACTAGAAGTGGCTAAAGAATATCTTGGGACAGTGTTGTGTAAAGGTAGGATGAAGCAAATATCTTGGTGGAATGATACAGTCAAGACAGCCTGTAAAAGGAAAAAGAAGGCGTATCAAAAATGGCTACATACTAGAACTCAGGTAGAGAGAGAAAGTTATGTTGAAGAAAGAAATAAAGAGTAACAGATAATGGCAGCATCCAAGAAGAAATCTTGGGAAGACTTTGGAAACAGGTTGGAGACTTTGGGTCAAGCTGCTGCAAAACCGTTCTGGAGTGTAATTAGTAGTATTCGAAAGGGAGGTAACGTGGAAATGACAAGTATTTTGGATAGGTCAGGGAAACTGCTGGTGAATCCTGTGGATTCCTTAGGCAGATGGAGGGAATATTTTGAAGAGTTGCTCAATGTGGGTGAAAATACGATCACTAATGTTTCAGATTTCGAGGTACAATGGGATAGGAATGATGATGGGATAATATTTGAGGAAGTGGAGAAAATAGTCAATAGACTGCAGTGCAATAAAGCAGCTGGGGTGGATGAAATTAAGTCGGAACTTATCAAATACAGTGGAATGTCAGGTCTTAAATGGCTACACAGGATAATTGAAATGGCCAGGCAGTCGGGACAGGTTCCATCAGACTGGACAAAAGCAGTAATCACACCAATCTTTAAACATGGAAACAGAAAAGGTTGTAACAACTACAGAGGTATCTCTTTAATCAGCGTTGTAGGTAAAATCTTCTCAGGTATTGTTGAGAGGAAAGTGCGAGTATTAGTTGAGGACCAATTGGATGAAAATCAGTGTGGGTTAGGCCTCTTAGAGGTTGTCAGGACCAGATCTTTAGCTTTAGGCAAATAACGGAGAAGTGTTATGAGTGGAACAGGGAATTGTATCTATGCTTTATAGATCTAGAAAAGGCGTATGGCTGGGTTCCTAGGCGGAAGTTATTGTCTGTTCTACGAGAATATGGAATAGGAGGCAAGCTTTTGCAAGCAATTAAAGGTCTTTACATGGATAGTCAGGCATCAGTTAGTTGACGGCAAATTGAGTTCATGGTTCAGAGTAGTTTCAGGGGTAAGACAAGGCTACAACCTGTCTCCACTGTTGTTCATATTATTTATGGATCATATGTTGAAAACAATAGACTGGCTGGGTGAGATTAAGATATGTGAACACTAAATAAGCAGCATTGCACGTGCCGATGACTTAGTTGTGATGGCAAATTCGATTGAAAATTTGCAAAGTAATATTTCAGAGCAGGATCAGAAATGTAAGGACTATGGTATGAAGATTAGCATCTCCAAAACGAAAGTAATGCCAGTGGGAAAGAGATATAAACGGATTGAGTGTCAAATAGGAGGAACAAAGTTAGAACAGGTGGACGGTTTCAAGTACTTAAGATGCATATTCTCACACGATGGCAACATAGTGAAAGAATTGGAAGCGAGGTGTAGCAAAGCTAATGCAGTGAGCTTCTGCAAGAAAGAAGTCAGTACCAAGAATAAGTTATCTATGCACCGTTCAATCTTTCGACCAACTTTGTTGTATGGGAGCGAAAGCTGGGTGGATTCAGGTTACCTTATCAACAAGGTTGAGGTTACAGATTTGAAAGAAGCTAGGATGATTTGCAGGTACTAGTAGATGGGAACAATGGCAGGAGGGTGTCCACAATGAGGAAATCAAAGAAAGACTGGGAATGAACTCTATAGATGTAACAGTCAGAGTGAACAGGCTTAGATGGTGGGGTCATGTTACACGCATGGGAGAAACAAGGTTACCCAAGAGACTCATGGGTTCAGCAGTAGAGGGTTGGAAGAGTCGGGACAGACCAAGGAGAAGGTATCTGGATTCGGTTAGGAATGATTTTGAAGTAATAGGCTTAACATCAGAAGAGGCACCGATGTTAGCACTGAATAGGGGATCATGGAGGAATTTTATAAGGGGTACTATGCTCCAGACTGAACGCTGAAAGGCATAATCAGTCTTAAATGATGATGATGATGATGATGATGATGATGATCATGATCATGTTCAGAAAGAAACATAACACCTTGAATGACTAGAGATAGGACGTTCGTCTTCACGGGGCATGTATTGCAGAAATGATTATCATGTCAGTCGCCTCGATTCAGGATGTAACCTGTTGCCTAGCAGGCACAAAGTCCACCATGGACCTTGATAACTTACTCCACGCGTGATGGCATCGACGCGTATAAAGCGCGAATGGCATCCTGTGGTATTGCTATCCTCGCTGCATTCATTCGGTTCCAAAGTTTTCCTGCTGCGGTTGGCTTTGAATCACAGTGCTACACGCGTCGTTTCACCATATCCCATAGAGTTTCGGTTGGTGAGAGGCCAGAGCAAAAGGCCGACATAAAAGGCCGACATCCTGTGACAACAAGAAGCACGTTTTCGTGCAGCAACACTTGGTTGTGCATTGTCTTGCTAAAAATTGTGCCTGGGATGTTGTGCAGGAAGGGTATGGTAACTGGTCAAAGGATGTAATTCGCATAGGTCACACTGGTCCCAGAGCCCTGGACACGTACCAACTGTGACTTGTGGTTGTAACAGTCCATAAGGCCTTGAGTTGGCACTGTATGTCTAGTGCGAACTCAGTCACTGTGATGTCGCTCCTCCTGTCTGCAGCGAACCAAAACGCTGCCACCATTTACAAACAAACAGAGCCTGGATTCGTCCTAAAACACTATCTGATGCCATTCCTGCCACCAGTGACGTTCTTCCATACACAATTGTCATTCTGTACGTTTCTGCACATTCGTCAGAGGTAGGTAGAGGACAGGACAATGTACACATAACCCATGCCTTAATAAATAGCGTCGACTGTCAACCATTAAAATGTACAATGTGTTACACTGTTTGACTGTTCTTGGTGAGTGGTCTGTTTGATGCGTCCTTACACATCTCATCGTGTTCGAGGGCCTTCCGTGAGTCATTCTGCACACACCCGTTGCACTGCCGAAACACTTCGCACACACGAGCAGCAGTTTCTTGTAAGCGTCACATTTTCTCATGCCAAGTATGCGCCCCGGATTTCAACGTCACTGATTTAACAATACGGTTCGTGCGTATGTCTGCGAGGCATCCTGCGCGTCTGCCCACGTTACTGTGATTCATTACCTTCGGTCTATAGCGATAACGAGAGTCTCAGGCAAATTATACCGGTAGGTGGTGTTGAGTCGCGATATCGATGTTGACCTTGATCTCGCAGGCCGACATGATTCAAATTCTAATAATTTCTGCAGAACATATTAATGGGTATGCCCTGTGAATATGAACGTCCTGTCTCTAGTCGTTCAGTGTGTTATGTTTCTCCCGAACATAAGTGTATAAACGCCCTGTATTGTCAAAGTCTAATCCGGTTTCGCATGAACTTCAGTTTGTTATCAAGCTTCCCCATAACAACCGTTAAAACTGATGTTTCGTGTTTTGTCCCTATGGTGTCCAGTGTTTGGTAACAGACGATGTTTAATAGACAAATGGAAAGGACGTATGGCATCGGAGACCGGGAGTTCCCTGGCGGGAAGTTGGGCCGCCAAGTGCAAGTCTTATTGTGTGCGACGCCACATTGGGCGACTTGCGCGTCCACAATGGGATGAGATGATGATGATGACGACAGCACAACACCCAGTCCCTGAGAGGAGAAAATCTCCCACCCCAGCTGGGAATCGAAGCCAGGCGCCCATGTGTGGCATTCCAACGCGCTGACCATTCAGCTATTGGGGCGGACGTTTAATACAAGATCACAAACGAGGAAAAGCTTGTAATTCTCTGAAATGTGGGAAAATGAATGACTGGTAATGTCGGTAGGGAAGTTATTTTCAGTAACTATGAGCTAATGGTGATGAATGTATTGTCGGTAACTACGCCTTCACTAGACGTCAGAAGTCCGCGACAACAGAGCTGCGGATTTGCCAGCACTATAAGAGCGAGGGTGCTGCTAGCGCAGCAACACCACGGCAGCGTGGTCCGGAGCCAATGTGGGAGGCTGCTGTGTACATCAGGCAGAATGTCGAGTATTACAGACAGAAGGATGGTGACCAACAGAAGCGAGAGAGGAAGTCAAACAGTAAGCGTTGGGTAGCCGTTGACTGTCGGGTGGTCGCGAAGGAGCAGGCGCACTTTGACAGAACCAAGTGTGGTACGTCTGGAGTGGTTTCAATAAGGTAGAATGTGCAGCGCGCCGGCTGGAATGTGAGGACTGGAGTTGGACTTGAGCTGTGTATTCTTGTGTGTGTGTGTTTTGGAAGTAGCTCTCTCCAGTCTCCGTTCCTTGTTGCGAATGTTGTCAACCTGCCTGTGGCACAAACGGTGAGGTATTTACATATAGTAGAGGGCAGAACTGTATAGTGGGCGTATACAATCGCTCCGGATTGGATGTCACTGATAATATTAATTAACACTGCTCTTAAATACTTATGAGGCGGATGCTAAGCAGAAGCTTTAAGTTGAATCGTAAATTTATGTGACGCTGATCAGTGAATGAAACTGGCCGCGCTCTGATAACCTCGTCAGGGCCGCGGGCTCTGTTAACTGATATTGATCTTCTTGTGTATTCTAACGGCTAATTTTATGACTGTTTTCATTTTCATTCACTGTAATAATATATTTTCTGGTTCTAATATTTCAAGTGTTGCTGAATATTACATAATTTGTAGAGTGGGTTCTTTTTTTTTAATAATGTAAATTCATTACCTGACTTTAATATTCTTATTTATTGTTGCTTTTACTCTTTGGAATTGCGCAATCAGCGTGAGTTTGAATTATTCTTTAATGCCTTGGGCATTTGGAATTTTTCAGGATGCGTTATCTTGTAAATAAATTGTTGTGGTTGTTTTGCTTATCAAGGTGACTGCACCACAATGAAAAACATTTAATGAACTTTTGTAAACTGAAATTTTATGTGATTAGCAAATAAATGCCAGAGATTGAAAATATCAGTTCAGTTGTAAAGTTCTTTTACTATCACACGAGCAGTTTCGGGCTCTTATAACCCCATCGCCAAGTGGCGCAACTTGGTGCTGTGGCCCCGAACTTCGCAGTGGATGTGTACTAGGCGTGGTGTGCTACCTATGAGAGCAGAACGGGGACTCCCACAGCACAAAGTTACGACACCTGAGGATGGGCTTATAAGAGCCCGAAACCGCTCGTGTAATAATAAAAGAACTTTACCACTAAAGTGGTATTTTCAACCTCTCCTATAATGCTCAGTTACGGATATTCCTCCAACAGGATTGTTTGTAGCAAATAAATGGTCAAATTCATAGGTTCGCACACTGCTCAGCCCAGTGTTATCACTCTCACTACCACCATCACTGTGGGTATTATTATGACTATAACGATATGGTAAAGGCGATGGTAGTGTGATGCTAGGTTGCTCAGTACTGAATTGCAGCAATATGACCACTAAGCTATTAAAATCAGAAGAACTTTTTACACAGTAGAATCCTTTAAGGCGTATCCCACCTTCCATCAATTAACTTGCAGGTAACAATTATGACAACTTCTTGTTCTCTCTACAATAGGGTAGCTTGATTAGGGTCAGAGAAAAGCAGTTTCGAGGAGACTGGTCTTGACTATATCGTGCACTCCTGTGGCGGGCCCAGTGCGAAACGCAGATTTCCGGGAATTCTACAGTGCAAGTTGAGAACTTTTAGCATACACGTTGCAGATGTCCTGTGGGTAACAGTGCACATACTACAACTTACGTAATGACTAAGTGAAAGTCACGTAGGTAGGAGACCCGAAGAGGAAATAAAGGTGTATCATACGACGCGATAGCCAAGTAGAATTAAACACAGAACACATCCGGTGCAGCATGTTTCGGAATGAAATTTCCAAGAGAACATCTGAAAGAGAAACTCAGAACGTCACACCAAATATGGTCTATCTTTCCTAACTGGGAAGGGAAAGTAGTCGTATTGTGCTGCCACATAGCAACGTATTCTCTGTTTATCAGCGCGGTACATGCCGCTCATGTGGCCTAATACACTGACGGAAAAAATATCGCAACACCAAGAAGGTATTATGCGACACAAACTAAAGTTGGTAGGCGTGTTTTCAGATCTGAAACATGATTTCTATTCAAATTTCGGCCAGTGGCGTAGTTAAGGCAACAAAACGCCATAATCAACACCTCTCTGAGTTTGGACGAGGTCATGTAATAGGGCTACGAGGAACTGGATGTTCCTTCTGCGGTACTGCAGGAGGACTTGGCAGGAATAGATCCACGGTACATAACTGCTGGCAGCGATGGACACAGGAATGTATGGTCGCGAGAAGTCCGTGTTCCGGACGGCCACGTGGCACTATCGACACGGAAGACCGTCGTGAGCGGAGTATGGCTCTGGCCTAATCGCACTGCATCTGCAGGAACAATGTGTGCAGCTGTTGGCACTGTAGTGACACAAAGAACTGTTTCAAATCGGTTAATTCAAGGACAGCTTCGAATCAGACGCACTATAGCGTACATTCAACTGAATCCAATCCGCCGCCGTGTGTGGCTTCAGTGGTGTGAAGCGAGAAGGTATTGGAATACCGGGGAGAGGGAGGTCTGTTGTGTTTACTGACGAAAACTGGACTGCCTCAGTGCCAATGATGGCCGAGTGTTGGTTAGAAGGAGGCCAATTGAGCGCCTCCCACCAACGTGTCTGCGTGCTGGACACACCGGACCTACACCTGGTCCGGGGTGCAATTTCGTATGACATCAGGAACACTCTCAGTTATTCAACGCGCCCTGACTGCAAATGTTTACTTCCGTCCAGTAATTGAACCTGTTGTACTGCCATTCATGAATAACCCTCCAGGGGATAGTTTCCAATAGGGTAGCGCTCGCCCATATACCGCTGTTGTAAACTACCATTCTCCACAGAGTGTCCAAACGTTACCTTGGCCTGCTCGATAGCCAGATCTCTCTGAAATCGAGCACATGTGGGGCATCATCGGACAACAACTCCAGCGTCATCCACAATCAGCATTAACTGCTGCTGTATTGTCCGACAAAGTACAACACGCATGGAACTCCATTCCAAAAGCTGACATGCAGTACCAGTAGTGGACAATGCATGCACGTCTGTATTCTAGCACTCAACACTCTGGCGGTTTCACTGGTTACTAATGTACCAGCATTCCGTATTGAAACTAGCTTATTTCACGCTCACATTTCTCTGTGATGTTGGAAAATCAATCACTTAAATACACGACCTAGACACATGTTGTCCCGAAATTTCATTACTCTGCATTAATTATTTTGCGATTTTTCCGCCAGTGCACATACAAGCTGATGTAGCTACTGTTACGATTTCTACATAATTGTCAGAAGGGTTACTTGAACCTCGAAAAACAGTTGCCTTCGATGGCAGCATGTACGTTACCTTGCATATTTCGGTGGCGGCGTAGTACTGCTCCGGTGGCGGAGGCACGGGCGGCGGCTCTGAGCCGGCGAAGGGCGGCGGGCGTCGCGCCGGCGGCGGCGTCTGCCTCACCAGCGGCACTGCGTACTCGCGCGACACCACGTCCGGAACACCTGTGCAACACAGCGACACCCCCACCGTCACGCGCGCTCGCTGCTGGACACCACTTGCAGGAAACGCGTGCTGCACGTGGGCACAGAGAGCGAGAGTGACGCCTCGAACGATCTCGCTCGTCATTAACCTGATGACGTGAACTGACGTCACATGTAAACATTTCACTGTACCATAAGGCGCTACCTCAATTCGAACTTGAGTTGCTTCTAACAGCATGTCCCTTTATTGTTACAGGCTTTGAAAGTAGCGAGAATATCAAATACTCTATGCTACTTTTCGAGACACGAGACCTAAACGAAAGTCGTTTTCCAATTCGTTACTTTCTGTCTTGTTGTTTACCACATTTCATGCTGAAGATGGGCATACAAGGCAAGTAACATACTACAAGGGGTGTCCAGTAAGTAATACAACACTTTTTTTTTTCGAAAGCAGACCCGTTTTAGTCAGGGCCCGTTACACCGTAGTATTCCTCACCCTTGCAGCTACAAACCGCTATTGTTTTACATCTCCTTTCAAGGCTACGGTTTTACGCCGCCTTATTGTGAGTGTTTATATGCCTGAAAAGAACACTACACTGATCGACACCACAGCTGACGTCTTCCTGCATCAATGACGTCGTCATCCACGCAATGCTTCCCTCAGAGTGCATCCTCCATGGTGTCAAATAGGTTGTCCGTCGTTACTCTTTATCGTCGCTATTTGGTGGCGAAGAACCCACATGTTTGCATGTGACGTCAGTTATGTATCATCAGGTTTGTAGCGGGCATACACTTTTGAAGACCCCAAGTGCTAGACGAGTGTGTCAGCAGATCCAAAAGAGAAGTCGAGTTGAGCGTCGATTACATCGAATGAGAGTGTCCGCAAGTTCCTATATTACAGGAGTCACATCTATATGCGGCCGGCCGGCATGCAACCAGTCGGACAGGTTTGCGTAACCTTGTTGCGATGACGACTCACCGTGATCTTTTTTCAATGGCAGCTCTCCGTAGACACTCTGCACGTGTCTATGAGTATCTGCGATGCTCTGGTTTCCGCCAAAAGAAGCTGCTTGAATCACACTTCCGTTACAAAAGCCATTTCGAAGCCTACTTGTAGCGCCGCCACGAATGAAAAGTTCATGAAACTATACGGATGGAAGTTCCACGACTGAAATTTGGCGAAAATATGTATTACATTACTTACTAACATCCCATTGTATAAGAGATCGTGTACTGGGAAGGCAGAAAGATTGTATTCCATTTTTGTCTAGAGTCTAGAATGGCGAAAGCAATACTAAAAATTTAGAATAGACTGCAGCCTTAGCAAGGATCCGTTAATCGTGCGCATATGGACACTGAACCGAGTACACTTTGCTTATTTGGTGTTGGAGAAGACAGACCATCATAAGTGTCAACTCTCACCATTTCACCACCAATCGCTATCCATACGTATCCTCTTAATGAACCTGTCATCAAGCCATATGATATCAGCAAGGTACAGAGCTGCTGAAGTGCGTTGTGATGCAGAAAAAGGCAATGCACATGAGTCTCAAGCAGAAGTTTTCAGTTCAACTTCCCTTAATTTCAGTTATTAATTTCACACTTAGAAAATAAAGGTGTAAGACAGCACTGGTGAATGTATTACATCGTGCACCAAATGGAGACCAGCTGATGTTTGTAATCTGTTAGCAATAGCCTGGCAGCAGCAGTTTTCAGTTCAACTTTCCTTAATTTCAGTTATGAATTTCACACTTAGAAAAGAAAGGTGTAAAACAGCACTGGTGAATGTTTTACATCGTGCACCAAATGGAGACCAGCTGATGTTTGTAATCTGTTAGTAATAGCCTGGCACTCCTGCAGAGAATCACCTCATTCCTTACTTTATCAGTCCACCTAATTTTCAACACTCTTCTATACCACTACATCTCAAATGCTCCAGTTATCTTCTGTTTCGGTTTTCCCACAGTCCATGTTTCACTACGATACAACGTTCGGCTCCAGACGTTCAATCTCAAGTAATTTCTTCCTCAAATTAGAGCCTATGTTTGATACTACTAGACTTCTCTTGGCCAGAAATGCCTTTTTTCCCAGTTTAATTTGATGTCGTCCTTGCTCCGTCCGTCATGGATTATTTTGCTGCCTAGGTAGAAGAATAACTTAACTTCGTCTATTTCGTGATGATCAATACTGATGTTACGTTCTCGCTGTTCTCATTTCTGCTAATTCTCATTTCTTCCGTTTTCCTTCGATTTACTCTTAATCCATATTCTGTACTCATAATACTCTACATTACATTCCGCAAATCCAATAATTCCTGTCATCTGCGAATCTTATCATTAATATGCTTTCGCCTTGAATTTTGATTCCACTCTTGAACCTTCCTTTTACTTCCATCATTGCTTTTTCGATTCATCCAGCGTGTCAATTATTTAACTATATGGAAAAAAATGTAAATTAGTTACAAACTACAGAGGGCACACGCTGTATTCAACATGTAAACGTCACTACATATATTCGGATTTAGGTTCTGACATCTTCTATATGCCTGCCATCATTGGCGTTGATATGGCGCAGACGAATAGCGAAATTCTACATGACTCGGTGAAGTGTCCTAACATCGATGCTGTCGATGACCTCCTGAATTGCTGTTTTCACCTCAGCAGTGGTTTTGGGACTATTGATGTACACCTTGTTTTTAGATATAGCCCCACAAAAAGGAGTAGATTGTGTTCAGATCTGGAGAATATGGCGGCCAATGAAGGCTCATGGCAGTGGACTGTGGGTACCCCAGACCCAGAACGTGGTTCCCAAAGTTCTGCTCCAGGACATCAAATACTCTGCAGCTTCGATGGGGTCGAGCTCCGTCTTGCATGAACCACATTTTGCCGAAGCTACCGTACGATAGTCACCGTGACATCACGGAATACCGGTGACAGGACATTGCACACCACGTAGTAATTCGTAGAGGGTGACGAGATTTCTCTATTTCAAAAAGTGGATTACCAGTCCCCAAAATGCGCTAATTTTGCTTATAGACAAACCCATCAAAATGAAAATGGTCGACAACAACAAAGCACTTGGGCATGCGCATACTAATTCCCGTTATGTTCTGATGCAAACCGATCAGAAATCAAGACAATTTTATTTCATACAGTCGACTGAACAGTATGGGCGAAAGACTGCGCCCTTATCTTACTACGTTTTTAATCCTAGACCTTCGTTCTCGGTCTTCAACTATTATTGTTCCCTCTTGGCTTTTGCACATATTGTATGTTGCGCTTCTCTCCCTATAGCTTACGGCTATTTGCCTCACAATTTCGAACACATTGCATCATTTAACTTTGTGGAACGCTTTTTCCAAGTCGACAAATCCTAATAACTTGTGTTTATTTTTCTTTGGACTTGCTTCTGTTATGATCCAAACCGTCAGAACTGATTCTGTGATGTCGTTACCTTTCCTAAAGCCTAACTGACATTCATATATCAGATCCTCTATTTTCTTTCCCATTCTTTTATGAATTATTCTTGTCAGAAGCTTGGATGCAAGAGCTGTTAAGTTGATCGTACGATTATTCTCGCTATTTTCACCCCTGTCGGCTCCCGCAATCTCTGAAATAGTGTGGATGATGTTTTTCAGAAAGTCAGATTGTATATCGCCAGAATCATACTTTCTACATACCAATTTGAATAGTCGTTGTCTTGCTCCTTCTCCCAACGATTTTACAAAATTTGATGGAATGTTATCGATCCCTTCCACCTTGTTTTGACTTAAATCTTCCAAAGCTCTTTTAAATTCTGATATTAGTACTGGATCCCCTGTGTCTTCCATAGAGACTCCTTTTCTTTCTTTCAAAAAATCACCAGACTAGTCTTCTTCCTCATTGAATCCATCAATGTACTTCTTCCATCTATCCGCTCTGTCTTCTGCATTTAACACTGGAACTCACTTTACATCCTTAATATCATCGCTCTTGCTTTTAATTCCACTAAACGTTATTTTGACCTTTCTATATGCTGAGTCATTCCTTCCGACAAATCATTTCTTTTTATAATTCTTCAAATTTCTCATGCAACCGTTTCGTCTTAGCTTTTCTTCACTTCCTGTATGTTTCATTCCTGCCGGCCGGAGTGCCCGAGCGGTTATAGGCGCTACAGTCTGGAGCCGCGCGACCGCTACGGTCGCAGGTTCGAATCCTGCCTCGGGCATGGATGTGTGTGATGCCCTTAGGTTAGTTAGGTTTAAGTAGTTCTAAGTTCTAGGGGATTGATGACCACTGCTGTTAAGTCCCATAGTGCTCACAGCCATTTTTTTGTTTCATTCCTAAGTGTCTTACAAAAAATTCGGGAATTTCTCTGAACATTTTTGGAATTCCTTTCATCGATCAACGGTTTTTTTTCGCAGATACCTTCTTTGTACCGACTGTTTTCTTTCCAACTTCTGTGACTGCACTTTCCAGAGATGTCCATTGTTATTCAGATCGACTGCCTACTGAGATGTTCCTTGTCGCGTTATCTACCGGGTAACTTTTCGTTCCTTAATACTCACGCATCATACTCCTTTGCGCATTGATTCTTAAACATCAGCCTATTATTCATCACTCATTTCGGAATCTCTGCCCGACCATTATGTAATCTAACTGAAAACTTACTTTATAGCCGGGCCTTTTCCAAATGTATCTCCTCCTCTTGCAATTTTTGAACAGAGTATTCGCTATTACCACCCATTTATTGCGTAACACAGTTAGTCATTCTCTTCTCCTGTTCCTAATAACAAACACGTACTTTTCCGTTACCCTTTCTTCTTCTCCTTCTTATACAACCTCATTGCAATTCCTCGTGACTATTAGATTTTCATTTCCTTTTACGTACTGAATTACTCGTTCAACACCCTCAAAACTTTCCCTATCTCATCATCTTCAAGTGGAGACGTTGGCACGTATACCTAAAGTATTGCTGTCGATGTTGGTTTGTTGTCGATTCTGATGAGAATGACCCTTTTCGTGAACTGTTCTCAATAACTCACTATCTGCCCTGCGTTCCTATTCACAACGAATCCCACTCTTGTTACACATTTTTTTGCTGCTGTTGATATTACCTCATATTCATCTGACCAGAAAACCTTGCCTTCCTTCAATTTCTTTTTATTTACACCCATTATATGCAGGTTGGGTCTTAGCATTTAGCTTTTCAGATTTTTGAACTTCCGTACCGTGTTCAAGCTTCTGACAATCCGTGCGTCGACTCGTAGAACGTTATCGTATAGTCGGTTATCCAGTCTTTTTCTCATGGACACCAATCCTTTGGCAGTCTTCTCCCGGAGATCCGAATGGGGAAGTAGTCCTGAATCTTTTGCCAACGGAGAAATCACTATGATACTTTTTCACTTGCGTGCTACCACCAAGAAATTAAAGTCACGACTCTTCCACAAGCTCATCGCCATAAAAATGCAGACGAACTTCTCTTTCATGACAAAGAAAGGCGTCAAAATGTCTGCGCACTCCAGAGGAACTCAAAAAATTCTTTTGAGTGTCCTTCCTCATCCATCCTACAGCCCACAGCCCGGATCTTGCACCTTCCACCTTGCATCGATTTGGTCCACTGAAGGGTACATTTCGCGGGAAGCAGTACGTGGATGATGATATAGCTATAAATATAGCAAGACCTTGGCTCTGACTTCCACTAATATATTGATACCATGCGGGCGTACGGACCTTCCCAGTGAGGTAGCGTAAGGCCGCTGCACAGAAAGGTGACTATGTTATGTAGCCAAAACCGTGAGGAATAATATGGTGTACTGGAAACTTGTATAAAACCAAACTGCTTTCAGAAAATGTATGTGTTGCAGTACTTATTGAACACACCTCGCATTATCTGCAAAGAGATCGCGTTTGATTCCTCTTGACAGATAATTAATAAATAATATCTCAAAGGTTGCAACAGAGAGCTTAGATGTGGTGTACTGCATTTGAGTGCTAAGCCCCATTCAGATTGTGCAAATACAACGTTTTAGGCGCCCAACAGGATCAAATACACATCCAGTTAGTACAATATGTTGTGTTAGCCTGACTTTGAAGACAGTGCCGAAAGTAGAAACTGACTGTAAGCATAAACATAAGTGCTTTACTTACTGAACGTCCATTGTAGCTCATACCTGGTGGGATGCTATTTCAGTACCTTAGCAGATTGCGGCACTGAAGGGTAATGTATCGAGAAACTCACTAGGTGCTCTTCGCTCACTGGATGTCAACACCGTATCTCTAGTCCTGGTCCAATGAAGTTGAAAGCTCATGAGAGCAGATTACTGATGCTAGACTTAACTAGTTTGGTGAAACAGTAGGTAGTGATGTTGATAAATTCTTACTTAAATGGATACAAGGTATTTGTATGAGATACGCTAGAATAGTGGAAGTGAGGCACGGCAGTAGCAGCATGTTTCTAACGTATTTAAAGCTAAGTGTTTACGCTCACGTTATTTATAAAGACTTCTCCTTCTGATCCCAGGAATACCCACTCCAAGCCCGATTCGTTATTAATGTGCCAACTTCTACAGGCTGCGGACGTAAAAGTATAATGAGCACACACTGTTGCAAGGCAACCATGTTGCCGGACGAGGTACGCACCCGTGTTGTAGGGCGCGCCGTTGAGCGGCAACGGCTGGCCGTACAGTGGCTGCTGGTAGTGCGTCGGCGCTGGCGGCTCGGGGTCGTCCAGGGACAGCTGCCCGTACACCCTCCCGTTGGCCGCAACGTTGACGCGCATTTGCAGCTCCTGTGAACAACAACAGCTTACGAAATAATGATTTCAGGCTCTCCAAGCGTATGACACTTTTGAAATTTTCTAGGGTATTCGTTCGGCCCCGCTGTTGAAGCGGCTGGGGACCCCAGTTGTGGTGGTCAGCCCCTGTACCGTCACAACGGGAGCAGGGACTCTGCTGATACAGCGGTGGTGGCTCACTAAGGACCACAACTCGCATTGCGGTCGCGCCCTTTACCTACCATATCGCCAGCGGAGCCGCGATAGTGTAGAGGGCACCCAGGCTCGACAGCGAGAGTGAGGAGATGCACATTATCCGATAAAAAAATATCCGGACACCTATTCTTTGAGATCAGTGTGGGTTGTTTCCACTCTTCGCCCTTCGACGGTTTGAACTCTGCTACGGAAACTTTCAACGAAGTGTCTGTCTTTGGATGAATGTGAGACCATTCTTCCTCAAGAATCGGAACCAGTAGTGATGTCAGCGTTCCAACCAACCACAAAGGTATTTTAGTGGGTCAGGTTACGACTCGGGGCGGGCCAGTCCATTTCACGAATTTTCTGTCCACAAACCTGGAAAATTAACAAAATAAATAAACGAAGACTTCTTGCATTGGAAATGGATCACTGGAGGAGGAGCAGTGGAAGGAAAATGGAAGTTGTTAAAGCTATAATTGACACAGTTCATACAAAAACGGCTTTTTTATATTGAGATCTTGAAAAGATGGTTAGCACACTCTGGCCCAAACGAGTATGGCACTGGATAGCATCTGGATGATGAAGAAGAGACCATCACGAAAGTGGAAACGGGAAGTAGATGAAGCAATGAAAATTAAACATCTACAATGAAATGCAATGATCGTATGGCATTGTTGGCCGGGAGGTCCCGATTCGGGGAAGTTCGGCCGCCAAGTGCTAGTCTTATTTCAGTCGGTGCCACTTTGGGCGACTTGCGGCCCATGATGAGGGTGAAATGATGATAAGGACAACGTAACACCCAGTCCAAGAGGGGAGAAAATCTCCAACCCTGCCGGAAGTCGAACCCGCGCTCGCAGCATAGAGGGCAAGCGTCTTACCACCCGGTTAAGCAGGCGGACGTATCCACAATAGGTAGATTAGACGGAGAAAAAGCAATGGAAAACGGCAAGCGAGAAACAGTGACATCTGTATTAATCACGTATCTATTTTTGTTGTCCACAAACAATTGTCTCTCAAATGTTATTTTATGGCAGTGCACATTGTCATGATGAATCAAACAGCGTCTTCCAATTGTTCCTCTTCCTTACTCAATGCACAATACTGTAAAACTTAGAATTTCCTAACCACTAAAAAGTCTCCATACTGCAACAACGCCTCCTCCGTACTTAACTGTTGACAGGTAACATTCTGCAGCAAGTCGCCATATCCAAACCCTTTTCATCCCAGTGTCACAAGATACAGCGTGATTCATTACGCGAAATCATCCGTTTCCACTGATTCACTGTCTCGTGGCGTCACTCTTTACTACGTCTAAAGCTTTTCTCAGCAACGAGTAAAGAAATGTGTGACTTAGAAAGAGCTGCTCGACAAGTGTGTACCATTCTTTTTATTTCCGTACGTAAGGCCCCCGTACTAACTCAGCTACTGGAAGCACTCTGGAACTCACAGGTGATTCCTTCTGCTAATTTCGTGCGTTTTTCACAACCAATCGTGACGGTCCCTGTCCATTAGTAGATGAGGTCATCCTGGTCTTTTTTAACCATAGTTGTTACTTCGCGTTTCCCCTTCACAATCACATCAACAGACGACTTGGTCAGCTTTAGGAGTGTTAAAATGTCCCTGGTGGCTTTGTTACTCAGTTGACATCCAATGAATAGACCACATTCGAGGTCACTGAGCTCTACTGACTTGACCATTTTGCTGTCACCCCTTCTCTACTGTTAAAGACATTTCCCACATCTTTATGCATTGAGGGTCCGTCTCTGATGACATCTACTGGTTAATTCCGCATTACCTAGGTGTGTCCGAATACCTGATAAGATAGTGTGTGAGACTGCGGCCAGTGGAATGTAGTTATCAAGAACGACAAGCAGCTTGTCAAAATTTGCCAGTTCAGACTAAACACACACTTTTCTCGAAGTATAGAAAATCTTTTCCAGTGAGGCGGATGAACAACCCTACGGGGATATCTGAGCCACCAATGCCATAAACTTTACTGTAGCGTAGACACCGAGAGTGAAAGTTTCGTCTTTTTCAGTGAGACAGTTTGGTGTTATGAGAGGTTTGGAGCCCAGAAAATGTTGGAAACCTGCAGTTAATGACTTTTTTTCTCCAAAACGATCGTAACTGATTTTGATAATGAAATAAATAATTGCACTAATAAAAATGATACATCAGATCACACATTAATACACATCGCTGTTACTTAATTATTAGTTTTGGACGAGGAACAAAGGCCAATGACCAAGAGAAATGTAAACTTGAAAGACCTTTTGAGTGGAATAGAAGGGATAACCAATATCAAGGCCAAAGTAGTCTCAAACAATAAAAGGAGAATGTTTACTGTAACAGTTTAATTCAGTTAATGTAACAACTGTGACTGACGCAATGGTAGATAAAGTGAACAACTTCTGGAGACGAGGGAAGATTACATTAGATGACAGAAGCTAAATGCTGACATAAATCGGAACGGGAGGCAACACTTTCTTCAAAGAAACAATCTACTGCTGTCAAATTTTGTCTCTTACGAAGAGTTTCTTAATGGAAACGTCTCCCTAGAAAAATGGTAAAGTTATATGGACGGAGTACGATGCAAATATGTGCTTACAAAATAAGCTAAAATTGAAATGTTCGGTCAGCCATCACTAAAAGAAAGCATAGAAAGATTCATCCTCTATTATAGGAAAGTTAACTTGGCATCGAAAAAGCAGGAGAGTGGAGAAACCAGAAGGGCCAAATAATGACTAGAACAATGAAAGAGTTAACACATGAAACGAAGATATGATAAAAATTTCGCTGGATATCCTTGAATATCCATCCAGTGTATTGGAACGCTTTCGATCAATCAACTATTCATACAACATCATCAAAAATCTTTAAGATACTGATCTTCATTGTCCTTTTAGCCCATTTCTTCGTCATGTGCTACGAAATCATTTTTCCACTTTCCCAGTGAAAAGAAAGGGTAAAATACATGCACAAGTAATTGAAGACAGGAGTCACGCAAGTATAAAACGTTAATTACCTGTCAATGCAACATATAATATAGCGACTGTTACTAGCTTCTGAAGTTTGACAAGGCAGTCGTAATATTACGTATATACACTGTTTGCACCTACAGAGGTCAACAAAGAAGCTCTTATGGTGTACACTGTATGAGATAAAAACGGAATCTATCAAATGAAAGCAGCATCCAGCAACAGTAGATGAGGTGAAAATTAGAATGGCGTGAAATATTGGGGATAACATACAAAGCGCGACAGCAGCATGTACACTGCCTGTTAAATAAGCGAAGCACGCAACAAAAAAATGGTCGGGTGTCAATGAAACGTCCTACAAGAATGCACCATCAACGGGTGTATAAATGACTAGCGAACCCAGAAATGCTTTGCAATTGCTAAAAATATATGGAAATTGGGTATACGTTCTAATCTCCTCCTCCCCCCCCCCCCCTCCCACCCACCTGCTCCCAGTCTCTCTGTCTATCACTTTCTCTCACACTCTCTTCGTCCATCTCTTCCTCCCCCTCCTCTCTTTGTCTGTCTACTACTACATCCCACTTTCTATGTTGTTCGCCCAACCCTCTTCGTCTATTTTTTCCTCTCCATTCTCTGACCTTCAACCTCGTTCATTTTTGTTGCCAACGAGACCTTGATGGGAACTGGAGTCGCTTAAACTGAATGCGTAAATCAGTTAGGATCACTAGTAGACTAGTGTACGGGATATAAGAGACATCTCCTGTTGCTGGATCTGTGAAGAAAATAGTTCCTGTGACAATAATTGCGATAAAACAATTCTCTCCCGTTAGCTGAGTGCTCAGCGCGGTGGAATGCCACGCAAAGGGGCCCGGGTTCCATTTACCAGCTTGGGCAGGAGAATATTTCCGCTCAGGGACTGGGTGTCGTGTTGTTCTCATCAGCATTTCATATCCATCTGCGACGCGCAAGTCGAGTGCGATAAGTACTTGCTCTCAGCGGCCGAACTTCCCCGAATGGGGGACTCTCGGCCCACATTGCCGCACGCTCATTTCCATTTTCCATTTGGATAAAACAAAATGCCACAATGTTGTGTACCAACTTCTGTTTGAAACTGTTTACAAGGAGAAGGAATATAATCGGAGAAATATTTTGTCGATTAATTTAAAGATACTGCTATCGTAGTTACAACTGACTTCGAAAAAGAAAATGAAACCATACGTTAACGAATCTCAGTATTTACGTTCTCACAGGCGGTTGTAATTGAAACTCTGTATATTAAAGTTTTGAAAAACAGACTGCCCACGCATGTGCTGTTGGTGAAGTTTGTAATATCGGTTCCATGGGAGCGTGCAAGAGATAAATCCCTGCAGCCGCTTTATCCTCTGTGCCCTCGGTGACTCAGATGGACAGAGCGTCTGCCATGTAAGCAGGAGATCCCGGGATCGAGCCGTGGTCGGGGCACAGATTTTCACTGTCCCCGTTGAAGTATATCAACGCCTGTCGACAGCTTAGGGTCCTGATTTCATTATCATTTCATTCTAAGAGATTTGCATGGCCACCGATGGTATCTGTTCTTTCTGACATGTCCGAAAGAACAGATACCATCTTCACATTACTTTCCTTGTCGTTCCGCATCATAGCTCCGTGACTTGCAGCAGCCGGACTATGGAATTACCGCCCAATCATAGATTGCCGTCAACACAATGCATATGGCTACGTATAGAGTTGTGTCGTAATTGGAAAGTCGGGACTAGTAAGGAACAGCATCGCACAGTATTCGACGTAAAATCGTAATTCTGCACTACTGCGGACATCCATCGTCAGCGAGTACGGCGACAACATGGGGAGGAGTCCCAAAGCGTCATTGTTTTTGAGAGGGATAACGATGTTACTCCCAGCGCCATGGAGTGGGAAGTTATTAGGTGTGTAAATGATTACGGCTGGTAGTAACTGCGGGAACTCGGACGAACGGTACGTCAAGAATATCCTGCGTCCTCATCCCACCTCTTATGCGACAGTATCGTTCTGCCGTTTTCCACCTACGTCCTCATGTGTTACGTCCCTCGTGACAGTATCGCGGTGCCGTTTTCCAAAAGGACGGTGCTCGTTCACACACGGCACTTATCTCTATGAAGTGACTGCGCCATATTGTGCTAGTCCTGTGGCCAGTAAGATCCCAAGATGTCTTACCGATAGAACGTGAGTAGGACCAGCTGTGATCCCAATGTAGTCCAAGTGCCAATATTCGGGATATAATTGACCAGTTATAACAACTGTGGCCATCTTAACTCAGGAGACGATGCTAAGGCTTTATGACACCCTTTCCAACTCAATCAGTGTCTGCATCCAGTCCAGAGTGGCTGAAACGTCTTATCGAGAAATGGACTCGGACAGCCCAATTTCTTGTAAATTTTATTGGGTGTGTTAATCGCTGAACCAGCATTCTTTCAACTTATGAAATTTAATTTCGTTTCCTGCTCCCTCCACTGTGTTTCCTTTTCTTTCAGGCAGTGTAAGATTAATTCTATTTCTCTATGATGATGATCACTATGACTACAACAATGCTGAGTGAGGTAGTAAAGATGATGTTAGTTGTTACTTTCCCCGACCTTTTCCTCAATGATTAATTATAATCGAAACATTGCTTTAAACACCCAGAGCCGTTGTAACATTCATTTCCGTCTTATGGCTCATTATTTTACATCGTCAGATACTAAAGACAATTCTTAAATCGGTCGCTGATTACTGTCAGTGAAACAATGTTCACTTACAACGGATGCCTTCCTGGCATCGAAACACCAAGAAGGATATGTGTGACACAAAAGAAAGTAGATGTGTTTCTACATCTGAAAGATGATGTCTATTCAAATATCGCATAAGAGTGGTGCCAGGAGCACCACAATGAGGATACAAATCTGGTTCGCTTTAAATACGCGCCGTAACAGTCGTGAGAGTTAGTTACTTTGGAGACTGGCCGTGGTGAGTTGATGTTAGCCAAAAATGCCTTTGAGGCGACAAAGATGCTATTATCACCACAACGCCGAGTGAACGAGGTCGTGTAATAGGGCAACGAGGAACTGTATATTCGTTCTGCGGTACGGCAGGAAGCCAAAATGTAGACACTGCCGGCAGCGGTTGTCACGAGAATGCTGGGTCGCAAGAAGACTAACGACAGGAAGGCCATCAAGTTCAGAGTATGGCCCTTGTGCATCGTACTGCATCCGCAGCAGTAGTTTGAAAGGCAGTTATCATCGCAGTGACACAACGAACTGCTACGAATCGTTTACTTCAATGACAGCTACAAGCCAGATGTCTTGCACCGTGCAATCCATTGATCCCAAATCACCGCCTTTTTCGACATCAGGGGCGTCAAATGAGTGCTCATTGGAGGGCAGGAGGGACGGCTCTTGTGTTTTCTAGGAGAAGCTGGTTCTGTCTCGGTGTCATTGATGTTCGTCTGTTGGTCAGACGGAGGCCAGCTGAGGGCCTGCAACCAACCTACGTTTGTGCTACACACACTGGACCCATACCTGGACTTGTCGCCTAGGGCGCAGGTTCTTATGGCAGCGGGAACTCTCTCGTGGTTATCGGATGCGCCCTGACTGTAACATTGTACGTCAATCTGGCGATTGTGCTGCCATTCATGAACAGCAGCCCAGAGAAATGTTTCCAACAAGATAACGCTCACATACATACCGCAGTCCAGGGATTGTTTTCCAACAAGATAACACTCCCATACATACCGGTGTTGCAACCTAACATCCTCTACAGAGAATCAGCTTTTGGTCTTGGCCTGCGCGATCACTAGATCTGTCTCCAATCGAGCACACTGGGGAAATTATCGGACTATGACTCCAGCGCCATCAAGAAACAGCATTAACAGTCCCTGTATTGTCCGACCAAATGCCACAAGCATGTAATTCCATCCCAGAAACTGACATCCTGCTCCTGGTCAACCAATGTAAGCACGTGTGCACGCTGTAAATTCAACATTCCTGTGCTTACATTGGTTACTAGTGTACCAGCACTGGTAATGGCTTACGTTAACCTGTGAACTTGCAAGATTAATCACTTAAAAGTGATAAACAGGCAAATGTAATCCAGAAATTTCGTTACTCTATACTAATTTGTTTTTGATGTAGCAATTTTTTCTGTCAGAGTGATATCAAGGTACAAGTTTCCAGATTTTGCAGCATAGTATTGCATCGATGTCATATTGCTTGGATCGAGAACAGATAATGAAGAAGTTGGTGCGTTTTAGATGTGGTGCTACAGAAAGAAATTTAAAAGTCACTGTGATGGCTCTGAGCACTATGGGACTTACGTGCTGAGGTCATCAGTCCCCTAGAACTTAGAACTACTTAAACTTAACTAACCTAAGAACATCACACACATCCATGCCCGAGGCAGGATTCAAACCTGCAACCGTAGAGGTCGCGCGGTTCCAGACTGTAGTGCCTAAAACCACTCGGCCACTCCTGCCGGCAAAAGTCAATGTGAATATACGGCGTAAATCAGAGGGCTACAAGTAGTGAAAATGAAAATCTAATCAAAATAAACGAAATTGACGTGAAATAGTTCATTTTTCCATTTAAGGGCAATAAGGGGCTTAAATTCATAAGGGCAGACAAGCAATACAAGGTATCAAGAAACATGATTGTGTTAATTTGTCGGGTATGGAAGTATCACGCGAAGACGAGACTAGGATTTGGACGGTATTTAATCAGTTCCAGGAGGGAGACATGTGCAAATATGTTTTACCCGTTCACGAAGAGTTCATTTGTCCTCATTTCGTCTATGAATAGTGAAAAAGTTCTGCAGAATGGTATGAATTCTATGTACTATATAATGTGGGGAAATATGGAAAGTGATAAAAGCACATAACCACAACTACTTCATTCACAATACGAATAATGTTTAGTGTACTGTATGCTTATAAAGGTTAACAAGAATTTAATATATGACATTATGAATACACAACACATTGGCAATAATATTTTAATCAAGTTAACCTTTGAAACCAAACTTCACATGAACATCAAAACGAAACATAATGTCGGGGCAAATATCAAGGCAAATTTTGTACATAGTTCACAATCCTGTATGAGAAGTATTTTCATAACATCGCCGTTTGTAACTGAAGCTGCTGTGGTGCGTCTAAATTAGTCCGCAGCTTTTCTAAGAAGGGGAACTGAAAGCAAGAGATGCCATTGTGGTTAATCTCGCAGAATCGTACTCGATCCCATTCACAGGCGTCAGTAACGCAGTCACATGGTACGCTGATTAACCAGTGCTAATAATGAGGATGTAGATGAACAAGAAGGGTCATAACACTGTCACAAAAATGGAGAAACACCAAATTTCACTGGAAAGAAATATTTTGCCCAACCAAGATTAATACAAAAGAATGTTGTCTTAATATCAGGAGAAAACGGTGTACTAAAACAATTACCACGTGTCACGAAAATATCATTCCGAAATAAGTTACAAAAAATACTTTCTGATATTCTGCTTCAAAACTGCTAAGGAACAGAAACATAATCACAATCAATGGTGGACGACACGAAACTCATTAAATACATAACAGAAGTTGAGTGGTATATTTAAACCAAAATTGGTACAGATTTTAGCGCTTGGGGAAGAAATATAACAGAGACAAGTAACAATAATGTTTGACCCAAGTCAGACTCCCAACAAGAAAGCCGATATCAGACTATAATCCCTCCTTGGTCAGTAATGCGGATTTTGCAACTTTATTCAGGGTGACTACCAAACTGTTGAGGAGGCTTTGGGGGATATTGTCCCACTCCTTTCTGAAGTCGATTTTTAATTCTTATTCTATTCGGGGAGAGGTTGCTCGTTGAGAAACACATCTACCAAGTGCATCACAGGCATGTTCCACAGGGTTTAGGTGCTGGGAGCACGCAGACCATTCCATACGTTTAATATCTTCACTCTTCAGTGCGTCTATCATCTCAGAGGTCCTGTGTGAGCGGACATTGTCGTCTGCAAACGGAAAGTCGGGCTGCACTGTATTCCTAAACAGACGGACATCAAGCAGAATAATCTTTTTGCACTACCAATGTGCTGCATCGGTAGTTCGCGCAAAGATATGCAGCGGTGTCGGCCACTGTGAGTAACTCCTTCCCACACCATAATGTCTAGACCATACCAATGACCTTCATAAACATTCTGTGGTTGTAACGAGTCCCCTTCTCTCTCCACGCTAACTGATGGCTAGAAACACTTGGCCACGGTGATACGGTATTCGTCGCAAAACGTCACTCTGGATCATAGTTGCTGACCCCACAAAACATTCTTCTTGTACCAACGAACCTTTTCTTGGTGGTGGCGTCGATGAATTGGGATGCATATGACAGGCTTCCGAGCACACAAAACAGCCTGATCTAACAGCTGCGAAATTGTTCTGTCAGAGATACGTTTACCGGTAACTGTTGCAAGGTCTGCAGCGATCTGCTAGGAATGTGACGTCTATTCGTTTTCGCCACTGTGGATATATATCGATCCTCTTGCGGTATGGTGGTGCGTCTAAGATCACTCTCATATTCAGCGGAATATTTTAATCGTGAGATGTTACTTTTCAACAACCCCATTTCAATGGCCACATTAGTAACACTTTGACCGCCCTCGCGGCGTCCAGCTGTTCGTCCACGATCCTAAGCGCTGAAATGATGTCTTGCCCACATAATAACGCAATACTTTCAATGTCGCACTAAACAGTTCCACTACAACCTTCGTCAAACATCATACTATATGAACTGTAGAATGCATGCAAAGCGATTGTGCACAGGCTAAGTTGCAGTTAACTCGTCCAGTCCTCTAAATTTCCTTACATTGTAATTGGTCAGCTGTTCCGTAGCAATTGTCGGTTTTTCATTAGCAATTGGCAGTTGTTTCTTAGCAGGTGTCAGCTGTCCCTTAAAAATTTTCAAGTAATGTATGTTGAAACGTGTTTCAGGGTTCGGCAGAGCGAGAAAATGACTTTTTAGGTTGCAGCGTATAGAAATTGTGTCTCTTATGCACGGTACTAGATGTCCTCAACTGAAGAGTCTTTTTGTGTAATATCAGTGTTCGGGATGGTAAGTGGCATTTTTTCAAGAAGATATACTATAATAACCAACAGGCGAACACCATTATATACTTTTTCAGCGGATATGGATAGAAACAAAATGAAGTGTACCTACTGGTAATTGAGACCCGCCATTCCAAAGTTATATCTAGGCTGCGATGCTTTATATATAAAAAAGCAATTTCAGCTTTAAACTAGAATGTAGCAGGACGAAAGGACAGGCTTCGAGACTGCTAGCTTGTTTTCCAGGAAAACAGCAGGCAGCGAGAGCAGCAGCTGTGGCCTCAGCAGTCACTGCGAAACTATTGGCAGGTGGGTTTGATATACGCCATAAGGCAAGCAGCAACGCAATCACTGCAAGTACCCGCAGGTGGCTTTGATAGTCGCTGCAACAAGAGCTGTTAAGCCGAGCCGCCGCTCACATTCGACTTCGGAACTCCGAAAGTGCCTGGCTAACTTTCCTTTCCACTACACATGAAACTAAAGTTACCTTCCTATGTCCTTCAGGAGTACAGTAGTAAAACAACGATGAGTTATAAGGTTCTTTGTGAGCTTTTACTAATGTTATTAAGTCATGTAGTTTACTAATCTTTTCAGTTATTCACGTAATGATTGTTATACCAAACATCATGAACAGCCTTGTGACGAGAAACCCGCTCATGGAACAGGAGGCCGTTTTTTTTTTTTTTTCTTTTTTTTGTCATCCATCTTGTCACTGGTTTGATGCGGTCCGCCACGAATTCCTCTTCCGTGCCAACCTCTTCATCTCAGAGTAACCCTCGAAACCAACGTCCTCAATTATTTGCTGCATGTATTCCAATCTGTCTTCCCATACAGTTTTTCTCTCTACTCCTCTCTTTAGTACAATGGAAGTCATTCCCTGACGTTTTAACAGGGGTCCTATCATCCTTCCCGCTGTCAGTGTTTTCCACATATTCCTGTCCTCGCCGACTCTATGCATAACCGCCTTATCAGTCCACTTAATTTTCAACATTCGCCTGTAGCACTACATCTCACTGCTTTGATTCTCTTCTGTTGCGGTTTTGCCACAGTCCATGTTCCACTACCATAAGATGGTATGGTCAAAACGTACACTGTCAGAAATTTTTTCCTCAAATTAAGAACTATGTTTGATACTAGTAGACCTCATGGCCAGGAATTCCCTTTTTGCCAGCACTAGTCTGCTTCTGATGTCCTCCTTGCTCCGTCCATCATCGTTAAAATTTGCTGCCTAGGTAGCAGAATTGCTCAGCTTTACATAGTTCGTAACCATTAATCCTCATTTCTGCTACTTCTAATTAATTTCGTCTTTTCTTCGATTTATTCTCTATCCGTATTCTGTACTCATTAGACCATTCCAGTCTGCAGAGCATTTAATTTTTCTTCACTTTCACTCATTGATGTCCTTTCACCTAAAGTTTTAATTCCACACTGGAAGCTTTTTTTTATGTTAGAATTACAGATTGAAGAGGCTGGTGAAAAACTACATCCTTGTCTTACGCCCTTTTTAATCTTAACACTTCGTTCTTGGTCGTCCATTCGTGTTATTCCGTCTTGGTTCTTGTTCGTATTGTGTGTTACCCCTCTTTCCCTGTAGCTTATACCTAATTTTCTCATAATTTAGAACATCTTGCATCATTTTACATAGTCGAACGCTTTTTCCAGGTGACAAATCCTATGAATATGTCTTGAATTATCTTTAGTCTTTCTTCCATTATCAGCTACAGAGTGAGAATTGCCTCTCTGGTGGCTTTACCATTCCTATTGTCATCCACTCTGCACTGTGGTCTTGGGCTAGCGTCTTTAATTAGTAATGAAAACGTCCTCGGCCCCAGGTTCGAAACCTGCCAACGCTTCAATTATGATTAATAAACTATTTTAGCGGCCAAATAGTTCCCGGATAAGAAGTCACACTCGTTCTGCCAATGGCCTTGTCAAAGAGGGCGGAGGGCATTCTCTTGTCTTTGGGGTGGGAAACTGCCCCTAAAGGCGGAAGAATCAGCAAATATCAACGGCATCTGGAATCAAAAGGCAACGGAAGCCACTGCATTAATAATACATAACGTGTACCCTCAGGGCATGTGCACTGTAAATGAAAAAGGTTAATGATGATCTCTCCATTTGCAAAAGATTCCGAAATAGTCCCCATACAGATCTCCGGGAGAGGAGTGCCAAAGAGGAGGTAACCACAAGAAAAACATTGAATAAGCAACAAAAGGACAACGTTCTGTAGGTCGGGGGTTGGAATGTGAGAAGTTTATACGTGGTAGGGAAGGTGGAAAATCTGAAAATGAAATTGCAAACGGTCAATGTAGATATAATAGGGGTCAGTAGAGTGAAATGGAAAGAAAACGACGATTTGTGGTCAGATGAGTATAGGGTAATACCAACAGTAGCAGAAAATGGTATAACTGGAGTAGGAC
This sequence comes from Schistocerca gregaria, assembly GCF_023897955.1. NCBI lineage: Eukaryota > Metazoa > Arthropoda > Insecta > Orthoptera > Acrididae > Schistocerca > Schistocerca gregaria. The sequence continues at coordinate 932,092,856 of NC_064920.1, read as the reverse complement.
TCGTTATGAACAGGAATGAAAAACAGGGAGTATGTTGCTGTGAACAGATCAGTAACAAGGTTATTTTATCAGAATAGACTGCAAACCAACACCGGCAACGATAGTCCAGGACATGCCGAAGTCGCAAGCTGAAGATGAAGAGGTAAAGTGTATAAGGATACTAACAGGGTAATACAGTATGTTAAGGGAGATGAGAATCTAACGGTCGTGGGTATCTGAAATGCAGTTGTAAGGAAATGAGTAGAAGAAAAGCTTACAAGACATTATTAGCTTGGCTGCCGGAGTGGCCGAGCGGTTCTAGGCGCTACAGTCTAGAACCGCGTGACCGCTACGGACGCAGGTTCGAATCCTGCCTCGGGCATGGATGTGTATGATGTCCTTAGGTTAGTTAGGTTTAAGTAGTTCTAAGTTCTAGAGGACTGATTACCTCAGAAGTTTAGTCCCATAGTGATCAGAGCCATTTGAACCATTATTGGCTTGGGACAAGGAATGCGAGGGAAGAAAGACTTATTGAGTTCTGTAATAATTTTCAGCTAGTAATAGTGAATACTCTGTTCAAGAACCGAAGGCGAAGGAGGTATACTTGAAAAAGGCCGAGTGATACGTGAAGATTTCAGCTAGATTACATTATTGTCTAACAGAGATTCCGATATCAGATACCAGATTGTAAGGCCTACATTGGTTCAGATATACAGGATGGTCCATTGATCGTGATCGGGCCAAACATCTCACAAGATAAGCGTCAAACGAAAAAACTATAAAGAACGAAACTTGTATAGCTTCAAGGGGGGAGCCACATGGCGCTATGGTTGGTCCGTTAGATGGTGCTGCCGTAGGTCAAACGGATATCAACTGTGTTTTTTTATAAATAGGAACCCTCATTTTTTATTGCATATTCGTGTAGTACGTAAAGAAATATGTATGTTTTAGTTGCAACACTTTTTTCGCTTTTTGTTAGATGGCGCTGTATAAGTCACAAACATATGGCTCACAATTTTAGACTGACAGTTGGTAACAGGTAGTTTTTTTTTAAAATTAAAATGCAGAACGTAGGTACATATTTTATTTTAGTTATTCCAATGTGATACATGTACCTTTGTGAACTTATCAATTCTAAGAACGCATGCTGTTACAACGTGATTACCTGTAAATACCAAATTAATAAAATAAATGCTCAAAATGATGTCCGTCAACCTCAATGCATTTGGCAATAAGTGTAACGACATTTCTCTCAACAGCAAGTAGTTCGCCTTCCGTACTGTTCGCACATGCATTGACAACGCCCTGACGCATGTTGTCAGGCGTTGTCGGTGGATCACGATAGCAAATATCCTTCAACTTTCCCCACAGAAAGAAATCCGGGGACGTCAGATCTGGTGAACCTGCTGGCCATGGTATGGTGCTTCTGCGACCAATCCACCTGTCATGAAATATGCTATTCCATACCGCTTCAACCGCACGCGAGCTATGTGCCGGACATCCGTCATGTTGGAAGTACATTGTCATTCTGTTATGCAGTGAAACATCTTGTAGTAACATCGGCAGAACATTACGTAGGAGATCAGCGTACATTGCAGAATTTAGATTGTCATAAATAAAATAGGTCAACTATCTTTGCTACCATAATGCCGCACCATACATTAACCCACCAAGGTCGCTGATGTTCCACTTGTCCCAGCCATCGTGGATTTTCCGTTGCCCAATAGTGCATTCGTGCCGGTTTACGTTACCGCTGCTGGTGAATGACGCTTCGTCGCCAAATAGAACGCGTGCAAAAAATCTGTTCTCTTCCCGTAATTTGTCTTCTGCCCAGTGACAGAACTGTACACGACGTTCAAAATCGTCGCCATGCAATTCCTGGTGGATAGAATTATGATACGGGTGCAATCGATGTTGAAGTATCATTCTCAACACCGACGTTTTTGAGATGCCCGATTGTCGCGCAATTTGTCTGCTACTGATTAGTCGCGACAGCAGCTAAAACACCAACTTCGGCATCATCATTTGTTTACTGGTCGTGGTTGACGGATCACATGTGGCTTAACACTTCCTGTTTCCTTAGATAGCCTAACTATCCGGCGAACGGTCTGGACACTTAGATGATGTCGTCCAGCATACATAGCACACGCCCGTTGGGCATTTTGATCACAATAGCCAAAAACCAACAAGATATCGACCTTTTCAGCAATTGGTAAACGGTCCATTTTAACACGGGTAATGTATCACAAAGCAAATACCGTTCGCACTGGCGGAATGTTATGTGATACCATGTACTTACACGTTTGTGACTATTACAGTGCCATCTATCACAAAGCGAAAAAAGTGGTCAAACTAAAACATTCATATTTCTTTACGTACTACACGAATATGTAATTAAAAATGCGGGTTCCTATTTTAAAAAACGCAGTTCATATCCGTTTGATCTATGGCAGCGCCATCTAGCGGGGCAACCATAGTGCCATCTCGATTCCCACTTCAAGCTAGACGAGTTTCGTTCTTTGTAGTTTTTTCGTTTGATGCTTATTTCGTGAGATATTTGGCCCGGTCACTATCAATGGACCACCCTGTAGACTAAGATTACCATTTAAGAGTGATGAAGAGCAGGCTGAAGTTTAAGAGATTAGTCAGGAAGATTCAATACGCAAAGAAGTGTAATACGGAAGTATTAAAGATTGGGGAGATACACCTGACGTTCTCTAAGGCTACAGGTACAGCAACAGCGAATATTGCAGTAGGCAGTACAGCTGAAAGAGAACAGACATCACTAAAAATGGTAATTACGGAAGTACGAAAGAAAAACATAGGTAACTGAGAAGAAACAGTGAGTAAAATGGTTCAAATGGCTCTGATCACTATGGGACTTCACTTCTGAGGTCATCAGTCCCGTAGAACTTAGATCTACTTAAACGTAACTAACCTAAGAACATCGCACATATCCATGCCCGAGGCAGGATTCGAACCTGCGACCGCACCGATCACGCGGTTCCAGACTGAAGCGCCTAGAACAGCTCGGCCACTCCGGTCGGCAAACTGTGGTTAACAAAAGAAATACATGAGTTAATCGATGAAGGAAAGTAATACAAAAATATTCACGGCGATTCAGGAGTACAGAAATACAAGTCGGTCAGGAGTGAAATAAGTAAGAAGTGCAGGGAAGCTATGACAAATTGGGTGCATGAAAAATGTGAAGAAATAGAGAAAGCATTTTTTGTCGGAAAAACTGACTCAGCATATATGTACGTCCAAGTAACCTTCGGTGAAATGAAATGTAAGGGTGGAACATTTATAGTTCAGTGGGAATTCCACTGTTAAATGGAGAGGAGAGAGTGGGTAGATGGAAAGAGTACATTGACTGTATGAGGAGGAAGATTTGTCTGATGTGATAGCAGAAGAATTGATTTAGAAGAGATGGGGGATCCAGTATCAGAATCGGAATTTAAGAGACCTTTAGATGACTTAAGATCAAATAAGTCACAAGGGAGAGCCAATGTTCCATCAGAATTTCTAAAATTATTGTGGGAAGAGGCAACAAAACAACTATTCACGTAGGCGTGTAGAATGTATGAGTCTGGCGACATTCCATCTATCTTTTGGAGAAATATCATCCCCGCAATTCCATAGACGGCAAGAGCTGATAAGTGCAAGAATTATCGCACAATTAGGTTAACAGCTCATGCATCCAAATTGCAGACAAGAATAATATGCAAGAGGCAATAGTTTGTGTTCTGACGACTCGAAGTGGGTAGCAGACTGGACAAGGAATGGAGGTTTTCTTTTCCAAGGCCTCAGAAGGCGCTTTGCTGAAGTGTGAAGAAGACGCAAAGGTGGCTATGATAGTTAAATATTAATATTATGTTTTTAATGAATTTACATGAAAGACCCTAAAACATAATACAAGAATACCAAGAACACGAAAAAAGTTGCGGTGGTGAGATGTGTTCATTGCAACTTCAAACGCAATTCTAAAGTAAATATTAAGAAGTCTAAAATTGGTTTTAATTGGACATATCAAATAAAATAAATAAAAACAATGCCCTGGAAAGTGTAGTGTAGATGTAGCATCGAAAACGTTCCTTTATAGTAGCAGACTTTATCGATAGATTTTGACGTGGTGCCTAAAGCATTGTAAATCGTAATCTGTGTAACAGTACAATTAATCATAGATAAACGAATTGTCTCTAGGCAAAATATCTGTGGCACCAGAGTGACTCCTTATGAATATAACACAGCACTGATTCATTCTCTCTACAAAAAAAAGTATGCCTTGTTATATGCTGGTGACTAATTTCATTCTATGAATAGAGCATGAAGAACCCTCCACTACAGTTCAGACCAGGCTAGCGGAATAAATAGATCTTCATATTGTTGAACACGAAAGGGGATTTGGAAAAGTAGTTCACCGTGTAGCTCCGTAAGGAAATTTAAATAACTTGGAAATAGAAGGGCGAACAGTCTCCCTTCCGCTCACCTGTATTTCAGGGAAGGTAAGTAGAGAACGGCAACTTTTCAGGGATGTGAGCAAGGAGTGACAGGGAGGGACTGAGGGTTTAGTGGACTAAGTCCTTGCAGAAGGTGCCTAAACAGTGTTTCTATATCAGTTACCTTCCGTTCCCTTATGGCTTGGCAAACGTATCTGTAAAATGGAAAATAAAGCAGAAAACGTAAAGCTGCTGAATTTTACGATACAAGCCATCGGATTTCGTCAGTGACGGAAAGGTAATGGTTACTGTGTTTTTCGTTCTCGGAGTACATTAGGGTTTTTTTCTCTGCGGAGTTATCGTTGTTACATTTACCCCGTTACCGTATATCGTTGGCTCCACTCAAGCTGAAGAGTTTTTCCTACGACACTCGATTCTCTTTCTTTCCGATACATAGTTATTTCTGCAATAACCGCTTCGGTTCATACATTTGTATGTCGTAGGATCTTGCTGAAATGTGTAACTTGAGGGATTGTTTGCAGTACTAGCTTCCATTTCTGTTTGTTCTATTCTTGATTCGCATTCTCTTTCGTCCTCTAACGCCAACTGTAGAGCCTGATCTAAGATAGAGCTTTGTTTACACAAATATCTACTATAATTCTACCTGCTTGAGTACCGGTTCAAAATATGTCCTGAGATATAACGTTATAGTCACCAGGCTAGTTCCGCAGTCTGACCCCTTGTTCATTATTATTTATTATTTGTCTCGAAAGCTGGCAGAAAATCCGAAGAGATTCGGGTCGTATGTGAAGTATGTTAGCGGCAAGAAACAATCAATGCCTTCTCTGCGCGATAGCAATGGAGATACCATCGAAGACAGTGCTGCCTAAGCAGAGATATTAAACACAGCCTTCCAAAATGCCTTCACAAAAGAAAACGAAGTAAATATTCCAGAATTCGAATCGAGAACAGCTGCCAACATGAGTAACGCAGAAGTAAATATCCTCGGAGTAGTGAAGCAACTTAAATCACTTAATAAAAGCAAGTCTTCAGGTCCAGACTGTATACCAATTAGGTTCCTTTCGGAGTGGGATGATGCATTAGCTCCATACTTAACAATCATATACAACCATTCGCTCGACGAAAGATCCGTAACCAAAAACTGGAAATTCACATGTCACACCAATATATGAGAAAGGAGGTAGTAATCCACTAAATTAGAGGCCCATATGGTTAATACCGATATGCAGTAGGGTTTTAGAACATATATTGTGTTCGAACATAAAGCATTACCTCAAAGAAAACGGTCTATTGACACACAGACAACATAGGTTTAGAAGACATCGTTCCTGTGAAAAACAACTAGCTCTTTATTCACATGAAGTGTTGAGTGATATTGACAAGGGATTTCAGATCGATTCCGTATTTCTGGATTTCGGGAAGGCTGCGTTTTATTGGCAGGACACTTAGAAAACGTAACAGACCTACTAAGGAGACTCCCTATACTACCCTTGTCCGTTCTCTTTTAGAATATTATTGCGCGGTGTGGGATCCTACCAGCTAAGACTGACGGAATACATCGAAAAAGTTCAAAGAAAGGTAGAAAGTTTTGTATTATCAAAAATATGGGAGAGAGTGTCACAAAAATGATACAGGAGTTGCGCTGTAAATCACTAAAAGAAAGGCGTTTTTTCTTTGCGACGGAATTGTCACACGAGCTTCCAATCACCAACATTCTCCTCCGAAAGCGAAAATATTTTGTTGACACCGACGTACATATGAAGAAATGATCACCACGATAAAATAAGGGAAACTAGAGCTCGTACGGAAAGACATAGGTGTTCATTCTTTCCGCGCGCTATACTAGATTGGAATAATAGAGAATTGTAAAGGTGGTTCGATGAAACTTCTGTCAGGCACTTACATGTGATTTGCAGAGTATCCATGTAGATGTAGATGTAGATTATTATTTATTATTAATTGAAAAAATTATAGATCGTTTACGTGACGTTGTAAAACGGGTCGTGTATACCGCACTTTTCTTTTTTAATTTTTTTTTTTGCAGTTTTCTTTTCTTTTGTATTTATCTACGACATTTTACAGAGAATAATACTTTTGAAAATAACATTGATTTATGGTTAAAATATAAATAAACATTTGTTGTTTTAAAAATAATATAAAATGATGATAGGACAGAGGTTAGTTTTGTTAATGCCATCACCGACTGTGATGATTTCTTCGAGCTGTTGACCGCCAGTCACGACAAAAAAGTTTGGTTCATGGTAGAGAAATAGTATTGCTAACCCTATATATTAACTTTAGGTTCTCATCCTTCTACAGCATTTAGTGCTTTCTCGGCTAGATAGTCAGATTTAATTTTTATTTAATGTTACGTCTTAGCTTTCTCGTCCTGTTCCTCTTCACTGTCATTGTTTTTGCTGACACTGGGAGTGTTGGAGTCTTGCTGCCCGCCCTCTGGAGATTGTTGTAACGTTGCATGTATACATTTCTGTCACGTTGTGTGTACTGTTTCTGAAATACTGTTTGTCAATACGTTTAATTGTACCCATTGTTCTTCGTGTCTTATTGCTGTGTATATACGTATGTCTGTATCTGTGTAGTCTAAGTTAGTGTATGTCTGCTGCTCGCATACTGATCGCAGAAGAAGACAGTGTGTTTTGTGGATCATTCCTCCCTGTATGTGCTTGTAGGTGTCCGTCTCAGACTCACGCGGTTTAAGTGCTTGGGATAAGGTCAGTGTCGGGTTAAGACATGGACCACACCTGCGGCTGGGGTCGATAAGTCTCATTCTCAACCGCTCCCTTGCGTCAGGGAGAAAGTCGTCAAATCTACGTTCCTTATCACCTACATCACATTCACCTGACCACATATCCAAACGCCAACTTTTGAGGTAACGTCTCGTCTGTATCGGTACAACAATTATTGTGTGTGTACCTTATCAAATCTCTCTAGATGTAAACTGTAGCTTGCAGTTCATTGTTTGATATTGATATCCATGGAGCATATTCCGAGCACCACACACTGTGCACCCATTGAGTTGGCGTCGAAGGCTCCAGATAGCCGAAGCTAGGACACTTCCCCGCCTTCGTCTGACTGACGCTTTGTTGGTGACCATGTTCAGTCTGTGTGCCCACGTGCTAGATGCGAAGCTGAGTATTACTTCGAAGAGCACACAGTGGCATGTCCGTGTGACTGGTAGAAGTAGTCTGTAGTGTTTTGAAGTTAACCTCACCGGTTTATGTTGTATTTCTTCTGCTTTGTCAGTTGTTAGCATTATGTATTTGTAGCAATTCAATATCTCGTCTATGTGTACCCCAAGATGGCGCGTAATATGTGCTTGTTTTAATGTTTGTGTCCCGAATGTTAACTTACGGGCTCTTTTGGAGTGATCCTTTCAGTAATATGTATGTTGTTTTGTTTTCGGCTATCCTGAGTTTGTTGTTGTGACACCATTGTGTAACTGTCTGTAGTATACCACTGGCTTTCTCTTCTAGCTGGTGACAACAACTAGTAGTTTATTTTGTGCGTAGGAGACAATTCCGTCTGACCTGTCGTCCGCATCTGGAAGTTGTAGGAGGGGTTCGATTGTTGCGTCCCAGAAGATGGGGCTGCTGATCGACCCTTGAGGACAGCGTTTCGCAGTTCTTTTAATTACTTTTTGGCTGTCCATCTGCCATTCGATAACTCGATCCTTACAGTAATTGCAGTACCTCCAGATGACTTAACCTTTGAAACATTGTGGGTCACTAGTGATTATCAAATGCCCCCGCAATGTCATTCATTACTGCGATGTTGTACTTCTGTGTTGTAGTGTTAACTATTGTTGGGCATGGTTGATGGCATCATCTATTGATTTGCCGGCTCTTACGTTACTTTTCGTCTCTGGTGAAACTAAACACGTAGTAATGCGGCGCCCATTTCATTTGAAAGGATAATTTGAAAAATTAGACTCCGTACACTGCTACATTAATTCATCCCAGAAACAGAACTTTTTGGTTTAATAGCTAGCAGGTGGAGTGGTGTTTGTAATTTGTTTTTCAATTTGCCTATAACACTGTGCGCCCCGCTTCCAGGCGGGAAGAGTTCAGAGACAAGTAAATGAGACTTTTACGAACGGAGATCGATGGTGGTGAGCGGCCCTGGAGGAGTGCGTTTACTGGTAATCCCAGAGCCATTATACAGTGGCTTGGCGTGCCAGGCGGCTGCAGCGGACGGACGCATCACGGCAGATCGCGTGCGGCGGCGCCGGCGCCCGAAGAACAGCCGAGTCGCCGATTGAGCCATCTGCCGCGGTCGCCGTTCAGCGGCTGTCAGACACCGCCCACCGCCTGGCCCTATTGTTACGTCATACAGCCGCCAGTACTCCACAACAAGTCATTCGCGACAACATACTTAACCCTAAATTCAGAGCACGGTAAATTATGAACAACTAAATAGAAGATTCGGAAGCAGTTACATTTACCCGGTCCGGTCACATTAATGTCGCCACCACTTATGTTCGACGTCAACGTGCAATAACCAATCACAGCACTGGCTGTGGAGGGTATATAAAGCGTGTCAGGTGGACTCGGAAATCACTGCAGTCATCATCGTAATTAGGAAAAGAGAGATTTATCTGGTATCCAAAACGGCATGGTTATCGGCTTCCGGGCCAAGAGTGGGAGCCTTTGAGAAACGGCTAAGTTTGTAAACTGTTCTCGTGCCGCCGTGGTTAAAGCATACCGTACATGGCAAAGTGATGCCATCCAAAATCAGCGCCGAGAAACTGTGGTGCTCAATGGGAGGTATAACGACAGCTGCAGAGACGTGTCCGCAGCTCATGGTCGTGCGGTAGCGTTCTCGTTTCCCACGCCCGGGTTCGATTCCCGGCGGGGTCAGGGATTTTCTCTGCCTCGTGATGACTGGGTGTTGTGTGCTGTCCTTAGGTTAGTTAGGTTTAAGTAGTTCTAAGTTCTAGGGGACAGATGACCATAGATGTTAAGTCCCATAGTGCTCAGAGCCATTTGAACCTTCTTTTTTTTTTCTTTTTTTTTTTGCAGAGACGTGTACGGCCAAATAGACGTGCAACTGTTGAACAAGTGACTATCCAGACGAACTACGGGGTTACCAACAGTGTCCCTCAACGAACGCCAGGCTGGAATTTGCACGCCATTGCCGCACCTGGACGCCCACCGATTAGTCACTGCTGGTCTATTCAGTTAAATCACGTTTTGTGCTTTGTCGGACTGAAAGCAGACACCTGGAACAATCGTCGAAATGTTGCAGACCACAGGTGCGGTCGTTATGGAGTGGTAATGTTTTGGCGTAATTCCCTGGGTGATCTCGTCATTCTTGAGGGCGAAAAGCATCAACGCGTGTATGTACCTATCCTTGGAGATCACATCCCCCTCTACATGCACTTTGTTTTTCCTCAGCCATGTGCACCTGCTAGGCAGGACAAAGCGGCGCGGGACACAGCTCGCTGTGAACGTGGTCGGTTTGAAAAGCACAGGATAAGATTACCGTACTCTTCTGCCACCAAAATCCGCCACATTTAAACGCAATCGAGAATTCTCGATCGGGCTGTTCGGGTCATGGATCCTCAGTCGAGAAACTTACTGCACCTGGCCACGGCACTGCAGTCGGTGTACCTCCACATGCCTGTCGGTACCTTCCAGAACTCGCTGACTTTCTTCCTGCACGTGTCGCGGTGGTACGCGCCGCAAATGGTTATTATTCAGGTGTCTGACAGGTGGACCCATAAATGTTACTGAAGAGTCAACTTATGGCATTGTTTTATAGCTGAATAAGAGAACAACATAGTAGCATAGTTCTCATTCATCTTCTTTGCCTGTTTCAGTTATTTCTTGGCGTTCCATGGGTCTTACGTCACTTACTGACTGAGTCGTGTGTCGGCTCTCAACATATATCGCGCTGTAAAGATTGTTCTGAGTCCTTCCATTCCATCGTTAATTGATTCTTTCATATTTATCGTTATGCTGCGTACGATTCTGTTGAGATTCCCCTCTGGCGGCGTGTCTGGTCTTATCGATCTTCGAGTCGTCGCTTCCTGTTAGGCTTGTGTAAGGGAATAAGATCTCCGCTAGGATGGACGGTTGTTGCCTAGGGGTGAAGAGTCGGTCGGTCGGTTTTTAAAATCGGGAACTAGAGAACGCCGTACGAGGAGACCGCGGCGTGGCGTGGCGGTGGAGAGGTGGCTGTTGTTCCGAGAAGCCGCGTGGTCTATCCTGGCGGTGCGAGACGAGTGGGACGAGCTGACGGGACAAGGCTGTAAGCTCTTGCTGTGAGCACCCGGGGGCCACGGCTCTGGTTCCCAGTCACTACTTGGTGGGAGCGGCAACGGATGTCTTTAAATTTTATGTCTGGAGGAGGGAATGATGGACTAGTAACTCGCCTAACCTGAGGAGTGGCATTTCGCCGCCGTGGGTGCAGAGAAGACGAGGGTTCCGGTGACAGAGCGCGTGGCTGCGAGACTGTGCCCAGTTGGGTACGCTGGCGATGTGTGAGGAACCTTTGCATCGGAGTTCACCTGCTGTTTCTCTGATAAACTGCAAGTTAAAGTGGTTAAAGGTTTAGATGTTAATTGAAGAATTTTGGTTTGTGCAACTACGTCTTATCTGCCTTGTGCCCTCCTGCGTTCGGGTTTCCTGCCCCTGTCGCCGGTGTATTTATAGACAGTGATCTTTTCCGCTTCTTACTAGTACTGATCGGTAGGAAGTGTATTTAGGGCAGTGATTATTGTTTTAGATTACTTTTTTTTTTGGCTTTGTGGTCTCCTGCGTTCGGATTTCCTGTCCCAGTCGCCGGTGTAATTACAGACAATGATCTTTTGACTTCTTATTAGTACTGTCTGGGAGGAAGTGTATTTTTGGGCAGGGATTATGGTTCCTGATTTGATTCCTCCTCCCCCTCCTGCCCTCGCGTGTGGTCGATGTGATTGCTGAATGTGAGGCGTATGGGTCTATTAGTCCACTTCTAGCCTGAGCACCCTTCGGGAGAAAATTGTGGCCGTCCTTACACCCGGTCGGTTAATTATTTCTATCCCAGGACATTTTTGTGGCAGGACATGGTAGAAAAGTTGTTAGTTATTGTAAAATGTTAAATGGTTGTAATTTACTGGCCACTGTTTAAAAAAGTTAAGTTTGCCTTTCATTGGTGGGTTTTTAAAATTACGTGGCTTTAAAATTGTTTGTTATTGAAAAAGGTGAATGACTATCTTTACTTTGATTGTTTTAATCTACTTGGCATACCTTGAAAATGCTAGTCCTTTCTTTCTGTTAGCGAGCCCTTGTAATTTAATATTTTGCTGTGCCAAAGTTCAAAAGAAGTTGGCTCCCTACATGTTCGGTAGCGAAATTGTATGCAAATTGGTGGTTTTTGTTTCATTACTTGGAAAGTTTTAATTTTGTTATTAAATGCTTTATCAAAGTCTGTTTTAAGTAAAATGGCTTGGCTATTAATGGTAAAGTAAAGTTTTTAATTTAATTGCTTGGAGAATTTTGATTTGTTATCAAATGTTTTATCAAAGTCGGTTTTAAGTAAAATGGCTTAGCCGTTAACTGTAAAGTAATTATTTTAAAAAGACACTCATGCCTACTAGCTTTTCCGATCTGTTCCTGGACAAGTGATAAAGAAATGACTTTTAATGGTTGAAGTAATCAATAAAGGAATTGCAAATTGCAACTCGACAGTAATCAACTAATATTGGCCCCGTTTCCCAACTGGGGGAGGGGAGGGGGTTCCTTGATTAATCCTAACACCCGTTTCACTGACTTCGAACTGGGCGAAGATAAACTTCCCAACGTGTTTATGGTGAACATAAATGGACATATACGCTGATACCGATTGGCGGGAACTGAATCGGCATGGAAGATAATAAAGGAGACAGCGAGTTGCGAGGCAACTTAGCGGATCCTAGAAAACATCGCCACCCCCCCCCCCCCCCCCTTCCCACCTTCCGAAGCTCTCCCTGTATGATGCGCTGCGGGATGCTGCGACAGAAGATCGAGGTGCAACCAGTGAAGACAGCTGTGATCAACAGTTGCGGCACACGCACTGGGTAGTAACATCAGAGTGGAAGTCCAACCGTGGGACGAGACACGCCACCCAAAGAATTAGAAATGCGTGCCTCAGCGACAACAATTATGTTCTCTACCAACAGATTAGTTGTCCTTGGGAACGAGGAAACTAACAAACAATGTAAGAGGTAGATTCCACATCATCGCCCTCTGCAGTGCCCAAGGAATTGCCAGGGTGCGATGGACTGCGTTTTGAATTGTAGGAGACAAAAAGCCGGTCTGGTTCAAAAACCAAATGGCTCTGAGCACTATGGGACTCAACAGCTGTGGTCATCAGTCCCCTAGAACTTAGAACTACTTAAACCTAACTAACCTAAGGACATCACACACAGCCATGCCCGAGGCAGGATTCGAACCTGCGACCGTAGCAGTCTCACGGTTCCTGACTGCGCGCCTAGAACCGCGAGACCACCGCGGCTGGCAAAGCCGGTTTCATTACTGTTTATAATCTGTTTCGCCGCCGTAGGAGCTACAGTACTGTATGGTAAGTAATGATGTGACGTGGTATCATCTTAGCTGTAATAGTGTATTTTATATTATTTATTAGTAAGGAAAAGGGAAAAAGGAGATAATTACTCCTGTCAGAAATAATTTGAGCAAATATTAACACATCCTGAGTTTAAATTGCAGGCAACAAGCCACTGCTGTTGTTATTGTTGCTCCTGCCGTCTTCATTGTGTTATACGTATGGGCTATTTGAAGGAGATCTGCGGTTCACTGTTGGGAGGCAATGACAGGTGCCTAGTCTTTTGTCTTTTTTGAGTCATCAGTCTTCTGACTGGTTAGGTGCGGCCTCCCATGTATGCCTCCGCTCCGCTAACTTCTTCATTTCAAAGTAAACACATTCACTGTGTGTCCTCAATTTTTTCTGCATGAATTACAATCTATGTCCCCCCCCCTTTTAACCACCCACTTTAGTGTTTACCCTCTACAGTTCCCTCTAGTACCAAGGATATTATTTATTCCGTGATGCTTTCACGCATGCCCTGTCATCCTGGTCTTTTTCTTGTCAGTGGTTTCAATCTATTCATATCTTCTCCAGAGTACTTCCTGCTTCCTTGCCTCAGAAGTCGACCTGATCTTCAACAATCTGGTGTAGCAACTCTCCTTAGAATCTTCAATTCTTCTCTGTTCCCTACCAAAAAATGCTGTGCTAGAAAACGTACATTCTCATAAATCATTTCCTCACATTAAGGTCAGCAACTTTGACGTTTACTTTCTCGATATTCTTATTTGTGCTACTTGTCATTGCTTTGTCTTATTCACGGTCTACTTTCAACCAGTATTCTGTACTCATTAGGATGTTCATTCTGCTCAACAGATCCTGTAACTCTATTCTAGTTCCCCAAAGGACAGCAACGTCATCACCGAAACTTATCATTGATATCCTCGTCAACAAGAGTAAGGGCATCTGAATGAAACATCTCCAGCTTAGTAAAAACATCCGTTTTCAGATGTGGGAAGGTTCATATATTGCCAAGATTGTTTCGAATACACTGCAGAGAATTTCTCAGGAAAGCTCTTTACGTTCATACAGCCATGATCTTTCCCCGTGCGATCCCATACTTCTGAAGCACTCGAGGAAGGCCTGGGACGAAGAAGTTCATGCCTGGGTACAGTCATGGTTCCGTAGGCAACCACAAACATTTTTCCATGAAAGTATTAACCATATGGTCTAACAGTCGAGTAAATTTATTAACAGTTATGGTGATTACATTTAAAATATTAAGCAGTTTACTTTCCACATCTATGTCGTTTTGACTGCCCCTACATTAACCTACTTCAACATTTACACTTTTGATATAAAGAGTAAGATAGCAGCATGAGTCCAGAGTGTCTGTAGAACAAATGAAAGATCATTAAACAAAAAGACAACTAGAGAAACGCAACTGATGTTTTACAGAGGGCTAGCAGTTCCATTGCTCGTACTTTACAGATCAGGGGTTTGGATAGCAAATAAGGAAGATATAAATCGAATACCAATGTCAGAAACGAAATTCCTAAGGTCAGTTAAAGGATGTAAACTACAAGGTAAAGAAACGAAGATATTAGACATGAATGTAAACTATTTGTAAGATTGCACATGTAAAGATAAATGGAAGAAACACCTAAGCAGGGTGCCACAAAGACGATATCACAAAAAGCTTTGTAATATGTACCCAAAGGAGAACATAAACCCCAAGAGGCAAGGGGCGTAAGATGGCTCAGGAAACGATAGAGCTTAGAATCTGAAGCCAGAACAGGGTCATCGGACCTAATCCATGATGATGATTGTGTTCATGAAGACACAACCTCTTCCTTGGCAGATGAAAATCAGTTGTGACACTTTTCATATTTCATATGTAACTTAAAATGTTATTGTAATCATGTAAAAGCAAGCTCAAATTAATGCCTCCAAGTCACTGATCAACATCTACTACCTCAAGCAACTGAATAATTCGGCGATGCACACGAAGAGAACACATACAACCTCCAACACTTATAGCGCATCTAAGTCTGACCGCTGATCTACATCTACATCTACATCCATACTCCGCAAGCCACCTGACGGTGTGTGGCGGAGGGTACCCTGAGTACCTCTATCGGTTCTCCCTTCTATTCCAGTCTCGTATTGTACGTGGAAAGAAGGATTGTCGGTATGCTTCTGTGTGGGCTCTAATCTCTCTGATTTTATCCTCATGGTCTCTTCGCGAGCAATATACTGCTTGACTCTTCGGTGAAGGTATGTTCTCGGAGCTTTAACAAAAGCCCGTACCGAGCTACTGAGCGTCTCTCTTGCAGAGTCTTCCACTGGAGTTTATCTATCATCTCCGCAACGCTTTCGCGATTACTAAATGATCCTCTAACGAAGCGCGCTGCTCTCCGTTGGATCTTCTCTATCTCTTCTATCAACCCTATCTGGTGCGGATCCCACACTGCTGAGCAGTATTCAAGCAGTGGGCGAACAAGCGTACTGTAACCTACTTCCTTTGTTGTCGGATTGCATTTCCTTAGGATTCTTCCAATGAATCTCAGTCTGGCATCTGCTTTACCGACGATCAACTTTATATGATCATTCCATTTTAAATGACCCCTAATGCGTACTCCCAGATAATTTATGGAATTAACTGCTTCCAGTTGCTGACCTCCTATTTTGTAGGTAAATGATAAGGGACCTATCTTTCTATGTATTCGCAGCATATTACACTTGTCTACATTGAGATTCAATTTACATTCCCTGCACCATGCGTCAATTCGCTGCAGATCCTCCTGCATTTCAGTACAATTTTCCATTGTTGCAACCTCTCGATACACCACAGCATCATCTGCAAAAAGCCTCAGTGAACTTCCGATGTCATCCACCAGGTCATTTATGTATATTGTGAATAGCAACGGTCCTATGACACTCCCCTGCGGCACACCTGAAATCACTCTTACTTCGGAAGACTTCTCTCCATTGAGAATAACATGCTGCGTTCTGTTATCTAGGAACTCATCAATCCAATCACACAATTGATCTGATAGTTCGTATGCTCTTACTTTGTTCATTAAACGACTGTGGGGAACTGTGTCAAACGCCTTTCGGAAGTCAAGAAACACGGCAACTACCTGTGAACCCGTGTCTAAGGCCCTCTGAGTCTCTTGATTCTTCACATCTCAGGAGAGTGCAACAAGAAATGAACTAACATATGTTCTTATCGTTCCCTTGTTTCTCCAAATGCCTCAGATATTTCAACAAACAACAGCAGATTACATCGCTCGTTCCCCAGCAGCCTACGGCTACTGTATTACTGCGAAGGACACACTATACAATCTGGCTGACACAACGGCTTAGGTGAGTGCTTGTTGTAGTGTTGGACATGCCAGAAAGCAGTGGTGCTGGTCTGCTACCCACCTTGATGCCTCCCGCCTTATCTCCGGGAGAGAAGGCAGCCACGGTTGAGCCGTGCGGGGGCGGCAGCGGGGAGGCGTTGGCGGCGGCGGCCTTGAGGCGGCGGTGGCGCAGCACGATGAGCAGGATGGAGGCGGCCAGCAGCACGATCACGGTGGACAGCGAGCTGATGACGGGCCCGATGTAGCCGGGGGACGCCACCTCCGGCTGTGGCTGCGGCTGCGGTTGGCCGGCGGGGGCGGGGGGCGGCTGGGGCGGCCGCGGGGGCGGCGAAGGCTGGCCCGGCGCCGGGGGCGGGGCTGGCGGCGGCGGCGCGGGCTGCTGCACCTCGTCCCTCTGCGGAGGGTCCTCCGACGGCGCCTCTACTAGCGACGAGTTGCCTACCACCACGGCTGCGGGGCGTCGGCAAAGCACACAGCGGTGTAACCACATACAGGGCACATCACAATTAATAGCGACTAACGACGTGAGCTTTCATGAATTAAGCTCCGACTGATTATTAAAAACAAATACTTGGAGCCTTATGGCGCTTGAGGGGTTGGAAAAATGAACTTCGAAAGTTAAGGTGCATCAGTCACATCTCTATTGCGTTCATCAGTGTGTTACCAGCGAGCGATTGAAATGCAAAATGTTATTGCGTTTTCCTCCACTTGTGAGACATGTTGTGCATTTGACTTTCTACAAGCAGGAGAAATTAATGTCGACGTGTCGTGCGTATGGCGATGGAGTTGTGAACGAATGGCGCTGAAAATTCATGACTACCTGCACAAATGACAAATGTTCGTGATGAAAGTGGTAACGAAGACATTCAGATGTGACCGATGAACATGTATGTGCGAGACATCTGTTTACATTTCTCAAGTTTCTGAAGATGTGCCTCTGATCTGAAGGACATTCCTCGTTAACTCTGTCTTAGGGAGGTTAGGTGACAATAATTTTTTTGCAGTGGGGGGTGCCAAAATATCTAACTGATGTTCACAACAAGTGTACGCTGACACCTTCAGCGGTACCAAAGAGAGGAAGAGTAACTTCTGTACATAACCATACTGCGGGCGATACATGAGTACAGTTTGTGAATTCTGTAACTAAAGAACAGTCCGGCCAGTGGCCACAGACTCATTCTGTCAATAAGTTCCCAAAACTCAATCAGATTCTGTTAAAATTGTAGTTACAGTTTTTTGGATCACAAAGAAATTCTTCCAACATCTTCGTGAGAGTAAACTGTGAGAGAATTTTAAGATGAAAGATTTACCGTGAGAAACGCACGGGATAATTACTGAAGCGTTCATTCTTTTTCACGACAGTGTGCGGCCCTATACTGCGAAGGATTAACTTTCGACATTCTTATTATAATCGGACTTGTCACCGAGCAACTTTCATTTCTTCCGGCTCATGGATGCTGTCAGCGACTGGCTGACACAGAAGGTGGAACCATTCTTCGATCAAGGGATAAAAAGGCTGGTATTACACAAGTTTGAATTGGGTTGTGACCATGTGGAGAAATAATGTAAGTACAGGCTCTATGAAATTTTTATCTATTTTTTCCTTTTTTAATAGAAAATCTAATATAATATACAATAGAAGCAAAAACATGGGCAAATATGGATACCTAACGAGCCCTTTGCAAAACAATTTCAGACGTATCATTCGACCCGCCACCTGGTTCAGTACAAAGTAGTTTCCAAGTTAGTACAAATGTTACTGTTTTCTCGAGCTTTATGAGATGTTCCGGGCATTATTGGGTTCGTACCTCAATGCCAAGGCGAGAACAGTATTGATAGGTGTACAATAAGTTGTAAAATATAAGTTTCTGAAGTATTATTGTACTTCTAGCTAAAGCATACCACTTGGGAATGTCTAGTCAAATCGTATGAAGACTTAATTGAGAAGTTTACATCTCACATACATTTGTACTGTCTTTCAAAATGTTTCACAATGACATCAATGACCGTTCACAACTACACATACGCAATTATCTCCCAATCCGCTTTTTTGTAGACCCTTGATAATGCAACGTCTTTGTTTTATTACGGCATACTTGTCGCGTCAGTCTTCGGTGTTAATTATGATACTCCCTGTGCAATTCAAATATACATCTCCCTTAAAACGCCATTTTCAAGACCATGCACTACACTCTAAGATAAAGGAAAACGACGTACCAAAAATGTTCAAATGTGTGTGAAATCTTATGGGACTTAACTGCTAAGGTCATCAGTCCCTAAGCTTACACACTACTTAACCTAAATTATCGTAAGGACAGACACACACATCCATGCCCGAGGGAAGACTCGAACCTCCGCCGGGACGAGCCGCACAGTCCACGATTGCAGCGCCTGAGACCGCTCGGTTAATCTCGCGGCTACGACACACCAATGAGGATTTATCCGAACGGGACGGATATTGGTAGATGTGACGTACATTTAGAGACAAACAAATGATTATAATATCCGGAAAAATGGATAACATATTCAAGAGACAAAGCTTTACAAACTGTGCAAGTCAACAACACGTTGCTCCACCTCTGGCCCTTATGGAATAGTTATTCGGCATAGCACTGATTGACAAAGTTATAGGATGTCCTCTTGAAATTCTGTCCAATTGGCGCTCTTGATCGTCAGAATCCCAATGTGGTGGCACGACGCTGCCCATAATGCCTCAAATGCTCTCAATTACAGAGAGATATGGTGACCTTGCCGGACAAAGTAGGGTTTGGAAACTTTGAAGACAAACAGTAGACACGCTCAACGTGTGTGGGCGGGCATTGTGTTGCTGAAATACGTGCCCAGAGTGGCTTGCCGTGAAGGGCAAATAAAAGGAGTGTAGAATATTGTCGACATACCACTGTTCTGTATGGGTGCCGCGAATGACACCCTGCTATAAGAAGAAATGGCATCTCAGATCGTCGCTCATAGCTGTCGGGCGGTATGGCGGGCGACAGTCGGTTTGGCATGCCACCGCTATCCGGGGCTTCTCCAGACACGTCTCCGCTTGTCATCGGGACTCAGTTCAGAGCGTGACTCATAACTGAAGACAGCTGGACTGTAGGTAATGATATTGCAGGTCAAAGACGTGTCTGGAGACGCCCGGAACAGCAGTGGGACACCAACCAGGAGTGGGGGTCTGGTGTGCCATTTCTTTTCGTAGCAGGACCCCTTTGAATGTCGTTCCCGGCACCTTCACGCTAATCTACGCCCCGTTTTATTGCCCTTTGTGACCAGCCATCCTGGGCTTGCAGTTAAGCAAGGTAATATCTGCCTGCACATGGAGACAGTTTCAGCTATTTGACCTCCTGCTTGCCAAACTCTACCTTCGCCAGCGTGGCGCAGAATCTCTCCGATATTGAAAACGTTTGGAGCAGTATCCGCATGGCCATCTTGTGATTTTTACAACGTAACGTATCAATTGGACAGAATTTGGCACGATATCTCTCAGGAGGACGTCCGACAACACTGTCAGTCAATGCTACGCCGAATAACCTCTTGCACAAGGACCGGAGGTTTCTCGACGCGTTGTGGCCTAGCTCAGTTTGTGAAGCTGTTTCTCTTGAAGAAATCATCCAATTTTCTGAAATTGTAATCATTCGTTTTGTTGTACATGTACATCCCACCTATTGATTTCCCTTGCTTTCCTTTCTTTTTAAGAGCGTTTGAAAGGCTGATTGAGGTTGCACAATTGTCAGACTACGGACTCACGTTTATAAAACGGTCAGATGGTGGCTTTGGAAATGACACATCCTATTTCCTTCACGTGCCGAACATTTCTTCTCGGCAGGATTACAAACTTTAATCTTCTTATGTTTGTAAGCAGCATTTCGAAATGCCAATTTATGTTAGTTGCTTGTCGTAAAAGCGTAGAAGGCAACTTTTCTTTTTCTGTAGATGAAGGCGTTTCGTGAGTAAAAGTAACACGCCAATAACTGATTACTATTTATTAGACAGATGATTGTTTTGCATGAAGTAAGCAGTCCATACGTTGTACCGTCTGGCATTGCTCACTGACATTACGAACTCGTGGAACGAATTTGCAATGTTCCACTATCTGACAGTTATTAGACAGTAAGCCATGAAAACTGTTGAATTACACGGAAGAGCTATTACTATTTATGAGACAGGAGGATTTCGTTATCAGGAGAAAGAAAACTGGCGTTCTACGGATCGGAGCGTGGAATATCAGATCCCATAATCGGGCAGGTAGGTTAGAAAATTTAAAAAGGGAATTGGATATGTTAAAGTTAGATATAGTGGGAATTAGTGACGTGCGGTGGCAGGAGGAACAAGACTTCTGGTCAGGTGACTACAGAGTTATAGACACAAAATAAAATAGGGGTAATGTAGGAGTAGGTTTATTAATGAATAGGGAAATAGGAATGCGGGTAAGCTTCTACAAACAGCATAGTGAACGCATTATTGTGGCCAAGATAGATACGAAGCCCACGCCTACCACAATAGTATAAGTTTATATGCCAACTAGCTCTGCAGATGATGAAGAAATTGAAGAAATGCAAGACGAAATAAAGGAAATTATTCACATTGTGAAGGGAGACGAAATTTTAAGAGTCATGTGTGACTGGAATTCGGCAGTAGGAAAATGGAGAGGAAGCCACCTGGTGGAATTTTGCACACAACAGAACTTAATCATAGCTAACACTTGGTTCAAGATTGTAAAAGAAGGTTGTATACATGGAAGAAGGCTAGGGATACTGACAGGTTTCAGATAGATTATGTAATGGTACGACAGAGATTTAAATTGTAAGAGATTTCCAGATTTAAATTGTAAGACATTTCTAGGGGCAGATCATAACCTGTTGGTTATGAAATGTAGATTAAAACTGAAGAAGCTACGAAAAGGTGGGAATTTTAGGAGATGGGACCTGGATAAACTGACTAAACCAGAGGATGTACAGAGTTTCAGGGAGAGCATAAGAGAATAATTGACAGGAATGGGGGAAAGAAATACAATAGTAGAAGAATGGGTAGCTTTGAGAGATGAAGAAGTGAATGCAGCACAGGATCAAGTAGGGCTAGTAAAAATCCTTGGGTAACAGAAGAAATATTGAATTTAAATGAAAACATAAAAATATGAAAATGCAGTAAATGAAGCACGCAAAAAGGAATACAAACCTCTCAAAAATGAGATCGACAGGAATTGCAAAATGGCTAAGCAGGCATGGCTAGAGGACAAATGTAAGGATTTACAGGCTTATCTCACCAGGGGTATGATATATACTGCCTACAGTAAAATTAAAGGGACCTTTGGAGAAAAGAGTACCACTTGTACGAATATCAAGAGCACAGATGCAAACCCAGTTCTAAACATAGAAGGGAAAGCAGAAAGGTGGAAGGCATGTATGGAGAGTCTATACGAGGGTGATGTACTTGAGGACAGATTTATGGATATGGAAGAAGATGTAGATGATGATGAAATGGGAGATATAGTACTGCGTGAAGAGTTTGACAGTGCACTGAAAGACCTGAGTCGAAACAAGGCCCCAGGAGCAGACAACATTCCATTACAAGTACTGACAGCCTTGGGAGAGCCAGGCCTAACAAAACTGTACCATCCGGTGCGCAAGATCTATGAAACAGGCGAAATACCCTCAGACTTCAAGAAGAATATAATAATTCCAATCCCTAAGAAAGCAGGTGTTGACAGATGTGAAAATTGCCGAACTGTCAATTTAGTAAGTCACAGCTGCAAAATACTAACGCGAATTCATTACAGACGAATGGAAAAACTGGTAGAAGCCGACCTCGGGGAAGATCAGTTTCGATTCCGTAGAAATGTTACAATACGTGAGGCAATACTGGCCTTCCGACTTATCTTAGAAGAAAGATTAAGGAAAGGCAAACCTACGTTTCTAGCATTTGTAGACTTAGAGAAAGCTTATGACGACAATGGTGAGTGGAATACTCTATTTCAAATTCTGAAGGTGGCAGGGGTAAAATACAGGGAGCGAAAGCCTGTTTACAGTTTGTACAGAAACCAGATGACAGTTAAAAGAGTCGAGGGGAATGGAAGGGAAACAGTGGTTGGGAAGGGAGTGAGACATGTTTGTAGCCTCTCCCCGATGATATTCAATCTGTATATTGAGCAAGCAGTAAAGGAAACAAAAGAAAAATTCCGAGTTGGTACTAAATCCATGGAGGAGAAATAAAAACTTTGAGGTTCTCCGATGACATTGTAATTCTGTCAGAGACAGCAAAGGACCTGGAAGAGCAATTGAACGAAATGGATTGTGTCTTGAAAGGAGGGTATAAGATGAACATCAACAAAAGCAAAACGAGAATAATGAAATGTAGTCTAATTAAGTCGGGTGATGCTGAGGGAATTAGATTAGGAAATGAGACACTTAAAGTAGTAAAGGAGTTTTCCTATTTGGGGAGCGAAATAATTGATGATGGTCAAAGTAGAGAGGATATATAGTATAGACTGGCAATGGCAAGGAAGGCATATCTGAAGAAGAGAAATTTGTTAACATCGAGTATAGATTTAAGTGTCCGGAAGTCGTTTCTGAAAGTATTTGTATGGAGTGTAGCCATGTATGGAAGTGAAACATGGATAATAACTAGTTTGGACAAGAAGAGAATAGAAGCTTTCGAAATGTGGTGCTACAGAAGAATGCTGAAGATTAGATGGGTAGATCACGTAACTAATGAGTAGGTATTGAATAGGATTGGGGACAAGAGAAGTTTGTGGCACAACGTGACTAGAAGAAGGGATCGGTTGGTAGGACGTGTTCTCAGGCATCATGGAATCACCTAATCAGTATTGGAGTGCAGCGTGGAGGGTAAAAATTGTAGAGGGAGACCAAGAGATGAATACACTAAGCAGAGTCAGAAGGATGTACGTTGCAGTATGTACTGGGAGATGAAGAAGCTTGCACAGAATAGAGTAGCATGGAAGGCTGCATCAAACTAGTCTCAGGACTGAAGACCACAACAACAACAACAACAACATATGATTGTTTTCCATGAAGTAAGTGGTCCATACGTATTACCGACCGGCATTGCTCACTTACACTACGAGCTCGTGGAACGAATTTGCAGTGTTGCAGTATCTCACAGTTATTAGCCGGTAGCCATGAAAACTGTTGAATTGCACTGAAGAGCTAAAGAAACTGGTACACCTGCCTAATATCGTCAGGGTCCCCGCTGGAGCGCAGAAGTGCCGCAACACGCATGGACTCGACCAGCGTCTGAAGTACTGCTGGAAGGAACTGAATCATGAATCCTACAGGGCTGCCCATAAATTCCTACGAGTACGAGGGGATGGAGACTCTCCTGAACAACACGTTGCAAGCGTCCTAGACATGCTCAATAATGTTCATGTCAGGGGAGTGTTCCTGGAGCCACTCTGTAGCAATCCTGGATGTGTGGGATGTCGCATTTTTCAGCTTGAATTGCCCAAGTGCGTCAGGATGCACAATGGACATGAATGGATGCTGGTGATCAAACAAGATGCTTAGGTACTTGTCACCTGTCAAAGTCTAAACGTATCAGGGGTACCATATCAATTCAACTACACACGCCCAACACCAATAAAGAGCCTCCACCCGATTGAACGGTACCCTGCTGACATGCAGGGTCCATGGATTCACGAGGTTGTCTCCATATCCGTATAAGTGCGTCCGGTTAGTAAAATTTGAAACGAGACTCGACCGACCAGGCAACATGTTTTCAGTCATCAACAGTCCAATGGAGGTGTTGACGGGCTTACCCGAGGCGTAAAGCTTTGTGTCTTGCTGTCATCAAGGGTACAGAAGGGGGCCTTCGGCTGCGAAAGCTCATATCGATGATCTTTCGTTGAATAGTTGGCACGCTGACACTTGTTAAGGCCCTGTATTTAAATCTGCAGAAATTTGCGGAAGGGTTGCGCTCCCCTAACATTGAACGATTCTCTTCAGTCGTCGTCGGTCCCGTTCTAGCACGATCATTTTCCGGCCGCTACGATGTCGGATATTTGATGTTTTACTGGATTCCTGACATTCACGGTACACCCATGAAATGGCTGTATTTTAAAAAGCACATTTCATCGCTACCTCGGAGATGCTATGTCCCACCGCTCGTTCGCCGACTATAATACCACTTTGAAATTAACTTAAATCTTGATAACCTGCCACTGTAGCAGCAGTTACCGATCTAACAACTGCGCCAGACACTTGTTGTCTTATATAGACGTTGCCGACCGCAGCGCCGTACCCTGCGTGTTCACGTATCTCTCTATTTGAATACGCGTGCCTAGAAGAGTTACTTTGGCGCTTCAGTGCATCTTGTCCGTGTTTTACGTTATTATATATAACATAATACTCACCATATCATTGCCACTGTGGAATTTATAAAGCTGAGGTATCAGATTTGATGTTCCCGACGATGTTCCGGAAGTGCAGCCGGTCGTCGTTTCCTATCAAATACGTTATTTCATCCGTGCACCGGTCAAACATCTTCAGCGGAGTCGCCGAAGACTGACATCAGCTATCTACCTAGCAGACGCTGTTAGGGCACTGTGTGCGTTTCCGCGCA
Organism: Schistocerca gregaria; assembly: GCF_023897955.1. Taxonomy (NCBI): domain Eukaryota; kingdom Metazoa; phylum Arthropoda; class Insecta; order Orthoptera; family Acrididae; genus Schistocerca; species Schistocerca gregaria. The sequence goes on along the minus strand of NC_064920.1, from coordinate 932,067,949 downwards.
TTCGTCAGGGCCGTAAATGCGAAGCGGTCACCTTGCAAATACAATTACGAGATATGCTTGAAACGTACATGCCGCGATACTAAATATTGCGAGGTGGTAAGCCGATTTTAATCTTCGACTAGTCACCTGATTATGTCTTGCAGGTGTGAAAACGTAACGTAGTGAGTGGTAGTAAACGGCTCACGACTGCATTCCCAAAATATTACTAAGCATTCAGCACCCTGCGAAAATTTCAAGATTGAGCGCCTCGTAAATATAGAGCACATCGCCTCTGTGTTACATTTCATTACATAAGACACTGGTTTAAGAGAGTATCTTACTTTAATCATTGATGTCTAGGAATGGATTTTAAACCTAATCTGAAATACTTATTTTTCATCGTACTAAAGCGTACGATTTTCGTAGAAAGATGTCTGTCAGTGAGTTGGGTGATAGGTGCGCCTCTTATGTTTCCGCAAATCGACGAAATGCGGAAAGAAACGGTGCAGCTTAAACAGAAAAGAGGGATAAGGAAGAGTAAAAACAGTTGATGGAAAATTTGTGGTTAGTCCTGTGGGGCCAAATTGCTGAGGTCATCGGTCCCTAAGCTTACACACTACTTAATCTAACTTAAACTAACTTACGCTGAACACAACACGGACACACCCATGCGAGAGGAGACTCGAACCTCCGACGGGAGCAAAACAGTTGATAGTTTTTTTCTGGGTTCTGGCTGGGTTGCCGTTTCCACTTAAGAGTTGTCAGTGCATGTTTTAGGAGTGCAGCTAGGTTTCGTTTAGTTTCGCACACGATGCTTAATGTATCGTGTTACACTATGGCTTATTATAAGGGCCAGAGATAGAAGAAGGTCCTACCATGTTATAAGAGAGGTAATTATTCATAAATTAACTTACCCGAATCGAAAGAGATCTCGCTGAGGAGAATCCACGAGGCGGCAAAGTAGAGCTGCAGACGCAGGAAGCGACCGACGCGATGGTGCAGCTTGACCGTGACGTCACGCGGGTGCTCCATGAGCAGGTCAGCCACGTACGAGAAGGCCACCGGTTCCGTGGACACATGCTGTTGTTCGGACACGCTCACGAACGCCTTCGCGTGCGAGAATACCTGAAAAGATCGTAAACATGGAGTCGTATGCTCCACGAACTAACAGGAAACATACTATTCTCATTTTATTTCTAATGTTTTCGTACACATCTACGTCCCTATTTTGTAAGCCACGGGACGGTGTATGATCGAGGGTACTTCTTCGCTCCTTATTTCATTCACGGATAGTACGCCGAAAGGTTGACAGTCGGTCCTCTTCCATACAGTCCCGAATGTCTCAAATTTTAACGTCGTGGTCATTTTTACATAATTTTTGCTTTCTGAAAACCTCTCCTCGTGCTAAACTGAAGCAGGTCACAAAATTCAAAATTTTGATAAGTTCCTATGGGACCAAACTGCTGAGTTCATTGGTCCCTTGGCTTACACACTACTTAATATAACTTAAACTAACTTACGCTAAGGACAGTACACACATCCATGCCCGAGGGAGGTATCGAACTTCCGACATGAAACGTGACAAGGCGCCTCAGACTGAGCGGCTACCGCTCACATTTATTATCATTATTTTTTCCTTATTTTTCGTAACGCAATAGTAAAGATATGAATTTGCACAATATAACTCAACAGTACCTGTACATAAAAAACGAATTAATCAAGATCAATTTGGAAAGAAAATGATGTACAAAACACAAAACAAAAATGAGTGTATTAACTTGCTTCCGTCGTTTTAAATTGTAACGGTGCAGCAAGCCGTGGGTCAATGGGCTGCCCAACTGAGGCGTGTGACGGGGGATGTCAAGGCACTACGATTCCGGTTGCATGTACCTGGCATTTTGCCAAAATGTAGCTGATGGCAGGCATGTTTCATGTTTGGCGCCAAAATATAGCGAATCACATGCATGCTTCATGTTTGGCGCCAAAATGTAGCGGATCACATGAATGCTTCATGTATGGCGCCAAAATGAAACGAGTTGGGGACCAATGGCTGCTAAAGAGAGGAGAAAGAGCCGGTTCTTCTAGTAGGCAGGAAAGCTATAGCTCTTCCATATCGGCTTTATGGGCTCGATGGAGTGGTAAGGTCAGGGGTCAGGATGACTGCAGTAAAACAGCTCGCATGATGACTCTTTACCACTCCAAGCAGCAATAGGAGTCACATATGCTCGGTTTTCACTGGTGGTGCAGCATAGCATCGGTCCACGGCGTCCGTGTCCAACGGGCGACGTCAGGTATCGACGTCGCGGTCCACGATGGCGAGAGGGGGGATCATAAAGTCGGCGGTACCTGCTACCCTTGTAATGCAAAGGCCTTGCATTTTGCGAGCAACTTGGTGGTATTGCAGCAAATGCGGCTGCTGTATGTTACTGTTAGGGAGCTGGTAAGGTGACCGTGTCCCGTCCAGCCGAGGCGACTGACAGGGGTTGTCAAGCGCTTGCAGCTCAGTGACAAGGAGGGCATCGGTTGGAGCCTTGGCAGCGGCAGCCTGCAGCAGGAAGAACACTAGCGGGTCCGCGATGCCAGCCAACACACAGCGGACGGCGATTCAAAGCACGGCTTTCTCGACATGTTCAGCCTGTCCGGGCGCGCAGGTTTTATACACGTGTGGGCACGTCTCTCCCAGTTGAAGTCACATACGCGGCCCCCGGAACCCCGGCAAAATGGCTTGAAAAGGCAGTTACTCACCGGGTGCGAAATTGTAGTTGCAGAGCTGGTGGTATGGCTCAATTTCTCAGCCAGAGGATGTTGGCGAGTTTACGGACTGTGGCATCAACCTCCTGGCAGTGAACCCCATGACGGGAACCTGGCATAGGCGCTCCGGTATCTGCGTTTCTATTTCATGTGAGTGTGCTGCGGCCTTGCTAGCAGCTGTCGCACATTAGAGACAGTCTGCGTTGCATCATCTCCAGTGGCTGAGGTCTACGTGGCTGGAGAGCGTCGCCTGGCGAAGGTAGATCCCAATGGCTCATGTCTGGAGAGCCCTCAGTTCGTACCCAGGACTAGGAGGAGATGGTGAAACCTCTGCCACAGGGTCACGTGGAAATAGCAGTGGAGTAAAAGTGGCGAGATGACGAAAATTGTCTGACAACATTTAGTGGTTAGTAAGCCCACTGCAGTGATTACACTTCCAACGTAAGTGCGTCTATGATTCCCATGACGGAGATTGACACATGGTGAAGGCTGCTCTGTAGGCTGGCCAAACCGATGACCTGCTCTAATGGCCCTCTCTCTTTCACTCTCTCATTCTCTATCTCCTTTTCAGTCACCAGTCTTCAGACTGGTTTGATGTGGCCCGCCACGGATTCCTCCCCTGCAGTAGCATCTTCATTCACGCAAAGCCTTTTCACCCAACGGCCTCAACTATTTGATGTATGTATTCCAACGTTTGACTTCCTACATCTTTTACCCTCTAGAGCTCCCTCTAGTAACATGGAAGCTAATCACTCATGTCCTAAAATCCAGTCCCTTCTTCTTGTCGGTGTTTACCACATGCACCGTCCTTCGCATATTCTGTGGAGAACCTCATCAGTTCAACTGATATTCGACTTTCCTGTGTAGCATCCCACCTCACACGCTTCGATTCTCTTCTCTTCTAGTTTCCATTCTGAAATTCAGAATCTGTTAGATGATGATCAGTTTGACGTCAGGAAAGGTAAAGGCACTCTACAGTGGAGTGTGCATTGATACAAAACTTCCTGTGAGATTAAAACTGTGTACTGGTCTCAGACTCAAGCCAGGGACCGTTGCCCTTAGCAGGCAAGTGATCTAGCGATTGAACTACCAAAGCACGGCTTACAAGCCATCCTCACTGCTCTATTTCCGCAGTACCTCGTCTCGTACCTTTCAGAGTTCCGCCTATTGTAATACGTTGATTGTAGCAATGTTCAGTAATTAAAATGTATCGATTTTTGCTTTAAGGTTTCTCGGGCATGCAGCCGGGTTGACTGGTCGTTTTAGAACGAATTTTAGAGGGATGTGCAGGCCGCGGTGGTGTGGGTAGCTTGCGCTAACGAGATGACTGATAGGCGTCAGCCATACGCAGAGTCAGTGGAGGGGAGAGGCGACAGGTATATATACCACACCACCCGCCTGTCTAGGAGGTCAAAAAGGTTCAAATGGCTCTGAGCACTATGCGACTTAACTTGTGAGGTCATCAGTCGCCTGGAACTTAGAACTAATTAAACCTAACTAACCTAAGGACATCACACATATCTATGCCCGAGGCAGGATTCGAACCTGCGACCGTAGCGGTCGCTCGGTTCCAGACTGCAGCGCCTAGAACCGCACGGCCACTCCGGCCGGCTGGACGTCAGTCAACAGGAGTAACCTGATGATGGTGGCAAGTTACGCCGTCCAAAATTCGTTCTACAACGACCAGTCAACCCGGCTGCATTCCCGAGAGACCTTCAAGCATCTCACTCGCCGGGAAAGTCTACGAACACACGTATCGATTTTCGATAATTAACGACTGCCTTTACCCTGAGGTCGTTCAAGTCTCCTAGCTTAGACTTGGCGAAGGCAAGTGAAGAGAACATGCAGAGTCACACAATTTTGATGGTCTGTTTCCTACTGCATGTGTGTGTGATCTCGTGTCAATCAGACATGCAGATTTAGAGTCAAAATTAAGACATTAATATTTATTATATGGCTTAATGTGTAATGATTTTTAACTTCTTTCGTTTGAAATGGAAAACAAATCTTAAAGCACCCAAATTTAGAGTCTCTGTTCTTGTTAGTTCTGTGCTTTGTCTCCTGGAGAAGCTTCAGAGCAGAAATATGTAGCAGCAAAAATATCTTTCACATTCTTCGTTTTTAACTACATATGCCATTAGCGTAAATAACGCTAGGGAGGTGCATAACTGGTGCAGTACGCATAGAATACTTCTAAACAGGCCTACTAGAATATATTCCCCAATTATTTCTTATGTTTTTGCTTCAATGCAGAATTAGCACTCGGCTCTCGTCCGTCTCGTCCGTTCGTACGTGCAGCCGCAGTTGGGCAGAAACATCAATGGCGCACATTAGCGGCGTTGACCATTCACTGAAGATGACTCAATGAGTGTGACTGCAAAAGAATTTCCACGAAGGAACTCTAAGATTTACATGGAAACTTCGTATATAAAATTAGATAGTTTTATTATTTTACAACTGCTGGTTTACATGTTTTGGGGTGACATTCTTTGTAATAACAGCAAAAGTGATAATTGTATCGGCCTCTTACGCATGTTATGAACAACACATTTTTAAAATTATACGGTTCTTTTCAAGTTTCTATGCGAAAATAAATTTGGTCTACTTTCGTAAATGATTCTCTCTCGTCGCACAGATTGGCTGCAAAGCACGCGCAACGCGTAATTTTTCCAAATATGGGGAGGATAGCTGGTGATTACAACGGTTTTTTACGTAGTCTTCACGGAATGTGATTTCTTTTTTCTCTGAGAAATAAGAGTAGTTTTTGAACCTTTTTTGTCTAGCTCTTTATCTGACGATAAGAACGGACATCACAGGTTGCAGCAGTGGATTGTATCTTTTTTTTTTTGGGGGGGGGGGGGGGGGGGGCGGGGAGACTGGGTTTAAAACTGCACGATGGCAATCCCTCTTCATCTTGAAAAATCCTGTCGTAGAACCGTGAGTTTGTTTGTCGTACATTATGCCGCGTACTCATCCACTGTTTTTTTAATTCTACGTCCAAAATTTATCTTGCCTTTTCCTTTAATGCCTTTCATGAAATTATTAATGAATACAATATATTGAGCATTACTTCCGTTTATCCAGGAATAAGTAATGTAAAAATTGAAAATAAATTTAAAACTTCCATGTACGAATTCAACTCCAAAACTATGGATTTCCGTTCTGTTCTGTTTACATTTCACCGTCCGCTGCCGGGAAACAAATGATAAACTGGTACTGCCTCTACCGCCACTTGCCAAAAACACTATTCTCCCCCAGACGTTGCGCCGCCTGCACTTCCATCACTTTCGTGTCTGGCCAGGTCCTATATATACCGTAAATTTGCTGGAAATCGATGACAATTGGGCGCGATCCGCTGGTGAGTGGCCTCGCATCCTGCTCACCTGCACGTCCTTGCTGAACTGGTTGCTGGCGTGTAGGTGCACCGCCGAGAAGTTCCTCACGTGGTCGAACTCGAACAGCATCTCCACGGGACTGCCCTCCATGCCGGGCGTGTCGTTGCGCCAGCCCACCCACTCGTGTTCTGCAGCAGAAAGAAAATAACAATAATTTTGAAGGAGCTGTAGGGTCACTCGGGGTTAAGTGACTTATTTCTATTTTTAAGACGCATTTAGATAGAAACAGCGCATAATATGTTTTTCGAAAACTATATTGTACATCAACGATTTCATCTGTATGCAAAATGAAATAAAATAATTATAGATATGCAGAAAATACACATAAAAATAAAATCTGTGAGCTTAGTGTTTCACTCACGTCACATCCAATTTATAGGGTAAAGAGGTCAAGAAGACATCCTGCTTGCGGAGAATTAGGTGCCAAGCACACTGGCCAGAAACGATTTCTTTGTTTCGGACACTGCGCTCAGGGTAATATGTGCTACATATTGCTAACTGAATCCCGTCACAAAATCAACTGCAAATTCGTTCGTTCAGTGCTGTCTTTGTCTTGAAATTGCCTAGGAGAAACAGTCATTTCCTGAAGTTGACGTATGGTATTTTTGAAAAGCTGACAGTGTTTCTTCCACCTGCCTTTTAATGCCACCCCAGTGCTCAGTCCTCAGATCAGGTTAGTCGACAATACGCTTGTTGTTGCCACTTTCACCATCCATAACCGGTTGCTTATGTGCGCCATTTAATGTTCCCTATGCTGTTTCAGAAATTAACATTTCTTCGATGAAATTTCCGTAAGCACCAATACCTCCCGCTGTATTTGCGACTGTAGCTCATTTTCCTCTGGTTTCTTTCAAGACAGAAACAAAAAGCTTTGTCGTTAACATGTGGTGTGAGTTGTTAAAGACCGATTGTCTGCACGCTTGCAAACGGAAGATGTGCAGAGGCTTGAAAAATTCCTAGTCCAAATGGTGGAATGCATGTATTGTATGAGAAGGGAGGCGTAAAGCTACAGTGTCATCTTCCACGCAGTATTCTAGAAGACTGACCGCTGTTGTGTGGTTAATGAAAGCGTCCATCAAGAGCACTACAGGTATCGCTAGCTTGACTATCGAAAAATGATTTACCCATGCACAAAAAGATTCCTCTCTGAGGTAGCCTGATTCTGTTGACTGAACAGTGGATGTTGTTAACATTCGATTGCAAATGACAGTTTTAGTCCTGACTCCTTTCAGTACAATGAATGGACGACTGAGCATCAGTTCAGCATTGCAGCAGGCGAGATTAGTCCTTTGGTGCAATGACTCGACGATGGTTATTGAGAACAACACTACTCTCATCAAAGATAAATATTCTCTCGTCTTTCTTCAACAAGCCGAGCAATACAGATTCCAACACTTCTTTGTCAACAAAGATAAGTAAGCAGGCATTGCTAAAGACAACTCCATCTGTCACCCCATAAATTCCTGGGACTAGTCGGACACAGATACGTTATCGTCCTTGTTAAAATAATGTTGCAAAATCAGATTTTCAGTATAACTGAAGGTTGCCTTACGAATACCTATTGTGAAGCAGGCAGCATCGTAGTGGTCCATAAGGCACTGTGAACTGAAAGCTTTCAGCACTTACGGTTACGCCGTTCCTTACATTTCCATATAAATAGAGCGCTGCAGCACTTCTTCATTCATGCATGACCGAACTAGAAAAAATAGTTCACAAATAAGCAGACACAGTTAAAGTTGCTTACAGTCTGCATTATTGTGCTTGTTGCTTATATAGTACTATTACCTCTACTCAAAGAATTCCATTTTATAAAGGCTTACAAAATGTGCGGTTCGTATATGCATATCTATATTTATCAATTAAATCCCTTTACAAAAGAAATTTCATTTCATGTGATGTAACTAAAATATACGTAATGAAAGTACTGGTTATCTCAGCTTACTCACCTTGAGGTAACACACTCTTTCCTTCAAATACGGGGACGAGGCAGCTTGCCACTACGGTCGTTTGTATTGTCTGGTATCATACAGCGACTGGTATCTCCGAGGGCAAGTTCCTACTGTCATTTCTGATTATCTGAACAGCAATTTACTCATATTCCTCCATTCCTCTATCAGCCCCGCGTTACTCTCTACGACTCTCCATCCCGATGAGAGCTGTAAGTAATAAGTGCTAGAAACTGACATACACAGTTCCCACCAAGATTTCAGATATTACTGACGTGTCTAGAATGAAATTTTCACTCTGCAGCGGAGTGTGCGCTGATGTGAAACTTCCTGTCAGATTAAAACTGTGTGCCGGACCGAGACTCGAACTCGGACCTTTGCGTTTCGCGGGCAAGTGCTCGTGAAAGGCAAAGGTCCCGAGTTCGAGAGCACTTGCCCGTGATAGGCAAAGGTCCCGAGTTCGAGTCTCGGTCCGGCACACATTTTTAATCTGCCAGGAAGTTTCATTACTGAGGTGCTTTCGAAGAAACATGATTTTCTATCTCTGCCTCAAACTACAATAGCCACTAAAAGCCGTTTCCTGGCGGTCCATCAGTGATTACGACAAACAAGTATTACCGGTAGACGGCTACAAATGCTTTTTATTTTGCCCGGTTTTCGACAGAACGTAGCGAACGACTCATCCCCACTGAGAGTGAGCCGACTGGTCCGGGCTTGTCAACACCGGATCGATGGGGGCGGACAGGTAGATAAACAAAGAGGAAACGGACAGGTGGAGGCTGTACTATAAACAAACAAATCCAACGAGTCACCTTGAAACAGCAAAAACGAGACGCAGTGAAATATGAGACCAAGAACCAAAGGTGTGTTATAACAACGATACGACAGCTGCGTGAATACACCAGTGAGTGCTCTTTCGATGCATGATGGGAATTACAGGGTGGCCACGCACTGTAATTCACCTGCGAGATGGGCGTGCTGCTGCGGCATGACGACGGCGATGCTACATAGCTGTCGTGGAAGTAACTGCCTCACTACTACAGAAACCATCACTGAGATATTTTAGCCTAATCAAGGTAAATTCAAAATAAAATCAATAAGGACAACAGCGAACGTTTCAATAATTGAAAGAAAATCGCAAGTAGACAAAAAGGATAATAAAAAACAGCACAAGTTAAGCATGCTAGATGTGCAGAACCGAAGAAGTTTAAATCCTTTCTGGCAGTGCACTGCCCAGTCGCCAAGACATCGATATTGGTTAAGGGCAGAAGGTGCTCTCGCCCCTTGGAACTTCCGCAGGCTAGGACTATCGAGGCTGCTGGTGTAGAAAGAAATCAAAATTGGTCAAAACCTTTGGCAGATTACTTCGGCCAACCTCCTCTCCACTTCACGTAACAGTGCATAAGACCTTCAGGCACTGCTTAAGGTTGGCAGTCGTGTATTGGTGGGACGGGACCTAACTTCAAAACATAGAGCCTGGGGCTGCCGTGCCGAGAACGTAAGTGGTAGGACACTGTGGGGATGCATCGAGGGGGACACCACCCTTAGTGTCATCGCCCCAGATGTGCCCTCACATATTCCTGGCAAAGCGGACCGAAATTCTGATGTATTAGATAATTTTGTCGCGAAAAACGTGGATCTCAATGAGGCGCCGATTAGGCACTACGAGATGGACTCCAACCACAGTTCTGTCGTGCTGGATATCGCCAGTGTCGAAGACGATGCCGGGAGAATGGCAAACACACATGTAATCACAAACTGGGACAGATATACCTACCTGGTGGGAGAGCACATGGAGGAAATTCCCGCGCTGCAGATGGAATGAGACTTGGACGAAGCCTTCGAGATATTCACTGGCATCCTCCACGCCTGTGCTCGTGCAACTAGCATCAGGATAACGACTAATCCTGCCGCCAGAGACTTGCCCCCTGAAACCTGGGACCTAACAGTCGCCAAACGCAGGAGGCGTAGGCTGTGGCAACGCTGCCGTGATCCAGCCGTTCGCCGCCTGCTGCAGGGACTCGAGGACCAGATGTGACAAAGATTGCAAGAGCACAGGAGCCGCTACCGGGAAGAGAAACTAACATCCGCCGAAGCAGACAAAACCAGACGCAAAATCTGGAAAATAAGCCTACAGCGGAAATATCACACCAGAGAAAACAAGCCACTCCACGGCGAGAACGGTCTTGCATACGGCGAGCAAGAAAAGGCGGAAATAATGCCAAAATCATTGGAGTGATAATTCCGAACTCACGTCATCCCCGATTATGTGGGCGATAGGTAGAAGAGAATAGTTATCGGACGAGTGACTCATATAAGAAATACGCGCCCAATGACAGAATCCGTACCTGTTAACGAGCTGACAATATGTGTACTCATCAAGCGGCAGGGTAACCGCAAAGCTCCTAGCCCCGACCGCGTCCGCACCCCAGTCCTAAAACACCTTCCCCCTCCAGCAACATCCTACCCAGCAAACATTTATAATGCCTTCTTGAAACTCACATACTTCCCTCCAGTGTGGAAAACTGTATAGGTCATCACCCTACCCTAAGCCAATAAAAAACTGCTCCTTCCCGAAAGCTACAGGCCCGTTTTCCTCCTAACTGGACCGTTTAAAATCCTGGAATTGATAATGCTTTCACCCCTCCATCAGATCCTGACAGAAAACAATATCCTTTTGCCCGAACAATTTGGATTCCGCGCTAAGCATTCCACTATCCAACAATCCCTTCGCTTGGTAGAACACATTTGTCTGACCAGGGCAAGGAGAGAAGCAACAGGAGCAGTGTTCCTAGACATAGGAAAAGCATTTGACAGCGTCGGGCACGATGACCTAATCTACAAACTAGATCAGAAAGGGTGCCCAGTTCATATAACCTGGATCATTGACTCCTTCCTTATAGACGTCAGTTGTTCGTATGGAACGCAGACAAATCCAGCCAGACAAGGCGGATTGCGGCAGGAGTCCGCATGGTTCGGTTTTACTTTCTGTCCTCTATACCATATATACGAATGACATCTCTAGGTAGATTGGCACCAGATTGCTCTCTATGCGGATGACACCGCCATATACAGAAGCAGTCGCAGCCTTCTTCTAATACACCGCCACTTCCAGCATCATCTCGATAAAATAACGCAGTTGGTGCAACCGCTGGAAAACAGAGATCAACCGTACAAAGTTTCAGGTGATCTATTCCACCCTTAAATCAAACTCCCCAATCGTCAGCTCACCACTGACGGCCGTGAGCTAACTTCGATAAATGCATTCATTTACCTGGGGGTTGAAATAGATCGGTGCCTAATATGGAAACTCACTATCGCAGCAAAGAAGGGCTGCGCCCTCTTCTGTAGGCAATATCCACTGTTGAAAGGCCATAGTATAACCATCCAATGCAAATTCCTCTTCTGGCGCCAGCTCATATTTCCGGTCATCCTGTATGGCTCGGAGGCATGGTCTATGGCGTCAGACACAGCACCATCCCGACTGCAACGTCTCCAGGACAAAGTATTCCGTGTCATCTCAAGCGCTGGCAGATACGTCCCTAACACACACATTACAGATTTTCTAGGCCAGCCCACCATTTACACACTTATTCAAGAAAAATCCAGAAAATTTTGCGAAACAACACAAACTTCGCCCCACTTTTTCATACAAAATTTAGGAAACGAAACTCCAGACGCTTCCCACAAACGCCCAAAATTAACGCTTACACGCCTCCTTAGAAACCAATAACACATACATAAATCGTCGAACTCAAGCTTCCACACAGAAAACACGCACACAACCCCAATCCCTCATCTTCATATAAACCACTAGCGAACTCTGAAGCCAGACGGGCATAGTACTTCGTACACAACCAGAACACTCATAGCCTGGTCGCCGTCTGGCAGTGTTCCATGGCTTAACATATTTAACAGACCAGGAATTCTTAGAAGAGCTGTACGAAATAAGTCCGAGTGAACACATTATCACAGTGAACAAATTACCGAGGAAAGATTCGATAACGACATTAAAATAAAATTCATAACAGGACCAAAGAGCAAAAGTACATTAAACAACATATTAGAAGCGTCGCAAAGATTACGACTACCAACGGATTAAAAGGAAAGAGTTTTTACTCTGTTTAAATCTTTGTGTATCAACGACTTTGTTGCTGTACAGAAATATTTTAAGTCTTGGGGCCTCAGTCATCCATCGAACCGTTGAGACAAAGACCCGATATGCGGGAGATCTGCAAAAACGATACAAAGAGTCTGAATGCAGGGAGGAGAATCCTGTAGATTGTATACCATAGAAACACAGAAACAGAAAATGCGATAAGGCAGGGGGACCGACTGCCCTACAACACGCGATCTAGTGTAAAAATAAATAGAGCGTACTGAGTTAGATGTACTCGACAATGTCCATCAATAAGGACTGCTACCATAACTATAAGAAACCGACCCTCCTTACACACACACACACAGAATAGACGTAACTAATAACGCGAACAGGTAAAGGTAAAAATCACCGTCGACTTGGATGAGAGGTTGGTGGCAAGCCGTTGCCTGGCGGCCACTTATGGGCTTATTACAACCCCCAAATGCAGATACAATTTGCCTCAGTTCTTGGAGAAAATAGAATATAGACACTTCAGCATTACCGGCTATATAGATTATATGAGCAGGGAGCAATTGAATACGTAGTGGCCCAGCACCTAAAACATCACATGTTTGATTGGGCCATCTTCAAGGCTGGTCTCCTTTTACGAGTTGACGAACTAGAAGACAAAATACAACGAAATAGTATAGAGAAACGTAACGACATCCTTGCACATTCTGAGGAAGAAGATGTCACAGAGCTATACAGAAATGCGACACCGCAGCCAAACACAAACAATGACAATTTCACGCTACCTGCACAACAAGTACAATAAGATACATCCAGATGTAGATTCTACATTACCTATATTATCGGTTCGTTTTGTCTACGAAAAAGTAGCACATACAGTCACTATGAAAATCAAATTAGTAGGGTAGCTGAATAGAAAGACAGGTCCTCCACCAGCGCAACACCAAACACAACTACCCAAGAAATGAATGTACAACAGTAAGTTTCCATGAACACCAGATCCCCAATGGAGATCAAAAACAGCAAGTCAATAAAAGGAAAATCTCAGCGGAAACACATCAAACTCCACACTACCAGAAAAAATAAAGCTGGGAAGAACATGACACACTACAAAATCACTACACTGCCAGTCAAGAACACAAACCAGACGCAACCGATGATTCCCAATCGAAATACCGTGAATCACGTCAACTATGAAAACTTAGAAGCTAACCTGCGACTTTGCAGACTAGAAATGAAGCATATATTTTACACAGTTCTTCCCTGTGTAATACAAACTAAGCTTCCCAACTAAAGAGTAAAGTGATGGGATGATCCTAAGGGTTGTGAATCTCCAATGACCCAAAGTGATAGGGAAGTTAGAAAATCACAACAGGAAATTTCAAACGATCTATCTGGACATAGTCGCGGTTAGTGAAGCGAGGGAAGAAGACAAGGATTTCTGATGAGACCCATACCGGGTAATAGCAAGGGCACCACAATCTGATATGACTAGAGCAAGGTTCGCCGGGCGTTGTGGACGAGCGATTCTAAGCGCTTCAGTCTGGAACCGCGTGACCGCTACGGTCGCAGGTTCGAATCCTGCCTCCAGCATGGATGTGTGTGATATCCTTAGGTTAGTTAGGTTTAAGTAGTTCTAAGTTCTAGGGGCCTGATGACGTCATATGTTAAGTCCCTTTCTGTTCAGAGCCATTTGAAGTAAGGTGAATAGTAACTAGGGCAGAGTGTGAGTTACCGTGAACAGATGAGTGACTGAAAGAAGGCTGAACTACAGGAAACATGTCAGGGAGAAGCAATGCGCAAAGAAGTGGGATACGGAAGTACTAATAGGTGTAGAGATAAGTTTAAACTTTCTTAGGCTATAGATACAGCAATAATAAATTGCTCAGTAGCTCAGTAGACACTTGGTTGAAGAGGGACAGACATCTCTGAATGGGGAATCAAGAAATTGGAAAGGATAACTTATGTGAAAGTAAGGTAACTTCAAGAAACCATGGATAACAAAAGAAATGCTTCATTTGATCGACGATAGTAGGAAGATCAAAAATGTTTAGGGAAATTCATAAATACAGAAATAAGACTTCTTTAGAAACGAAATAAATACAAATTCAGTGAAGCTAAGGCGAAACGTTTTCATTAAAAAAGTGAAGAAATCGAAACAGAAATTACTGTCGGAAGGACAACTAAACATACAGAAAGTAAAAAAAAACATTCTGTGAAATTAAAAACGATGTTAACATTAAGAGTGCAGTGGGAATTCCCCTGTTAAATATAGACTGGAGATCGGGTAGGCGGAAAGACTACACTAAAGTCCTCTATGATGGGAGGACTTGTCTTATGACGTGATGGAAGAATAAACAGGAGTCTACAGCGAAGAGATAGGAGATTCAGTATTAGAATCAGGAATTCAGAGAGCTTTGAACAACTTAAATGTAAACGAGACAGGAGGGGTGGATAACGTTCTATCGGTATTTCTAACATAATTCGAGTAAATGGCAACAAAACGACTATCCATTGAAACGGTACAGTAGTTTCCGCTCTATAAGCAGTAGGTATCGCTGCTCGCTGGCACCGGGAAATAGAAACAGAGGCGGCTCCGCAGCCAATTTTATTACGCGACGCGGCCGGCCGCGGGTGCAACAGAACCCATGTGGACGGGTGGAAAGAAATGTGTCAGGCTTCATAATACGTATTTATATGTGTCTTGTATTATGCATTTCTTGTACGTGAATGTGAATCTGCACATGAACTTTCCTAATCCTCCTCACACCTTTCCGTAAAGCGTGGCCAAATCTTTGTTGGGAAGTAGTTCTGTAGTGTGGTAGTGCCAACCTTACTCCTGGCTAGGGGATCAGACAGACAGCACAGGCAGGTAAAAGTCAAAGACTTTCCAGTGTAACAAGATTTTGGGTGGAGAGGTTGATCACGGCCAAGTGGTTCGACCAACCCCTCCACCGAGGCCCAGGAAGACCTCCGAGTGCCCGCCATATTCGTGGAGTGTTACAGAAGACGGGTAAGTGAGCAGACGTGCCCTCAGTGCGTCTGTCTCAATGTTCACGCATGGAAGAGAGGTATTTGAATATTTGTACTAATTCTTTTATTTCCAGCTTCGGATTGTGCAAGGAAATGAATGATATCGTTAATTTAGGAAATTTGACCCCCTGTGTTAATGTATCTGGTCCACAGTTTGCCTGGTATCCTCCTCACGTAGTGGATGTCCTATGTAAAATATTGGGAGGCTTGCGTGGTATACATTTGGCCAAGGCAATTCCGTCTTGCCCGTAGAAAAGTGCGTGCTGATTCCTATATAATATACCCGAGCTATGAGTTGTAAAATTGAAATATCTGCTAACTGACACAATTGCTGCTATCGCTGTAAAGTCGAGTGACACTGTTTAAAATAAATAGGTAATCAACTATCATCAATCTTTAACATACCTTAAAAATCACAAAAAAGTCAAGTTAAAGGAATTTATTTAAAATAAAAGCTATAGAATGCAGGGACCCACACATCAGCGTGTGAGCCCTTCAGCCCCTTGCCTAGTATCGAACAGAAAGGACACGCTCTCTAGGTAGCGCTCTCAAGCTCCTCTCCCCAGTTATCCGTTGCGCAACTTTGATTCAGGGCTTGACGACATTAACTTTCATCTGGCGTCTCTAGGCAAGGAGGCAAGACGGTAAACTTTCACCATGTTGGTGCGTAGAATGTATGTGAGGGGCAAAATACCATTTCTTTTGGAACAATATCATCAACACAATTGCGAAGATAGTAAGAGCTGACAAGTGCGAGAATTATCACACAATCAGCTTAACAGCTCATGCATACAGTGTGCTGACAGAAATAATATACAGAGGGATGGAAAAGAAAATCTTTGATCTGTTAGATAATGATTAGTTTGGGTTTAGGAGAGGTAAAAGCTCCTGAGAGGCAGTTCTGACGTTGCTGTTGATAATGTAAGCAAGGCTGAAGAGAAAGAAAAATAGGGGTAAGCTATAGGGAAATACAGGTGACATGTGTAGTACGTACGAGAACCAAGAAGGATAAAGAAGAGTGGGAGATGAAGTGCGAAGTGCTTGGATCAAAAAGGGTGCAATACAGGCATGTTGTCTTTCGCCCCTACTATTCAATCTATACGTCCAAGTCGCAGTGATGGAAATAAAAGAAAGGGTTAAGAGTAGGATGAAAATTCAACGTGAAATGATAAGATCCACTGATGACATTGCTATCTCGGTGAATGTGAAGAAGAATTACAGGGTCTGTTCAATAGAATGGAAGGCCTGGTGAGTACAGCATCTGGACTGACAGTAAATCGAAGAAAGACTTTGGTAACGAGAAGTAGCACAAAAAAGGACAGCGAGAAACTTAAAATAAGAATGAGGGATCACGAAGTAGACGAAGTTAAGGAATTCTGCTATCTGGGACTCAAAAAGAAAAAGAAGAAACCATGATGGCCCGGACAATGAGGACATAAAAAGCGGACTAGCACTGGAAGAAACGGATCCCTGGTCAGGAGAAATCTGCTAGTACCACTCATAGAACTTAATTTGACAAAGAAATTTCTGATACTGTACATTTGTACCACAGTATTGTATAATTACGAAGAATGGGCTGTAGGAAAACTGGAACACAACAGAGTCGAAGCATTTCAGATATGGTGCTACAGAAGAATGAGAAGGTCCCCTGCAGAATTGGCACGTGAAGGACATTTGGAAAAAAACTAACAAGAAAATGGGACAAGTAGATTGGACATCTGTTGAGACATCAGGGAATAATTCTCATGGTACTAGAGGGAGCTGCAGAGAGTAAGAAGTGTAGGTGAAGACAGCGATTTGAATACATTCAACACATGTTTGAGGACGTAGGTTTCAAGTTATACTTTCAGGTGACCAACCACCACTTACCAGTTATTTCACCAAATGATGTAGGAGGGAACTTCACATGCAATAACTGTAGCGCCGAAATTTCAATTATGACACCACACACACAGGTTTCTGTAACAAACGTAAGTGTGAACACGCCGATCACGAAGAATTATCTTACAGAAGTTATCAGACAATTCGTCTACGTGATGTTAATGACAATAATGATGACATTGAACAGTCAAAAGCATACAACTTTAGTGTAAGACTGTCAAAATAATATTGGTATTTACGGAAGCTGCCATTTGTAGACTGCAGAAATGATAGGCTACAAAACGACGAGGTCACTGGACCATAACCTCGGAATTGATGAAAATAAGAAATTTCCATATACTCTTCAAAATCCACCATGGCACCCGATGCCATTTATTTCCCTGTGCCTTGTCTGCTAGGTTTTATCAGTCAAACATTCTTCAAGTCAATCACGTAATTATGACGATATGTTGCACGACTGTAATTTACTGTCAGTCAATGGGTAAACCTGCCTCATGCAGTCCACCTTATAGCTCGTGGTGTAATCGGTATGGTTGCTGACTCTACATACCTAGGCCACGTGTTCGAGTCCCGACCGGGTCAGAGATTTTCTTAGCTTGGGGACTTTGGGCTTGTGTTTCCCTCATCATTTCATCTCATCCCACAGATGCTTAAGTCACCGTAATGGCGTCAAACAGTGTAGCTGACACCAGGCTGCCAAACAACTCCACACAGGATCTACTGACCTATTATTTCATTTTTATATTTCAAAGGCCACTCTTTGTCATTAAGGTATAGTATGGTGAAAAGTAACTAATTCTATCACATTTCTCACCAAATAGCGACCATATAAAGTATTATCTTCCCCAGAATTATAACGAAGAGCGTCAAATAAGCGACGCAGCACAGTTTCTTTCTCAGCCAGTTTCGGTTGAAAAAAATGCGGATTGTATTTTGGGGCTTCGTGGAATATTTCTGTGTCAGACCCTATAGTTTCATGAAGTTCCGGCAAGTGACGGGGCTATGGTAGTCCTCAAAATGGTGTCTGTATCGATGGTGCGTTCATGGCAGAGAGCTGTCATTGAGTTTGTTCTGGCGGATAACCAGAGTATCGCAGATATTCACAGGCGCTTGCTGAATGTAATCGCAGATCTGAAAGAGAACAAAAGCACAGCAAGTCGTAGGTGAAGGCGTCTGTCATCGCCGCAACAAGGTCGCGCAAACGTGCCCGATCTCTGGGGTGGAGGCCGGCCACAGCTGTGACTCCTGCAATGTTGGGAAGTGCAGACACATTCGAGGTGATCGAGAAATCGGAATCAAACACCTTTCTGCAAAACTGTACATCTCTGTTGGTGGTCCTGACACACTCGTCAACCAGTGCAACCGTCAGCTTTGAAATGTAATGTGGT
This sequence comes from Schistocerca gregaria, assembly GCF_023897955.1. Lineage (NCBI taxonomy): Eukaryota > Metazoa > Arthropoda > Insecta > Orthoptera > Acrididae > Schistocerca > Schistocerca gregaria. The sequence goes on along the minus strand of NC_064920.1, from coordinate 932,049,465 downwards.
ATTCTCAGGAAATTGAAGAAATGACTTCAGAGCCTGCTTCACCACCAAAATGGAAACGAACTTGCCCTTCTCCACGACCTCACACAAGTCTGTGCACTCGAGAGGAGCTCACAAAACTTCATTTGACTCCTGTACCTCATCCACACCACAGCCCAGATCTCGCACCTTCTGACTTCCATCTGTTTGACCAACGAACGGAGCACTCCTCAGGATGCAGTACATGGATGATGAGGAGGTTATCGACGCAGCAAGACTTTAGCTCTGATGTCGAAGTGTAGAGTGGTACCATGTGGGCATAAGGGTCCTCCCAATAAGGTGGCGTGAGCCCATCGCACTTAAAGGATATTTTGTTGAAAAAGAAAAGGCTTTGTAGGCTAAAGAATGGGGAATAATATGGTGTATTGGAATCCTACATAAAAATGAACTACTTTCAGAAAAAATGTGTTGCATTATTTATTGAAGGCCCCTCATGAATCAGAATTCTGAGATCTATTACCTTGTTGTACAACTTCAAAACACCTGATTTCAACAGGATAGTTTGTATGGTAGTCTACAAGGCAGTCACAGACGCAGCTTCAGGTTCAATGACTTAATTGGCCAAAAGATTGTCTTATTTATTGTAAGATAGCAAGAACTAAGCCCAGTACATGAAGTCATTAAAGATCACCTAACTCACGTTGAGCAAACAGTAGGGCTGAACATAAATGACTGACAAGGCACAATCCATCTTGTAGAGGTTAAAGTATGGACGTATTGGAATAATTAATGTCGGGTGATCACACGACATGAAAACTTTGTGAAAAGGTGTTGATTTACTGGAGGCTAGTTTATCCCAGGGAAGTACTCGAGTTGACCTTGGCCAGCTGGGGAGCGGCGAAGGGAAGTGACAATAGGCAGCTTAGGGCGACTCAATCTCTGAGACAGTGGTAACATCTTCCAGCTGCCTTAACGTCCCGTTTTCAGTGAAACATGCGAGAAAGCCGCGCAAAGCTATGGTGGAGCGCTCAACAGAGGCCAAAATATGCGTGTTAGTGACTATAGCAACTCCACGCTGAATTCACGGTCCACAGAGTCTGAAGTAAATCAGGTGAAGTGCAACAGAATGAAATACGCCGGCCTCCGATGGGAAAGTAGGACCAAGGAATTTGAAGTCCTCTCCTGGGAGTCAGAATTCCAGAAAAAATTGGTGTTTTGTACAGACGCTAACCTTGATGGGTGGTCTGGGAGGAGCTAAATAGCAGAAGTTGAGAGGAAGAGAAATTTTGTGGGAATTTATTCACTTCCCTGGGCAGGCATTGGTCGGAGCTGGGAAGCGATGCATAATTAACGGGACTTGCGCTGCAATTGGCGTAAGTGATTTTGCTGGAGGGGAAACAGAGGCAAAGAGCGCAATGGGAGGAGTCTGTGTTGTGGTCTTCCGTTCGCTGTTTGCCTAGAGTGCGGACATGGCGTTCTTTACTCAGCTTGCCTAAGAGAGAGTGAGCATCTCTGCAGCTTAGGACGCAGCAAACGGAACGATTGAGCTTGGAGATAGAAAGTTTTTGTTCAGCTGTGTACTGAGCAAGATAGCTAGAAGTGAATAGACGAGTGCAGCCTTGCACCACCACGAGGTCGGCCGGGGTCCCCAAAACGACGCCGCCCCGCCCCGCTTGCGCCCGCTCCGGCCACTGATTAATTTGTTGGATCACATCGGTAAAGTTTCCACGAGGGTTTCATGGGCTGTGTATTGTAGAATTCATCTCGCACTTCGCATTACGCCTGGGTCAGTCAATAGGAATTGCTCTTGATTTATCGCACTTTACTCCAGGCAAACGCAATTTATTACCACTGCCTGTTAGGAGAGTCATGTAATGTGATGATTGAAGGTTGTGAGTTAAAATAAATCTTTGCTAATCGACTGCATCTGCTTTCAATCAAGTAGATTAAATCCCAAGTCACTATCTTAATTAATTTTATGTTCAACATTTGCATCTGGTGTTCAATAGCTGAATCCAACATCAATGTGCAGCCCTTTTTAATTAAAAGGGATCAATTCTTTATCAATCAATATCAACACTGCCACCGCAGTTCAATCAGGAGTCACAGGGCCTTATTACTTTCTTTGCGTTATCCGACATCGCGGCAGTTTTGCACTCTCGATTGATCTGTTAGTCAATTACCTGGAGTGAACACACACCAAAACCAGATAAGTGATGGGTGGGTTGTTACATTATGCAGGTGTCTCATTTGAGTTAGTAAAAGACTTGATATACAAAAATAAATATTCGAATAATGATATGAGGGGGTCTCAAGCTGTGAAGAAAACCGTAATTGATGCGCTGTCAGAGAGAATGTGGGCTTCGTACTTCATCTTTCCCCTACTTCGCATGCTGGTTTACTTGGCACCCTTGCAGGCGCACGCTTACCTTGCCCCGCTTCCAGCGACGGCAGCAGGTCCTGCGCCTTCCTGCCGTCAGAGAGCGTCCCCAGGCCGGCCGACAGGTGTCCCGCCGCCTCCCTGCCGTCGTACAGGCGGTCCGTGAAGCCGCGCGCACCCTGCGCCACGCTGTAGCTCAGCAGGCCCTCTGCAACACAGCAGCCTCCACTCTCGAACGCTCCAGTTGATGCAAAAACCACTACACAATAAATCTCAACACATTACACACACTCGGCAGTTCAGAATGTTACCGACTGAAGCTACGAGTTTACTGTCACCAGTCCCAATTTACACTGAGGTGACATAGGTAGTGCGGCATCTCTGATCTCCTTTTGCCCAACGTAGTACATCAGGAACTCGACGTGGCATGAACACAGCAAGTCGATGGAAGTCCCTTGCAGAAATATTGAGGAATGCTGTCTCTATACCCGGAGATAATTTCGGAAATGTAGCTAGTGTAAGATTTTGTACACGAACTGACCTATCGGTTGTGTCCCATAAATATTCGATGGGATATAATGTCGGGCGATTCGGAAATCATTGCCTCAAATACACTACTCTCAATTAAAATTGCTACACCACGAAGATGACGTGCTACAGACGCGAAATTTAACCGACAGGAAGAAGGTGCTGTGATAAGAAAAATGATTAGCTTTTCAGAGCATTCACACAGGTTTGGCGCCGGTGGCGACACCTACAACGTGCTGACATGAGGGAAGCGTCCAACTGATTTCTCAAACACAAACAGCAGTCGACCGGCACAGCCTGGTGAAACGTTGTTGTGATGCCTCGTGTAAAGAAGAGAAATACGTACCATCATGTTTCCGAATTTGATAGGTCGGATTATAGCAGATCGCGATTGCGGTTTATCGTATCGCGACATTGCTGCTCGCGTTGGTCGAGATCCAATGACTGTTAGCAGAATATGGAATCGCTGGGTTCAGGAGGGTAATACGAAACGCCGTGGTGGATCCCAACAGCCTCGTTTCACTAGCAGTCGAGATAACAGGCATCTTAACGTTTGGCTGCAACGGATCGTGCAGCCATGTCTCCATCCCTGAGTCAACACATGGGGACGTTTGCAACACAACAACCATCTGCATGAAAAGTTCGACAACGTTTGCAGCAGCGTGGGCTATCAGCTCGGAGATCATGGCTGCGGCTACTCTTGACGCTGCATCACAGACAGGAGCGCCTGCGATGATGGACTGAACGACGAACCTGGGTGCACGAATGGCAAAACGTAATTTTTTCGGATGAATCCAGGTTGTGTTTATAGCATCATGATGGTCGCATCCGTGTTTGGCGACATCGCGCTGATCGCACAGTGGAAGCGTGTATTCGTCATCGCCATACTGGCGTATCACCCGGCGTTATAGTATGAGGGGGCCAATGGTTACACGTCTCGGTCACCTCTTGTTCGCATTGACGGCACTTCGAACTGTGTACGTTACATTTCAGATGTGTTACGACCTACGACTCTACCCTTCATTCGAGTCCTGCGAAACCCTACATTTCAGCAGGATAATGCACGACCGCATGTTGCAGATCCTGTACGGGCCTTTCTGGATACCGAAAATGTTCGACTGCTGCTCTGGCCAGAACGTTCAACAGATCTCTCACCAATTGAAATCGTCTGGTCAATGGTGGCCGAGCAACTGTATCATCACATTACGCCAGTCAATACTCCTGATTACCGGTGGTATCGTGTTGAAGCTCCATGGGCAGCTGTACGTGTATACGCCATCCAAGCTCAGTTTCACTTAAAGCCCAGACTTATCATGGCCGTTATTAAGGCCAGAGGTGGTTGTTCTCAGTACTGATTTCTCAGGATCTATGCACCCAAATTGCGTGAACATGTAATCACATGTCAGTTCTAGTATAATATATTTGTCCAATGTATACCTGTTTATCATCTGCATTTATTCTTAGTGTAGCAAGTTTAATGGCCAGAAGTGTAGCTCAGGAAGCACTTCAAACGAGTCGCAAAGAACTCGGATACGTTCGTTGTATACCCCACATTGATTTCTGCGGTTATGCAGCTCGTCTGTTAGCACTGACAACTCTACGCAAACGGCATTGCACTCGGTCGTTAAGTGAAGACCATCGGCCACTGCCTTGTCCGTGATGAAAGGTAATGCCTGAAATTTTGTCCTCTCGGCATACTCTCAACCCTGTGGCTCCTGTAATTCAGAATTCCCTAACAATTTCCGAGAAGGAATGTGCCACGCGTCTACCTCCAATTACCATTCCGTATTCAGAATCATTTCGGAAACCTTTTCATTTGAATCACCTGAGTACAAATGACAGCTCCACTCCGTACAACCCTTTTATACCTTGTGTAGATGATAGTAGCGCCATTCATATGTGTCGATATCGCTATTCCACGACTTCCGTCACCACACTTTTCACAGGTTTAAACTTGCATCGTCGGGCAGAATTGTGCGTGTTAACACGACATCTGCGTGTTGTTTCTACGACTTTGAGATAAACTGTGCGGCTTCAGAAGCACAAGACAAAACAAAGCATTATTTTAGTACAGCCCTGAGAGAAGCTCAAGATGTTCTTTACTGCAAAGATTTTTTCATTCATGTAAAGTCACTGTAACGGCGCGATTAGTGTTGTTCAAATGGCTTTGAGCATCTGAGGTCGTCAGTCCCCTAGAATTTATAACTACTTAAACTAACCTAAGGACAGCACACACAAATCCCCACTCTTCTTCTGCTATGCGGGGCTACAGCCCTGAGTTCTTAGAAAACGAATAAAGAATTATGTTTTTCGGCTAGTGAAAGATGTAGCGGAAACTAAGCAAACTACACGCCTCTACATGTCGTATCAAATGATTTCTGCTATCGGGTTAACAGAGCAGTTAAACGATGGACAGTTTGTAAGTGAAACCTTCTACATATTGTTGCTAGTTTGCTTCAAAAAAACATCGCCATGCACTTGCTAATCTTTAGTTAAAGTTTCGACAGTCACAAGCAATCACAGAAACTCTTCGTAGCTTACGTTATTCAGCCGAATAAGTTACTAAGAAGGTCACCAAACGGTTTGTCTGTGGTACAACGCTCACACAAACATTACACAACCGATCGCTTTGAACGTTCTCAACTTGCACAATACACCACACGGAATGTAGTTAGTTCAAAAGGAGAAGTTTACACATAAAATTGGAGACTCGCTTTATCTTTCTTAAACGTTCTCGTTCACTTTGTGGCACTCCACGATCAAATTTAAATCATCATTCCTTAGAATTTTCACATGGTGAAAAGCCTCCCAATTCGGTGAAGGTTGCGCTCCATACTTCATTTAGACTTTAGAAAGCAACTACCGTGGCCCACAAAATACGCGCGAAGATATTGTCCACAGACTGCCTGTCGGCAAACCGAAATTAGTACTAAACCGCACAATGCAGTGTCTTTTTCGCTGGACTAGGTACAACCTAACAGCTTTCATGGACGGTGCATTAAATGGACAAATTTATAAAATCTACCATTATCAAACTAGCTCCCTATCTGACTCACAGAATTAGTCCAAGTCCAGTAAACTGTCCAGGTGCACTTTACAGATTTCCACTGAGAGTACGATTCACTCTCTTCATACTGATACAATTATCACGATAACATTTACTCCGTTAATAGGAATAACAATATTCATTTATTATATTACTTCACATTTACACCTTCATTCAAACAACTAACTAGACTTACCAAGAATATTCACAAAAGATAAAGTTTTCTTTACAAAATATAATGTTTTAAATACGTATGATTTAACTCCATAAGATGCTGACACATTTCATTCATGACCAAAACTACTTAGAACTGATTTTGGATCAGAGCACACATCTGTCTTGCCAGAACCATGACATGCGGACTTCCACATAGAAAGGTTGATGAGTGGCCTTCAGCTACATACCATCTGATTCAGAGTTGAAATAAAGAACGTTTTGGCTGGTTTCGTTGTCTAGGAGCTGGGATACGTAGTTGCCGATTTACAAGCCAAATACTGCTAAGTGTACAGTATACAATATGAATATACAAGTGAATCGAATGGTCGAAAGTTCCTATCACTTGGCAATTGCGAATTTTGAATGTTACATAGCAATTTATAAATGAAAGATTGCAGTTAAATAAAACCAGCAGGTACTATTTTCAACGACTTTAAATAAGAAGAACGATAGCAGAGGTACCTTTAAGAATGCCGTTAGTTACTGCAAAACACTTATTGATGACGATAATCCAGCAATTAAATAAAATACGAGTTGAATAACACGGAAACAATAGATTCCTACTTCACGTAATTAGTTATGAACAACAACATAAGGTCCAAATGGCTCTGAGCACTATGCGACTTAACTTCTGAGGTCATCAGTCACCTACAACGTAGAACTAATTAAACCTAACTAACTTAAGGACATCACAAACATCTTTGCCCGAGGCAGGATTCGAACCTGCGATCGTAGCGACAACAACGTAGCTTGCGCGATATTCACTTCTACACGCATACTACGCCTTCACCGCAGAAGCCACGGAAATCTCACCAGTGCACAAGTCGGTACTATGAAACATTTCTACCTCCCGCGATCACGCACAAACTGCCCCACTCTCCAACGTAGTTCCTGCGACGGCCTGTCCAGCACCCCAAATCCCTTCCAGCACTCCTCCCCCACTTCCAACCAGTCTCCTTATTAACGAGCGCTGTGACTGGCTAGAACACTCCCGACATTTCTTCAAGCCAACGCACACTCACATACATATTGAAACACACACAAAATACTGGATTTACATTTAAATAACTTGAAATTAAATAAATATTCCTATGGCTGGACCATAAATACTCTCAAACACACATAATTAAATACATAAACAAATCAAATAAAAATATAGCAAAGGAATAGAAACGAAAGGTAGGCCAGTAGTCTTATTTCTCTGTGCTTACAAAAACACGGTAAATATTTAACCAATTTCTTCATTAATAGTATATGTCGGATATAAACAAAGACATCGACGAATAAATATATTGATAAGCAAGCTGCTACCGTGTTTTCTTGTAACTGAGGAGTACTTATGGCCTGACATGATCAATAGTAATCGTCACTTCGACCTTCAATAACTTATGTACTATTCAAGTTATTTGTCTGTAATTTAGGTTTACACTATAGCTTTCTAAAAACACAACGATCGACAAAATCGGATGAACCGTTTAGATTTTGGATAGTCGTTGCTTGGTGTTACTTGTATAATTTACAGTCCGACACTAAACTTTAAAGTAATAAAGATATTGGAAATATGACTACGCCATCAGAATCGTCGTGCAAATAATGGTAATGTACATGTTTTTTTTTAAGGTATCATGATTCCCCTGGCTATTATTAATTTCAGCATGAACTGTGAAATGTCTGCCATTATGGTTTCACAAAGTCCGCCATCTGTGGCACTCCCGCCATATAAATCTCCTTCATCGACACAAAGCACAGTCGTCGACACCGCGTCAACATGGAATTCCCAGGCACGCGCTCTGCCTGGACTACGCGCTGGGGCTGCCCTTCTCTCTCCGGCCTATTCTCGGCAGCATACGGCCGACCGACGAGGAGCCGCGGTGCGCCGAGAGGCCGCCGCAGAGCGACGCCAACTCCGAACTTAGAATATTTTCAGGGCACCACAACTCGCCCGTTACCTTACAGACTCGTGTATAAAGCTGTATGCTTGCTTGTGTCTTACATACAAGGGGCAATGCAACTCACCACGTGCTACAACAGTGATTTTGTTTTGTCTGTCTGCTGCGGAACAGTAACAGAGGTTACCCCTATGTGATACGCAAAACACATAAATGTCGAATTATTTCACAGAAGTTCGTCTGATGATGGGGGCTTAAATCTCTGAAAAGCGGAGTGGACCGGTTACAGAAATTCCCAGTATCAAACTATATCTGTAACAGTGTTGTTAAAGAACAACCTAAAGCACTTAGAGCCCAGCTAATTGCTTAATGGTAGTCGAACAGTAGTTACACCTCTCCAGACTCACGCTATTTCCATCCCTTCCACCCCACCTCCTCCCCAAATCCTACACACATCGGTCTCCGTCTGGGGGGAAGCTAATAGCCGGTAACTCTTTGATTACTTCTGTCAACTATGTGTCCATATATACGGCACTCAGATGAAAACGAGGCAGACGGAATAAACGTTCGTAAACTGTGTCTTATTTGAAATACGTTTCCCACTCCATTTTCGGCCTTATTCAGCAACGGTAATCCAATTTTCTAACAAAAAGGTGGTATCTGTCGCAGGTGTTTATTTTAAAACTTTCGCGCTAGTGGTGCATAATCAGAAGAAAAAAAAACTGTACGCTTTGCAACATCTGGTCCCAAGAAAGCAGTTGTGTAAGAAACAGAAGTCTGCACTGAGAGTTTGTTTCTTGAATTTCATATTTTTTTTAATCTCTCCCAAAATAAATGGGGTTGTTGTTAAAATATTACTGCCGTATTTCTGAACATGAATCACGCAATTAAACTTATTACCTATAGCAGCATTTGAGACAGAAACTTTCTTATTGGCGCTTACCACGTTATTAATAAATTATTTATTTTATAATTTGTGTTAATGTTTTTTTCTTTTAAGTGATAAGGTCGGCACCATAATTTTGTGGTATCAGAATACCTTGCAAATTTGTTGGACACAACTAACTTTCGTACAAAGTGAGACACACTGTATTCTAATTCTCCTGATGCATTTGACATTTGTCATTTTAATCCTTCTCTATTTCCACTTTTGGTATGTACGAGGAGGAAATGGGTAGCTTTTTCATTCCTGGAACGTTCGCATGAGGACTTTCGTTAGTTAACTTCTTCCTTCTGTACAAAGTCTCTCTTGTAGACAGTTGGGAATCTTCACGACACGTACATGCCTACTGAAAGAGTCTGCTACGAAATGCGTTGCTCTTTGTCTATCTACTCGAAACTCTATTAATTTTATTTGTTAATTGTAACCATATGACGAAAAATACAATCCAGTCCGAAGTACGACGATTTCTTAAACTAGCTACTTCATGGAATGGCTCTAAGCACTATGGGACTTAACGTCTGAGGTCATCAGTCCCCTAGAACTACTCAAACCCAACTAACCTAAGGACATCACACACATCGATGCCCGAAGCAGGATTCGAACCTGCGACTCTTCCTGCCGCGTGGTTCCGGACTAAAGCGCCTAGAACGGCTTGATCACAGCGGCCGGCCTACTTCATGGATGAATTACGTTTTCTAGCAATTTATTGCAATCAATCTCATTGTCATGGTTTGTTTCAAATCGTCTTCCATCAGACACACACTTCTAGGTATTTAAAAGTGGCGTATATTTCCACTGATTGATTATTATCCGTCTTATCGAACAACAGTGCATTTTAAACTTATTTCTCCGCTGTATTTACTCAGATGTTTAATTTTTCAATACACGTTCTTTTTATCTTATCAGGCCTTTGTGGCGAAGCGTTCCCTTTCTTTTACCTGGATTATACACTGACCAGTCACAACATTATGACATACGCGTACAGAATGTCATTGATTAGAGTTTACTTGTCTTCAGTGATAAGAACCGCTTCGAACTAAGCCCCGATTAACAGCGATGACGCTTCTGGAGACGCCCCGGACAGCAGTGGGGTACTGATCCCACTGTTGCCTGCCAAACGGCCCAAGAAACAGGTCTGATGATGTAGGGTGCCATACCATTTCATGGCAGGACCCCTTCGGTTGTCATCCGCGGCACCCTTACAGCACTGCGTCCAGGCGTTAGCAGTGACACTTGGCGAGGAATGACTGCTAATCAGACACAATCACGGTGCTTGCAGTAGGAGTGAGCGTGCTGTCCATGAGTAGAATAGGAAAGAAGCGTGAACTATCTGAGTCTGACCGACTGCACATTGTGATGATACGTAGGCTCGGAGCGAATATTTTGGAAACTGCTCTACTTGTCGGGTGTTCGAGGAATGCTGTGGTGAGTGTTTCAACACGTGGCTAAACCATGATGTCAACACTGGACAGAGGACATTTAGTTGGGTTCAGAGATGCCTGTTGTAGTAATCAGCAAATGGCTGACATATGAACAGGCGATGCTAGTATTGACTATGTTGGCAGGAGTGGATGAACCATGGACGAACGCTGCGTCAAGAAGGAAGTGGTCGGTCGACCTATGGTGACGACAGAAGGTGAGGACCGAACAGTCGTCAGAGAAGGACTCAGAGTACAAGACTGATCATTATCATCAATCAGACGTGCAACCTGTGCAGTAGTGACTACAAGGACAACAAATAGCCGGTTCACACAACGAGGGCTGAGCTCACAATGACCCTTCCGCCGGCTACCATTGACCTCTGTACATCCCCAAGCACATTTGCAGTGATGTTGGGCATATTAGGTGTGGAATATCATTGGTTAGAGTATAACTATCTTCAGTGGTTAGTCCCACTTCTAACTAAGCCCCGATAAATAGCGGTGACGTCTCTGGAGAAGCCACTGGCAGCAGTGGGTTGCCGCCCTGATTGTGCCCACCATACGGCCAGAGTCACGTTAATGATGGTTTGGAGTGCCATTTCATTTCATGAAAGGACCCCTTCATTTGTCATCCGCGGCACCCTTGCAGCGCAGCGGTGCGTCGACGAAATTCTGCGCCTTGTTTTGTTGCCCTTCATGTCAAGCCATACTAGTCTTACATTCTGCAAGAATTAACCCGCCCGCCCACAATACTCTACAGTTTCTACTGCTTTCCTTCGTGTTTGCCTAACACTACCTTGGCCAGCAAGGCCGGCGCATCTCAATTGTTCAATTGTGTATGAAATCTTATGGGACTTAACTGCTAAGGTCATCACTCCCTAAGATTACACACTACTTAACTTAAATTAACCGAAGGACCAACACACACACCCATGCCCGAGGGAGGACTCGAACCTCCGCCGGGACCAGCCACACAGTCCACGACTGCAGCGCCTTAGACCGCTCTGCTAATCCCACGAGGCCGGCACATCTCTCCATAGCTGAGAATATTTGGGGCATTATGGACAGAGCCCTCAAACCATCTCGGGATTTCGACAACCTAGCGTGCCATTTGGACTGAATTTTGCAAGGTATCCCTCAGGGACACGTAAAACGACTCTGTCAATCATTCCCAATCCGACTAACTGCTTCCATATTTGATTTGTTCAATTTCTGAACCTCTTTCTCTTGAATAAATCATGCCATTTTTCTGGAACTGTACGAATGTGTTAGTCTGTACATGTAAATTACATTTGCCGATCTCTATCTTATTCGGAAAATTCCTTCGCTGTGTGTAGTTTTTTTCCCTCGAATTTACAGTTGCAAGATACGCAGACGCTGCACAAGCCATTGTACAGTTCTTGACGGTAGATCGTAAAATTATCAGAGATTTTTTACTCATGTATGTTCCAATATGGAACGACGGTAAAGTTACGTTTTGGATGCCCTAGTATGTGTGTCGTACCTAAGTGGGATGTTCACTTATGAGCAGATAAATTAGAGAAATGTACCTAGCAGTGTTTGTAGCCTCCCCTTGAGTCCCAGAATGCTAAAGACAAATATGAAACAGTATGGAACGAGACAATGAAAGCGCTGGCCTGCCATTCTGATCCATTATCGCTCAGTTATCGCCCTTAACTATGGGGCGTTGGTTGTAGCAGTGTCCCACCCACGCACATTTAATAGCGTCCTAAATGCGCTGAGCAGAGTTAAGGTTCGGTGATTTGTCGGTCCACACATGTAACCATCTGTACTAAAGGTAAAGCTTTAATTATTCTGACATAGCTCCGCTGTGAGAGTGGTACATTTTCTAGGTGAAGGAATAGACCGTCTCACGAAACCTGCGGACAATCATTCTGATGTACGTGGTCTTACAGTAAATGATGCCGATAGGTAACTTGCCAGTGGCCCTCTTTCATCCCATGCAAACATCTCCCATACGACACTGTTGAAAGCCTTCGAGTGGCATCCACTTCCATGTCCATTATATTCAAGATGCGCACATCTCCACCGATAGCATCCAATGTGTGGTCAGCAGGAATGAGATCAGCTGCTCTAGAGATGCGTAGGTACCCTCCTCCACGCACCGTAGGGTGGATTGCGGAGTATGTATGTAGATGTAGATGCTCCAGTTTCAGTGGAGTGTTTCTCAAATAACTGACACACAATTTGGCAACTCTAAAGTGGTTCCTTGCCACATGGAATGTGCTGGTGGCTGCAGGGAGTCATGGATGAGCAAACGTACACACTCGATGTGCAGTATGTTTGGCAGGACCAAAGTATACGTCTAGGACAGCAACGATTTTCTTCGATTTAACAAAAGCATTCGATTGTGTGGACCTTGTATAAGTTGAGGCATTGTGGAGTTTATGGGAAGAGGCAAGGAACGATTCGCTTCATATCTGGAAAGCAGGAAGCAGAAGATCATTCTGTAGCGCGAATAAAAATGGTCTACTCTTGAATCTGGTATCGTGTGAGGTGGGGTGTGCCACAGGGATCTGTTCTGGGTTCTCTGCTTTACGATGCACATAACTCGGAACTGCAGCAGACCACAGTGCGCATAGTTTCTACACGGAACCACTGTAAAAGCTAAATTATGGTCTGAAGGTGGCCACACAGTCAGTGTAGTCGACTGTGTTTACTCCATTGAACTGAGGTACATAGAAGGCTTTCGAAGTATTAAATTCTAAAACTTAGTGCTATCTTTGCTATAAGAATGGTCCCCACTCTTTCTGAGACTCAAACGCGACGTTTTGTTTACTTCCCTTGCTCAAACTCATGAAGAATATTCTTAGCCCAGAAAAGGGCGATCAGAAACTTTTTCGGTTGTAGAAATCTGGTTACGCAGGACAGAGCGGATCAGATTGTGGAAAGGGGCAAAGATCAATTACTGTTAGTTACACAAGAACACACAACTTTATTCCTCGGAAACCATTACACAGTTTTCTCTTTAAAACAACAAGGATCAATTCTCGGCTGAGGGCCCAAGTATTTTCTCAATAAAAAAAAAACTTAAATAATTCCTTTTAAAACGCAAGGATTTAAAGAAACGGCTGAGGCCTTACTTAAGAAAATTAAAATATCTTCTCGGGTAAAGGCCCAAATAATACTTCAGATCAGCAAAGGAGATGCTCTAAAAGGCAAGCATTTACATATTTCGGCTAGGTGCTTCAGTCCAGAACCACGCGGCTGCTACTGTAGCAGGTTCGAATTCTGCCTCGGGTATGGATATGTGTGATGTCCTTAGGTTATTTAGGTTTAGTTAGTTCTAAGTCTGGGGGACTGTTGACCTCATATGTTAAGTCCCATAGTTCTTAAGGCCATTGGAACCTTTGAAAAAAAAAATTCGGCTAAAAGCCACATTTGGGAAATTTTTGATTAATTGCTCAGCTGAAAACCCAATAATGTTTCAACATAATAAACGGGAACATTTAATGACAAGCACTTACATAGTAAAGGACAACAGTAAACCATCTTAAGAAAACTTGAAATATCTTGACGGCTGAATGCCCAAACAATTATTTAAGATAATTAAAGACAAACCTTGAGATAAGAATTTACACACTACGGCTGAAGACCATTTTAAGAATTCAGAATAATGAAAGAGAAGCCTTGCTACAAGAATTTAAACCTTCCGGCTCAAAGCCCCAGATTTTAAAACAAACGCGGCTGAAGGCCTAAATACAGAGCAAACAAGAATAAAAAAAACACGGCTGAAGGCCTAAAATGAAAGTACTTCATGTAAGGTTCGGCTGAAGGCCATATGCTGAATATGCTGAACATTAACACACGGCTGAAGGCCTGGCACAGTACTTGCGACAAAAGAAAATCACAATCACAAACCGCAGGACAGTGGCGCTCAGAAGTGTTCTAAGTGTGGGGCTGGGGAGGAAACTCCAACAACAGTTTAGGTGAGACAGGCAACCAAGTGTAACACTAAAAAATCGGGTGGCAGCACGACCTAGGCACGGATGAAAAACCAACCAACCAACCAACAACCTAATCAACTCCCTTCCGCCCGACCAACGGACAACCACCAAAAACATTAGGAAGGACGAGGATATCAGCAGGACTGTGTCTTAATAGTTGGCTTCCAAACACAGTCAACGCACAATAACCACTCAAAGAAAAAGGAAGAACAACATCAAATCTCTTGAACTACACGCCGTGCCGGACAGCACCGCCGGCCAGTATGGAACCGCGCGACCGCTAGAGGCGAATCTCGGCTGTCCGAAGCTCACTGCAGCTCCAACCCGATTCAACTTGATGTCCGTTCGGAACTCGGAGACGGCGACCCAGACATACTAGCTCGGACCCAACCATGCAGGAGTAACTCTTGCCCATCGGCGACGACATCTCTGCACAAGGAAGGAACCAACCCACGTCCGGCAAGATGACCAACTGACGAGCCTCAGAAACTGTCAAAAGACTAAATACACGTCGCCCAAAGAGAGACCAACTGAACCACGATCCGGGGGTCGTTCCCGCTCCAATCTCCTTCCGACGAGCAGTTCATGTGTGTGGCCAGCGATCGGCAAGTACTGGCTGTCCGCGCCTCACTGGCGCTCCGTCCCTCGCTGAACTCCCCACACACGACGAGCCGGAAATACTACGGGTTACTTCAAGCATAATACGAAAGTGCTCTTTTCGATAAGCGCTGATTCTGTCACTCACGGGCAGGCAAGACACGAACTTAGTAACGCCAGTAAGTCGAATAAGAAAACGAGGCGGCAGTGCCGTAAAGAGAAGATGACAAACAATAAACAGCTGGAACACGAGCCGTGCACGGCTCGGTTGTCAGTTCGCGAACTTCATGTAGGCCGTTATTCAAACTCTGTCATTTCTGTACATACATTCCGCATCATGGGATTTTTACGTATCAATATCAACTCGTCAAGAAGAAACTATAACGCTAGACGGAAAACCGATATGCGCTTGGAGAACGCTTGCTCAACCACTGTAAAAAAAGGTGCACACTAGTATTTTGACTGGTAAGCCCAAAGTATTTCTGCCCAAGCTGAAAGGTTTCCTAGAGGCACACCCCTTCTAGTCAGTACAGGAGTTCCTCGAAGTATCTGAGAACTCATCTCAGTAACGTGCTGTCTATCAAGGCCTATTAATTCTGTAATGCTTTTTGTTAGCAAATTTTCTATCAGCATTCTCTAACTATGTATTACCAAGTTCTATGAAATATGTACTTTACCTCGTCTGCTCCTACGGAACCTAATAAACAAATAAATAAAATTAGATAAAAACAGGAGCCATTTTTTCCAACGGAATCCTGAATTCTACTTGACTGAACGGCGTCTTGATGTAGCACATGATGTAATTTTCGGCATATCCTGCCATTAGCATATAGCACGATGTACTGTTCCTCAACAATCCTACTAACCAGCTTCCAAGCTTCGTACGTTCAATGGCGGTGCTGGAGCGTACATGCTAATCTCTGTGCCCCACACATAACGTGCTTCGTGGAGCTATGGAGTCAGCACCTGACAGGGAAGATTTTGTTGGTATCAATTACTGAATTAACGACTGAGTTGCTGTACTGTGGCGGGTCTATTTTCTAATACGATTAGCATTAGTCGGCAGCAACCTCTATGGTAAACATGCTGTAATCCAAGGCAGCTCATTTTTTATTCGACAGTTCTCGCCAAATCGTTTCACGGTACGGTATGTCATCATGAGCTAGTTCTATGTTAACATTTGCCTATGTCATACATGTAAGGCCAAGTCACATACTTGTGATTATAATCCCTGAAATTGTATTTGGATTTTCCATCGATTACGTGACTCAATGTTACACGCCTTTCGGATATCTAAGGAGTGCCATTTCATCCACCCACCTGCATGTACTAGTATTTGGAATGTTATATGAAAGAGGCAAACTTTGTTTCTCGCCATGATCACCATATATGAATAGAAAAATCTGTGTCTCCGACGTCGCCCTCGGTACCCAAAAACACGCAGTCACGCAGCAAACACAAAACAGCATTTTTTTACTGGAATGTTGTAGCTGCGTGCCGTGCGGATTCACAATTCGTCACAGGCTTGGCTTCCGTCCTCCGGTGGCGGATAAATAGCATGCGACTGTTGAACACGGCACGAGAACGGTTGCGTGTCACGGAGGTATTCGCCATTAAATTTATATTCATAATAAACGGTAACGAATGACAATCCTTTAGATCCATCTAGGCTATTTGTACTGGAAAAATTATCAACCAAAGTTGAACTTGATTTAAACACCAGAAAAATTTATGTCTCTTCACTGGCATGGTGATTAGTTATGTTGTCCTTGCACTTTTCCCGATAACGTGACTTCACGAAGACGCACACACTACGTAGACCTGAACGTTCCTTTCCTTTCGCTATCCTCAACGAATCGAATGATATTCGCAGTGACTTATTTTGTTATACATTTGTTCACTGTACAAAGACGGTAAATGAAAAGCGCTCTCTATAACAGGTAGGATTAGCCGTAATTCCAGCAACATTGGTACCGAGTGCACTATTAGCGATAATAAATAACTGGGTAAATATCAGTGAAGGTATTCGAGCCCCAGCTGCGTTGCAATAAAATTCTTCTGGGTGTGTGACAGGGTCACATTTTGATGAAATTAATAACGTTTTCGCTGCTGTTGTGGGTAGCTCTTTTCATCTACACTATTTATACGGAAATCACTGAAAAGTGGTTCAGTGAAGCAGTGAGGCATACAGTAACAGTATATCTGATATAAAGTTAAATATCAAACGTTGCTGCAAATGCCACAAGAAAGTCGGGGGATATCATCTCAAGCATGGAACTTTCGATGTACAGAAACTTCCTGGCAGATTAAAACTGTGTGCCCGACCGAGACTCGAACTCGGGACCTTTGCCTTTCGCGGGCAAGTGCTCTACCAACTGAGCTACCGAAGCACGACTCACGTCCGGTACTCACAGCTTTACTTCTGCCAGTATCCGTCTCCTACCTTCCAAACTTTACAGATTTGGAAGGTAGGAGACGGATACTGGCAGAAGTAAAGCTGTGAGTACCGGACGTGAGTCGTGCTTCGGTAGCTCAGTTGGTAGAGCACTTGCCCGCGAAAGGCAAAGGTCCCGAGTTCGAGTCTCGGTCGGGCACACAGTTTTAATCTGCCAGGAAGTTTCATATCAGCGCACACTCCGCTCCAGAGTGAAAATCTCATTCTGGGTTTCGATGTACACTTTGCAACCATATGATACCTCCAAGGAAACTCTTCTTACAAGTGACCAAAAGTACCAGAGTTTGTGACAATTTCTTTTAAAATTCGTTCACAATATGAAAGTAAAGCTCCATATTCTGCGGAAAATTTATATTTATTTTTAACAATGACAGCAGCAACTCTGTAAGTGACGAGCAGAAATATTTCCGATACAATGGGTCATAGACATCGCTGTTGCAGCCTCTCAGTTCCTAACCAGGTAAAAATTATGAAAATGCTTCAGGATTTACATCTCGCTGTTGCTTCATATGGAATAACATGTACGGTGCGCAGATAGGATTCTTCTTAGTGCCCTATGAAGCGAGAATTGTGTAGAACCAAGCTAATTTACAACTTCACTCTGCAACTTGATTTTACATCCACTGATCTTTGACCATAGTGAGTGAAATTAAAGGCATTATTCGTTATGAAGTACGCAGTAGGTAAGGATGACACTGACTAAAGAACCAGCTTGTAACAGACCCCTACGAACTTGCTACGCTTCAGACAACTTGTGAAACCGCAGTAGCTACATATGACACACATTAATTTAAAATAAAATAATTTTATGTTATATAAAATAATGATGAATGTTCATTGAAATGGCCGCCAAATATACATGTATTGCGGCTGGAAAACATAATATATTATGTAAGGGATCGCGCCTCTGACTGATGACTATAAAATGTAGAAATATTGGAGAAAATTTACAAATGGGTAGCCTTTGGCAACTGGGATACATTTTAGAACTTTCAATGAGTCTGGGTTAAGGGAATGACTGGAATGAAGAACGACGTCACTGACTAAGCGTCAATGTGTAACTGTGTATATAAAACATGCTCTTTATAG
Organism: Schistocerca gregaria; assembly: GCF_023897955.1. Lineage (NCBI taxonomy): Eukaryota > Metazoa > Arthropoda > Insecta > Orthoptera > Acrididae > Schistocerca > Schistocerca gregaria. Next base: position 932,030,957 of record NC_064920.1, on the reverse strand, counting down.
CCACATTAGAGTAAGGCACATGTTCATAGGACATCTGATATTCAGGGTGTCCCAGCTATCTAGTCCACCCAAAATATCACTAGAACAATAACAGCTAATGGAAAACGACTTTCACCGGTATCAATGTAGCGCTGGGGCCCATGAATGCACGTACTTGGAAACATTCTAAAACGAAAGCATATGTGTTTTTTAACACAAACTTATGTTTTTCGAAATGGACCTCCTATATTTTTTCTTCAGCAATCCATAGCATGACAAAGCACATACACAATGGCGTTGGTTGCATCGCAATACTCCCATTACATTCCGAGATATTGAGACGCGAAGTTGACGCTTGAAACACCCGACATGCGCTGCTAGCGCACGTCCTGAGGCTCAGGCGTGAACCCCAACCTGCCCGTAATCGCGATGTGATTGACATGCGTAATCACACTTCCATACTTATCAAGAGGTCCGAAACGAATAATACGGGCTGCTGCCATGAACTCTCATAAGCACATCATGGTTTCCTTCTTGCACGTTTTACGTATCTACGTACACCATATGAACCAGTAGCGATCGGTGTATGCCCGTCAGGTTGTCTTATTTATCCTGCACACCCAAAATAATGTTTATCTAATGCGTTATATGACCCATTGTGCCTGTCGAGCAGGGCCTGGCTCTACGTAGTCAAGTGTCCAACGTAATTCCCACTACTGCCACAGTTACCACTTCACCTTTTTATGATTTGCGACCCATGCAAACTCCTGTACTCCACCACCCTCCGAGCATCCCATGTGTTGTTGCTTTGGCGTGCAGTACACCGCTTGCCAGTGTGGTCGCGCATGAGAGTAATGTAGTGAAGGCACTGAGGTAGTACACATTGTGAATAAACATTGTGTTGTGGAACTTATACTGTACAGTATAATGTACACACATGAAGATATGGTAGAAACGCTGCTGATCTATGGAGAATGTACGTTGACGGGAAATACTTTATGAGATTGTTGTTTGTTGATAGTACTGTTAGTGAACATTATGATTATTAAGTTAATATGTCTGTTTTCTACCCTACTCTACATACCTGTACTGAAACCTGTTGTAGGTGGACGAAATGCTGTTCAGGCAGAACGACTGTACAGAAGACGATTCCCTGACAAGCCATCGCCTTCGCGCCGTATGTTTGGTCGTCTCACAACTCGTCTACACGAAACGGGAAGCTTAAATCCAAGACCTCTACATCGTCCTAGAACACGCACAGATGAACGTGCTAAAGTTGCTGTGCTCGCTACCATAGCTGTGAATCCTCAAATCAGCACACGTCAAATTGAACGTGAAGTTGGTGTGTCGAAATCAAGTGCACAGCGTATTCTTAAACGTCACAAATTTCATCCTTACCATGTTCATTTTAACACCAGGATCTTCATGGAAATGATTTCCGCAATAGGGTAACATTTTGTCGGTGGGATCAGCAAAAACTTATGACTAATCCAAATTTTTTTGCAGATGCTCTCTTTACCGACGAGGCATCATTCTCCAACAAAGGAATTGTCAATATGAGGAATATGCATTATTGGTCCGCAGACAATCCAAAATGGCTCCTTCAGGTAGATCATCAACGTCCGTGGAAAGTTAATGTTCGATGTGAGATTATTGGAGATACCATTATCGGATCTTTCTTTATAAATGGCATCCGAAATGGCAGACAATACTCCAGATTTATACGACACAATCTTCCTGTTCTCTTGGACACCGTACCTCTGAACCGGAGAATGGTCATGAGGTATCAGCATGACGGATGCCCTGCACATAACGACTTACGAGCACGACGACTTCTGAACCGTAAGTTCCCTGGTAGGTGGATTGGGCGAGGTGGCCCAGTTAGGTGCCTGGATTATTTTCTTTGGGGAGCAGTGAAGGATGCTGTTTACCAGCATGAACCAACAACACCAGAGGACATGAAGCAACGCATTATTGATGCTTGTACAGCCATCAAAGAGGAAACAGTAGCACGAAGTAGGGCATCCTTCATCCGCAGAGTGACGCTATGTATGCAAGCCAATGGGCATCACTTTGAGCATGAAATGTGAACGCTATGTTTAGTATGTAGTGCTGTGTATCACAGTGGAAGTTTCTACAAAGGGCCATGTTACCCAGTGATGTTAAGAAACATATGTTTGCAACAATTTGTCATTTAACGCATTAGATAAACATAACGTTGATAATTATGTGATAATAAAACTAATTGGTTAAACATGTTTACATTCATCTTCTATGTCCTACCTGAACTTCCCAAATAAAAACATTTTTACCTAAACAACGGTAAAACTTTTAGTCCACTTGCTCGTTTCACTAAAACCATCAACATGAATTTTACAATTACGAGTGAATGATTAACTGTCACTTGCGCTAGATCTACAGTAGAGTAAAGTTTTAACGTTGAACGTCATTACCTTCTTAGTGACGGATTAACGGTAAGAGAAGTTAACTTTGTGACTAACGTTGCGGTACACAGATATGTTACAGAACCGCATAACCCCTAGCCTATGAGATAAATACCTGCTGGAATGTACGGCGTTAATGCTGGATGGCAGCAGACCGTATTATTCGTGTCAGACCTCTTGATAAGTATGGAAGTGTGATTACGCATGTCAATCACATCGCGATTACGGGCAGCATGGGGTTCACACCTGAGCCTCAGGACGTTCGCTAGCAGCGCATGTCGGGTGTTTCAAGCGTCAACTTCGAGTCTTAATATCTCGGGACGTAATGGGAATATTGCTATGCAATCAACGCGATTGTGTATGTGCTTTGTCATGCTATGGATTGCTGAAGAAAAAATATAGGAGGTCCATTTAAAAAACAAAAGTTTGTGTTAAAAAACACAAATGATTTTGTTTTAGAATGTTTCCAAATATGTACATTCATGGACCCCAGCCCTACATTGATACCGGTGAAAGTAGTTTTCCAATAGCTGTTACTGTTCCAGAGATATTTTGGGTGGACTAGATAGATGGGACACCCTGCATACTAGAGGCTATACTTGTTAGATAATGTTTAGGAATTGGATAGCCAATTTTTTAAAATAACGTTCTACTTGATTTATTTATCGGTTATAATGTAGTGCTTAAAGTACTCGCCAGGGTAGCCGAGAGCGCTAACGCGCTGCTTCCTGGACTCGGATAGGCGCGCTGGCCCATGATCGAATCCGTCCGGCGGATTAACGACGAGGGCCGATGTGCCGGCCAGCCTGGATTTGGTTTTTAGGCAGTTTTCCACATCCGACTGGGTGAAAACCAGGCGGGTCCCCATGTTCCGCCTCAATTACACGGCTCCAAGACATGTGCACACATTCGCACTATTCCATGGATTACACTCGACACAGGCAGTTGGGGCACACTAATTTCGTCCCGGGGGGTCCGGGGCGGCGACAGGAAAGGCATCCAGCCACCCCTTAAACATTAACATGCCAAATTCTATTAACGATGGCTGACCCTGCGTAATGCGGGACAAGGCTCAAGCGATATAGCAGTACAGTACTTAAAGTGGCAAAGTTACTGACTCCCGGAAGCGGTATTTTCACGGTGCGTATTATCAGACTTTGATGTCCATATTGTATGTTATCATTAATTGTAAGGTAACACTGAGACGTCGTAGAATAGAGGACGGTGACTTTCGATGCTTGCTGATAATTGGCAACTCACTGCAAGCCTGCGGAAAATTTCCGACAGTCGTATCCAATTTTCGTTAGTCGCTGAAATACGACGCCGCTTCTTCTTGCTCTGTTCCATCAGAGGATGGCGGCAGTGCCCGGACAGGCTCAACGAAATCTCTTATTTTACTACAGTGCTTCTGCAGCTGCTCCCAAGCAAGGGAACTTTAAGCCCGCAGTTACGCTGTCGTTACACTATGAACGATTTACTTAACTGTAGCAACTGCATATACAGTTCGTGCATTGCTGGCATTGCTTTTGCGGGTTCTAACTAGGGCCGGTCGCTGTGGCGGAGCGGTTCTAGGCGCTTCAGTCCGGAATCGCTCTGCTGCTACGGTCGCAGGTTCGAATCCTGCTTCGGGTGTGGATGTGTGTGATGTCCTTAGATTTAAGTAGTTCTATGTCTAGCGGACTGATGACCCCAGATATTAAGTCCCATAGTGCTTAGAGCCACTTGAACCATTTTGCTAACTAGGTTCCACCATCCCCCGCCCGGAATGTCCCTCGAATGCGCATCCTTTGAGACTCCTAATTAATAAGAAGTTCTGCGTACAGTCTGTCAGGTTAGTTTGTAGCCTCCTGGCAACTGAGAAGCTGACTCTTTTAACAAAACTTAAGTGAAACTGCTAGCCGTCGCCCCACTCCGGCTCAAGAGGTAATCACGTTCCCTATCCTCTGGATCGCTCATGAACCTAGCGGTCACACGTTTACACTATGTGATCAAAAGTATCCGGACACCTGGCTGAAAATAACTTACAAAACGTGGCGCCCTCCATCAGTAATGCTGAAATTCTATATGGTGTTCACCCACTCTTTGCCTTGATGACAGGCATACATTCAATCAGATGCTGGAAGATTTCCTGGGGAATGGCAGCCCATTCTTCACGGAGTGCTGCACTGAAGAGACATATCGATGTCGTTCGGTGAGGCCAGGCACGAAGTCGGCGTTCCAAAATATCCCGAAAGTGTCCTATAGGATTCAGGTCAGGACTGTGTGTAGGCCAGACCATTACGGGGATGTTTTTGTCGTGTAACTAATCCGTCACAGTTCGTGCTACATGAACATGTTCTCGATCGCGTGGAAAGTTGCTATCGCCATCCCCGAATTGCTCTTCAACAGTGGGAAGGAAGAAGGGGCTTAAAACATCTGTGTAGGCCTGTGCTGTGATAGTGCCACGCAAAACAACAAGAGTTGCAAGCCTGTTGGCACTACACACGCTGGCAGATGACCACGGGGCCTACACCATACCCACTCCCTGCCATAGGATCGCCACATTGTGTACTGCGTCGCGTCACGCTACATAACGTTTTTCCACTGTTCAATCCTCCAATGTTTACATTCCAGTCGTTTGGCATTTACCGGCGCAATGTGTATGGGTTATGAGCAGCCGCTCGAGCATGAAATCCTAGTTTTCTTAGCTCCCGCCTAACTATTGTAGTACTTTCAGTGGATCGTGATGCTGTCTACAATTCCTGTGTGATGGTCTGGATAGATGTCTGCCTATTATACATTGCGACCCTCTTCAACTGTCGGCGGTCTCTGTCAGTCAACAGACGATTTCAGCCTGTACCCTTCAATGCTGTACGTGTCCCTTCACGTGTCCACTTCACTGTAACATAGGAAACAGTTGACAAGAGACCTTTAGGAATGTGGAAATCTCGCGTGCACACGTATGACACAAGTGACGCCTAATCACCTGACCACGTTCGAAGTCCGTGAGTTCCGCGGAACGTCCCATTCTGCTTTCTCACAACGTCTAAAGACTACTGAGGTCGCTGATGTGGAGTACCTGGCAGCAGGTGGCAGCTCATTGCATCTGATATGAAAAACGTATGTTTCAGGATGTGTCTGGATACATTTGATCACATAGTGTATTACGCATGTGGATACGCTATCAAGGGAATGATGTGCAACTTAACTACCAATTCATAATGTTCCACATGCTGCAACATAGTCATGAATACAAACAGTGATCCAGATACTGTCAAACGTTTTTATTCCAGACATGACTGAAACCGGTCATCGTCGAAGGACATTATATTGTGATCATAGACTGGAACAAAAACATTTAAAATTGATAATTACCATAAAACTAGACTATACTGGATGGTAACGGACCTTCAGCAACATAGATGAAATAAAAAGTATGAGAAATCATGAACCCGATTATTATTTTACTCAGTCAAACGATGTGCTAGAATGAAAGAGTGCCAGGTTCCATAAGACAGTGAAAATAGAAACTTAATAATGAAGAGGCACACCTGCAACTTTACACTGTCTCAAAACTAGTAGCGCAAAGACTGCTGTTTTTTGTGAGTTGAGTAAATGAACCAGATCAGTTTCGTGAATTTTAACGTCACAACACACGATCCCGCAAGTCTTCATTCATTAAATGAGTGGCCACTTAGCTCTGAGAGGATAGTAAATGAAAGAAAGAAGATTAACACCACTTGACTAGGCACGGTTGTCCATTACCCCACATTGTTGTTATATCGACCCACATTATCTAATCGAAACCTATATTCCTTCCCATGTGCAGTTCTTGCCGTGGCTGACTAGTTGTCTACGGCAGCAGATGTAGGTGCACGATTGCAACTCTCACCCTAGCCTCTCTTAACGGTGGCGGCTGCAAATGGCATGCTCCGTCATCCACCGAAAGTCACCAAACCGAGTCAGTTGAGGTTTTAACATAGAGCCCATCTTCTACCATATCTACAAACCGAACAGATCTTAGTCAGAATAGCTAAGTAGAATGGAAAGTGTCGAGTTCGGGGTTCTTTATCATGATGACAAAATCAAAATGAGAAACAGCCGAGTTCGGGGTCTAACAACAGAATGACCGAGATTCGTTCTCTCTGGCTCTCCACCTGAGCTCGGAGCAGTGTATCCGTGGCTCTGCCATGACCAACTGCCGGGCAGATGCGAGCCGTAGCTCCCAATTAAAATAATTTAGAATAACATTTAAGCCAAAACCCTCATGTTCAAGAGCAACGAGACAATCAGGTTCGACCTTGCATAACTCAGAAAACGTCTCAAAAACGTGTGCCAAGATTTCGACACCACAATAAATTTATTTAGAAACCAAAAAGGTTAATCTGTGTTGCATGTCAGTTCTCCCGAATCTGCAGATGATACTATGAAGCCTGAAAGCTCTGAGGCCAGCGTTCTTCCAACTGCGAATAGACTAAAAAACAGTATTAACTGGCTTCATTTGAATCTTCTGGGCTGGCAGGTCGTGGTCGATGCATAAAACTCTCACCTGATGTTTCGTCTCCAACTGAGGGAGACAGGACAGAACGCAGGGCCATAAGGTGTACAGAAAGGCCACACATACTGATCATTACCTGCATAAAGATTCTAACCACCACCACAGACAAAAAAGAGGTGTAATTAGAACCTAGGTAGACAGGGCGTACAAAATTTGTAAACCTGTTTATGTAAAGGATGTGATTGAACATCTATGGTCAGCTTTCATGAAGAATGGCTATTCCAGTAAGGCAGAAAAACAGGAGCAACGACGAATAACAGCCCCCCAACGGCAAAGCTTTTCTTCCGTTTATTAGTAAGGTCGCAGATAGCATTGGGAACGTGTTATGCAAGTATGGTGTGGAAACTATTTTCAGACCCACCAGGAATATAAAAGAATATTTAAGATCCGCAAAATATACAAGACATCCTTTGGCTACACGGAAGGTATAAAAAATTCCTTGTACTGTGGACAGGTTTATGTCGCTACCACCAAGAGGAGTGTTTACACCCGTCTTGTTGAACATAAGAGGAATTATCGCCTGGGTCACACGGATAAATCGGCCTTAGCAGAATATGTTTACTTGGAAGGTAGCCATGAAATAAAATTCAGCGACACGAGCATAATATCTAAAACCTCGCATTATTGTGCACGCATGTATAGACAGGCCATTGAGATTGATGAACACCGTAATACTTTTTACAGGAAGGAGGAAGGTGTTAAACTGGATAGGTTTTGGATGTCAGCGTTACATCGGAAGCGTGACGATCGATTACTTTCATTCGAGAATGTTGGAATTACCAGTCTCTTGGCCGATGCCACGTGATGGACAATGGCGCCCTCTGCACTGCCCATACTGTAAAATCAGCTCTTCCTCTAGGTCTCCTTGTAGTTCGTCGCTTTACGTCGGAGGATGTCTCCCGCAGTTGGAGACGAAAGGTCAGGAGAGGGTTTTATACATCGGCTAGGAAGGTTTAAGTGAAGTTCATTGTTTCATTCTGCCTATCGATTCGGGAGCCTCAGCATAGCCTTATCTGTTCGTATTTGGTACTTTCTGCGCCTTATAAACTGACATAGACTTCGTCAGTCACGCTGAAGAAAGGAAGAGGGCCGATCAAGGTAGACAACAGGGCTATCATAAACAAAGTACGATTTCAGATTGAGGAAGCATGGACAAAAAAAACTGGTGATGTCCATTTCAAGGGATAACACCGGAATTTCCCTTAACAGATTTAGGGAACCCAGGAAAAAATGTGGAGGGCCAGACTGGTAAACGAACAGCATTCCTCGCAAAACGAGAGTTCATTGTGTCACCAATGTGTCATATTATCTGGTTATGGAGGTTTGAGTGCACAAGGCAGAGTACGTCTGAGTTTCCAGAGCAGGTAAGTATGTGTTTGAATCGCAGACATTGTTTCCCGGGTGCAACAGACGTTCTGCTGACATCTATGTCAAAATAAGGAATCGCTCTATTACTTCGTTGTTCTTAGGAAACTGCTAGCAGGACCTTGTCTGCATGTCTTCAGATAGGGATTCAGTTCCGGTAGACCAGTAAATAACGTAGCGGTGCGCCATTTTATGGGATTTACTCAAATCCTCGCCTAAATATGTCCTCTGTTTTAATGCAGTGGGTGTCACTGCATCTGTTTCTACACATCATGTACTGCACATGGCGAAGTACGTAGACGAGAAACAGCACTGCACACCGTGGTATCCTGGTGGAACATCTGCATGCTATGTATTATTCACATTTTAAAATTATGTTATGTCCAACAAATAATTGAGGACGTAGGAGGTAAGTGCTACCACGAGTTAAAGACGATGGCACAAGACATATATTAGTGGTGAGCCACATCGGACGTTTCAGATGACTGAAGTCTCGAAACTCTAATCTGTAGACCACCAATAGCCTTTCATTTTCCCTTCTCCCTCTATCCTACACAAATACCAACAAAACCGCAACCAATTATCTCAGAATGTTGAGATTTTTGTATGAAATATGGCAGTGCCTCTAGAGAAAATCTAACGAATTGGTCACTGGCTGAAATTTTAAGTGCTTGGTGTTCATACTCGACTATTAGCCACATTTTTTCCACATTAGGCATGGCAGTGAAAAGTAGACTCTAATGAAAATAATAAAGAAACAGGGTTGCCTTACAGGTAAGTAGAACACTGAGAAGTTATGAGGCCATTTTGAAATTATGAGACAATGAGCACAAGATATAACGGCGCAACTCAGAAGATTTTGGAATACACTGTAGAATGGAAGTGTTAGTAGCTTCCTGGTTCATTCACACTGTTTGCCGGAGCAGGACTCGACCCTGGGACCATTGCCATTCAGGGTAAGTGATCTGTTGACTGAGTTATCCAAGTATGAATCATGAAAGGCCCTCACAGCTTCCTTCCTTTGTTCCAGGAGTACTAATCCTGTAAGATGTGCAGGAGAATGTGAAGGAAAAAGAAGAAGTATTTGGGAAGGTAAACCTGTGATGGCGGAACGTGGTTTATGCTTCGACAGCTCTGGTAGAGGAGAAAGTCTAAGGTTCCAGGGTCCGTTACCAGTCAGGTAGGAAGTTTGATCTGCCAAAAAGTTTCAAATAACAAATTTGAACGTGCGCTTCATTACAGAGCGAAACCTCATTCGTGGAAGAACTGGTAATTTAGATAGAACTCAGTACGTTAGTTGGTGAATGGACTCAACAAACTCTACCAGCAATACTTTTCTTTCTTATTACTATGAAAGTACTACGGAAAAAAGCATTTACGCTACGGATCGGTGGCGTAAGCCAAAACTCACATTGCTGTATTGTTAAGGTGCGGACAACCAATTACGCTTTCTCTTAGCTACAACGCGGAACCATTATGCACCATTCGTTTACAGGATACTCAATTGCTAATTCAAACAGAAAAAGAATTTCCTGGTTTATTTCTGTACAACAGAGAAATTAGGAAAATAAGGAGAGGCTTTTTTTTTCTTTTTCACATCTCATCAGTTTTCTAAATTATGCATCACACTCCTAATGTCTTCCTGCGCCAAGCAGCCCCAGCATCAAACATCCTTAACTTTTTGCTGAACGTATTCCAGTCTTTATCTCCTTCTGACGTTTTTTTTCCCTTTACAGCTCCCTCAAGTAACGAAGAAGTTATTGTGTGAAGTCTTGTTACATGTCTTGTCATCTTCTCCTTTTGAATTTTCAATATCTCCTCTTAGTTTCTTCAGAGAACCTCCTTACTTTCTATGCACGGTGATTCAGCTGCCCCCTACACATGGGTTTTATGCAAACCGCAACGCCTTCAAAAACAACACACAAGATTATTGTATTCCCTAACCGGCTACGCCCCGTTCATTTTTTTGTCTAGGACTAATAGTCTGCACGTAGCGAGCCAAAGAATATGAAAATCGTGAATGCACTTTTCTGTTTTTTACACTTCGTTCTTGGTCTTCCGTTCTTACTTTTACCTCTTGGTTCTTGTACATATTGTACATCATTGGACTTCCCCTGTGTTTCCCTTGGAATTTGGAAAATCTTACGCCCATCACGCTGTCACCTAAATTCTCCTGGGTACGTGACAGCATTGTCAGTGCGTAAGATTCTCCAAAGTTTCGTTCACTACTGCAAATGAATATCCTGAGGGTGTTTTAGCAAAAACAAATAATGCAATAACATTCTTCAGGGTAAGTTATCGCATTGTCAATGTGCACAATTCTCCGACGATTTAACCAATACTGCAAATTGCCTTCCTCAGGATCTTTCAGAAAAAACACCCTGAGGGAGGCCATTGGCCGTAGAATCCGAAACACCGCAGAATTTTACACATTGACAACACGGTTACATACATGGACGAATTTCATTGACTGTGACAACGGCCGCGGAATCCTGCGCTTAAACATTACTTTGTTGAAGACACTTTTCCAGATCGATATATCCTATTTACGTTCCTTGATTTTTCTTAAGTTCTGTATCAACTATCATGCGCTACGTCATGGCTGCCCCTTTTTCTTGCCTTTAGTTTTTATAAAGCCCCGCTGATCATCTAGCAGACCATAAATTTTCTTTGCCTCTCTTCAAGGCTATGTACAGCGCTGCCGGGTAATCACTTGCCTTTGTTCCTGCAGCCGATGAGCTCGAGCCTCATGCAGACCGTCCTCATGTGCTCGCTGAAGGGCACCACGCGCACCCTGGTGGCCACCACGGGCGGCTGCAGCCGCTGCTCCACCACCGTGTTCGTGTCCGTGTTGCCGGACAGCATCTGCAATTCAACAGAAAATGCTTTTAACTAAAAAAAATTCATTGTATACGTTTAATTACCGCAGTAAGAGCATCTGTCATACAGATAATTAGAAATACATACATCAAAAAATGTTTTGCACCACCTCGGTTCCGAGAGTTCCGGAACCTATACAGAAAATTGGAGTAGAGATCAATATAAACATAATTACCGCCCTTTTTATTGCTCATGAAAATCACACATTGCATCTTCAACCACCACACAGTGAGACCTTCAGAGGTGGTGGTCCAGATTACTGTATAACCCGATACTTCTAATACCCAGTAGAACGTCCTCTTGCATTGATGGATACCTGTATTCGTGGTGGCATTCTATCCACAAGTTCATCAAGGCGTTGTTGATCCTGATTGTCCCACTCCTCAACGGCGATTCGGTGTATACCCCTGAGAGTGGTTGGCGAATCACGTCGTTCATAAACAGCCCTTTTCAATCTATCTTAGGCATGTTCGATAGGGTTCATGTCTGGAGAACATGCTGGCCACTCTAGTCGAGGGATGTCGTTATCCTGAAGGAAGTTATTCACAATATGTGAATGATGGGGACGCGAATTGTCGTCCATGAAGACGAATGCCTCGCCAATATTCTCCCGATATGGTTGCACAATCGGTCGGAGGATGATATTCACATATCGTACAGCCGTTGCGGCGCCTTTCATGACCATCAGCGGCGTACGTCGGACCCACATAATGCGACCCCAAAACAGCTGGGAACCTCCACCTTTCTGTACTCGCTGGACAGTGTGTCTACGGCGTTTAGCCTGACCGGGTTGCATTCAAAGACCTCTGCGACGACTGTCTGGTTGAAGGCCTGTGCGACACTCTTCGGTGAAGATAACGTGATGCCAATCCTGAGCCGTTCATTCGGCATGTTGTTGGGCCCATGTGTACCGCGCTGCATGGATCAAAAAATGGTTCAAATGGCTCTGAGCACCATGGGACTCAACGTCTGAGGTCATCAGTCGCCTAGAACTACTTAAACCTAACTAACCTAAGGACAGCACATACATCCATGCCCGAGGCAGGATTCGAACCTGCGACCGCAGCAGTCACGCAGTCACGCGTTTCCGGACTGAAGTGCCTAGAACCGCACGGTCACCGTGGCTGGCTCGCTGCATGGTGTTGTGGTTTCTAAGATGGACCTCACCATCAGCGTCGGGAGCGAAGTTGTGCATATGCAGCCTATTGCGCACAGTTTTAGTCGTAACTCGACGTCCTGTGGCTGCACGGAAAGCTTTATTCAACATGGCGGCGTTGCTGTCAGTGTTCCTCCGAGCCATAATCTGTAGATAGCGGTCATCCATTGCAGTAGTAGCCCTTGAGCAGCCTGAGCGAGGCATGTCATCGATAGTTCCTGTCTCTCCGTATCTCCTGCATGTCCGAACAACATAGCTTTGGTTCACTCCGAGACCCCAGGACCCTTGGCTTGTTGAGAGCCCTTCCTGGCACAAATTAATGATACGGACTCGATCGAACGCGGTATCGACCATCTAGGCATGGTTGAACTACTTACGAGCCGTGTACCTCCTTCGTGGTGGAATGACTGAAACTGCCAGCCGACAGTTTCCCGTGGAGTCATTTGTGGGTCGCACGTCTCAGTTTGGTTAGCGTTCCACAGTCCACATCAGCTGTAATTGTTGACCCACGATCAATGGGATCAATCTAAATGATGCCCTTTTCATCCTAGCCATCGTTTTTCGATCGAGAACAGAGGCTGCCTAAGATTTTTTTTTGCTAGAATGGCGCAACTGCATTGGCTGTTGCTTCGATTCCGCGTTGGTATACAATATCCACATCTCTTCATCATTAACAACGCGGGAAAAGAAATCATCTCCGTCTTGTCCATAGCGCTCCATAAACTGTCGTGATCTACGCCTTCTTTGCTCTTTATGTTGATCAGTGAGCATTTTTAGAACATATCTCGCACACAGTATGTGATATGGAAGGCGTTAAGTGACAATCCCGTGACCTGAGGTTCTAGCAACAGTTTGGAATTTATTAGACAGTAGGCAATTGCCAACTACTTCGAGGTTTTTGGTTCACTTGATGATCGATGTTCATCGTGAACACGTGAGCAGCCATTTTGAAATTCTCGATACTTGTTTGCCACTTATTTCTTCAGGTCCACACACTAGGCATAACTCACTATGGATTTCAGAAGCTGAGGATCCTTTTACCAGTAGATATCTAATCACACCGCGCACTTTACAACTGGCGTGATCTACGATTGCCTCGTACCTTGTGACCTGCTCTCACCGAATGGCAAATGACCACTGAATGACATTAGCACTGAGTAGTTTCTTGAAGAATCGATAGATCGTTCTCCATGCGCTAAACTTTATTCGGGCCTAACATCGCTTAAATACTGTTCCCGGACCTTAGTTTTGCAATGCGCCTCATGCGTATAGTCCTTTATTCAAACGAAGAACTGATTTACTATCTGGTACTATAAATATGTTACACATGGTATTTGAAAAGAGTATTGAGTTAATCCTATTAGTGTACGACTGGACACGCACAGAGCAAGGAAAGAGTACATAACGCACATAAACGCTTTCGTAAGTAAGGATGAGAAGATCAGTTCCAGGTGTACGGAGGAAAGCTTTTGCTTCAGGTGATCTGGATGCACGCAAATCTGGAACCATATTTTTCGTACACAACATGACAAAAAGTCGAAGATCTATGCATTTTACTGTCCGCTATCGAACTGAAGTGTACATATGACGAGGAAATATCGTTAGCTGATTGAGGTAATTTATTTCCTGGAGAAAGCTACAGTGCCTCAGGTACGTCTTCGCATGAAGATACTGAAACCGCAGCCCTATATCAGAGGGTCTTGAAGAACTAACGTTGTACTTTATCACAACCACGGGTGGAAACACAAGCGGCCAAAGACACTGCTAGCTAGGGCATAGCCACCTGTGGTAAACCAACATACGCAAATAGCGACAAACGTCGGTAAGCCCCTGCACATCAGCAACACTGACTGGCAACTACCAGCTGCTACTAGAGCCGATCAACAGGCCACATCAGGGACACCGACCGAGCTCGCCCACAGGCGCAGAAACAATCTGCCAACATTTCCTCACACTGTGCTTCCGGTATAAGACCTATCGGACACAAGATCGATAACAAGCCTAACTGCTGCAGGTTGCTGACGCTGAACGAGGACTCCGTACCAGCACCCAGCGCCAGCCGCCGAGCAGCACAACGCACAACGCCAAGGTATCGACAAGCATGATACCCACTACTAACAAAGCCTATCCTTGCACAACCTATCGCAGGCAGCAAGAAAACCGCTACTGCTCTTACCACCCGACCTAACTATCGCAGAGGTTTTTTTCCCTTGGCTCTTGCCATGGCACTTTTTTTTCCTCTGCCCTTAAAACCGCTACCCTTCGTAAGATTTCGACCATCTATCTCCAGATGAGCGCGTATTAATGGTTAATCCTAACCAGACGTACGCAAACATCGTAGTACCCACATCCTGCGACACCTCACTTTAGTGAATACTAACCCTTATGCAGAGATCGCAGTAGACCTTTCGTAAACGGCAAACGATTAATTATGAATCAGGGTAAACACATATATCCTGTAAAATGACACTTCTACTGCATGAAATGGAAGTTTGTCTTAGGTTGCGACAACTTTTTACACCGTTAGACGGGTGTCGTAGGTCAGTGGTTTCAGTAGTATACTAGTAAGGCAGTAGGGACCAATTCTCAAGACTTGAAAGTAAGCTAACTTATCTCGGCTCTCATACACTAGCAGGTCGGAGCTTATAAATCACTTTCGTTGAACTGCAAGAGCCGACTGACTTCACGTCTACCTCTGTAACAATGGATTTGTCAGCGCCTGTGTCAGTTCAAAGGAAGATGTTTTGCCATTTCGAGGCTCACGCTCCAGTGTGGTGATGGTGAAGTGTCGCGTTTCAGAGTTACGGCAACGCTGTCTGCGTCATTTCGTACTGTGCAGATTTTGGTGATATCGGTATTTTGTTTACAGCACTTGGGGACAGAGGAGAATTAAATTCCTATTTCAGGTTTCTCTGTTATCTACTATCACGTAAGTACGTGTAGTAACGATTGTTATCACATTTATGGAAAGTGATGATAAGAATCTATTGCCTTTGTGGGACTTTTGCTGCCCATCAGCCAGGTTACTTATTTCACATGCACTGGCTCGTTCTTTGTGTTAACTCTTTACACTGATGACTGACTTTTAAGGTAATTTCAGGGAAGACTATACATATATGAAGCACTGGAGTTTTATTTGCTTGTTTGTGTAATTACATGTGGTGATACGGATGGTGCATCACTCTCTTGCGTAGCGTAACTACCTGCGTAATCATTTACCTGAGATATTACATATACTTGAGCTGTTGCGAAAAGCAGACTGTTTCTACAATTTGTAACAATGAGCACGACATAAACATTAATGAGCGTTGTAAAGAATCCGTCGTCTCCTCAGTTTATCTGTAACGACGCCTAGAGAAGTGCAGTTTCAACGGAGAAAGGATGCTCCTGCTGAATGAGCAGCAAGCTTTCGTCGTATTCAAGTCAGTCTTCTAATAATTTTACTAATCAATTGCGACCGTCCATCACCCTCTTATATAGCTAGCATCTGCATCTGGGGAGAGTGATGTACATTTTTATTATCTGTTTATCTATTAAATGTTTCTATGGTAACTATGAAGTATATTAAAAACATGCGCTGTTAGTGTAAATCCGCGAAATATAAAATCAGGAGAAGTATCTCATCAGTATTTATGACCTGAGTTGTAATTTGTTTTGTGGTGAAGTCTTATGGGACCAAACGGTTAAGGTCATTAGTCTCTAAGCTCACGCGCTACTTAATCTAACTTAAACTAACTTACACTAAGGACAACACACACACCCATGACCAAGGGAGGACTCGAACCTCCGACGGGAGGAGCCGCACTATGACCTGAGTGTAATAATAGTCATCCCACATGTATTTCAATTACATTGTTTCTGTGGTAAACCAAGTCTCTGAATATAGACTCATTAACTACAGGTACGTTCACGAGCTCACTTGGACTATGACAATTCCCTTTGAACCTATATGACTGTGTTCCGACCGGGACGGAGCGGGCTCACAGCATGACCACTGCCTTATTAGAAAGTATTGTACGCTACTGCTTTCCTTTCAGTATACGGTTCCAGCGTGACAAGACTACAAATAAGTCAAATTTTTTTTTCTTATTGCACACAGATTTTATAACACTTCATTTGTTGTTAGTTACGGGACAATTAGGTTAATAACAGAGGAGAGTTTCACACAATCAGAACCATTTCACACAACTGGAAACATTATATGGTATTGGTTTTTTGTTGAAGAATGGTGAAATAAATGAATTGCAGTTCGTATTGTTATCCCTTGTGTTTCTGATGGGCATTGATTGTTAGCCATACATTTAATGACGGATGATCAACTGTTTGTTCAATAACTAGTATCGTGCCTTCCACAGCACTTAGCCGCTGGTGCATAGTATTATAAGTTCTGTCTTGTTGGCGGAAACCACTTGCGTTCAATATTCGACAATATACAGTCATGTTTTAACAGATACATATCACGGTAAATTGCTCACATACCTACCAAATGTTGCGGTTTGGAGTCAAAACAACGACCCAATAATTTGGGTAGCATTAATTGTGCACCACATTCTTGCTTTCATTCGACGCTGGGGCCTTCATGTAACAGGCACTAAGAAACACTGCCTCATTGATAGTTCAATTAGTTCTAGTAACGCGATAAATGCAGCCACGCTTCAATATGAAAATGAGCCATTAAGGATCAACCTACCTATCAAGCACAGCCTGAAATAGAAAGTTGCAATAGTCATTTTTTTCTTACATAGATTGAAGCGGTGAGTGAAAATTTGTACCAAGGCCGATAATCTAACCTGAGTCTCCTGTGAAATCGTATCATTTTCTTTCCAGTTTCCATCTCACCATCTGAATTGCGCCGTCTATGCACTGCTGTTACTTTTTAATGTTTAGGTTCGAGCAAATACATCACCAACCTGTGATGATAAATGGTACTAAGATATCCCGGAAATCTTCCCAAAGACCCGCCTAGTTCACCTAGAGCCATGAATCACCACCTATCAGTCCGAAGACAAGGCCGCAGCGTTTGCGACGACCGGAAATTACCTTTCTCGTGATAGTCGCCTCGCAACGCGAATCATAGTTTCTGCGTCATAGATGAAACGGATAGTATTCTCTCCACTTAAAATTCCTTGATCCGTCTGTATATTTTATAGTCGCTTTTGAGTTTAATGAAACCCGTCGAGTATTGAAGGATTTTACAGATCCTAAGAAAAAACATAAAGCACGGTTACAATCTGTGAATTTGCGAGACACAATGATACGGATACAAGAATACCATTAATTAGGATATAGGGCATCAATACGGTAAATTCTGTGAAAGGACGGCGTAGTACCACAAATCGAGTGAACCTGCCTTAAGCAAATTCCGACACCGATTGTCACTAATGGAAAAGAACTCTCCGCAGGCGAGGAACGAACTGTGATTGACATTTGTGAGCGGTACTAACTCGCGCAGCAACCTGTATTCAATAATTTAACTTCGCTAAAATACCTGTGAGTTCACCGAGCTGGGAGGTGCAGTGATAAGCACACTGGACTCGTATACGGAAGGACGAAGGTTCAAAGCCGGGTTCGGCCATCCTGATTTAGGTTTTCCATGATTTCCTTCATTCGCTTGAGTCAAATACCGGGATGGTCCCTTTGAAAGGCTACGGTCGTTTTCCTTCCCCATCTTACCCTAATCCGAAATTTGCTCCATCTCCAATGACCATGTTATCGGCGGGATGTTAAACACTAATCTCCTCCTCCTCCTCCTCCTATGATTTCACTATTTCCGGATATAACAAGTACCAGCCCATTAATCCGCCTTTTGAGGCAAGTTATCATTACTAACGGGAAGAAAGAACCAGATCCACTACGAACACGATGCACATATTGCTGCATGGTGCCATCCCTTCACAACTCCACCAAATTAGTACACAAAATCAACATATGAAGGAGTTGACGTACACGTAACAAGATTCACCCACAGTTGAGAACACTGTGACCGCTGTACGTACCCTTTCCACAACGCTGGCAAGGTTGTAAGGCGAAGCACGTATCAAATACAGGCGGCATCACTACTGATCCGTGAACAGGACCATGTGCTTATGTGGCCTTTATGACATATCACTGACCACGTTTATTACATTTTTTTGCTATGTTTTAATGATCAGTATAGAAGATTTTGCTACGAATGCTAGTAAGTAGCTAGGATCAAAATGCACACACATCGATGACGCGCCAGATGGTCGCACAGCGTGAGAACGGCCGGGTCAGCAAGACCCATATCGTACCGGAGCTGAGAGAGTGAGGGGAGGTTTACCTACCACGCTGCACTAAAAGACGTGAATCTGTTATTTACTGTTTGAATACATATATAAAAAAAGTTTTGCATCACCTCCGTTCTGAGAGTTTCGGAACCTGTACAGGAATTTTGAAGACATCATTTCCGCACTTTTTGTTGCTCATGAAACCACATATTGCATCTTTTACTACCATTCAACGAGATTTGCACAGGTGGTGGTACAGATTGCTGTACACACTCTTACCTCTAATACACAGTAGCACGTCTTCTTACATCAATACATGCCCGTATTCGTCGTGACATACTGTCCAACAGTTGGCGGTTCATGTCGTCCTTAAACAGCCCTTTTAAATCTATCCTAGGCAGGTTCGAAAGAGTTCATGTCTGGAGAACATGTTGGCCGCTCTAGTCGAGCGATGTCGTAATCCTGAAGGAAGTCTTTCACAAGATGTGCACCATGAGGGCGCGATATGTTGTCCACGAAGACCAATGCCTCGCTAATATGCTACCGATATGGTTGCACTATCGATCGAAGGGTGGCACTCACGTATCGTACAGCCGTTACGGCTCCTTCCATTACCACAAGCAGCGTACGTCGGCGCCACATAATGCTGCCCCAAAACAGCAGGAAACCTCCACCTTGCAGGACAATGTGTCTATGGCGTTCAGCCTGAACGTGTTGCCTCCAAACACGTCTCCGACGATTGTCTGGTTGATGGCATATGCGACACTCATCGATAAAGATAATGTGATGCCAATCCTGAGCGGTCCATTCGGCATGTCACTGGGCCCATGTGTACAGCGCTGCATGGTGTCGTGGTTCCAAAGATGGACCTCACCATGGGTGTCGGGAGCGAAGTTGTGCATATGCAGCCTATTGGGCACAGTTTGAGTCGTAACACGGCGTCCTGTGGCTGCACGAAAAGCATTGTTCAACATGGCGGCGTTGCCGTCAGGATTCCTCCGAGCCATAATCTGTAGGTAGCGGTCATCCACTGCAGTAGTAGCCCTTGGGCGGCCTGATCGAGGCATGTCATCGACAGCTCCTGTCTCTCCGGGTCTCCATGTCCGAACATCAACGCTTTGGTTCACTCCGAGGCGCCTGGACACTTCCCTTGTTTGGAGACTTTCTGGCAGAAAGTGCCAATGAGGATAGGACCGAACCGCTGTATTGACGGTCTGGGTATGGTTGAACTACAGACAACACGAGCAACGTACCTCCTTCCTTGTGGAATGACTGGAACTGATCGGCTGTCGGACCCCCTCCGTCTAATAGGCGCATGCATGGCTGTTCACATCCTTTTGGAGGGTTTAGTGACATCTTTGAACAGCCAAAGGGACTGTGTCTGTGATAGAATATCCACAGTCAACATCTATGTTTCGGAGTTCTCGGAACCAAGCTGATACAATACTTCTTTTGATGTGTGTATTAATCCACAGCTCCAAACGTGCTGATCACTTGCACTGAGAACTTGTTAATAATAATTTCAAAATCTCTCAATTCATGTGAAAATGCTGATTACAAAGTGTAGTTACTCTCAGTGCTTATTGATGGAAAGGATGGACCAATCACAAGTGCGCCCTGTAAGAGCAAGCGTCAAACTGGTAAGGTAGCTCATCAGAAAGTCTACGATTGGTTTTCGAGGTGGTGACACGTGAACTTGTATGCTGAGAGTAATTCTGTGTAAAGCCATTTTGTACAATCTCATGTTGATTCTCGTATGCAGTATTGAAGTATTGTAGCTCTGGAATTAAGGATTGGGAATTTTGTTATGAATATTTACGACAGACTGTCTCTCAGAACCTTTTTCTTAATTTTTTTGCTTCTATTTACAGAAATAAATAAACATTACCTCAGTAATTTGTGAATTCAGTTTTAAGGGAACTAAATTCTTTTCAATTCTCCATTTCTTTATACACTGTTTACTGCATGTACAGAAGACCATAAGGCCAACGGAGAAGAAACCAATTGAGACGACAGTTGTATCCTAACAAGACGAGAGGTAAGAAATTAATCTCGAGTTATATTCCCTACTATGCGTATCGAGAGAACACATTGTTCACTGAAATCCATAATTGTTCATCCTGGCACATCTTTTCCGGGGGAAGTGTTAGATCTAGGTACCCACTGTGTAGTATTTGAGGGTAAGAATTTGCACTTTTTAGTAATTAAACCAGACGTATCCTCATGAATAGTTTGCACTTGGAATCCCTCATTGCATAAAACAACCTGGAGATGTTCAGAAATCGATATATCAGGATCGTTTGAGGGACAATAAACTTGAGGAGTAGGAATCATTAGTGAACTTTTAAAGACAGATTAATTGAAGACCGAGGAATTTCGAACAGTGCATATTTGAACTGAACTCTGAATTTAGTTTATGCTGTGGATTATGAAATTGTTAACAGTGGAGGTAGATTCCCATGTGATTGTTGAAAAGGTTTGATACTTTTTGTTACTAACGACGGATGTTTAGAGGAGAACATTGCTTTTGAACTGTGGATCTAAAACGGATTTTATGTACTAGGAATGGATGGCTATCGCTGCCATCTGATTTTGATGTCTATACTGAGAGTGGAGCTGGACAAGCGAAGATGACGTCATCGTCGGACGGCGTACGAGGCTTCGAATGTAGCGGCGTAGGCTGTGACGCCGGCCGCGGTGGTCTCGCGGTTCTAGGCGAGCAGTCCGGAACCGTGCGACTGCTACGGTCGCAGGTTCGAATCCTGTCTCGGGCATGGATGTGTGTGATGTCCTTAGGTTAGTTAGGTTTACGTAGTTCTAAGTTCTAGGGGACTGATGACCACAGCAGTTGAGTCCCATAGTGCTCAGAACCATTTGAAACATTTGCGGATGTGACGCAGTAACCGCGACTGGAGGCGGTGCGGTCGGCAAAATATGGTCCTCGGGAACGTCTGCTAGTTGGCGGCTTCGGAGGCGCGTGACGGCCCACAAGCGGCACTTCACACGCAGGTACACGAAATGTATTCTCAGTTGTGAACATAGGCATATGGACAACCATCAGCTATATTATGGAATGACGACAATGAAGGGTTGTGCCGGACCGGGACTCGAACCAGGATCTTCCGCTTTTCATGAGCGGTCGCCTTAGCTTCAGGCTATCCGTGCACGACTCACAGCCAGACCCATACTTCCATATGTCGTCAACCGTGTGTCTACAACTTGTAGTCGTGCATCCATTACATAAATATTCCCGTACAGGGGAAATATTAAACTTGAAAGTCGCTTGCTCTGTGTCGGCGGATAAATACGTGATTGCAGCACCTGTGTTGCTCCGAATTACGATGCGATGTTACTTTTTGACATGCATCCCGGCCCGGCACAAATTTTCATTGTCGTCTTTCCATTACACAGCTGATGGTTGTCCATTATCGCAAATACCAATGCATTTCATTTATTTCATAACGGCTGTTGTCGCCGCAGTGCCTGTTCTTTCGGACATGCATGTAAGTCCGAAGAAACATTGCATCGTAATTAGGAGTAACACAGGCACTGCAGTATTGCATTCACCTGCGGAGGTTGTAAGTAGACTGTTTAGGCATGGGGGCTATGTAAGTATGCTGTTTAGGTTTTTATGTTGGTAACGCCACGTAGCGCTCCACATGAAAATCACTGACTGTGCTGTGTGAAGTCTGTGGCCGGTTTGCATTGTTTGAATTTGCTATTGTAGTGTTGGGCAGTTGGCTGGTAACAGCGCGTAGCGTTGCGGAGATGGAGGTGAGCCGCCAGTAGTGGTGGATGTGTGGAGAGAGATGTCGGAGTTTTGAGAGCGGACGATCTGGACGTGTGTCCATCAGAAAGTGTAAATTTGTACTACTGGATATCATGAACTGATATATATGCCTTTTGAACACTATTAAGGTAAATACATTGTTTGTTCTCTATCAAAATCTTTCAATTGCTAACTATGCCTATCAGTAGTCAGTGCCTTCAGTAGTTAGAATCTTTTATTCAGCTGGCAATATTGGCGCACGCTGTGTTGCAGTAGCTTGAGTAACGAAGATTTTTGTGAGGTAAGTGATTCATGAAAGGTATAGGTTATTGTTAGTCAGCGCCATTGTTTTGTAGGGATTATTAAAAGTCAGATTGCGTTGCGCTAAATATTTATATGTCTGAGGACGTTCAGTTTTGCTCAGCTGTTTGAAAATCAAATGACGTAAGAGGTTTATCGGCACATTCATTAATTTTTCTAAGGGAAGGTTTCAAGGTCAGAGCAGTACGTGCGACTGGCGGTGGGACCTGGTCGAGTTCGCAGCTCGATGCGAGCGGCTGGTTTCGTGACAGCGTGTAGGCGGCGCCTGACTTCGTTGTAATTAGCGTAAGTTGTACTTACAGAGTAATTAAAGAGGGGGACATTTGTTGTAATTCCATGGAATAAAGTTCAGCAGTTTTAGGATTTGTAAGTTTTGTGTTTGTGAATTACTGGTAACGCAATATAGATCCTAGTGTTAACAGTATGGTTGAAGGGATTGCTACTCAAGCAAAGGTTGTCAACATTATCAGTATTAATGAATTAATTAATAGTGACAATAATAATTTATTCCCTTCGAGTGAGTCTCATAATGTAGTATATGACGAAACTGCTGAGAGACATGGGCAACAAGACGTTAGCGACAGTGTAAATCACATTGATAATGTATTCGAAGACGACAATATTGAAGTAAATGGGGAAAAAGAAGTTGATATTAATGAAAATCTTATTGAGTCGACAGCAGTGTCAGATAGTGGTGATGAAATTAGTATCGGGACCACGACAGAATATGATTTTAGATTATTGTTAAGTGAAATGAGACAGATGTCAAAGAATTTTCACAAGATTAAAAATCATTAGTCAAAAGAATTTCGTAAGGATGTGAAAGTAACCAGTAAACAAACCAGTGATGAGGTAAAGCAAACTAGGAACGTTGTCTCAAATAAAACTGATGAGCGATTGAATCAGGTGACCAAATCATGTAATGAATTAAGAAAGAATTTTAAAACTGAAATGCTCGAAATGTACTCTAAAAACTGGTGAATTAAATACTGAGCAGGAAACGTTAGGAAAGGTTATTTGTCATGATTTGAAGTTCAAGTATATGGCAATAAAATGGAAAAGAGTGAAGATAAGAGTTATGATTTCTCACACAGAGTTGTCGTAAATGAAAATATGAGAACAGAATATTTAACGGAGAATCAAGAGCTAAGTATGTGGAAATGAAATGAGCGTATGGCATCGTCGGCCGGGGTGCCTCTCTGTGGGGAAATTCATGCAAGGCTTATTTCAGTCGGCGATAAATTGGGCGACTTGCGCGCGTGCGATGAGGATGAAATGATGATACGGACAACCTAACACTCAGTCCTCGAGCGGAGAAAATCTCCAACCCGGTCGGCAATTGAACCCGGCCCGCTTGCTTGGGAGGCGAGCACGTTACCACTCAGCTAAGTAGGCGCACAAATATGAGGAAAATAGATCGACTTGTGAGAAAGATAATGCTGTTTTTGACATCTTAAACCAGAACAATGACTTTAAAATGTGCAATATAAAGTGTAACTTTATTTGGTCGAAGAATGATATTTTAAAACTATTGCCAAGGCATCAGAAAATATTTTCTCAAATTTGTGTTATTTGGAAATGACGTGTTAACTGGTCTGAGGCGCCAAACCATGGCACAAGGCAATGTCGTAGTTGCGTTAAAAGCTGTGGATGATAACAGTATTAGTTTTTTAAGTTGTTAGAAGAATACCTATTAATTTATGGTTTTCTTGTGAGGTCATTTCAGTGTTTTACTCATATAGTGTGGCACTGGCCAGGGATTGTGTATGTAACGCGCGTTTAAATTAAGAGTGCTTTTTTTTTAAGTACAACGTATGAACTTTTAATCAGATGAGCATGCAATAGCGGTGCTGGAGTCAGGGCTAATGCGTCAAAGGCGACAAATCAGCATCACCAGCTGCTGAAACGAGATCGTTGACACAGCTCTTGACACAGCAGTAGGTGAATGGCGGACTAGTTGGTCACTTAACGTTTACAAACTTGGGACCACATTGCTTATGAGACGATGAAGAATATTTTATAATGAATAATTACGTAATTTTGGTTTTCCAGGAAGATGAAATGGGCATCATGGTGTCGTAAATGTTAACAAGATATATAAATTTACAGATGAAACGTATTATCAAAAGAATGTAAATGTTGAAACAAATTTTTAATCATCACAAATTTGAAGGAGCCATATTTTATGCGAATAATTATACAGACATTATTGTATTCAGACCACCTTAAAGGTAAAATGAACTTAGAGATACGAAAGAGACAAAACAGTACGGACATTTGATGTAAGAAGCTCCCAGTGGCATCGGAATCCTTCTTTATTTTGTAAATCTTAAAAAGAGCGCATGTTGGAGGATACTTGGCGTTTATGCTATATCACCGGCAACTTTTATTACGCTTTTACTGCTATGTTTGAAAAATTGCTCTGAGCACTACGCGACTTAACTTCTGAGGTCATTAGTCGCCTAGAACTTAGAACTAATTAAACCTAACTAACCTAAGGACATCACACACATCCATGCCCGAGGCAGGATTCGAACCTACGACCGTAGCGCCTAGAACCGCACGGCCACTCCGGCCGGCTGCTATGTTTTAATGCACAGTATAGGATGATTTTTTTAAAGGAGGCTAGCGAGTAGGTAGGGTCACAAGGCGGATTAATTCGATGTCGCGACAACCTGGGTGCCAAAAGCGATAATTTTATTATATATATTTAATATTTAAATATAAAAAAATCTGTAAACGTGTTGATGAGATTAATTGCACTAAGAACTTGTTAATAATAAATATATCACTCAATTCACAAGGAAATGCTAATTACAAATTTTAGTTACCGTCAGAGTTTATCACGGAAAGGGTGGACCAATCACCAGTGCGCCCTAAGGTATAGGCACCAAACTGTTGGGCAGTCTACGATTGGTTTTCGACGTGGCAACACGCGAGCTAGTGTTTGAAGTAGTTGTGCAATTTATTTTAACATCGTATGAAGTATTGCGGCGTTCGGGAAATAATGATTAATGTTCGTGAATCTTATTATGAATATTAATGGTAGACTGGCTGTCAGAATATTTTCCTTGATCTTTTGACTGCTATAAATAGAAGTTAAGTCCAGTGGCATCCCAATACTACGTGATTCCATTTTTAATAGCATTGAATTCTGTCTTATTTTCCACTTCGTTAGGCACTGTTTAATGCATCCACGTCAGAGCCTGCAGCCGACAGAGACGCAATTAACTGGGACGACGAGAGTTAAGCAAGATTCCTAGAGTTGTGCTGGGGATAGTGAGCATAAATCCACCGTGTTTATTAATCTTGGCACATCTGTCTCGTAGGAAGTGTTATTTATTTATTTATTTTTTGCATATTTTCGGAATCATACCTGTTGTACTATCACGAATACTTTACACGAACTGTTCCTATCTAAGCACACAGTTTTGAGACTGTTTGAGGGAAATACACTACCAGCCATTCAAACTGTTACACCACGAAGGTGACCCGCTACAGACGCGAAATTCAACCGACAGCAATAACATGCTGCGACATGCAAATTATTAGCTTTTCAGAGCGTTCACTCAAGGTTGGCGCAGGTGGCGACACCTACAACGTGCTGACATGAGGAAAGTTTCCAACCGATTTCGTATACACAAACAGTAGTTGACCGACGTTGCCTGGTGAAACGTTGTTGTTATGCCTCGTGAAAGGAGGACAAATACGTACCATCACGTTTACGACTTTGATAAAGGTCGGATTGTAGCCTATCGGGATTGTGGTTTATCGTATCGCGACATTGCTGCTCGCGTTGGTCGAGATCCAATGACTGTTAGCAGAATATGGAATCAGTGGTTTCATGAGGATAATACGAAACGCCGTGCTGGATCCAAACGGACTCGTATTACTATCAGTCGAGATGACAGGCATCTCATCCGCATGACTGTAACGGATCGTGCAGCCTCGTCTCGACCCCTGAGTCAACAGATGGGGACGTTTGCAAGACAATAACCATCTGCACGAACAGTTTGACGACGTTTCCAGTAGCATGGACTATCAGCTCTGAGACCATGACTGCGGTTATTCCTGACGCTGCATCACTGACAGGAGCGACTGCGATGGTGTACTCAACGACGAACCTGGGTGCACGAATGGCAAAAAGTCATTTTTCGGATGAATCCGGGTTCTGTTTACAGCATCATGATGGTCGCATCCACGTTTGGCGACATCGCGTATTTTCGTCATCGCCATACAGGCGTATCACCCGGCGTGCCATTGGTTACACGTCTTGGTCACCTTTTGTAAGTACTGACGGCACTTTGAACAGTGGACGCTACATTTCAGATGTGTTACGAGCCGTGGTTCTGTCCTTCATTCGATCCCCGCGAAACCCTACATTTCAGCAGGATAATGCAGAACTGCATGTTGCAGGTCCTGTACGGGCCTTTCTGGATACAGCAAATGTTCGACTGTTGCCCTGGCCAGCACATTCTCCAGATCTATTGTAAGTAGGCTGTTTAGGTTTTCTTATTGGTAACGCCACGTAGCGCTCTGTATGAAAATCAGTGGCTGTGCTGTGTGCAGTCTGAGGCTAGTTTGCATTGTTGTCTGTCATTGTAGTGTTGGGCAGCTGGATGTTAACAGTGCGTAGCGTTGCGCAGTTGGAGGTGAGACGCCAGCAGTGCTGGATGTGGGGAGAGAGATGGCAGAGTTTAGAAATTTGTAAGACTGGATGTCATGAACTGCTATATATATTATGACTTTTGAACACTATTAAGGTAAATACATTGTTTGTTCTTTATTAAAATATTTCATTTGCTAACTATACCTATCAGTAGTTAGTGCCCTCCGTAGTTTTAATCTTTTATTTAGCTGGCAGTAGTGGTGTTCGCTGTATTGCAGTAGTTCGAGTAACCAAGATTTTTGTGAGGTAAGTGATTTGTGAAACGTACCGGTTAATGTTAGTCAGCGCGATTCTTTTGTAGGAATTTTTGAAAGTCAAATTGCGTTGCGCCAATAATATTGTGTGTCAGTTTAAGCACAGTCACGTATAATTTTTCTAAGGGGACGTTTCACTATCACCAATTGAAAGCGTCTGGTCAATGGCAGCCGAGAAACTGGCTCGTCACAGTACGCCAGTCACTACTTTTGATGAACTGTGGTATCTTGCTGAAGCTGCATGGGCTGCTGTGCCTGTATACGCCATCCAAGCTCTGTATACGCCATCAATGCCCAGGCTTATCAAGGCCGTTATTACGGCCAGAGATGGTTGTTCTGGGTACGGATTTCTCAGGATCTATGCACCCAAATTGTGCGAAAATGTAATCACATGTCAGTTCCAGCATAACATATTTGTCCAATGAATACCCGTATATCATCAGCATTTCTTCTTGGTGTAGCAATTTTAATGGACAGTAGTGTACATCTAGCGGGGCGTTGAGCATATAGAGTAGTTCAAATGATTCAAATGGATCTGTGCACTATGGGACTTAACTTCTGAGGTCATCAGTCCCCTAGAACTTAGAACTACTTAGACCTAACTAACCTAAGGACGTCACACACATTCATGCACGAGACAGGATTCGAACGTGCGATATAGAGCAGTCATTCCGAGCTAATGGTTCAGTCTGATGGCGAATATAAGACGCTGTGGTCCCTTGCCATGGCTCTAACTGTGCTTGTTGGTCACATATCTGAACTTAAAAGTGGGATATTGTTCCTTGGAAGACCAAGAGAGAAGTGATGGCTTTAATGTTGCTAGGAGGCTGGGATCCCGTCCCTTCATTTACTTTCCAACCTGTACATCGAGAAAGCAATGAATAAACGGATGCTCAGAAATGGACGATAAGTATCGCTGAAGACGTAGCTATTCTGCTTGGACTGAATGGAGTGAACTGTCTGTTGAGCACACAGTATGGAGTGAGAATAACCCAAAGATCGAGAAAGTATTAAGTGGCATCAAAATTATATTTGCAACAGACTTAAAATACAAAGTGGGCAACGTTTATTAGACTAAGTGAATGTGTTTTGTTATTAGGTGGTGGTGGTTAGTGTTTAACGTCCCGTCGACAACGAGGTCATTAGAGACGGAGCGCAAGCTCGGGTTAGGGAAGGATTGGGAAGGAAATCGGCCGTGCCCTTTCAAAGAAACAATCCCGGCATTTGCCTGAAACGATTTAGGGAAATCACGGAAAACCTAAATCAGGATGGCCGGAGACGGGATTGAACCGTCGTCCTCCCGAATGCGAGCCCAGTGTGCTAACCACTGCGCCACCTCGCTCGGTTTTGTTATTAGAAGCAAAAGAAAGCATGTTAGGGGGACTTAAGTAGACATATAGAGGGACAGAGGCAGCGTAGTTCGCCAAATTGTGCACAGGTACTAAAGATACCGCTTACTTTCAGAAATAAATTTCTGAGAATTACCTTTGGATCATCGCACTATATGGAAATGAATCACAGACCAAAGCAAACCTAATCTGTAGATATTCGAAGTCTTGTAGATATACTGTTAAAAAAGGATTTTGAAAAATTAGATAAGACATAATAATAATAATAATAATAATAATAATCTCTGCAGAATTGGCGAGGTAAATAATGAAAGGAAAGACTGTCGTGAGGCATGGATCCATATCAGATAGGAATGATAGGAGAAATAGTGAAGTATATATGCCCAGTGAAGCAACGTGTGAAAATTTGTTCCAACGCTTGAATTCAAAACTGGCTCTCCTGCTCATCAGGGAGATGCACGAACCACTGCATCAACCCCGGGATAGTAGCTTTGCATAAGTGCACGGACTGCCCTGGTACGCATGCCTACCTCTTTAGTCCACACTTCCATTCGCGCCTCAGCCAACCTGGTATTCCTCCTATACTCGAAAAGCGTTGCAGAGGCTCCCTGAATTTATTGGAATAACATCTCAATATCAAACGAAACGGGGACTGCTACCTGAACCCCAGTCATAGTGCTTTAATCAGATGAAGCTATATTCATACAGAGACTGGTTTCATTTGATACTGACATGATGTTCCAGTATAGAGAGCTTCTGCAGTGGTTGTTCGAGCTTATCGGAAATACCATGTGGGCTGAGGCGTAAATGGGAATTTGAAATGAGCAGGGAGGCACGCTAGGTTAGTCCGTGCAGTTACAGAAAGTCACTCTGCCTGGGTGGTGTAGTGGTTAGCCCATTTGCCTAATGAGCAGGAGACCCAGGTTCGAATCCTGATCTTGGTACAAATTTTCTTTCGTCAGCATTTACACATCATAGATGTTCGAGACTTGAAGAGGTCTCTGGAAGGATAGAATTTCATTTGAAATAAATAAGAGCCGCACATTTAGTACAGCTTCATTTAGTACACTCGAAAGCATCACAGAGATGCTCACCCAACTGCAGTGCCAGATGCTGCAAGAGAGGTCTTCTTTATCACACCGTGGTTTACCCCTATAATTGTGAGAGATAATGTTCCTAGAAGAGTCAGCCAATATATTGCTCCCTCCTACGTATAACTCGTGAAAAGAATATGAAGACAAAGTCAGAAAGGTTCAAGCCCACACCGAGGTTCTATCCTTACTGCCTTCCCACTTTCAATTTTTGTATCAGCCTCTTCTTCGATTTCAGGAAACCAACCGAAGACCATGTCTGAGGACTCCGTCTCTGAAGGGCTACTTCTTTGCGGGTGCAATTCGATGACTGGCTAATTTCAGTTCTAATTAACTCGGAAATGGTGCAAAGTATCTGTATTCTTAACCATTATTTCTCAGCACAACCTACCCTGGAACACCCTTACGAGCTTTTCGGATTGCTTCTGACTACTCTGTAATATATGTGGACAACGAATTGGTACTGTTCGTTATCTAGATGCATTATCAAGACCAGCTTCTCATAAGAAGACGGCCTTATGAATGAATAAAATAATATAGTAACGTTGCAGCTTCAGTGTCAGGAAACGAGCAGTCATCATCTGTTTCGTGTGTGATGGGGCTGTTTCCGCACTGAATCGACTAAATTAATCATTATTTAATATGTCGCGTTAATCCGTACATCATTTACTGTCCTACTATTACAATGCAAAAATGATGTGTAGGCAGGGTACAAAGTATTACAACGCATCAGTGAGCCTCTATCATAGCTACGTACAAGAAGCTGCTTCCCACCACTGTAAGTCTGTAGTTCAGAACGCGTGGAAGTTTTTGGTACTAAAACATTATGAGAGTGGAAGTGAACTGCGAAGACAATATTATCACACAACGCAACTGTAGCATTTTTAGGTACTAGCATCACACAGTATGTATTGCGAAACCGTACAAAAAATTTCAATTTATCTGTAACATTGCAGTCGCTGCAGTACAACAAGTGCTACAAACTAAAAAGTACTTCCTGGGGCACAGCTTCAGTAACCTCTCCTGGCGTGAAAAATGATCAACAAAATGTCGACTCAGATTCGTACGAAATATGATTAGCGCTCACCTGTTTTTTGCACTCCGATACACAGAAAAGTAAAGTGAAGATGTCAACCGTTCGCCAAATTTATTACCATAGAATCTAACCAGAAAAAATAAAATACCTCCCGACGTCGGCCACAAACTCTTGCTTTATGTAATTTCGCTTCGGAAACAAATTTGAACAGAACTTTTCGCATTCCGTTCGAAAGTCATCAATATTCCACGAAAACACCGTGCTCCGTTGCCGGCGGCGTCCACGTTCACTCGCACATTGTTGAGTGCCAGAAAGTACAGCGGAACTCGCAGAGAGCCACAATTTCTGCTCCGCGTTCGACGTAACGCGCCGCTAACGGGCACCTGCACCTGCGTCGCATTGTACAGCCTGTTCCGTCGTCCCTTTTATGCCGATTCGATGTCATTGTTTGGTGCCCTACTTTTTTTGCCGTGTTCTGCTGCATACTGGTTCGTGAAAGAGCGTAGGCGGAGAGCCTAGCTTTATCCGCGGCCCACATTGTAGTCGCAGTTGTGTTTCCTCGAGCGCAGGATACCTGTGAAACGTGTTCCTGCCGTAGGGAACTTTTGTTTAATCTCCCTGTCGGCTATTGGAAAGGGCGGATGACTTAAAGTATTGTTCTCTGGATTAACCGGGTTTACGTCGCTGAACACAGCGCTCGGTCTTAAAGCGGATACCTCTATACTGTTACAAGCGGCGCTCATTTACAGCCCTTGGCGCCGCCCACACTTCAAATCAGCCTGTAAGAATATATTATTCTTTATTAAATTTAGCTCTGCAGCCAGAGAGCAATATTTTATGTTAATGAGATTTACAATAAACAGCTATGAAAAATACGAAAAAACTCGTAGCGTTTCTGTGAATGAAACAACACTGACATGCTACTCTGGACTATATCACATTGTACGTACTTGGTAAAAGGCCTTTTATACAACGTTGATTAAGCAAATGGCGGCATCGTAAACAACAACACTGTAGTATTGCTTACATCATATACGACATATCTCGTAAAATGTCTTGAATGCAATGCTGATTAAGGAAATGGCCACATAAAAAAATGATCGTATGAGGGACAGATTTGCCACACAGTCTTTCGAAGACCTTGGCTCGCACATATTTCGATGTTCTATGGCAATGGCCGACGAGATCCTGCCAACCTGTATTTTCCTAAGACAGCTGCAATTGACAATTGGTAACACATTCTTTTCTGTATCTGAAACAGTCCTACTGTGATCAGTTGTCTTACTCTTGCTGTGCTTAGAACCTACTTGTCTCATTAAAACGACGGTACAAACTTTTTAACAATGAAAGTAGCTTACAGACTTGCATTCTTAGAGTTCCTTGAAACTTACGAAATTTGAAGCTGCGATGTCAGGAGATAAATTTCCTAAAGAAGTACGATGCAATTCTCAAGGAAATAGGCGAAAATCGTCTTTCAAGACTACAAGTTTTCCCACCACCGTTAGTATAATATATTTCTACTAATTAATACCGTCGCCGGTAGCTGACTTACATGAAGTGTAAAACAGGTACAGATTCAATTAAGGTTTACATATCTTACATAGAAACTGATTTCTGTAAAGAGTTTACTGGACGAGATGACAATATAGAACTTGGTAAAATGCTGAAAATGATATTTTATAGTCAAAGAGCAGGACTGAATTTAATGCAGTTGAAACGGCACACGCGCCCTGGTTCCCGGGTTCGATTCCCGGCGGGATCAGCGATTTTCTCTGCCTCGTGGTGACTGGGTGTTGTGTGATGTCCTTAGGTTAGTTAGGTTTAATTAGTTTTAAGTTCTGGGGGACTGATGACCATAGATGTTAAGTCACATAGTACTCAGAGCCATTGAAACCGAACTACTGTTTGATACAGAAACGATTGAATGTTCGTTACACGAGACGTAACTTTATTTCTGTTATGTTCGATAAATATCATCTGTAATTACGTACTTGCTTTGAACAGGTGACTAAAAATGTGAACGACAGTTAAAAATGAAGCTTAAATAATATTTTATACACAGGTACTCAGAGGGGTATAATATGATTTATCAGAATTAGAATTCTTTCTGTTTCGTTGCACTATGATCAGTGTGTGATGTGTAACTGAAATTTTATATAAAACAGTTTTATAAACAAAATGAATATTCAGTAAAGTGACTCTTAACAAATTAAGGAAATGAAATTGTCGATAGCGGGAACATCGCTAGAGCAACTACATTTTTTTTTTATTTTTCTTTAAATTGTTTATTTGTTAACAAACGAGAATATAAATTGAATAAATATGTAATCTTTTATTAATAAACTCTAATTGTATGGAAGTGTGAGAATTCATAGAAAAAAGAAAATTGGGTTTAAAAAATAAGCACATCAAATAGAAAATTATATATTTATTTATTATACTTCTTGAGACTGAGCAGTGTTATTGATGTAATTTTTATCATTTAATAACAAACCAATCTGACATGTCACTAGAAAATTTCATTTATTCTCATACGACTAGTTGTTCAAAATAGAAACATATAATTTTTATTGAAAGAAATATAATTCGATAACTGTTGTTTAACTTCTGTATTTATTTAAATATAGAATTCCAGTGAAAGTAAATCAACATCACCAGATAGTGAGTTGATAATAACAATGCTTCTACGCTACGCACCAAGCTATCGACCACTGTGTTAGTTAACTGATAATACTGACGCTCTCAAATCTTGAAAGACGAGTTTTTTGAGAGTTGTGTCGTGCTGCCGGGCATTCATTTGCCACAAATTTGAAAGAAATCTGAGAGGGCAGAACAGTTCGTAATGTCTCGTTAGACGCAACGGGCCGACCTCGGTGGTCTAGCGGTTCTAGGCGCTCAGACCGGAACCGCGCGACTGCTACGGTCGCAGGTTCGAATCCTGCCTCGGGCATGGATGTGTGTGATGTCCTTAGGTTAGCTAGGTTTAAGTAGTTCTAAGTTCTAGGGGACTGATGACCACAGATGTTAAGTCCCATAGTGCTCAGAGCCATTTGTACCATTACGGAACCTCAACGAATGAATGTAGCTCCATCTTCTGGCTGGAGTGTGAGGCTACGGCCAGCCAATATCCAATAAAACAATACCAATCATCGTTATTTGGGTTTTATTTTTAGGCCTAAAAATAAAACCTAAATATGCGCGATTGATATTGTTTTACTGGAGGTTGCTCAACGAATGGCGCTTATAGGCTGAAATATTAAAATCCTTCCTGGAGTCGACAGTGTCTCATACAGCAAAAACATGCGGTGGGGGTACATATTCTTAACTTACTCGAGCTATCATCTGAATGAAAGAGCTACCCAGAACCCACTCACCGCTTTCTGAAAGAGCTGTATACACCTGTGGTGTCCGGATTGCTCGCCACAAAGTTTTAAACACAGAAACTTGCTATTCATTGAGAAATACCGAAAATGTATACAACAAACAGGAAAGCCAGTATTGGGAGCGTCTTTAACGATGCTAAAATATGTCCAAAGAATATGCAGAAGAAGATAATTGGTAAATGCCGAACTCGTCAACAGAAACACAGTACGTTAAGCACCCAATCTAAATCCTAGGAGGCAGTAAAACAATAACCATTTGATCCAACAGGGTTGGGTCCGATACAGACGTGGACTGCAAAGTGACTTGCCTTGCAGATTTGGCCCGGGGCTGTGCCCACAACAGGCGATAACTGGTGGAACTGGTACGCTCTTGCATTCAGAGGAGTTCGTTTGGGACGCTACACAAAGCAAACGTCCAGGATCGAACCATATTCTAGTACACATTATCCTGTTAGGAACTTTACAGCTGTTGTCACTATTCTTTCCTGGCATTAAGTCTGCTTTATAACGTTTCGTATGAAGAGCTGTGCCAAGCCTAGATGTAAAAGATTTTCAGTGGTATTTTCTGTTTTGTGTCAGGTACCTGCAGTTTATGTTCTCTCATTGCGCAGTAGTAATGTAATTAAGATTCCCTCGGTTTGTTAACCTAGTTGTTTCTGTGAATACGTATTCAAAACGGTAAAACATCTAAAATGTGTAATCAACAAAAAAGAAAACAGAAAACCCGGAGGAAAGCACCAACCTTTAAGTGGGTAGGACGTCAAACGGGCCGACTTGGAGCAGGAGAGGCACCACAGGCGATTTTAATTTACACTGTCTACTTTTACAGGTGAATTCATAAACTTTGGTCAGAAAGACCAGGAAGGATTCAGGATTCACACTTATTGCAATGAAAGTTCAAAAGCATAACAAAATATTTTTTTTAGATGTGAAATTTGATCATTTTTTTCACTTACTGTTGGCTGCATTTGTTGCTATAGGTGCACTTCTCTTCATAAGTAAGAGAGATTCTAAGAACAATTTTGCACAGCATACAAACCATACCTACAGGTGTATGAAACTCTAGAATTTTCCACATCAAATCTGTTAAAAACTGTGGTAAAATTGAGATAATTGACTATAAAAATTGAGTTTCTCCTAATCATGGAATCTAAAATGAAACAGCACATTCATTTTTTCATAAATTAAGTAAATTCTAGTATTTCACACACGGGTAAGTATGGTTTACATGCTGAGCAAAATTCATCGAAGGATCTCTCTTACTTATGAAGAAAAGTGTACCTATAGCAAAAAAATGCAGCCAATAGTAAGTGAAAAAATGATGAAATTTCACAAGTAAAAAAAATTTGTTATGTTTTTGAACTTCCACTGCTATGAATGTGTATCCTGCATCCTTCCTGGTCATACTGGCCAAGTCTTATGAATTCTTTTGTAAAAGTATGGACAGTGGAAATTAAAATGCCCTGTTCTGCCTCTCCTGCTCCAAGTCGGCCCGTTTGACGTCCTATTCCCAAGAACCAAAGGACTATGAAATGCGGTTGCCGTCGCTGTGGTAGCTCTCCATCAGTAAGTATTCATCCACGTTCACCACAGTAAATGTACAGTTAACACTGCTGGAAAAGCAAATATGGAACAGAACCTAGCAGCTTGATGACGAAAATGGAAATCGGTGTAACTTCTGTCAACAGCCAGCACAGTCAGTCAATGTAAATATTTCTTTCTGTGCAAGTTATGTACAAGCTCATACAAT
Source organism: Schistocerca gregaria (assembly GCF_023897955.1). Lineage (NCBI taxonomy): Eukaryota > Metazoa > Arthropoda > Insecta > Orthoptera > Acrididae > Schistocerca > Schistocerca gregaria. The sequence continues at coordinate 931,994,726 of NC_064920.1, read as the reverse complement.
CGATGTTCCTTATAGAAAATAGTGTCACTGCAATACAGATCAAAAGGAAGGTGAGGCTTCAAACGAAACGTACTCATTCTGTAACGAGCCTCTGTTTGGTCCCTTATACGGAAATATACCTGAACTATCGCGGAAATTTTTGGAAGTGTTGTCGATGTCTATCCTGTATGTCATTGCAACGGCTTGAGTGGCCATGTCTGCCGGACAATTGGGTCGCCCGTTATAAAATCCCAGTGATAGGCACTGGAATCCTGATACCCTCTGCAAGCTGCACCACAACAGGATGGGATGCTCCACACCAGTGCCTCGAGCAGTGCTTTTCAGTCGTGTTTGACAGTGAGTGTGGCCCTCTGGTCACAACGACGCCGATCGCAGGAGTATATCTTGGCCTCGAGAGGAATGGATGATCATTTGCAGTGGGTGCTTGTCTCTCTTCACACGATGTCAACACTTTCCTGACGTGAGATCGGGCTTCTGTAGAGTCTACCGCTGCCTCCTTACTGCTCTTCGATTTCTGTCCTGCCTTCGAGTTGAACTTCACTCCAGTTGGCGTCCTCCACGGTCCTGTAGGTGCAGTCACGGATTGCTAGCGCCTGCAGCTCTCGGGCGACGAACTGGGATCAACGCCATGGGGTTGTTCAGAACGCACCAACGCATAGCACTCCATTTTCTCCGGAAATCCTGGGTACGACTTGGGCCACGACGGGCCCGTCTTGCCGCCTCGAGGGCAGCTGACAACACTTGCTGCTGACCGCCCCTCTGCCGCACGGCTGTGGTGACACAGTCTACCTCAGTAAGGCCACCCAGCCAGCATTGCAATAGATGCATACCGCCGCCTCAGTGGCTCATGATTTTTTGTATAGGATGCGCTGCCAAGGAGAGCTGTTTATCTTCTGGGAGCTATTTCTGGTTACGCCATCTCCTAGGACCTGGCATTTACTATTGTCTGAGGTCACCCATAGCTGACATCCTGGTTATCCTCGGGTAACTACATAGCAGCCTTAACTTCTGCATCTATGTGTCCCTTTACTAACTTACTTATTATTCACGAGGCCGCCCTGTGTCCAGAAATACTCGTTCTACTGCCTCTTTAGCGTCTTACAAATCCAAGGGCTGCATGGTCTGTGAAAAGATTGCCTAGACATTGGAAAGTGTTCGGATGTATTATTAAGTGCTGGAAATAAACCACAGAGCTAAATGTAAACTCAACAAAGGCCAAAGGAGGCTATAAAAGGTCGTCAGTAACGCAAAAGGTGGAAAGAAGGAAGGTCAAGGTCGAGAAAGGCAGTTGCCCGTCTCATGTCAGCCTGCTCCGCTGTCGCTATCCTAGTTCTCTACCTTCTTATTGGTTGAGAGTTGAACAAAGATGGACACTGTCCTGTGTGGTGATTTCGCTGCCACATTTGGACTACCCCAACTCGCTTTCCCACAGCCTTATAGATCATGCTTTTCACAGTATTTTGATACGCGATGGGGAAGAGTCAAGTGTGTAAGTAGAAACGCTGCCGTAAAAAAAAAAAAAAAAACTGTTCTTTCGACTTTTCTGAAAGTACATCCAGCTTACTGTCCTTGACAGGGAATGCTACTGACACTCTCTATCTATCTGTCTTTATATCTACCTCTATCTCTCTTTTTTTTAGAACTACTACGGGAAAGCGTGAACAGAAGAGAATCGAAGCATTTGGTATGTGGTGGTACACCAGAATTTTGTAAATTTGGTGAATTGATAAGGTAGGGAATGAAGAGGTTCTCCGTAGGAAAAAAGGTTGCCGAAATGTTAGCGATGTAGGATTCTGTTGCCATAGTGCCATCTTGATTAGGTCATACAAATGTACGAAGGGATTCATGTCGGGAAATCCGGGTGAGCAAATCATTCGCTCGAATTGTCCAGAATATTCTTCAGATCAGTCGCGAACAGTTGTGGGCCACTCAGTGGCATATTATCATCCATAAAATGGTCGCATTCATAAAACAGTCTACAAGCAGTCGAATGTAAGCATTTCCCGTCAGTGATCGGTTCAGCTGGCCCAGAGGACCCATTCAGTTGCATGTAAAAACTGCTTACAGCACTATTGAATCACCATCAGATTGTACTTTGCATTGTTGACAACTTAAGTCCATGACTTCGTGGGGTCTGTGCAACGCTAGAAACCTACCATCAGCTCTAACCGACTGAAATCGGGATTCATCTTATCGAGCCACCGTTTTCCAGTCATCTATGGTCCAGCCGAAATGGTCACGATCCCAGGAAAAGCACTGCATACGATAACCCCCGCTGTTAGCAAAGGCAAGTTCGTCGGCCTTCTGCTGCAATTGCCCATCCACTCCAAATTTTGTTGCACTGTCCTAACTGATACCTTCGTTGTATTCCCGTATTGGTTTCTGTGGTTATTTCACGCGGTGTTGCTTGTTTGTTAGCACTGAATTCGCAAAAACCGCTGCTCTCGGTTTTAAGTGAAGGCCGTTGGCCACTACGCTGTCCATGGTGACAGGTATCGCCTGAAATTTCGTATTCTCGCCTCATTCCTTACAGTGTGGATCTTAGAATACAGAATTGCCTAACCATTTCAGAAATGGTATGTCCCATGAGTCAAGCGCCAACTACGATTCCCCGTTCAGAGTCAATTAATTCGCGACGTGCGGCCATAATCACATCGGAAACCTTTTTATATGAACAGCCTGAGTACCAATGACAGCTGCGCCAATGCACCGCCCTTTTATATCGCTATCTCACGACTTTTGTCGTTTCAGTATGTACCCATAGTATTAAAAAATCTGAAGTGGTAATATCTCTATTCCGAAGGAAACCACGTCGGCTAGGGTAGTTGCTAATTCCATAATTTATGTTTCACAGAATGTTGAGGACTTTGGTGGTCGTGATTTGCGTCAAGAGGCGCCAGTGCTATCGTGGGAGAAACCGCGTTGCAAAACCAGATTTGCGAACTGATACCAATCAATAGAAACGCAAACACACTATCAGTGGGTGCCACCGAGTACAATTTCGCTCCGAGAACTGGCTTGTCCGGCCCAAGCCGCTGTAGACAGGTATTACTTTAAATGATGCCACTCTGATGGTCACGTCGACGTTTTCGGTTGACCTACCTACATCTGGCCTGCTGTAAGCAGTTGGTCGCTGGCCTCTGCTCTTGCAAAGTCGTAACGTAGCAATCTTATAGCTCTGGGAAAGCTGAGTCCAGGCAGTGAAGCATTCTGGCAAAGGAGAAGTAACAACGGTCACCCCCTCCACCGCCAAACACCGTACAGGCTATTTACACCTTAAAAGGCAAGGAATCCGCCGTCATGGCATGCTTCGGATAGTCTAGGAAATCAGTCATACGATTGGGTTGTTTGGGGGAAGAGACCAAACAGCGCGGTCTTCAGTCTCAGAGGATTAGGGAAGGACAGGGAAGGAAGTTGGCCGTGCCCTTTCAAAGGAATCTGTCACACGAGTCTGGCCGAATGTCTCCAACTCAGAGGAAGGTGCAGAACATAGCCAATAAACGTCCCACTTTTTTAAAACAGTTCTCTAAGCAACAATCATAGGCAGGTCCACACGTAGGGCAGAGGAAAGGAAGGGGGGAGGGGGGAGGGGGGAGGGGGGAGGGGGGTAGCGTGTCTAGTGGTCCCTTAGTGTTCCCGTGCAGTCCCCCCCCCCCCCTTCCCCCGAAATGTTTGGGCTTATACTAGATACAATGGAAATTTTCTAGTCCCAAAATGCTTCCTTAATATTATTCAATCTGGTTTACGACTGAAAGTCAAGTGAAATGAGGTTTAGTTATAAAGGAGTTGCTGAAAAACGGTGGTGAAAAGCTTCAACTCTTGTACGGGCAGAGTTTATGATTAACAGTTTCAGAGCATTACCCAATCTGTATTTTCCTATGGATTACCGTGCAGTTGAAAACAGATCCATTAAACGACGCTATAATTGACTTTTTCACTCTATGCCCTCGACGACTTGACTTTACTTCGTAACTTGACTTTCCTTCGTAACGCTCTGTTAGTTTGTTTGAATTTTCGAGGAATTTACTTCTCTACTGTGCACTATTTGAGACACTTTAGGATATTAAAGACATATTTGTCTAGTAGTGCCTGTGCGCCTCTCTGATCTACTTAAACGTTGAATCAAATATTTATTTACATTATAATATAAAAAGTCACACCATATGAAAATACCTTTCCAGTCTACCCTCCACCCCCCTTCCCCGAGAAATAATCCAGTGTGCGAGCCTAAGTACTGGTAAACCGAACCTATGACTGTCGGCGATTAATACGTAATTATGAACTTCAGTATTAATGTCCTGTAACTTCCACTTTCCCAAGCTTTCCTCTAGTAGAGGAGTCCCTTCATTAGGACACTGGTTCCTGGGTCATCAGCCTTCTGACTTGTTTGATGCGACTCGCCACGTAATCCAATCTTCTCCTGCGCCAGTCGCTTCAGTTCAGAGTGTGGGATATTCAACCCAACAAAGAAAGTTGAGGGATTCCAACTACCTGGTCGAAGCTGAACCGCACTAGGACGGGCTAAGAGAGGAGTGGGTACACCGTGAGGAACTGGACTAAGTATACTAACTTCGACTGAGAAGCTTACAGTAAACTGCACATTTAAGGCGCGCCCACGTTGAAAATTTGACGGCGATTTGAGCACTCTATAGTAACTAACTCTGAAAGCTCCTTGTCAAATTTTGACGTTTCCGTTTGATTAGACACTTTTGTTGATTTGTAAAACGATACGATACACATATACATAAATTCCTGAAAGGGACGCGAAGACCTTCCAATAGAGGCAACAAATGCAAATGATGGACGTTTAAATATGTTAATTTCATATACTATAACTCGTCTTTCTCTTTCAAAATGTTGTTACAACACAGCCATCGCCAGACAGAGTTATATCTTCGGTTTGCAAAGCCTTGAATTATAGTTAAAGACATTTTCCACACTCCATAGAAAACTAAAAACTGTATTTTCCTGGGATATCCTCTGTCACCGTCGTTACAGTGTTATTGAAAATCTATGTTAAAATATTTATTTACTGTTAGACACAGTGATATAGTTTAATTACTAGGAAGGCTCGCGTTTCTCCCTACAGTGTTATTGAAAATCCCTGTTAAAAGCCGGCCTGGGTGTCCGAGCGGTTCCAGGCGCTACAGTCTGGAACCGCGCGACCACTAGGGTCGCAGGTTCGAATTCTGCCTCGCGCATAGATGTGTGTGATCACCTTAGGTTAGTTAGGTTTAAGTAGTTCTAAGTTGTAGGGGACTGATGACCTCAGACGTTAAGTCCCATAGTGCTCAGAGCCATTTGAACCATTTCAACCATGTTAAAATATTTATTTACTGTTACACACAGTGATATAGTTTAATTACTAGGAAGGCTCTCGTTTAACACGTGCAGGCCGAGATGACGACAGATTTTCCTTCGGTCGATACAACAGCCATGACCGTAACGTAATGAGGAACTCTGAAGACCAAGGGAGGTGGTGCAGTGGTTTGCACACTGGACTCGTATTCGAGAGGACGACTGTTCAATCTCGCGTCCGTCCATCCTGATTTAGGTTCTCCGTGATTCCCCTAAATCGCTTCAGGCAACTGCCGGGATGATCCCTTCGAAAGGGCACTGCCGACTTCCTTCCCATCCTTCGCGAGACCGATGACCTCGCTGTCGGTTGTGCTCCCCCCAAAAACTACCCAACCAACCAGCTCTCAAGTGATTCTCTTTGCACAAGTTTACTCTAAGTGATTAATCACTAGTATTTGTTCGTCTCTCATGTTTTAGATACATCTCATTATAGTCTCATCATGCTATAACATTCAGTGAAAGTACGTATTTTTATGTCTACTGCTTCAGCTACGATTTTGGTATCACTATGAAAATAGATGTAACACTTTGAAAAACCAATAGACTTAAGGGTTTGACCATACAGAACAACAAAACAATGATTCAAATGACTCTGAGCACTATGGGACTTAACTTCTGAGGTCATCAGTCCCCTAGAACTTAGAACTACTTAAACCTAACTAACCTAAGGACATCACACATACCCATGCCATACGCAACAACAGTTTCCAAATGTTATACAGATTATGACGTCTGAAGGAAGACATCTTTTGTAATGGGAAAGTAGAGTACAGAACAAAGGATCAAGCAGAGGTGGTAGTTATCTGTTACCCACCACCGACAAAAGGGAAAATGAACGTGAATTATGTTTCGTTCTAACATTACTCAGGGTCTGCACTATTTACGATCGTAATCATGTCGTAAATCTACGGGCAATCTGTTCAGATCACAAGTTTAGCATCCTGCCCTGACATCCTAAAATGGTGACTTGAGCTCTCGGACATCATTCTACAAGACAGGCTGCATATGGACAGGTTGCACATAGTTCTCATGTATTGTCACTATCGCAAATCGCATGATGTCATCGTTCTCGTCATGGAATATGATGTTTATTTTATTTTCATTTATTTTGGTCATTGGTACCATAGTTTTCTGATTGATGTGATGCGATCCACAAAGACTTCCGCTCATGTGACCATCTTCTCATTTCAGAGTAGTAGTTACAATGAACTTCCTCAATTATTTATTGGATATAGTCGACTACAGTTTTTTCCTCTACAGTTTTGACTCATTTCAACTTCCTGAAGTGTGACAGATTGGTGTGGCCAAGATTTCGCCTCGTTCGCATTCCCCCCCCCCCCCCCCCCCCCTATTCCGCTCTCTGAGCGCTAGGGACGGCAATGGGGGAAAAGAGCGAACGCGTTGCAATAATGGCAGTACAGTCGTACTGCGTCTTCGTCTTATATTTCACATTTATCAACAACAATGATCACAAATAAAACAAGTCTTCAGTGATTATTAATTACTTTTTGGCACGCTAAGGGCATAATTTTTATCCAGCACATACTGCCGGCATACGGTCAGACGCAGACAATTTTACAGACTTATGTACAAAGTTGCCACGTAATAGTGACTTTTATTTAGTCTCACAATCTAAAAAAGTCTTTCACACAAATATCTCGACCGAAATATTGCAGCACTTCCGGAACTTCATAATGGCGACCTGGAAATTCTATGTAAGAAAAGCAATGTCTCATAATCAAAAAAATTCTTTCACACCCATATGCCGATCGAAACATTGTAGCACTTCCTCATTATGGAGACCTGAAAATTCTACCAGAGAAAATCAATGCAGACGACCTGGATGGCTGTAATGTAAAAAGATTTGTCATTAAAACTGCAATTATCTTGCAAGTTAGTCTATTACATCTGCGCATTTACCATGGCGCTTTCATCTGAAATGGCAGACGGTCTCGAAAACAGGTGTAAAATTGATCGCGTTCTCAAAACCTATATAGAACTGTCGTTGTAATTCTTGCAATCCACAATGATGGCTTCAAACGTCGCGCTTTCTTTAACACCAGTGACTTTAGGGAAACGGACGACGTTTTCTGTTAGAATTTGTCCCTTCCCAAACGCGATATTCTTTTCGAATCGGAAAGGATTGCCTTACTTTGGGCACTGTGCAATCAGGCCCACTGGAAGAGCTAAGTCTGCAATGCTTTCTGGATGCTCTAATTTTCGTTCCTGCACTCCTTTTTCCTTCATAAATTCAAAAATGGCGAGATTTAAATTGTTCCAGGCATGCCCCCTGGGCCACGATGTGGCACAGTGGTTGGCACACTGGACTCGCATTCGGGAGGACGACAGCTCAAACAGAACTCCGGCCATCCTGATTTCGGTTTTCAGTGTTTTCCCAAAATCGCCGGGGTAGTTCCTTTAAAAAGGCACGGCCTACTTTCTTACCCATTATACCTTAATCCTATGGGATCGATGACTTTGTTGTTTTGGCCCCTTCTATAAATCAACCAACCAGCCTACCATGCCCCTTCACTTATCCTACGCACTTTGCAGTAATGTAAGAGGCCTCCATACGCTTCATTCATATCCACTGAAAACTGTTGCAACTGAAAATAGAATAATGAATTCTCCATTCCTGCAAATTTAGCATAAGATACTTCTTTATGTACAGAACGATAACCCTGTCTGTCGACCATTGCAAGTTTTTGGTCTTTTATTGTCATCTAAAAGTTTAAATTCCTTCTGCATGGTACTATAATGTTCTTTATGTAGAAAATGAGCAGTACTCGTAGCTTATGCGAATTGACAATTCTCATTCGTCTCGTCTGCCATTCCCACTCATTTTAAAGGATGGTGAGGATAGATGCTGACACCACGATTTTTCCGAACTCAGAGTTTTGTGCTGACCGCAAAATGCCGCACCGCACTGTTCCGGGTACTTCCGAGAAGAACCGAGAAATGATGAGTGAAAGGCACGCCCAGAGCGCGGACGCCCTGCACGAGTGAATTTTGGTACTCCATGGCTGACCGTGTCATAAAACATGTTCTTTGATGCCATAATATATTACGCCTACAGATTTAGATGCACCTTTTTTGTGAAAAAACCTTAAAAAATCACGATTTAAGGTATTGGCCATCGCTGGAGATCCATGAGTCGATTCAGTTTTGCACTTGTTCATCTACCGGAGGTGCTGGTCAGCCAGATCGTGTGCCATTGATCAAAAGAGTTGGTAGTCAGAGGGAGCAATGTCCGGAGAACACGGTAGGAGGAGTTTCCAAATACGTTTTGACGGCTTTTGCGACTTGGGGTAGAGCATTGTTATAATGTAAAGCTATCTTTTGTTGTCTGTCACTGTGTTGTGGCTGTTCGTCTTTCAGTGATCGGCTTAAACGCATCAATCGCTTTCGAGAACAGTCTCGTTCGATTTGTTTCAGTAGGTTTCAGTAACTTCTAAAATCTCCTCTCTTCCACCCCCATACCATTCTTCGACACCAGGATAACAGGTTTTCAAGCGTTGAAGCGATTCTTTCATTAAAATGTAGGTCACCATGGCGCTCACCCAGCATTTTATGAGCTTCGGCCTTATATTTATTCAGGCTACTGTATAAAATTTAAATTTCTCGAAAAAAATGAGAATTGGTCTCGTAAGTTCACATATTCAAAAGAGAATAACTTTATGACGCAGTCACAAATCGACTAGTATTTTGATGGCGTTATGTTTACAAATGCCTAGGCTTATTGTTTAACACGACCTATCACTTGCACCACCACGTGTCAATCCTGCCACGTATTGCAAAAAGGCGGAAGCAAAGCAAACAGAATCTATGGCGCCAATGTAAATCAACCAGCCTTGAGCAACACTTCATGGCGTCAGAAGAGTGTACGGGCTTCCAAGACTTCTCGGTAAACGTCGTCAACATAAGAGTCATTTCCAAGCAGTAGTATGTGTTTCAGTGTAAAATTTCTGAAGCACTCTGCTGAACGTATGAAAGAGTCTGTTTTTCCCCCCTTTTTACGGAAAGCGATACGGTTCTGTGCAAAGGAGGGTATCCACAACATTGACTTTCAATTACAACTCATAGCATAGCGCTACAGCATTCCGTCGGAAAGTGACATCACAGTCGTCTCTTTGGATGATACATCGAGAGTAGAATTCCGCTTCAAAAAAACGATTTCCGGGAACCGGAAGTCAATACGGTCAGCGGATCCGGCGCACCGGCACTGCTGACGCGATGCCTTGCCTCGCGCTGCAGGTCGATCGCAATCAGCGTGGAGTCGATCTGGGCCGAGATCGACCGCGCACTGGCGGCGGCGGCGTGGTTGCGATTTAAGCGGCCGGGCGTTGACACCCGGCAGTGATGCATCGGATCGCATCTGTTCGGATGATTGATAGAGTCATTAGCGTCCCGACAGACGTGATGCATTTCGCAGTTCATATTCCGCTCTGGAGCAGAGTAATAGGAGGGGGCGATGGCCGGTGGCGGAGCGCACTGAATCGGCGAGTGGGTTAGTGGGACGCGCAGGGTTTGTCGGGATGGGGAGAACTGGACGATGGGCGTTGTGGGCGGGTTTTCGATGGAAGGGGCAACCAATAGCACACCTCGCTCCAACAAAACGGGGTCCGTTTTGTTTCACGCCGTGACACATGGCGAGTGAAACGAGCGACGGGAGCGGAAGGTGCTTTGCGAACGAGCCATTCGGAACACTGCAAATGAGAAATGTAGCAAGCAGACCACCACAACAAGGTATTTCTGTGTACAGCGCTTTAATGGTGTCCAGCGCTCAGTCGACAATGGATAACGCTAGGAAAATTGTTTCCCCGTGCAGCTCTCACCCGTGTACATCTTACATTGCAGTATCGACCAACCCTGAAACTTTTACTTCTGCTAGTGTCCATTCACCCACTTCCCCAACTTCACAGACGTCCTCCTGAATACCTACGGGTGTAGTACTTGTTGAGGACAGGATATTGCAAAGAAATGGTTACCCACAGCCTAGCTGTCTGTTTCCAGAATCAATTTTCACTCCGTAGCAGAGTGGACTCTGACCTGAAATTTCTCGACAGTTTTAAACGATGTGCTCAAATGTCACTCGTCCCGCCAAGTTTCCACTATTGGCTGTAGTGGAGTTTCGAGGAAGGTTCCTGATTCGTGCCTGAGTAACTCAGCCTGTATAGAATTGACCACGAAATGCGAACGTTCCTTGTTCGACTCTTAGTCTGGCTAGCAGTGTTACGTATGCGAGTCGATAACAGTTAGGTTCCGAGGACCCAAAAATTACGTACTCGCTGACAAATAGGTGGAAGGTTACCAAGAGATGCAGCGTAGTAGGAATCTGCACTGGCAAGAAAAAGATAACTTGACACAAGTACACTTTAAGAAAATACATTGAAGTGACAACAGTTATGGGACAGACACACTCACATACACAGTTGGCGGTAATATCACGTACACAAGGGGTAAAAGAGCAGTGCAATGACGGAGTTGCCACTTGCACTCAGGTCTTTCATACGAAAACGTTTCCTATGTGGTTAGGTCTCACGACTGGAATTAACAGAGTTTGAACGCGGAATGATAGTTGTAACTAGAAACTGGGATATTCCATTTCGAAAGTCGTTAGGGAATTCAATATTCCAGATCCACAGCCTCAAGAGTGTGCCTAGAATACCAAATTTCAGGCATTACGTCTCACAAGTAAAGGCAGTGGCCAACGGCCTTCAGTTAACGACCAAGAGCAGCGACGTGTGTGTAGACTTTTCAGTGCTAACAGGCAATAAACACTTGAAATAACAAGCTTGAAATAACGACAGATGTCAATGTGGGATGTACGACGAACGTATGCGTTAGGCCATCTGGCAAAATTTGGTGACAGTTGGCTGTGGCAGGAAGTATCTATGGCGAGTGACTCTACTAACAGTCAGACGTCGCCTAGAAGACAGGAAAAACGTGGCCTGGTCAGATGAGACCCGATTTCACTTGGTAAGAACTGAAGGTAGGGTTCGAGTTTGGCTCTCACCACACCAACCCATAGACCCAAGTTATCAACTGAAGCACTGTGGAAGCTGTTGGTGCCTCCATAATGAAGTAGGCTGTATTTAGAGCTAATGGATTGGGTATTCTAGTGCAAATGAACCTATCATTGAGTGAAAACAGTTACGTTCGTATATTTGAAGACCATTTGCAACCATTCATCGGCCTCATATTCACAAACAACAACGGAATTTTTATGGATGACAATGCGCAATGTCACCGGGAAGTAGTTGCTCGCGATTGATTGAACAATGTTCTGAGCAGTTCGAACGCATGATTTGGCCCCGTAGATCACACGGAATGAATCTCATCGAACATTTCTGGGACATAATGGTCAGGTCAGTTCGTGTACAAAATGCTGCACACAGAACACTTTCGCTGTTACGGACGCTATAGAGTTATGACGAATCAGCGTTTCTGCAGGGGACTGCCAACGATTTGTTGAATACAAGCCTAGTCGATCTCCTGCGCTAAGTCGGGTAAGAGGAAGTTCGACACAATATTATGAGGTATCCCACGGAATTCTTCATCTCAGCGTATATTGCACTAAACATGTGGGTGAGGAAATGCTACAACTTGTAGCACATGCCGCTAACGATGAGCAGAGGCCTGACACCGGCGTACGTGTATGTACAGGTAATCTTTACTGGTAGAGCTAACTATCAACAACTTGGTGTAACGTTTGGCAGCAACTAGCGACACAGAACTAATGTCGACGAAACGACTGGTGTCCAGCTACCCGATACTCATAGCACCGTCCTGGCAGTCATCAACGGTCGTCGGCCTGGGAGTTCTTCATTGGATTCTCTATTCTAAGTGCCCCTGTTGGCACCCGCACGAATTTTCGAGGCACCGGCTCCGGTACAATAGATAAGGTATGGAACTAAAATTCAAGGTGTAAGGATATCAGTGATACAATTCGCTGATGACATTGCTGTCCTGAGTGAAAGTGAAGAAGAATTACATTACCTGCTAAATGAAATGAAGTCTAATGAGTACATAATATGGACTGAGAGTAAATCGAAAGTAATGGGAAGTAGCAGAAATAGAGCGAGAAATTTAAGTTTTCGGGTCATGAGGTAGATGTCGTTAAGGAATTCTACTACCTAGGTAGCAAAATAAACAATGACGGACGGAGCAAGGAGGACACCAAAAGCAGACTAGCACTGGCAAAAAGGACATTTCTGGCCAAGAGACGTCCACAAGCATTAGATATAGTCCTTCATTTGAGGAATAAATATCGGAGAAAGTACGTTTTGAGTGCAGCATTGTATGATAACGAAACGTGGATTGTGGGAAAATCGGAAGACATGAGAATCGAAGCATTTGATAAGTGACGCTAAAGACGAATATTGAAGATTAGATGCACTGACAAGGCAGGGAACGAGGAGGTCCTGCACGGAATCGGAGAGAAAATCAATAGGTGGAAAATACTGACAAGATGGAGGGACTGGATTATAGGACATCTTTTAAAGCACCAAGGGGTAAATTGCATGGTACTAGAGGGAGCTGTAGAGGGTAAAACCTGTAGAAGACGGAAGAGACGGGAATGCGTTCATCAAACAACTGAGGATGTAGGTTGCAAGTGTTAGTCGGAGGTTAAGAGGTTGTCACAGGGGAGGAATTCTTGCCGGGGTACATGAAACCAGGGGTAAGCCTGATGACGAGGATATCAATAATACGATTCGCTGATGACATTTCTATCTTCAGTGAAAGTGAAAATGAATTAAATTATCTGCTAAACGGAATGAACATTCTAATGAGTATGTATTGACAGTAAATCAAAAAAAGACGAAACTAGTGAGAAGTTGGAGAAACGAGAACAGCGGGAAACTTATCAGGATTGATGGTCACGAAGTAGATGAAGTAAAGGAATTCTACTACCTAGACAGCAAAGTACCCAATGGCGGACGGAGCAAGGTGGTCACCACAAGCGGACTAGCACCGGCAAAAAGGGCATTTCTATCCGCGATAAGTATGCTACTATCAAACATAGCCCTTAATGTGAGGAAGAAATATCTGAGAATGTACGTTTGTAGGACAAATGGTTCAAATGGTTTTGAGCACTATGCTACTTCTGAGGTCATCAGTGGCCTAGAACTTAGAACTAATTAAACCTAACTAACCTAAGGACATCACACACATCCATGCCCGAGGCGACCGTAGCGGTCGCTCGGCTCCAAACCGTAGCGCCTAGAACCGCATCGCCACTCCGGCCGGCGTTTGGAGGACAGCTATCTATGGAGGTGACACGTGAACTCTGGGAAAACAGGAACAGAAGGGAAATGAAGCATTTGAAATGGGTTACAAACGAAAGTTGAAAATTAGGAGGACTGATAAGGTAAGGAATGAGTAGGTTCTGCGCAGAATTGGAGAGGAAAGAAATATGTTAAAGACACTGACCATAAGGAAAAACAGGATTATAGGACATCTGTTAAGACGGGAGGAAATGACTTCCATAGTACTAGAGGCAGCTGTAGAAGGCAAAAGCCGTAGAGGAAGACAGGGACTGCAATACATCCAGCGAATAACAGGAGACGTAGGTTGTAAGTGCTGCTCAGAGATGAAAAGGTTTGTACAGGAGACGAATTCGTGGCGAGACGCATCAAACCAATCAGAAGACTGATGAGTCAAAATAAATAAATAAATAAATAAATAAATAAAAGGAAAGAAAAACGATACTACATGGAGCTTTAATGTGCAGGTAATTTTGAAATCAGTACACTCTCCGCTGTAGAGAGAAAAATATTCTGGAAGCTCTACAAAGGTTCAGTCACATATTAATAACATTTTAAAGTGATCCTGATTTTAACAACATGCTTTAAATGACCCTCGAAAAGTTAAACTGTGCAGTCGAGACAGCGCAGAAACGAAGTATCCAATGTCTGTAATGTCAATGACAGACAATCGGAAACAGTGAATACATACGAGTGCATAGTCGGATAAAAATATTCGCATACTTCAATGTAGCGCGAAACTGGCAATAAGGTGTCACTAGAGGGTGGCGCGCCAGTACAAAAAGAGGCAGTGCGTATTGTGTTGTCATTAGAGAAATAGTGGTAGCACAATGGGTCTGTCAGTAGAGCTCAGTGACTTCGAACGTGGTCTAGTCATTGGACGTCTTCTAAGAAACAAATCCATCAGAGACACCACCAATCCTTCTGTAATTGTTCAAGTTTGACTGTTACCGATATGATTGCAAAATGGAAACAAGCTCAAGTAAATCAAGAACAGAACGATCTTTTGTACTGGTGGGCAGGGACCATCGACCAAGCGGATGATTGCTGGAAAAAAGATAACGAAAACAGCGCAAGGAATCACTGTTGAGATCCATAGTATAACCAAACCAGCAAGCCATCGAGCACAACGGCTGCGCCTAGGAAGTCAAAAAGCATGGAGTACAATGGTCGGACAGCGTGTTATGAGCGACAGTCACGCATTGCTGCACTCAGTGCTAAGCGACACATGATTTGGTGTAAAATGCGACGCCACTGGGTAGGGGATGACAGGAAATGACTGATTTGGAATGATAAATTACGCTATGTCACGTCGAAATCCCATTAAAATGTTTGGCGTGGCGAATTCCTTGCGCATCTTAGTTGCCATCATGTGTAGTTCAAGAAAAGCTTCTCGGCTTACAAGCCACATCATTTCAAATAAAACACTCGAGCTTTCGATGGCTGGTTCCAACATCGTCATCAGGACTGCTGGATTTGAAATTACTGACTGTCGGGGTTGGCGCGGCGTTCTGCTTCTATAGATATAATGTCAGTGTCTAGAATATTGCAGAGAGGGCCAGAGTGGCGTATCCGTGGAAGGCAACTTTGGCAGCTGCTAGCGGCTCCGTTCCGCCGCTGGACCGAGCGACGACACTTTGCACTAGAGGCAGGCGCCATGTCTGAAACTGCCGCTCCTGCGTCCCTACAAGCGTTAAGACTACGTTTTGGGCTCGCTCAATGTCCAAAGCCCTACTAAGTGTGTACCCTGGTCTCTGTTAAAACCGTTGTTGTTTATTCTAATTTCGGCCACTACTTTGATAACAGAATCGTAGTATTATGATGTCTGAGCCTAAAATTTCGTTACCGACCGTTGTGGAGAGCATTCACAATATATCGCACAAACGGAACTTGAGAAATCGGTCGTGGCTGAACATTGCCTAGAAAACGGGCATAAAATACAATTTGAAAGAATGAGGGTTTTCAGAATGAGATTTTCACTCTGCAGCGGAGTGTGCACTGATACGAAACTTCTGGCAGATTAATACTGTGTGCCGGCCCGACACTCGAACTCGGGACCTTTGCCTTTCGCGGGCAAGTGCTCTACCATCTGAGCCGAGTCCTCGCAGATTTACTCCTGTCAGTACCTCGTCTCCTACCTTACAAACTTTACAGAAGCTATCCTGCCAACCATGCGGAAGTAGCGCTCGTGCAAGATAGGATATTGCGGAGACATGGCTTATCCACAGACTGGGGGATGTTTCCAGAATGAGATTTTCACTCTGCAGCGGAGTGGGCGCTGATACGAAACTCCCTGGCAGATTAAAACTGTGTGCTGGATCGAAACTCGAACTCTGGACCTTTGCCTTTGGTGAACAAGTGCTCTACCTACAGAGCTACCCAAGCACGGTTCACGCCCCGTCCTCACAGCTGTACTTCTGCCAGTACCTCATCTATCTTCCAAATTTCACAGAAGCCTTACTGGCAGAAGTAAAGCTTTGAGGAAGGCGCGCGAGTCGTGCTTGGGTAGTTCAGATGGTAGAGCACTTTCCTGCGAAAGGTAAATGTCCCGAGTTCGAGTCTGAGTCCGGCACACAGCTTTAATCTGCCAGGAAGTTTCAATGAGAGTTTTGGCTCAGACAACATCATACTGCTATCCTGTTATCAAAGAAGCGTCCGAAATTAAAATAAACATCAACAATTTTTACAGCGAGCAGGGGTACACATAGTAGAGCAAGGAGCTGGCTTTGGACACTGAACGAAAGCAAAAACGTAGCCTTGACGCTTGTAGGGGCGCGGGATCGGCAGTTTCAGACGTAGCGCCAGCTGTGTTCGCCATGTGACACGACTACGTCCCACGGCGTGACGGAGCTGCTGGAAGCTACAGAATTTGCCTTCCGTGCATGCGCCACATTGGCTCTCCCTGGAGGGTTGCACACATTGACTTTATACCTACATAAGAACGCCGTGTGAGTCCGGAAGCCCTGATGTCGGAGAAAGCTGTCGAGAGCACGATTGTTTTATTCGAAAAGACGTGGCTTGTAAACAGAAAAGAGTTCATTGGTAAATGCCATATCGAAAGACTCCGAGGACACACATAATGTTTAGTGCTTACAGTGAAGCACTGAGGCTCTGAAGTCACGTTATGTCTGCGTATTTCTTGTTTAGGGTGTCGTCCCCTTATTGCACCAAAGAAAACGCTAAGTACGGAAGGATATAAACAACTTTTACACTACTGTGCACTACTCACAGCTCAGCAATAGCACGGAGACAATGTGTGTATCAGCGTGACATTGCACCTGTCATAATGTGACATCTGCGAAGCAATATTTTGTGAACAGTAATAGTCCTGAAGTGCGTTGGCCTGCCGAGTCCCGATCTGAAGCCAATGGAACACTTTTGTGATGAATTAGAATGTCGACTTCGCTCCAGAGCTGAGGGTGGAACATTACTACCATCTTTGGTTACGGATTTTGAGAAAGAACAGACTGCCAATCCTCCACAGACATGCACACAGATCACTGAAAGTGACTGCAGCGGCGTTCAAGTCGTCATAAAGGCAATGGGTTGGTGCAACGTATATTAATATCTACCAGTAAGTGCCCACATATTCGGACAGTGTTTTGGGTATAATGCGTGTAAGGGTATGAAGTGGAATGATATCACAAGCTCATTCGATGGTCTAGCGAGTGGCGGACTTAGGTTCATTGGTGGAAAACTAGGAAAAAGGGAATAGTTTGCAGAGGAGGCTGCTTACAAAATGCGAGGGTGCTGCATATGGTATCAGGTTCGTTCGTGTCACAGGAAACTATCAAGGAAATCGAAACGACATCACCTGGCAGGCGCTCGAACACACTCATCTTCTGCTCCACGAAAACCTAGTTATAGATCATCGACCACCAACATTAAGTGAAAAATCTAGGAATGTTCTATAACTACTACGTATCACTGCTTAGGACTCGAAGACACGTTACTGAATACTGCAGGAGCACACTGGCACTGAAGTAATTCTTCCTGCCCTCCATCAGCGAATGGTACTGAAAGTAAGCCTCATAATTGATAACGTGGGAAGTACCCTCTGCCACGCGCTTCGTAGAGGTTTGCAGAGTACGGATGTAGATCTACCACAGAAGGAAGGTTTACATTCGTGCAACGTGCGGCTGAATTTCATTATAAATTTTGTGAGATAACTGACGACGAACGATAGAGTGCGCTGCTGTTGTAACTGTATTGTTTCTTCCTGTATGCTGTTGTTTGCTGTTAAACATTTCACTTCGCTTTACGCTACACACTCTATAGTCTGCTTTCCACACAAATGCTGTTTTACCTTTGACTTTAATAGTGCTAGTCTCTCGCATAAAGTATAATATGCTATCCACCTTTGCAAAAAACTACAGCGTTCCATGACACGGCTCCTTTCACAAAACAAGTGTGCCGTAATTTTAATGAATGAATATGTACATCTTCGATACCTCACAGAAATTCTAAATATGGTCAAAACAGCATGTGCCTGAACATTGTAAGCACTGAAAGTAGCTTCAAAAATACACCACGAAAACCCTTTACCTTTAGGAAAACATTTGAGTCTCATCCAGTGTAGACGATTCGAATATTTTAATAAAGAAGCAGCATACTGGCTGATTATAATTAAAGTGGACTCGTAGAGGTCTAGTGCGAGCTGTAATTATGATATGGCAGTGAAACCTGCAAATATATTAATGCGTTGATGTGGAACCGATTTAACTGAAAATATTAGTTTCCCACCTGGGGAAAATGTGGCATTTTGAATAGAAGAAAGAAGTATAGAAATGTTTCCATATGTAATGGATTAGGAATGGGACGCGGCCAGGGAAAGCAAGCAATAGAGAAAGGCATAATATTGATTTTATTGTTAACAGCCTCTTACATAGTTTGTTCAGCATGAGTACCCGACACGTCGACGAGTTGCTGTACCACGCCAGATGTGTACCAAGTTTCGTTACCATACCCCCACTGGACCTTCGTGAAGAGTAGTACTTTAATTAGAAACACCTGGTATTTGAACTACTTGTGGAAGGATTTGTTTCTGACAGTGAGTAATGATGTCCCATGGTACACAGACGAAAGTACTACTTTTGGTTCAGTCTGTTCATTAACCGTGATTGCTGGACTCATCGCAGTTGCATAAAAATCTCTAGTTCTTCTCGAATATACAACGTCCCTCCGTTATTGTGAATTATTGAGTAATTTTCAAAAAGTAGTCGAAATTTTCTGATGTCATGACTGAAGAATGGCTAATCGCCCTCCATAACGCCGAGAGAATGTGCTTCTCGCTTTATACAGGGGTTTTAAACATTTTTGAGTCATGTCACCGATACATTTATTAGACTGTTGGTGAACTTTGGGTGTCACCTGAAGATAAACATTTGGAAGGAAAATGTTTGCGGTATAATGAACGGATCTCAGCTACGGCTATACATTTGATGTTGAATGCTTAAGCTTTTTCTCCTCACTATCGTAGCTAACCTGTCAGTTCGAATCCATCACAAATATCCACTGTGAACATAGCCGTGAGCTCATAAGGATCTCTTGCAGCTAGGAACGGAGTGAGTCGCCGATGGGTATGTTCGCTCCCCAAGTTAGCTTTACCAAACATGCGGCTCCACTCGTCCGCCCTGGCTGCCTTGTAAGTAAAATGTCTTGCCGGCGGGACACGCCGGAGCGAACGGCAGCGGCGAAATTCAAATAAGCGGGAGGGGTTGGGAGTAGGGTTGGGGGGAGGAGTTCGGCTTGGGTCCTCGCGGCGCCACTTTACTCCCCGCGCGCAGACCGCGGCGTCGTGGCGTCGCGCCGCGCCACACGTTATGAAGTCGGGAATCCAATAAAGCGAGCGGGCCCGCCGTGGAGGTGAGCTGCGCCTGGTAGGCAGGCAGCCTCCATGCCACGTACGTGCGGCGTGACGCGCTCTGCAGGCGGTGGCTGCGCTCCGACTTCAACGTCGCCAGATGGTCTGGGGGAGGGCGGGGGGGGGGGGGGGGGTGACCTCGGTGACGCTGCTTGCTAATTATATCATGTCAGTCCTACCCGTCCTCTGCCCCTCCCCCTTTTCGCTATCTACCCCTTGCCACTGCAAAACCGACTGTAACATTTCGGGAGGAATGGATCTGACACGAAACAAGCGAAATATTTTCGGATGCTGTAATTAACAGCAAACAACTTCTTTCGACTTACAAGGGGACCTTCCAGACAGGCCTTTTTGATTTTCTTCATACTTACAGAATTTTAGGGACAGTTCCAGGACATCAACTTTCGTAAAGCAGTAAATCACAAATGTCAGAGATACTAAGAAAACATCACATTTAAAGATAAGAAGACCTGTGAGCACCGTTATGTACATTTCCAACAATTTTAAAGAGTCGCCGTAGCTGAATACGTAGTTCGTAAGTCTTCTAATTGCGTAGTCTCGCGTTCGAATCTCGCCAGTAGCAACTTTTTGTCCTTTCATTTACATTGCATATTTACTGTCAAATGCAAATTGTAAGTAATAAATATTGAATCATTACTTTTAACGCTTTTAATTTTATTAGAATATTATTCAATTTTTGTTAATTAACGTTTTCTGTAATGTAGGCATGTCATATTTAACGCTGCAGTGAAATCAACGCACATCTAAAGCGCGAGTTACCTAAAACTGTCTCCAAATATTTCTGAAATAGGAGCTAATGTGCTGTTTTCACAGAAATGAGGTGTAATCAAGAGCCCACACTTGAAACACACACATTGGATTTAATAATCACAATAATGTGTAACTAAAAAAAGACACGTTTTTTTAAATGTATCTATGCCCATAGACATTAACAAAAAGAAAGTAGGATGTAAATGGTGCTTTTCTCTCTCACATACTTACTGCAGGTAGGCCTACAGCAACAGCAGTTTGAACGTTACAAATGCTGTTAGTTGTCTATAACATGTGTCAACACTAATTTTAGTAACAAGATTAATTAACATATGTTGCCAATGCTGAAGAAGAAAAGATCAACCTGTAGTGGTAGTGGTGAATATGCCGACCAGCGGCATCAATAAGAGCTTCTCGTATTCCATACTGATGCTGAGGTTTCAGTGCTTCATCATATTTTTAAAGATATTCAGGTGTAGAATGTCGTTCCATACAATCTGGTGTTGTCGATGTGTCCTTGTAAACAGTGTGCAAATAGTGTTCCCCAGAGAAAAATATTTAATATAGTTAAACCTGGGACAGATCCCCTTCTTTGAATCCGGCAGCTTGTACCCAATGCTTGAAGACAAGCTTAATACGTTGTACACCATACACTGGACACTTACCGTGCCGCTACAGCACGTTCAACGCTGCAGTGGGATGTGGTATAAATATGGACAGTAGCCTGTTCCATTTAATTGCTTAGTTTCAAGTCTGTGCTTCCTTAACATTATGGTGAATATACTGCCACATTCTCGTCATTTAGACTGTGACAGTTCCCGAATTACGGCATGGGTGTAGATGGTATTTGTACCAATACGGAAAAATCTTACACGTTAATGATGTATGAAGAATGTAGAGGGAATTATGTACGCTCTTGTGCTCTGTAAGTTGAACGACACTCGTCTAGAGTTCACTCATATCAAAAATTATTTGTGAATTTCTTCAACCAATTATGGTAACAAGGAAGTCTAAGGAGCGAATTCACCATATAAATTGAATGTAATGGCATTGTAGTCCTCAGAAAGTTCATACTACAAGCATAAAAGAAACATCCCGTTATGAAAGTTTGATCGGGTGGTACGCGTGAGCAAAAGCGTCCTACAGCTAATTTCCTATGTCACTGTTGGATTAAATGGGTATACGTGCCAGTTGACAAATATTCTTTTCATAAGTTTCTGTGTCAAGGTATGTTTGTTGAGTGTAGGTGACTCTAATGAATGCTTACAGAATTTTAGTGGCATGCTTGTGATGTTCACGACACTGCTACAGAAATCTGGAGCCGTCACGTAGTCTCAAACAGCTCCAATGAAGTCGCCGAGCTTATTTGTTCGCTTAGAAGAACAGACCACTTGAATTAAGGTTACATGCTCTCACTCCATTAGAAAGTTGGAGCATAATTTGGGACATTTCGGCAGAGTCTGGAGCTGTATGTAATCACTTACGTTTTCCTGCCAATTTACAGGAGTGAAAATATTTTCTGTACCTCATTTCGAACCTGCTGCTTCAAAGTCGAGAGCCATCTTACAAGCGTACCACGGCTACGGAGTGTGTTCTTAAGATTACAGAATGACAGATGACAAACAGAGATTCTGTCTTTTTTAAGGAGAAACACAATTACTGCTTACATTACTAGTTAACTACATTCCATTTTACTGAGTATTAAGGCTTGAAAACAGTGTCAGATAAGAATCAGTAGTTCGGCATTCAGGATGCCTGGCAAAATGGTAAAATTTAAACTTCAGGCAAGGAGTGACCTTATTGATCATATGAAGCGTTTCGAAATTTATGCATTATACGGTATCCAGGAGCGATCTCTGCACTTAGATACAGACTTTCCAATGTATGTGCAGGAATTGCTCCTGGATACCAGATGAGGGGTACATCCCAAAAAGGAGTCTTATGAACAATAAATTCATTCCTTGGTTGATGTTTGACTTTTACCATAGCAACCCAATCAGCCTGAATGCAGAACTACTGATTATTATAATAACGGTGGTCTGTCTCCTGCATCGCTTTATATCACATTTGTATCACTGCGTATAAGTTAAGCCCTTTTTCTTGAATGCTGTTTTCAAGCACTTGCTAAACTTCCAGTTATAAGCGTTCCAAAATCAAACGCTGAATTACGATCGGTTTTTGACTCTTCATTTTTTACTGGGCTCTCCGGTTCGACTAAGATGCAGGGTTTGCGAGTGTGGACATGTGATTTGACATATCCCCACAAAAGAAGTTTCAAGTGATCTTTGTATGCACAAGAATATCACTAAGACCTGAAATGACCTACCTCATAAGTTACTACTATATCTGTAGACTTCGTGCCACTAATAATGTGTTGAGTACCCTCCCACACTTATAAAATGATAATAAGAGGAGAATGGATGTAGGTACATACATGCGATGCTCTACTGTACACTGCCCCATTCTCTGTCGAAATGCTACTGTAGCTAGGGCAATGAGCATTGGTGTTCTCACAATACCGACTTAGGTGCCGCACACTGACCGCATTCGACAGCATGAAAATAATACCCTGTGACACAGACGCGCAGTCACTTACCTTGTTACCTGCTTTGTCCCTCCAGCGGGCCCAGGTGGCGAGACCGGGCCGCCAGTAGTCGAGCAGGTAGTTCTCGGCGTACTCCTGGCCCAGGCCGTGACCGAAGCGACCCTGCGTGCGCACCGCCGTGACGGCGTGCAGGGAGTGCAGCTCCACCTGCAGCCACTCCTCGGCGGCCCGCGTCACCATGTTGCGGGGGCACCAGGCACCGCCGCCCTTGTCCTCTCGCAACCTGCAAAGGACCACGTCACACGCTAGTGTCAGTCTCACGCACTTTTATTGTAATATTGTGCATGATAATCGCTGCACGGTGGAGGTCATAGCCCATTCAGTGTGTGGTGCGAAAAGCTGCAGGCAGTTTCCTCGTTGTAAGCGAGAGAGCGTCGCAGACATGACAAGCGTTCCAGCCAGCGCCTCCGCTGTCCGCGAAGTAGTGACCGGACCGACCTATTGGATTTTGCAGAGAGCAGAGGAACGAGCTGGACACCGGGGCAGCGTTTCGATAGAGACAATCGGCGGCTAGTGCGTATTTTGAGGACGAGCGAGCAACGGGCAGTCCGGTGATCACCAGTTTGGGAGGATAACACAACAGAGTCCCTGTGCGAGTGTTTGAGTGTCGTTCCTCGTCAGGGAAGAGTTATTGTATTATGCAAATTGGAGGTGGAACGGGAGGAAAGGAAAAGAAAGGAGGGAAATTAATGATATCAGCTGCATCTTGAATCTATTGCTTATTAAGCAGTTGGGTTAAGCTTTGCCTCACCCAGACACGATGTCTACCGCAAATGCGCGGAATTATCTCTGCCCGCTCTCCGATCGACTCACATTCCCACCTAGCTCCACCTATCTGCAGTTCCTGTCTATGTCCTCCTTTTTTTTTCCTTTATTGAATTTCGATTTCCCCCCCCCCCCCCCCAAGGGGGCGGGCTGGCAGCAGCCTACAAACTTTTTTTTGAAAATGGAGAAGATAATATATAATAAAAAAACAGGCGACAAAATCGAAGACCAAGGGTAAAATGGCGAAAAAATCGTGGAACTTAAAACAGAGAACAAAGGGATGATGATGCTAATAAAATACATATGAAGCCCACATGGAAAATAATAGTCAGACAGTTAAGAAACACAGCGACAGTCTGGTTTCTGTTCGCAAAAGACAATAAAATTAACACCCAGCGACAGCATGGTTTCTGTTCGCAACACGGGAAACAATACTGAGCAGTCACTGGAACACTGCACTAAAATATGACACACCACAACCGAAAGAAGGTGGGGGGAAACTGGTCAGACGATGGGAAAATAAAAAAGGGGGGAAGGTGAGGAAAAGCAAAGGGGCGGAAGAGGGAAAGGAGACAATAGAAGAAGAGGACCCCTAAAAGGGCTGGGGGGGGGGGGGTGCTGGGAAGACGCGACAGGGAGTGGGGAAGGCAGAGGACAGGAAGAAAAAAGGACTCAGGTGGGGGGGGGGGGAGAAGGGAGGTAGGGAGAGGTTAGGTGGGGAGAAACACAAGATGGAAGGGGGGAAGAGGGAGCCCAGGGAACTGATGGAGGAAAGGAGAGGGGGGGGGGGTGAGGATCAGAGTTGGTAGGAGTGATAAATGGAGGGAGAGAGGGTATCATCCGGGAGGGGGAGTTGATGGAAGCCACCTTGGGAAAGGAGATGAAGAGTGTAGCGATGGAGGGTAGGGGAGACACAACAGTGAAGGCGTGGCAGGGGACAGGAACGGGAGAGGAGAGGAGCAACCAAGGGGTGAGGGGGATCAAGGCGGCGGGAGGTGTAGAATATGCGGGTATGTTTGAGGAATAGGAGCAGATGGGGGAAAGGAATTAGGTCATAGAGGATCCGTGTGGGGGACGGGAGGAATACATGGAAGGCCAGGCGGAGTGCATGACGCTCAAGGATCTGGAGGGACTTACAGAATTTGGGAGGGGGGGCAGATATCCAGGTAGAACTGGCACAACAGAGGATAGGACGGATTAAGGATTTGTAGGTGTGGAGGATGGTACAGGGGTGCAACCCCCATGTCCGGCCAGAGAGGAGTTTGATGAGTCGGAGATGGTTGTGGCCTTTGAATTGGATATGTCCTCCACTCTCGCTAACTTTAGATTCCCACTGGAGGCCGATCGTAAATGTGCAACAACAATGAAGGTTGTGGATTCATTACCCAACGAGGCAAATCGATTAAACGAATGCATAATGACTCTTATTTCGGACGCATTCATGTTATAGATTCGCCTAAATGGGCACTATATTCACAACATTAATGGTGATTGCGCACTTACATTCGACGTTCAACGGGTATCCTAAGTTAGAGGACGTGGAGGATATTGACAGGGAACGCAGGTAGGTGGCGCTGTGTAAGAATGTTAGTCGCCCTGGGAGTGTGCCGAGATATTCCGTACATTTTCTATAAGCACTGTGTCCGGATGGTGCACAGGTTAACGCACCTGTCTAGTAAGAATTAGATCCAAGGTTCAAGTCTCGATCTGGCACACATATTCACTCGTCGCTGCTGAATCCTCTTGAAGTCCAGATGCAGCTGATACCATAAGTTCCTACACTTTCCTTTCTTCTCCCTCCACCTCCAATGTACACAATATGTATCATAACTGCGGATTTCGCTAGGTGTCTGAAAGACACTCATATAAAAAATTCTTATGGTTGGTGTGCATGGACAGTGCCTATGCCTTTGTACTGTGTGCCCTGTACTTAAGATTCTGCATGAGAAATGCTAGTGCTTAATTAACGCTAGTCTGCCATATCGAAAGTTACATTTAGCTGAATATCATATCCGGTAGTGCTTAATGTTAAGTGTTGGTGTGACTTAGTTCACTTCTTGTTTTATAGCAATTTTGGGTCAGATTTCCTGTTTAACTAAGTTAGATAATGTATTGCTTTCATTTCTTCAGTTAGTTCATTGGTTGAAGTTTTCACTTCGAGTGAATTTCATTTGTAGTATTTTCGTTAATGTTATATCTGAAAGCCAGGAGCTTTTTCTATAGATACGGAAATTGGGGATACAATTCAGTTTTTGTTTTATAATAAACTTGTGTTACCACAGCGCTCAGCCCTTCCACCTTACAACACCAGTGCTGCTCCATACTAATCTCTCTGTAGACAAGGATTTGTTATAAGGGAAATGAACGCTACGTTAAGGAGTCAACTCACTCCGGTATTTCCAGCGTCACTAGAGGACTTGTTCATTACTGTATGACAGAATAAATAAATAAATACTAACAGAACACTCGTCGCTCTTCTGATCAAACAGCTATTTTGAAGCAACTTAAGAGGCAATTACCATTAAATACAGGATTTCATACATGTGGTCTACTGACCCATCTGTATCCGTTTCTAATTATACTGATGCGAATAATAGTGAGATTCTTCTGGCTTTTTGACCGCGTCATGTGTTATGAAAGTACCAATATTTAGACAGCTACTACAGCCAGCTTTCATCGGGCGACTGACGAAGGCTGCATGCAGTAAATGCCAAAATGTCGGTTTTACTACATATGACGTGATCATACACCCAGAAGGATTTTACTGAAGTGGACTACGGCTATGAACACCTACCTTTCTTTCTAGTATGATAACTGAAATTAGGACATTGACACTTGACTGTGAAAAGTAGCATTAGCATCTTTGGGGAATTTCGATTTGCATCTGTGGCAGCAAGAATTATTCCGCATCACTCTTCCTATTAAATAAGTGTCTAAGGCCAGAAAAATTAGTTTAATTATGGAATTAAGTCTCAGTGAAAGACTTAAATTTCCTCATACGCATGTCAGGTGGCCGTCATTATCGACAAAGTAATACTGCACCACTATGCTTCGGTTTAGAGACTAGCGTGAAAAGGAGTTTTTTGTAGTGGTGTCCCTCTTTTACTAATACTCGTAGGAAATAATTATATAAAATTACGTCTTAAGTAGCCCACGATATGCCTACAAATGAAACGGTAGTAAACACAGAAAGAGGGACAACATCAAGAAAGAAAACTTGTTTCTTCATTTTTATGCTTATCATATACATCCATCATCTCAATCGATTTTATTCCTTCATTCACAGTAAATAGATGCATCATATTAGTGCGTTAGAATGCCTAGTTCATAAGCAATACGCAATAAGAAGAATAAACTTGCTAAATCAGATTTCATTAACACGAAGTACAGGATAAATGTCATTTAACTTAATATTAGTGACTCTATACAGAGAATATGTTATTTCTGCGATAATGAATGTAATTTAGATCCATATGTATATTTACCATCATTCAATATCAATGAAAACTTTCGAAAATATAAGTGTTGGCCAACGAACATCACTGCAATGGAAGCTTCCGAAAATGCAAATGTTGTCCAATGAACATCATCGCTCCAGCACATAATCTTTAAACATTACTTTAAGATACACTGTTTGGTTTGATGACATCTTACACAGCATGTGGAAATCGCTGTGTGACACAGTTTGTGTAATGCGTTAGTCATAACACGTAAACATAAACTATGTTTTCCAAAATATTTTCGCAACAAACTTAATGCAATATTTGCAACTAACTGTAAGCAATACTATCAAGTCAACGTTATGTCACTAGTTATGTACTTGCTTACTTGTTTTCTTTTTCTATTTTGCGACACACAACGACCCCTTAGCCGTAAAAACAAACATTAAGAACTGTCTCCCTTACGATCACACGCCGCAGGTTATCTTGTAACCGGTAATGAAAACATAAAAAAATCAATAATCACAAAAGACTACTAGCTGCAATCATTTCTGATAATCATCATTATTATTTTGAGGAGTGAATGGGTGGAGGAAGCATAATTTTAGAGCTCTGTTCAGTGGAATTGATAAATTTTGTAAACAAGTTTCTGTCACAGAAATGAGTCTTGGAGACTACAGCAATTTTATACTTATATAAAAACGTCTTCTTGTCCTGCATGGGAAAAAATACTGATAGTTGAAATTTGTACACACTAGGTGGCTGTCTTCCTGTACACTGCAAAATTCACCATCGCAGTATGCACATATTTATAAGTTACACAATGACAGAAGGTACTTTTTGTGCTGTACGGAGCAAATAAGAGAGGAAAAATTTCAATATCTGCTGGTGGAAGAACGATAAGCTATGGCAAGGTTTCAGTAATTGCTGTGCATGTGCTGAGAATCTCTCTGTAAAACTAAAAGCTGAGGTTTATATCGAATTGTTTAGCACGAGAGATGATATGGAAGTTTTTCGTAGAGGTAAAGCTATAGCATGTTGCGGTGTAGCAGATTGCTTGAACACTTAGGTGCAGATACTCAGTTGCATTAATTATAACGTTCGCGAATTGCGGTAATAACTGGCGTCCAGACTAAGCTGAAACCCATTAACACTGCTGATCAGGTTAGCTGCCAAGCGGAATGCGAGTGAATAATTTATGACCGGTTCTCAGAAGCAGAATGGGTAGTTGAGGATGTCGCTATTGGTACAATTCTACAGAGAAATACAATTGTTCTTTCATCACGAAATTTTCTCTTTCAATCCCTTCTACATCTCGGACCTCTTGTATTTTACCTCGTCTTTCATTTTCGCTATTTTCTCCTGTGTATGTTTCCCATTTTTCTAGTGTTCTCTTATCTTGTCGATTTTTCCAGCCACCAGTGTTAACTCTATCAATAAAACTGAGTGACATTTGATAACAGACTTCTACTTTTTTGTCGACGCAAACACTGTGCTTTGGTAAATGGAATTTTGGTCATGTTTTTAGGTTTTTTGCTATCTTTTGACTATTATTATTATTATTATTATTATTACTATCATCATTACATTGGAAACGTCAAAGAAGAAAACAAATTTTGGGGTTCAACTGCTCTCAACACCGCCATAGGAAAAAAGCAGAATCTATGATAGGTCAGATAGGAATGTGATGGGAATTAGCTCTGGCGGTTTTTAGGGGACAACCCTTAAATATAGTAGAGAAATCATGGAAAGGCTTCCTATATCTGGTTATTTCGATATGATTCTGAGTTCACTGCTTGTGTCATGTTGGTCTCTATGCATGATGGAGTACTTATACATTTTGTTCAGTTCAGTGTCATATACAGAGCTTAAGAGGACTGCCAAATTGTTCTAAGAGTTTATACAATCTGCGTTACTGAATAACTCGCACCACGGCATTGTAGAACGACGGCAGAGCTAAATCGTCTTGTGGGACGAAAAGTTTTCTTGAACATCGCAAGATTTTTCATTTAATGTGTTTCCTTCCTAATATAACAAAAGTTAAAATTACTGTTATGTCTACTTACAAAAATCCCTTGTGAAGAGAATCTAGGTTCTCACTGGTGGCCGTAAGAGACGCCTGCCTGCAGATATGACCCAGTTGACTTGAGAAACTTGTCTGTTTACATATCCAATCCTGTATCGCTTCTACCACATACGAATCTTAGTTTGGACATTTCTGTTGTGTCCTGCCTACTGGTCAAACATGGGGTGCCTAGGAAACTTGTTTCCTCAGATCGCTAGACAACAATTCAAGCAAATTTTATTTACAGAAAATAAATGACAATACTTTGAGAATTTTCAATGATGCGTCGCAGCAAATGGCAGCAGAAAAAATAAAACTTCTTATCAGTATAGACAATTCCTAATACACATCACAAAAATTTTTGCATCACCTCGGTTCCGAGATTTCTTGAACCTGTAGAGAAAATTTGAATGGAGAGCTACAGAAGCATCATTTCCGCCCTTTTTATTGCTCATGAAATCCACACATTACATGTTGTACCACCATACAGCAAGACCTTCAGAGGTTGTGGTCCAGACTGCTGTACAGACCGGTACCTCTAATACACAGTAGAATGTCGTCTTCCATTAATGCATCCCCGTATTTGCCGTGGTATACTATCCAAAAGTTCATGAAGGCATTGTTGGTCCAGATTGTCCCACTCCTGAACGCCGATTCGGCGTAGATCCTTCAGAGTGGTCACGTCGTCCATAAACAGCCATTTTAAATGTATCCAATGCATATCCGATGGTGTTCATGTCTGTAGAACATGCTGGCCACTCTATCCGAGCGCTGTCGTTACCCTGAAGGAAGTAATTCGCAAGGTGTGCACGATGGAGGTGCGAAATGTCGTCCATGAATATGAATGACTCGGCAATAAGCTGCCGATATGGTTGCACTATCGGTCGGAGGACGGCTTTCACGTATCGTACAGTCGTTATGAAGCCTTCGATTACCACCAGTGACGTACGTCGGCCCCATATAATGGCATCTCATAACAGCACGGTACCTGCACCCGGCGGCACACGCTGGACATTGTGTCTAAGGCGCGCAGCCTGAACGGGTTGCCTCTAAACAAGTCTCCGACGATTGTTTTATTGAAGGCATATGTGACACTCATTGGTGAAGAGAACGTGATGCAAACAATGCTGAGCGGCCCATTCGGCAAGTTGTTGGGCCCATCTGTACCGCGCTGCATGGTGTCGTGGTCAAAGATGGACCTCGCCATGGTCGTCTGGAGTGAAGTTGGGCATCATGCAGCCTATTGCGCAGAGTTTGAGTCGTAACACAAGGTCCTGTGGCTGTAATGAAAGCAGTATTCAACATGGTGGCGTTGGTGTCAGGGTTCCTTCGAGCCATAACACATAGTTAGCGGTCATCCACTGCAGTAGTGGCCCTCGGGCGGCCTGACCGAGACATGTCATTGACAGTTCCTGTCTCTCTGTATCTTCTCCATGTCCGAACAACATCGGTTTGGTTCACTCCGAGATGCCTGGACGCTTCCCTTGTTGAGGGCCCTTCCTGGCACAATGTAACGATGCGGACGCGATCGAACTGCGGTATTCACCGTCTAGGCGTGGTTGAACTACAGACAACACGAGCCGTGTACCTCCTTCCTGGTGGAATGACTGGAAATGATCGGCTGTCGGACCCCCGCCGTCTAATAGGCGGTGCTCATGCATGGTTATATATATCTTTGTGCGGGTTTAGTGACATCTCTGAACAGTCAAAGGCACTGTGTCTGTGATACAATATCCCCAGTAAACGACTACCTTCTGGAGTTCTGGGAACCGGGGTGATGGAAAACTTTTTTTGATGGCGTATAAGTGAAATTATACAATTCCTATCTCGCTGCTGGAAAGCTCGTAGAATGGCTACTCTTCAACTCGGCTGTGGCCAGACGGTGCGGCGCTGCTGTCTTCGTGTCGTTCTAGAGAGGGATTGGGCAGCGTACTATCGGCTGACATCTTCTTCGCAGCCCTCTCTGCTATAACGTTCCTGATCGGCCTGCTTGAGCTTGACTTCACACCAGAACAATTTCAATGAGTAACGCCTTCATCACCTATACATGAAATGTTGTGGTAGTCTACTGCCTCGATATCACAGAGTTCCCAACGATATTTCTGATTTTGGCAATTACTGTCTAGCAGATTTCATGTATTCATTACTTGCAATCTGGAAATCAGCAGCATGAGAGAGTGGGGGAGGAGGAGGAGGGGAGTAGAACTGCTTATCTCCCGGAGCCTATCTCCCACAGGACTGGAGATATAGTAATATGCGTTTCCCAGCCCCTTACACTTAGGCTGCCTCGCACAATGTCGATGTTGCCTTGGTAGTATTGGCAAGCACTGTGGGGGCTACATGTTCTGATGGGTGAGGTGGAGGATGATATGGATATTGATAAAGGAGACGATGAGTTGCACAGAGAAATGGAGGAGGATGAGATGGGCAGAGGTACAAGAGAGGTATGAAAAGGACGACATGACGGGACAGAGAGAGTGGGAAGGAGGAAATGAGCAGATAGACTGCAGGGAGATGGATAGGGAAGTAGAAATGCAGAATTGGACTGAGGGAGGAAGACTTGTCTGAGACACTGAGGAGCAGGAAATTTGCAGGGCAGAGACGGGGGGTCGGGGGGGGGGAGAGGGGGGGGGGGTATTCTGAAAGTTCTGAGAGGAGCAGAATGCCATACAGTCGAGAGGAGAAGCACACAGAGGGAGAAGGAGAGGATGGCCAGAGAGAGAGGTAGGAAATCTCTGACTTATACCCTATTATGGAGTACTAGAATTCTTAGCGACTGTGAATGAAAAGATACACGTATATAATTAACAAACGCACTCCTGGATTCGTAGAAAGCCAGTATAGGCCATACTTATGTGTAACAAAAGTATTGAGGAAAGAAGAAAGACCAGAATTTCCTATCGACAGTGTGGCCATAAGAGAAGGAGCACAAGATGGGGTACGAATGTATGGGGAAGAGAACGAGCAATACCCATAACAATGGAACCATCCCGGCATTTACCAGGAGTGATTTAGAGTAATCACTGAAAATCTAAACCCGGATGACCGCACGCGGATTTGAACCGTCGTCCTCCCGAATGCCTCACCTCGGTCAGTAGGAGGCCGCGGAACTAGCATACGAATCTACGGATCAAAGGTAGAATTGTTATCGCAAAAAACTGTTTACTAAATTCCGAGAACTGATATTTGAAGAAGACTGTACAACAATTTGAAAGCCTCCGTCATACATTTACAGCGCCGGAAACAAGGCAGGTGGGCCCATAAAGTCACCGAATAAAAACACACACACACACACACACACACACACACACACACACACACACACACACACACACACACACACACAAACATACACACACACATACATACACTTGTAGATCTCACGTAAATATCGTAAGAATAAGAAAAAGAGTAACGAGGCATCCAGTCATTTTTTTTTTTCCTTGGTCCAAATGCAAGTGTATAGCAGAACGAGGCTAACATGGGTAGCCTCTAATGCGCCGATTTAATATGGGCCAAACCTAATCAACTAAGCGTAAGCAAAAAGAAAAAAATTGTCAGAGACTGGTTCATTACTTCCATTTCTTTCTCCTCGCCGCATATTATCGGGTAAAGACCACGCGCAGAAGCTGCAACAGATCCAGGTATACGCTATTCGTTAGCCATATAACCTAAGGTCACTAAGTATTTCATAAAACCGTCTTACACTGCTCCAAAATCTAATACCTGTTTTATTTTTGTCGCATTAAACAAGATCGAGCTCCAGTTCTTGCGGTTAGTGGCCTCTACAAAGAACCTCTAGTATGTGAACCATGTCGGATTCGCTACTGACAATTGGTCTGTTACTGACTCCCGTGCCATACTTGCAGCGGAAATCACCAATACAGATGGAAATGATAATTTCAAATCGATTAAATGAGCATTGCGGATTGTTTCGGTCAATATAATATGCAGCCACACTGGAATGTTGAGCCGATTTATGGTTTTTCTGCCGTCTCCGTTCCTAACACTGCACCTAGCTTGCGAACACCCAACTTGTCGGTTGCAGAAATATTGCCCCCATTCCATATTTATCAACTTTAGTAGTTCTATTGTGACCGAAAACGGCTCTGTACCCTTCGAAACACAGTCAGACTTCATAAACAGGATATTAGGAGAACCTACAGAGAAGTTGGGTGTGTAATGGATAGCGAAGCAAAGTGTGGCGGATGCTATGCAGAGAAAATATTCCAGAGAAGGAAACATTCACAATAAAGGCAGAAAGCATACAGATAGTAAAAATTATTAATGTTCTTTATTTAAATGAGCAAGAAATTCATCTGAAATGTAAGTACGTTTAAGCGAAAACCTGTCTGTCGTTTTAAATTACACTCTGGTTGTTAGCGATACGTCATTTGAACAGTTCTGACGACTTTCGACGACATCAGGCGCTTACGAGGTTTCCTTGAACGCTCAGATGCACTGTCAGTAAACTTCTGTGTTTGTTCTAACACTTTCCTCCTGTCCTATTTGTAGGATCTCCCGTATTGATAACTGCATGACCAATAATACTACAGGCCACAGCTGTGCTGTAATAAAATTCTCATATTACTCAAGTGAAGCAACAAACTTAACTGCGAGCTATTATCCCATCAACTCGAAATATGTCTCTTATACGTTTATCTACATTAAACGCACGTGATTGATGTTTGGATGTCAGAGGATAGAGTTCCGTAATATCTTAACGCTGACCAGACACGTCCACCGCTCACAGACATTTATGGCTATTCCTCCCTAACACCTACGTAGCTCAGATTAAAAGAATGATAGTGTGATTAGCAACAGTGAATACTGAAGCGCAAACATCTGCATACTGCAGGTCATAGCAGCTTCACTCGCTTCTGCAACGACATCTCATCACAAAAATCGTGATCTATGAGGAAGAGCAGAGAAGTTTCGGTGCTTATTGTAAAGAACATTGCCTCCTCGGAACTTTTGCACATTAAACAAAATGTTATGCCCGTGTATATTATGGCCAGACTTGGGTTAATTTTCTTACTTGAATTATATACTACACATCTGAAGATATTTCTGAACTCATATGATTGCCAGAAAACTGTTTTACGATAGTATAGTTTTATTAATCATATTAATCAAATTCTTAATATCGACCATGTATTATGAAAATTAATTATCGAAGTTGTCAACTTAAATGATCAAAAAACAAATTTACGGTGAATATAATACTGCTGTGCTTCGCTTTTAATGTAAACAAAATTCCTATCCTCAGTTATAATTTTTCTAATTTTACTACTGATAATGGAATTGCAGCATATACACTCCTGGAAATTCAAATAAGAACACCGTGAATTCATTGTCCCACGAAGGGGAAACTTTATTGACACATTCCTGGGGTCAGATACATCACATGATCACACTGACAGAACCACAGGCACATAGACACAGGCAACAGAGCATGCACCATGTCGGCACTAGTACAGTGTATATCCACCTTTCGCAGCAATGCAGGCTGCTATTCTCCCATGGAGACGATCGTAGAGATGCTGGATGTAGTCCTGTGGAACGGCTTGCCATGCCATTTCCACCTGGCGCCTCAGTTGGACCAGTGTTCGTGCTGGACGTGCAGACCGCGTGAGACGACGCTTCATCCACTCCCAAACATGCTCAATGGGGGACAGATCCGGAGATCTTGCTGGCCAGGGTAGTTGACTTACACCTTCTAGAGCACTTTGGGTGGCACGGGATACATGCGGACGTGCATTGTCCTGTTGGAACAGCAAGTGCCCTTGCCGGTCTAGGAATGGTAGAACGATGGGTTCGATGACGGTTTGGATGTACCGTGCACTATTCAGTGTCCCCTCGACGATCACCAGCGGTGTACGGCCAGTGTAGGAGATCGCTCCCAACACCATGACGCCGGGTGTTGGCCCTGTGTGCCTCGGTCGTATGCAGTCCTGATTGTGGCGCTCACCTGCACGGCGCCAAACACGCATACGACCATCATTGGCACCAAGGCAGAAGCGACTCTCATCGCTGAAGACGACACGTCTCCATTCGTCCCTCCATTCACGCCTGTCGCGACACCACTGGAGGCGGGCTGCACGATGTTGGGGCGTGAGCGGAAGACGGCCTAACGGTGTGCGGGACCGTAGCCCAGCTTCATGGAGACGGTTTCGAATGGTCCTCGCCGATACCCCAGGAGCAACAGTGTCCCTAATTTGCTGGGAAGTGGCGGTGCGGTCCCCTACGGCACTGCGTAGTATCCTACGGTCTTGGCGTGCATCCGTGCGTCGCTGCGGTCCGGTCCCAGGTCGACGGGCACGTGCACATTCCGCCGACCACTAGCGACAACATCGATGTACTGTGGAGGCCTCACGCCCCACGTGTTGAGCAATTCGGCGGTACGTCCACCCGGCCTCCCACATGCCCACTATACGCCCTCGCTCAAAGTCCGTCAACTGCACATACGGTTCACGTCCACGCTGTCGCGGTATGCTACCAGTGTTAAAGACTGCGAGGGAGCTCCGTATGCCACGGCAAACTGGCTGACACTGACGGCGGCGTTGCACAAATGCTGCGCAGCTAGCGCCATTCGACGGCCAACACCGCGGTTCCAGATGTGTCCGCTGTGCCGTGCGTGTGATCATTACTTGTACAGCCCTCTCGCAGTGTCCGGAACAAGTATGATGGGTCTGACACACCGGTGTCAATGTGTTCTTTTTTCGATTTCCAGGAGTGTAAACGAGAAGCTATTCTTTTTCATACTGCCAAAATCTGCAATCTTGCTATTAACCATAAGGCTATAAACCATAAATTAAATAACTATTTTCAGAAAATAATATATAAATTAAATCTGAAAAACCTTTTAAGGCAGCCATATCCTTTCCTAGAAGGTACTGGAAGCTAGACTCACATTATACAACGTATTTCTGGCGCCAAGCGTGTCGGAATTGGGTCAGAGCGTCGGAGTGGATTTAGCATCTATCGACTTTGGTACGTGTTGTTCTATTACCGATTGTGTTCTTTATACGACTCAATCCAGCTGCAAAATGTATATTTGAAAAAGTCAATATGAGATACTAAGTTATGTTTCAGTCCTACGCAAATAAAAGAAGAAAATGGTTTAAAACGCACTAATGTTCCAGTGAATCGCCATTGGAAGACGACGCTGGACAAAATCTTTCACTAAGTTATACAGGACCACATGAACCAGCCCTGACGCCGAGACCCACTATGCAAAAGAAGTACTAACTATCGGCAAACGCAATGCACTTGCTCTTACTATGTACACTACTGGCCATTAAAATTGCTACACCAAGAAGAAATGCAGATGATAAACGGGTATTCATTGGTCTAATATATTATACTGGAACTGACATGTGATTACATTTTGACGCAATCTTAGGGCATAGATCCTGATAAATTAGTACCCAAAACAATCACCTCTGGCCGTAATAACGGCCTTGAACACCTAGGCATTGAAACAAACAGAGCTTGGATGGCGTGTACAGGTACAGCTGCCCATGCAGCTTCCACACCACAGTTCATCATCAGTAGTGGCTGGCGTATTGTGACGAGCGAGTTGCTCGGCCACCATTGACCAGACGTGATCAATTGGTGAGCGATCTGGAGAATGTGCTGGCCAGAGCGGTAGTCGAACATTTTCTGTATAAAGAAAGACCCGTACAGAACCAGCTACATGTAGTCATGCATTATCCTGCTGAAATTTAGGGTTTCGCAGGGATCGAATGAAGGATAGAGCCACGGGTCGTAACACATATGAAATGTAACGGGCTGTTCAAAGTGCCGTCAATGCGAACAAGAGGTGACCGAGACGTGTAACCAATGGCACCTCATACCATCACGCCGGGTGATACGCCAGTATGGCGATGACAAAAACACGCTTCCAACGTGCGTTCACCGCCATGTCGCCAAACACGGATGCGACTATCACGATGCTGTAAACAGAACCTGCATTCATCCGAAAAAGTGATGTTCTGCCATTTGTGCACCCAGGTTCGTCGTTGAGTATACCATCGCAGGCGCTCCTGTCTGTGATGCTGCGTCAAGGGTAACCGCAGCCATGGTCTCCGAGCTGATCTAGACGTGGCTGCACGATCCGTTACGGCCTTGTGGATAAGATGCCTGTCATCTTGACTGCTAGTGGTACCAAGCCGTTGGGATCCAGCACGGCGTTCCGTATTACCATCCTGAACCCAGCGATTCCATATTCTGCTAACAGTCATTCGATCTCGACCAACGCGAGCAGCAATGTCGCGATACGATAAGCCGCAATCGCGATAGGTTGCAATGCTACCTTTATCAAAGTCGGAAACGTGATGGTAAGCATTTCTCTTCCTTACACGAGGCATTACAACAACGTTTCGCCAGGAAACGCCGGTCAACTGCTGTTTGTGTATGAGAAATCGGTTGGAAACTTTTCTCATGCCAGCACGTTGTAGGTGTCGCCACCGGCGCCAACCTTGTGTGAATGCTCTGAAAAGCTAATCATTTGCACATAACAGCATCTTCTTCCTGTCGGTTAAATTTCGCGTCTGTAGCACGTCATCTTCGTGGTGTAGCAATTTTAATGGCCAGTAGTGTATTTTAACGTTGTTCAAACTGTTAGATAATTGTTACTATGCAATAATTGTGTTTCGAAATATATGGACTATTTTAAAGGGAGTGCCCTGTATGACACTGCGGGAAAATTATAGTACTGTTACTACCAGTGCTCCTACTTTAGCACTGTTAGTAATAAAAATAGTAGCAATACTTTTAATTTGTATCTCCTGATGGCAGCACATTATTAGCTGTTACTTACATACGTGTGCACATTCCAAAACAACGTAATCAGCTCCACGAATGCTATTACAGGTCACTGTATATTTGAAAGACCTGACTGATTAGCCCTTTGCAATTTGCAATTTTTTTGATGAGTGCTGCTTAAAGCATGTATGTGAAACCTGTTTGTCTAATAAAGTAACGTGACATCTAAAAGTACAGCGAAAAGTTTTACGAATCTACAAACAATAGCATATATTTTGGCACTACGTGAAGCAGCGTCCATATTCGTCTGCTCAGCGACTGGCGGTTAACCAGTCGTGAGGACATTTAATTTTCAATTGATTTAGTGCATCTAACACTTTTAAAATTTTGTGTGTAAACGGAAATTAGAAATTCTTTAGTGGATTTGGCTCTATTTTCGATTTTCCTCTCGCTGTTTGGGCTCACAAGCATTCCGTTGAGTGCGAGGTCACAAGAGGCCAGTGATGTTTACAGCGTTCGACGTCCCACATATTGTATGCCACGCAACCACAATATTTTATGCCAATGGTAAGAGGGGGCTGGACTGGAAGACTCCAATGATGAACACAGCATGGGAGTACGGAGCGTGGTTGAACTGCTT
Source organism: Schistocerca gregaria (assembly GCF_023897955.1). Taxonomy (NCBI): domain Eukaryota; kingdom Metazoa; phylum Arthropoda; class Insecta; order Orthoptera; family Acrididae; genus Schistocerca; species Schistocerca gregaria. The sequence goes on along the minus strand of NC_064920.1, from coordinate 931,956,183 downwards.
AGTCGACGAGTAACTCACATCACTGCCAGTGTCAGTGATGTTCGTACACAGCAGAAACATTGCATTATATCTACAACAGTTACCGGAGTTGTCATGTCGACAGAAAGGAACGTAAGGCATTTCGCAAAGTGAGAAAGAAGTGGCAGATGAAATATTTGCGTTTCTGGAAGATGAGTCAGTGGAATGTGTGGTGTTCTATAAGATGGGCAGTACGGACAATGTACATGATGAGTACAATGATGACGATACGTGCTTAAAAAGTGGAAGTAATATTGAAACAGTTGTCGAACCATGTAGTTCATCATCCTTGTCAGACAGGGGGACAGTGAGCCAAAGGTCATGTCTCCTTTGGAATTTAGTAAGGGACAATTGCTTTCCAAGGGGTGGGAACTAAACATAGTTACGTAGATGGAAGATCATCTACAGCATAGTAAGAAACCAACTATGAACACATTTCGAATAAGACCGCAGTAATATGACCGCGTAGCGTATAAGAAAAACTACGGGATTGGAGGGAGGAAATGGCGTGTCTTCGTGTTTGAACGATGCTCGATAGAATTTTCAGGACGTTCTCGATCGAGACCTACAACGTTATACACATGAAACTGAACGCGACATAGCTTGCGGTGATTTTAGGGAAAGCAGTGGATGGCAGCATAACTTCCAACAGTGCTACAGAACTGAAAGACGTAAGATAACGAAATTTCGAACAAAGCGTCAACTTGACGATGCACAGCAAACTGAGAAATCGGCACGAAAATTTATGGAGGAGATAAAGAACCTTACCCCATCCTTCAGTAAGGAATCTGTTTTTAACTGCGACCACTGGAAATTGGAGTTACCAAGAAAGTTGTATAAGTATCAACAAATATCAATGCCTTAACGCATTCCTATACAATTATGCCGATTGTTAATCTGGATGATAAATTCGATGCAAAGTTATTGTGCTGCGAGAAGCTGGAGGTGCTCTGCCCCCTACGTTTCTTCCTCGTGTCCGGGATCTGGCAAAAGCAGTAGAGGATGCATACGTCACAGCAAGCAAGAAGGAAAAAATGGGCATTAGAGAACTATATCTGTGGTATGAGTACTAATGTTGGCCAATAGTTGGTAAAAATAACTTGCTTTTTCATGATTCCTGCTCTGCGTGTAAAAATTATACTCCTTTAGAGCAAAAAAGTGTGTGACATACTGCGCCATGTTTCATTCGGTGTTCATGATGCAAGCTGATGGTTTGTTTTGAACATTTGTTGAATGTCGAAGATGTCCTTTTCGTGAAGTGTAATGTAAACATCCCATAGAAAGTTGATGTCTGCATCTCCCGGACACTGCCTGACTGAAATCAAGGAACACGGCATCAACCTGAGTGCCGTTATCCACTGCACTGTGGATCTCATGGAGGAACAGAGCGAGCTGAGTTTCGCAGGCTCTCTGTTTGCGGAATCCATGTCGATTTTTATAGAGGTGATGTTCATTTTCCAAACTCATCATAATTCTTGAGCATGAAACATGTTCCATAATGATCTGTCTGACGGCCTTTCTTAAAAACGGGAATGACCTGCACTTTTTTCCAGTCGTTAGGTACCTCTCGTCGCTCAAGCGATCTACGATAAATTAGTGCTAGAAGGTGAGCAAGTTCTTTCGCATAATCTTTATAGAACCTCATTCGTATCTCATCTGGCCCTGAAACATTTTAGCTAATAAACGATTGTAGCTGCTTTACAGTTCCTCGATCGGTTATCTCAATATCTACCATTTCGATGTTAGTAAAACGATTGGAAGAAAGGACAGTGTGACGATCTTCCGTAGTGAATCAACTTCGGAAGACCGGCTTCAATATATCGGCCTTCTCTCTGTTTTCTTCCGTTACGGTGCCAGCGTGATTGAGGAGAGAATGAACAGATCGGTGCGAATTGGTCTCAGCGTTTCAAACATCCACGGAAGCAAATTAGGAGAAGGTGGCAGATCAAAATTTTATCTTTTACAAAATTACTTAATATAAAATTTAGTTATTCATGTTGGAACACGAGAATCAACGTTGTAAACGTGGATTTCTATGTGAAAACTCTAGAATATTATGTATAACCCTCGCCTGTGTCGAAACAGCCAGTATGAAGTCAGATTTTACGAAAGAGTAGGAATGTGTAGACAAATATATTGCAGAAACTCTTGTTACCTCCAAGATAACCAAAACCGTGAAATTTCAGAGGTAGCCGCTTAAGAAATGCCACAGCTAATTTCCATGGTCGGTTGCATGCCGATTATCCAGCGTCACGCGACAGGGAAAACACCGCCCCGATGGCAGCAGTGTACGACAACAGCAGCCGAGCCAACTGTTTCCGGAGGGAGACACGGCAACCAGCGGCTCCCGAAATAACGGCACCTGAACGCAAATAGGTAATTAAGCGCCGTGGCAGACACTCGCCCTCCCGATAAGGATCGATCTCAAGCGACTTCTTGGCTGAGTGCGGAGAACATTAAGGGATGATTTAGCGCTGCGGAACTCGGGGGTCGGGGGAGGCGTGATACAAGCATCGCCGATTTAGCGGTGCCACCCTAGCAGGAGAGAGAGAGGCATCGCTTGATTGAGCCATTCGGTGATTCGCAGGAGGGACCGAGGGATGTGGGGTGCTGGCAATGAACGACGGCTGAGTGATTCTGGCCGGGGAGAACACGGTGGTAATTTAGCTGATAGCAGTCGGGCGTGCAACGAACTAAAAAAAAGGCTACCAGCGAGAGATTTATTTTTACACTGATTGCGTATTTGTTTCCCCAAAAGTTTCAGGCGCTAAAGGATTCGCAAAATATTTTTTATTTGAAACAACGGCCTGCGCTAAGGGCAGAATGTCAGGTTGATACGATTGTTTGTTATGATTAATGGAGGACGATTCCTTATCTATGGTGCACCAGTTGCTACAGCTCATGTCGCTGACACATGCCCGTATGCTAACGCGCTGTTCGGATCAATAACGTGCCTAGGGTATGGCATTTGTGGGTTCAAATGACTCTGAGCACTATGCGACTCAACTTCTGAGGTCATCAGTCGCCTAGAACTTAGAACTAAGTAAACCTAACTAACCTAGGGACATCACACACATCCATGCCCGAGGCAGGATTCGAACCTGCATCCGTAGCGGTCACTCGGTTCCAGACTGTAGCGCCTAGAACCGCACGGCCACTCCGACCGGCGGCATTTGTGGGAAGAGGGAGAAAACTTATAGCATAGGTTTTGTTAGCGACAAGAAAAATGAGAACGTACCACGGAAATGCCCCCTCCCCGTGAACCGTGGACCTTGCCGTTGGTGGGGAGGCTTGCGTGCCTCAGCGATACAGATGGCCGTACCGTAGGTGCAACCACAACGCAGTGGTATCTGTTGAGAGGCCAGACAAGCATGTGGTTCCTGAAGAGGGGCAGCAGCCTTTTCAGTAGTTGCAGGGGCAACAGTCTGGATGATTGACTAATCTGCCCTTGCAACATTAACCAAAACGGCCTTGCTGTGCTGGTACTGCGAACGGCTGAAAGCAAGGGGAAACTACAGCCGTAATTTTTCCCAAGGTCATGCAGCTTCACTGTATGATTAAATGATGATGGCGTCCTCTTGGGTAAAATATTCCAGAGGTAAAATAGTCCCCCATTCGGATCTCCGGGCTGGGACTACTCAGGAGGACGTCGTTATCAGGAGAAAGAAAACTGTCGTTCTACGGATCGGAGCGTGGAATGTCAGATCCCTTAATCGGGCGGGTAGGCTAGAAAATTTAAAAAGGGAAATGGATAGGTTAAAGTTAGATATAGTGGGAATTAGTGAAGTTCGGTGGCAGGAGGAACAAGCCTTTTGCTCAGGTGAATACAGGGTTACAAATACAAAATCAAATATGGGTAATGCAGGAGCAGGTTTAATAATGAATAAAAAAATAGGAGTGCGCGTAAGCTACTACAAACAGCATAGTGAACGCATTATTGTGGCCAAGATAGACATAAAGCCAATGCCTCCTACAGTAGTACAAGTTTATATGCAAACTAGCACTGCATATGATGAAGAAATTGTTGAAATATATGATGTGTTAAAAGAAATTATTCAGGTAATGAAGGGAGATGAAAATTTAATAGTCATGGGTGACTGGAATTCAAGTGTAGGAAAAGGGAGATAAGGAAACATAATGGGTGAATAAGGATTAGGTCTAAGAAATGAAAGAGGAAGCAGTCTGGTAGAACTTTGCACAGAGCATAACATAATCGGAGCAAACACTTGGTTCAAGAATAATAAAAGAAGTTTGTATACATGGAAGAATCCTAGAGATACTAAAAGGTATCAGATAGATTATATAATGGTAAGAGAGAGATTTAGGAATCAGGTTTTAAATTGTAGGACATTTGCAGGGGCATATGTGGACTCTGACCATAATCTATTGGTTATGACCTGTACATTAAAACTGAAGAAACTGCAAAAAGTTGGGAATTTAAGGACATGGGATCTGGATAAGCTGAAAGAACCAGAGATTGTACAGAGTTTCAAGGAGAGCCTAAGGGAACAACTGACAGGATTGGGGGAAAGAAACACAGTAGAAGAAGAATGGGTAGCTCTGAGGGATGAAGTAGTGAAGGCAGCAGAGTATAAAATAGGTAAAAAGACGAGGGCTGCTAGTAATCCTTGGGTAACAGAAGAAATATTGAATTTAATTGATGAAAGGAGAAAATATAAAAATACAGTAAATGAAGCAGGCAAAAAGGAATACACACGTCTCAAATATGAGATCGACAGGAAGTGCAAAATGGCTAAACAGGGATGGCTAGAGGACAAATGTAAGGATGTAGAAGCTTATCTCACTAGGGGTAAGATAGATACTGCCTACAGGAATAATAAAGAGACCTTTGGAGAGAAGGGAGCCACTTGTATGAATATCAAGAGCTCAGATGGCAACCCCGTTCTAAGCAAGGAAGGGAAGGCAGAAAGGTGGAAGGAGTATATAGAGGGTTTATACAAGGGCGATGTACTTGAGGACAATATTATTGAAATGGAAGAGGATGTAGATGAAGACGAAATGGGAGATAAGATACTGCGTGAAGAGTTTGACAGAGCACTGAAAGACCTGAGTCGAAACAAGGCCCCGGAAGCAGACAACATTCCATTAGAACTACTGACGACCTTAGGAGAGCCAGTCATGACAAAACTCTACCAGTTGGTGAGCAAGATGTATGAGACAGGTGAAACACCCTCAGACTTCAAGAAGAATATAATAATTCCAATCCCAAAGAAAGCAGGTGCTGACAGATGTGAAAATTACCGAACTATCAGTTTAATAAGTCACGGCTGCAAAATACTAACGCGAATTCTTTACTGACCTTACGACTTATCTTAGAAGAAAGATTAAGAAAAGGCAAACCTACGTTTCTAGCACTTGTAGACTTAGAGAAAGCTTTTGACAATGTTGACTGGAATACTCTCTTTCAAATTCTGAAGGTGGCAGGGGTAAAATACAGGAAGCGAAAGGCTATTTACAATTTGTACAGAAACCAGATGGCAGTCATAAGAGTCGATGGGCATGAAAGGGAAGCAGTGGTTGGGAAAGGAGTGAGACAGGGTTGTAGCCTCTCCCCGATGTTATTCAATCTGTATATTGAGGAAGCAGTAAAGGAAACAAAAGAAAAATTCGGAGTAGGTATTACAATCCATGGAGAAGAAATAAAAACTTTAAGGTTCGCCGATGACATTGTAATTCTGTAAGAGACAGCAAAGGACTTCGAAGAGCAGTTGAACGGAATGGACAGTGTCTTGAAAGGAGGATATAAGATGAACATCAACAAAAGCAAAACGAGAATAATGGAATGTAGTCGAATTAAGTCGGGTGATGCTGAGGGAATTAGATTAGGAAATGAGATACTTAAAGTAGTAAAGGAGCTTTGCTATTTGGGGAGAAAAATAACTGATGATGGTCGAGGTAGAGAGGATATAAAATGTAGACTGGCAATGGCAATTAAAGCGTTCCTGAAGAAGAGAAATTTGTTAACATCGAGTATAGATTTAATTGTCAGGAAGTCATTTCTGAAAGTATTTGTATGGAGTGTAGCCATGTATGGAAGTGAAACATGGGCGATAACTAGTTTGGACAAGAAGAGAATAGAAGCTTTCGAAATGTGGTGCTACAGAAGAATGCTGAAGCTAAGGTGGATAGATCATGTAACTAATGAGGAGGTATTGAATAGGATTGGGGAGAAGAGAAGTTTGTGGCACAACTTGACTAGAAGAAGGGATCGGTTGGTAGGACATGTCCTGAGGCATCAAGGCATCACAAATTTAGCATTGGAGGGTAGCGTGGAGGGTAAAAATCGTAGGGGGAGACCAAGAGATGAATACACTAAGCAGATTCAGAAGGATGTAGGTTGCAGTAGGTACTGGGAGATGAAGAAGCTTGCACAGGACAGAGTAGCATGGAGAGCTGCATCAAACCAGTCTCAGGACTGAAGACAACAACAACAACCAAAGAAATGGCAAAGGCTGGAGCAGTAGCAAGGGAAAGAAGAAGAAGAAGGTGATGAGAAGGGAGTGGATTGTAGAGCATAAGAATGTGAAGGTGGGAGTTGTATGAAGAGATTCGGACTGCACGGTATGTAGTATCCTTTTGAAAGACTTACCAACTTTCTCTGGAACATATTACAGACCACCTTACCGATTTGAACCAAATTTGGTACACATATACCTTACTGTCAGGCAACAGTTGCTGCGTGGGTAAGAACCACATACTTATCAAAGTGGTAGGGGTGGACATGAAAAATAGCGTAGCGCGCGACGACTGAATTCTCAGATTTTATCTATCCAATACATGTGAATAAAAGCACTTAATTACTTATCAAACTCTGCACATAATTTCAGATATTTTGAACTATTTTCTTGCTGACAGCCCATACGAAATGATGTAAGGAGAAATGTTTCTCGCTTACTATTTTTGCGGTGTTCAGACAGTATGTCCGCATGGGGTACGACGTTGTAATTTATTACTTTTTTAAGGCTAACAGTATTCGTAACACATTTTATTGACGACATGTACACCTACGACTAAATGTAAGTGCAAAAACTGTATCATTGTACGAACATAATTCAGGAGATATGGCGTCATAAACAGGGGGTTGCGTGAAAAACTGCAGTATCATGTATGACGTTTAAATTTTTACTTTGTTGCTACTAACTCCACTTGCAATACGTTTTGTAGACAGTATCTATGTATGCTGCTGAATGGTCCTACAAAATTATATTATTGTACGAGACAAAGTTCAGGACAAATGACGTCATAAACATTAAGCACAAGGCCAGACGGTGCATGGAACTGACGTGGACGCATAAATGCAAATACATACTGGTCAACGCCGGGTTTCTCCGTTAGTTAAGCTATAAATTTCAATAACGATAATCATGTTACGCGATATTCTATTTGTATGTGAGACAATAGTGAGACAGAAATTACCTAACATTATTACAGCTGTACCGGAGTAATTTTGGGCCACTTACATTTGAAGGCAACGCCTGTCACATTGTAATTACTGATGGTCACCAAAATGTCGGTGATCCTTAGGGAAGAGCCTTAGTTTGAACAAGGACTCCAGAAGCACAGATATACATTCCTGGGTAGCTGGGAACAACCAGGTTAAGAAACTCCAACAGATCTGGATAGTTCCCTCAAAACTCGGTGGTAAGACAGACGTATTTTTTCAATGAACATGAACTACCATCAGCGGCTGTCGGGGCAGCACGGCGAGAAGTTACGGTCTACAGGGCAGGCTGGGTAACGAGCCATCACGCTTCACTGCTGCTCCTCATTGACAACATCTCTCTCTCTCGCTCGTCTCAACCTTATTAGGGCTCCACTGACAACGTTTTTACCACTTTTATTTTGACCGATGATTGGTGACATGTAAACTTAATGATATTGAACATTACTGCACTCATTTCTCCAGTTTTCCATTCTTAATATTGGTTTTCTAATTCTTTGTAAATCTTGATCCATAATACGTCACCGAGTTAGGTGGTGCAGCGGTTAGCACACTGGACTCGCATTCGGGAGGACGACGGTTCAATCACGCATCCGGCCACCCTGATTTAGGTTTTCCGTGATTTCCCTAAATCGCTCCAGGCAAATGCCGGGATGGTTCCTTTGAAAGGGCACAGCCGACTTCCTTCCCCATCCTTCCCCAATCCGATGAGACCGATGACTTCGCTGCTTGGTCTCTTCCCCCAAACAACTCAACTCACAATACGTCAAATTTGAGAAGTGAAATTTGTTTTTGTTACTGCCCTTCATGTTGACCTACATCGCTTTAGTTAGTTCGATACTCAATTATCCTTCTTCATTCACCTACCAGAAGGATTGAGACAGATGCTTCCACGACACCATTGTGTAGGAAAGACCATCATGGGGTTCCATTTGTCAGTGTACCCAGAGGGCAAACGAGTTGTAGCACTCTAGTAACTTGTTTTCGAGCACTAGATGGGCAAACTCTCGTTATGCCAAGTCATCTAACCCAACGTACAAATTGAATTGTTTCAGAACAGTTGGCCGTATGGATGTTATATGCCCTTTCCTCTCTCTCTCACCATTATCATTACAGACAACGTTACACATCTACTCATAACAGTGACTCAGTGAAGACAGACCATACAAAATCAGTTTTACAATCATTGATTGCGGACTTTCTCAAAGGACATTATGTAAATTTTTGCAAAGTTACCGACACTACACACTCATAATACATGTCAGTTGCTGCAATGCGTGAAGCTAACAGGTATCTTCTAAACCAACGTTTGGAAAACGTAGTCAACAGTGGCAAATATCGACAGTGCACCGACTGAAATTTCTTTTGAATGATAATTTTTTAAAAACTTGAACTGAATATGCAGGTAGATTGCTACTGTTTTATTTAGGGTACTCATATGCTGGTCATTGCTAAAAACGTTTGTGTTACATTGTGATAGACCTCTTCCAACTACCATATCAACACTCGTCTTGTATACTTGTTTCGTCTATCTCGTTTCGTTCAGCCTCTTTATATGTACAAACTATCTCATTGTACCTTTCTCAGTGTTGGTCACTACAATCCCTGCTTTCACTCCACAATGTTCTGTAAAATTAGGTTAGTAAAGATTATTTAAACTCTAAAATCTAAGCTGAGCTACAGTTAAGTCGAGTGAAACTTTATCTCATACTTAACAATGATATTATTTATTGATAAAAGAAAATTGTATGATATCCACAAAATTAAATCAATGAACAGCAATGTGAACAAGGCCTTTCGTCTGTCTGTCTTTGTCAGTTTTTAACACGATGCCAGTTAGCATCAGTAAGACGACATCTCAGTTAAGTATTGATAAAGTCCAGGCTTTAAAATGATTTTCTGCATGAATATGTAGATCCGAATAATGAAATAACAACAAACGGTAACTTTTATAGATGATTTCATAAATCGGGGTTAGTATTTCAGGTGTTAGAAACCAACATATCTTCCTTCTCCAGGTCTTTCAAAACAGTGTTTTTCTCCAGTACTCCTACACTAATAAAAAGACGTTCAAATCTCTAACTACACAACTCCAGCAACTGCATTATTGATAATGTCCACTGCATAAATAGAAAACCAAAATCCTATTCCAGTAGCATTAAGAGTTTTTCTTTAGCAAAGCTTAATGTCGCTCTGCTCTTTCCGAATTTCTAAAAGATGACGAGGAAAGCTTCCCTCACATTTAAGAGTATTGTTTTCGAACGGCTAATGCCATTGTCAAAATTGTTTTCTTGGTGCTGTTTCAATATGCTTCAGTGATGTGAATCAAAGTTTTTCTTATGATATCTTAAGCAACTTAAAAACTATCTCACGCATCCAACTTTGAAGCATTCCCCATCCACCACTTTCGAAGACAGCAAGGACCAACGGTTCGGGTGGTAGCGAATGCACGCTGTCAGAGTCCCGAGAGAGAATGGCAGTTTCACCTACACTCCCGTCTGACGCCATTTCCTCAGAATAGTTTCGTCCAGGCCGACTTCTGAGCCTAGTACGTGCGCGCCGGCACCTAGTATTTTGTGGAAGAGCCACAAGCGCGGAGACAAGCAGCCGCCTGTGGCTCGCGAGACACAGTTTACCGACCACTGGTCGAGACGATGAGCCGCATAGAAGTTAACTTCTGTACCTGAGACCGTTTGCCAGCCATTTCCTGTACCTGGTTTGTTTTAGCTACAGTGTTCACTGTAGCTGCTAATAAGGAATAGCGACAGTAAGGTGCGTATTAATAGTTGGGAATATTTTTGAAAGCACTGTACATAAATCTTGTGCTCCAGTAAGTGAAAATGAGCATATAAATTGTAAGGACCTCACGTGAACGTAAACGAGTTGTGCAGATTACAGTGCAGCAGTGAGTGTTGAGACGTAATGTCTCGAATTTTTAACGTGAAAACTCTCCAACCTTATTAAATAAAACAAACTTTATTAACATTCTTCGTGTTTGAAACTTCGTGGCAGATTAAAACTAAGTACCGAACCGCAACTCGAACTTGGGACCTTTGCTTTTCGCGGAGAAGCAAGGCACAGGATAGCTCCTCACAGCTGTACTTTCCCAAGTACCTCAAATCCTACCTTTCCAACCTCACACAAGCTCTTCTGCGAAACTTGCAGGAAGTTTGGTAGATAAGAAATGCCGAAGGTGGCTGAAATACAGCCTTGAGGACGGATCGTGAGTCGTTCTTGAGTAGCTCAGTCCATTAGGCCACTTTCTGAGCGCAGGGCTGCTTTTTAAAGTCAGACGTGAAAGCTTCACCCTCCCTACCACGCGTGAAGGCCTTGGGCTAGTGCAAGTCCGCGACCGAGCCGTGGCGATTTATGTAAACATGATGATCAACATATGGATACGACACAAGACAGGTCTCACGAGCACTTTGATAGAAGAAATGGCACCATCTTCTCGTTTGGCGCCGGTTGTGGCATGTCACATGTCACCATCGCTTGCCCCAAACGAATCATTTTTGTGGAACACAGTTACGTACATATGGAACTACCGCCTATCAGGACGGCAGCGGTAAATGCTATAATTGCATCTTGACTAAAGGCTGCCAAATAACAGAGCCAAGGTCGGCGGAATGGCGTACAGTGCACCAAGTACACCTTAATACTGGAACGCGCGCACTATGGTACCAGGTTACAAATAGGAAATATGTTACACAATCCATACAGTTCACATGACGGATGTGCCACTGTGCCCACGCTACAATGTTATAGACATTGATGAACATCGCCTGACATGGGGGCCTTCGGCGGTAGAGTGGTGTTTGGTTCATAAAATGATCGCGTTCCTCCCTCGGGAGGTGCCGCAATCAGTTGAACCACAGATGCTACTTTTTCCGGATATGACTTACTTTGTGTGAATGAAGACCAACGCACAGACTTGCATTCGGGGTCTGTCTGTACTTTATCTTTTCCGAGAGGGCAGTAAGAATGTGCTAGACTTCTGGGCATTACTACAAGAACGGCTCTCACTGACTTTGCAAAATCCGAAATATCGAACGTAATACGCAAATTTTTAGGTAGCGCCTTGCTTGATCTCTCTCCCCACGTATGATTATTCTGAACAAGAAAGGAGCAGGACAGTGGAAAGAATCCACCACTTTACGTGCAGACTTGCACGGCACCAACACTAGGTACTGCGGGATAGGTGAGGAACGAGCCCACGGAGAGGGACGTGTTCCGTTGTCTTTTGTTTTGTACTTAAAGAAGCAGTTCATGTCTAGTTATCTATTTCATAATTAATGTAAGAAAAGATTGATGTTGAAAGATATATTTATTTACGTTCTCCAGAAACATTTTATTTTATGAAGAACATAGCATTTTATTTTCAAACAATATAGATTATAATATGCTGTATTATTTTGCTGCAACATTTTACTCATGCAGTAGACATTTATTCTTTATTTATTTATTTTGATCTACAGGGAATACTACAAGCGTTATTTCAAGATGATATCATTAAAAAAAGCGGTTAAGGCAACAGCTCATTAAAAACAAGGAAAAGAAAGAAAAGAGAAAAGCGAATGTTCAAAATGTTCAAATGTGTGTGAAATCTTATGGGACTTAACTGCTAAGGTCATTAGTCCCTAGGCTTACACACTACTTAACCTAAATTATCCTAAGGACAAATACACACACCCATGCCCGAGGGAGGACTCGAAGCTCCGCCGGGACTAGCCGCACAGTCCATGACTGCAGCGCCTTAGACTGCTCGCCTAATCCAAAGCGAATGTTAAGATGGCCCCTGTGTTTTTACAGCTTCCATCGGTTTGGCAGGAGCACGTGGGGAGCCAGTTCACAATTTTCTCTTCTCTACAAATAACGTTTCTCTTTGGCTATCATTAGTTTTTCAGGATTTTAGGAGAAAAATGTAAAAATGGCGGTAGAGTACTTGTCCACGAATGGCAAAGTTCCCGAGTTCGTGTCTCGCTTTGACACAAAGTTCTTCTGTCCCAGAATATATCAGTGCACACTCCACTGTAGAGTGAAAATTTCTTTCTGCGCTTTGCATCTTTATTCTTCATGTCTACATATCTGCAGCTCTCTGCTGCTAGTTGGCTCCAAATTGTAGTAACATGCCGGTGTTTAACATAATTATGTCGGTGCGTCAGAAACAGTGTGCTGTTATCGAGTTTCTATTTCGAAGAGTTCGTCCACACATGGAGCACCCTCTCCTTCACAATGATAATGCCAGGCCATACAAGAGCGCCTGCGACATTTGCAACAACTCCACGCCTTGGGTCCACAATCATCGATGATCCTCCATACAGTCCCTATATGACCCATCCGATATTTACCTTTTTCCAGGAACAGAACACCATTTGAGGACTTCACTTGATAGTGATGTTGAAGTAGCGGCTTCGTCAACAAAGTCGTTCTCTAGTGCCCGTAGCAACATACTGAACTCTCTTTCGGACGAATACGTTCGCCGCCAGGGTGACTATACTGAGAAATAAATATATAGAAATGTTTTTACATAAACATTTGAAGGCATTACTTTTCCGTGTGCGCCCATATGTTCTCTGAACCAAATTAACCTTTCCCTGTCCATTAACCTATGATGTTGTAAAGCAATGAATGAATCTCAGGCCCGATTTACTTCAGTGTCAGTCCATCGAAAGTGTCCTGCGAGTATTGCGATTTTCGAGTGATTTCTTTATTTCTGTAGTGACAAATAGAGTTTCTAAAGGGCACTACGTTCTGATATCAAGTGTATTTCTTTCTCATATTAGGTCATAATTTTGATACTTGTTTATTTATAGATATTACAAGATCAGTTATACATTAATTAACATTACTGATTTTATTGAACTTCGCGGATATATAAGTAATCTATAATCACCAAAATTGGCGAAAACAGAATGTAATCTTTTCTATTTATTTATTGAGGCCTTAATCATTTTCGGAAACGTCAGATAGTCTACAGGTAGCATCCCTGTAATATATTACACAGTCCAATGAGTTAGCGACGGATCTTCTGCTGGTATATAACGTAACCCTTATTCCACCGTTGGTCCCGTTTTTTTTAAACTAAGATTGAATAAAATCGATGAGAAAACGAACTTTTTGGTGTAACATACACGTATTGTTCATGTGACACTTTTCTTCAATGTATTAAAAAAATTCGACATTTCGCATCCCTAATTACATAAACGTCATAAAAAAAGCAAACAAGGACATTCTTGCACACATACATAAGAACAGCAAAAGACACGTCACTAATTCCCGAAGATTATTCCTTGAACACAGAAAAATTTGTTCCACAACTAGTAAGCTTTGGCACTTTATCGCTCTGTTGGCCGGTTTGATGTGGCCCGTGACGACTTCATCTCCTCTGCCAACCTCTTCAGAGAATCACTTGTAACCTACTTATCAGCTATTTACTGGATGTATTCCAGGAGTTTATACCTTCTACAGCTCCCTCCAATACCATGGAAGTTACTCACTCCTTACCTTATCAGTCCCCCTAATTCTGAACATTCTTCTGTACCACAACGTCTTTCTTCGATTACTCTAAATCTATATTCCGTACCCATCAGAATGCTCATTCCATTCAGCATACCCTGTAATACTTCTTCACTTTCACTGAGGATAGCAATATCATCAGCGAATCTTATCATTGATACCCTTTCACTTTAAATTTTAATTCCACTCTAAAACTTTTCTTTTACATTCGTCATTGCTTCTTCGATGTACAGAACGAACAGCAAGGGTGAAACACAACTTCCCTATCTTACATCCTTTTTAATCCGAGCACTTCGTACTTGGTCTTCCACTCTTACTATTCCAACTTGGTTCTTGTACATATAACATATTACCCGTCTTTCTCTATAGTTTTTTTGTCAGAATTTAGAACATCTTGCCCTATTATACATTGTTGAACGCTTTTTACAGATCGATAAATCCTGTGAACGTGTATGACTTTCATTATCAAACTCAACGTCAGACCTACCTTCATGGTGCCTTTCCCTTTCCTAAAGCCAAATTTATCTTCGTCAAAGACAATCTCAGTTTTCTTTTCCATTCGTCTGTATAATATTCTAGTCAGGAACTTGGATGCATGAGCTATTAAGCTTATAGTGCCACAATCCTCGCTGTTTTGGCTCTTGCAATTTTCGGAATTCTATAGGTAATAATTTTCCGAAACTCTGATAATACATCACCAGAGTCATAGGTTCTCCACACCAACGTGAGTAGTCCGTTTGTTGCCATCGGTTCCCACCTGGCCCCAGGTATTGCCAACTTGTACATGGAGCACTTTGAAGATGTGGCACTGAATACCGCCCGCCATAAACCAAAGGTGTTCTACAGATACGCAGACGACACTGTTTTAGTGTGGCCCCATGGCAAGGAAAAACTACAGGATTTCCTACGCCATCTCAATGGCATGTATGACAGCATCAGATTCACGATGGAGGTAGAAGAGAATGATTGCCTTCCCTTCTCGGATATTTTGATCAAGAAAAATCCAGACGGTACTTTGGGACACTCTGTCTACAGGAGGAAGACGCACACGGACTTATATCTCAATGCTCGGAGCTGCCACCATGCGCAACAACGTAACTCAGTACTGAACACCTTAGTGCAAAGAGCCAGGGCGATCTGTGACAGCGAGAGTTTGCCGCATGAGCTAGCACATCTGCGGTAAACCTTCCGAAAGAACGGCTATACCGAGACACAAATAAGACGCCCCTTGCGTGCAGACAAGAGGCGGGAGGAGAAACTAGAAGAAGACGAAGCAAAACTTGTGGCATTTCTGCCGTTTGCTGGACCACCAACAGCCAAGATGGCCTGAATATTAAAGAAGCACGAAATAACGACCATCTTTCGGGCTCCAAAAAAAGTCAATGATACACTTGGCTCAACCAAAGACCAGCTGGGGTGTCAGACGCCGGGCATTTACAGTATTGAGTGTGAATGTGGGATGAAATATATCGGGCAGACAAAGCGATGTATCTCCCAGCGCTGTACCAAACACATCAGGAACGTGCGACTAGGACAGACAAACAAGTCCGCGGTAGCAGAATATAGCATCATCGAGGGACACACCTTCAAATTCGAAAAAACGAAGATTCTGTGCAGCGCCATCTGTTTCTGGATTCGATATTAAAAGAGACAGTGGAGATACGTCTGCGCAACAATTTAGTAAACAGGATTAGCGGTTTTCAGATCAGTGCAGCGTGGAATCTCGCAATTGACAAAATACGTGAGGAACGCTCCGATCGGAAGGCAGCGGCGTACGGAGACAGATTGGATAGCCACCGGGTCTCGATGCCCTTCCACGCCGCCCTTTCCCCCCTCCCCACCACCGCCGCAGACGCGGTACTCCCTTCCGGAGGAACGTGATTGGCCTGCCCTACAGTAGCGGACGACGGCCAAGCAGGTATACAGATATGCAGAACATAGCATCCCGACCCTTCGCCAGAAGATGATGGGTGCGAAACTCATTGAAACATTGCGACAAGACGACGCCACCACTAGGCTGATAACCCGAGAAGTATTCATCAGTCATTAGCCGTACTTATGTCGCATGTTGACTGACGGACGGAACCGATTTCTGGTTGGTTGGTTGCTTGGGGAAGGAGACCAGACAGCGTGATCATCGGTCTCATCGGATTAGGGGAGGATGGGGAATGAAGTCGGCCGTGCCCTTTCAGAGGAATCATCCCGGCATTTGCCTGGAGTGATTTAGGGAAATCACAGAAAACCTAAATCAGGATGGCCGGACGCGGGATTGAACCGTCGTCCTCCCGAATGCGAGTCCAGTGTCTAACCACTGCGCCACCTCGCTCACCGATTTTTGGCCCCTTCTGTTTGTCGATTAAGGTCATATGTGTGCAAACGAAGCTGATGTTCTGAAAGCGAAGGTCTGCCTCCCATTCTAACTGTTAACGTACTTGCCCTCTTGGGGCTACGTTGCTTGAGTTAATCGTCCACGATTGGGTCGCTGAGAACGTCGCGTTTGCCATCCTGAACTTCTGTTTTCCGGAAGGAACACCTACACATCGGGCGACATATCTTGTTTTTGTGTTCCGTTCAAATTTGGCGTCATTCTGCGCTATTCTTTATTACAGCGTTTTGAATCCATAACTTTAATTATAATCACTCTACATATTTTTTAATATCAAAGCAATTGCTGAATTCTCTCACGACAAGTTTGTTGGCTGTACTGAAGAAGAGTTTACTTTTGGTGCAGGTTGATTCTGACCAAAAATAAGACAGCATCCAGTGTCAGTTTAAACAAAATTGCGATATTTTTGGTAATTTTAATTTTATTTGAGGAATTAATTGAATTACAGTAATTTTTTGGAACTAGAAGATTTCGTCCGTTTGTCATTCGAGTAAATTGTTTTAACCTATAACGAAATGTCAACCATAAATCATACGAAATTACTGCTAAATGGGGAAAGAAGTAGGAGAACTGCACAGAATCGTATTATGGCCGGAAATTTATCGAATATGTCAATTTTCAATTTATTTTTAATTTATTAGGAGAACTCGCATAGAATAACTTCCCAAAGTTTCAGTGATGGCGTGCATCTAAAATAATTAAATGTGTGACGCGAGTTTCCTGGCACGCCCACTTTGCAAAGCAAGACTTCAATACTAGCTCCGTGAACAACGATTCCGCAGATTACTTTCAAGCCAACATGGACGGGATACATCTAGAAGGCCATGAAATGTACTCTTCGGTTTATAGATCATCTGTGACACTGTTCCGGATATTAGTAACAATAAAACCAGGTACTTTATTTGTGAAGAACCATCTCTCGTTTTTCCGTGTGCTACTGGCAGAGGTTGACGCACGTTTTCGATTCCTTCATGATTCAGTAATGGCATTGTCACAAAGAGTGTATAGAGAACTGGATGATGGTATTGGAATGGGTATTAAGATAAGAAATTTTGCTTATGCCAGCATGAGAGCCGACCGTGTGACCGAGCGGTTCTAGTCCGGAACCACGCGACTGCTACGGTCGCAGGTTCGAATCCTGCCTCGGGCATGGGTGTGTGTGATGTCCATAGGTTAGTTATGTTTAAGTAGTTCTAAGTTATACGGGACTGATGACCTCAGATGTTCAGTCCCATAGTGCTCAGAGCCATTTGAACCATTTTTTTGAAGAGCATGAGAAAGATCGATTTACAGCGCCTCTTTGTAGATGAAAAGTCAGCCGAGTACCTGCTAAAGGAAAGAAGGCAGAAAACAAAAAACCATAAGAGAATCCTTGTAGGGAAAGAATACCCCGAGTGCAAATCTTGGACCTTCTAAAGAAGCGACATAAGAAATAATGTTGGATTGACCATTAAATGGCATTTCCTGTAAGTTTGTATTTTTAAGTTTGTGCACATTTTTCTCAGAATCTATGAAGGCTACAATTATGAAATTTTGACACTTATTTCCGTAAACATATAAATGTTCTCTCAAAAGTAAATTTTGAAGTTGTGAGTTTAAGCTGAGGTACAAGGCAAAGCGCTTGGAATTTTGCATGAATCTTAAGTTATACCTACGGAATTAGCATTAAAGACAATAAAATTCTTCTATGCGATGTATTCAAGAATACGCTTGAGGGAAATATACTACATGTGAAGAGATTAACCAGAGAAAATATTGTGTAACGGTCTTGAATAGCTTATGAGAAGACATACATACTTTTTTAAAAAAAGTTAAACTTGAAAATTTATAAAAGAAAAGAAGTTAAATATACATAATCCAAGGAATATAAGGTAAAAATGTTGATTTCATGTAAAGCATGGGACAAAATTTCATCGCCGTATCTTCATAATTGTGCATTTTGTGCAACTTTTTAAACGTACGTCCCCCTTATATCTTAAAATATCCTGGTATTATTATGAGAGCGACTGTTGCGCATGCCATCTTGGCACAGAAACGGCGCTTTGCTCAACTAAATGGGCTATAAGTAGCGGCCGCTTACAGGAACAGCTGGAGCAGAACGCGATTTATCTGGTTAGAGCGTATTTCGCACATTACATGCCAGGGGACCGGGGCGAGGACGCGCTCCCACGCACGAGGCTATTAATAACCCGCCGTGGGCACCGGCCAGGCGTCCGTGGTTGCAGCAACCTGGAGGCTGTGGCACGGGTGACGTAACACGTCGCTTTATTTTGTATGAAGACATGGTCAGCAGCATCATTGGTGACACTGTTGTCTCTCAGGGCTTGTTTTCAGCGGCCTATAGTTCTGAGTTCGGTTCAAGAGGGTTGAAGGACGGAAAGTAGGTTATATTACAAACGTCCAGCAGAGTCTAAAATCGTCAGAGACAGGTCACCATCTCATGTGGTCAAAGGGTGACGACTACACCGAGTTATGTGGCGGAGCGATCAACACATTTTATTCGGGTGGATGCCGGTTCGCTTCATGTCCGATCATCCAGTATTATATTTTATGTGGTTTCCACAAATTGCCCAAAGAAAAAAAATCTGAAATTTTTGCTTGGAGAACACGATTAGTTTCCCTCGCAATCTCCTCGTCAAGGTGTTGTGTTCAGAGAGGACTATCAGCTCCAATTTTTCCTCCTTACTCCCGTCCTTACTCCCATGAAGATTGTCTGATTTGCAAGGGCCACAACAGAGATCTATGAAACTTGAACTGGCATCTCTACTATGGAACGACCCTGTTAGTTATCGAGTTCATGGTGGTTTACGAGTACCTGTTGACGACAGTGAAATGTTAACTGCAATTTATTTCAAACCAAAAACTATGGTGAAAGAAAATATGGCATCCTGCATTTATTCCTTACTTCTGTTAGGTTAAGAACGATAACTTACACCCAATATGTGTACAGAGAAAACACATTTATTTCTAATACTTCATAATACTGTGATCACGTTAGTTATTAGGTGTCGAACATTACTCGCTATCATCAAAGACGTCGTGGATTGTATTCCTGGTGACATCTGGAACATTTCCTGCTATGCGAAGTTTGGGAATCAGATCTCGTAAGCATCCAAATAGGCACACAATCCATCGAGGTAACGTAAGGGTAATTGTTTTTATTAAAAAATGTAACAAGCGGTCAGCACATGGAGCGCCGTCTCTGACGGGAAAGGACAGGGTAACGAAAGGACCATCGTCCTACTGAGTTTCCCATCATTCCTATAAGATTCTCTATGAAAACAAAAAAGGAAAAAAACTAGGTTAGTACTATTGTAGGACGATGAACAGCGCGTAGTAGTGAATCGTGAATACACCAACTTTACCTTGGAGTACTGTGTATGGTTTCACATTTTTCAGCAACACTGGAAATTTGACTCACTGACTGCCTTCTCTATTACGATTTAATACACAAAAGCTTCCAGATGACCTTGAAAAGAAAAGTGTAGTGAGCGTGGGTACGGCAAACCGGGATATTGCGTATCCGATCAACCTCGGCTCATCAAGAGGTCATGGAATCTATGTAGAAGACGAATAGCATCAATACTGAAAGAAGGAGGAAAGTCATCATGCAATGAGCACATATTTCTTCGCACTGGTAGTGGAACATCATCCAGCAGAGAACGAGACTGTCATTAATCTAACTGAGAGTAGGAGACCGCACAAATCTTTAGGTTTACATTAACGAACCCAGCAAGTAATGCGAAGGAGGGTTGATACATGTGTCAATACTAAATTAGGGCATATTGAGCATTAAGGCATTTTTAACATTTGACCCAAGAAAGGATTTCATATTTCTAGTATATTCTGCTCCTGCGCACGCTTCCAGTAGTTAATATACTATGTATAGTCGTTGTTCTAAAACGGTGTTACAGCATTTCTGGACCCAACACCATAAAAATAATTTCTTGCTCACGGATTACAGTACTTCCTTGAAAGTTTGGGCTTTTCTCTCTCTCTCTCTCTCTCTCTCTCTCTCTCTCTCTCTCTCTCTCACACACACACACACACACACACACAGAGAGATACACAGCAGATAAATTTCTGACATATCCCCGCTAAACGTGGTTTTACGTTTACGATGGTAAAACAAATTCATCTGTTGCGTTAATCACTTCTAATTTTCCGGAAATTAGCATACTTTCCTCTATTATGCAATTCGTGATGTGAGAAAGAGATTGTGCCGAATCAAACCTTCTTAGACGAGAGACTTGTTGCGTGCGACCCAGTTGTGAAAACAAATAAATTAAACCAATTATTTCATAAAAATAGGGATTTTGTGGAGACATTGCTTAGCCACGCCCTGGGGGATGTTTCCAGAACGAAATTTTCACTCTGCAACAGAGTGTGCGCTGATATGAAACTTCCTGGCAGATTAAAACTGTGTGCCGGACCGAGACTCGGGCTCGGGACCTTTGTCTTTCTCGGGAAAGTGCTCTACATCCTCCAGGCTGTGGTTAAGCCATGTCTCTGCAATATTCTATCTTCCGGGAGTGCTATTTCTGCAAGTTCTGCAGGAGAACTTCTGTGAAGTTTGGAAGGTAGGAGGCGAAATACTGGGGGAATTAGAGCTGTGAAGAGGAGTCACGAGTCGTGCTTGGGTAGATCAAATGGTAGAGCATTTGCCCGCGAAAGGCAAAGATCAGGAGTTTTAGTCTCGGTCCGGCACGCAGGTTGTATCTGCCAGGAAGTTTCATATCAGCGCACACTCCGCTGCACAGGGAAAATTTCATTCGTAAAACAACCATTACTTGCGCGTGGATGCTTTAACTGGAAAATTCCTTATCGTAGTAGTAGTAAGGTACACAATGAACTGTTGGCGCAGTAATCCCAGCTTTTACTCGAATTAACGACACTACAGAACAGACAGCGAATTGTACTTTAATACCTTCCAGAAAGGTATCTTAAGATGGTTGATGCGGCCATTTTCCGAAGCAAACATATAAATATCCGTTTTGTAACTTCAACGCCTTTATACTGCTGCAATATGACATTTATGTAGCGTGAAATGTTTCGAATCCAGAAACATCGCTTGTTAAAGCCAGACGTTACTGAAAATTAAATATACAGAAAATGCCTAATACAAAAGGTGTAAGGAATCTAGGACGTAATTAGATTGCAGCAAGGATACGGTATTTGCATTTTATATGCTTAAAATATTATGTTAGACTGTCTTTCGAAGAAATACAATTGCATGAATATAGAGGCATGAACAGTGTGTTTAAATTATTTTTACACTTGCAACATGTAATTAATTTTGCTGCTGGTGAGCTACGTCAAGGCAGACGAGATCTCTAAAACAGTTTTTCGTCAGGCGTAACAGTATATTACTTGAAATTTCAACTTTTTGCGCCTTTGAACCATAATTAAATGAAATATTTCTTCCGTAACGAAGAAGTAAATTTGAACGATAATTCTTGGGTTTTTTTTTTTTTTTTTTTTTTTTTTTTTTTTTTTTTTTTTTTTTTTTTTTTAGCACAGCGCTGCTTCTACTGTTGATGATATAATGTGAGCGAGAAACTTAAAAGAAGCTCGAGCAGCAAATTACAATGGAAAAATAAGTGCCAGGGTGGTGCAGTGGTATTCACAGGTTTCCCGTCAACTGTCATCAAAAACGTCGTGCAATACAATAAATAGAACAAAAACAATACTCAAGAGCTCGGATAAGAGGGATAGAGTTGAACCTAAATCCACTATTAAGGTACACCGTTAAGGGACCACTCAGCCCAAAACAATTTTCTCCTCAAAAATAAAATGAGCAACAGCTACAATCACCAGAATAACAGAAATTATTGAACTGTACGAAATTGTTCTTTTGGAACAATTTTATTTTTCTTCGTAGTACTGTATGAGTTGGCGTGTGCAATCTGTGCATTACCTGGGTAACAATTAGCTGCATCAGCATCCTCGGAAGTTTCTACCCTCTGAAAACACGCAGAGGACTGTCACAACGAAGAGGGGAAATGTATATTTGAAGCTGCAAATGTGCAGGTGCTCCCACGAGGAGACGGCCTTAACGCCACAGTGATCGATCGAGGAATGGAACTGCCAACGATACACTTGGCAGTAGGCAACACAGATGTTCGGTCATATAGTTATTTGCTGTATGGACAAGAACTTTATCTTCCTTCGAGGATAGTAGCCATTCAAGATGTATATTCATTCTGTATTAAATATCTCTGATATCTGATTATGTTTTAACAATTCTTCTTTTAAGACGCTTGGTAATGATAAAGCCTGTAAGAGAAATTTTTCTGTTTACCAGTTTATAATCGGGTCACTTGAAGATCAGCAGCCAGCTGGTGTGGCCGAGTGGTTCTAGGCGCTTCAGTCCGGAACCGCGTGACTGTACGGTCGCAGGTTCGAATCCTGCCTCGGACATGCATGTGTGTGATGTCCTTAGGTTAGTTAGGCTTAAGTAGTTCTAAGTTCTAGGGGACTGATGACCTCAGAAGTTACGTCCCACAGTGCTCAGATCTATTTGAATTTGAAGATCACCAGAGACCGAAACACATAATGAATAACAAAGGGATCTAGAAACATCCCGTGACTATTATTTTACGACCAATCAGGTATTTTAAAGGCATTTTTATCATTGTGAATGAGCAGGACAGGAATCAATCGAGTCTCTTTGAGTATTTCAAAAACCAGTGTCTCAAAGACGGCAACGTCGAAACTGCACAAAGAATCTTGCACATAATATCAAAATGAATCACCATGAACGTAGTGTAAGAACTGGAAATTTATATGCATCTAATAAATCATCCGCACGACATATTAAACGAACATTAAGTATGTTCTCAGTTGTGGGTCACCAACTGCTGTATACTGAAATGACGACATTGTAAACCTGAGCCCGACCGGGACTCGACCCCGGATTTTCCGCTTTTCCTGAGCAATCGCCTTAGCTTTGGCTACCCGAGCATACGTCGTTAACCATGGTAAGCCGACCGCTCGCGAAAATTGGGAAACCCGTGTTCGAGTCCCGGACCGGCACAACTTTTCATTGTAGTCATACGATTATACAGTTGATGGTAATCCATACTCACAGCTGCAAATACATTTAATGTATTTTATAATAGGTGTAGGAGCAGCAGCGCCTGTCCATTAGGACATGCGCGAATGTCAGAAGAAACATTAACAGTACTTCCGAACAACATGAGCGCTGCAGTATCGTATTGAACGAAGAGACCGAATTCAAACATAAGTATTTCATGGAAACTTTCATTGACATTCTGGGATATCAGAACGGATAAAAGAAACCAAGTATCACACAAAGAAATATTTTGCCTGTAACTCAAACAATACCACGGACGATATATAAGGGCTTTGTAACACTACAGCATCATTGAAAACTGTCAACTAACGGTCAAATAACAATGTGATTTTATTTTACCTTCATAAAACCAGTGATAGCTGACAATAGGATTCATCAATTGTGCAATATGTACGTCCCATGTAGAAGCAAGTATACATGTACAGTCAACTCCATATAAAAATAACGCAAAAGTTAATTAAATTAACCACCGGTAATATTCGAAGGTCTATTTGACTACATCACTAAAACCGAAATAGGCCTACTGTGGGAAATATAATAAAGCTACTAGCAGCTAATTTAAACATATCGTTTTCTTAGTTAAAAATATTGTGAAGCGTCTTCGTTAGACAAATTCATTTACTGGGTGGAAATCAACATCTGCCATCTAATTTGTGGTTAACGTCTTCACCAATGCACCTATTAATGTGATTACACGTGTTGGGCATTTCTTTTGTGACTCGTCAGCAAGGTTCTAGTGTGAAGGTGGTCTCCTTGTATAGAACGATACTAAATTCTACGCAACCTCTACATAGCTTCTGAAGTGTCATCTTGTGCAAAATTTGGGTGATAGCCTCTTAAGCAGGTGATACGCGAAGGCTCCAACACGACGACTTATTCCGTAATTTCGTGGTCATCATGGGTAGTACAGCACTTATCTCTTCGTCATCCGGTTCAATCCCGCGTCCGGCCATCCTGATTTAGATTTTCCGTGATTTCCCTAAATCACTCCAGGCAAATGCCGGGATGGTTCCTCTGAAAGGGCAAAGCCGACTTCCTTCCCTAATCCGATGAGACCGCTGACCTCGCTGTCTGGTCTCCTTCCCGAAACAACCCCACTCTTCGTCATCCTGACACGTTACAAGCTACTCTCTAAAGAGTGCTGCAATTACAACACTCAGGCGCCGTATGGAAACGGCGGTTCTTCGGCCAACCTTCAATCAAGTTGTTGACCACATGCCAACATCTCAATTTCAGTTGCTACATAATTTATGGCAAGAGAGTGTATGTGACTTACAGTGCATTTGAAAGAATAAAAGCTGTCTCTCACCCATGTCCAAAACTTCCAAAATCGGTCATAAACGAATGGTTAGTACGGAAGTGATACACCTGTGAATCTATATCTAAAACTATGCCATGTCTAGCAGACAGAAACAAATTGACATTACCTCTGTTTAGCTCTGCAATACTAAAGCCTCATTTTTTTATTAACGTCGAAATGCAAAAAAAATGGCTCTGAGCTCTATGGGACTCGACTGCTGTGGTCATCAGTCCCCTATAACTTAGAACTACTTAAACCTAACTGACCTAAGGACATCACACACATCCATGTCCGAGGCAGGATTCGAACCTGCGACCGTAGCAGTCGCACGGTTCTCGAAATGCAGTGCTCATCCTTGTTTCCCCTAGCTATCTTTTAGAGACACAAGATTAATTACGATTGACGAATGTCACAGCATTAAATGGGGCTATTTTCGAGGAACGAAACTGGAGAGTAGTATTGTCACGTCCTGAGACTCAGAAGCTGGCACTAATCCGTTTTTGCATGGTTCCTCGTCCATTTAACAATGCAAGATGACGGAGGGAATATAAATGTATATGCACAGTTATGAAGTACGGAACGTGCGTGTCTACAGCAAATCCTTAACTGTGACCGATTACTTAGCGCATATTCCCGTCTACAAGGCATTAGAAAGATTGACTCATATGGAGATAAAACTTCAGAAAAGTTCACCAGTGAAACATTGCGACTATATTCACTGAAAAGCTTGGAATACTCGTGCATTCCCTCCAAACCACATTGTACACCATCCTTTGCGATAAACATACTAGTCGAAGACAGTGGTTCCACATCCACGAAGATGTGTCTGACACGGAATTCCTGTTAAAAAAAGTTTACGATGGAGACCTCTTAAGCGAGCAGACTTTTTAAGCGTGATAGGGTATATAAACTCTTCCCCACCTCTTTCTCACAAGAAAAACTGTATAAAGTTAAAAACAAAACTGACATGACTAGAAACAGCCAAAGTATTTGGAGATTATTAAGACGGAGAGATAGTAATCATAATCAAGCAGGTACGTATTAAGATGGTCTGTAAATCGGATTTGTCACTAATTTTTGTTAAACAGGGGATCAGTTTGTCCAGCAATGCATAAAAGAAAATTATCACCAGACAGTGTGGTCAAGAAAACAGATTTTCGCGAAGCTTACAAGCTAGATGAATTAGCACTAGCTCTGAGGAAACCTAGGATGGTTAAGGTAGCTCTTTATGTGTTTCAAGCTATTCAATTTAAACACTTTAGTTATATGAATGCATGGTGTGTGTTCTTTCGGACGTGTCAAAAAATAAAAATAAAAAAAAACAGCATAATCGGCAGCTGTGAAGTATTATGTGTTATAGATCCTGGGCTGGGTTTGAATCCCGTTCCGGTACGCATCTTCGCTCACCGCCGCGTAATGTCTCTCTGCAGCGGACAGTAGTGATCCTCTTCCATTCACATATACATTTTAGTACCGTCCATCCTACTGTTGGACGTTTGAGGGACTTCGGACGCTGACTTATGTAATAAAATGGAACACCTCCAGCTGTCCTTATGATGCTACTTCTTATATAGCCGCCAGTTTCGGTTCTCCAGCACACCAGCTTCAGGCCATATCTGACGCTGAGGGCGTTAATTCATATCGGATGTTAGAAATACTGTCTCCCATTTTCAGATCTAAATTAACGTGAAAAATTATGTAAGTGCTATCTCGTTTCAGGGAATGCGCAATGCCACAATCTCTCCTCTACAGGACTCTTTAGTTGTCTGCGATATCCCCTGCCATCAGAGAAGACATCTGTAGAGATGTCCAGTGGGGTTAAACCTAAAAATTAGACAAATCGGAAATAATTTGCTACAAAAGATGTTATTGTTTTAATGGCTTCATTTGTAGCCCAATATGACTTTCCTAGGTTTTCCCCCTCGGCGTCGTTGTGGAAACGTGGTTGGGGGGGGGGGGGGGGGGGGTGGCAATGATGTATCCGAAAAAGGGGTATTTTTTCGGTTTTGTGATTATATCTCATAAATGACTTGCAATATCGAAAACATAGTGCAATTGAAAATCGTAGGTCATGAAATTCTGCATTGAATGAGACCATCCGCATATTTTTTGGACCACCCGTTTCGATACTAGTGCTCTTCAAAGTTGGACCAATGTTACATGTTCATGAAAAGTTTTCGTTTTAACCTCCAGTTTTTGGTAATATCGTTGAAACTAACCCATGTATCAATGAAGTGGTTCATACAAACTATATAGAGGAATAAATTCTCAGTTTGATGAGACCAAAAGTGAAATGGACCACCCGTATCTGTACGGTTAAGTGTCTACTTTCACTGCAATGCATTTACAAATCTAGGTCCCTAGATCAGTTTTAAGCAGAGAACTAAAAAATAACATTGAGTGAAGATTGAAAAGACAATTAAAAACTGTTCAAAGTCAGATTCTGATCATACCAACTGTTACTATAGTGACTCAGCAGGTTGAAGAGTTTTGTGGGGTATCACTCACTATCTCAGAGCAACATGTTGATGCGAGGGGTGCTAGAGTTCAGCGTGACAATGCAGACCTTCAGCAATTTATTGAGTGGTTTCAGTCCCATGATCCGTTTTCTGTTACTAAATTTGTTATGTCCATCAGCCGCAGTTGACCCAAACAACTGTCACAGAACCTTTGAAATGGGGAAATCCTCAATGCTCGCCCTAGTTTGTCAAACCTTTGACAACATCAAGTTTGTCCAAACGAAAAGAGTGACAATTATACAGGGATTTAAATCTAAGTTGACCATTCATGGGGAGGATGTACCTGTGATTCCCGAAACCATATTCCACCGAATAGCACCTCTCAAGAAATCTGACGAACAGCTTAAAGAATTCTTCCGATATGAGCTGGCACCCTATACTCTCTCTCTGCATCTGGAATGAGGAAGACTCCCAAGTCAGTATTATGTGACTTGTTCACACAACTGAATGATGTAAACCTGGAAGAAGCAGAATTTGCCATCAATGGTGGATTTCTTCTCCACCGGGTTGTATGGAAGAGTGGTGAAACATTCCAGTTAATGCTAACCAAATACATTGAATATTTAAGAAGGCACTACAGCGGAGGTACGACAAGTGTGGTGTATGGTGTTCGATGGCAACCCAGAAGACCTGCCCACCAAGAGCATCGAATATGCTGAGCGCCTCCGCCGAAGCAAAGGACACACTACTGCTGAGGTCATCTTCACCGAGTTAATGATAGTGACTATGACTCAGGAGCAACACCTTTCCAATG
Source organism: Schistocerca gregaria (assembly GCF_023897955.1). NCBI lineage: Eukaryota > Metazoa > Arthropoda > Insecta > Orthoptera > Acrididae > Schistocerca > Schistocerca gregaria. The sequence continues at coordinate 931,928,132 of NC_064920.1, read as the reverse complement.
ATAGAACGAAAGCACGTCTCATTAGCTTGCTTATTTCGAGGCTTGAAGATGAAGGCTTCTCAGTAATGCAAGCTACTGAACACGCAGACCACCTAATTGTTGCCACAGTGCTTAATGTATCACAGGAACATGAGAAGGTTGTGGTTGTTGGTGAGGAAACGGACCTTCTCATCATGCTCAATGCCCTAGCCACATCATCAAAAGATACATATTTCTTGAAACCTGGAAGAGAAGAGATCTCATCAAAACTATTTTGTTGCAGTAGTTTCAAACTGACAAACAACGTCAGGAGGCCACTCACATTTCTCCACGTCACAAGTGGATGTGACACAACTTCAGCACTCTTTGGTCAGGGAAGAAGAAGGTGGTCAATCTACTAGTCAAAAATCAATGTCTTTTGGAAGACATCAAACCTTTCTTAGAGGATGACACTCAAGCTAAAGCTATTGTCGAAGCCGGCCTTCGATTTTTAACAACCCTCTATGGAGGTACTGCAGGAGACACTTGAGTAATGTTGTAATTCCACCTGTTTTCCAAAGCGATTGTGAAATCCAGATTCATCCTAGCATCCCTACCACCAAAGTCGGAAGCAGCTCGCCAGCTTTACTTGACGACCTGCATAAGAGTACAAATGTGGAGAGGACACAAGATGGATCCGCTCCTCTGGGGATGGCAGGCTTCAGAGTTTGGTCTTGTCCCCGTTCCTACCTCCAAAGAACCATCTCCATAGTATCTTCTCTCAACAATTTCCTGCAAATGCAACAAGGGCTGTGCAGGTAGTTGTGGGTGTCGTAAGTGCTCATTAATTTGTGTCAAGTGCAAGGGGAACTCATGCACTAACTCCCTCGAACCATATGAAACTTACGAACCGGATGTTGACGAAGACCTGGACTGTATATATGAGGTGACGAGCCGAGTAACGGGGCGCCGGACTCGGAAATAACAGGCTTTGAGGAGCCGAGTAGTGCAATGACAGTCAAATGTCGACGTATGTGAAATCTGTGTACATACCTAATTTTACCCTTTTCATCTTATACATTTATGTAAAATTTTATAATTACGAAATATAACAACCACTACCTAATTTCAAGGACTGTCTCTCTCTTCCGGCCTCCTTCGTATCAGTTGAATGGGTATCACTATATTATATCGAGGGTTAAGAAGAGAGACCACAGTCTGACAAAAGACAAATTTTACAGTGGAGCTAAAAAAATAACTTTTTATTAAAAATTTTGATTGCTTTGAATTTTTTTAGCGCTTAACCATTTATTGCTCTCAGGTTGTGCATTGTCTTTTTTGCATCATCTTGTTATAACATATTTTTTTTCACTTACAAGTTTTTTGAGCCAGGATTTTTTCTGACATTTGTCAGATACTAGGTCGCAGTTCTTAATCCTCGTTGTATGAAAAACTTTTTTATTATTATTTTTCAAATGTTACAAAATTATAATATTTCATTCTATTCCTATATTAAATAAGTACAAGACAATGGATTGCTACAGTTCTGTATTTAAAAGAATTTACATAAGAATTACTGAAGAACTACATTTGAAATTGTCTTCATTGATGATGAGAAATGGTCTAAATTTAATAAGGAGCTGTACACAAATGGGTGGCCCAATGAATTCACTTTTGGTTTCAGCGAATGCGGAATTTATCCCTCCATATCTTTTTTATGAACGACATCATTGCTAGGTGGGTTAGTTTCAACGATATTACCAAAAAACGTAGGTTAAAACTGAAAAGTTTTATGAACATGTAAAATTAGTCAAATTTTGAAGATCACTGGTATGGAAACCGGTGGTCCAAAAAATATGCGGATGGTCCCATTCAATGCAGAACCTCATGCCCAACGATTTTTAATTCCACTATGTTTTCTATATTGTGAGTCATTTACGAGATATAATCGCAAAACCGAAAAAATACCCCTTAGGGGTACATTTTTGGCCCCCACCACTTCCGCCGAGGGGGAAAATCCTGGATACTTATACTGGGACACAAACGAAGCCATTAAAACATCAAAACCTTTTGTAGCAATTATTTCGATATGAATGCTAATTCTACTGGACTAAGAAGGCTGTTCGCTCATCTATGATGCGATTAATTGCGATTTTATTATGAAATGCACACTTGCTGAAACACAAAAGTCATTTAGAAGATACGCCCACAGATAAGTTGCTGATCTAATGTCGTTAAAATTACTTTCTATAACGGTTGGTGTTTAATGATGGAAAATCAAGAAGAATCAGCTATGAGACTAAGATTTGTTGCGGGTTGCTTAACTGAAAACGTATTGAAGAAGATTGATCTGTGCACAATGCTAGTCCCGAAATGTCAGTGAATGTTATTGCCAAAAGGGCACGTCAGGAAGATAAGACTAGAAGAAAAGAGCTACATTAAGACCCAAAAGGCCAAATGTATGATTATCGCCTACATTATGGTCTTGTTTCTTTCATAACACATTTGTAAAATCTTTCAGTTTTCAATGTATCAGGAGCATTTCTGCTGAACAATTGCAGATAAAAAGGTGAAATTTGCTGATTCCTTGCATACTGCAACACAACTTACGTGCTCTTTTCAAAGTTTATTACTGTCAAAATTTAATTAAACTTTTGTGAAATAAAAATGGCTGTATTCATGCGCATAATTTTAAAAGTTTGTGGCAGGATTTCTAAGACTGATATTAAAAACTGTTTCTAAGAACAACCCAGCATATTTTAAAAGTAACAAGTAAACTAAAGTTCGAAAAAATGTTCCACGTGTGATAGTATGTGTTCTAAAAGTATCCGTCAACTTCTTGATCAAATTAATTGACAAAAAGTTCAAAACATTCATATTAAAGTCAGTGACGTGATGACACCATGCGCACCAGAGAGTTCGGAGCCTAATTTGAATTTTGTTTTGCATTATATCTTTGCGTGTGTGTGTGTGTGTGTGTGTGTGTGTGTGTGTGTGTGTGTGTGTGTGTGTGTGTGTGTTTCTGAGTGCTTCTTAGCTGGGTGTGTTGTCTTTTATATGGTATTCCAGTGTTTGCGTGTGTGTGTACCCTTTATCTGTTTGTGCTGTTCTATTTGCAAAGTTTCTTTAATGTGTTAAATAGTGTGCCCCTGCAGGGTGTAGCGAATTCGTTTAAGACCTGTTTTCTTTCTGTATATGGACGTTTTCTTCAATGGTCAGTTTGTCGTATAGGCTGGGGCTGGGTTTTAGTATTCTTAAGGGGCACACTGTTAAACGCATTAAAGTAACTATAAAATAGAAACAGCACAAACAGATAAAGTCTAAACACACACACACCCACACACACACACACAAGATAAAATGCAAACAAAATTCAAATTTGGTGCCGAACTCTCTGGCGAACAAAGGAGCAATGACTGGGGTGGGACACATAACAAACCACAATCACACTGTGTTCTGGTGTAGTGAAAAGTATTTTACTACGTTATTTGTTAAAAACATCTGTTATAGTTACGTTTGCATCACAACAGCTCAGTATGATGTGGAGAGTGGAAGTGCTTACCACACGAAAAAGTAAGTAAATACGAAAATAAGCCCAAAAACAGTGCGAAAAACTAAGTTACACTCGAGAAGATAGGTTAACTCCCAACAAAAACTTTATCATCAACATCGTTTTGTTGCAGATAACAGGCTACCTGTAGTAATTAACATAAAAGTGATCCAGAAAATTGATGCCCACCAAATGTATAGGTATTTACAAAAGGGAAACGATCTTTTGCTTGAACTAAGAATGCACATAATTTTATAATCATTTAACAAAAATGTTTACATTGCAGAATAAATAACAGCGAAAATCCACTGATGATGGCACAGTGGTGACGAAACATGTTTGGATACTAAGAAAAACGGTGTTTTGCATAACAGGTGGACCTCACATTCAAAACTGTTAACTGCAAACAAGGCCAATACAAGGAGCTGCAAAGTCAAAAAGATGGACGTAAAATATATATTTAAAGTTTTAACCCTTTTCTGAAGGTATTTGTATGGAGTATTGCCCTGTACGGAAGTGAAGCGTGTGCGACAACTAGTTCAAACAAGAAGAGAATGATAGATTCTGAAATGAGAAAAATGTTGAAAACTAGATGGGTGGTATTCGATCGAATGTGGGAGAAAACAAAGTTGAGACACAACGTGATTAAAAGAAAAGATCGGTTAATAGAATACATCCTGAGGCATCAAGGAAGTTTGCTAATGGGAGGTTGGAGGAGAAGGAGAGGGGATGTAGGTTGCAGCCATCCAGCAGAGATGTAGAGACTTACACGTAGTAGACTACCATCAAACCTTTTTTCGAAGTGAAGACCATTAGTACGGCAATATATCTCGTTCCAGTTAGGCTATTTATATATTTTTTATGTTGTGGCTTTGGAGACGATAGATCGAAAAATTACAACTTTTGGATGATTTGAATCGGGATCGAAGTAATCTCGTTTCTTTTTCATTAACTGGTTTGTAGAACGCTGTAATGTTTCTTATTGTCCCGTTTTGTATCACTCACAGCACTTGTTGGATTTACAAATCATATTTTGTGACTCTTGCTCTAATATTCAGCGACGCGCATTTGAGTTGAACGTGACATACCTAGAACTGAAGTGCCGGTCGAGATTATTTTGTCTGGTTTCTATGCCACATACTGATGCAGTAGCCGGCCGCGGTTGCCGAGCGGTTCTATGCGTTCCAGTCTGGAACCGTGCCACCGCTACGGTCGCAGGTTCGAATCCTGCCTCCAGCATGGATGTGTGTGATGTCCTTAGGTTAGTTAGGTTTAAGTAGTTCTAAGTTCTAGGGGACTGATGACCTCAGATGTTAAGTCCCATAGTGCTTAGAGCCATTTCAACTGATACAGCAAATTTATCACAAACATCATACCTCTTTAGGTTCATTAACCAGATTTGTGAGGAAGTCGTGACGGTTCTAATCTCATATTAGGATTTTGTCCTGATTTTTTCCGTGTGATTTAACTGAGAGAGTAAATTTATTCACAAAAGGTGTTCAAGAAGTAATAGCGGTATGCGCTTAGTGTCGCTATAACATTGTCTTTCTAATGCAAGCGCGTACATTTGTGGGCGTTGAGAGTAACATCTGGCGGGGTAAATGAGTATTAGAAGACGATGTTGTAAAATCTGCCCTAGAGATGACTGAAAACCTGTCTTGTCTGAGAGAGACGCAGTCATTATCTTCCGCTCGTGCCTGCAAGCATCTCGTTATCACGTTCATTAAGATCAAACGACTGATTGATATTTAGGACAGGAGGCGTTATTCCAAATCTATTTACTTGACATATGTTTAGTAAAACCCACACATATACTAACAAAACGCGCACTTCATCAATTTTAATGATTGCGCTGACATGAGTGGTAAACTACTCTGAAACTATTCAAATTGTATACGTTATAGAACAGGCAGTCACTACATGGACCAAAGAAGAAAATCACGATATATGCTAAAATGCGCGAAAATCTGAACACAGGCGAAAGTTAGAGAGTCTGTAAAATGATGCTACCGTGGCAGTCGAACATTTAGCGTTATTGGAACAGCAAACTAATGACTCAAAGGTCGTTATGTCGAACTATCATCTTATACGTTATTAAGCTATATAATCAGCAGAGGACATCATGACGGTTCCATGGCTGAAGTATAAGATATATGCAGCTACCAACCACTAACTTGATGACTTTTTCTTTAACAAATTTTATTGATTCTTGTTATTATTACTATACAGCATGAAACAATAAAATATCTTAAATGAATGAGAACAAGTGAGTACGGCACACTAGTTTGGGTGCTGTTTAAAATCTCGGCCGCCAAAGAAAACCGTCAGCCTCTACTTTTGGTAGCCCGTCTGAGCCTTTCTCAGAATTACTGGAAGGACCGCTGTGGGACGATCAGCTTCCGCTTGTAGGCGTAGTTCTTGTTGTGATAGTTTTGAAATTCCTACAAAGGTTTTTATATGGTAAAGTTTCAACACTAGATATCGTCGTGCAAAAATCAGAGAAGAAAGAACTTTTTCTCTGTCCTTCTATTGCCTACTTATTCTCTCTCAGTCTCGCATCATGCGTATTTGATGGTTTTGAACTGATTTTTAGTCAAAGGTGCTTCATTTTCGCTAATTAATTCTAAAGTTTAATATTCTTTCCATTGAGGTGATGTCTTCACACGGTATCAATATAGCCGTGAAAATAGTAAGCTACTACGTAGATACATTGTAAAGAGTTGTTAAAGTTTTGCTGTCATATTAAGAAATTGTTTTCTTCAAATAGTAACTAAAACGGTAACAGTGTATATTGAGGAACGAAAATAATGTATTCAGCCAATACTAAAATTAATTGTCATGTGCAGCAATGTTTTCGTATTTAGAAACAAATGGATATGTTATTGACCTCTCAGAAACTGTCCCCAAAATTGCATTTATATACCTCTCCATAACAAGGAATAGGAAACTTCAATAACTAATTCGTATTCAGAGCAAATAATATCTATCGTTTATCGCTGCAAATAATGCCCCGTAACGGATTTGTGGTAAATGAAGGACTTACTCAAAAGGAACTGGCACAGTCACTCAGTGAACTCTAGGCGGAAGAAACGATTTATACTCGTACTTCGCTAACACTTCTTTAAGCATTGAACAGAGAGATACACACTTTGGCGTTCCAGTGGATTTCCAGTGGAAGTGAAAAATTTGAGAGGTACCTGAATGGTTTTCAACTACAAGGTGAAAGGCTTCATTATCAAATGCGCCTTTTAATCTGTACAGGAGTTGCTTAGAGCCTAACACTGTAATGCCTCATAAATGTATGTGTGTGTTTTAATTTCAGTATTCTTTTGTTTTTTGTTATAATTTTTTCTGTGAATACTAAACTTGTGATATCCGTGAAGAAAACGAGTTCTCTATAATCCGAAAACGCTTTTTATTTGCAGATAAATAAACCACTAATTAGATCCAGAATGTCCGACTTTGGTACAATTACCCAACAGTAGTTCACTATTAACTCTTTCAACCGTTAACATGTGTCAAGAACGGATCAAAACTTGTAGTAACAAATGAGAACCATACTACTTGTTTAGTAGTATATGTAGTCTGTTTAGCTATACATACCAATCAACGTCACAGATTATCAATCATGGTTTCTTCACCACAGAATGATGACATATTTTTGGTAGAGTATTTTCTTTGTGAATTTCACAAATTTCTGCCACAGTCATCATTTGACAATAATATTACGATGCAAAATTTTGTAGCGCCTGAAGCGAGTTACATATTGAACTCCTTCTTTTGGGAGTCGCGTCATTAGGTGCAATGGAGAGTATAAATTTAGTAACATGGAGAGATTTAAGATTGGCAGCTGTAGACAGAAACGATTGCAGCAAATGACAGCAACCAACACTGCTGCGACGTATCAAACCTCCTATCAGATTATTGTCTTCAACGTTTACTAAGACATGCTACTCGAGAGGCTCAAATGGTTCAAATGGCTCTGAGCACTATGGGACTTAACATCTGTGGTCATCAGTCCCCTGGAACTTAGAACTACGTAAACGTAACTAACCTAAGGACATCACACACATCCTTACCCGAGGTAGGATTCGAACCCGCGACCGTAGCGGTCACGAAGTTCCAGACTGAAGCGCCTAGAACCGCACAGCCACACCGGCCGGCTACTCGAGAGGCAGTATTATATTTGTTGATAGCAAATAGACACGTACTTATCCAGAAGATAAGACATCTGGAGCTCAGTACCACCAGATATCACTTGCTATCAGCCAAAATGACGGAAGAATATCTACCTATGACACAAGTGAAGCTAAAGTGACGTAAGAAGGCACGTCTGCGAAACATTACAACTGGAAAATAATTACAGATTCCTCTTGCAAAATAAACCGGGAGCAGCTGTTGTATAATCCTTTAAAACCGTTATTATAACGTTAGAATTACATCTCCAGGTACAGGCAAAAGTTGAATTCATTGGACGTCCCACCATTCCCAGTCAACCTGTATAATTGGTAGTGACGTATATAAAAAGTCACTATTTATACGTATTATTACACCAGTGGGCGTGATGTAACGTCTTATTTTTCGTTTAGGCTGTCTGACTATATATATACCTGAAGATGTGGAACAGGTAGTACATTTACAGAATCACACAACAGCAGTTTGCGGTTTATTTTTGAGTAATGCCTACCGATAACTATGCTTTAAATCGGCTATGACAGTGTATTTTAGCAGCCTGAAACAAACTTTCAGTTCAGAGGAGCAGAATGTGTAGGATATTCGTCATATTAGTTTATACGAGGGTTGTCCAGAAAGTAATTTCCGGTCGGTCGCGATATGGAAACCACTGGAAAAATCCGATAACGTTTTGCACAGATCTGTTGGGCAGTGTATCTAGTATGCTTGTCGATTGTGTCACGTCGATCTTTCCAGTTTCGAGCTAAGGGTGAGCACGTAAAGATGCGTAGGGAATGGCGTCTTCCGCCAAGTATGAGGGCCTGTATCATGCAGGCCACAACACAGCTGTGGAACTGTTCCTTTTTCAGGCAAATTCTCGGCCGCACACTGCAAGGGCAACGAAGACGCTCCCGCAGTGTTTCCGTTGAGAAGTGTTTGATCACCCACAATATAGTCCGTAATTAGCTTCGCCTGAGTCTCATCTCTGCTCACAAGAAACGCTGGCTATGAAGACAAAGCTTTTCCACAGACAACGAGCTGCACACCAGTGCAGGTAACTGGTCGAAAGCACAGGCGGCTGGCCTCTATGACGAGGATATTGGAAAGACGATACAACACTTCGACAACACTCGAAGCTGGAGCGGCTACTATGTAGAGAAGTTGCAAATAAGTTGCAAATAAAACGTTTCTGGTTTCCTCTGTGGTTTACATTTCGTGACCGATCGGAACGTACTTTCAGAACAACCCTCGTACGTATCATGGTCAAACAGCAATTTAGAAAAGTTACGTCAGAATCAGAAGGACACTTTTTATACAGCTATCAACGAAGTGGAATTCAAGACGATAAAGAGAATCCTTATCTAGCTAGAAAGGTCGTTCAGTGACTATGTGCGTTGCATTCAATGAAAGAGTAAAGAAAGTGTTACCTGGTCCTCCAAAGGAATTTCATCGTTTTTCGATCTTCAAAAAATTTTTATTTTTATTTTTGTTTCTTAGATCATCTGTTGATTGACATTTACAGACTATTATGATGTAATATCACTTATCTAAAATAAATGTTTAACCCTGCAGTAATAAAATTTAGGACCTAATAGGCAGTTATACAGAGTATGTTTACCTGATTAGTTCTGAATAGAGAAAGATCTCGGGCTAACAGTTCCTTGACAAGAAAGCTATATAATCACAATTTGTTTAGTTTACAGATTACGATACATTGTACCAACGTTAGACTGAAGTGCGGGGGGACAATGTTAAAGCAACAGAGTAATTATTGTTTTCGCTTACCTGCTGTTGCGAGCACCAACAATACTGGAATCGTAAGCGGAGCTCGCAGAGATGTCTTCGTCTGGGATGGCGCCAGACTCCATGCCCAATGGCGCCGTACAGTGATCTGTGGAAACAACAAGGCAGCTCGTCAGTTTTCTATTATGTCTCCAACTAATGTCGTACAGAGGGTAGGGCAGAAAAAGTGCATGTTTTTCAAATGGTTAATACATTAGAAAAGCAGGCCTGAAAGTCATCCCCCCTCCATCACTTCGGCAGAGACTGTACTGTTAAATTAGCCACTGAGCCTTTAGGTGAATGTTTAGTACATTTCTGCCCAATCGGAGAATCTGTAGTGATTAAACCACTTCTTTTCAAGCAAGCCGAGCGCTGTGACGAGCGGTTCTAGGCGCTTCAGTCCGGAACCGCGCTGCTGCTACGGTCACAGGTTCGAATCCTGCCTCGGACATGGGTCTGTGTGATGTCTTTAGGTTAGTTAGGTTTAAGTAGTTCTATGTCTATGGGACTGATGACCTCAGATGTTAAGTCGCATAGTGCTTAGAGACATTAGAATTTTTTTTTTAATTTTCAAACAACTGGCCAACGATTCATACGAAATTAATATTAATACAGGGGGAGGTGGTACATTGGTTCACAGTCAGAACAGAGTAAGAATATCTACTGGGTGAGCAAGGAGATAAATAGAACAGAATATCTGTAGTCAAAATACACTGCATCCAAAGTCATGTGATAATGGTATGGAGTGATGTGACCCTGCAAACTTTGAATGTCAGGTAGTTCCCGATCAAAAATATATTGAATTTTGCAGATGCTATGATCAGAGCATTTTTCTTCCTTGCGACATGTCTTAGACTTCGATATAATTCTTTATGGGAGAAAAAGTTTTACTTCGTAAATACTTTAAAGATTTAAACTGTACTTTATCGTACAATATCACAGCGGTATTATCAAATGGCTTAGTAGTACACAAAAGTGAAAGTGGCTGAACAGAAATCGAATTTAGAGCCATCACACACCAGAAGGTAGAGATTTACCGAATACTGAAAAATTTTTAGGGATGGAACAGTTCCGTTTTTATTTTCTGCTTTTGTCTTTGCAATCTTGTTCATCATTAGGGAAACTGAAACACGAATCGCACATATTCTCCACGTCAGAGGTACTAGTGGTATGATTTTCTGTTGTGACTACTTTCAGATAAGAATATGAAAGCTGATACCACACTGAGGAATTTTTTGGTTAATGTTTAAGACATGTTATTTGACGGAAAATAAATTGACGTTCTGGCAATGGTGAAACTTTAGCGAAATGTATTTCGTCGTAAAAGAATAATAATTATTATTTACTCAATGAGAAACGTTCTTCCATAATTACAGATTGCAGCATCGGTTATGAATAATAAACAGTCGACAGCTGTCGGTGATTGCTGTTCCGGTTTGTGTAAACTTTTCCGTGAAAAGAAGTCAAATGGTTAAAATTTCTCAGAGATGGTCCGTCACGCAGTAAGACACCTCAACAAGCATTTTATGTTGACACTGGATGCGTAAATTTTACATATACCGTTGTCATCACAATTTTTATTCTTTCTACTTTCTTTTACACTCTTTAAATTTGTTTTTTTATGATTTTAGTACTTTATGTTCATGAAATACGAATATTTTCTCCTAGAATAGCCATTTATACTTTTATCAATATCTTCTCAACATTGTTGAGTAGCGTCTCTTCTACTTCTTCGCACAATTATGTTTGGTTTTGTGGTCTCTGTGATGCTTGACTGTAAAGCCTCGAATACACTCTCCCTGTCGATATAATCAGACGTTTCTAAAAGGGGACCTTTCTATTAAATGAAGACTGATCAAATGATACATGCTCCCGAAGAAAAAGTAAATTATGTTTACTTTAAATACACACTATAACCGTCATGAGCGTTACTTACCTTAGAGATAAGTCACAGTCAGTTCTTGTCAATCAAGAATGACTTTAAAATGAAAATGACGCCATTATAAACACACCACTGAATTTGAACGAGGTAGTATAATAAGGCAACGAGGTGCTTCATTTTCCTTCTGTAATACTGGAGAAAGTCTTGGTCTGAATCTCGGAAACTGTACATGATTTCTGCCAATAGTGGTCATAAAAATATACGCTCGCAAGAAGGCTGGGTGCAGGACAGCCATGTGCCATGTGGCACTGCCGAGAGGGAAAACCATTGTGTTCGGCGTACGACTCTGGCTCATCGTGCCACATCTGCAGCAACAGTCTGAGAAATAGGTGATACAATAAACTTTTACAAATCGGTAGCTACAAAGAGAGCTCCACCCAGTTAGTTGTTGATTGGTTAGTCATGAAAAGCGAGGACTAACACGGGAGAATAACGTTTTTCTATTGGTCTTAAAGAAAATTGACCAATCAGGACGGAGTATTTATTGCGCGTCTTTTCTCTTGGAGATATAGAATGCTTACAGCAGTCTAAAGAAGTGGGAGCCCAGTGTACGGATTTTTAAATCATTTTGTGTATGAGGAAAGACAGTAATTCCGCGTGGCATATTGGGCAGATCGGTGACTAAAAGCTTGAGTCAATTAGACACCGATAAACTTAATACCATGGCGAGCATTTTCATTTTTAAAATAAGCAGTGCATTGTAGCTGTTCAGACTTCGGGAAATACGTTATCATAAACTTGTTAGCCTGAGTAAAAGGGTTTATGCATGACTGCGTTAAGATTAGCAGTGAACGTGTACATTATCAAGGTACAGAATATACCGAGCTTTGCCCGTATTTCCACCATTCATTCAAAATTAATACGTTTTCCCTATAGTTATGTTGTATGCAGCCTGGTTCGAAATGCAGTACTCGCCTTTCCTACCGGCGATCTACATCTAGATCTACATCTACATCTACGTGATTACTCTGCTATTCACAATAAAGTGCCTGGCAGAGGGTTCAATGAACCACCTTCATGCTGTCTCTCTATCGTTCCACTCTCGAACGGGACGTGGGAAAAAACGAGCACTTACATTTTTCCATGCGAGCCCTGATTTCTCTTACTTTATCGTGATGATCATTTTTCCCTATGTAGGTGCGTGCCAACAGAATGTTTAGCAATCGAAGGAGAAAACTGGTGATTGAAATTTCATGAGAAGATCCCGTCGCAACGAAAAAGTCTTTGTTTTCATGATTGCCACTCCAATTCACGTATCATGCCTGTGACACTATCTCCCCTATTTCGCGATAATGCAAAACGAGCTGCCCTTCTTTGTACTTTTTCGATGTCATCCGTCAGTGCCACCTGATGAGGATACTACACCGCACAGCAGTACTCCGGAATAGGAAGGACAAGCGTAGTGTAAGCAGTCTCTTTGGCAGACCTGTTGCGCCTTCTAAGTGTTCTGACAATGAATCGCAGTCTTTGATTTGCTCTACCCACAATATTATCTATGTGATCGTTCCAATTTATGTTACTTGTAATTGTAATCCCTGAGTATTTAGTTGAATTTACAGCCCTCAGATTTGTGTGACTTATCGCGTAATAGAAATTTAGCTGGTCTCTTTTAGTACTCATGTGAATAACTTCGCACTTTTCTCTATTCAGGGTCAATTGCCACTTTTCGCACCATACAGATATCATATCTAAATCATTTTGCAAGTCTTTTTGATCATCTGATGACTTAACAAGACGGTAAATGACAGCATCATGTGCAAACAATCTAAGACGGCTACTCAAATTGTCTCCTATGTCGTCAATATAAATCAGGAGCAATAGAGGGCCTATAACACTTCCTTGGGGGACGCCGAATATTGCTACTGTTTTACTCGATGACTTTCCGTCTATTGCTACTAACTGTGACCTTTCTGACTGGAAATCACGAATCCTGTCGCACAACTGAGGGGATACTCCGTAGTCACGTAGTTTCATTAAAAGACGCTTGTGAGGAACGGTGTCGAAAGCCTTCTGGAAATTTAAAAATATGAATCTATTTGACAGCCCCTGTCGATAACACTTAATACTTCATGAGCATAAGGAGTTAGTTATGTTTCAGGAGAACGATATTTTCTGAATCCGTGCTGACTATATGTCAATAAATCGTTTTCTTCGAGGTGCTTCATAATGTTCGAATACAGTATATGTTCTAAAAACCTACTGAAATTCGACGTTAGTGATATAGGCCTATAATCCAGTGGATTACTCCTATTTCTCTTTTTTTGGGTATTGGTGTAGCTTGAGCAATTTTCCACTCTTGAGGTACGGATCTTTCTGTGAGCGGGTGGTTGTATATAATTGCTAAATGGAGCTATTTTAACAGCATACTCTGAGAGAAACCTGACTGGTATACAATCTGGACCGGAGGCCTTGCTTTTATTAAGTGATTTAAGCTGCAACAAGTTCACTGGTAGTGTGCAGGTAATGGACGAAAGGAACCGCGCCGCCGCACTCTCTCAATCATTGCTATTACGTGTCACACACACCATCCAGTGATTGCTCATCTTTTGTCTATTCTATTTGATAGGTAGTTAAACCATTCCACCATGTATACTGACTCACACTCGAACACAGGCGCTATTGACGTACATCAGTAGCAGACCGTAAGCCATTCGTCTACCCGTATGCGACACCTCTTGACACACATCTGGCAGCGACGGCTCCGCAGCGCATTTCGCTAGTCGCGGACAACGGTGGCAGCGTCACGTGCAAGCAGCGGCCCCTCTGGCAGGCGACGCACGTGTCCTGTCCACGTGGGGCGGCTGGCCTTAGCAGCAGCACATGCCTCGCCTCATGCTCACTTTGCATTAAAGGTGCAGCACGTTGGTCTTATTTGTACAGAAAGCTAGCGTGTTGTTACACATGTTGGGTGTGGGTGCTGTGTCATTCTAAAGTACAGTAGTTTTTAACCATGACGTAATGACCACTTACTGCCGTGTTGAAGGCAGAGCTCAAGATTTAATGCGAATAGGAGAGACAGCGTTACGTTATTTACAAGAAGCGGCAATGATTGGACCACTATTTTGAACTTAGCATTGAGTCCGACTTTCGCTCCATTATCTACGTTCCAGTCTTAAACTTATTATTTTATATTAATATTGAGACATCAGCACTTCCGTTAACACTTGGAGGATGCTCAGTTCCTTGTGATGACTCGATTTAGACTTAATTTAAGTGTCGAGTTTAGTACATAGTCGAAGAAAAGTGATTTCGTTCTCCCAGCAAGCGAGGAATCGTATTGCTCAGAACGTTGGACTCACTCTCAGGAGTTCGGCGGTTCAGAAACCTATACGGTAGACCATAATTAGCTTTTCCTTGGATGCTTTTGGTGAACACCGGTTTCGTTCCTTCCAAAAGCACGCGGTCAGACTACATGGCTTATACTTCCCTGAGTCCATGCTTTTACCCCTGTCTTATGTCTTCAACATCTACCGGACATTAAACTCTAAACTTCTATTTCTTCCCTTCGTCTTTTATCAACCATCCACAGCTTCATTGCTGAGATCACCGAAAGAATTGCAGTAAAATAGAGTGCTTTTTTGTTAGTTTTCGAACTAGGACTTTCATTTCGTTAGGCGAGGCAAGTTACGACTTAAGTACTCTTCTTTACCGTGTTATTTCAGTGCTTCAGTGCATAAGTCATTTACCTCTTAGTTGCCTTGATTGTAAAACAGTGAATAGCGTGCTGCACATTGTGAGAGTTTCCTTGCAGTTGTTGTATACATATACAGGACAGTTCAGCTAAATTTTCACTTCAAATGTTTCTGTAGTCGTTTAAGGTACCCTAATACGGATCTAATTCACATGAATTTTAATTTTTTTTATTTTTTTTTTACACGTTTAGTTCCGTAGTACTAAACTGAGGAGTGAATCTCCATGGTAATGGAACGTGTCAGTACATGAAGTTAGGTACAATAGAAAAATATGAGTAGATGAAGTAACATATATGTGAATCCTAAAAGGACGACAAGCTTTAAGTCTGTATAAACGCTAAACATAAGAATCAGCTTAATTTTTCAAGGAACTCCTCGACAGAATATAACGAGTGACTCACGAAGGAACTCTCTGCTTAAGATTTGAAAACAGGTGGGATACTGCTAAGATTTCCGGATTCCTATGGCAGCTTACTGAAAAAGGATGCAGTAGAATACTGAAAGTCTTTCTGCACAAGAGTCATGGAGGCGCGATCGAAATACAAACTGCATTTCCGCCTACTATTACCTGATCAAAAGCTTCTATGTCTTGGGAAGAAGCTGATATTGGTAACACGAAATGACGTTAAAGAACATATAAACTGACAGGCTGCAGAGGGGCGGGTTGGTTGCTCAGTATCCATTAAGCAATCAGTCCAACTACTTGCTAGGCTTCAGGTTGGCTGCCCCTTCACTCTGCGACAGTAGGTTCTGCTTTAGCCGACAGAAGCACCGTTGACGAAAATTCGACTAAATACCTACCACGAAAAGGCAGCATAACTCCAGTCCATAGGCAATAGCTAAAAGTTAGTTAAACTAATGAGCGTTCGGGATTCTTGACTGAGTCTTTTGAAAAAATATTAAAACATTTCTTTTTTGTTGGTTTATCTTCTATAAACCAAGGAAAATGGTTATCAAGTCCGTATTTAATAGAGCGACAATTTTGTGATGTTACTGACTGTCTCTGCAACAAATTTACATCCAAAAGCAGCCAGAAGTTATTTAGTCCGACCCGATACTTCGAATGTCCTAAACAGTCACAGACCCACGACTACTTGCGAGTTACCACATTCCGTCGTTCAGTAGGCTCCTTGTAAAGAATTGCTCACCATAATGTCTCGTAATCTGATAGAAACACGCCGCTGGAATTTATGTACGACTTGAAATGTTCACAGGCAAATATCTCCTAAAATAAAGTATACGCAAAGTTCAAATTCCACAAAATACTCCACACTGTAGTCGCTTTTCGTCAGCGATAAGAGATCCGATCAAACGGGCGAATTTCCTCGTTATAGTACAAAACTGAACAACGTGATTTAACATGGGCTTTTACCAGAAGACAGCTCCCGAGCGATTATATCGAGTCACAGATCTGAGGTAGAAGGCGGTACTCGAACTCACGGGAAATGCTCAATTCATATTGGCTAGCATGTTAAGCAGCCAGTCAAATCATCTCCAGCTCCTTTATACTGGCAGTATTTCTATCGTCAGCCAGTCACATTACCACAACTAATTTACACTAGAAATTTCGTAATTCCGAAACTACATAAAATTTAATGAAAAAATATGATTCCTTTACACAAAAGAAATTCCTAATAAATCTTATACTCAACTCCTCTTCTGGTAGCTTTTTACATAATCAAGCTCACTCGGACATACGTCACAAATTCCCCTATTGCACAACAATTTTTTCACCCATACATTTACGTAGTTTTAATATAATATCACATTCTAACTTTACGTATATCCTCCGTTCACTCTGTCATTCTCTTCAGAACACTTTAACCCTTTCACGCCGGCGCCGTGACAGTTGCGTCGTGCGCTGTGGATGAGCGACAGTCCCGCCTGGCAGTCCCCGCTGCACGGCGTATTTTTCGCGCTACCCGCGCCGCTACCCTGCCCTGCTTTCAAACTCGTAGTGTTATCGCAATTACTGGACTTTATACTATATATTTATTCGGGAAAATATTTATACAAATCTCACATGTTTTTGATACTGTGTGTCATGTCTGTGCACAAAACCCAGTCTCGGGATGTCAATCGAACAGCTCGAGTAGCACGGGCACCTAATGTAGAAGCAGCTGCAATAGATGTCTAATTTTGTCAGATTCGGGCGGTGATACGCTTTCATCTTCAAAGTCACTACACAGTATGAGAGAAAGAGCTTCTTCCACAGTTTATCGCTTATCTGCCATATCACTTCTACACTACTGGTCATTAAAATTGCTACAGCAAAAAGAAATGCAGATGATAAACGGGTATTCATTAAACAAATATATTATACTAGAAAACAGATGATCAAAATGGTTCAAATGGCTCTGAGCACTACGGGACTTAATATACAAGGTCATCAGTCCCCTATTTAATCCTAACTAACCTGAGGACATCACACACATCCATTCCCGAGGCGGGATTCGATCCGGCGACCGTAGCGGTCGCTCGGTTCCAGACTGAAGTGCCTAGAACCGCTCGGCCACACTGGCCGGCAACTGAGATGTGATTAGATTTTCACACAATTTGGGTCCATAGATCCTGAGATACCAGTATCCAGAGCAACCACCTCTGACTGTAATAACGGTCTTGATACATCTGGGCATTGAGTCAAACAGAGCTTGGATGCCGTCTACAGGTACAGCTGCCCATGCAGCTTCAACACGATATCACAGTTCATCGAGAGTAGTGACTAGCGTATTGTGACGAGCCAGTTCCTCGGCCAGCATTGATCAGACGTTTTCAATTGGTGAGAGATCTGGAGAATGTGCTGGCCAGGGCAGCAGTCGAACATTTTCTGTATCCAGAAAGGCCCGTACAGGACCTGCAACGTGTGGTCGTGCATTATCCTGCTAAAATTTATGGTTTCGCAGGGATCGAATTAAGGGTAGAGCAATGGCACCCCATACCATTATGCCGGGTGATACGCCAGTATGGCGATGACGAATACACGCTTCCAATATGCGTGCACCGCGATGTAGCCAAATACGGATGCGACCATCGAGATGCTGTAAACAGAACCTGGATTCATACGAAAAAATGACGTTTTGCCATTCGTGCACCCACGTTCGTCGTTGACAACACCATCGCAGGCGCTCCTATCTGTGATGCAGCGTAAAGGGTAACCGTAGCCACGGTCTCCGAACTGATAGTCCGTGCTGCTGCAAACGTCGTCGAACTGTTCTTGCAGATGGTTGTTGTCTAGCAAACGTCCCCATCTGTTGACTCAGGGATCGAGACGTGGCTGCACGAACAGTTACAGCCGTGCGGATAAGATGCATGTCATCTCGACTGCTAGTGATATGAGGCCGTTAGGATCCAGCACGGCGTTCCGTATTACCCTCCTGAACCCACCGATTCCATATTCTGCTAACAGTCATTGGATCTCGACCAACGCGACCAGCAATGTTGCGATACGATAATCCGAAATCTCGATAGCTTACAATCCGACCTTTATCAAAGTCAGAAACGTGATGGTACGAATTTCTCCTCCTTACACGAGTCATGACAGCAAGTTTTCACCAGGCAACGCCGGTCAACTGCTTTTTGTGTATGAGAAATCGGATGCAAACTTTCCTCATATCAGCAGGTTGTAGGTGTCGCCACCGGCACCAACCTCGTGCGAATGCTTTGGAAAGCTAATCACTTGCAAATCTCCTTCGTGTAGGTTAAATTACGCGTCTGTAGCACGTCATCTATGTGGTGTAGCAATTTTAAAGGCCAGTAGTGTAGTAGAAACTGAGGTTAACAACACGTCACTCCAGATTAGAAACAAGGCGGGAAATGGGCTGTGCAACTGAAGCGAAACCAAGGCTTTGAAACTGAATGCAACTGCCATCCAGTGACTCTGTTGTTAACTACAGACTTTGAACAAAGCCGCTCTATGGTGCATAGGTCAAACGTCAATACAAGTTGAGCGTAGTGAAGCGGAGAAATACGACACGAGGCGGAATTGCCACAGCAGTCCACCGGCTGGACGGCACAGTCCGCACTCTACTGCTGCAGCAGTCCACCGGCTGAGCACCACATTCACTCCCGGCTGCTACAGAAGTTCTCGTTAGCGATAGGGTTAATCACGTCAGAAATCCGTGGTAATGAAACTGAAGAAAATTTCAGATAATTACGTTATGTGAACCTAACCATTTTGCTACAATTTCAGCTGACACTATCGATGAACACATTGTAGTCTCTAACTCGATGTTCCACAATGCCAGCATGGCTATTATGTGTTTTACGTAAAAAATTATATCTCCAAAAGAACTGACGTTTTTTATTAGAAATTTTAGCAGTGTGATTGGGTTATCCATAGAATTTGGTACACTAAGTGTGAAAAGATCGATTAATATTTAACAGCTCTTCTTTAGATTCATGGAGAATATGTGTAACTTATTGCAAGCAGCATTCGTTACACCGCTCGCCCGGCCCAGTAGCCAGCGTCAGCTGTGTAGGAGTGAGAACCAAAATCTGCTCTCTTCCCAGCTCCACGGCGAGCTACGCTCGTGATAATTCGCTGCGTTACACACCCACTATGAACCGAGAATTACTTTGAAGAACATTTGAGATTCATGTAACGGCCAAATTCTTACCACAACGTAATTTCAATTAAAAAACGAAACCTATCACTCACGGATTCTTCACAAAATTTAGAATGCTGAAAAGCTTACTGAAAGATAAATATTGCGAAACGCTTAACTCTGTTACCGTAATTCAATGAACCGAAACATTAAAACAAAGGCTTTTTTCGTTGCGGCGAAATCTTCTCACCAAACTTCAACCGCCAACTTTCTCCTCCTAATGCGAAAATATTTTGTTGGCGCTGACCTAAATGGGGGGAAACAATTATCATAATAAAATAAAGGAAATCAGGGCTCTCACGGGAAGACGTAGGTGTTGGCTTTTTCCACGCGATCTTCGAGATTGGAATAATAGTGTGTTGGCTTTTTCCGTGCGTTATTCGAGATTGGAATAATAGCGAATTATTGTGAAGCTGGTTCGATGAACTCTCTGCCAGGTGCTGATTTCCAGAGTATCCATGTAGATGTACATGTACGGCTTCCAGCCGAATAGCGACTGGAACGCAATACAGCCGCTATTCTGCGTGGCATGTATTCGACAGGGCCTTGGCGGGTTCACGCCATATGTCGCACGATGTAATCACACAATATATACAGGGTGGTCCATTGATAGCGATCGGGCCAAATATCTCACGAAATAAGCACCAAACGAAAAAACTACAAAGAACGAAACTTGTCTAGCTTGAAGGGGGAAACCAGATGGCGCTATGGTCGGGCACCTAGATGCAGCTGGCATAGGTCAAACGGAAATCAACTGCGTTTTTTTAAAAAATAGGAACCCCCATTTTTTATTACATATTCGTGTAGTGCGAAAAGAAATAGCGCTGTTTTACTTGGACCACATTTTTCGCTTTGTGATAAATGGCGCTTTAATAGTCACAAACGGATAAGTACGTGGTATCATGTAACATTCCGCCAGTACGGGCGGTATTTGCTTCCTGATACTTTACCTGTCTTAAAATGTGCCTTTTACCGAATGCAGAGAAGGTCGATATCGTGTTGATGTATGGATATTGTGATCAAAATGCCCAATAGGTGTTTGCTATGTACGCTGCTGGGTATCCTGGACGACATCATCCAAGCATCCGAGTTTCGTTCTTTGTAGTTTTCTAGTTTGCCGCTTATTTCGTGAGATATCTGGCCCGGTCACTATCAATGAATCACCCTGTATACAGGGCCTTTCACAATTGAAGTTACGCACTTATAGAGGCCGTAGAGGGGACTTAGCACATCAAATTTTATACTGGAATAGTGATCTGGAAACGTAATCCAACGACGCTACACTGTGTCGAAGTCACAGTCACCGGTGCCTTTAAATGTATGTACATACAGGGTGATTCAGTGGTGATGTTGCTAACTATCAAGGATGATGGAGACAGATAAATGTATCACTAATTCAGTGTTAGTCAGTAGTTATAGGTGGAAACCTTTCAGACGCCTCTGACAGTGGAATAAATGTACTATTGTTGTTGTTGCTAAGATTGTACGGAAGGCACTTTCAGAGGTGGTAGCATAGACCAAACCAAAGAAAAATTATCCACTGAACAAAGGCTCTAAAATGCATACCTGAGGAGCTATGAGCACTAGTTCGTCTTCCTATTGTGAAACACATCCTCGCATCTCCTCTATTTAACCAGTGCTCGCCGGCCGCGGTGGCCGTGCGGTTCTAAGCGCTTCAGTCCGGAACCGCGGGACTGTTACGGTCGCAGGTTCGAATCCTGCCTCGGGCATGGATGTGTGTGATGTCCTTAGGTTAGTTAGATTTAAGTATTTCTAAGTTATAGGGGACTAATGACCTAAGATGTTAAGTCCCATAGTGCTCAGAGCCATTTGAACCAGTGCTCATTGCTTTTAGGGGATGCATTTTAGGTTAAATGCTTACTAGAAATTTTTTCTAGATTTGATCCACACTAAAACCTCTGAAAGTTGCCTAACCTACAGTCTTAGCCACAACGTACCAGTACACGTATCGCACTGTCAAAGGTATCTGAAAGACTTTCGCTTATAATTTTCGAATGCTGCTGATGTTTGTTTGGTTAGTGGGGGTGCTCAACTACATGGTTATCAGCGCCTGTACAAATTCCCAACCTTCTCAGTCCAATCTCGCCACTGTCATGAATGATGATGAAATGATGAGGACAACACAAACACCCAGTCATCTTGAGGCAGGTGAAAATCCCTAACCCCGCCGGGAATCGAATCCGGGACCCTGTACTCTGGAAGCGAGAACGCAACCGCGAGACCACGAGCTGCAGGCTGTAATTTGCGACTCGTTCGTTTCCGGCACATGGACCCAGACCTTAGGCTGAATGCAAAACTCTCGAATAAAGATTCAAAATAATACTATCTAAGTATGAATTCGCGTAAATTACAGGCCGGTGGTAGTGTGCACGAAGCAGTTACCCGAGAGTGTCTCACACGGGTGTCATAGAGTAGGTAAATTTAATGATCAAGCCTTCAACGTGAGTCCTCATCGGGCTCTACAAACCACTATAGCACGATTATGGCCTTATGACGTGAACTGTTACGCTGTTGGAAGATAAATTTACCAACGAAAAAGGTCACAGAAGGGGAGCTCGTTTAGTATTATCGCTAAAAAGGAGAGAGGGTGTTACGGGTGTGATACACGATGTTCTACATCTACACGATAACTCTGAAATCCATAATTAAGTGCGTTACAGAGGGTGGATCGAACCATCCTTAAACTACTTCCTCACCGTTCCACTGGCGAGTAGCGCTCGGATTTCTCCTATTACATTATGCTAATCAATTCATTCTCTATACGTAGGTGGGCGCCTACAAAGTATTTTCACACTCTGAGGAGAAAGCTGGTGGTTAAAAAACGTTTATGTTTTAGTGAGTGCCAGCCATATTCGTGTATCAGATCCGTAGGACTCTCCCCCCTATTGCGCGATAATACAAAACGAGCAGCCCTTCTTTGAACTTTTTCGTTGTCCTCTATCAATCGTATCTGATGCGGATCCCTCACCGCACTGCAGTATTCCAGAAGAGGGCGGAGAAGCGTGGCGTAAACAGTCTCTTTGGAAGACTGTTAGTGTCGTTGATTTGCTTTCCCCACAACACTACCTATGTGATTCTTCCAATTTAAGTAATGCGTAATTGTAAGCCCTAAGTATTTAACGGATTTTACAACCTTTAGACTTGTGTCATTTACCGTGTAACTAAAATTTAGCTCATTCATTTCAGTGCTCACGTGGATGACTTCACACTTTTATTTCTTCAGAGTCAAGTTCTGCTCTATGCACCTCACATATATGTTGTTTTAATCATTTTGGCAATAGTTTTCATCTTCTGATGACTTTTCATGACAGTAAATTACAACATTCCCTGCAAACCATTTAAGAGGGCTGCTGAGATTGCCTTCTAAATCGCTTATGTCGATCAGGAACAACAGAGGGCCTATAACACTTCCTTGGAAACGTCAGATATTTCTTCTGTTTTACTCGATGTCTTTCCGCCAATTATTATGGACTACGATTTTTTTAACAGGAAATCACGAGTGCAGTCACACAACTGAGACGACACGCCGTAGTAACGCAATTTAATGAGAAGTCGATTAAGCGGAACGGTGTCAAAAGTTTACTGGAAGTCCAAATATATGGAATCACTTCGACGTCCCATGTAGATAGCACTCATTACCTACGGAGAATAAAGAGCTGGTTGTGCTTCAGAAGAACGACATTTTCTGTATCCGTGCCCGTTATTTGCCAATAAATCGTTTTCTTCGAGGTGGTTGATAATGTTCGACCACAGTATATGTTCCAGAATTTTACTGCAAATCGACGTTAGTGAAATGGGTCTGTAATTTATCGGACTGCTCCTATTTCCTTTACTGGGTATTTGTGTGACTTGTGCAAATTTTCAGTTTTTTCCTACGAATCTTCCTACGAGAGAGTGGTTGCATATAATTGCTAAGTACACTGAAAGGAATTTGACTGGTATCCAATCTGCCACCCCCCCCCTCCCATGAACCATGGACCTTGCCGTTGGTGGGGACACAACGGAGGGGTATCTGTTGAGAGGCGAGACAAACATGTGGTTCCTGAAGAGGGGCAGCAGCCTTTTCAGTAGTTGCAGGGGCAACAGTCTGGATGATTGACTGATCTGGCCTTGTAACAATAACCAAAACAGCCTTGCTGTGCTGGTACTGCGAACGGCTGAAAGCAAGGGGAAACTACAGCCGTAATTTTTCCCGAGGGCATGCAGCTTTACTGTATGAGTAAATAATGATGGCATCCTCTTGGGTAAAATATTCCGGAGGTAAAATAGTCCCCCATTCGGATCTCCGGGCGGGGACTACTGAAGAGGATGTCGTTATCAGGAGAAAGGAAACTGGCGTTCTACGGGTCGGAGCGTGGAATGTCAGATCCCTTATACGGGCAGGTCGGTTAGAAAATTTAAAAAGGGAAATGGATAGGTTAAAGTTAGATATAGTGGGAATTAGTGAAGTTCGGTGGCAGGAGGAGCAAGACTTCTGGTCAGGTGACTACAGGGTTATAAACGCAAAATCAAATAGGGGTAATGCAGGAGTAGGTTTAATAATGAATAGGAAAATAGGAATGCGGGTAAGCCACTCCAAACAACATAGTGAACGCATTATTGTGGCCAAGATAGATACGAAGCCCACACCTACTACAGTAGTACCAGTGTATATACCAACTAGCTCTGCAGATGACGAAGAAATGGAAGAAATGTATGATCAAATAAAAGAAATTATTCAGATAGTGAAGGGCGACGAAAATTTAATAGTCATGGGTGACTGGAATTCGGTAGTAGGAAAATGGAAAGAAGGAAACGTAGTAGGTGAATATGGACTGGGGCAAAGAAATGAAAGAGGAAGCCGCCTGGTAGAATTTTGCACACAGCACAACTTAATCATAGGTAACACTTGGTTCAAGAATCATAAAAGAAGGCTGTATACATGGAAGAAGCCTGGAGATACTGACAAGTTTCAGATAGATTATATAATGGTACGACAGAGATTTAGAAACCAGGTTTTAAATTGTAAGATATTTCCAGGGGCAGATGTGGACTCTGACCACAATCTGTTGGTTATGACCTGTAGATTAAAACTGAAGAAACTGCAAAAAAGGTGGGAATTTAAGGAGATGGGACCTGGATAGACTAAAAGAACCGGAGGTTGTACGGAGTTTCAAGGAGAGCATAAGGGAGCAATTGACAGGAATGTGGGAAAGAAATACAGTAGAAGAAGAATGGGTAGCTTTGAGGGATGAAGTAGTGAAGGCAGCAGAGGATCAAGTAGGTAAAAAGAAGAGGGCTATTAGAATTCCTTGGGTAACAGAATACATACTGAATTGAATTGATGTATGGAGAAAATACAAAAACGCAGTAAATGAAGCAGACAAAAAGGAATACAAAATCTCAAAAATGAGATCGCCAGGAAGTGCAAAATGACTAATCAGGGATGGCTACAGGACAAATGTAAGGGTATAGAGGCGTATATTGCTAGGGGTAAGATACTGCCTACAGGAAAATTAATGAGACCTTTGGAGAAAAGATAAACAATTGCATGAATAACAAGAGCTCAGATAGAACCCAGTTCTATACAAAGAAGGGAACGCAGAAAGGTGGAAGGAGTATACAGAGGGTCTATACAAAGGCGATGTTCTTGAGAACAATATTATGGAAATGGAAGAGGCTGAGGATGAATATGAAATGGGAGATACGATACTGCGTGAAGAGTTTGACAGAGCACTAAAAGACCTAAGTCAAAATAAGGCCCCGGGAGTAGACAACAGTCCATTAGAACTACTGACGGCCTTGGGAGAGCCATCCCTGACAAAACTCTACCATCTGGTGACAAAATGTATGGGACAGGCGAAATACGCTCAGACTTCAAGAAGAATATAATAATTCCAATCCCAAAGAAAGCAGGTGTTGACAGATGTGAAAATTACCGAACTATCAGTTTAATAAGCTCCGACTGCCAAATACTAACACGAATTCTTTACAGACGAATGGAAAAACTGGTAGAAGCCGACCTCGGGGAAGATCAGTTTGGATTCCGTAGAAATGTTGGAACACGTGAGGCAATACTGACCCACGACTTATCTTAGAAGCTAGATTAAGGAAGGGCAAACCTACGTTTCTAGCATTTGTAGACTTAGAGAAAGCTTTTGACAATGTTGAGTGGGATACTCTCTTTCAAATTCAGAAGGTGGCAGGGGTAAAATACAGGGAGCGAAAGGCTCTTTACAATTTATACAGAAACCAGATGACGGTTATAAGAGTCGAGGGACATGAAAGGGAAGCAGTGGTTGGGAAGGGAGTGAGACAGGGCTGTAGTCTATCACCGATGTTATTCAATCTGTATATTGAGCAAGCAGTCAAGGAAACAAAAGAAAAATTCGGAGTAGGCATTAAAGTCCATGGAGAAGACATAAAAACTTTGAGGTTCGACGATGACATCGTAATTCAGTCAGAGACAGCAAAAGACTTGGAAGAGCAGTTGAACGGAATGGATATTGTCTTTAAAGGAGGATATAAGATGACCATCAACAAAAGCAAAACGAGGATAATGGAATGTAGTCGAATGAAGTTGGGTGATGCTGAGGGAATTAGATTAGGAAGTGAGACACTTAAAGTAGTAAAGGAGTTTTGCTATTTGGGGAGCAAAATAACTGATGATGGTCGAAGTAGAGAGGATATAAACTGTAGACTGGAAATGGCAAGGAAAGCGTTTCTGAAGAAGAGAAGTTTGTTAACACCGAGTATAGATTTAGGTGTCAGGAAGTCATTTCTGAAAGTATTTGTATGGAGTGTAGCCATGTATGGAAGTGAATCATGGACGATAAATAGTTTGGACAAGAAGAGAATAGAAGCTTTCGAAATGTGGTGCTACAGAAGAATGCTGAAGATTAGATGGGTAGATCACATAACTAATGAGGAAGTATTGAATCGGATTGGGGAGAAGAGGAGTTTGTGGCACAACTTGACCCGAAGAAGGGATCGGTTGGTAGGACATGCTCGGAGGCATCAAGGGATCACCAATTTAGTATTGGAGGGCAGCGTGGAGGGTAAAAATCGTAGAGGGAGAACAAGAGATGACTACACTAAGCAGATTCAGAAGGATGTAGGCTGCAGTAGGTACTGGGAGATGAAGAAGCTTGCACAGGATAGAGTAGCGTGGAGAGCTGCATCAAACCAGTTTCAGGACTGCAGACCACAACAACAACAACAACAACCAATCTGGCCCGGAAACTTTGCCTTTCATAAGAGGTTTGAGTTGATTTGTTACACAGAGGATATCTACTTCTAAATTACTCAAGCTGGCAGTTGTTCTTGAATCTAATTCTAGAGTATTTACTTCATCGTGTAAAGGAATTTCGGAAAAGAGTGTTTAGTAAATCTGTTCTAGTAGCACTGTCATCGGTAACACCATCATTGTTATCGTGAAAAGAAGTTGTTGCTTCTGTCACTGTCGTGAGAGATATCAAGCATGAAGGGATGCAGGTAGTCCACAGCTGCCGTGAAAGTCCAAGTGAATGTGCCACGTATCATAATACTGCCGGTCCTGCGTCGGTGGTGTTGTGCTTGGTTTAGGTAGGCGATTGCCTCTGCGATGGCGTACTGGACGTGTAATGTTACAAGAGACGTGATTCATCCGACTGGGAGAGAAATTTCCATTAATCCACGGTCTACTGTCCTCTGACAACTGCACTGATAATAAGTGATGCCTCTGGGTTAACGTCAGTACACCGAGGGTTCGTCTGCTACAGCTTCGTATTGAACATAGTGCGCTGAAAGGTATGCTCCGAAAGTACTCCTCCTGCACCACCAATGTACTATCTTCAGATCATCCACAGATCACCTCCAGTCCTGTTTAACGGAGCTAGCGACTACACTTCAATGTGGATCTCGTCCTCATGTGGAACCACTCCGATTCGAAAAGTGGATCGTAATTTTGTATTTTTGTTTTACGTTAACAATTTCAGTTTGTACGTACAACTTCCATTCATGTTCTACTCCGAAATTCGCAGTTAGGTTCACGTGGGACTGTTGTATCTACTGTTCGTTGTATGGTCATTGCATCTCAAATCCATAATAAATAAATAAATAGCAACAGGAAAAGCCTTTTCAACTTCCACATTTTTTTAATGAGGCATGGACGTCCAATACTTACTCGTCCTTCTGCCACTTTACAAAGATGATCACGACATTGGCATGCGAGCAGCCTATAGCCTTCGACGTTTCCGAGAGACTCGTTCCCAAGCACCAGGCGACAAAAATCAGCCCTTTGCCAAAGTCTGTTATGTAAATGGGTTTCCACATTCGCGGCCCGTAACGTCGCTCGATTGATTACCGACAAGTTTGGAATCTTTTCGTTTACACGTAACGTTATTGTGCAGGATTTACCGGAAGGCATTCTCTGATAGCATCGATGTTAGGATAAAGGTAAGTTTATCTTCGCATTTTTGTCGCGCCATTTGGGTTTAGGTAGATACACTGGTGGAAAAAAAAATCGTACCACCAAAAAATAACTAACATTCCAGAGATTGAAGACCTCTTACGCGGAAGCTCCCTCCCTTGTGGCCCTCGCACCAGGGGTGACCTTGTCCACCGCAAGAGCAATTCTGCTCGGTCTTCTGTTTTGATTCTGCATTCACAACATTCATGTATTTCTCCAGACATAACAAATTTTGATGACTTCGTGCATTAGCGTGCAACATTTCACGGTTCACGAGTTGCTTGTGCTGAAATAACTATTGAAGAGAATAGTTTCAGTTCATACATCGTCTGTTGTTTTTCAGTCAATCCTCAGTGCTGTTGCCATCTGTGTTCGTGGCAGCCATGGTATGATTTTCAGGATGCCACTTAATATTTGTCAGATTAGTTCTGTTCTAGCTTTGGGGAAACTGAAGCATGGTATCCCTTCTTTTTCGTCCACATACGTTTCGGTTACATAATCACTTGTAGACACGAAGAGCAACATCAGTCTTTTCCCACCCGCCTGCTTAGCTGTGAACGGATGTGTGTCATTTTCTTTCAGATAGACCTTATTGCATATCTTCGGGTATGGCAGAATAATTGGAGGCAGCTGTCTTGTTCGTTGTTGGTGCTGTTGAGTTCTGACTTTAGTAGTTTTTGCGTCTGGTTCGGTGTCAGCTACGATGCTGAATTGATTAGACGATGTACACTCATGCTCATAAATTAAGGACAATGGTGATACATGGTGAAACAACGCTCTAGTGGGCGGTTTTCGGATTTAAATCACCTAGGGGTATGACCAAATATTGATGACGAATAATAGGGCGACTGGAGGCTGGTCAAACACAGAATGTCCTAGCTCGATCCCTCCGTTTACCACAAAGTGTGACCTCGAGATTATGGCAACGATTCCAGCAAACAGGAAATTTGTCTAGGCGCTACAGTACGGGACGTCCACAGTGTACAACACTACAAGAAGGCCGATATCTCGCCATCAGTGCCCGCAGACGGCCCCTGGGTACTGCAGGTAGCCTTGCTCGGGACCTTACCGCAGCCACTGGAACAACTGTCTCCAGACACACAGACTACAGACGTCTGAACAGACATGGTTAATTCGCCCGGAGACCTGGCGTTTAGTCTCGTTATAGGGAATGGCAGTTACCTTTCGGCTCTTCACTGTGTATTTGAATAGCCGTACTCTGATAGGAACTCTGTTGATACTGAATGCGAAACCAGTGTACTAATGATTCTCCTAGCATGGAAAATGAAGGACAGTATAATTAAATTAAAAAAAGAATGTGAACTTTAGGTAGAAGCAAAGTCATAATGGTTTCATTTCCAGTAATTTTATAAAGTACACAATCACAGCGAAATTGTGGTTTTAGAATTAGTACACCACCTGAATGTCGTTTCTACAAATACTTCCAATGGAAACACAAACAGGTTAGACCACGGGCAAACTGGAAGTTGCTTTACTGAAAAACCAAGTTAACTCCATTTACATATTTTATTGACTTAATAAGAAAACTTTTAACAAAAAGCGAGAGATATTTGGTTTTTGGTCTAATAAAACTTAGAATGCAAATATTATCAAATTTTTCTGAATTAAAAAAGTAACAAAATCTTTCAAAATGAAAATCTAATTATGGGAATAGCAGCAACAACAAACCACTGAATCCCTTCGTGACCTACGAACAGAAGCTGATGTGACGACCACACACACACACACACACACACACACACACACACACACACACACATATATATACAGACACACACACACACACAGCAAGTACATTATGCACTTTGTAAAAGTTCTTAGGTAACTTCCATATACGAGGTGCATTCAAGTTCTAAGGCCTTCGATTTTTCTTCTCCGGACTGGAAAGAGATACAAACATGCGCATTGTTTTAAAATGAGGCCGCGTTCATTGTCAATACGTCCCAGAGATGTCAGCACCGTACGGCAGATGGAATTTTACCACCAGCGGCGAGAATGAGAACTGTTTTAAATACTTAACATGGCGACGTTTTCCTTACTTGAACAGCGTGCAATCATTCGTTTTCTGAATTTGCGTGGTGTGAAACCAATTGAAATTCATCGAGAGTTGAAGGAGACATGTGGTGATGGAGTTATGGATACGTCGAAAGTGCGTTCGTGGGTGCGACAGTTTAATGAAGGCAGAACATGGTGTGACAACAAACCGAAACAACCTCGGGCTCGTACAAGCCGGTCTCACGACATGATCGAGAAAGTGGAGAGAATTGTTTTGGGATGTTGAACAGAACGCCTCCAGAGTTGGCATTTCTGTGGATTCTGTGCACACAATCCTGCATGACGACCTGAAAATGCAAAAAGTGTCATCCAGGTGGGTGCCACGAATGCTGACGGGCGACCACATGGCTGCCCGTGTGGCGTGTTGCCAAGCAATGTTGACGCGCAACGACAGCATGAATGGGACTTTCTTTTCGTCGGTTGTGACAATGGATGAGACGTGGATGCCATTTTGCAATCCAGAAACAAAGCGCCAGTCAGCTTAATGCAAGCACACAGATTCAACGCCACCAAAAAATTTCGGGTAACCGCCAGTGCTGAAAAAATGATGGTGTCCATGGTCTGGGACAGCGAGGGCGTAATCCTTACCCATTGTGTTCCAAAGGGCACTACGGTAACAGGTGCATCCTACGAAAATGTTTTGAAGAACAAATTCCTTCCAGCACTGCCACAAAAACGTCCGGAAAGGGCTGCGCGTGTGCTGTTTCACCAAGACAACGCACCCGCACATCGAGCTAATGTTGCGCAACAGTTTCTTCGTGATAATAACTTTGAAGTCATTCTTCATGCTCCCTACTCACCTGACCTGGCTCCTAGTGACTTTTGGCTTTTTCCGACAATGAAAGACACTCTCCGTCGCCGCACATTCACCAGCAGTGCTGCTATTGCCTCAGCGATTTTTCAGTGGTCAAAACAGACTCCTAAAGAAGCCTTCGCCGCTGCCATGGAATCATGGCGTCAGCGTTGTGAAAAATGTGTACGTCTGCAGGGCGATTAGGTCGAGAAGTAACGCTAGTTTTATCGATTTCGGGTGAGTAGTTAATTAGAAAAAAATCGGAGGCCATAACGTCGCTGCCATCCTTTTAAGGAACACCTGAAAGACGTTCTCATCACTCACGAAAACGAAATTGAACGTCGACACAGACTCACGAAACACTTAATTGTTTCCTCGTTCCATAGGCAATCTCCAAATTGTGTACCTGTCCTGGAAACAAATCATTGGAAGAATCTCGCGGCCGAGCGGTTCTAGGCACTTCAGTCTGGAACCGCGCGACCGCTACGGTCGCAGGTTCGAATCCTGCCTCGGGCATGGAAGTGTGTGATGTCCATAGGTTAGTTAGGTTTAAATACACTCCTGGAAATGGAAAAAAGAACACATTGACACTGGTGTGTCAGACCCACCATACTTGCTCCGGACACTGCGAGAGGGCTGTACAAGCAATGATCACACGCACGGCACAGCGGACACACCAGGAACCGTGGTGTTGGCCGTCAAATGGCGCTAGCTGCGCAGCATTTGTGCACCGCCGCCGCCAGTGTCAGCCAGTTTGCCGTGGTATACGGAGCTCCATCGCAGTCTTTAACACTGGTAGCATGCTGCGAAAGCGTGGACGTGAACCGTATGTGCAGTTGACGGACTTTGAGCGAGGGCGTATAGTGGGCATGCGGGAGGCCGGGTGGACGTACCGCCGAATCGCTCAACACGTGGGGTGTGAGGTCTCCACAGTACATTGATGTTGTCGCCAGTGGTCGGCGGAAGGTGCACGTGCCCGTCGACCTGGGACCGGACCGCAGCGACGCACGGATGCACGCTAAGACCTTAGGATCCTACGCAGTGCCGTAGGGGACCGCAACGCCACTTCCCAGCAAATTAGGGACACTGTTGCTCCTGGGGTATCGGCGAGGACCATTCGCAACCGTCTCCATGAAGCTGGGCTACGGTCCCGCACACCGTTAGGCGGTCTTCCGCTCGCGCCCCAACATCGTGCAGCCCGCCTCCAGTGGTGTCGCGACAGGCGTGAATGGAGGGACGAATGGAGACGTGTCATCTTCAGCGATGAGAGTCGCTTCTGCCTTGGTGCCAATGATGGTCGTATGCGTGTTTGGCGCCTTGCAGGCGAGCGCCACAATCAGGATTGCATACGACCGAGGCACACAGGGCCAACACCCGGCATCATGGTGTGGGGAGCGATCTCCTACACTGGCCGTACACCTCTGGTGATCGTCGAGGGGACACTGAATAGTGCACGGTACATCCAAACCGTCATCGAACCCATCGTTTTACCATTCCTAGACCGGCAAGGGAACTTGCTGTTCCAACAGGACAATGCACGTCCGCATGTATCCCGTGCCACCCAACGTTCTCTAGATGGTGTAAGTCAACTACCCTGGCCAGCAGGATCTCCGGATCTGTCTCCCATTGAGCATGTGTGGAACTGGATGAAGCGTCGTCTCACGCGGTCTGCACGTCCAGCACGAACGCTGGTCCAACTGAGGCGCCAGGTGGAAATGGCATGGCAAGCCGTTCCACAGGACTACATCCAGCATCTCTACGATCGTCTCCATGGGAGAATAGCAGCCTGCATTGCTGCGAAAGGTGGATATACACTGTACTAGTGCCGACATTGTGCATGCTCTGTTGCCTGTGTCTATGTGCCTGTGGTTTTGTCAGTGTGATCATGTGATGTATCTGACCCCAGGAATGTGTCAATAAAGTTTCCCCTTCGTGGGACAATGAATTCACGGTGTTCTTATTTCAATTTCCAGGAGTGTAGTTCTAAGTTCTAGTTGGCTGATGACCTCCGAAGTTAAGTCCCATAGTGCTTTGAGCCATTTTTGAACCTTAAATCATTGTGAGGATCCTCGTGGACAATCATTTAATATGTTCCCTGTTTAAAAAATATCTGCAAGCACCCTGGACCGAGCGAGGACGGCAGTTCGAACCCGTCTCCGGCAATACTGATTTACGTTTTCCGTTGTTTCCCTAAATCGTTTCAAGCAAATACTGGGATAGTTCCTTTAAAAGGGCACGCCCGATTTCCTTCCAAATCCTTTGCTAATCCGAGCTTGTGCTCCGTCTCTAATGACCTCGTTGTCGACGGGACGTTAAACACCAATCTCCAAGTACCCTGTGTCATGAGGCCACTCAAAGGGAACAGAGCCGGAACGAAGAAACGACTCGCCTGGAGCATGGACGCCTGTTACTCAACACGTCAGAAGACAAATGGAATACAGTTGAATGAAAACATCGCTGACAGCTGGTGAAACTTGGTTTTAATTGATAACACTACCGGTTTCACGGCGTAGAACGGCGTCATCACCTCCAAGTACCCTGTTTGCTCTACCAGGGTAAAGCACACAGCACATGCTTTTATCAGACAGAACATTGTGACCACCGACCTGCATTCGCTGTAGACCAGTTCAGCCGATAGCAGCGTGACTCCTAGTCAGACACACACGCAGTGCATGTAGTTTTAGTAATGTGCTGTAGAGTCGGGAAGGCGCTCGATCTATCTGAGTTCGACCGAGGGCAGATTGTGACGGCCCGAAGGCTCGGCACGGGCATTTCGGAAACTGCACCACTGGTCGTCGTAGGTGGAGCAGAAAGGCGGCGACCTGTGGCGGAACTAACATTAGAGTTTAAGGCTGGGCAGGGTACAAGTGTACCCGAACACACGTTGCAACGAACACTCCTAACTAAGGGCCTCCGCAGCTGACGACTCGTGCATATACCAATGTTAACACCACGACATTGGAATCTACGACTGAAATGGGGAAGTGATAATCAGCATTGGACTTTGGCGAAGTGGTAGAGAGTTGCACGGTCTGATGAATCCAGATACCATCATGCCGACAGGAAGGTGCGAATTCGTCGTCTACCACGTGAACAGCTCATTGACACCTGTACTGTGGGACGGAGACAAGCTGGTAGCGGCTCACTTATTCTATGGGGAACATTCACGTGGGCATCCATGGGTCTATTGCAGCTCGTGTAAGGCACTGTGACCACCAAGGAGTATCGTAAAATGGTTGTTGGCTACGTACCAGTGGTACTTTTCAACAAGATAAATGCAACATGTCACGAGTCCAGGAGTGTGGTGCAGTGGTTCGCGGAACGAAGTGGCGAGTTTCAGTTGATGTGCTCACCCACCCAGCTAGCCACTTTTGAACCCGATCAAACACATCTGGGAGTTGGCTGAACGTGGCGTCAGCGACAGAGCTCGTCCACTCAATCCCCGAAATTAACGGGAATTGGGTAACTTGGGTGTGTAGATGTGGTGACAGCCCCTTCCAGGGACCTTCCAAGGACTCATTGCTTCGACGCCACGACGCGTCGGCACAGTTATCCGTGACAAGATGGATACGCCGACTACGAGGTAGGTGTTATAATGTCCTTCCTGGACAGTGTATTAGAGCGAGAGTAACTACATTTACGTAATGGCTGTACAGTATTGGAACAATACTGATTTGTTATTGACGTCATTCATGCAAAGTACTTAGCGAATGTAGTTGTAGAGAAGGCATGAGTCATATAGTATTAGGATGTCCCGAAAAGAGAAGTCGGACACTAATTGAGTGGCGTAGGGTAAGGTGTACGAAAGCTTTTGTACTGGAGGGGCCGACAACACGAAATCATATGCCGAAGCGGCCACTCCGAGGGAACAGAGCCAGAATGAAGAAACGAATCGCCT
The DNA here is from genome assembly GCF_023897955.1 of Schistocerca gregaria. Classification (NCBI taxonomy): domain Eukaryota; kingdom Metazoa; phylum Arthropoda; class Insecta; order Orthoptera; family Acrididae; genus Schistocerca; species Schistocerca gregaria. The sequence continues at coordinate 931,893,215 of NC_064920.1, read as the reverse complement.
GGAGTATGGACGCCTGTTACTCAACACGCCAGAAGACAAATGCAATACAGATGAATGAAAACATCGCTGACAGCTTCTAAAGCTTGATTTTAATTGATAACGCAGCCGATGTCGCTGGTGTACAGAGGCGTCATCAGGTGCAATCCACATACTTAAGAACTGATATATAATTATAAACTGTATTGCGATTTTGTGCTATTATAGATGATTATTTCAAGACATATACTTACAAAAGTTATTACATTAATCCTTCAAAGGTAAACCCAAGGTTCTTATTCGAGATATTACCATTCTGCGAATACTGTAATTATTTAAAAACTATGTGAAAGAAGGATAATTGTGAAGCTGGTCCGTGTAATATCCTCTAAGGATGGATCGAATCGATCTGCTGGCCATTCACTGCATGTGCAAGTATCTATAGGAAAAGGAAACACTGCTGAAGGCTAAAACCAATTTGTAAGTTACGTCTCATAACATATTCAACAGTGGAAAGAGTGCAAGACCGTTGGTTCAAAGTCAAATAAACTAGTTCCGCCACGTTCTTACCTGTGGCAACCAGATACAGAAGATGCAACTTACTAATGTAGGCCCTGCCTTCTCTGGTCACCCGGAAACACTGACTGCCAGGTAAATACTGGTGTCACGTGGACGTTGTGTTGTAATGAACACTTGACTAGGACCGGCGGATTGCTCTCTTACACTAAAAATACAACAATGAATATTCTTTCTTGTATACATTTCACACTACAAGCAATCAAAGTAAAAAAAAATATTATTATGCCGTAAGTCTGATTGTTCAACTCGATGTGTATTCTATCTTCCTTCTGTCCAAAACGTTCCACTTCATTGAGTAAATTCAAAATCTGGCGTTTTTCTTTTCAATAGATGAACAGGATTTTCAGCAAGGTTTGCAGTACTGTGCCCCTCTTCCCGTAAGTTCGAGATTTGCAATTTGGGATTTGATAAATTGAGATGTTCCTGCAACCGTTTACTGAAGGACCCTCCAGTTGTCCTAAGAATTTATGGACCAGTCGAATTTGATACAGTAAACCGCAGCTGAAAGTGCTTTCTGTAACAAATACAACACACCGTCCCGAGTTCGTGTTAAATGAAACTGTCACGTCAGGATGAGGGGGCGCTGCAAGTACACGCAGCTAGGGGAGTCGACTTACCAAAGCGGAGTAGTGGAGCAAAATTTAATGTAGAACTGATACTAACCACACTTGTCTACAAGTAGTTGAACTGACACACCAAGGTCCGCAGCTCGTGGTCGTGCAGTAGCGTTCTCGCTTCCCGCGCCCGGGTTCCCTGGTTCGATTCCCGGCGGGGTCAGGGATTTTCTCTGCCTCGTGATGACTGGGTGTTGTGTGATGTCCTTAGGTTAGTTAGGTTTAAGTAGTTCTAAGTTCTAGGGGACTGATGACCATAGATGTTAAGTCCCATAGTGCTCTGAGGCATTTGAAACATTTTTTGACACACCAAACGAAAGAATCCGCGGAGATAGCCGAGGGCGTTAACGCACAGTAACTATGAATCGGGGAGGACAGCATGACGGGGTCGAAGCCGCTTCGTGGATTGACGATAGTTGGTGACTGAAGTTAAAATCATCTGGGTTGTTAGGCCGCGTCATGTTTCTTCTAAAATGTTCGACGTTTCGACCCCTGTGCTGGGATCTTCCTCAGGATCTTTTGGTGTCCACTATTGCTAGAACGTTTGATGAGTCGAACAAGCTGGATGTTATTCCTAAGACGGCTTCCCAAATCTCATTAGAAAAATACGGGGTTCGTACCAACGTTCTGCCTCACATACATGCTACGCAAACATTTAGAAAACGTTCTTACACTTGCAGACAGGGTTAACAGATACTGACAGAAGGGATATACAGAATCCGTCCTGATGACGTTAACTGCTGAGTCCCTTGAAACTATTAATCTGCTGCAGCAACAAGAAACGGAAAGACTAATTATGTGGGATTTTAGGATAATTCACCAGTTAATTATTATACCAGTTCTGCTATTGTTTCCGCACGCCAAAAATTGAATGGTACTTCGCACCATGAGCTTGTCAACGTGTATACTTACATTGAAAATTTACGTCGGCAATTAAAAAAAAGGGCAATCGTTCCAAAGAATGTGGCCATCAACACTTTCTTAAAATTCCATCCATGTCATCAAGTGTTCGAAATGAAACCGTCTACTGCACTACACCTTTGCTGTCGCTCGTGCAAGGACTTCCGGACAGACTGAAGAGATTCCCTCGATGTCATTGCACATGCTGCAACTTCACGTCTGTGTTAACACCAGAGAAAAAAAAAGTCCGTCGACTTGAAATCAGGAGACGTGCGTACCAGTTGATAAAGCTATTACGTTAGATCCAGCAATTAGAAAAAAGGCACGAATGAGTAGTGGGCCTGGGACACATTATGCTGGTACCAACTACATCTGAGTATTTGAAGTGATAGTTCCTCGAGTAGGGCCGTAACTTTTGTCCGTTAAAGTTCCTTCTGTGAAGTAAGTACCAAACTCGTAGTCATCAATAATGCCGCACCAAACGTACACCCTCCACTGCCTTTCATGTTCAATCTGCATCAGCCAATGCTGTTTCCAGGCTGTCCAATAATGTAAACATCTTTCACTGATATCTCTGTAGTTTGTAAATGTACCTCCGTCAGGAAAGAGAATTCTTGAAGAAAGAGTCGTGATGCTCCAGTAGAACCACGTAACATGACATTGCTATTCTCACTGAAAGTGGAGTGGAAGTACAGGAACTGTTGAACAGAGTAATGAGTACGGAATGCGGACTGAGAGTAAACCGAAGAAAGACGAAAGTAATAGGAAGTGGCAGAAATTACTGCAACCAGAAACTTAACATCACAACTGGTGTTCACTAAGTAGACGATGTTAGGGCATTATAGCACCTAGGCAGCAAAATGACCCCTGATGGATGAAGCATTTAGGACATAAAAAGCAGAGAAGCACCAGAAAAAAGAGCATTCCTGGTCAAAAGAAGTCTACTAGTATCAAACATAGGTTTCAGTATGAGGAAGAAAGTTCTGAGAACGTACGTTTGGTTCACAGCACTTTATCGTAGTGAAACATGGGCACTGGGAAAACTAGAAGAGAATAGAGATATTTGCGATATGGTACTACATGTTGAAAACTACGTGGATTGACAACTTTAGGAATGAGGAGGTTCTCCACAGTATGGGGTAGGAAAGGAATAACTGGAAAACACTGATAAAAAGAAGGATGATAGGACATCTGTTAAGACTTCAGGGAATAACTTCCACGCTACTAGAGAGATCTCTAGATGGTACAACTTTAGAGAAAGACAAATACTGGAATACGTCCAGCAAATAACAGAATACGTAGGTTGCAAGTGCTACTGAGAGATGAAAAGTTTTGCTCAGGAGAGGACTTCGTGGCGAGCCACATAAAACCAGTCAGAAGGCCTAAAAAGGTGTGGAGTTGTGACGTTAGTGATTCACGGTCATCGACGATGATGTAGCACTAACGAAGCCTGTCTTTGCACCCGCTGTTTTGACACATTAAGCGGTAACTTTGCTGACTTTAGAGTTGAACTGTATATACAACATTCATTCTAGGGTATAACCATGCCCATCCGACAAGTATGTACTCTTGTTGAACAGTTTCAGTCGTTTAAATGCGGTCGCATTGTGAACCTGCTGGAAAATTGACGGACGTATCGACTGACAGCTGCACACTTTGCACAATGCATCGGTGGTGTGTCACTGCTTTCAACACCGGGCTGGTGAATACTTCCGCATCTATAGACCATGCGCTGGACGTTTGCCTAATGCAGCCGTATGTCAAGATCGACGTATTTTGGAAGCCACGGGCACATGTTGCATCTGCTATGTTATTCGGAAACACTGGAAACCGTCCGATTTCAGCATATTATAATCACGTGTCCATCTGGCCAGGCTACCATTGACACCAAGACTCCGCCAACCATCATGTCTGAAAAAGCAACCAACACGCCACCGCCAACTGTGTTTAGCCCATCCTTTCGGAACACCCTTAGTTTCTTGGCAAACATTTCGGTTGAACATGTCTCCGTCCTTAGCCAGCTTTCAGTACCTATAACGATTTGAGTATCAGCCCTTGGAGCTCTGGTTCTTTTCCAACAGAGCTACGACAATTTACAACAGTTAGACCGATGGTTCCAGTATCTAGGTTCTTCCTGTGCTCGGCCTGCATCCTATGAGACTTTTTCGTGTTTTTCCCTACACCTTGTAACCTAAAACTCCACGCAACGAAGTCCCTTTACCCATGTAGCTGCCTCCTGCGTATAGTTGGCTCCTGACCTGTTCAGCGAAACCCGAAACACAACCGCCCTAGGGTGCAAGTCGAGGAATCGCAGCATACGCAGTCGCAGAACCATTTGGCCTGTGATTCAGTCCCTCCACTCGCCTCTGTACCACAGGTCCGCAATCGACCCTGTCGACTGCGCTGCAAATTGTGAGTTCGGCTTTCATCCCGCAAGCAGGACTGGCAGCCCTCACCACTTCTGTCGGCTGCACGACACGAAACTAGAGGGCGTATCGCCGGATCCAAAGCGACACACATCATTGGTACTGACGTGAGCCACCACCTGCAGTTGGCCGCACCCTGTGGTCTAAGGCATCCGGAAGGACCCGTTCCAAGCCTGGAATGACTCCACCCATACGTACACGAAATGCACATTGGCCTCCTTCCCCTCCTTGGCAGCCAATGTTTTGCTTGATCAGCGTAGGATTTTATGGCTCCTATTAATGTATTAAGACGATTGTCTGGATGATTCTATAGGAAACATAGCTCGTGCTTCTGCAGCATCCTGCATTCTACTCGCTTTTGTTAGTGTAAACAGCGATTGCGCACAGATATATGCTTCAAGTGGCAACATAGTGATTGCTTGCATAATGTGAAATTCATCAGAGAGCCTAATTATTTTACCCGACAACAACACAGAAACAACTTTCAGTAGATTATTTACCACTTAGGACAAGTAATCAACGAACCTCATTTGAGACAATTACTACATTGTGTTGGACTGGTGGATATTTCCCATCAATTCTAAAATATAAGTTACGAATTTAAGTCCTAAAGCACGTTGACATAAAAATTTGTGTAACTCTTTTTTTTTAAAAAAAAAAGGCGTACTATTATAGAATTCAGATATCATGAACTACAAATACATGGAATATTTCGGACATATTGATAAATAAAAATATCGTCAAAGTACAGACTAGATCTGTCAACGTTTTGGGTCACGTAATTTCGAATACAGTATAGACTGAGAATATACGGGTTAGGAAAGCTGTTTAGCGACCTAAAGGGACTAATAGAGTGGGCAATATAAAGCAAATGGCCTAATACTACAAACAAAGCGCCCTCCAGTGCCGTTAAATTTGTAGCATTAAAGTTGTTAAGCGACTGCAGTTACGTTGCGAACGGAACAAATGAGTATTTACCTGCTAGTGGCATTGCCAGTAATTATTCCAAATGTCTATGTCTCCCACATTTGCATTATAATTATTGAGCGCAGTGCCACCGCTACTGTTGTTATACGTATATTACGAAAATGTTTTCTCTCCGTGGAGATAGCAAGTGTACCGCAGCCATGGTGGGGTAAGTATTTTTATGTGCTGCAAGCACGCAACATACCACACCCACTGTTGTGACAAAAACCCTCGGCATTATGCCATCGTGGCACGAAGAACACTGGGAAGAATTTTCTTTGTTACTATAACTCATCAGTCAACGAGAAAACCTCAGCGGTGTGAAGCAAGGTGTCAATGTACTAACATATCTACTTTCGTTCAGAACAAGAAGTTTATAAGGATTCTAAAATTTATAAGCAACATTAAATAAAGTGTTCAAGCCATAATACATATATTTGTAGAAGGATTCCTATGTATCTTCCGGCGTAAATAAATATCCCGAACTCGATAGGGTTTCTCATAGTTTTATTCGTAATCTCGAAAATAATGATATGTAATTAATTTTTATTCATTTGCAGGTACGTGGCTGCAGCTCTTGTACACATCCTCGTGCCACAGCACCGTAGCACGCCTCTAGAGGAACCAGAAAGAAGTTGGGGCCGTTTATCCCGACTAAAGAAGTTGGAGCAGTCCATCTCAACTAAAGAAGATGTAGCAGTTCATCCCGACACTGCAAACTTATTGCACCATTTTGCTTTTGGTTCTGCAGACATTTACCTGCCAACAGACAAAAATTAAATATTTAACTTAATATTTTGGAAGTAACAATTAAAACCTTACCCCTTGTATTTGAAGAGAGAGATTTTTCCCTCCATCGTGGCCTACATCGCTAACACGCGCTTCTAATGTTCGGTTTCAAGATACCAGTCGAATGATAGCCTGTCAAATCACCGTGTCAAAGGATAACGTCGTCATTGGGATATGTCTGGAAAGTGGAGAAAAGAATGTTACAGACAATTCCTGGTTAACACAATGTTAAGGCACAGTCCATAGAGTTTCAGATAGAGACCAGATCTCATTGTTAATAGAAGTTTGTAAGTCAGACATGGCCTCAAATTTCAGAGACCCTGAAAAGCTTGCATTCATTCTCATTCATTATACACACCTTTCCCATTTCTAAACTTCTTAATTTTCTAATGAAAGTATATATTCTTTCACTAATATTTAATTTGCAGTAGCATGCCTGTGGAAGAGAGCAAGATTTTTTCCTTATTTTTTTACATTCAGTTCAGATTGTCTTCTTGGTGTGGCGGTGATGGCTTCCTTTTCCCTCCATGGCTGTTCTCGAAATCTTGCACCTGCAGTTTTAGTACTCTGTAGAGGCTAAAGTAGTGCCTTTTCTTATTCTCGCAAGTTGTAGTACGAACTTTGAAGCTTCACTTCTCTCTCTCTCTCTCTCTCTCTCTCTCTCTCTCTCTCTCTCTCTCTCTCTCACACACACACACACACACACACACACACACACACACACACACACACCTTTGGCACTGTAAAGGTGTTACCCTGACGAAACTCTGGCGAATCACGAGCCACACCTCTAAGTTCGAGCTGCCAGCTAGAACGGAATCTAGTTCGTGGCAAAAACTGTGCCCTCTGATTGGCCGGTTTAGGAGTGCGACAATTCTCTCCCCCAACGGAGCCAGCTCTACTCTGGAAACAAGAGAACGGGGACAGTTGCTGCTAGCGGCTGAAAGCGAGATTTTGCGGCTCTCTCGGTAGCTGTATGTGCTAGTTAGCTGTGCTGTATTTAGAGCGTTAGGGGATCGATTCGTCAGTAGGCATTGGTATTTCCGTTATCTTTGGAATTCTCCACCGCTAATTCAGTGTTTCTGGACTTGGCGTCAGACCTTCGTCCGCTAAGTAATAGAAGCGCGCGATGCCAGTCGTTGATCACATTAGAGTAGAAATTTCTGTTCTTAAAATTATTGCCTCCTGCGCCATTGCGTATGCTTTTTAATAATATGCGTTGCAACTAATAATTTATAAATGATAGTTTTTGTGGAACAGGCCCATGTCCCTTTGTGTCAGGGCATGCGACCACGTGGCGAGTGACTTTATACAGTATTAGGTTAATCTAATAGTAACTTCTTGCACTCGCGGTGGTGTAGTCTATATTTCTCAGACCAAAAACCGTGCTCTAGATTTTACAGAAATTTCCCTAATTTGTGGTTGGGAGGGTGCTTTAAAACTTTACTGTTCTTGTACCAATCATTTCTTCTGTTTATTCTTCACTAGATATAGTTGCATTATGATAATTTCTTTCTCTTGTTGATCAATAACGTAATTGTTTAGTCACAACGATCATGTTCTATGATTCATTTACCCGTTACTTTTCCATCGCCATGTGGAGAGGCTAGCCTGTTTCTTTCCACCACGCCGGTCGGAGTGGCCGAACGGTTCTATGCGCTTCAGTCTGGAATCGCGCTGCTGCTACGGTCGCAGGCTTGAATCCTGCCTCGGGTATGGATGTGTGTTATGTCCTTAGGTTAGTTAGGTTTAAGTAGTTCTAAGTTCTGATTACGTCAGACTTAAAGTCCCATAGTGCTCAGAGCTATTTCAAACAACTGATTTTCTCTCCACCACACCCCTCCACTCCAAATATCGTGTCAAACAGTAGCATAATAGGCCTAGGTACCGAGATAATTCTGAGTTTCTAAAAGATCAAGCTTTCGTTGTAGTAGAATGGATCGGAGTATCAAGATAATTCTGTGTCTGTACAAGAGCAAGTTTCGTTTGTAATAAAACGTAATGTTGAGTTGTGTTCCTCGTGTTACTGAAATCTACTCCCAAATAAAAACAGATGTGAAAGACACCCTGTGTATGTTTTTGGCTAAGAAATGAAATTAGTATTACAATGAATTACATAGTCGGCTTTCGTATGGTCGCACGGATCTCAATAAAAACAGATGTGAAAGACCCCCTGTGTATGTTTTTGGCTAAGAAATGAAATTAGTATTACAATGAATTACATAGTCGGCTTTCGTATGGTCGCACAGATCTCACGTTTTTCGTTGTTGTGGCTCAATTAATTTTCTCAGATCCGTTTCGACCACTGCATTTACGGAACCGCTGGCAGTCATATCAAATGCTTCTATTCTGAATAATGGAAATGTCGTTGATTACTGTTAGTCACAAGTAAAAATTCCATTCGATTTGGTGAAAGTTTCCTTTTTTTGTTTTCAGTGCGCTGTAATGAGTGTTCAAATGATAGAATTATGAGCTTTTATGGAGGCAGCTTTCTTAAGTCAGATGAGTAAAACCATTAATTGTAATAAAGATTCTCTCCCAAAATAGCAACAGACTGTCCACTTGTCCTATTTGCTAGGAAAACTATACAAAATTTCCTTTTACCACAGAAATTAAACCACAAACATCTGCTTTTAACATTTTTGCTACTATGCGAGAAAAGTGGGTTTTGCACTGATATTTGATTTCGACCTCTGTGCCACCAACAAAGAAAATCAAAATACACTACTGGCCATTAAAATTTCTACACCAAGAAGAAACGCAGATGATAGACGGGTATTCATTGGACAAATATATTTTACTAGAACTGACATGTGATTAAATTTTTACGCAATTTGGGTGCATAGATCCAGAGAAATCAGTACCCAGAACAACCATCTCTGGCCGTAATAACGGCCTTCATACGCCTGGCCATTGAGTCAAACAGAGCTTGGATGGCGTGTACAGATACAGCTGGCCATGCAGCTTCAATACGGTACCACAGTTCAGCAAGAATAGTGACTGGCGTATTGTGACGAACCAGTTGCTCGGCCACCATTGACCACACTGTTTCAATTGGTGAGAGATCTGGAATATGTGCTGGTCAGGACAGCAGTCGGACATTTTATGTACCCAGAAAGGCCCGTACAGGACCTGCAACATGCGATCGTGCATTATCCTGCTGAAATGTAGGGTTTCGCAGGGATAGAATGAAGGGTAGAGCCACTGAATGTAACACATCTGAAATGTAACGTCCACTGTTCCAAGTGCCGTCAATCAGAACAAGAATTCTGTAAGGTTTCGATGTTTGGAACTGAGTATTTTTGTACCACACAAGCAATAATAACCAGATTCGCTAAGTATGCCTACTTATCTCCAAAACGTTATAGTCTTATAGTTTTCAGCTTCATTCCTTTTCAGTTAGTAACACAAATGGCATATGATTTCACCCACACACCACAGTTACCAAAACGTGTTCTTATAAAGAACGCAATCCAAGCAGGTGTTCAGGTTTAACCAGCTGATGGAGCCATTCGGCATTAAGCGATCGGTTTACACCTCTTCGAGGCTTCTACATGTATTCCTGATGCTCTTGTACGTTGTAAACTTTCAAGCCAGGAAATGTCACATTTAATGAAATGTTCCGGGCTGTTAGGACGTGGTGGGATGGGTTTCATTTTAAAACCCAACGTTTCGTCCCCATCTGCGAAGGACATTTTTAAGGGGGATCGTAGCTTCTCTGAATGTCCGATAACAGTAAAATTCCGCTTCTGCGTGCTTTGCGGACTGGAGGTATTTTAAGATCTCTATGGCTTTTCTGTATAGACTTTCAAGGTATCCGCTTGTGACTACCAGTACTTGCGTCGTACTAAAACGAATATGGCGGTCTCCGGGCTGCAATGCATGTTCCGCAACAGTAAATCTCTCAATCTCCCCTCCTCTGCATTTTCCGTTGTGCTATTCTAGTTGTGTTCTGAGCGTTCTTAGTGTATTATCCACGTACACCTTCCAACAACTACAAGGAATCCAATAAATTTCTCGTTTCTCCAGTGGCTGGAGAACATCCTTGATCGATGTTAAGTGATCTTATATCTTCCAGGTGGGTTTTTAGATTCTCGCGATGTTCTGTTTCTTCAAGATTTTTTATTATGTGGTCAGTAACGTCCGTAATGAAAGGCAGGGAAACTTTTATATGTCACCGGCGCTTGGGCATCGCTATGGTTTCTACGCGGTGGTCTTCTTGCTCTTTTTACCTCAGCGAACGAGTAACCATTCTTGATCAATGAATTGATAAGATGTTTTATTTCTGCGTCAAGCAGCTGTGGTTCGCGGATATTCCTTGGTCTGGCCGCCAATGTTTTTATGATGTCTCGCTTTTGTTGGGGGTGGTGGTTCTAACACTGCTGTGAAATACCGTCTGTGTGCGTGAGTTTCTTTCTTGAAAACTAGCACATCAAGAATATTTAATCTTCCGTCTTCCTTCTACATGGTAAACTGAATCTTCGGATTGATTCCGTTGGTATGTTTGTGAGAACGACCCAGTTCCTCCCTGCCATACCACCACAAAATGAACGTGTCATCCACGTACCGGAACCAAGTACTCTGTTTCTTTTTCGCAGTTCCCAATGTGTGCTCCACCAATTTTTCTGTAAAGAAGTTCGCTATAACTGAGCTTAAGGGGCTTCCCATAGCGACACAATCCGTCTGTTCATAGAACTCAACTTTCCCTTTGTAATACGTGGTTGTGAGGCAATATTTAAACGGCTCTGCAACGGCAGGAGGAGAAATCCGATTCAGCTGTTGCAATACATCAATGAGTGGAACCACAGTAAATAACAATATGACATCAAAACTAAATAGCATGTCCTCGGGCTGTACCACTATACCGTTTAATTTACTGATAAAATGTGCCGATCGCCCACACACGGTCGTAATAATGTTGTCAAGAACTAGGCGCCTTAGAGGGACATGTTTTATGTACACCTTCGGCAATCCGTAAAGTCTTGGTCGTAGCGCAGCTAAATTGAACAGACTTTTCTCAACGCTCTGTTTTATAGACGGCTTATTTATCAAACGCGTACAGTTCTAAGAACTTTGTTAGTCTTTACTCAGTATCCCATATGTCTGCGGATCTAATAAGTCGCTAAGCTTACTATAATAGTGTTGTGGTTGGCAGGAGAGCCAACCGTGTTCCTAAAGGAGGCCGAAATGCACGCGTCTCAGCTCACGCAGGCTGGCGTGAGGTCTGGAACATGACAAGGGAATTAGAATTGGAAAAAACGGACGTAGCTGGTGGAATACTTAACTTTAATCCATTAATGGAGAACGTCGCTCTTTATGGTACATGATTCACAATATCAATAGTACGGACACTGGGTCGTAGCAAATAACGTAGCTGAAGGCTATGCTAACTATCGTCTCGGCAAATGAGAGCGTTGAAGTCAGTAAATCATCGCTAACAAAGTCGGCTGTACAACTGGGGTGAGTGCTAGGAAGTCTCTCTAGACCTGCCGTGTGGCGGCGCTCGGTCTGCAATCACTGATAGAGGCGACAAGCGGGTCCCACGTATACTACCGGACCGCGGCCGATTTAAAGGCTACCACCTAGCAAGTGTGGTGTCTGGCGGTGACACCAAAAATAGTCGGTGATATTCAAAAAAAATTTTCCGTTTCCCTCGTCAGTGGGGAGAATGGTAGCACTATCGTCCTCATTGAGACGTTTTGGGGCATTCCTCTCAGCAACAGTTAAATTACTTTTTGGAGGCTTTGCGCGAGACAATAATTATACGGATTCTCGGCTTCTATGCGAATTTTCCTCAGCTGTAGCCATGTCCACACTATGAATGCATGCCTCTACACTATTTCCTCCGTGGAAAAAAATAGGGAGGTAATGGCAAAATTTCCACCCTTGGCAAGCACAGATTTCTGATCGTCCGGTAACGAATGTCCGGGTAAATTGATAACCATGTGGGTAGCGTCTAAATGGTGGATCGCTCGATTAGGTCGCAAATTAGCAAATTTGTTCTTCAGTCTATTAGACGTTGTTGGCATGCGCTTTCAAATAGTAACGTACAATAGTCTGTCAATTCTATCCAAGTCATCATTACACAATGTACGAGTATTTCCGATAGTAATATGGAGAGAAATTATCTGAATGTTAGAAAATGAAACACCTACAGCCGACCTAATGTTCTCATTTATTGCGTAGCTACAAGTTTCAGGGCTTCAGTGGACCATCTTCAGCTCTTAGTTCATGTTGAAGGGGTTATCACGGTCCATGTAAACGATACATCAGTGGCAAACAACTGGTTTACTTAGGCAACCTGTAACTGAGATGTCGTCTCTTCAACCATGAACTGCTGACAATTGATGGTTGGAGAGACGACATCTCAGTTACAGGTAGTCTGCGTGTTGGCCACAGATGTATCGTGTATATGGATCGTGATGACCCCTTTAACATCAACTAAGGCCTGAAGCGATGAAACTGGTAGTTATACAATAAATGACAACATAACGACGGCTGTAGGTGTTTCACTTTCTTGCAACAGTGAACGGCAGTAGTTCCCAGACCTGCTGGCACAAGGATAAACATAAAAAGCATTAACTTAAGGTTTGTGCTTGCAGATCCCGGTGGGTCTGTTGAATCCGCTTTCGCAGTAAAGCCTTTTCCATCCGTTTGAAAATCCGCTGTGCCTTGGCCGTGCTTCATAATCGCTTAATCCTCAAAAACTTCGGAATAACACTGACCGCCCTGCAACGAAACAGAAAAGTGAAGAGACACAAAAACTGCACTCTCTTCTTCTGGAGACCTTACATGCGTTTGACATTTCTTGACATATTCTCCACGTAGAGGTATCTAACTGTAAAATGTAACTCTCCACGGCCGGAAATGTCACAATGAATAAAATTTCGCGGGCTATACAGAGAGGCCATGGAGATTGTTAAACACCCCAGGAATTTCAGTAGGAAGGAGGAGGGCGTGAAATTGAATGACATCTGGATTCGTTTGCTGAAGACGATGTATTCTAGTCTTCCCCCATCGGGTGATAGCAACAGCCGGCGATAGAAATCGACAACGGGCAACTGTACTCGCTTATTCAAAACATGTTGCGTCACTCCACTCCGTGGAAGCATGCGGAAGCGGGCTTTTGCTGTAGTCAGTAGCGAGACAGGGTGTGAATCGAATATTCAAAGAAGCTACGATCCCCCTTGAAAATATTCTCCGCAGACGGGAACGAAAAGTTCGATCTTTAGGTGAAATTCATTCGACCACTGCGTAACAGCCCAGGACGTTTTTTTTAAATTGTGCTCTTGTAGTTTGCCTAATATCATCTCATGTGAACATGTTCAATGTTCGTTAATATACTCACCAAAATCGCTGTTTATTCCCTCAACTCATGTGTCACATAGTTCTGCGTAGGTGGTCATGATATAATCAACATTATCACTAATCATCTCACACACTTTGTTCCACTAGTTGAAATTCGAAGAAGTATTGGTGACCCGACACGAATAAATGTAACAGGAAGCTTAGAAAGTGTGAGTTAATTTAAGACATCGGTAGCACTTTATCAAGACATAATCGTACTGTCACCTTTTAACCTGTCCTAGTCCTTGGTCTGTGCAGCAAATCAGTCCATCAATGCAATATACTTTCCAAAGAATAATATAGACACAAAACAAATATTGCCAGTGTTCTGTTCTTATTCTGTTTGCACACGTATAATGTCACACGCCACTACATCATTACGTCATGATTCAGTGCAGAGACGCGGTGTGGGTGAGTTCATGGGTTCATTTAGAGTGTAGAAAGAAGTTGAAAATGTTCTCTGTTCATTCGCCGTATTACCATTTAGCGTAACACTTCTTTAATAAGTTCTGTTAATGTTTATTTGTGATATATCACTAGCCTAACATAAACAATCAGTGGAAAGAAGGAATGTTAGTGTTTAACGTCCTATCCACAACGAGTTCATCAGAAATGGAGCACAAGCTCGGACTGTGGTCAAGGAACCAGCACGGCATTTACGTGGAGCGAATTAAGGAAATCGCAGGGAACATAAATCTGGGTGGCCGGCCGGGGATGTGAAACGTCCTCCTCCGTCTCGGGTATATGGATGTTATATCATACAGGACCGACTGGGGATTTTAAATGTATACAAACAGAGGCAGTTCGAACGCTCACAGGATTGTTTAGAGCCTGAGAGAGTGGCACAGAGATACTGAAAAACTGGATTGGCTAACGCTACAAGACAACTCGCGAACGTATATTACAAAGTTTTAAGAACCCAAATTAATAATGATTGTGGGAACAAACAACAGCCTCCTACAATTGCTCCCATGGGGACCATGAATACAGGATTAAAATAATTATTGCGCCCACATATACATTTAAGCAACATTCTTCACGCACTCAATATGCAAATGGAACAGGAAGAAGCCTTAGTAAGTGGTACATCTGAATGGTCCCTCAGCCATTATGTTCAAAAGGGTTTTGCACAGAGTATGTGCTGATTTAGTGATATCTTCTATGGTTAATGAGGGACAGTACCGAACCAGTGCCTCGAGCTAATACAGATCCAGTCACGTTAATGTGACCACCACCCATGTTCTACATCAACGTGCATTAACCGACTGACAGCAGGTGGCAGCACTAGCAGTGAAGCGTACGTAAAGTGTGTTATGTGGGGTGCGGGAGGCAAGAATCAGTGTAGTCACTGTCGCAATGCGGAAACGAAGCGTTTTGTCTGTCCGAAAGTGCATAGCCATTGGTTATGGGACACAGGTGAAAATATTTCTCGACCAGCTAAGTTTGTAAACTGTTCACATGCCGCCATGGTAAAAGTACACAGTGAAAGGCAAAATGACGCTATACAGAACCGACGCTGATGCAACTGTGCTGCGCCATGCCCCATAGATGACATGTGCGAACGACAGCTGTGAAGCCGTGTGTGGGTGTATAGGAGTGCAACTGTTGAGCAACTGACCTCCCAGATGAACTAAGATGCTACCAGCAGCGTCTTCTCAATGAGCGTTCAGCCAACGATGATGTGTATGGGCCTTCAGAGCAGGTGCCTGTTTCACCCTGCTGATCATCAGGGTCAAAGACTGGACTTTGCACGTTAGTATCACTGTTACACACCTACTGAGCAGCGACAGGTGGCTTTTCCCGATGAATCCCGATTTTTGCTCCGTCGGACAGATGACTGTTGGCGTGTACGGCGTGGAACAGCTGAAAGTGAACATGCAACGATCTTCGAAAGGGTCCAGACCAGAGGGCATTCCCTGGATGATTTCGTCATTCTGGAAGGCACAATGGTACAGTGTACGTATGCAGCACTCTTACAGGACATGTCTACCCCTCCAGACTGTGTGTTTTTTCCCAGACATACTGGCATCTACAGCAGGATAATGGTTCGACGAGCACCAGGATAAGTTTATCATACTTCCCAGGCCACCGACCTCCCTCTTCGCCCTCGTCCCCCCTCCCCGGATTTAAGGCCTATCAGGAATCTGTGGGACTGCGTCGATAGTCGTTCGCTCCATGATGGACCCTCAACCGAGATAGCAAGTGCAGCCTTCCCTGCACTGCAGGCGGCATGACTTCACATCGCCGTCGGTACCTTCGATTCCCTGCATGTCTCGGAACGGTCCGCTCTGCCAAATGTAGTTATTCAGGCTTTTGAAAATTGGTAATATTAATGTGACTGGACAGCGTACTTTGAGCTGAACAAAAGTGATGATGGGCTACAGACAGCTAGAAACACGATAAGCCATCAAGACTGGAAAGAAACAGGTCCAGAAACCAGAAAGCAATTACACTCACAATTCAAAAGAGCAGGCTGATAAAGATCTTAAAAAAGCTCTCTAGCAATCGTAATACCACGAAATTTCCAGGCCAATGTACCTGAATGAAGTAAATACCGTCTTCCAAACAACGTCCTGTGTTCAAGCGTTTTCACTGCGGCTTTATGTGTGGCTCCCTGGCATGGTATAGTACACCAAGTTCCGCTGTTGGACAGAGAACCCCATACGACTTGTTGTCGAAACTCTGCTTGCAGTTTTGCAGAGGATTACTATGGGGATATGCTGTGGAATTTTGTCAGCAAGAGTATGTTACGTGCATGATAAAATACAATATAATGCTTTACAAATCCACTCGTGGTGACGATACACCCCGCTGAAAGCAATGGCAGCGTTTTGTGACTCAGTTTAGTGCGGTAGCTTTCTCAGACACCCATGGAAAACAAGATGTAAATGATTATTATCGCATTGTCTGCATCAATAACTGGATTTTTGTGTCCAGTAGAATTGGAATCTAAATGTGGGCTCATTAGAGTCAACGAAAAGCGTTGTAATACTATAACATACACCGCTGTCTAATCGGCTATGCAAATGACCTTGATCGGATAGGAAAATTGATGGAATAATTTGCAAAATAATATAAGCTGGTTGGGTGGGAAAGTGCTGTAACGCCAATCACAATTAACAAAAACACAGAAGAGTATCGCGAAATTATTAGTAAACTACAACTTAGCAGTGAAGTTATTCGTATGTGATTGTTCAATTTCTCCCAGCGTAAGTCATGATGGGATAGTTCATGTGTAAATGACCATGCTGCACTGTCCAAAAGGCACAATATTTCGGTAAACGCCCACGTTGCCAGCATTAGGTGTGCTGAAGGACTGAATGTCTAGGAGTTGTTACCGAACATAAATCACTTCTGACTCTTCCTGCCACATGGCCCCTTCCCTCCACCCCCCCCCCCCCCCCCCCCACCCAGCACTACTCCTCCACTCCTCCACAACAAGTCGTTCCTTCCGAGGCCCGCGCCCACGGACGCGTACTGGCAGCGTCTCTGCTCTTGCTCTGCCTGCACCCAAAATCAGGTCGTAGTAGGATATCTCTCTCCTATTCTTAATCAGATTCAGTGTTAGCTCCCATGTCTTACTAAGAAGTAGTCATTACCACCATTCATTGGCGCCTCTGTTACCCGTATCTCGATAGATTCTATAATTACGCAGTCGCAGAAGTTGGAGACGTTTGCGTCAGAACCTCGAGACGGTCATAACCCATTCCGCGTAATTATGATAGGCAGTGTTCCACGACTATAAACTTGTTAGGCTGCTTAAATCTGGTGTGCCGTTGTGTTCTCGGCAGCTATCTTAGACGATTTGCCCGGTTTGGTCATGTAAGTCATGTCAAGTAAACAGCGATCCCATATATAGCGGAATTCCGTAGTCTGAGGTCATCTTTTACACTACCAAACAGTGGTTGTATTTTACCTGGTGGCTAAAAAGCGGTTTTAAATGGATGTTTCGGAAGAATTCGTTCAATATTTCCACAAAATGCAATGGCCGCACCGCCCCATCACCTGAGGTTCCTTTTGTGTTTCTGCCTGTTATATAGGCGGTGTAGGCCATAGAAATCTACTGATTTTCCTTTCTGCGAACCCGTTTTTCGGGAATACCGTCCTCTAATGTTCATGTTGGCTGTAGCTCTCAATGACAGATAGGGTGAGAGCCCTATGCACCAACATTAGGAGTACGCCGCTTGTCTACACCTGGTGGTGACAGGTGCCCACGGATAAGTACAGACAGAAGTGCGTCTTCCTACCGTAAATACTGTGTCCCAACGTGCCGGTCGCTCTTATTTTTACCAGGACGTCCAAAAGAGTGGAACACTATATCCAGTTATACTTCTATGTCAAAACTGATGTTCTGACGCATGGAAATGAAATGTCTGACGAAATCTAGATCGTCTCTTCTATACGGCAATATGATGAATGTGTCTTCGACATACCGCAAGATATACGTAGATTTTACAGAATGTGAGAAAGGACAGCATAGGTCATACATTTTTAATCTTCTTATTGTAGGTCGATTTCAGCTGCTGTGTAGCTATTTTCAGTGAATTTACATCCAGGCACATGGTACTACATTGACATTACAGGTAAGTTAAACTATAACACTATGTGCATTTTATTTACGATGGGTTATCATGACATGGATATTATAGCTATGAAGTAGCTGAAATCGATCTGCAAGAAAGGATTAAATTTTATGACCGATGTCATCCTTTCTCCCATCTTGAATCGCATTAATATGGTCGTGAAGAACGCTGTATGTTTCCACTGAGCTGATTCCTGGGTTTCCTCCTCCAAATGTTCCATACACATGTTGGTGAAAATTGTTGAAAATGAATTCCCCATGGTTCTTCCTTCCGTCTGCTCGTAGCAACCACCATCGAAAGCATTGTATTCGACGTCAGGAAATGCCTAAAACTGTTGTTTGTCTCTATTTCACATTTCTGGTCATTATGTTCTAAAGAGTTTTCAGAGATACTTTAGTGAAAAGAGAGGCAACATGAGACTCACCAGGATGTCAGAATCACTAAGCCTAAAGTTGTTAAGGTGACCAATAAAACCCATGCGATTTAGACATTTTTCAGACGTAAGCGCTAAGCGTATCCTCCAGCTATTTTGCGAGTGTGTACGTTAGGAAAACAATGTTGTTAACATTGGGGCGTATAGGCACCTGTGAACCTTCTAAAATCCATAAAGTCTTGATGGAGCCGGTGCCCTGTGTTGTAGCTTCCTAACAACTTCGTTTGGCAAGAAGAATTCATTGAAAAGCGCTTTGGTCTTCGTCTCAACGCTGTTGGTAGGATCGGTGTTGATCTTGCAATAAACTCTTCTTATTATAATTCCGTTGATATAAAAACACAACTTTGTTGCCTATATCGATCAGCAAAACCACGATATTTGTATCTTCTCTCAATTCCCTTAATGGCAGTCCTCTTCCTGTTAGAGATATTTGGTTTCATTGGTTTATTTCACAAGAGAGCACGGCAGGTTTCGCGACGTACTTATCCCGTTGCGCTGACGACGTCAGCGGTCAGTGTGGCTTTAAGGGTTGGCGCAAAATTGGGTTCTTAGAAATTTAAACAGCGTCCTCGTCCAGTTGTTTGTCCGTGTGATTGATGAAGGTCTTTAACGGAGTATCAGAATGTATTCTCTCTTATATACTCTCCAATTTTGATGTTTGACTTCCGGTAGCCTTCGTTTGTTTGGAGTCTGCTGGCCCAAAAGACAACATCAATCCGTTTCCAAGTCAAGTAAAAGAACTGGTTTGGCAGATGTAGATGTAAGATACCTATTCCACGGTGGTTACCACGAGCCGACGAAAGGGGTAGACATGGCGAGTCCACTTTCACCACTGGTCGCCAAAATGTGTGTGGAGGTCTTCGAGGAGGCAGCCCTGCAGTCAACTCAAAGAAAGCCTACCACGACCTTCCGGTATGACGAAGGTATCTTCGTCGTATGGCCTCATGGAAGAGGAAATCTGAATGATTTCCTCAGCAATTTCAGTTCCATACACCAATTGTACCATAGAAGTTGAAGTGGATGGAGTGCTCTGCTTTCTGGATATCCTGGTAAAAAGAAGAGCAACCGGAGTGTTGGGCCACACAGTGTACCGCACGAAGGTGCATACGGACACGGAAGAGGAACCTAATGGGGATACGGCCAGTGAATTATTCCATTGTATGGCGTATTATACAGTAATACTGGACGAATTTTTGTTAAACATCAAGTGCAAACTGCCTTTCGCCCAGCAGCTAAAACACTAGCACTACTTGGTAGTATAAAGGACGACATCGGCCAATGAAATCCAGCATCTATCAGGTCCCCTGCGAATGTGACGTGTACATACGTAGGTCAAACCGTACGCACTCTCGAAGACAGTAACCTAGAACACTGGCGGCTCCCCAGAATGCAGCAGCCTACCAAGTCAGCAGTCATGGGATGGATTACGACCTTAGTGACGTTCTGACACAGACGCCTGACATAGACACCTAACTTCTTGGACTGTGTAATCAAACAATCTATCTATATTCGAGTAAGTGTGGCAGTATGCTGGTGGTTACACTCTTAATGAGGCCTGAGATCTAGGACTGAGTCTGACTGATAAGTGGAGGGTAATATCCCATGACGAACTGATATAAGGTGTAGGCAGAGCAACAGCAGAGACACCGCGACGATGCATCTACGGATGGGAAACTAGGATGGAACGACTTGGTGGCGGGAGGAGGGGGAAGGACTTACTTATGTGAAATGATCGTTTTTCTGGAAACAGTCAGAATTTTTAATTGCCACCAAGGAAAATGATAAACAGCAGTACTGGGGATTGTCAGTAAGTGACTAACGTAACCTTGCTCTTTATTTACTCTTGATTCGGATATGCATGCCTTATAAATGTGAGGTAACATAGAAAGCATTCTGTATGGTGCAGAGGCAGTAAGTGCTGGCCGCCACTCTTAGAAACATCTTGCAGAAAGTCCTCCGAGGGTCAATAGCACACGGTTTGGCAGTTCTTTGTGAAACCACCCTGGGGTGCCTAAGACTTCGTGGACACACAGATAGGGCCTCTTGTGGCGCGAGCTCATACTGACAATACTTTACAACTTACAAAACGAGAAAAGTTTTATGATAAAGCACTAACGTGCACAGTTTTTCTCTGGACAGCAGTAAATGCCACAGATAAAAATCTCGAAAATGAAATGAGGATCCACAGTTTTACGTCTTTGAAGACGTTAAACACCACAAAAAGGTATACACAATACATGAATCACAGGGATTGGTTCAATTAAATAAACTACAGATGAGACGCAGGAGTTCAGCAGTGCCGACGAAGACTGCCTCATATATCGCAGAAAGAGGTAGAGAGAGAGAGAGAGAGAGAGAGAGAGAGAGAGAGAGAGAGAGAGAGAGAGAGAGAGAGGGTGAGTAAGTGAAGCCAATTTTTTCTTCTGTGTTTCAAGGTAGGAAGAACATTATATGTCAACCAAATAGAGGAGATCCTAGGGAAAATGAGTACCGTTTCTAAGGAGTGTTTTTATCGGTCGGCTCTCGGAAGCTGCTGAGCACACCCAATATGAATTTAGTAAGAGAACCAAAATGCGACGGTTCCATGTAGTAAACAATTGAGCAAAACTCTCTCGAAGTTTCCTGGTAGTAAACATTCGAGAAGGAATCTCTTCATTTTCACTGTCAACTTCATCTTGAACTGCTACTTCATCTTGGGCTTCATTTTCTCCTTCATTGTTAACTTCGTTTGAGCTTTCATCTTCCACTTGGTCGCCGCCAAGTGCTGCCACTAGGGTTGATTTGTACATTATTATTTTAGTTTGATAGTATTACGGCATTTAAGTTACATTATCATTACTTTAACTGCACTTCTACATTGAAAAGCCAAAGAAATTGTACACCTGCCTAATATCGTGCAGGGGCCCCGCGGGCTCGCAGAAGTGCGGCAACACGACGTGGCATGGACTCGACTAATGTCTGAAGAAGTCCTGCAGGGAACTGACACCATGAATACTGCAGGACTGTCCATAAATCCGTATGAGTACGACGGGGTGGAGATCTCTTCTGAACAGCACGCTGCAGGGAATCCCAGATATGCTCCATAATGTACATGCCTGAGGAGTATGGTGGCCTGGAAGTGTTTCAACTCAGAGGAGCGTTTTAGGAGTCACTCTGTAGCAGTTCTGGACGTATAGGGTGTCACATTATTCTTCTGAAATTGCCCAAGTCCATCGCAATGCACCATGGACATGAATGAAGAAGTGGTTCAAATGGCTCTGAGCACTATGGGACTTAACATCTTAGGTCATTAGTTCCCTAGAACTACTTAAACCTAACTAACCTAAGGATATCACACACATCCATGCCCGAGGCAGGATTCGAACCAGCGACCGTAGCAGTCCCGCGGTTCCGGACTGTAGCGCCTAGAACCGCACGGCCACCGCGGCCTGCTGGACATGAATGAAGGCAGGTCATCAGACAGGATGATTACGTAGTTATCACCTCTCAAAGTCATAGCTAAATGTATCAGGGGTTCCACCTCACACGCCCCACGCCGTTACAGGGCCTCCACTAGCTTGAACAGTCCCCTGTTTACATGCAGGATCCATGGATTCATGAGGTTGTCTCCATAGCCCTGCACGTCCATCAGTAAATACAATTTGAAACGATACTCGTCCGACCATGTAACATGTTTCTAGTCATCAACAAACTAATGTCGCTGTTGACAGGCCCAAGCAATGCGTAAAGTTTTCTGTCTTGCAGTTATCAGGGGTACACGAGTCGAGCTTCAGCTCCGAAAGCCCATATCGATGATATTTCGTCGAATGGTTCGCACGCTGATTCTTGTTCATGGCCCAGCATTGAAATCTGCAGCAGTCTGCGGAAGGGTTGCACTTCTGTAATATTGAAAGAGTCTCCTTAGTCGTCTTTGGTGCCTTTCTTGCAGGATCTTTTTCCAGCAGAGTTTTGATGATTTACTTGATTCCTGTTATTCATGGTTCACTCGTGAAATGGTCGCACTGGAAAAACCCCACTTCATCGCTACCTCGAAGATTCTGTGTCCCATCGCAAGTCACCGACTATAACGCAACGTTGAAACTAACTTAAATCTTCATAACCTGCCTTTGTAACAGTAGTAACCGATCTAACAATTATACCAGACACGTGTTGTCTTATATATGGTTGCCGACCGCAGCGTCATATTCTGCCTGTTTACATGTTTCTGTATTTAAATACGCATGCCTATACCAGTTTTTTTGGCGCTTCATTGTATATTGATTAAATACTGTACTTGCAACTGTAATGAAAATTATTATTATTAAGACATTACAATTGCAAAAGACGGTACTTAACCTGTAAAACTTTTACATCTGCAATTGCGGGAAAAAGAGGCCTAGAAACAAAGAAGATAACGTGGATTTTTTTACTATTACCTTAACATCACTACGATTCAAATCGTAATCATTATTTTATTATTACTTCACCATCAATTTCATTCAAATTATGATGATTACCCTTGTCTCTACTGAAGAAACTAACTGATTGCAACGTTGTTACTAAACTATTCAGATCGTTCTCTAATAAAACATGAATTAGCGTAATCTGTATTATCTTACTGGCTTTAACAGATTAGGTTTCCAACGACACGTGGTTCTCTTACACTAGGAAAGGAACAGGATCCTTGCCCGGTTAAGAATGTCTGAGTTCACTGACAAGATCAAGGCGTTGAAATTTTAGATGTAAGTAAAATTGAGTGGGTACGTCTTACAAGAGTTCTGAACAGCAGTAAATTTTGAAATCTCTATTACGCTAATTGTTTCGATTTACATTACATCGTTATAAGGCTCCCTGACAAAAGTAGACTGGATGAAATCCAATTGCGTGTAGACATTGTAGCGGCCACAAAAAGCTAAAAGGTTCTGCAGATCTCTGATACAAACGACGTGGTCACTCCGTATATGCACCGAGACATGTTGTCGATGCTGCTGAGCTGACAGCCAACCAATGATCCGTTTACTCCAGCCATTTCAGAACACTCAAGTCAATCGCAAACCACTTCGGGAGAAGCCAGCTGTGTTATTTACATGTGTCCTTGTACCACCGTCTTGTCTTGAATGATATTTACACACCCGCCCTACTTCGTGTCTGGTACTGTAATGCTGGTTGCGCACACACTGGCGTAACGAAGCAACTCCCAGAGACGTTGCTGCTAAGACCACACGTGATTTGTTTTACGGTTAACGAAAAGACGACAGCATGGTGGTAGTCTAGCTAGTAGGGTATATTCCAGGTAGTTATTAGTGTCGCTACAGTCACTGAAAGTGAGCAAATGTCTGCTCAGGATACCACAACTGCTCATAAGATTGCTCGATACCGCTCGTCACACAAACGAGCAATCTTTGTCTCTTGCAGCTGTAGTGTCACTGAGATCTGTGATGAAATAAGACCCACCTCAGACACATTAGAGACATTTTCAACTATCCTTGCTGGTAGGTCTACTGTAAAAGACCCTTAAGCGATTTTACTGAAGTGCCAAGGGAAGATAGGTAGGAGATCACCAGTTAAACAAATATTCTACTTCTACCGCTACACTAGCCAATATAATTTTTCTTGGGACAGTGTTCACGAGGAAAGAAGGAAAAATTATTTGAATCTCCCAAAACCGACCAAGGTTTAGGAACCGAAATTACCTTGCTAATTAGAGCCAACTGAGAAGCTTGATACTCCATTTTTGTTAGAGTTGATTTGGCTGAAGGAATTCGCACACAACAATGATCTGTGATCTGGAACATTCCGCTTTGCCCACTGCCCATTAGGACAAAAATAAAAAACAAATAAATTATTGTCGGAACTCGTAATCCCGAATAATAGCTCCAACGGTGAGCCGCTCTGCCCCACTCTCCACTCACGGGAGATTACGTAAGGAGCTTAACTACTAAACAAGTCCCAAAATCACGTAAAGGTAACGTAGCGTCATGACTTTGCTGTACTCAGTGTGACTGTTACTTAAATATTTACCCCTAACAGTGACTATCTGTATAACTGACACAAATACCATATTACTAGGTTGTTTATCACCAATAATTGTCTATTTAAGGCTGTACATTAAACACTAAAACTACAACTTCACAATAAAACACACTATTGGAAAACGAAAAATTAATTCTTTAGAAGAAATGACGTAGGACAACTACATCTAATGAAGCCCAACTGGAGGGATATTTAAGGGTATAATAGCCCCCAAGTAATACGTGAGTAGAACAAAATTACTGTGTATGACGCTGTATCCTTAACATAATTATGTGAATGGCTGAATGAAAGGTTTGCTTTCCCTATCATTTTCATTGTAAATATTCCAAGGCATCATTTTTAAGCATACGTCAGGCAATTAAGTGGACTCCAGTAGGTTTCATTGTTGACCTGCAGGAGGCTGGGTTATTTTTCCGACGAAACGGTTATCACGTGTCAGCAATGTATCAGTTTTGGGGCCTGTGTTCCAAAAAGTAGGGTTAGCTGCAAGTTGGACAGTAGCATCAGAAGAATATATTATGAAAACGGCATGACGACCGCGTCTTAGTACAACCGCCGCGTCAGCCTCAACCATTAGCCGCAGTTTTCTGGTTTATGGTTTAGCAGCAGGAATTTCGTTGCCCACGCTTTCTCCTACTATGCTACACCGTTAGGTTACTCTTCGATAAAGATTCGAAACTTTGATTTCAGGCCCAAAAATATGAATTTTAATATTTATGAGAGTAGGTTAATACTAGGTTTCAGTTACTTTTATTTGTGAACACGGCGTCGATAATGAGGGTGGCTTCTATGGGGAGGGTGTAGCATGCAGACTTTATACGAGATGTGTTCAGAAAGTGTAAAGATTTTTCGTTTTTTTGGAAATAATTTCATTTATTTGTCTAAGTTAGTATTATCTCCTTCATAGTAGTCCCCTTTGGATATAAAACCGTTGCGCCAACGCTACTTCCAATTAGCGAAACACTTCTCGAACGCAATCTTTGAGATAACTCTTGGCTCTCTCATCTACGCGCTTTTAAAATCATCTAAGCTAATAAAATGACTGACCTTTAAGGTTGTCTTTTCCTTGGAAACAGAAAAAGTTACACGGGGCCATATCTGGTGGATATGGAGGCTGAGGCATCACTACGCTGTTGTTTTTCGCCAAGAATTCACGAAAAAGTAATTAAATGTGTGTGCTTTACTGTGGTCCGTGGTGCCAAAGTCGTAATTGCTTCGTCACAGATCCGGGCGTTTTTACGGATTGCTTCCAGGAAAAGGCATCTATATAAGAATCAGGAGCGACAATAAGAGTGGAAGACCGAGAACGAAGTGCTTGGATTAAAACAGGTGTAAGACAGGGATGTAGTCTTTCGACGCTACTGTTCAATCTTCACATCGAAGAAGCGGTGACGAAAGTAAAATAATGCAGTAGTTCTTACTGACCGTTTTGAACTTTGAGCAAGAACACATTATGCACTACGCCGTTAAAATCAACGAAAACAGTGTTCGTAACCTTCACAGTCGATCGCACTTGCCGAACATTTTTCGGTCGCAGTCGTCTAGAATTCCTCCACTGGGACGAATCGGTTTTAGTTTCGACGTCATATACGTACATTCATGTTTCATCATCTTTTGTGACACATTTCAGTAGTTCTGCATCGTTGTCGACTTTATTTAGCGACTCCTGATAATTTTCCATCCGTCACTGGTTATGCTCGAAATTCAACACCTTTGGCACACATTTTGCTGGCACGCTTTTCACACCCAAAACATCCTAAACGATTTCATGGCATGAACCAGTTGAAGATAAAACATCACCAGCAACTTCTCTGATTGTGATTCTGTGATCGTTCATATACATTTCTTTCACTTTTTCCACGTCTACATCTGTTGTTGGTGGGCTGGGCAGTCCAGAACATTCGTCATCTTCAACTTCTTCACCACCACCATATAAACGCTCGTAAACCCTTGTTTTACTCATAGAAGATTCACCAAAAGCAAAATTAAAGATTTTAAAAACTTTTTTACATTTCCTCCACTTTATGATGACATTTAATGGAAATACACTGATCCATTTTTAAAACACACCAATAATCTCCACTCATAAGCAAAGACAAGTTAAGTTCCTGACAACCGATGACAGACCAAACATGCAAAATGGCTACCAAATTACAGATACATTTCAGACATATTTACTAACACAAAAACGGAAAATCTCGCGAATCGGACAACACCTCGTATGTATGGCGTAGGATGACACAACGTTTAACAGTGGAGCATGGGTTCCGAACATTGTGCTACTCATCTGTTCCCATTCCCACACGGTACAAATATATGCTGGTCTAGTTGGCTACTCTTTTCAAGTTACCCACTGTGCTCCCAAGAACGTTCAGTAAGTCCTCTAGCTAACATTCACATCTACATCTACACTCTGCAAACCACCGTGAGTTGCATGGCAGAGCTGCGTCCCATTGTACCATTTATTAGGATTGCTTCCTGTTTCACTCACGTATGGAAAGCGAGAAGAATGATTGTTTGAATGCTCTGTGTGTGCACTAATTATTCTAATCTTATCATAACGATCCTTATGTGAGTGATACGCAAGGGGTGTTAGTATATTCCTAGAGGAATCATTTAAAGCCGGTTCTTGAATCTTTTTAAGAGACTTTCTCGGAATAGTTTACGTCTACCTTCAAGAGTCATCCAGTTTAGTATCTCTGTGACACTCTCCCATGGATTGAAAAAAACTCTGACCATTCGTGCTGCCCTTCTCTGTATACTTTCTATATCCCCTGTTAGTACTATCTGGAATGTGTCCCACACACTTCAGAAATGTTCTAGTACGGTTCACACGAGTGATATGCAAGTACTTTCCTTTGTAGACTGATTTCACTTCTCGAATATTCTGTCAATAAACCGAAGTCTACCATCTGCTTTACCCACTACTGAACCTATGTGATCATTCCATTTCATATCGGTACGAAGTGCTACACTCAGGTTTTTGTATGAGTTGGCTGATACAAACAGTGACTCATTTATATTACAGTCATAAGATACGACTGTTTTTCGTTTGTAAAGCGCAGAATTTTACTTTTCTGAAAATTTAGAGAAAGTTATCAATCGCTACACCACGTTGAAATTTTATCATGATCGGCAAAAAGCCTGATTTTACTACTAATATCGTCTCCACGGTCATTAACATACACCATTAACAACAAGGGACCCAACACACTTCCCTTGGGCACACCCGAAGTTACGTCTACACCAGACGATGACTCTCCATACAAAATATCATACTTTGTTCTCCCTACCTAGAGGTCCTCAATCCAGTCACAAATTTCACTTGATAACTCATGTAATCGTACTTTTGACAATAGGCGTAGGTTCAGTACTGAGTTATCTGGTCTGTGCAAATCAAGAAATACTGCGTTTACCTGCTTGTCTTGATCCAAGGCTTTCGTATGTCATGTGAGAAAAGTGCGAGTTGGGTTTCACGTGACTGACGTTTTTGAAAACTGTTCTGGTTGCCACTGAGGAGGTCGTTCTATTCAGGTTATTTTTTTACGTTTGAGCTCAGAATATGTTCCAAAATTCTACAATACATCGATGTCAAGGGTACTGGACGGTAGTTTCGTGGATCACTTCTAGTATCCTTCTTGCAGTCGGCTGTGACCCATGTCTTTTTCCAAGAACTGGGCACGACTTTTTGCTCAAGTGATCTATCACAGATTACAGTTAGAAGAGGTGCTAACTCAGCCGCCAACTTCAGTACAGAATCCGACAGAGATAAAATCGGGCCTGTAGCTTTGTTCATTTTTAAAGATTTCAGCTGTTTCTGAACAACACTGACAGTAATACTTGTTTCATTCAATTTTTCACTGGTACAAGTATTAAACTGGGGCAGTTCTCATGGATTTCCTTCCAGCTATTCCCTTGCTAACCTCAATTTCAGTTCCTGTCTCATTCGCCGGGGACTGGACAGTAACAATGGTGCCACTAATAAATGTCACCAGGTCTGTCATCCACAGAGTTGGTGTAGACTGACATCTAGTCCTGTGGGCATTACTAACAGTATTCCTTGCTTACCTGTGGCAAAGGTGATGGAGCATGGAGCACTGCCTCAGCCTCCCACGGAAGAACGCAGATTCAGCGTCCCGTTGGCGACGAGGTCATTAGCGCGAGCACAAGCTCGGACTGGGGATCGACGGGGAAGGAAATCTCCGTTCCGAATGGGCACCAAGACTCCCTTCCCCGTCGATTCCCAGGTAACCGCCCCGATATTCGCCGTAAGTGTTTTACGGAAATAGCAGAAAACTGAAGCCTTGAAGGCATAAATTCCTCTCCAGTTCGTGTCCACCTCTGCGCTCGGTCATAAGTCCTCCCTGTAACTTCATCTACGATGGGAGCTGCAGTTTTGGTAAATTACTTGCTTGAATTAAATCTCAACCTAGCATCGGTAACATACATACCACACATAATGTTACTATTTGACTATTTGTCTCTGACAAATGTTGCACTTACAAGCCGAAAATAACTTTCTTTTAACTGTTGTAGACAATCTAACTTGTGGGTAATGGTACAATCGTCTTAAACGATAAAATGGGATCCCACCACTTGTTATTTATTTGCAGCAGCCAATAGTATTTTCCACCGGACCAAACATTTGTAAGTAAACAGAACCTCTTATTCCCTCGTCTATGTGGATCCAACTG
Organism: Schistocerca gregaria; assembly: GCF_023897955.1. Taxonomy (NCBI): domain Eukaryota; kingdom Metazoa; phylum Arthropoda; class Insecta; order Orthoptera; family Acrididae; genus Schistocerca; species Schistocerca gregaria. Next base: position 931,863,896 of record NC_064920.1, on the reverse strand, counting down.
ACAATATCATACAAAAATCATTCTGATGTTGCACTAATCCGAAATGTCTACTTTTAATTAAAATGCCGCCTGACCCCTACCACGCGTGGACTAGGGGTAGTGCCTTCGATTACTAATCAAAACGACCCTTGTCCCAAATACGAACCGCGCCACAGCTCAAATTTTGAATAAAAACCCTCTGCAATGGCCACCCAAGACTTGCGGCATAAGAAGTCACTCTCTTTCCGCCAACGGCCTTTTCAAAGAGGGCGGAGGAACAAAAAAGTGCTCGGGCCACTCACCTGGCCTTGGGGTCAGAAAGTGACTCTAAAATGCAAATGAATCAACAATGATCAACGGCATGCGGATGCAGTAAAGACACATAATATGTGTCCACTGGAGACGGACCGGTAACTGAAAAAAAGTCTCATAATGAGGTATCACTGGCAAAAGATTCCGGGAGAGGACTACCAAGGAGAAAGTGCCCATGGGGAAAAGACTGAATAAACAACGAAAGGACAACATTCTAATTGTCGGTGTGTGGTATGTAAGAGGTTTGAACGTCGTAAGGAAGGCAGAAAATCAGAAAAGGAATGAAAAGGCTCTATCCAGATATACTGGGGTCAGTGAAGTGGAAAGACGACAAGGAATCTGGTCAGATGAGTATGGGGTAATATATAACAGCAGCAAAAAAATGGTAAAATGGGAGTAGGATCCCTTATGAATACGAAGATAGGGCAGACTGTGAGCTACTGGAAACAGTTCAGTTATAGGATTGTTATCATCATAATCGACAGAAAACAAACACCTACAATAGCACTTGAAGTATATAAGCCGACATAGCAAGAAGAAGATGAAAAGATACAGAAAGCATAAGAGGATAACTCAGTACGCGAAGAAAATCTAATAGTCAGGTGGTTTAGAAAGCGGTTGTAGGGGAGAGTGTAGAAGAAAGGGTTACATGCCAGTAGGTATGAGATGAGAGAGAGACTAAGTGAGTTCTGCAGTAAATTTCAGCTAATAACAGGGAATAGTCCATTCAATAATCACAAGGCGAGGAGGTATAGCTGGAAAAGGTTGGGAGATACAAGAATATTTCAGTTAGACTACATCATCATCAGGCAGAGATATCAAAATCAGACACTGGATTGTAAGTCCTCCAGGAGCAAATACAAACACAATCACAATAATAATGATGAATAGTTGGATGAAGTTTAAGGGACTTGTCAGGAAGAATCATTGTGCAACGAAATGGGACAAAGCAGCACTAAGGGATGAAGAAAATGGTTCAAATGGCTCTAAGCACTATGGGACTTAACATCTGTGGTCATCAGTCCCCTAGAACTTAGAACTACTTAAACCTAACTAACCCAAGGAGATCACACACATCCATGCCCGAGGCAGGATTCGAACCTGCGACCGTAGCGGTTACGTGGTTCCAGACTGAAGCGCCTAGAACCGCACGGCCACACCGGCGAAGGGATGAAGACATATGTTTGAAGTTATCTGGGGCTGTAGGTACTGCGATAAGGAATAGTTCACGAGACAGTTCAGTTGAAGAGCAATGGACTACCCTGAATAGGGCAACCACAGAAAGAAAAACATAAGTGCTAGGACGGTAACCGTGAAGAAACAATGGATAATAGCAGAAATCCTACAGTTGATAGACGGAAGAGGAGAGTGCAAGAACGTTCATGAAAAATCAGCAGTACAAAAATACAAGTCACTTACGAATTAAATAAATAGAAAGTGCAAGGGAATCTCTGGCGTAATGGCTCCATGAAAAACATGAAGATATTGTTTAAAGGACTGACTCAGCATACAGAACAGTGAAAACAACCTTCGATGAGATTAAAAGCACAGGGGGATGGAGGGGGGGGGGGGTAACATTATGAGTGCAATTTCTTTTTCTCATAGTTAAATTCAGAGGAGAGGGCTAATAATGGAAGGAGTACGTTGAACGTCTCTGTGATCGGGAGCGCTCGTCTGATATCGCAATAGAAGAAGAAGTAGGAGTCAAAAGGGAAGAGACTGGGATTCAGTGTTAGAATCAAAATTTAAAAGATTTTTTGAAGACTTAAGATTAAATAAAGCAGAATGGATAGATAACATTCTATCTGAGTTTCTAAAATCGTTGAGGGAAGTGGCAACAAAACGACTTTTCAAGTTGGTGTGTAGAATGTACGAGACTGGCGATGTCACCAGACTTTCAAGAGAAATATCGTCCACAAATTTCCGATGACTGCAAGAGCCGACGAACGCGAGAATTATCGCATAATCAGCTTAGCAGCTCATTCATCCAAATTGCTGTCAAAATAATATACTGAAGGATGGAAAAGGAAGCTGACAATTTGTTAGATGACGATCATCTTGGCGTGAGGAAAGGTAAAGGTACCAGAAGGGCTATTCTAATGTTGCAGCTGATAATAGAAGGAAGACTGAAGAAAACTCAAGACACTTCCATAGGATCTGTCAACTTGGAAAAAGCGTTCGACTGAATAAAATGGTTCAAGATAATCGAAATTCTGAGAAAAATAGGGGTAAGCTATAGGGAAGGCTGACATACAATATCTACACAAGCACAAGAACAAGAACAAGAGTGGAAGACCGAGAACGAAGAGCTTGGATTAAAACCGGTGTATGACAGGGATGTAGTCTTTCGACCCTTCTGTTCAATCTACACATCGAAGAAGCGATGAAGAAAATAAAATAAACATTCAAGAGTGGGATTAAAATTCAAGGTGAAAGGATATCAATGATAAAGAGTTGCTGATGACATCGCCATTCTCAATGAAAGTGAACAACTCAACATGTGTAGATTGGAATGAACAGGCTAATGAGTACCGAATATGGACTGAAAGTAAATCGAAGGAAGACAAAGGTAATGAGAATGGCAGAAACGAGAAAGGCGGTACACTTAGCATCAAAACTGGAGATCACGAAGTAGGTGAAATTAAGGAACTCTCCTAGCTAGGCAGCAAAAAAACCATAATGGAGGGAGTAAGAAGGCTGTAAAGAAAAGACCAGTAAAGGCAAGAAAACTATCCTGGCCAAGAAAAGTCTGCTGTTATCAAACATAGGCCTTAATTTGAATAAGAAATTTCTGAGAATGTAGGTTTGAAGAACACCATTGCATGGTAGTGATACATGATTTGCTGGACAACAGGAAAGGAAGAGAATCAAAGCATCTACGATGTAATGCTACAAATAATGTTGAAAATTAGGTGGAGTGATGAGGTAAAGAATAGGGGATTCTTTGCAGGATAGATGAGAAGAAGAGACAGGATAATAGGACATCAGTTAAGACATCAGAGAATAATTTCCTTGATAGTAGAGGGAGCTATAGATGGTAGAAACTGTAGAAGAAAAAAAGGGTTAAAATGGCTCTGAGCACTATGGGACTTAACATCTGAGGTCATCAGTCCCGTACAACTTAGAACTACTTAAACCTAACTAACCTAAGGACTTCACATACATCCATGCCCGAGGCAGGATTCGAACCTGCGACCGTAGCGGTGTTGTGGTTACAGACTGAAGCGCCTAGAACCGCTCGGCCACACTTGGCCTGCCCACATATGTTCGATGGGATTAATGTCGAGCGATGAAATTGTCCTGATTGTTCTTCAAACCAATCGATAACATCTGTGACCTGGAGACATGGCTCACTGTCATCCATAAAAATTCCGTCGTTGTCTGGGTTGACGAAGTCAATGAATGGCCGCAAGTTGTCTCCAAGTACCCGAACATAAACATTTCCAGTCAGTGGTCGTCGAGTTTGTCCAGAGGACCCAGTCTATTCCATCTAAACACAACCCTCACCACTATGGAGCCACGACTACCTTACTAGTTTGCACAGTGCTTTGCTGACAGCTTGGGTCAATGGCTTCGCGGGGCCAGCGCCACAATCGAGCCTTATCCGCAGTTCTAACCAACTGAAATAGGGACTCATCTGACCAGGCCACGGTTTTCCAGGCGACTAGGCAATGGGACTTGCGTCAGTCATCTGCTTCGATAGCCATTAACGACAGATTTTTCCGTACTGTCGTAACTTAGGCCGAGCGCCTCTAGGCGCTTCAGTCTGGAACCGCGCTGCTGCTATGGTTGTAGGTTCAAATCCTGCCTCGGGCATGGACGTGTGTGCTGTCGTTAGGTTAGCTAGGTTTAAGTAGTTCTAAGTCTAGGGAACTGGTGACTTCAGATTATAAGTCCCACAGTGCTTAGAGCCATTTGAACCATTTTTTCCTAACTTATATGTTCGTCGTACGTCTGACATTGACTTCCGCGGTTATTTCAGGCAGTGTTACTTGTCTATTAGCACTAACAACTCCACGCAAACGCTGCTGCTCTCGGTTCCTGAGTGAAGGCGTTGTCTGTGGTGGGAGATCCTGCCTCATATTTAGTATTCTGGGCGCACTCATCACACTGTAAATCTCAGAATTCTGACTTTCTTGGCGATTTCCGAAATGGAATGGCCCATGCGTTTAGCTCCAGCTACCTTTGGCCTTCAGAGTCTACTATTTCCCGCCATGCTGCCATTATCATGTCGGAAACCTTTCGACATGATAGACTTAAGTACAAACTACAGCACTATCTTTTATTACTTTGCGTACGCTTTACTATCGCCATCTGTATCTGTGCTTTACGCTCTCCCATGACTTCCGCCACCTCCCTATTTCGTTTAATATTTCATTACTGGGCTGAAACTGCAAGCCGATTCCCTACTCCTTACTTGCTCTAACAACTCTTCCTCTGTAGATGAGAAGTCCTCTCTCCACCATTCCCTCCAGAGGTCGATCTGTTGCAACAGATGACACCTGCGTATTAACTCAGATCGCGTAAAAAAGTCTATGGAACTGGCCACTTACTGTCCTTTTTTAAGTGTAACTCACATTCAATACTATTACGTCTTTATAACCCCTGTCTGAATTTAATACCAGTCTCAATAGAGAGATAAAAATATTCACGTCACACAGAATCATACTACAGCGCAATCCATATCAGTGCCACCGGAGATAATGCCCACAACATTTACGAGGGCGTTCGAAAAGTCCATGCAATGTCCGAGAGATGACACCACCGGCGCACATGGAGGTCATGTTTGGTTAGCAGCATCTTTGGAGAGAATGCACACATCATTTCAGCCATATTGGTCTATTTCCTTGTGTCTGGCACTCGTGTAAATCACGGACGTCGAGTGATTGCCAAAAAATGGACGAAAAATAATTTATTGTGGTGATTAAACATTACTTTATGAAAGGCAAAACGCCTCAGAAGACTAAAGAGAAGCTTAACAAAAAATTACGGTGACTCTTTACCTTCGATTATAACAGTTTATAAGTGGTTTCAAAATTTTCGGAGTGGTCATATGGGCAAAGGTGATGCTGAACCTTCTGGACGCCCTGTGAAGGTTACGACTCGAGGAATCATTGATAAAATCCATGATATGGTGATGGATGACAGAAGAGTTAAGGTACGTGAGATTGATAGTATTGTGGGCATCACGAATAAACGGGTACATAATATTTGCATAAACATTTGGACTGCTTACGATTGACCAAAAACGGAATCGTGTGATGTTTTGCAAGAATTGTTTGCCGGTGCTCAGGAAGAATCCGCAAGACTTTCAGCGTCGTTTCGTCACTGTTATGAAACATGGATTCATTACTATATTCCTGAGACCAAACAACAATCTAAACAATGGGTAACCAAGGGAGAATCTGCACCAAAAGAGGTGAAGACCATTCCTTCAATCGGAAATATTATGGCGACTGTCTTTTGGGATTCGCAAGGGATAATCCTCATCGACTATTTGGAAAAGCTTAAAGCTATTAGAGTTGCATATTATTCATCGTTATTGGACCGTTTGAAAACCGAGCTATAAGAAAAATGCCGGCGATTAGAACGCAACAAAGTCCTTTTCCATTACGACAATGCACCAGCGCACATCTCAGCAGTTGTGGTCGCAAAATTATTGGAAAAAGATTAGAACTCGTTTTACATCCCCCCTGTTCTGCAGACTTGGCTCCCTTTCCTACTATTTGTTCCCCAATTTGAAGAAATGGCTGGCGGGGCAAAGCTTTTATTCAAACGAGGAGGTGATTGCAGCAACTAATAGCTATTTTGCAACTTGGAAAATTCCTATTATTTGCAAGGGCTCAACAAATTACAACAGCATTGAACGAAGTGCAGAAGTCTAAAAGGAGACTATGTCGAAAAATAATAAAGGTTTACCCCAAACACGTAAGTATTTTTTTTATTTTTGCACGGACTTTTCAAATGTTCAAATGTGGGTGAAATGTTATAGGACTTAACTGCTAAGGTTATCAGTCCCTAAGCTTACACACTACTTGACGTAAATTAACCTAAGGACAAACACACACACCTATCCCCGAGGGAGGACTCGAACTTCTGCAGGGACCAGCCTCATAGCCCATGGCGTCCATGACTGCAGCACCTAAGACCGCTCGGCTAGCCCCGAGCGGCACGAACTTTTCAAATGCTTCTCGTATAATCATTAAAAACAAGCACGCTTGTGTATTAACTTGTAAGTGCGATAACAAAAAGCGTACAGTGTGCGTAATATTTGAATACACATTTCACTGGGTAACTACCGGTAAAGCGTTAATTTCTCACTTCTTTTTTTTTTACTAGTGTATTCTGTCTACGTGTAGATGAAGGGACAGGTTGTGAATGTAACGGTGCGGAGCGCACGCTGGTGCTGCTGAGCGCTGGACGGTGGGCTACTGACCGAGGCGCAGTCCGTGGGCGGCGAGCTGCAGCGCCAGTAGGAGCCAGGCGGCCGCCCGCGTCATCTGCCGCCGCGTCACGCTGTCTGCAACACACAGGAGGAGCGGCGCGTCAGGCGCAGGCAGAGGCGAGCGGGCGGCGGGCCGTGCGCGCGACGTACTGACACGACGTCAAGGGTTTCAGTCTAAAACGTCATAGCAAACTACACTGGAAAAAGTACAGTGGAAAGTGTCGAACGACAAACTTTGTTAATGTCAAGCAACACTGAATGTAATTTCTCTGTGCCACAGATTAACTTCGGGTGTTACCCATAACATGACAGCTGAGCATACCTTTATTAGTGAATAATAATAATAATAAAGGAATAGCTTTCCGACTATTAAGTGCCCCTCGATAAAAATTTCGATCTTCGAGCCACACATCCTGCGAAAAGGTGCAATCATTGTTGTTTATGACTCGTACATAACATGCCTATATACGTGAAATTCTCTGTACGCCAGCACGGACTACAGTATACCGGCTGAGCAGTAAGTTCCATTTCATCCAAATACACGATAGAAGAGCTTATACTAGGAACTGCGTTTGTTACAGATTTTCGAGAAGCATGAGTAGATACTTTTTAAAATCTGGTTAATTCGGTGTAGCGCTATCAGAAAATAGTCTACAGTATTCCTCATAAACAACATCAGTGTTCCTCTTACAACACCTGTTAACCAGCACCTCTTCCAATGTTCAGTACTGTAAAAATGTAAAATGCTTTTTTATTCCAGTCTCTGGTCACAATATGAATTCTTTAGACGATGACCGGTTTCAGTCTGTAATGACCGTCCTCAGATGTAAAATATATAAATATATACATCTAGTGAGCAGTGTGTCTTTTAACATAAAACAGCAATATGTATCACAATATACTGTCATACAACCAGGGAAATGTACAGATAAAATATGGTACAACGTACCTTTTTATGCCATGTCCTAAAGTGATACGGCCATAACGGCATCGTCAAAATATATAAATATAATCAGCGTAGCGTCGTCACATAGATTTATCGTCCACATAGTGGTTATTGTAAAATGTAAACTTTCACGGCAGGAACTGTCATGATTAATAAAATTCTTTTCCGGGCTATTATGCCGTGGTCTGATGGATTTCGCATTGTAACCCAACGTTTCGTCCCCATCTGCGGAGGACATCTTCAAGGGGGTTCGTGGCTTCTGTTAACTTCCGAAACACACACTGTCTCACTACTGCCTGCAGAAAATTTTTGTTTTCGCGTGCTCCCGCGCATAGGCGTGACGTCACATGTTTTGAATACGCGAGCGCAATTGGCCGTTGTCGGTTGCCGCCGTCCGCTGTTGCTATCATCCCATGGCGGAAGACTGGTACACATCTTCTTCAGCACCGGCATCCAGATATCATTCAATTTCATGCCCTCCTCCTTCCTATTAAAATTCCTGGGGTATTTCATAATCTCTATAGCCTCTCTGTAAAGCCTTTCATGATATCCGCTTGTGGCTGCCAGTACTTGAGTTCTATCAAAATAAATGTGGTGGTCTCCTGACTGCAAAGCGTGTTCCGCAACAACTGATCTATCAATCTCTCCCCTTCTACAATTGCCCTTGTGCTCTTCTAGTCGTTTTTTGACCGTTCTTTTTGTGGTACCCACATATACCTCCCCACAACTACACGGGATCCTGTAAATTCCTGCTTTTTCCAGCGGTTTACGAGCATCGTTAGCCAATCTCAGGTGTTCTTGTATCTTCCGTGTAGGTTTGTAAATCACCGCGATATTCCGTTTTTTCAATATTTTCCCTATGCGGTCAGTGACGTCCTTAATAAAAGGCAGGAAAACTTTCGATTTTGCAAGCGCTTGTGCATTGCTATGATGTTCACGTGGCGGACTTAACGCTCTTTTTATCTCAGCAGCCGAGTAACCATTCCTGAATAATGCATCACTGAGGTGTTCCAGTTCCGTATCCAGTAGCCCAGGTTCACAGATGTTCCTCGCTCTATCCGCCAACGTTTTTATTATGCCTCGCTTTTGTTGTGGGTGGTGGTTCGAATCCCGGTGTAGATAACGATCCGTGTGCGTGGGTTTCCGGTAAACTGTATGGCCTAAGCTACCATCCTGTTTCTTGTAAACTAGCACATCCAGAAAATTTAGTCTCCCTTCTGCCTCCTCCTCCATGGTAAACTGAATCTTCGGATTAATACCGTTTAGATGTTTGTGAAAACGGCCTAGTTCCTCTCTGCCATGCCTCCACAAACATCTAAACGGTATTAATCCGAAGATTCAGTTTACCATGGAGGAGGAGGCAGAAGGGAGACTAAATTTTCTGGATGTGCTAGTTTGCAAGAAACAGGATGGTAGCTTAGGCCATACAGTTTACCGGAAACCCACGCACACGGATCGTTATCTACACCGGGATTCGAACCACCACCCACAACAAAAGCGAGGCATAATAAAAACGTTGGCGGATAGAGCGAGGAACATCTGTGAACCTGGGCTACTGGATACGGAACTGGAACACCTAAGTGATGCATTACTCAGGAATGGTTACTCGGCTGCTGAGATAAAAAGAGCGTTAAGTCCGCCGCGTGAAAATCATAGCAATGCACAAGCGCTTGCAAAATCGAAAGTTTTCCTGCCTTTTATTAAGGACGTCACTGACCGCATAGGGAAAATATTGAAAAAACGGAATATCGCGATGATTTACAAACCTACCCGGAAGATACAAGAACACCTCCCGTGTAGTTGTGGGGAGGTATATGTGGGTACCACAAAAAGAACGGTCAAAAAACGACTAGAAGAGCACAAGGGCAATTGTAGAAGGGGAGAGATTGATAGATCAGCTGTTGCGGAACACGCTTTGCAGTCAGGAGACCACCACATTTATTTTGATAGAACTCAAGTACTGGCAGCCACAAGCGGATATCATGAAAGGCTTTACAGAGAGGCTATAGAGATTATGAAATACCCCAGGAATTTTAATAGGAAGGAGGACGGCGTGAAATTGAATGACATCTAGATGCCGGTGCTGAAGAAGATGTGTACCAGTCTTCCGCCATGGGATGATAGCAACAGCGGACGGCGGCAACCGACAACGGCCAATTGCGCTCGCGTATTCAAAACATGTGACGTCACGCCTATGCGCGGGAGCACGCGAAAACAAAAATTTTCTGCAGGCAGTAGTGAGACAGTGTGTGTTTCGGAAGTTAACAGAAGCCACGAACCCCCTTGAAGATGTCCTCCGCAGATGGGGACGAAACGTTGGGTTACAATGCGAAATCCATCAGACCACGGCATAATAGCCCGGAAAAGAATTTTATTAATCATGATAGTAGTTATTGCCAACTAGCTACTGAAGTACAGTAGCATCCAGAAACCTTTTGCCGGCACCCTCCCTAGATGTCGCTACTGTGGGCTTGCTTACATGTAGTCATCATTTACACAAAAACATAATCTGATTAAAGCACATTAGATAAAATGCATGTAGCAGACTTATACTCTTCACATATTTCTTTTTAATAATTGTACATGAGTAACTGCATTCATCTTTTAATGTATTGGTATTGGTTTCTATGATAGTCATAAATTTTAATAAGTTTGCTACATGCATTTTATCTAATGTGCTTTTATCAGCTTACGTTTTTGTGTAAATGATGACTACATATAAGCAAGCCCACAGTAGCGACATCTACGCAGTGTGTAGGCAAAAGGTTTCTGGATGCTACTGTACTTCAGTAGCTAGTTGGCAATAATCACTATGTGGACGATAAATCAATGTGACGATACTACGCTGATTATATTTATATATTTTGACGATGCCGTTATGGCCGTATCACTTTAGGACATGGCGTAAAAAAGGTACGTTATACCACATTTTATCTGTACATTTCCCTGGTTGTATGACAGTATATTGTGATACATATTGCTGTTTTATGTTAAAAGACGCACAGCTCACTAGATGTAAATATTTATATATTTTAAATCTGAGGATGGTCATTACAGACTGAAACCGGTCATCGTCTAAAGAATTGAAATTGTGATCAAAGATTGGAATAAAAAAGCATTGCAGTATAGGATCGCTATTTGTACACGCGATTATGTCGCAGTCCGTAAAAATGTGCTGCGATAACCTGATTAGATTATCGCAGACTGTCACGTTGACAGAAGATACAGATTTTTTTTAGCTGCGGGTATCTAAAGTGTCAATTATTTTATTCTCATTTACCCTCGTTAGTGGTCGCATTCATGCTACTGAATATCAGCATCTAGTTTACAATTATAACCACGGAAACAAGACACATGTCGTATTAAAAACTGTCCACACAATGGTCAGTTTTTGATTTATCCTTGTCTGGGAGCGTCCGAATATGTTGCAGGGACGTTACAGTTCGAAATATACATTGTATTGCAAAGTCTTTGTATCACACGTGTAGGGATGATAGCTCACATCACTAAGAACACTATTGTAGGAGGCAAAATGTTTACTGACGGTTTAAGGTTTTGTATTTATGAAAGGCGGCAGGGCGTAGGCACTCTGTGGTGCGCGTATCTTGTATGTCTCCTATAATACAGTCATCTGCACCATACGAAAGGTGGTAGACCCAGCGAAACCAAAATACCTAATTCGCTCCTAAAAGATTTCATTCTCGTTGGAGACATTCATTCTTAGGGTTCTCTTCTTAAATGTAGACGCAGCTTTTTCGGTGACATCTCGTCATCCATTGTCGGCGAATGCAAAAGAACTCGTAGACTTGCCGGGAAGCGTTATCAAATACTTAATGTTTGAAATGTCCCCTTAGAAAAATTATACAAGACTGTGCTTAAACTGACACACAATATTTTTAGCGCAACGCAGTCTGACTTTCAAAAATCCCTACAAAAAAATGGCCCTGGCTGACATTAACCTATACGTTTCACAAATCGCTTACCTCAGAAAAATCGTGGTTACTCGAACGACTGCAATACAGCGAGCGCCACTACTGCCAGCTAAATAAAACATTCAAACTACTGAAGGCACTAACTACTGATAGGCATAGTTAGCAAATGAAAGATTTTGATAGACAACGAACAATGTATTTACCTTGCTAGTGTTCAAAAGTCATAATGTGTATAGCAGTTCATGACATCCAGTCTTACAAATTTCAAAACTCCGCTATCTCTCTCCTCACATCCACCACTGCTGGCGGCTCATCTCCAACTGCGCAATTCTACGCGCTGTTAACATCCATCTGCCCAACACTACAACGGCAGACAACAATGCAAAGTAGCCACAGACTGCGCACAGCACAGCCAGTGATTTTTCATACAGAGCGATATGTGGCGTTACCTATAAGAAAACGTAAAGAGCCTACTTACATGTTTCACAAAAGTTATTCCCCATGACTTGATATGTCGTACTAGACGTTTGGTACAAAGACCGCGAAACACCCTGTATATATAACGAAGCTTCACACTACGCAGGACAAATCACCTAAAACTTGCACCGCAAATATTGTGCAAATGTATGGTTGATGTGCGGTTTTCCCGGAATGGTTTGGCAGTCAGGGACTCGTATTGTTAGCCAAGAATCAATAATAATGCTAAGAAAATATATTATTTGTTCAAATAGACGCATTTTTTAAATGTAACAGCGCCTATCCACATTAAAAAACTAAAAGTATCGTAAATTTTAAAGTCAGTGGTGTTGTTGTGCACGATTCTAGTGCGAGTCGCTTACGAGATATCGTATTTTGAAAAGTTCCCACCACAACACTTCTGCATTACCTGCGGTAGCACACACTGACGAAAGACCCAAGTGTATGGACTAGTTATGTGGAGACAACTGACCATCAAAGGCTGTATTCAAAATGATCACCAGCAGCGGCAATTACACGCTTCCTGCCTGGTAGGGAACGACTGTTGCACACGTGGTATCATTTCAGAGGAGAAATCCGAGCATGCTGTAGTAATAAGTCGTTGTATATCATCGGGTGTACTTGGTACGTGCTTGTAGACAGCGTCTTACAGTTTTTCCAACAGAAAAAATCCTACAGGTGTCAAATCCAGGAACGGGCTGCCCAAGGTACAGATGCTCTGTGTCCAATTCTACGGTTTACAAACAATTCGTGAAGACATGCTCTAGCACTTCGTGCACTATGGGCTAGACGGCCATCATAATGATACGATAGGTTCCTCAAAGTCTGCAGAGGAACGTCTTCTAATACCCGTGAAAGATTGTCTGTAAGGAGGATGCAATATTTGTGTGCGTTCGGTTTTATATCAATGAAAAATAGGTCTATCAGCTGATGATTCACTATCCCAGACCATATATTTACACTCCATTTACGCTCACACTCCACCTGACAAAGCCAACGGGGATTGTCAGCAGACCATTAGTGCATGTTTCGGCGGTTTACCAGACCACGATTGATAAATGTGGCATCATCACTATGTAAGATATATCACACATCTGGAGTACCTTCTCTTAATAGCCTTGTATATAAGTTAAAACCATTTTCATAATCGTTTCCACACATCTCCTGATGCAGAGAGATGTGATGGTAATGGAACCTATGTCAATAGAGAAGGCATAAGACACATGACTGATTCGTGCCACTTCCTCGTACGACTGCGCCGGAGGTAACGTGAGGATCATCTGAAACAGCAGCAAGAACATAATTTCCCCCTCTTGTGCCGTACTTGTTTCCATCTGTTACACCGTCTAGATGTTAGACTACAACCTTCACGTAACTGTTTGAGGGCACTGATAAATATTTGATGAGATAGTTGACGTCTATTGGGATATCTTGCCGCATACAACATACAACAACGAATTGCATTCTTCCTACACTCTCCATACACCATACGTATGTCAGCTTTTTCTGCGTTGGTAAATCACATCGTCTACTTGAACTGTTAAACACTAACTCACTAGCAAGTCATAATGCACTCAGAGGACTCACAAGCATTGTGTAAACAAACATAACACCACTCCTAGCAACTACGGAGACTGAATAGCACAAACATCTATCGCTGTGGAAATTTTTCAAAATACGAGATCTCGGAAACGACTCGTACTAAAATCCTCCAACAAACGCCAATGACATTCTGATTTACCCTACTTTTAGTCTGTTAACATCAATACGCATTATTCCATTTAAAGGAGTGTATGTTTGCACAAAAAGTACACTTTTCAAGTACTAGTACAATCTGTTGGTTGGCTAACAACATGAGCCTCTGGCCTTCAATCCATTTAGCGAAAACCACAGATCAATGACACTTTGGTTTTCAGCAACATTTGTGTTGCAAGTTCTAGGTGATTAACCCTGGATACTATTTGAAAAACAGTGGTATGTTGCACAATATTTCGCCAGGTCTGTGAATTCACTATCGTGGCACTCATGCAAAAGGTTGACGTAATGTACATTCACGATGAGTCAGTCAAAGAAAATTTAACAGTGATTTGAAACTGCGTACGGAACGTACATAACGAAGCCCTGATTGTAAAAGACGTCATACGAACTTGGATATACGCAACAACTACGTCTAACTAGTCTGTGACCAAAGGCATTATACGGAGGATAATATTATCCCCAGGAGAATCATTAACTAAGAAAGAGGATGTACACGTGGCAATCTGATGACTGATGGAAATACAATAATTACGCTGTCAGAATCAACGAACCGCCGCTGATGTAACAACGCAATGGCCAGAGATACAGATAAGCTGCACGCCAAACGGTGGTCCTGTAAAGAGTTAAAACATTTCACATTGATTCAATTGCACATTTTATTCTATCTTGTGACAAACGTTCCTCGGTATTTGCTTTCCTTTGAAATAAATGTAATTTCGGTGAAGCGTGTTTGCTGGTCATGTTGACATTATTGACCCACCGTTAATAATAGTTATTGCTATTTACTTTCTCTATCTTATTCATTAATTTTATTGTGGCTGGTACTGAATGTGTTTTTACATTTTCTTTAGGGGTGTGTGAATTCTTCTATGCGAACAGTGTTGTAACAGGCGTATTTACGTGTTTTGGTGTGGTATTCCCCAATCCGTGTAAGTTGCGGTGTCCGATATTAAATTCCGGGTGCCGACCAATCATAGTAAAGATAGGGAGCGGCGCTCGCTTCTGGAGCAAGGCACGGTACCGGCGAAAAGTTTGATTTTGACTGCTGTCAGCTACGTAAGCTGTGTTTACATTGAATAAGACGTCATATTACGGCATTTTCATTTTCAGATGGGAGTTTATTTTATCCCTTTCAGTTAAAACCCAGCAAAATTACTGCCATTTCCTTAATTATTTACGAATTGATTTACAGTAGTTTTCGTGTTATATGTCTTTGGTGTTTGTTGCCAAACTCTAACGTGACTTACTTTCTCACTGGTCACACCGGACTCGAGAGTCCATTACCGCATCTACGTATTTTCGCCATCTGTCCCTGTCTTGGGCTATTTCCTTCCATTCACCTTCAACACCTAGGCTGCTCAAATCAGCCTTCACATTGTACTCCCATCTACGCCTCGGTCTCCCCACAGGACGTTTTCCTTCTAGGTGCCCTACCAGTACTGTGCGCGCTGCCCTGTCCTCATCCATTCGAGCTATGTGACCCGCCCATCGGAGCCTACATGTTTTAATAATACTGATTATGTCAGGGCTTGAACAGAGTTCATGAACCTCTTCGTTACGCAGTTTTCGCCACTGTCCGCTAATGGCATCTCTTTTTGCTCCGAAAATTTTCCTCAAAATTTTGTTTTCAAGTACTCCAAACGGCTTTTCATTTTGTACAGTGAGAGACCAGGTCTCACACCCATTCAGCATAGCCGGCAGAATAATAGTTTTGTATATTCTAATCTATAAATTCCATGTCTCCAACTCTTAACGTTTCCTGTTCTACTGCTGTTGGCATTCTAGTAGTAACCAGGTATTTAGTTTTGTCTTCACTTATCCTTAGACCTACATCTTCACTAGCCTTCATTATCGCATTAATATTTGCTGTTACAGATTCTTTCCCATCGCTAATGATGTTTAGATCATCTGCATACCCTAATATCTTAATATTTCCATTTAACTCTGCATCCTCTGAATTATCTGCTGCCATTCGTACAATATATTCTAGGACTAAATTAAAAAGTAGCGGAGACAGGGCATCTCTCTGCTTAAGTCCGTTCTTTATTACAAATTCTTCTGACTCCAATTTCCCCACGCGCACTCTACCTTTTGTGTTTTTGAAACTCGCTTCTATAAGTCTAACACACTTCTTTGGTATTCCAAGTTCCAAAAGAAATCTGTACAATTTTAACTGCAATAATGAATCATAGTCTTTTGTAAAATCTGTGAAAAGATTATGAACTGCTTTATTTTATTCTCATTTCTTTTCCAATATTTGACGCAAGGTGAATATTTGGTCCATAGTTGGTCCTGTTCCTCCGATAGCCGGCTTGGTAATCCCCTACAATTTCATCTGGATATGGTGTAAACCTGCTTAGCACAATATTCGAGAACATTTTGGAACGTGACGCGAAGAAGGTCTCTGAGAAACGTTTTCTTCACAAACGGCAGAGAGGAAAGACGATGTTCGCACAAAAAGTACCCTCCAACACACTTGTAGCGTATGAAAGTAAACGTAGCTTTAAATGTATTTTACAAAATATGTATTGATTCGATGAACAAAAATAATCTCTTTCTTTGGGCGGGAGGAGCCGCTGGATCTTCGTCAAATGTTCCATTCAATTTAATAGGACCGCCAACTCTCTCTAAAAGTTGACCTCGACGTAACGGAAAATCCACTTGTTTCCTCCAGTCCGGGGGCTCTTCTCAGACGGGTTCCCTGGGAAAGGGGCTGAGCGCTCGTGGGATCTGACGTGCGTCAAGTTAGCCAGCGCTCCTTTCATCTTTTATCTGGGCGCCCGCAGGCGGGCAGGTGGTAGCGGAGCGGGGTTAACTTGTCATTCGTCCCGTTGTACCTACCGACGCGGGGGTGGAGGCGAGGGCGGAGGCGCGTATCTACGGCGGCCTTCAAATATTCATAAGCTGCACGGCTGCCGAACTGCCGCGGGCACAAAGAAATGCGCTGCCTGGCGACGTTATGGAAATGAGGCGGGCGAGGACAGGAAGGGGGTGCGCGGTTTAAAACGGGGCGCCGCGCGGTGCGGCACGTGAATAACAAGGCCGTGTGAGGACTGGGAATGACCTCCGGCGAGTGAAAAGGGGTGCCGGCACCCTCCAGTGGCAGTCCGTGGCATCTGTCTCTTCCTGCGGACCGAGTGTTTTGCATGAATGTTGAAACGCGTGGCAGCTTGTTCCGTTTTGTTTTTTTTCCCCGTTCCTTTTTACCGCTGTGTTGGCTTCATTCTCCCACACGTGATTCAGAGGAAAGTCCAGTTGTGGTTGCTTATTTACAAGCAGGACGGCAGCGAGAATCCAACAAGTTTCATCACCGGGACTCAGTAACTACTGCTGTAACTTTGAAATTAGGTAGCATAATCAGATAGCGTATCAGTCTTGCAGGGAGAGGGTATAAGTCGGTACGGAAATGTTTCGCTGGCAAATGAGTATCGTTTGCATTTGTATGGGATATCAGTGAAAAAGCCAACACTTCATGTCACCATCCTAAATATTTCTTAATTTATAGGGCCGGCCGATGTGGCCGAGCGGTTCTAGGCGCTTCAGTCTGGAACCGGGCGCCCTCTAAGGTCGCAGGTTCGAATCCTGCCTCGGGCATGGATGTGTGTGATGTCCCTAGGTTAGTTAGGTTTCAGTAGTTCTAAGTTGTAGGGGACTGATAAGCTCAGATGCTAAGTCCCATAGTGCTCAGAGCCATTTGAACAATTTAATTTATAGCCAGCATATAAAACAGTTTCAAACAAGTGACTTTACACGAAAGAGTGGCTATTCACAGTGGTAATTACGACTGTAATTTTAAGTGCAACCGTGTATTGAAGAATCTACGTTCGCTGCTCTCTCTCTCTCTCTCTCTCTCTCTCTCTCTCTCTCTCTCTCTCTCTCTCTCTCTCTCTCTCTCACACACACACACACACACACACACGCACACACACACACGCACGCACACACGCACGCACGCACGCATGCACTTACAAACAAAAGCGCACCACTTCATGCGATCTTCACCTTTCCTATCTCACAAGAGTTTTGCTATTTTTCATATTGATGGTACTTGATTTTAGAACTCAAATATCAATCCAGAAACCGAGTTGATGCAAATCTCAAAAATTCTAGAGAAAATCGAGCTCGGAGTTTTCCGAGCGCATTTAATATCCTAAAGTAAGGCTGATTTTGCTGAGGCCATGTGGCTCTGTGGTTGAATGCTTTTCTGCCAAGTGGCAGTCTGGATTCGACTCCCGGCTATGGCAGATTTTTAAACAAAGGTGCATGTTCTTCGATCTTTTCCGTGAAGGAAAAAATACATTGAAAGACATCCGTCTACTTGAGTACTTCTTACATTAGGGTCTAGCCTATCAACTACATATGGTATATTATCTTTTTCATGTGCCATCTTTATCATTTTCTACTTGGACCGATGCTTATAGGAAGTGATCTGTTGTGTATGCTTTTTATTTAATCCTGAGTTTTCTTCATTATCAGCAGCCTCTATTTCATGAAAACTTTCTACCTTGAACGAAATCAATTCTCTTAGTAGGGCTCTAGCATAAGACGAATTTTCTGCTCAGTCCAAGCTTATAAACGGGGTCTGACTCGTTTGAATGCTCGGGACAAGAGCAGGGACGTGGGAGGGGGTGGGGTGGGATAGAAGAATAAGCAGAGGAATCATAGAAATAGTAGCAGAGGGCACCAGCACTCTCTTTCTTCAGGCATGCAGGTAGAACGATCTTCCCAGCTGAATTCGTGGTGTGTGTTTCCACTGGCTGCTGAAAGTTCGCTGTAGAGGTTTCCAGATCTTTCAAGAGAGTCTTCCCGTCACAACTAGCGGATAAGGAATCCATAGCGCGCTTTGGACGCGATCCGATTGGACCATTGTGTTGCACCCAGAACCTAGAGTTGCGAGTGGTCGGAAGGTGTGCCAAAACGGATATAGGGAGCTAACGGGCAACTGAAGACTGGATGTGCTATAGGCTGGAAGCATTGGAGATGCTATTGGTCAATGGGAACACACTAGGCAGCTGTACTACGAGACAAAATTGGGCGATGCAATGAAACTACTTTCTGTCGTATAGTTAGTTATGTTGTGAACAGAAATTGTAGTAACCGTAGTTCATTGTATCAAACTCTTTCTGAATTGCTAAAGTCTTTGTATCGTAAGCTACATACTTTTAACCACCCTGTTTTACGTCGACGAGTATGTTCGTTATCTTGTTTCAATGGCTGTAATATGGGTAAATTTTTCTCTCGCCCTGCCCCTGTCCCATGCAAATAGCTTCACAAAGTTTTAAGTTTATCAGCATCGCAAATTTATGTGAATGAGTAATGAAATCTTTCTGTCTTGATACTTGCCCTCAGCAAAGCTTAAGCATGCTGTAACAGTTACAAGCTTAAACAATCGTTTCCTTTGTTCCCATAAAGGCCCCCCCTAGCCCTGCACCCTCACCCACATGCTGATTACTTTTTCAAATCCACTGTGCTTCATAAGAGACAGCAGCAAGAAAGAACACTGTTTATTACGTAGGTGAACGTCATTCAAGTATAAGTGTAATAAATCCTAACGATTAAATTTAATCTCTTACTTCATACGTGATAGATTATTTTCTGGTGCATCAGACAAGAAATTAAAGACTATGTGAGGGGCTACTCAACTTGGTTTCGTCCCCAGAAGATGATACTGTGCTGTTTGGTTCCGTTGCGTCGGGCTAAGGAAATACTTTTACATGCATTCATGGCAGAAATGCCACCTACTTCAATTAACCACAGGGTGGCTATTGTACTTATGTGGCGCAATGCCAACATCAGTGGGTGTTATTAATAAAATAGGGATCAGTGTTAATGTATTCAAGTCCCATTTTAGCATATTGTTATCCAGACTCATAGATGAAGATCACTGTCGTTTACCGTCCGGTCCCTCCATACTACGAAGTATAAAAACATAACCATCACATAAATCCATAAACACAAAAAAAAATTGTAATTTCTTTCCATTTAAACTATCTTTATTTACAATATTTTATGTAAGACTAGTAAATAAAAATGTATATTTCCAATTTAGAGTGGATTTCTGTTTGTAATATGTAATTAGAAAAGAAGAACTGCGTTTTCCTTAAATTGACAATTAGATGTCTGTTGATTACAATATATTTCATGAATTTTGCATTTAGACGATTGACATATTCGAACTGAAGTGGAAAAGAAATCCGTAGAAACTCATCGAAACGAGAGTTGTACAAGCAAGCCAGCGATTACCAGTTTCGACCATTACCGACTTTTTCCCATCTTTATGTATTTTATGCTACCCAGAAATGCTCATATCTACGGTTCGTTTAAAAATTTTCATCGGCTGGGTCGAGACCAGGCCACCACCTTGACAACGAGGCCTCTACCAAAGAACCAAGTTCCTTGTGGAAGAATCGACCTTGCTGGTGCTAAGGACACTCGGGAAACTTCAAAGCCGATTTTATCGAAAACTTTCGAGAGACGGATCGAACTGCTTTGTGTGATTCATATCTGAGTTCTGCATTTTATATATATAATACGAAAATCCTATTGCCTTGTAGTCTCCTTGTCACTTGTCAGTATGGTTTTAGTAAGAATACAGATATCGTATTAGGATGTTTAAGGGCCACAATCTCAGTGTAGGGAGAGTACTGTACCTCTGTCTACTTTTCTGACATTCGCCACTAGCCAGCCCCATAATAGAAGTTTAATATGTATTGTTAGTTCATTTTTAAATGGTGGCACTCTTCTTATGTGCTACACTCTTTCCCTCAATTTACACAAATTACTCCGGGAAATTAAGGTATTCACACTTAAGGTATTTCCAAATCTAAAAATCATGTTATTTGATACAACGAGGTAAGGTACCTCTAGGAATTAGTATTCTGTTGAGATTTGAAAGTGTTGCAGTTGAGAAAAACTTGTCAATATATATTTAATTAACTATCTGCTACATTATTACTCTAACACACCAACAATAATCAGTAAGTAAAATCATATCGAACAGAAGTATTATCAAAAGTCGGTTCGCCTTTTTTAAAAGTAGAAACTGCTGGAAACTAACGCTAATTGGCATTTTCAAGAGGGATAAATTTGTTCAGACATAAAGAAATATCGGTTTGTTTGCAAGTATGAGGTATTCCATGGTAAATGATAAGACTTTGTTCAGTTTCAAAGTACAAAATGGTGCACGAAGTATGACTTAACTGTTCACGCGTTATATGAATGGTTGTAAAAACATCTAGAATATTATTCATCAGAGAATTCTGTTCCTGAAGAGCTGTCAGTATATTTAAAGTGTCTCAACATACTGTATCGTACAGCACTTAAATAAGTAAAATGCTAAATATTTACAAATGACGCACAAAACACATCGAGATTAACAACAACTATAAAAACTGTAGAAAATTAAGGAAACTGCTTATGGTGGTCCTACATGCGCATTTCTGCATGTGATTTTAAAATCAGTTACTAGACACAAGTACTGACAAGAAAAAGTCGTGTTTTCCTAGGTACACTATCCTCTAGGTACAACTCTCTCCTCTACTGCTGAGCCGGCCGGAGTGGCCTGCGGTTCTAGGCGCCGAGCGACCGCTACGGTCGCAGGTTCGAATCCTGTCCTTAGGTTAGTTAGGTTTAATTAGTTCTAAGTTCTAGGCGACTGATGACCTCAGATGTTAAGTCGCATAGTGCTCCGAGCCATTTGAACCAGTCTACTGCTGAATGTACTGAATTGTAGATGGACCACCACAACCATCATGTTAGGTCCTACTGCAATGTTGAACATTGACTGTGTTGCACCAGTGATGATAATCAAAGCGAGAAAAATGTGCTGCAACAGAGAACAGACTCCTCAACATACCTTATAACGACAGGTCTCGCAGGCTATTACCGTCACTGGCGGAGACGTAAGTCTACCCAGTGTTCTCGCTCTCGCTCTCTCTCTCTCTCACTTCTCCTCCCCATCTCTCCATTAATCGAAATCGCATCCTACTTCGGCACAGATATCAATTCCGTATCACTCTGAAGAATAGTTAAACGAGTAATAATGAGCCTAACATTATAACCACTGCCTCTTGGCGGTATTGCGCGCACGTGAGGCAGTAAGATAATAATGTAAGCAGCGTAAGAGAGACGAATAGTCAATCATTGTAGCAGAGATCCTGGCCGCAAGGGCTGAAATCCACTGACATAAGCGGTTCTGACAAAGGGCACATTGTAATGACCTTGCTGCTGGATACGAGAATCTCTGAAACAGCGAAACTGGTCAGCTATTGGCGTATTATGGAGATTGCTTGAATGATGGTGACATAACAAGTAGACCGCATGTTGTTTGACGACCATGCCTCATCACAAAACGTAGACGTCGGAGGATCCCCGACGTGTAATCAAGGATTTGCAGCGACATGTGGCAAATTTGACGACAGTGTTCCGGAGAACACCGTTCAGAGCCCATTTTTGAACGTGGAGCTCTATGTCACATGACCCCTACGTGTTCCTGTGTGGACCCAACGACATCGTCAGTTATGACTGCAATGGGCACAACACCACTGAGATTTCACCGTGGATCAGTAGAATGGTTTCTCCTGCCCAATGAATCGCATTTCTTGTTACACGAGATCGATGAATGTGTTCTTACACGCCGGCATCCGGTCGAATGGCTGCATTAAACATGCACCGCGCCACAGATGCATGCCAGTGATGGCAGAATTATGCCATGGAGTGCATTGAATTGGGCTTACATGGCATCTGTGGTGCTAACCAAAGCCATCGTGCGAGCAGTCAACTTCGTGAACATTACTGCGGACCACTAGCATCGCTTCATGCTTCAATTCTCCCCCTACGGCAATGACATCTTCAAGCAGGATAACTGTTAACTTTCCAAGGCGAGAATCGTCCTACAATGGTTTGAGGGTCATAATAGTGAACTGACAGTGATGTTTTTGCCAGAAAATGTGCCTGATCTGTACCCGTTGGAACACATACTGGGCGCCAGCTGGGTGCTAGTAATCCTCCATCCCGTAATTGGCGGGAATTGCCTGAACTGTGCGCAGACATTCGGTGTCATATACTTTTGGAATCCTGTCGAGGACTTGCGAACCCAAAGCCAAACAGCATCTCTGTTGTTTTGCATTTGAAAGTGGAAAAACACTGTTAAACAGGTGGTCATAATGTTTTGGCTCATCAGTGTGTAATGGGTACTGAGTAGTAGCAAACGCACCAACAACCATTTTCGTGACATCCCGAGACTATTTCGTCACTCATAGCGAACTCAATATGATAGCATTTTCCCTGTCCCGTTTCTTGTGTACGCTCTCATACTTGTCAAAGTCGTAAAATGATGTGGATAAGTGGCACATGTCATTAAGAGTAGACTCGGCTCCGGGAAACGAGAATACAGGCTACACATAAGATGATATAACAAACAATGCACTCCATTCTGCATAGCAGAATATGTATCTAGAATGAAACTAGGCATGGGACAAGACGTTGAGTAAGTCAGTAAGTTCAACTTCAGGATGGCCGAGAGGCTACCGTCAATTGACGAGTGGCCTCTGTGGTGGTACGTCACATAAATGGAAATTTGGAGAAAGGGGAAAGAAGTTTTTGCTATGAGACGTGTGAAACATAAATTATCTAAAGACTAAGTACGTCTGCGCGATGTATAACAAATAGTAAAGAAAGTAAATTATTATTATCGAAACACAAATATCGATCTAATTAAAAAAGAATAGTTTTTGTATAATCTCTGTGTAACATAGGGCATGAAGATCAGAGACAATGCTTTGATTGAACAAACTCTCCTATTTTTGTTTCTTCTAGCTGTAGGCCGCGATTGTAGTGCTGTCTGATAATTCACGTAAGAAATTTTTGAAAAATATAATAGAAATTGTTATTAGAGAGTGTGTACTATTGACTTAGGTGTCACGTCGCATGGTCGCAACCATTAATTATAATTAACAAAATTTTTGCAGAACTTCGTAGTGCAGGGAGCTCATCTCCCCTAGCAGGATTTAGTCGGTCATTACGGTGACTGTATTATTTAATTGAAATTTCATGTCATAATATTAAATGTAAATGTGAGAGGTTTCTCTACCTTGATCTTACAATAGTCTCAGAGTTAACAGAGTAAAAACAGATTTAGTTTATTAATATTAAGAATACTGAATGAGTTCAGTAATTTCGAGCTTGACCGCCTAACGGCAGATGAGATTCTCTCCAGTTTTGCCTTGCAAATAATGAACAAGAAATATTAAAAATATTTTCGTTCAATAGGCTCCGCAATACCTCAGTTAATCTTTAAGTAGTTTGGTACATAAATAAGCAGTAACCCTTGAGACCCATATTAATTATTATAGTTTGCGTAAGAATACGCATATTTTCTTTTCTAAATAGCAGCGCTCACGCAAACACTTTATTGGATGGCGGCGAGTCGCGCGTTGTGTTAAAAAAAATTATATCGCACGTACTTCGGGACAGCTGATGTCCGTACGATTGTTATCGTGGTATAAGTTAATTAAAAGTCTCATTCTAGCCCACAATATTTAAACCCACCATAAAACAAAATCATAAAATACACTCCTGGAAATGGAAAAAAGAACACATTGACACCGGTGTGTCAGACCCACCATACTTGCTCCGGACACTGCGAGAGGGCTGTACAAGCAATGATCGCACGCAATGATCACTCGTAGCATACCGCGACAGCGTGGACGTGAACCGTATGTGCAGTTGACGGACTTTGAGCGAGGGCGTATAGTGGGCATGCGGGAGGCCGGGTGGACGTACCGCCGAATTGCTCAACACGTGGGGCGTGAGGTCTCCACAGTACATCGATGTTGTCGGCAGTGGTCGGCGGAAGGTGCACGTGCCCGTCGACCTGGGACCGGACCGCAGCGACGCACGGATGCACGCCAAGACCGTAGGATCCTACGCAGTGCCGTAGGGGACCGCACCGCCACTTCCCAGCAAATTAGGGACACTGTTACTCCTGGGGTATCGGCGAGGACCATTCGCAACCGTCTCCATGAAGCTGGACTACGGTCCCGCACACCGTTAGGCCGTCTTCCTCATCGTGCAGCCCGCCTCCAGTGGTGTCGCGACACGCGTGAATGGAGGGACGAATGGAGACGTGTCGTCTTCAGCGATGAGAGTCGCTTCTGCCTTGGTGCCAATGATGGTCGTATGCGTGTTTGGCGCCGTGCAGGTGAGCGCCACAATCAGAACTGCATACGACCGAGGCACACAGGGCCAACACCCGGCATCATGGTGTGGGGAGCGATCTCCTACACTGGCCGTACACCTCTGGTGATCGTCGAGGGGACACTGAATAGTGCACGGTACATCCAAACCGTCATCGAACCCATCGTCCTACCATTCCTAGACCGGCAAGGGAACTTGCTGTTCCAACAGGACAATGCACCTCCGCATGTATCCCGTGCCACCCAACGTGCTCTAGAAGGTGTAAGTTAACTACCCTGGCCAGTAAGATCTCCGGATCTGTCCCCCATTGAGCATGTTTGGGACTGGATGAAGCGTCGTCTCACGCGGTCTGCACGTCCAGCACGAACGCTCGTCAAACTGAGGCGCCAGTTGGAAATGGCATGGCAAGCCGTTCCACAGGACTACGTCCAGCATCTCTACGATCGTCTCCATGGCAGAATAGCAGCCTGCATTGCTGCGAAAGGTGGATATACACTGTACTAGTGCCGACATTGTGCATGCTCTGTTGCCTGTGTCTATGTGCCTGTAGTTCTGTCAGTGTGATCATGTGATGTATCTGACCCCAGGAATGTGTCAATAAAGTTTCCCCTTCCTGGGACAATGAATTCACGGTGTTCTTATTCTAATTTCCAGGAGTGTATAATTATAATAATAAAAATATATAACTATCCCGTGATAACTGGCCACACACACATACAAACACATATACACTTTTACCGTAATACCTCATGTAACAAAACACTGCAAGGGAATTCAGCAGACGAAACTAAGGACTTCGATATTTCATCAGACGATTCTCAGCATACACAAAGTCTGGCGACCGGATGCATGGTCACACCCCAAGCAGTTTTCATAGGCGAGGGATTTACATCATATCGAGACTCCCTCTGGCTCCAATAAGGCGTGTGTAGGCTGGTAGTAGTGAAATTTTGACGCCGCAGGCGGATATCAAATTTACGTCTAGCATGCATTACATCACTATTGCTAAGTACACCAAGGCACTAATACAAATTGATAAACCATTTCTTTCTAGCTGAGAACGTAATTTTATTCCACAGTCTAGCTAAAAATTCTGTAGCGGCTTAAATCTGTTAAATCACGCACTATTTCTCTGTGGTGCTATGAAATGTATTCAGTTTCTATTGCACTTCTGTTTGGTCCTTGCTGATTACATTTCCTGTTTGATTCCTTCTCAATGGAATGTGAACATGGAGCATAGCTTTAAACTATTTCCATGTAATTCCTTCTGGTTATTTTGAAACAGTTCTTGCTGTCTTCTCTAAGTTTCTTTAAATATGTGTCATACTGATTTTAATTTTCTTATACTGCCATATTACGGTATGGTATATTCAGATATTTTTTATGGTCGTCAATCTTTCATCACGATTTAAGACATCCACAAATCCATCTACCCTTCCCAGATCCGTTCACTTCACATTTGTGTAACACGCTCGTCATTATTTGGAGGTACTAGAAGTCGAATCTTACAGCTTACTGCACTAGCTTATTTCCTACCATGATTTATTCTTGTTGTGGTGAAAGTGCTCCGTAGATACCTCTCATTATCCACCCCAAGATATTATTCTTTCCTATTTTGTGTAGTCTTTTAGATTTTAAATACTTTCCGAAAAATTCTTACTTGCCGCTGATGTCGGTTTAAAGTGCGAAACTACCGAACTAACATAGTGTCCATCTACGGAAGGAGATTTCGAGCGCAATGAAACTCAACATTTTATTTAAAGTGACACATAGTGTGACGTACATCTAACATAGAAACAGAAAAAAATTATCTTCAACTACACACAACCGGTATTACTATACTGTCTCCATCAACAACCCAGGAAAACAGTAAGAAATAAAGAAAGGTTCACTCCACCGAAAGTCCGCTCCGCAGCAAAGAGCAATCAGTTGCTAGCGCTCAATGCGGCCGGCGCACGAACTCAGCTTACGATTGCAATTAGCTGAGCGCTAGCTGTCAGGCGCGGACCGATCGCAACTTCCTACTGTCTTTACATACTAACTGATATTCTTCTGGCCATCAGCTGTGGTCTGTCTAGCGAGGGACGGTTCGTAACAATTACTATGCCCTTGGCGCGGCTGTTTCACGCCTCTACCACGACAAATAACGTGATGCGATTTTGTGTACGTTTCTATAGTAACGCATGAGTGTTATTTCAGTTCCAATTGACTATGGATTTCAGTGAGTGTTGCAGTGCATTGTATTTGAAAATTCTGTGTTGTGTACTCCACGGATGTGTATACAACAATTTACTGACGTTCACCATTATCGTGAATTCTTGAAGCACAGGGAAGAAGTGGTTTGGAAAAGGTAACAGGCTGAAAGTTCAAGCACACAGCCCATTTACTGGTTATTTTTCATTGAAAGGGACACTGGTGATCCCTTGACAACAGTCTCGAAAGTAGTCAATAGAGTAAGAGAGGGAATTTCAAGAGGATTTTGAGACACTAACGGTACGCTTTGACTCATTCCGTAATAGTCATCAGTGATGTAACGACACTTCATGGTGTGCATTTTGATTTGCGATTCCTTATAGCGCTATTTGTCGTCACATTTTCGTTCGTTTCAAGAAATATTATATTTTTAATATGTTGTATGTTCTAGATGCAAAATACTGTCATTTGTTTGGGAGAGAATAGCCATATTTAGTCAATTATCTACCAGACTACTTTATAATTTTTTTTAAAAATTTCATACTATTAATCGTACCCACTACAGGTGCAGTGGTTTCTTATAATACTTGGTTCTCTTTGATTTCGATAAGCAGTTGACGTTCTTTTGTCGTAAACATTCGATTTACTACTCACACAGACAAATACTCGTACTTGGGACTGCTTATCGGATTCTCCACCTGACTTACAGAGATGAAAGGCGAAAGGCATTATAGAGGCTAGCGTCGATTTAGTCTATATATATAGTGGTTGGAAATTCCCGTTACAGACTTTAAGGGACCGGTAACGTCATCCAACGAGACTACAGAGCATCAGAGTTATAGGCGCGGGCGTCTGTAAGTGTACGTATGCACGGGGTGATTCCGTGATTACGTTACAGACTTTCTAGGATAATGGAAAACGATAAATGTATTAACATGAAGTAACGATCCCTGTACTGAAAACGAACGTGTCGAAAGTTTTAAACGAAAACCGTTCTGATACCTCTGACAGTTGAATATATGTACCGGTTCCTGTGTTGCGAAGAGTATAGGGTTGGTAACTTTCAGAGATGGTAGTGTGGACAAAAACGAGAAAAAAATGTCCAGTAAACCTGGGCTCTTAAGTGCGTAACTTAACAGATGGGAACACTTGCTCATTAGAGGAGATGTGTTTCACATTAGCGAAGATGAACGAATGGTCACAGCTCCTCAGGTGTGCAATTTAGAGCCCACCTTTATTGGACATTTTCTCTCGTTTTTGTGCACACTACTACCACTGAAAGTTACCAGCCCTACACACTTCGCAACACAAGAACCGGTACATGTATTCAACTGTCAGAGGTATCAGAACGGCTTTCGTTTATAACTTTCGACTCGTTCGTTTCCGGTAAAGGGACCCTTACTTCAAATTAATAAATTTATCGTCCTCCATCATCCTAGAAAGTCTCGAACATCATCACGGAATCACCCCATGTATACGTACATTTACAGACGCCCATGCGTATAACTTTGACGCTCTGTAGTCTCGTTGGATGACGTTTCTGGACATGGGTTCCTATTCAAAACACGATGTACTCACTCCCCTCTACAAGTCCTAGAAATCTGTAACGGGAATTTCAAATCACCCAATATATATATATATATATATATATATATATATATATATATTTATTCCAGAAAATTGAAATAAGAACACCGTGAATTCATTGTCCCAGGAAGGGGAAACTTTATTGACACATTCCTGGGGTCAGATACATCACATGAGCACACTGACAGAACCACAGCCACATAGACACAGGCAACAGAGCATGCACAACGTCGGCACTAGTACAATGTATATCCACCTTTCGCAGCAATGCAGGCTGCTATTCTCCCATGGAGACGATCGTAGAGATGCTGGATGTAGTCCTGTGGAACGGCTTGCCATGCCATTTCAGCCTGGCGCCCCAGTTGGACCAGCGTTCGTGCTGGACGTGCAGACCGCGTGAGACGACGCTTCATCCAGTCCCAAACATGCTCAATGGGGGACAGATCCTGAGATCTTGCTGGCCAGGGTAGTTGACTTACACCTTCTAGAGCACGTTGGGTGGCACGGGATACATGCGGATGTGCATTGTCCTGTTGGAACAGCAAGTTTCCTGGCCGGTCTAGGAATGGTAGAACGATGGGTTCGATGACGGTTTGGATGTACCGTGCACTATTCAGTGTCCCCTCTACGATCTCCAGAGGTGTACGGCCAGTGTAGGAGATCGCTCCCCTCACCATGATGCCGTGTGTTGGCCCTGTGTGCCTCGGTCGTAAGCAGTCCTGATTGTGGCGCTCACCTGCACGGCGCCAAACACGCATACGACCATCATTGGCACCAAGGCAGAAGCGACTCTCATCGCTGAAGACGATACGTCTCCATTCGTACCTCCATTCACGCCTGTCGCGACACCACTGGAGGCGGGCTGCACGATGTTGGGGCGTGAGCGGAAGACGGCCTAACGGTGTGCGGGACCGCAGCCCAGCTTCATGGAGACGGTTGCGAATGGTCCTCGCCGATACCCCAGGAGCAACAGTGTCCCTAATTTGCTGGGAAGTGGTGATGCTGTCCCCTACGGCACTGCGTAGGATCCTACGGTCTTGGCGTGCGTCCGTGCGTCGCTGCGGTCCGGTCCCAGGTGGACGGGCACGTGCACCTTCCGCCGACCACTGGCGACAACATCGATGTTCTGTGGAGACCTCACGCCCCACGTGTTGAGCAATTCGGCGGTACGTCCACCCGGCCTCCCGCATGCCCACTATACGCCCTCGCTCAAAGTCCGTCAACTGCACATACGGTTCACGTCCACGCTGTCGCGACATGCTACCAGTGTTAAAGACTGCGATGGATCTCCGTATGCCACGGCAAACTGGCTGACACTGACGGCAGCGGTGCACAAATGCTGCGCAGCTAGCGCCATTCGACGGCCAACACCGCGGTTCCTGGTGTGTCCGCTGTGCCGTGCGTGTGATCATTGCTTGTACAGCCCTCTCGCAGTGTCCGGAGCAAGTATGGTGGGTCTGACACACCGGTGTCAATGTGTTCTTTTTTCCATTTCCAGGAGTATATATATATATATATATATATATATATATATATATATATATATATATTTCGATACCGGTTACGATTTATTTACTAATACTTCTGTTTTCTTCTCATATTCTGTGTCGTGAAGTTCAGTAAAGTTCATTGTACGCCAATCCATTTAATTTCTTTCTGAGTTAAAAGGTCATCTTGTCAGAAGTGTTTCAATTTACGTCTGCTACATACATTAATTCGTTACGGCGTATTGTAATCTCCTCTTGACCTATAGAGCTGAAGTGTATTTTCAGATGCTGTCTTCGATTTCTTAACAATAAATAATTGACGTTCAGTTAGGCTCTAGAGCTCTTTTTACGACAATCGACTCAATTTCTTTCAGACAAACAGTTAAAATATTTCGTGTCACTAATGTTTCAATTTACTTCCGAAAGATAACTACGTACATAATTGCGTACTGCGACTACCTCTTGAGCTATATAGTTAACGAGTATTTTCTTAACTTTGTACTGTACGTTGTGACGTCCATTATAGTTGTAGAACCTTATTTTCAGGATATTACATTTCATTTATTTCCCACGCAATGTTTCCCTTATTTATATGTGACCGATCGTAATTCGTAATTCCGAGTATTTGGCTCTCATTGTAGCAAACGTTTGTTTTTAAAACAGTCTGCCCATGACTGGATGTTTAAAATTTGAAAACAATGTTATATAATTACCTGGAAGAGGGTTTTGAATTAGTTAGTAAACCGTTCATTGATCAAACAGACCGTATTGTTTTGTACTGCATAGAACTGGGGACCCAGAAGCAACGGAGAGGCTTCGTCCCCGCCGTAGGCCACAGTGGTACACAACCCCACAACAGGCTACAACAGTCCATTCACCCCACCGCCGCCCCACACCGACACCGAGCCCAGGGTTATTGTGCGGTTCGGCCCCCAGTGGACGCCCCCACCCCCACCTCCCACAGGAAATATTGGGTTCTATCACAAGGAAAACGCACAATGGAAATTTAAATATGGACTTCGGTTCGACCTATCAAGGACCGAAATGTACTAAATGCTTCCTGCTATCTTTCACTTACGTGGTACTGAATATCAGTAATCAAGGAACGGCGCTGGTACGCTCGGAACCTTTGTTTATCATTTATAAAGCAGAGATCACCTCCGTTATAAAGTAGACCTGAGAACCTGCCACCTTGGGTAACCAATGTCCAAAAGACAAGTATATCCCTGGAATTGTGAATTTGTTCCAAGTCATTAGTAGGCGCTCGTATTAATACGATTTCAAACAAAAAAGGTTTATGTAACGCAGGCATACACCACTTTGGACGACTTTTGCGAGTTTCGCAGGTAAGCGAAATTAAAAACTAGCCGATACCTGCAGGTGCTCTCACACGTGAGTAGTGTTGTTATGATACCTGATGGTGAATGAGTAAGCTGTTGTATGTGCAATAGTGTCAGCTACCCTCACATGCCTCCTTGTTCGAATAAGCATAGCCCGTGATGTTTGCTGCCTCCTCTCGACCCACTCCCCCCTAGTCTCCCCAGCTCACGATGACACTCGCAGGGTCGCTGATGAATGGTGCGTGTGAAGAGGCATGGGCAGGTCTCATCTATGCACTGTGTATCCACTATTTCTGTTTGTATCAGGTTTCATGGGCACTTGCATTGTACCCTATGGATAACGATTTTCATGATTTTTTGGTATGTGGATTACTATTTATTCTGACTAGTTGGGTAATATGAGAAGAGGCTGTGAATAAAAATACGGAAGTATCATCATCAAGTATCAGAAAAAAACTGTTTTACAACTTTCGCTGATTTTCATATTGAAATACACTATCAAAATTTTCTAACTCCTCAACATCCTAGCAGGCTGGAAAACCGTATCTGTGCCTTGTGTTACTGAAGTATTTACATTATACTTTGTGAACACAATATAACAAATTTACTGCATTACAAAAAGGATGTTCCATTCCCTACTTCACACTCTCACGAGCCGATTTCTTTCTTTGTTTTTTCTTTTCTTCAGTTACCTGTGTGCTTCCTTGGGGTTCAAGGTATCTCCATACTAAATAAAAAGTTTAGTAGTGAAAACGTAGCAGATAGGTTTACTTTGGTGTTTATAATATAGCACGGCGTTCCATATTAACCTCCTGAACACTCCGATTCCATATTCTGCTAACAGTCATTGTATCTTGACCAACGCGAGCAGCAATGTCGCGATACGATACACCGCTATCGCGTTAGGCTACAATCCGACCTTTATCAAAGTCGGAAGCTTGATGGTACGGCTCTGAGCACTATGGGACATAACATCTGTGGTCATCAGTCCCCTAGAACTTAGAACTACTTAAACCTAACTAACCTAAGGACGTCACACACATCCGTGCCCGAGGCAGGATTCGAACCTGCGACCGTAAGGGTCATGCGGTTCCAGACTGAAGCGCCTAGAACCGCACGGGCTCACTGGCCGGCTCGTGATGGTACGCATTTCTCCCCCTACACGAGTCATCACAACAACGTTTCAGCAGGCAACGACGGTCAACTGCTGTTTGTGTATGAGAAATCGGTTGGAAACATTCCTCATGTCAGCACGCTGTAGGTGTCGCCACTGGCGCCAACCTTGTATGAGTGCTCCGAAAAGCTAATCATTTGCATATCGCCGGCCGAGGTGGTCTAGCGGTTCTAGGCGCTCAGTCCGGAACCGCGCGACTGCTACGGTCGCAGGTTTGAATCCTGCCCGGGCATGGATTTGTGTGATGTCCTTAGGTTAGTTAGGTTTAAGTAGTTCTAAGTTCTAGGGGACTGATGACCACAGATGTTAAGTCCCATAGTGCTCAGAACCATTTGAACCAGTTGAACCATTTGCATTTCACAGCATTTTCTTCCATTCGGCTAAATTTCGCGTGTGTAACACGTCATCTTCTTGGTGTAGCAATTATAATGGCCAATAGTGCAAAGCCTCGGGGCTACTTACGAATAACACTGTGCGTATACTTGGAGTTACATTTCCTTCAGCAGACGAAGGAATGATTTGATAATTTTTCTTTTGCCTTTAGAGATTTCAAGACCATAATTTCCGCTTCAGATTGTCACATTTGCCCTCTTCATTCAGCTCCGATCGTATGTGTCGTCATCTCGGGAACAGCCCAGCCCATACACACACGGTACCGGTAGTGTGACTGGAAGATATGCGCAGAGATTGAGCAGGAGTGTGCGGCTCGGAGGCTGGCACGGGCTCGGAATTATGCGGACAGGCGACGGCGGCTGCGCCCGCGCCAGCACTCTTAATGGGACAAAGGGCCGTGGCAGGCCGGGCGGGGCGTGAATGCCGCCGCCGCCTGGCCATTGTTCTGCAGGCCCTGTCTGGAGCGCGACGGCGGCCGGCCCAGCACTCCCAATTAGGCGCTGCGGCGCCTGCAAACTGTCCGCCGCGCTGCGCCCCTGTCTTAACTGTTATCTGACGGGCCTGCCGTTCCAGCCGGCCCACCTCATCGGGACGTTAATGGATCGCATTAGTAGGTACCAAATCTGTGGTCGTCCGTTCCGCCATACGCAATTCGAATTTGGTTCCAGTTTCGGCAGGATTAATACACTGCGATTCCACCCTCCACGTTCCTCCCGCGAGATATGCTCGTCCTACTCGAGTCTCGTTGAATGCAAAACCCTTTTATGCCCACTCTTTCTCAAAATTGTTAAGGCTTTCGTGGTCACTAGTTGACAAACTGCCTATTGTCATCTGTCTCGGGTTCTTCGGCCGTCGTTCATCTAATGATTTTACTGACGTTTCACCAGCACGAGTGGCTGGCACTGTCAAAGCTTCTCCCTCCAT
Organism: Schistocerca gregaria; assembly: GCF_023897955.1. Classification (NCBI taxonomy): domain Eukaryota; kingdom Metazoa; phylum Arthropoda; class Insecta; order Orthoptera; family Acrididae; genus Schistocerca; species Schistocerca gregaria. Next base: position 931,829,753 of record NC_064920.1, on the reverse strand, counting down.
TGCCAGTGGTGAACTGGAGCTGAGCTCGCGGCGGTAGACTATATGTACCTGGCGCGCCAACGTCCGAGGGCTACTCCACGGTCATTTCCGGTGCGATTCTCCTCTTGCTACCTGCGACAGTCGTTCGCTGCAGTACGGGAAGCCAGGATCCGTTTACCTTAAGGCTTTCCAATTTCTTGTTGAAACTGTTCGCGTGTTTTGTGTTTCTACAGCTTCTCTGAACAAGCGCGTGTGATAGAGCTTCTCTACAGCCAGAACTCCCGCGTCAGCGAATTTGATTACGTGTCGGCGTCTGGGTGTAGAGAAGCACTATCACAAATGGTTCAAATGGCTCTGAGCACTATGGGACTCAACATCTTAGGTCATAAGTCCCCTAGAACTTAGAACTACTTAAACCTAACTAACCTAAGGACATCACACACACCCATGCCCGAGGCAGGATTCGAACCTGCGACCGTAGCAGCCCCGCGGTTCCGGACTGCAGTGCCAGAACCGCACGGCCACCGCGGCCGGAAGCACTATCACACGCGCTTGTTCAGAGAAGCTGCAGAAATACAAAAACACGCGGAACAGTTTCAACAAGAAAGAGGAAAGCCTTAAGGTAAACGGATCCTGGCTTCCTGAACTGCAGCGAACGACCGTCGCAGGTAGCAAGAGGAGAACACCACCGGAATGACCGAGGAGAAGCCTTCGGACGTTGGTGCTGCCGCGATCTCGGCTCCAGTGACACCGGCAATGGAGAGTGAAGCTTTGACAATGCCAGCCACTCGTGCTGGCGAAACGTCAGTAAAATCATTAGATGAACGTCGGCCGAAGAACCCGAGTCAGAATTCAATAGGCAGTTTGTCACACTCTTTTTCCTTGCTATTTTTTCTATGTGAATATGGTATACATTTCATCTTAGGTCCCTCATGAGGTAAGGTCACGTTTTTTCGTTGAAATCTCTTCCAAAACCGCAACACTAAAGTGAATCAATTCTCACGTATCAACCAAATATGACCGATATATATATAAGTAGGACCAGACTGGAGATCAAAATGGTTCAAATGGCTCGCAGCATTGTGGGACTTAACATCTGAGGTCATCAGTCCCCTAGACTTACAACTACCTAAACCTAACTAACCTAAGGACAGCACACACATCTATACCTGAAGGAGGATTCGAACCTGCGACCGTAGCAGCAGCGCTGTTCTTCACTGAAGCGCCTACAGCCGCTCGACCACAAGCTCCAACAGCAACTGGAAAGAAATTTACAAACGATAAAAGAAAGTATCTCCTGCTGCTGCCTGCGTGGACTTCACATTTGTTTGGGACAGTCCTCTTCAAAGCCAGTGGTTGATAACTTAAATTTCTTCCATACAGTTACATTTCTCATGGTTTCATCAAAGTTACGCTGCTGTAACTACAATAGTTCATCGCAAGGCTGAGCTTTTAGACGCTGTTAGACCGGAAATTCTTAACGTAACTTGGATCCCACTCAGGGTAGGATGCTGGAAGGCTCATATTTGACTTCCACTTCCAGCGTATCGTAAATACCGTCAAATATAGGTAAATAAAGTGCTTTTAGCAATTACAGACAATTCAGAGCAATTATTTCATACCTCTGTAGATACAGGATGACCCGATGCAAATGAAAGCGTGTAGATACATGTAAGTTAGCAAGGGTGTGGTGGTGGAGGTCGTCGTTGGGATGTGTAAGGGGGACTAAACAGCTAAGGTCATCAGTCCCCCTAGCAAGGGTGATTGTCTGATTTCAAAGCAGAACGTGTCATGTTGCACTTCCCACAAACAAACCTATTATTTGAGAAGGAAAAACAAATAAATATCACTGCAGTGTTTATGCAGAGAAATGAAAACTGTATTGACATTTCACACACGTCATGAAAGGAAGGCAGCGAAATGTATGCATAAAAACACATACATTACATTTGGAGAAACTATATTACAAGTTCAAACACATTCTTTAACTTCATGATGAAGTTCTTTAACTGCCTTTTAAACTCTGTATTTTATTCGTCAATGCACATTTAGAATCACAGCTACATATTCAGACCTTTAGACAGATACTGGAGTCTCTTCACTAAGATGTCACCATTACAAGCTCGTTTACTTGAAAATGTTTAAAGTGCATTTGCAGTTGAAGTATGTACATTTTTGGAACGGAAGTAACATAGGAAATAATTTTCTTGAGATGTCATCTACAACACAAACAGAAAAAAATGGTAAGTACCATACAAATTCAGCAAAATGTACATGTAGGCACCCATAATTTGGCCAACTTCAATCAAAATAACTCGCAGATACGAGTTTCATTCAGACATTATAGTGGCCGGCTGGAGTGGTCGTGCGGTCCTAGGCGCTACAGTCTGGAGACGAGCGACCGCTACGGTCGCAGGTTCGAATCCTGCCTCGGGCATGGATGTGTGTGATGTCCTTAGGTTAGTTAGGTTTAATTAGTTCTAAATTCTAGGCGACTGATGACCTCAGAAGTTAAGTCGCATAGTGCTCAGAGCCATTTGAACCATTTGACATTACAGTGAAGGTTCTCTGTTAGACAGGCTTAGCCGTAAATATGATTCGGTGATTTAAATTCCAAATTAATATACAACACACTGTTTATAAGACAATAAAACACTTTTACTATTTTTATTTCCATTTATATCATGCGCTATATGTTTCCAGTAACATCTGTTACTGCAACCATTAAATACGTTTTGCTGAATGTTACTAGACGTGTAATAAGCACTAAACATTCCATAAGAATTGTACCTCACGAAATTAGCGGTAATGAGAGCTAAATAATAATAAAACTTTCGTTCATCGGTGTAGAGCCAGTAAATACGGTATTACTTATGGAAAGGTTGCGACGATTGTTGTAGGAATTTGCAACTGACTATGAACGTAACTAAACGTAACGTACGAAAGGTAAATACGTAAAATAATGCACTATACTATTAGCGAAGATGGTCGAGCGGCTCTAGGCTCTACAGTCTGGAACCGCGCGACCTCTGCGGACTCAGGTTCGAGTCCTGCCTTGGGCATGGATGTGTGTGATGTACTTAGGTTAGTTACGTTTAAGTAGTTCAAAGTTCTAGGGGACTGGTGACCTCAGGAGTTAAGTCCCATAGTGCGCAGAGTCATTTCAACTATTTTAGATTCCCAGTTATCTCCCGAATTTTTCTGAAGCGAGGAGGTCTGTAACTGGAACCATTCAGCCCTGTGAGGCCAAACGTGGAGCTGCTTCAATAAAGAAGCAGCGTCACCACCAGGATTAAAATCTATTGGCAATAACGGAGAATTGGTGGCACGATAATCGCAAGTTCTACTATCATAGATCATTCTTCGCACTGCCTTGTAGTTACCAGTCATGCGGTCAGAACAGGCGTTAGTTCTAATCCGTGAGTGACGGTATCGCTTCCGTTACGGAGGTTTCACGACTGTCACTGCTGAGTGGTCAGTGTGGCTGAATGCCATGCGAGGGGGCAAGACTATATTCTCGACCGGATCGGAGATTTTGTGCGTTAGAGGACTTGGTTCAAAAATGGTTCAAATGGCTCTGAGCACAATGGGACTTAACAGGTGTGGTCATCAGTCCCCTAGAACTTAGAACTACTTAAACCTAACTAACCTAAGGAAATCACACACATCCATGCCCGAAGCAGGATTCGAACCTGCTACCGTAGCAGTCGCACGGTTCCGGACTGCGCGCCTAGAACCGCGAGACCACCGCGGCCGGCAGAGGACTTGGTATGGTGTTGTCATCGTCATCGGGTATCGTGTTGTCACCATCATCCTCGACACGCATCTCGCTAAAGCGACGTGAAATAAAATGACTTGCTCTATGCGGCCGAACTCCCCAAAAGAGGACTCTCGGTCAAAATATGCCACTCGCACAGCACATTTTTTTCCCACCCACCGAATGGAAACAGGGATGTTGGTGAAATGATAGCGATTACAGAAGTACTCTCCACCACACCCTGTTGAGTCACTGGCGGACGTAAGATGCAGGTACGAAGTAACACGTGTCCTCATAATGTCGCCCACGCAAGACCAGAGAAACCCGGAACGCGACCCAGACGTAGTCACCTGTTCACAGCGGAGTGCTGGGCTGAGTCTCCAGAACAGCGCACGGAGAGCGCGGCGCGGCGGCGTCATTGACACGGCGCAGGCAATTTGAATGCGGGAGCGCGGAATGGGGCGTGGGCGGCGCCAATCAAAACAAAGGGCGGCTTTGTTTCTGGAGTGGCAGCCCTGGCAGCCAGGGGAGCCACCCATTAAGCTGTCACGTCCCCTTCAAGGAGCGCGAGGCGCCGCGGCCCCCGCGCTCCAAAACTTTCCATTTTACACGAGAATACACGCGGCGCCGGACTGTCACGGCACGGACGCGAGCCAGAAAGAAATGGAAGCAATCTGCCGGCCTATTGTTCGTTAAAAGGTTCCCTTTCTTGGCGCTGCAGCTTATGCTGACGAGTGACTCAGCGGTTGCCGTCTGGACATCGTTGCTGTAGAACCGGGCGGTCTCAAACGTGCGCGCAAGTTGACTTGCAGGTGGCTACTCTTACGGCTGGAACGGGGTTGTAATCGGCTTGTTTCTTTTCTTTTCTATTTTATTGGTTAAAAACAGTCTCGGTTGCAATTTTAGTTTTTTATTTTTCACCTACGCGTTTCGCCTTATTTAGGCATCTTCATGTTATCTTAACTTTGGTATTTCTTAGAGAGATCCTTTAGTCAGTGTAGCCAAAGGCATCGTCGAATATATCAGGCCAAAATCGCCTTCGTTAAACCCGCACCTGTGAACGGGAACGCGCTATGCAGTTCTTGGTGCCACTCGCGTCCATCTAGAAACGTTTTTACCGAGTTTAACGAAGGCGATGTTGGCTTGATATATTCAACGATGCCCTTTGGCTACACTGACTAAACGATCCTTCTAAGAAATACCAAAGTTAAGATAACCTGAAGATGCCTATATAAGGCGAAACGCGTAGGTGAAAAATAAAAAACTAAAATAGCAACCAAGACTGTTTCTAACCAATACTGTTAAGCACTGGTTTTGTTGTATGCCACATAGGGATTGGAAGAATTTCTTTTCTATTTTTTACGCCTTTCTTTCCCCACTCACGAGAGCCTGGTGGGCTGTTCTAGAACGTAGTTCTTTGCAAACTAAATATACGAGTAGGAGCAGAGAAGCCCCCAGTTAGGAGTATACGAGAGAGTACTTCCAGTTTGTGACATTACATTAATAAGAATATCAGCACCATTCAGCATATCATATCGTAAACACTAATAGTGGATTTCATCAGTGTAAAGTGGTGAAATTACTAGCTGTAATCGATCCTAAAGCCTCTGGTATCGATATTCACTTATTCTTATAATTACGTCCAGCGAAAACATTGATAGGGCAAAAAATTTTCTCACAGTCCAGTATTTATTTTGCAAGCGATTCACACAACATGCTCACCACTGACAGAGGACGTGTTTACTCACTGTTGCCAGACATTTAGTTGGAATACGAAACAACTGTAAGTACTGCAGGTATACGTGACCTACCGCACTATCTATCCACTCCCAAGGTACGGTTCCGTCTGTCTAAAACGTGTTTGAAAATATTCTCTACCCACCACTTTAAGGAATGTGATATCACCAAACGAAGTACAAACATGTACATACAAGGAACCTCCCCATCGCACCCCCCTCAGATTTAGTTATAAGTTGGCACAGTGGATAGGCCTTGAAAAACTGAACACAGATCAATCGAGAAAACAGGAAGAAGTTGTGGGGAACTGTGAAAAAAATAAGCAATATATACAAACTGAATAGTCCATGTGCAAGACAGGCAACATCAAGGGTAGTGTGAGCTTAGGACCGCCGAGGTCCTGTGGTTAGCGTGAGCAGCTGCGGAACGAGAGGTCGTTGGTTCAAGTCTTCCGTGGAGCGTAAAGTTTACTTTCTTTATTTTCGCAAATTTATGATCTGTCCGTTCGTTCATTGACGTCTCTGTTCACTGTAATAAGTTTAGTGTCTGTATTTTGCGACTGCACCGCAAAACCATGTGATTAGTAGATGAAAGGACGTGCCTCTCCAATGGAAACCGAAAACATTTGGTCCCAAGGTCATAGGTCCACCGATTCCTCCACAGGAAAACACGTCTGATATATTCTATACGACACTGGTGACGGCATGTGCATCACATAACAGGAATATGTTGTCGACCCACCTAACTTGTACACTTGGTGATTGGGTAAAAAGATTCTTCTACCTTCTTCGATTTAGGTTTTCTTGTGGATGTGACAATCACTCCAAAAAAGTGATGAAAACATAAGAGTTTGTCACATAACCTGCAACAAATGAATGCGACAGTTTCACAGTCGCACATTTTTACCTGTGCTCTGTCGAAGGCGGCCGGTGTGGCTGTGCGGTTCTAGGCGCTTCAGTCTGGAACCGCGCGACCGCTACGGCCGCAGGTTCGAATCCTGCCTCGGGCATGGATGTGTGTGATGTCCTTAGGTTAGTTAGGTTTAAGTAGTTCTAAGTTCTAGGGGACTGATGACCACAGATGTTAAGTCCCATTGTGCTCAGAGCCATTTGAACCATTTTTTGCTCTGTCAAAACATTTGTTTTTAACGTTTTCTAATTGTTCCGTGTGTAGACCGTCAAATCCTGCATATATCCAAGCAAATCTGAACATAAACTTTTCGCTCGAGGGAAGACTTGAACCAAGGATCTCTCGTTCCGCCGCTGCTCACGCTAACCACGGGGCCACGGCGCTCCTGAGCGCAGTCTATACTTAATGTTGCCTATCTTACGCATAGACTACTCAGTTTGAATATTTTCCTTATTTTTTTATAGTTCCACACAACTTCTTCCTGTTTTCTCGATTGATCTGTGTTCAGTGTTTCAAGGCCTATCCACTGTCCCAACTTATAACTAAATCTGAGGGGTATGAATGGGGAGGTTCCCTCGTTAGTAATAGAATAATACTCTCTGAAGGCTTTTTGAATTATTATTAACTTAAAGTTAATGCAGTTAAATTTATTTGAATGTATAGTAATGTGGTACCAGCCATGTTTGAGTCCACTATTATATGCACAGAGACAGCTGCAATTTGAACAAAATCAAAGGATTTAGATTCGTAGGAAATTTAGAACAAATCATAGATTAAGTATAAAATATATATTACTTTAAAGAAAGTTTTGCACTGATTCAAAATCTGGCCTTCGATTTTGCGAGTCCGTAATAATTCAGAAGTTATGAGACAATTTTATATTGCGATATACACTGAAGAACCAAAGAAACCGATATGGGCATGCGTATTCAAATACAAGATATGTAAACAGGCAGAATAAGGTGGTGCTGTCGGCAACGCCAGTATATGACAACAAATGTCCGTCGCAGTTCTTAGATCGGTTACTGCAGCTACAATGGCAGTTTATTAAGATTTAACTGAGTTTCAACGAGGTGTTATGGTCGATCCATGAGCAATGGCACACAGCGTCTCCGAGGTAGCGATGAAGTGCGGATTTTCCCGTTCGGCCATTTCACGAGTGTACGGTGAATATAAGAAATCTGCTAAAACATCAAATCTCCGACGTCTCTGCAGCAGGAAAAACACCCTGCAAGAACAACATGACAGAAGTGCAACCCTTCCACAAACTGCTGTAGATTTCAATTTTGAGCCATCAACAAGTGTCAGCGTGCTAACCACTCAACGAAACATCGATATGGGCTTTCGGAGGCGAAGATCCACTCATGTACCCTTGATGACTGCACGACGCAAAGCTTTACGCCTCGCCTGGGCCCTTCAACACCGACATTGGACTGTTGATGACTGGTTGCACGAGTCTCGTTTCAAATTATATCGAGCGGATGGACGTCTACTGGTATGGGAGCCTGCATGACAGCGGTGGACTGTTGAAGCTGCTGGGGGCTCTGTAATGGTGTGGGGTGAGTGCAGTTCGAATGATATGGTATCCTGATACGTCTAAATACGACTCTGACGGGTGACAAGCATGCAGGCATCCTGTCTGATCACCTGCATTCATTCATGTCCATTGCGCATTCTGACGGACTGAGGCAATTCCAGCAAGACAATGCGACACCCCACACGTTCAGAATTACTATATAGTGGCTCCAGGAACTCTCTTCTGAGTTTAAACACTTCCGATGCCTACCAAACTCCGCAGACATGATCATTATTGAGCTTATCTGGGCTGCCTTGCAACGAGCTGTTCAGGAGAGACCTCCACACCCTTGTGCTCTTACGGATTTATGGACAGCCCTGCAGGATTCACGGTGTCAGTTCCTTCCAGAACTACTTGAGAAATTAGTCGAAACCATGCGGCACTTCTGCGTCATCGCGTGGGTCCTACACGATATTAGGCAGGTGTACCAGTTTCTTTGACTCTTCAGTGTATGTTTTAGTAACATCAATTCAGCACATGAGTCTCGATTACAGTTCTGTACATAAAACATGATGTTCTTCCCTGCAGTATCTGTTGCATAAATGTTGCTTTATAAACCAGTACTTTAATCGATATATGAATATTACACCAGTTTCCTATTTTCATGTGAGAGTAAGTTTTGGAATTAGTCAAACGAGTTGGTAGCCCACGAAACCTATTATCTATTATGGCAGTAAAATGCTGAACTCGGAGGTGACAGAAGTCATGTGACAACTATTAATATCGTGTCGAACCACCTTCTGATCGGCATAATGCAGCATCCCCAACTCACATGGAAGTCCCCTCCAGAAACATTGAGCCATACTACCTCTGTAGCTATCCACAAATGTTCGATGGTATCTACGTCGGGCCATCTGAGTGGGCAAATCATTCGCTCGAAGTGTCCAGAATGTTTTTCAGAGCAATCGCGAACAATTGTGGCCTGATAACGTGACGCCATTGTCACTCATACAAATTCGATCTTAGTTTGGCAACACGTAGTCCATGATTGGTGTCCCACAAGATGCAACTGATGGACAGAATTTTCATGAGTTCTTTGAATGCCTATTACTCTGAGCAGGTACGCGTAAATATGGGCGGAAATGCATTTCCAGTAACAAACATCGACATAGACGAAATTATTGTGTCGGCCAACGCCAAGAGCCAGTCAGAGGAGATAGCATAAATGGGTTTAGGGTGACAAGAATATATCCGTTAAAGCCTCATATTTTCACGGGTGCAGTTTTCAGTGGCGGAAATGGAGGAATAATTTAGGTTTACACAATGATCCAATCACTGAACCATCTGCAGAAGTTGTGGCCTCTGAAAACGAAAAGGTTAATGTTGAAGTCCAGCCAGGAACATCTTCCGCCACATATTAAATTAGACACCTTGACAAATCTGACCCGTTGCACAAATAGAGAACAGGCCAGGCACCCGATGAAGAAAAGCAGGGTCTTCAGCAGTCCTAACTTCGTCTCCGTACGAGAGTTCTGTTTAAATGTCGACGACGAAAACAAATAAACCGGAGACATAGAAGCAGAGGCCACCAAAGATAAGCAATCAAAAATCACCTGATTCTGAGAGTGATTTTTTAAGCCTGGGACATAATTCATCAGCTCTCTGTAGCGTTCTGGACAACAGTGTACCCACTAATGGAGAAGCCGGTTGTCTCTTTTTCCTAGGTAAATTTTCGCAGGATAAAGAAGGGGAAGAATGGGTAATCTTTCTAATGCGTGAAATGTGGGTGCACACTGAATGTGCAGGTTACGATAAAAAACGATGTGTGTGTGACTTCTGCAAGTGAAATTACTTAGAGTAAGTAATTTAATAACTGAAAATGATAGATTGTTTTTATTCTGTTGTGTTTTATATAGCATTTTTTTACAATGAATTTCCTGTATTTGTTTTAAGTTTAACAAATTTGAAATGTATCGATATTGCATATTTGTACCCCAAAATCTCAGGAGCTAAAAAGCTAAGAAATTTATGAGCGTAAAAGAAAGTGTTATTCCACATTTTTCGCATTACCGCTATGTGTAACTCTTCTTCCCTTCCTGCCAACACGATGGTACCATCTGCATATTTAAGGTTCTTTGTATTTATCCCAGCTTCTATAATTTTTCCAGAATGAGGTTTTCACTCTGTAGCGGAGAGTGCGCTGATATGAAACTCCCTTGTAAATTAAAACCGTGTGCTGGACCGAGATTCGAACTCGGGACTTTTGCCTTTCGCGGCCAAGTGCTCTACCAACTTTTTTTTTTCGCCTCAGACCGCTTTTTTTTCTTTTTTTCTTTTAGAATGGTGTAACAATAACAAACATAAGCTGCTTCTAGCATTTTTTTTTTAATACATAAGACGATGACTGTATAAAATAAAATTTTTCTGGCAAACACAAATAAGTGGACTTTTTTTTGCATAAAAATGAAAAAAATATCCTGCTCTGTCAGGACAAAACAATAACGGTCTACGTTCCTCTTTCAGGCTCGTACCTCGCTAATCCCGTCGTACCTCGCGTTGGTGTCGGGTACGTCTTCACGTGTGTTTGTGGATCCTCTCCACTGTCCTGGTAATTTCTTGTTCTGATAGTTATAGACAATAATTACATTCCCCTACCCGGGACACCCCAACTGGGTGGAGGATCAAGCAAGGCAGTCCCTAAAATATTGCGTAATATGTACGATATCTCGGATGTGTTATAAGCTGTGAGTGATGTTCCTATAGTAAGGCCTAGAAGTCAAGCGCATTCTTACTGCCGTCTCGGAAAAGATAACGCACAGTCAAACCTCGAATCCAAGTCACTACGTTTGTCTTTGTTTGGGGATAATATATCCAATCTGGGAGAAGTAGTGTGCGTGGTTCTATTGTTTGCGGCCCCACCCGAAGGAGGAAGGCGATCATTTTTTTGACCAAACACCATACGTCCGCCGAAGGACCGCATATCAGGCGATGCTCCTCTGTGTCTATAACATTGCACTGCAGACACAGTGGCTCGTCCGCCATATGAATTGTATGTAACCTGGAACGAGTCACGTATTTGCCATTTACCACCTGATACCACAGTGCGTGCGTTCCCGTATCAGGGTGTTGATGGTGCACTGTACGCCATACCACTGACCACGTAACTGTTGGTTGGCGGCGCTCTACGGCATTATTAGGCCGTCGTCGAGTCAAAATGTGATATATATCACGTGCCGTTGCCGTCCTGGTAGTCGGTAGTTCCATATGTACATAATTGTGTTCCACAAAAAAAGTTCGCATATGGGCAAGCGATGGTGAGATGTGAGCCACAGCTACCGGAGCCGAGCGAGAAGGTGGAGCGAGTTCGTGTATCAAGGTGCCCGTCAGACTTGTCTGGTGTCGTGTTCACATCTTTATCACTGTAATTACTTAAATAGCCACTGCTCGGTCACGCACGTGGACTAGTCCAAGACATCCACGACTACGAGGAAGGGTGAGGGTTTCGTATCCTACCTTAAATAGCAGACCTGTGCTCACAAAATATCCTAGTGCCGCCAGGATTCGGCGGGCCAACACCACTGGTATAGGAAGAACTTGTGCCAGGTGGAGGATGCGAGAGGCTAGATAAGTATTGGCAAAAGTGACCCGTTGTATCATATCCAGTGCCTTTAACCTGTGACTTCGGACACCCGCACGAATTGTTTGCAGAAGACGTCTGTAACTCAGTGCCGCCGTGCGTCGAACGTCTGTAGTGAAGATAATTCCTAGGCATTTAATCTTGTTGATCGGCTGTAATGGTGCTACACTTCCTGTCGGGAGTCCTCTCCCGATGTTCATCGCTCCCGGCTTTGCCATGTTCAGGCGACTTCCCGTAGCCATACAATACAAATTAATCCAATGCAAGGCCGCTCTTGCCTCGTCGCCTGACCGTCCTAAAAACACTAGGTCATCTGCGAATTTTCGGCATATAAACTTGTTGTGCCTTATCGTCATTCCTTGGAGTCGATTCCGGAGCCCGCAGAGCAGCGGGTAGACAGCGATGGCATACAATATCGTTGACAGTGTGACAGCGGGCACCCTTGTCTGACCGATCGTGAGATGGTGATGGGCCCCACCAAGCGTCCATTGATGAGCACTTTGGATGCGGCTCCGTGGAGTAGTCTCATGACGACGGTGACAAAACTTTCTGGAAACTTCATTTTCGTCATTACGTCCGTAAGATAAGCATGACTCAGCCTGTCAAATGCGTGATCGAAGTTTATCGATACCAATACACGACGGAGACGAGATGTTGATGCCAATGCGATAACATCGCGGCAGTCGCTGAGTGCCGTTTGTATATTGCTATCTCCTCCTAGCTGGGTTTAGTCGAGTGAAATCACTTGGCGTATTACGCGTTTAAAGCGTGCTGCAAGTATCCTGGCGTACATCTTGTAGTCGCAATTAAGAAGGGTCAGTGGCCGGTAGGCCTGTATCCCTGTGCCGCCAGATGGTTTGTGAATGGGGATGATTATTCCTTCCACGAAGGAGGGTGGAAGAGGCACGTTGAGAGACATCAATTCGCAGTACGTGGCAGTCCATCGTGGAATCATGAGATCTTTAAATGTACGATAGAACTCTAACGGAAACCCGTCGGGCCCCGGCGATTTGTGCGACGCTCCCTTATCAATCGCTTCCATTACGTCGTCAACTGTGATTTCACATGTTAACTCCAGGTTGGCCGACTCGTCGAGACACGCGGTGAGCGTTCGTCGGACCTCATGAAAAGCTGCCGGATCGTGTTCCGCTTCTTCATAGAGATGACCGTAGCGCTGTCATGCGGCGACCATCTGGTAGTACGACCGTCTGTATTAAGGTTCTGCGGCGACGTTGTTTTTCTCTGATAACGTGATACATCGACGGTGATTCTCCACGGACTCTTTCAAAGGCCCTTGCACGGATTGCGACACTCTCCAGACAGAGGCGCGTTATGGATATTATTTGGGCCTGTGCTCGTTTTATACCGGCACGGTGCTCCTGTGAAGGTGCTTGTACAGAAAGCTCACGGAGCATCGTGAAATAAAATTCCGTCGTGTGTCGCCTCCACATCATCTGCTCTCTTCCGTATGCAATTAACGCTCGGCTCAATGCAGGCTTAACGCATTCCAGCCACCATTGCAACGTAGTCCGATATGTCGGGAGGCGTCGTTCACACACGTACCAAGTGTCTTCGACTATACTTCTGCACTCAGGTTCCCTGAGGTGTGCTGTATTCAGTTTCCAAACACTGCGACTCCTCCACACTTGTTGTCGACTCAGGGTGACCGTGCATATATATGCTATGTGATCTGAAAAGGCGACAGGCCACAATTCCGCATCGCGGATCGCAGGCTCGAGACGACGTGTTACGTAAATGCGATCGAGAAGACTTGCAGAGTGACTCGTGGCGTAGGTGTATCCACGTCGGTCGCCATGTATCTTCTCCCATGTATCAATGAGATTCATGTCCTGTACGAGTTGCCGCAGCTCCGGGCATGAAGTATAACGTGGGTGTTGATCATTTGGTGCGAACACGCAGTTGAAGTCGCCTCCAAATAAGACATGTTCATACCGACCTAAGAATAGTGTCGCAATCTCCTCTGCGTAAAATCGGGATCGGTCGCGTCGTCTGTCGGACCCCGACGGTGCGTAAATGTTAACTACCCGTACTCCCAGCACTGTGAGCGCCAGTCCTCAGCTGAGTTACCAAAGCACGACTCAAGCCCCAATCTTACAGCCTTATTTCTGCCATCTTCCGGACTTGACAGAAGCTCTCCTGCGAACCTTGCAAAACTAGCATGCCTGAAAGAAAGGATATTGCGGAGACATGGCATAGCCACAGCCTGAGGGATGTTTCCAGAATGAGATTTTCACTCTGCAGCGGAGTGTGCGCTGATATGAAACTTCCTGGCAGATTAAAACTGTGTGCCGGACCGAGTTCGAATCTCGGTTCTGCACACAGTTTTAATCTGCCAAAAAGTTTCTTTAATTTTTGTTCTTCATCTAACCCCGCATTCTCATAATATTCCCTGCGGACAGATCCAATAAATAAGCTGAAAATGTAATTTTACATTACCTTAAGACTTAAGGCTATAACGAATCCTTCAGAAGACACATTCAGGGTCTGGTCCAACCTGTAACAGGTGCCAAGAATGATGGCAATCGTAACCCGCTGCTTACTGCTGCACCCACGCAGCACGGTACGCCCGCCCACGAACTCTAACGACCCACAGCGTATCGGCCGCAGCACACGGCTCGCCTCAGTGGTGTCGGCCGAGTGCGGTGCTAGAGCGACGCCCGCCCCCGGAAATCCATACGGCTGCGTGCGGCGCCGGCGGCGGCTCCGGCGTTGCGTGAAGGTCGGTGCTCGCTGGTACGCGGGGGAAGGGGGTGGTGGGGCTACGAGGGGCGGCTGAAAGGGGCAGGGAGGGAAGGGGGAGGCGCAGGCGTCGGCGTCGGCGTCGCCGGATGCCGGCTGCCGGCTTGCGTGTCGCGTCGCGACGTGACGTGACTGACGCGACGGCGGGGAGCTGCAGCCTGAGCCCTGCCTCCTGGGCTGCGGTCACACCCTGGCTGTCTCGCCGGTGTGGCGGCTCTGCTGAGAGGTATCGAACATTCATGCAACAGTCTAGACTGCCACAAAAGGCAGTTCACCACCACTAATTTAGCAGTGCTCAAAATTTCCTTAATTTTCTTTTCTGGATGGGTTATATTATTTTTTCTGAAATGCTGTTTGTAACAAGCGTAAAAAAATGGAGATTCTTCGAGTATTTATTTATTTCTTGAGTCTTGTGACTGGTTTGATGCGACCTGCCTCAAATTCCTCTCCTGTGCCAACCTCTTCATCTCAGAGTAGCATGCGCAACCTAAGTCCTCAATTATTTGTTGAATGCATTCCAATCTCTGTCTTTCTCTACAGTTTTTACCCTCTACACCTCCATCTAGTAGCATGGACGCTATTCCTTGATATCTTAACAGACGTCCTATCATCCCGTTCCTTCTTATTGTCAGTGTTTTCCATACATTCCTTTCCTCTCCGATTCTGCGCAGAATCCTTACCTCATCACTACACCTAATTATCAACGTTCGTTTGTAGCACCACGTCTTAACTGCATAGATTCTCTTCTTTTCTGGTTTTCCCACAGTCCATGTTTCACTTCCATACAATGCTCTGTTGCAAACTTAAATTCTCAGAAATTTCTTATTCAAATTAAGGTCTATATTTGATACTACTAGACATCTTTTCGCCATGAAGGCACTTTCTGCCAGTGCTAGTCTGCTTTTGATGTCCTCCTTCCTCCGTCCATCATTGGTTATTTTGCTGCCTAGGTAGTAGAATTCCCTGACTTCATCTACTTTGGGACCATCAGACCTTATGTTAAGTTTCTCGCTGTTCTCTTTCTGCTACTTCTCATTACTTTCGTCTTTCTTTGATTTACTCTCAATCCATATTTTGTACCCATTAAAGCGTACATTCCATTCAACAGATACTGTACTTCTTCTTAACATTCGCTGAGGATAGTAATGTCATCAGCGAATCTTATCACTGATATCCTATAAATTTAATTTTAATTCTACTCCTGAACATTTCTTTTATTCCCCACCTTGCTTCTTTAGTGTATACATTGAAAAACAGGAACGAAAGACTACACCTCTGTCTTACACTCTTTGTAATCAGAGAAATTCATTCTTCGTCTTCCATTCTTATTATACCCTCTTGGCTCTTGTACGCGACGTATACTACCTGTCTCTCCCTTTGGTATATCCCTGCATTCCTCAAAATTTCATCTAGCAGCATTTGATAATGCGGAATGCTTTTTCCAGGCCGACGTATCCTGTGAACGTGTCTTGATTTTTTTTTTTTTTTATTCTTGCTTCTATTATAAACGACAATGTCAGAACTGCCTCTCTGGGGCCTTTACCTTTCCTAAAGTCAAACTAATCGTCATGTAACACATCCTCAGTTTTACTATATTGCATTGCCTGTATTATTTTGAATTACTGCAAAGTTCCTTTGGACATGCATGAATAGTAATCGAAAATAAAATAGGCACCGCAATATCGTATTTACACCCCAAAACCTGGCAAGCGAATATCAAGTAAAATAATGGATGTATGTATGCATCTCCAAAGGAACTTTGCACCGTATTTCAGAATGATATACAGGACATAAAATCCCGTCTGAGGCCTGTGATCATGTTTATGTTAATAACTGTCAACCAATTATTTAAAAAATCCTTTAGTGTAAACGTATACGGAAGTACTATTCCGATTTCTAGTCGTAATTACATCCTGTCAGATGTTATATGCTGAGTGTATTATTATTAAATTACATGTGAACGCATGGAGCACATGACCTTGCATCGCCCCCTGCCGAAGGCGTTTCGCTGCTAATTGACTTGTTTAGCGTCAGTATACACTCTGATTCAAGCCTGCTTGTGTCACAGTCATATATTATTCGACAATTACTTTGAGTTGTCAAGGCTGTACGCATGGTTGGTTAGGAAGGTCCTGAAGTTTGTGGTATGTACCTCATATGGCCACATCTCATTTTCTGTAACGTTGAGATGTGTTGAGTGTGTTGTTCACTTATGTATTGTACTTTATTGTTACAGATGTCTGAAGGTAGGCGTAATCCCGAAACGCGCAACATGACTAATAAAATAGTCAATTGAACATCTCATTGCTTTATTGAGATTGTACTGCATTGGTTGCTAATTATTATTTATAGTAATTCGGAATATCACAGGCACTACAATACCGTATATATCCGCCGACACCGATCAAGTGACTTTCAAACTACAGTGTCTCACATTTAGGGGAATATACATAACGGCTATACGAGTACCGGTTGTAAACGCCTGGTGAACGACGTATGAAAGTTTGTGTTGGTCGTGAGTCGTGCACGGATAGGCAAATGGTAAGGCGACCGCTCGCGATAAGCGGGAAAATCGTGTTTGAGTCCCGGTATGGCACAAATTTTCATTGTCGTCATTCCATTCTGCAGCTGATGATTTTCAATATTCGCAATTGCGAATACATTTAATGTATCCTCAATTTTATTTTCTGTTCTTATGTACATTATTCTTATCAGCAACTTGGATGCATGAGCCGTTAAACTGATTGTGTGATAATTTTCGCACTTGTGAGCTCTTGCAGTCTTCGTAATTGTGTCGATGATACTCTTTCGAAAGAATCGTGAGACTTGTATATCCTACATAGCAATGTGAATAGTCGTTTTATTGCTATCCCCCCAATTATTTCAGAAACTCTGATTGGGTGTTATCTATCCTTCTTGCCTTTTTTGATCATAAATCTTTCTAAGCTCTTTTAAATTCTGGTTCTAATTCTGGAATTCCTGTTTCTTGTTTGTCGACTCATGTTCCTTCTTCTATCAAATCAGTGAAGTCTTCCCCCTCGCAAAATGTAGAATCGTTTTTCAGATGTGTGGCTTGGAAACTAACACTCATCACTCTTCTCGCTGCCCTGTTCAAGCCCAAGGTATCGAATTAATTTCCCGCTAAAGAAATTATTCGACCTTGTGCACGCAATGGCAGGGAATAAATCCTGAGTGATTAAAGATTAGGGACAGAAAGAGGGTAGTACGACAAGAGACAACTTTAAACACATATTATCTGAAAAGTAAAGACCACAATTATATCAATAATAAAACTCAAACAAGGTAAAAAGGCAATGAAATCTGCGGGAAATGCGCCTGGATATCGGATTCTGGTTATAGGACTCGGATACAGTGTTTGGTCACTCAAGAAAAGCTGCACACTTAAATTGCTAGATAAAAGAAGAAATAAAACACGTAACTCAGGGCAGACGAGAGAGATGCGGTTTAATTTTGGTAGATGGCATTAGATATCCTGTTCTCGCAAAATTTCGCCAACTATCAGATCATGTCGCCGAGGAAGAAGAGGGTGTGTCATATATATTAAGAAAGCTTAAAGAAGAATATGAGCAGTAGGACACGAAATTTACTTTACAATGACTGATTACTTGGTTGTCAGAGGTATATGAAGGGATGGATCTTGTGATTGTTGATGAGTTTATAGCAAAGTATAGTCTACCATATAAATATTTTGGCACAATCATTTCAGATAAAGGTGAAACCAATGTGGAAACAAGGCAGAGAATAGGAAAAACATAGATGGCAATTAAGTAGTTACACTCCATGATTTGCAATACAATAACATCAAAAAAGTTGGAAAGGGAAACACTCCATGATTTGCAATACAATAACATCAAAAAAGTTGGAAAGGAAAATATACGAAACCGTATTTGACAGCATTGTTCTATATCGTGCTGAAATGTAGGAAGTCTCCAGGGTCAATCAACAGAAATTAAAGGCAATGGGAACTGAGTTTAGGAGACCAAGTTGTGAAATAACAAGAAGTTACAAAATAAGATACGTGCTACGAGAACCATTGGGAGCTACCAAGGATATTGTCGATACAACTGAAAATAAAAGGATGAAATTGTATGGTCATCTTGGAAGAATGCCGGAGGAAATGCGGCCTTCAAAAATATGGCACTAAGGACCTCCACGACACAGAAACAGAGGAAGACCCCGGCTACATTGTAACGATGGAGTGAGGCGTGCATAACAAAAACACGTAAGAATGGGACCGGCAAGATAAAAGAAAATGGAAAATTGAATATGACAGACCGCACACAGTGCAGAAAGCTCACAGACAGAAGGAGAGAAGATGGCAGTAGATGAGACTGGTAGCCTGAGCAACGTCATGAAGGACGCTGTGGTGTCATTTCGATCGTAATTACGAGTG
Source organism: Schistocerca gregaria (assembly GCF_023897955.1). Lineage (NCBI taxonomy): Eukaryota > Metazoa > Arthropoda > Insecta > Orthoptera > Acrididae > Schistocerca > Schistocerca gregaria. The sequence goes on along the minus strand of NC_064920.1, from coordinate 931,811,044 downwards.
GCCATCACTTCGAATGGTCTGATAGTCGCAACTAGGAGATCCTCTAACTAACCGGTCTATTTGATACGTCGGATTCCGTATAAGGTTGTGTGTGAGATTATGCTCTTCATACCCATCCTAACTGTGTTCATTTTCACAGTTTTGGATAGACCAAGAAGTTAAGTTAGTATGGCAAGCATTGCCTTCCTCTAACGCTCCGGACCGCTTTTCTGGCGCCTGATAGGTCTATCCATATGGGAAGGACTGTTTAAACTTGGCCACAAAGGGATCTCTTACAACTAAAAACGCCATCTTCGAGAAAATAACCATATCCAGATTTATTAGTACTATTTAGGACAATAGCTTTATACCGTGGCTTCTGCACTGCCTATTAAATGTCTCTCATCCGACCAGGAAACAGATGTAAAATTACCAATAAATTATAGTTAATATGAATTACCTTATATAGAAAAATCTCTGATTAAGTGGGTTGTTAAGCCCGTATCACCCAAATTCAGTTGCGGCGATAGTAGTTTGCCGCCACTCGTGAGTGCTGCGTGACAAATAGTACAGAGTAATTACATTTGACTCGATTTTTTACCCACATTTATCATTGTACCTGTTCTGCACTACAAATACCTGCACAACCTCTTTGTGCATTTTAGGTCTTGTTTCAAATTCCTACCCATCTCTTCCCGTTCTTTCCCCTGTTCCCATTCCATATAAATGCGTGCAGCATCAACGCCGTCACGAATGGTATCTGTCCTGACAGACATGCCTAGCAGAATAGACAACTCTCGAATGTACACATTTCTGCTTGAAGTGTTCCGCAAGCCGTGCAGGTGGTGAACGGACCAGACACACGTTTTTTATTGTTTGTTTTCTAATGGGACCGTGCTGGAGTGGACGAAAGTGAGGTACGAGGCCTGTTCAAAAAAATTTCGGAATATTCATAATTTCGCTCCAGTTGCGTGTTGGAACGAAATGCGGTTAGCGTACCAGTACACGCCTGGGTTTAATGTGTAACTGCCGGAAGTTTCATCGTTTTATGTCTAGTAATTATTGTTCAGTGCTGTATTGTGTCGCACGGTTGGCAAATTTCGAGATTATAGAGCTAGAGGAATAATACGTTTGCATTACATTTTTCGTGAAACTCGAAAAAAGCTTTACAATTTAAATCCTATGGGGCCAAACCGCTTAGGTCATCGGTCCCTAAGCTTAGAGACAACTCAATTGAACTGAAATTAACTTACGCTATGGACAACACACACACGCATGCCCCAGTGAGGACTCGAACCTCCGGCGGTAGGCGCCGCGCGGATCATGGCGTTAGTAATATTCACACGGTTCAAAAATTGCCGGGCGGAAGTTAATGAGCATCGTTCAAGACGGCGCCCATCGACGTCTACCGACGACGATCAATCACGAACCTCAATATACACTACTGGTCATTACAATTGCTACACCACGGAGATGACGTGCTACAGACGTGAAATTTAACCGACAGGAAGAGGATGCTGTGATGTGGAACTGATAAGCTTTTCAGAGCATTCACACAAGGTTGGCACCGGTGGCGACACCTACAACGTGCTGACATGAGGAAAGTTTCCAACCGCTTTGTCATACACAAACAGCAGACGACCGGCATTGCATCGTGAAACGTTGTTGTGTTGCCTTGTGTGAGGAGGATAAATGCGTACCATCACGTTATCGACATTGATAAAGGTCGGATTGTAGCCTATCGCGATTGCGTTTTATCGTATCGCGGAATTGCTGCCCGTGTTGGTCGAGATCCAATGACTGTAAGCAGAATATGGAATCGGTGGGTTCAGGAGGGTAATACGGAACGCCGTGCTGGATCCCAACGGTCTCCTATCAATAGCAGTCGAGATGGCAGGCATCTTATTGGCATGGCTGTAACGGATAGTGCGCCCACGTCTCGATCCCTGAGTCAACAGATGGGGACGTTTGCAAGACAACAACCATCTGCACGAACAATTCGACGACGTTTGCTGCAGCATGGAGTATCAGCTCGGTGACCGTGGCTGCGGTTACCCCTGACGCTGCATCCCAGGCAGGAGCGCCTGTGATGGCGTACTCAACCGCGAACCTGGTTGCACGAATGGCAAAACGTCATTTTATCGGATGAATCCAGGTCTTGTTTACAGCATCATGATGGTAGCAATCGTGTTTGGCATCATCGCGGTGAACGCACATTGGAAGCGCGTATTGGTCATTGCCATACTGGCGTATCACCCGGCGTGATGGTACGGGGTGCCATTGGTTACCCGTCTCGGTCACCTCTTATTCGCAGTGACAGCACTCTGAACAGTGGACGTTACATTTAAGATGTGTTACGATCCATGGCTCTGCCCTTCGTTCGATCCCTACATTTGAGCAGGATAATGCACGACCGCATATTTCAGGTCCTGTACGGGCCTTTCTGTGTACAGAAAATGTTCGACTGCTTCCCGGGCCAGCACATTCTCCAGATCTCTCACCAACTGAAAACGTCTAGTCAATGGTGGCCGAGCAACTGGCTCGTCACAGTACGCCAGTCACTACTCTTGATGAACTGTGGTATCGTGTTGATGCTGAATGGGCAGTTGTACCAATACACGCCATCGAAGCTCTGTTTGACTCAACGCCCAGGCGTATCAAGGCCGCTATTACGGCCAGAGGTGATTGTTCTGGGTACTGATTTATCAGGATCTAAGCACCCAAATTGCGTGAAAATGTAATCACAAATCAGTTCTAGTATGATATATTTATCCAATGTATACCCGTCTAGCATCTGCATTTCTTCTTGGTGTAGCAATTTTAATGGCCAGTAGTGTAATTATGCGCACCAATCGAAGACTGACTGTTAGACTGTATAAGAAGGTAACATTTGAGTTGGATCCTTTAATGAAATCTTAACGCAGCATCTAGGAATGCATAATGTTGCCAAGTTCGTCCCATGGCTCATGAGTCAAGACGATAAAGACCTTCGCCTCGCTACCGAGCGAGGTGGCGCCGTGGTTAGCACACTGGACTCGCATTCGGGAGGACGACGGTTCAATCCCGTCTCCAGCCATCCTGATTTAGGTTTTCCGTGATTTCCCTAAATCATTTCAGACAAATGCCGGGATGGTTCCTCTGAAAGGGCACCGCCGATTTCCTTCCCAATCCTTCCCTAACCCGAGCTTGCGCTCCGTCTCTAATGACCTCGTTGTCGACGGGACGTTAAAACACTAACCACCACCACCACCACCATCCTTCCCCCTTTCTCTGCCGGCCGGTGTGGCCGTGCGGTTCTAGGCGCTTCAGTCTGGAACCGCGTGACTGCTACGGTCGCTGGTTCGAATTCCGCCTCGGGCATCGATGTGTGTGATGTCCTTAGGTTAGTTAGGTTTAAGTAGTTCTAAGTTCTAGGGGACTGATGACCATAGATGTTAAGTCCCATAGTGCTCAGAGCCAACCAACCTTCGCCTCGAATTCTGTGAAAAGGTTTTGGATCACTCAAATGAGAACGAGATGTTCCTTAAGAGAATCAAAGCTGGTGAGTAGAAGTGGGTCTACTGTTATGATGTTTGAGACCAACGTTCAATATTCACAATCAGTCCGGAAATGTTCTCCAAAATCGAAAAAAGTTGTCGGCGCCCATCAAATGTCAAAGGCATGCTGATAGTGTTCTCCGACTTTGAAGGTTTTGTTCATCATGAATTCGTGCCACAGGGATAAAATGTTAATCGATGGTATTATCGGGACGTGTTGTGACGCCTGCGAGAATATATGAGAAGGAAACGGCCTGAAGTTCAAATGGTTCAAATTGCTCTGGGCACTATGGGACTTAACAACTAAGGTCATTAGTCCTCTAGAAATTAGAACAACTTAGACCTAACTAACCTAAGGACATCACACACATCCACTCCCGAGGCACGAATCGAACCTGCGCCGTAGCGGTCGCGCGGTTCCAGACTGAAGCGCCTAGAACCGCTCATGCACACCGGCCAGCCGGCCTGAAGTGCAGGGACGCAATTCATGGGTCTTACTTTTATATCCGAAGTTGAAAACCGTACTGAAAGGGCAAAGATTTGCAGAGGTAGATGATATAAAAGAAAATTAGCAGACGGCGCTTCGAATGATACAGTAAGAGGCATGCGAAGACTGCTTCCAGATGGAAACTGCGTTGGGATTGGTATGTTAATTCCAGAGGGTATTTCAAAGGAAACCATGTACAATAAGTAAAAGGTAAGCGCAGAATCATTTTGTGGACGAAGTTCTGGAATTTTTTTAACAGACCTCGTACATCCCTAAAACTGGGGTTGTTATTGGTCCAACTACCGTCATCTATTTCACAAAGCGCAATTTAACGCAAAAGCTAGCAAAGAGCTAAACCGTTGGATCACCCCATAAGGAAGCAAAAGTTTGCAGTTAGGTTTTATGACAAGATTTCCAAACCAAGCAATGTTGGTTAGCATTTTGCTATCGCCTCATGTACATTTCAACGTACTCGTACCCTGCTATCTGTGAATACGAATGTATACTGACACTAATAAATCCAAGAAACCTATTTCCATGTTTCGAGCGTCTAACGGCGTGGCTCCAGCGCCCATACAAGTCTATAATCGGTTAATTGGTACACTGGTGGTACACAACGGGAGCAATGTTTTCTGTACCCCGTAGTGAAGCGACCGATTTACATCGTTTAACCGCGCATCAGTGCTAGTCGCCCAGCCGCACTGCCGCCCTCCCCGTCTTTACAGTATGCTACAAATTTCGGCGTCACCTGGTATCTACACGTTGTGGCCTGCTGTTTAGGTCTGTGATGTTGGCTGATTTTACGTGAAACCATATCAGGGACTTACAAAATGTACTGACCTTTGTTGGACCCATGATCCGATAGCGATAAAATCCGATGATACCTTACGTGTTATTCACACTGCTTTTCATTGTTCCATTTACGAAATGTACAGTTCCTGCCGACGTCGCAGTCAAATGACATACAGTTCGTGTTTTCCCTCCATGATGATCGATACCTCAGTAATAGAGAAGCAATCTCAAACAGATCACGAGTGTGGCTTATGTGCCTGTCCTTATTTTGTTAAAATGTGCAATGATTTTTCCTCTTTTTACACCGCTGTTGTGGTTGTTGTGGTCTTTAGTCCAGAGACTGGTTTGATGAAGTTCTCCATGCTACTCTATCTAGTGCAAGCCTCTTCATCTCCCAGCACCTACTGCAACACGCATCCTTCTAAATCCGCTTACTGTATTCATCTGTTGGTCTCCCACTAAAATTTTTACCCTCCACGTTGCCCTCCAATACAAAATTGGTGATCTTTGATGCCTCAGAATACGTTGTACCAACGGATCTATTCTTCTAGTCAAGTTGTGCCACAAATTTCTCTTCTCCCCAATTCTATTCATTAACTCGTCATTAGTTACGTGATCTACCCATCTAACCTTCAGCATTCTTCTGTAGCACCACATTTCGAAAGATTCTATTTTCTTTTTGTCTAAACTATTTATCGTCCATGTTTCACTTCCATACATGGCCACACTCCATACTAATACATTCAGAAACGACTTCCTGACTCTTAAATCTATACCCAATGTTAACAAATTTCACTTCTTCAGAAAGGCTTTCCTTGCCATGGCCAGTCTACCTTTTATATCCTCTCTACTTCGACAATCATCAGTTATTTTGCTACCCAAATATCAAAACTCCTTTACCACTTTAAGCGTCACATTTCCTAATCTAACTCACTCAGCATCACCCGATTTACTTCCAATACATTCCATTATTCTCGTTACGCTTTTGTTGATGTTTATCTTATATCATCGTTACACAGCTAACAAGCAATAAAACAACACCAAGAATTATGGGAAATAGCGATATTTTACTTATTGTGCATATGCAGTATAGGAAGTGATTTGCTAGTATACCTACTGCCAAACGTATATCTACATCTACGTAGGTACTTCGCAACCCACCGTACGATGCGTAGCGAAGGGTACCTTGTTTCATTACTAATCATTTTCTTTCCTGTTCCACTCTCAAACAGAGCGAGGGAAAAACAACTATCTATATGCCTCCGTATGAGCTCTAATTTTCGTACCTTATCGTCGTGGTCCTTTAGCACAAAGTATGTTGGCGGCAGTAGAATCGTTTGGCAGTCAGCTTCAAATGGCGGTTCTCTAAATTTTCTCAACACTGTTTCTCGAAAACCCCTCCAAGGGTTCCTACTGGAGTCCCCAAAGGAACTTTATAAAACATATGTGTTGTTCGAATGTACCGGTAAAAATCTAGCAGCCCACCTCTTAATTACTTCGATGTCTTCCTTCAGTAAGATCGTGTACGGATCCCAATCACTCGAGCAGTACTCAAGAAAAGGCCGCTCTCGTTTACAGGTGAACTTGTTTCATTTCATATGACTTTGCAACGTTACGCCCACATATATAAATGACTTGAATGTGTCAAGCATGACACTAGTGACACTGTATCCGAACACTACAGGTTTGCTATTTGTACTCATCCGACTTAACCTAAATTTTTCCACATTCGGAACTAGCTGCCGTTCAACGCACCAACTAGAAATGTTATCTAAGTCGTCTTCCTACAGTCAGTTATCTTCGACACCTTACCGTACACCATAGCATCATCAACAAACTGTCTCAGATTGCTACCCACCCTGTTTGCCAAATCATTTACGTATACAGGGCGCTACAAAAAGGTACGGCCGAACTTTCAGGAAACATTCCTCACACACAAAGGAAGAAAATATGTTATGTGGACATGTGTCCGGAAACGCTTACTTTCCATGTTAGAGCTAATTTTATTACTTCTCTTCAAATCACTTTAATCATGGAATGGAAACACTCAGCAACAGAACGTACCAGCGTGACTTCGAACACTTTGTTACAGGAAATGTTCAAACTGTCCTCCGTTAGCGAGGATACATGCATCCATCCTCCATCGCATGGAATCCTTGATGCGCTGACGCAGCCCTGGAGAATGGCGTATTGTATCACAGCCGTCCACAATACGAGCACAAAGACTCTCTACATTTGGTACCGGGGTTGCGTAGACAAGAACTTTCAAATGCCCCCATAAATGAAAGTCAAGAACCCTCAGAAGAGCGTGGAGGCCATGGAATTGTTCCGCCTCTACCAATCCATCGGTCACCGAATCTGTCGTTGAGAAGCGTACGAATACTTCGACTGAAATGTGCAGGAGCTCCATCGTGCATGAACCACATGTTGTGTCGTACTTGTAAAGGCACATGTTCTAGCAGCACAGGTAGAGTATCCCGCATGAAATCATGATAACGTGCTCCATTGACCGTAGGTGGATGGATATGGGGCCAAATCAAGACACCACCAACAATGCCTGCCCAATCGTTCACAGAAAATCTGTGTTGATGAAGTGATTGTACAATTGGGTGCTGATTCTCGTCAGCCCACACATGTTGATTGTGAAAATTTACAATTTGATCATCAGCATCGAGGAAGTACAGTACATACTGACGAAACTACAATGAGCTCAAACATGGAAATTGAGAGTTTCCGGACACACGTCCACATAACATCTTTTCTTTTTTTTTTGTGTGTGAGGAATGTTTCCTGAAAGTTTGACCGTACCTTTTTGTAATACCCTGTATAGAGAACAACAGCGGTCCTATCACTCTTCGTTGTGGCGCTCTGACGATACTCGTGTCTCTGACGGACTCTCTCCGTCGAGGACAACATACTGGGTTCTACATCTTAAGAAGTCTTCGAGCCACTCGCATATCTGTAAACTTATTCCATATGCTCGTAACTTAGTTAACAGCCTGGAATAGGGCACCTGTCAAATACTTTTGGAAATCTAAAAGTATGGAACCTGCCTGTGGCCCTTCATCCATAGTTCTCAGTAAATCATGTGAGAAAAGGATGAGTTTCGCAAGAGCGATGCTTTTTAAAATCATGTTGATTCGTGGACATAAGCATCTCATTCTCAATAAAGTTCAATATATTCGAAGGAAGAATATGTTAAAGGATTCTGTAGCAAACCGAAGTTAGAGATATTGGCCTACAATTTTGCGGGTTTTTTTTTTTACTCTACTTATATACAGGAGTCACACTTTTTGCAATCACTTGGGAGATTGTGCTGGGCGAGAAATTCATGATAAATGCAGGCTAGGTAAGGGGCCAATGCCATAGAGAACTCTATATAAAACCGAAATGGGACTCCATCCGGACCTGATAATATATTTGCTTCCAAATCTTTCTGTTGTTTCTCTACGCCATGGATAAAAATTACTATGTCGCCCATACGAGAGCCTGTCCAACGGTCAAATGACGATTAGTCTGCACGGTTATACATAATTTCATGCAGTTGGAACTCCATAGCAGGGTTCATGAAGTGTAAGCTTCACGAGTGGTGGAGTTTCAGTCTCAGCAAACCACGTCTAGATGTTTTCCATGGAAGACAGTGCTGGAAAACTTGCTGGCCATGACAACCGCCGAGCTACACCAGGTCAGCACAAGCTGTGGTGTCACCGCCAGACACCATACTTGTTAGGTGGTAGCCCTAAAATCGGCCACGGCCCGGTAGTATACGTCTGACCCACGTGTCGCCACTATCAGTGATTGCAGTCCGAGCGCCGCCACACGGCAGGTCTAGAGAGACTTCCTGGCACTCGCCCCTGTTGTACAGCCGACTTTGCTTGCGATGATTCACTGACTAAATACGCTATCATTTGTCGAGACGATAGTTAGCATAGCCATCAGCTACGCTGCTACGACCTGGCAAGGCGCCATTATCAGTTACTATTGATACTGTGAACTATGTACCGTGAAAACCGACGTTCGTCATTAATGGATTAAAGTTAAGTATTCCACCAGCTACGTCCGTTGTTTCTAAATTCTAATTTCCTTGTCCTGTTCCAGACTTTACGCCAGCCTGCGTGAGCTAAAACGCGTGCCTTTCGGCCTCCTCTAGTAACACGGTTTTGGCCCTCCTGCCAACCACAAAGTTGGCGACGAGGCACAACCGCGTTCTTATCAATATTGCCATGATTTACTTGTGAAATGACATCGCCACAGTCTCCAGATGTATTGTCCGAATTTTATCGCTTACAGAATCAGCAGACGCAGGCCTTACTGGATGCCCTTGGACAGCTCGTCCAGGGTCAACGTGCGATGAAAAACAATGCGGCACCAGCCGCTTTATCGCTAACGCAGCCACAACACGCTGTTGCACCAACTTTTCGACCTTCTGATGCTGCACTGGAAAGCTGGACGGAGTGGTCACGCCAATTTGGATTCCATCTCGCAGCCTACAGAATTCAAGGTAACGAGCGGCAGCCTTTTCTCCTTTCCTCCGTTGGGGTACAAACGTACCGTGTGATAGTCAAATTATTTCCCCGCCGTGACGTAACAACTCTGTCCTACGAAGAAATTTTGTCTGCATTAGATGCATATTTCAAAGAATCAGTCAATGTAGTTGCGAAAAGGTATAGCTTCTTTCGTACAAAACCTACGGCAGGTCAGACTAATCGGGAAAGCGGTTGCAACCTTGCAAGGCCTTACTAGGGATTGTGCTTTTGGGTGTCAATGTGGATTCCCTTAATCAGATACTATGGTACGTGATGCAATTGCACAGAACGTTTCTGATGTTCGTATTAGGGAACAGATTTTGAAACTAGTAAATCCCTCCCTTCAACAAGTGATGGACATATTGGATCGGCAGGACACACTTGACTTTACTGAGGAATCATTTGAAACTTCGCCAGCAGTGTGTCAGGTTAACCGGCCCGCCGGGCGAGCTGCACGGAGCAGTAAACAGCCCTCGCGCCCGGCCGCGCCGCTGCCGCCAGGCTCTCAGACACGTGTGCCGCTCCGGCACGCAAATGCAGTGATCAAATCATGCTTGCGGTGTGCTACTAAACATTCGCGTGAGAATTGCCCGTCACGCCAAGCTATTTGCTTTTATTGTGATAAAACAAGGACATGTTCAGAGTGTTTGCCAGAAAAAGCTCAGATCGGAAGCACCAATCCGTTCCAGGCCATTTGCTTCGCGCCGGAATCGGAATCGAACCAAGGATACTGAGGCTCGCGAAACTTCGCCCATGGAAATTCATGTAGTTCATTCCACTTCACGCAGTGCCACTCTCTCTAACAGTGACTGTGTTCGTCCCAAAAATAGTGTGCGTCGACATCGCCGGAACTCCCGTCAAGTCGCAAGTGATTATGTACCAGTGTCAGTTCACGTTGCACGAGACAGTCGCTCTTGTCGTCAGCAGGACAATAAACTTTTTGTAGACTTGGACATTAACGGCAAAGTGATACCATTCCAGCACGAAACCGGAGATGCAGTTTCACTGATCAATCAAGACACTTACAAACTGCTGAGCACACCTCCGTTGCGTGCCGCAAATGTTAAGTTAACTAGCTATTCGGGTCAAAAGATCCCTGTGTTAGGACAGTGCAGCCTTCTCGCAACATACAATGGACAAACAAAACTTGTGTCCTTTTACGTCCTTCGTTCTTCTTCTGCAGTGAACTTGTTTGGTTTCGATTTATTTCAGTTGTGTAACTTGTCTATAGTAAATCAGGTCCTCTCAGTGAACCAGACTGTGCCTTCAGTCAGTGTTTCTCGTGTATGTGAAGAATTTGAAGACATTTTTGCACCGGGCCTCGGTTGTGCTAAGAACTATAAAGCAAATTTGGAACTGAAAGTAAACGCGCAACCGAAAGTTTTCAGAGCGCGCAATGTTCCCCACGCGTTGCGTAATGAGGTCGCCAAAACATTACACGGTTTGGAATCACAGGGTGTAATTTAGCGTGTGCAGGCTTCTCTCTGGGCATCACCCGTAGTAATTTTGCCAAAACCTTCCGGAAAATTGAGACTTTGTGTGGACTTCAAGGCAACAGTGAATCCACAACTAGTGATTGCAACTTTTCCTTTACCCCGTCCGGAAGATGTTTTTGACAAACTGTGCCCGGGTAAATATTTTTCGAAGTTGGACCTAGCAGGTGCGTACTTGCAAATACCAGTGGACGAAGAATCCAAGCGCGTTTTGGTGGTTAACACGCATCTTGGTTTGTATCGATTCAAACGACTGCCATTCGGGTGTGCATACGCCCCTGTATTGTTTCAGCAATATCTACAAACTGATTGTGCGTCGGTCCCTACTGCAGCAAATTATCTGGACGATATTGTGATCTGCAGAAAGACGGAAGAAGAACATTTGGCCAATCTCAGAACACTATTTCAAGTCTTGCGACAAAATGGTCTTCGCTTGCGGAAGGACAAATGAGTGTTTTTTGCTCGTGACTTGCCATACTTGGGACATGTACTCAATGCCGAAGGCATACATCCCAGTCCAACGCACCTCCGTGCCATACAAGACTTGCCTTCGCCGCAGAATTTCAAGCACCTACAGAATGTGCTGGGAAAAATAAATTACTACCACCGCTATGTGCCGCATGCCTCTCCCATTTCAGAACCACTTCATCGCTTACGCCGTAAGGGTGTTCCGTTCGTCTGGACGACGGAATGCAACCGCGCCTCTCGCCGGTTAAAATCGTAGTTGCTTTCCAATACTTGCCTTACGCCATTCGATCCCCAGAAGCCGCTCTTGTTGATGGTGGATGCATCGGATTTCGGGATCGGTGCTGTGCTTAGGCACAAAGATGGGTCGCACGATCGCCCTATTGCCTTTGCGTCCAAATTGCTCTCGTCAGCTCAAAGGAATTATTCACAGATCGAGAAAGAAGCATTGGCTCTCGTATTTGGTGTTACAAAGTTTCATGATTTCTTGTATGGTCGTCACATTACCATAATCACAGACCACAAACCTTTGACATCGCTTTTTTATCCGACGAAGCCTGTACATCCACGTACAGCGCAGAAATTCATTCCCTGGTCTATTTTCCTCTTGCAGTACCGTTACGATATCTTGTATCGGTCCACTGCTAAGCACGGAAACGCCGATGCGTTGTCCCACTTGCCTGTTGCTGACGATAGGGCATTCGATTCCTCCGAACATGCTTGCATGTTCATTGATGCGGAAACTGATGACGTGGTCGAATCGTTTCCGATAGATTTTCGTCGTGTAGCTACAGCCACAACTGCCGACCCTGTCCTAGCTCCCGTTCTGCGTATTGTTGCCACGCAATGGCCCTTGTCAATGTCTCGGATCGGGGACCGTTGTTTCGCCGATTTTTTTCTCACAAGGAGAGACTTTTTGTACGACATGGTGTTTTGCTGTTGCGTTCTGATAATGATCAGTCCAGGGTCTTGGTACCACGTTCGTTACAGTCCTCTGCCTTACTGCTTCTCCACCAAGGACATTGGGGTAAGTGAGAACGAAGCAACTTGCTCGTCAGCACTGTACTAGGTTCGGAATCGATGGCGCGATTACGAATATGTGCTCTTCTTGCATGGTGTGTGCCGAACAAAAATCAGCACCACCGCGGAAATTCTTTGCATGGCCAAAAGCCACTTCCCCTTGGCAACGCATACACATCGAGTTTGCTGGCCCATTCTGGGATGCTCGATGGTTGGTTGTAGTAGATTCATTCAGTAATTTTCCTTTTGTCCGGATGTCCGGATGTCTTCCACGACGTCATCTACCACCATCCAAGCGTTATCCGATATCTTTTGCACTGAAGGTCTTCCACAGACTATTGTTTCCGACAATGGCCCACAATTCATGTCCACAGAATTTCAGTCATTCTCAAGGCCAATGGTATTCAACATCTGACGTCCGCGCCGTTTTCGCCACAGTCCAACGGTGCCGTTGAACGATTTGTCAGGACTTTCAAGTCACAGTTGTTGAAGTTGAAAGAGTTGCATTCTCGGGAGGACGCGTTATTGCTGTTTTGTCCTCGTATCGCTCTCAGCTCCGAGATGGTCGTTCGCCGGGTGACTTGCACCACGGTCGTCATCATCGAACCTTGATGTCTATTCTACATCCGTCGCATCAGGTTCCTGTGCAGCGGCAGACACCTGCTTTTGCTCCAGGCGACGTTGTCTACTATCGCCACTGTCGAGGTTCACGGCGTTGGCTCGAAGGGCGCATTCTTCGCTGCCTCGGCAGCGCTATGTACCTGGTATTGGGGGCCTCTGGTGAGGTGCGTCGGCATCTCAATGAACTGAGCCTCTGTCGTCGCACGGGATCTGCCGCTCGCCGTCTGCTTTCAGTAACAGTGCCGTCCGGTCAGCGCCCCGGGGACCCATCTACTGGCTCGCCTCAACCCCAGGTGTTACCGACGCTGCTTCCATTTTGCCCTATGGCCGCCTGTCCTCCCGCCGGCAACGCCCACAGTGGACGCGTCGCTGCAATCGCCGGGCGCCTCCCTGGGTCACGCGCCGCCGATCGCTTCCCGTGACCAGTTGTCCTTCCACATGGAACTCTGGCCCGCTCCGGACCATATGTCGTCTTCGCCCGTCGGGTACCCCGTCCCGATGGAGGTCGACCCTTCAGCCCCTCCTGTCTCTCTACGGGCACATACTCCGCATGATGTCGTGCAGACAGGAGCAGGTTTTCAGGCGTTTACTAGCTCCCCGCGGTCTGAATGGCAGGGTGAGGGTGGCACAGCCTCGCCTGTTGTTAGGCTCCCCACCTCGTCGCATACGTCAACATGGGGTCCTCTCCACGGCGGGTGGAAGCCTTATGCCACAACCGTACGCCGATTTGCGGGGAAGGAATGTGGTGTCACCACCAGACACCACACTTGCTAGGTGGTAGCCTTTAAATCGGCCGCGGTCCTGTAGTATACGTCGGAGCCGCGTGTCGCCACTATCAGTGATTGCAGACCGAGCGCAGCCACACGGCAGGTCTAGAGAGACTTCCTAGCACTCGCCCCTGTTGTACAGCCGACTTTGCTAGCGATGATTCACTGACAAATTACGCTCTCATTTGCCGAGACGATAGTTAGCATAGCCTTCAGCTACGTCATTTGCTATGACCTAGCAAGGCGCCATTGTCAGTACTATTGATATTGTAAAATAAGTATCGTCAAGAGCGACGTTCGTCATTAATGGATGAAAGTTAAGTATTCCACCAGCTACGTCCGTTTTTCTATATTCTAATTTACTTGTCCTGTTCCAGACCTCACGCCAGCCTGCGTGAGCTTAAACGCGTGCCTTTCGGTCTCCTCTAGTAACACGATGTTGGCCCTCCTGCGAATCACAAAACAAGCAATATGCGGTTTTGGGTTATCTTGTTGAAAGATGTCATGGAGACTTCGAAAATAGGGCCCAGCCACCAGCCTCAAGAAGTCTGTCATTTAATGCCTGCTGACCACGTTACCTATGGTAACATGGGTGATTTAGGAATGCTGCCAGTCACCACATACCATGACGCTATCTCACTGGGCCCATATGACAATGATGAATGGAATATGGAAAAGATCGGTCCTTCTGTGCTTCCACCCACGGATTAGTTCATCGAGAGATATTGTACGCAAAACTGAAACTCGTTTGTATAGATGACTAGATGCCACTCCTTTGTCCAGTCTTGTCGTTGGGCGCATAACTGTTTGCATAGCTCCTTTTGTTGCCGAGTGACGGTAGTGGTGCTGAGTATTCGTGGTGCTGCAAATGTCACACTGTTCTTGTCAATACTGGAAACAGGCACATACCTTGTCTCAACGTACGTGACTGTATGACTCTGCATGGCCGAGCGAACAGTACAGGCCTATTTGTCCTGCTGCACGTTATTTGCAAGCGACCGCTGAGATCCAGTCTGACGTTGAGCATAGCCCTCCTGAAACCATCGAAGAAAATTTCGATCATCGCCAGCAGCATTACCTTATAACAGTAAACATCGTTTAACTGCGTATCAGTCCTCGTCACCCAGCAGCACTGGGGCCCTATCAGTCGTTACATAATGCTACAAATTCCGGCGTCATCTGGTATCTAAACATTGCTGCCTGCGGCTTAGGTATTTTATGTTGGCTGATTTTACGTGGAACCATAACAGAGACTTACAAAACGTAGTGTCCTTTGTTGGACACATGATCAGCCTCAACAGGCCGCGCTCTCGCCGTTGTTGTATTCTGAGAAGAGCTTTAAACTTGCTTCTTCTTGCACAATGCACACATACAATCAGTATTCAGATGTCATTTGTGAGCGATAACCTACTGAGTAATCTTCACTTGCAAACAGAATGTACACTGCTTGACAATTGCTAAGGAACAACTGTTACAGATTAAGGAACAACTGCCAGTTTCTACGCAACAACCGACAATTGCTACGGAACACACGACTAATGACACTAAAAGGAAATACGGAGGTCGGGAGGTGTTAACTGTAGTTAAGCCTGTGTGCAACCGATCTGTATGCATTCGACAGTTCATGCAGTACAATGTTTGACGAAAGTAGTTGTGGAAGCGATTGGTGCGACATTACACGTACTACGGAAACGTGCCTCCATGACGTCATTTGAGCGTTTACAATCGTAGGTGAGCAGTTGGACTGCTAGAAGGGGTCAAAGTGTCACATTTACTGGGTGCTTCCAAAACTGTCATCTCGCGACTAGATAGGTCATGAAGGTGAAAAGGCTATTGGAAAGAAAGACAGTGGTCGTATATGGATACCCACAACCTAAGGGGATTGATACGAAGCCCCAGTGGCGGAAACGAACAGATCTCACACTCCTGGGCAGATCGCTGCAGACATTTCATCCGCCACCGGTAAATGTGACGCTGCGAGAACCACTTCACGGTGATTAAATCAGGATGGTTTGTATGCTCGGAAATCTGTTAAATGCATCCTGCTCCAGCGACACTATTATCGACATAGAGTTCGTTGATGTAGGGAGCATGTTGGCTGGGATCAACAACAATGGTCCAGAGTGATGATTTCCGACGAATCCCGCTTCAATGTGGCAAGTGATTCTAGCCGTCAGTTCAAATGTCTGTGTGTTGACGACAATGCCCACCCATACAGGACCACTGAGGTGTCGGACACATTGGGAAGTGGAAATACCGAATGTGTGGAATGGCCGGCGTACTCCCCACACCTAAACCCCACAGAGCAAGTCCAGAATGTTATTGGTCATGGGTGCCTATAGAGACCAAGGGAGCCGCGGTCACCGCTAGCCCTCAGGGAAATTAAAAAAGATATATTGTAGTCAGTATTTTGTTGGTTTTTAATAGGGTCGAAAATGGAATATTTTGTAGCTACTTACAGGTCGCCATCCGTTTTCCAAAATATTAAAAGGACTCCATACCTCCAGGTTTTCGGCCAACGCCACAAACTGCTGTATGGGCGGCATTGCTATTGGCAGACGGGTTTCTCAAGAAACACCCGCTCCCTGAACCGTGCAAGAATTGAAGACCGCCTACAGAGAGAGGATTGGGGACAATTTCCCCGAAAGGCTCCACAACAGCCTGCCAGTTAGCATGAATAACAGGTGCAAAATGTGCATTAGATCCGAGGGTTCTGAAAGTCCGATATCAACCTTTATTTTTGGAGTCTGACCTGAGTCATACATGTGAGTTATTTAAGTCCCTTATCGCGCTTTACCAAGTGGGGAAATCTGTATCATTTTTCGTTATAAATATATCATTCCATCTCAATTACGTATGTACAATGTTTCATGTAGTTCATAATCGACCAGATTATTCCTGTCCAACTATGTCTCTAATTCTTAGCAAGTGTCAAGCAGTGATAGATGCCTCGTTACTCGGTCGTATTTTGTGTCACTGCTCTGAAACGTTACACAACCGCATATCCATGCTTCAAAGCTTCACACCAGTTTGACATTTTTGCACGTCGTCTTCAAAAATGTTCAGATGTGCGTGAAATCTTACGGGGCTAACTGCTGAGGTCTTCAGTCCCTAAGCTTACACACTACTTAGCCTAAATTATCCTAAGAACAAACACGAACACCCATGCCCGAGGGAGGACTCGAACCTCCGCCGGGACCAGCCGCACAGTCCATGACTGCAGTGCCCTAGACCTCTCGGATAATCCCGCGCGGAGCACGTCGTCTTCATGGTATTGCTATTTCAATGGCTAGCAGTGCAATAACGTTTTATGAAGTCGATAAATACAGACCCAACGTCAAATGAGAATAGTGCAAAAATTCAGTACAGTTCCATAAATTTATGCGGCGATGTTAATGCCATTCTGTTTGCTGTACAAAGGAACTGTATTTTACTTAATCCGAAATTACAAACGGGAGTCAGACAGACTCCACACTGATAGACACTCGATGGTCTCTCAATGTTGTAATTTCGTTAAAAATCAGTACCGTCAAATCAGTTTTTACTAAGTCTGCATTTGCAGCGACAAGATCCAAAAACTGCTCCTTAATAAGTTATATGTTACTGAATTTAGCGATGCGTTTTACCGAGTCAGTCTGATTGCGTGAGAAAAAATTGTGATGCTTCATGTCTTTTAATATATGCAATTGGGAAAAAATTTATTTATTTAATCACAACAAAGTCTGTTTAAAACGTTTAACCCTTTGTTCACCGTCAAGTGAGAACATCAACCACGAATTTTCTGGGCAAAGATGAGGGACAAACAGTTTCGGGTGGAGATACATCGGCGACGATAAAATAGTGCTCTATAGGTCCCCAAAAACTGTAAATGAAAACTTCTAGAATATGCAAACTCAACAAATGATCTGTGGACACTACTCGTCAGCTGTCTGTCACATTTGTTTCTGAGATAACATTTTTTTCTAAAAGAGAGACTGTTTTAAATTAATTATATCTGACATAGTAAATAACAATGTTTATTGCTTTTTAAAGAATGAGTGAGTCAGTAATTTAAATTTCTCGCTGAAAACTGCATAATTTATAAGTCAAGAAACAGTTTCTGTGTTTTATAAATACTCTGATATGATTTTGATTTACTGAATGTAATTTCTTTTCCTATTTCTTCTAATCTCCCCTAGCTATACATAAAATAACAAAACGATGTGATAATAAAGAGTAAAAGACAAAAGGAATGTACGGAGGCAATTTGATTCCATGTCTGTAGTTATGTAATACGATTCCACCTCTGTACTTACCGGTTAACTATACATCTTTTGCTTCAAAATAAGAAGTATCTCAAAACTTTCGGCAGCGGAATATAACATTGCTTTTCCGTTGGCTTGGAGAGAAGTTGGCTTTGAAATTATTATAAATTAATTGTACATTACACGTATCTTCTATATATGAAAGCCTTAAAATTCGAGCGTGTTACGTTTTTTATGCGAGTGAGAAATATTTTTATCTTATCGGTCATGCGCGAAGACAAGTCATTTGTCCCTTCTTTCACCTTCGCTTCTAGACTCTAGGCTTATTTCCTATTCTCCTTCTTGTTATCTCGGTTGAGGAATCTGATCTCATTTTCCTTGGTGCATTATCGACATCCTTTAATGATATTGCCAAATTGTGAAAAACTTTTGTTTGCACATCTGAAGGCTTCTTATCGCTGGTTTGTAAGAAGTGTCTTCTTGTTAGCGTTTCCCTCACAAACTATGGCGCTAAGTTTTCAGGTACATAAGCAGTTTGAAAATGATTTTAGGCTAGATACGATGCATTATGTGGAAAGATTTGCAGCTCCTCTTCTGCTACTTCACGAGAAACTTCACTGTTACATGGGATCATGATATAACTGTCTTCATAGCTGAACACATCGTTATTGCAGAGGCTGCAGGGCCATTTTTTTTTCTTTTTGGTCGTCAGTTTACTGACTGGTTTGATGCGGCCCGCCACGAATTCCTTTCCTGTGGTAACCTCTTCATCTCAGAGTAGCATTTGCAACCTACGTCCTCAATTATTTGCTTGACGTATTCCATTCTCTGTCTTCCTCTACAGTTTTGCCCTCTACAGCTCCCTCTAGTACCATGGAAGTCATTCCCTCATGTCTTAGCAGATGTCCTATCATCCTGTCCCTTCTCTTTAACAGTGTTTTCTACATATTCCTTTCCTCTCCGATTCTGGGTAGAACCTCCTCATTCCTTACCTTATCAGTCCACCTAATTTTCAACATTCGTCTATAGCACCACATCTCAAATGCTTCTATTCTCTTCTGTTCCGGTTTTCCCACAGTCCATGTTTCACTACCATAGAATCCTGTTCTCCAGACGTACATCACCAGAAATTTCTTCCTCAAATTAAGGCCGGTATTTGATATTAGTAGACTTCTCTTGACCAGAAATGCCTTTTTTGCCATAGCGAGTCTGCTATTGATGTCCTCCTTGCTCCGTCCGTCATTGGTTATTTTACTGCCTACGTAGTAGAATTCCTTAACTTCATTGACTTCGTGACCATCAATCCTGATGTTAAGTTGGTCGCTGTTCTCATTACTACTACCTCTCATTACCTTCGTCTTTTTCCGATTTACTCTCAAAATACTGTGTACTCATTAGACTGTTCATTCCGTTCATCAGATCATTTAATTCTTCTTCACTTTCACTCAGGATAGCAATGTCATCAGCGAATCGTATCATTGATATCCTTTCACCTTGTATTTTAATTCCACTCCTGAACCTTTCTTTTATTTCCATCATTGCTTCCTCGATGTACAGATTGAAGAGTAGGGGCGAAAGGCTACAGTTTTGTCTTACACCCTTCTTAATACGAGCACTTCGTTCTTGATCGTCCACTCTTATTATTCCCTCTGGGTTGTTGTACATATTGTATATGACCCGTCTCTCCCTATAGCTTACCCCTACTTTTTTCAGAATCTCGAACAGCTTGCACCATTTTATATTGTCGAACGCTTTTTCCAGGTCAGCAAATCCTATGAACGTGTCTTGATTTTTCTTTAGCCTTACTTCCATTATTAGCCGTAACGTCAGAATTGCCTCTCTCGTGCCTTTACTTTTTCTAAAGCCAAACTGATCGTCACCTAGCGCATTCTCAATTTTCTTTTCCATTTTTCTGTATCTTATTCTTGTAAGCAGCTTCGATGCATGAGCTGTTAAGCTGATTGTGCGATAATTCTCGCACTTGTCAGCTCTTGCCGTCTTCGGAATTGTGTGGATGATGCTTTTCCGAAAGTCAGATGGTATGTCGCCAGACTCATATATTCTAAACACCAACGTGAATAGTCGTTTTGTTGCCACTTCCCCTAATGATTTTAGAAATTCTGATGGAATGTTATCTATCCCTTCTGCCTTATTTGACATTAAGTCGTCCAAAGCTCTTTTAAATTCCGATTTTAATACTGGATCCCCCATCTCTTCTAAATCGACTCCTGTTTGTTCTTCTATCACATCAGACAAATCTTCACCCTCATAGAGACTTTCAATGTATTCTTTCCTCCTATCTGCTCTCTCCTCTACATATAACAGTGGAATTACCGTTGCACTCTTAATGTTACCACCGTTGCTTTTAATGTCACCAAAGGTTGTTTTGACTTTCCAGTATGCTGAGTCTGTCCTTCCGACAATCATATCTTTTTCGATGTCTTCACATTTTTCCTGCAGCCATTTCGTCTTAGCTTCCCTGCACTTCCTATTTATTTCATTCCTCAGCGACTTGTATTTCTGTATTCCTGATTTTACCGGAACATGTTTGTACTTCCTCCTTTCATCAATCAGCTGAAGTATTTCTTCTGTTACCCATGGTTTCTTCGCAGCTACCTTCTTTGTACCTATGTTTTCCTTCCCAACTTCTGTGATGGCCCTTTTTAGAGACGTCCATTCCTCTTCAACTGTGTTGCCTACTGCGCTATTCCTTATTGCTGTATCTATAGCGTTAGAGAACTTCAAACGTATCTCGTCATTCCTTAGAACTTCCTTATCCCACTTCTTTGCGTATTAATTCTTCCTGACTAATGTCTTGAACTTCAGCCTACTCTTCATCACTACTATATTGTCATCTGAGTCTATATTTGCTCCTGGGTATGCCTTACAATCCAGTATCTGATTTTTGATTTCGGAACCTCTGTCTGACATGATGTAATCTAATTGAAATCTTCCCGTATCTCCCGGCCTTTTCCAAGTATACCTCCTTCTCTTGTGATTCTTGAACACGGTATTCGCTATTACTAGCTGAAACTTGTTACAGAACTCAATTAGTCTTTCTCCTCTTTCATTCCTTGTCCCAAGCCCATATTCTCCTGTAACCTTTTCTTCTACTCCTTCCCCTACAACGGCATTCCAGTCGCCGATGACTATTAGATTTTCGTCCCCCTTTACATACTGCATTACCCTTTCAATATCCTTATACACTTTCTCTATCTGTTCATCTTTAGCTTGCGACGTCGGCATGTATACCTGAACTATCGTTGTCGGTGTTGGTCTGCTGTCGATTCTGGTTAGAACAACCCGGTCACTGAACTGTTCACAGTAACACACCCTCTGCCATACCTTCCTATTCATAACGAATAAAAACACACAAATCACACTATGGACATGGAATACCATATTAAATTGTCTAAAGACTGTTCTTAAAAACGAGTACCAAACAGTAAAAGCCAGAACCAAATTGTGTTAAATCAAATCAACATCATCGTCATTAACGTTTCTCTTTTAAGATATTGCTTGTCATGTTAGTATATTATTACTACTTCCCGCTAAAAGATAATTCAGAGCCATAGTCAAATCCTCCTACGACATACAGAAAGCGCGTATTTGTGAATCATTTTTGAGGAAAGTAATCATTAAGACGTTGAATGATATCCTGGAGCTTCAAAGTCCAAACTTAAAATCACTACAACATTACAGATTGTCAGAAAATCCAAGAAAAAGTCTGAAATGTTATAAAAGGGCGATAGGAAAAGGGAGTAACAGAGTACCAAGTTGCGTTAGGAACTCCACTATTCCAATGTCTTTAAAGTAGTGAATAAAATTTTTATGTGAGTATTTTATTAGTTTCCAGTCTCCTTTTGCCAGGACTACAGCACGTGACCTTTTTTCTCCTACTATCCGTATGGAGTTGGGTCTTTGTTCTGCTTGACTACAGCGTTTATGCCTGTGCGGTGTTCTTCTTCTGGTCCGCAGGTAAAGCAAGAGGTTAAATTAGAAAATGTGAAAGTATTGTCAGCAGCGCGCTGCAGAAGTATGCAAAAAGGTATGACGATTCCGAAACACTGCGAATTATTACTAATACAACGTAAACTTTATAACTATCACATGTAACTTCATCTAATTTTGTAATTTCGAAAAAGATCGCAGATAGTTCAATATAACCTCTCCTCAGTTAAAAATGTTCTTAACCTCGTCAATGGATTTTTAGCGAAGTGTCGCCATTATTTTTCATTTGTACCAGCCAGCTAATTTAAAAAAAAAGTAACGGCGGAAAGCGTCTGCACGGCTGCTAAAGTGTCACGACACAATGAAAAATGTGACTGCTCTGGAAATGAATGTTTTTATAGGCAAAAAGAATTATTTGACATTCCGTGCATTTTTGTGAACACAGAACCGTGGTACGGCAATACGTCGAGTATTACGGAGTATTTACTTTCTGTATTACTTTTGGTTCCGCTGGTAGTTTCACGACAAAATGTATAAAATGAAAGTGAAAATATTTTTTACGACGTATGCAGCGTGATTTTTTCTCATCAGTAATACTTAAACTCTACTCGCATAGAATCTTTAAGGAGATTCTTAATGTGATCAACAACTGAATCCGAGTTAAGGATGTTATTTTAATTATTATAAAATATGCAGAAGATTTGGCAAGTGACTGAGATAACAATCAAGCACAGCAGGGGCTATAGGACAAGATTAGTACAAGCCGAATAGAACTAGAACTTTCTAAAAGACTATGCATATTTGAGTTGTGATACTTTCGACGGACAGTTGCTCAGACTCGCAGACGTACTCCGATGGAACACTTGGAAAGATTTGAGTACTAACAGAGTTGTGATTATGAACAATTAGGTATGAAACACGAAAACTAAAATCGGATTAAGGCTGCCAGTGCTGAGCTTAGTTGTGTAAAAATAACTAAGCACAAGGTACGGGTATGTTCTGGCCAATTTTCTGTACTCTGTGTAATTTCTTGAAACACCCAAGACCGATTGATTCGTGCATCGGCCGCAGAGTGCAAGGTATTCCCTGGCATTATCGTTCCTGTAATGAAGTAAAGCTCCGTCGCGCTAGAATAGAGAGATAAGAAGTCCAGTTATAAATTGCTGTGATATCATTTCCATTTTTTACACACAACGTGGAGACAAAAGCCGCTGAAGACTCCAAACAGATAACTATGTTATGAGTGATATGTAATCAAAAGGTAACAATACCATTGAGACAAAGGTTGATTGTTATAGATCAGATACAGATCTAAATATTTAAAATCGATCTAAAAGTACAATATTTACATAAAGTATGCTCAGAGATGCGGCATACGGTTTTCCTCAGTTAATTGACTAAGTACTACACCATAACTACTATCACACGAAATTTGTCTACTATGATCTCGCTGCTTATTTTGTTTACATCTCTTTCATTCTTAGATGTTCACAAGTACATGTGTGATAATATATTTCCTTCCTACAGAAATTTAAACATATAAATCTAATATTTACAAGACAACGGCCCATCTGCTTCAACTCTCTGAAGCATAAGACTCATCTTCATATCAACTATTCATTTAACACGTATTCCGCAGAAAAAGTTCAGAGTTTCCGTTATTATTACGTTAATGTGACCAAAATTTGCACTATTCTTTACATTTCCTTAATTTTTTTTAAATTTCTGCCACAGCTCCTCGTTCTCATACTTTCACTTCGATCTAATACGAGTACATAGAGACCTGTGGCACTGAAGACAGGATCTCAAATCCGTAAAGGACTATACTAATCGCATATCGTGAAGATATCCTCTTAGAAGTTTGTGACTCCGGTAATTTCTTACGCCCTTCACCCCGTTACGTGAAGCTTCAGTACATGATTACACTCTCACATTCACTTGAGTTATCGTGTGAATCCACTGTGACGATGAAAAGTCATCTCATGGATGTGGCGCACAGTTCTTTGACAGTTTCTGCATCGATACTAAGAATGCCACTTTCTGTATCAGTGTGACTATTCTCCTTATCTGTTTCAGTTGCGAAAGGTGTGGGGGAAGAGCGAATGTTGGAAAGCCACCATGTCAGCTTGAATCTTTCAGCTTTTCCCGTTACAGAAATCTTATGGGACGTAACTGCTAAGGTCATCAGTCCCTAAGCTTACACACTACTTAACCTAAATTATCCTAAGGACAAACACACACACACACACGCCAGAGGGAAGACTCGAACTTCCGTCAGGACTAGCCGCACCGTCCATAACTGCAGCGGTGTAGACCGCTCGGCTAATACCGCGCGGGCGCCGTTCTTTACATCACCTCAAGCCTCACTTGGCATGGAGTACAAAGATATGTTGCTTATGAGAAAATTCTCGTCATTTGCACCGCATTCTTTTTAATTCCCTACGCACTGTCATTGTGCTTGCTGAACTGCTCCTGTCAGTCTGGAACTCATGAGTGATTAGCTCCGCTGCTTTCACGCGATTTTTTAAAACCACGTCCGCAATGTTCGACGGTCCCTTCTGGTCAGTATATGAGGTGTGCCTGGTCTTGGTTCAGCTATGGTTTTTCCTTCGTGTTTCCCCTTCACATCCACGTCACCAACAAGCGACTTTGGTAGCTTTAGAAGGGTTGAAATTTTCCTGACGAATTTGTTACTCAGGTGTCACCTAATGCCTAGACTACGTTCGAAGAACCCTGACCAACCTATTCTGCTCTTAATGCTTCTATACTGCCCGCGCCTTAATTTATACTGGTGGGTCTGCTTCTTATAGATTGAAGCGCCAAAGAAACTGGTATAGGCATGGGTATTGAAATAAAGAGACACGTAAACAGACAGAATGGATCGTTGCAGTCGGCAATGGCTATAAATACAAAGAGTGTCTGTTGTAGTTGTTAGATCTGTTACTGCTGCGACAATGGCTGGTTATCAAGATTTAAGTGAGTTTGAACGTGGAGTTAGTCTGCTCACGAGCAATGGGCCACAGCATCTCCGAGGTAACGATGAAGTGTGGATTTTCCCGTATGGCCATTTCACGAGTGCACCGTGAAAATCAGCAATCCGGTACAACATCAAATCTCCGACATCGCTGCGGCCGGAAAAAAGATCCTGCAAGAACGGGACCAACGACGACTAAAGAGAATCGTTCAACGTGACGGAAGTTCAACTCTTCCGCAAACTGCTGCAGATTTCAATGCTGAACCATCAACAAGCGTCGGCGTGTGAACCATTCAATGAAACAACATTGACATGGGCTTCCGGAACGAAGGCCAACTCGTGGACCCTTGTTGATTGCACGACATAAAGCGTTACGCCTCGCCTGTGTTGATGACTGGAAACGTGTTGCCTGGTCGGCCGTGTCTGTTTTCAAATTGACTCGAGCGGATGGACGTGTACGGGTATGGAGACAACCTCAAGAATCCATGGATTCTGCATGTGAACGGGGGATTGTTCAAGCTGCTGGAGGTTCTGTAATGGTGTGTGGCGTGTGCAGTTGGAGTGATATGGAATCCCTATTACGTCTAGATAAGCCTCTGACAGGTGCCACGTACGTAAGCATCCTGTTTAATCACCTACATCCATTCATGCCCATTGTGCATTCCGACGGACTTGGGTAATTCCAGCCGGACAATGTGACACCTCACACGCCTAGAATATTGCTAGAGAGTGGCTCCAGGAACACTCTTCTGGGTTTAAAAACTGCCGCTGGCCACCAAACTCCCCAGACGTGAACACTATTGAGCATATCTGAGATGTCTTGCAACGTGCTGTTCAGAAGAGATGTTCACCCTCCTACCTATTTATGGACAGCCCTTCCAGGATTCATGGTGTCAGTTCCCTCCAGAACTACTTCAGACATTAGTCGAGTCCATGCCCCGTAGTGTTGCGATGCTTCTGCGTGCTTGCAGGGCTCCTACACGACATTAGACAGGTGTACCAATTTCTTTGGCCTTTTAGTGAATCTCCTAGAAATCAGTTCCCGATGCTTTTGATAAAACACAGTATACTGGTTGACTCTTAGGTAACGTATCCTCTCGGTATCTTAACAGTACAGTACAGCACACCATAATTCGGGTTTCCTCTCTTCTATCGCCTGCCACTGGAGTTGATGTGCATCTGTGGCAAACTTCGGCGGTTACTAGACGTGCCCGTGAGAAATGCGTTCCTCCTCCTTTCATATTCACTGTTTTCTTCGTTAATCCTATCTGGTAAGGGTCTGATATTGACTAGCAGTACTCACGTATCGGTCGAACGAGGGTTTTGTAAGCTACAAGGATCGTTCGCGGACTACATTACGGATTCCACCTGTGAATCTCAGTCTGACATCTACAATTAGGTGTGCGTGATTTACTTTATATCGCTCCACACATATGCTCCCACGTACCGGTATTTTCTTGCTGTGGCTGCTTCCAGTGACTCTTCGGCAGTCGGGTCTTTCTTTCTTTTAGTTGTGACATTTTTCCCGTGGATACGCAGGGTCGGAATGGTTAATCGGATGTGGAAATGTTAGTTGAAGGGGTGCCCAGATGCCCTTCCTGCTGCCACCCCGTACGTTCCAGGAAGGAATTAGTGTACCCCAACTGTCTGCGACTAGTGTAATCCACGGAATAGTGCGAAGGTGTTGAGATGTCGGCGGGAAGTGTCACTGAGGCGGAACATGGGGACCAATCCGGTATTCATCTAGGGGGATGTGGAAAACCGCCTAAAAACCACATCCAGGCTGGCCGGCACACCGGCCCTCGTCCTTAATCCGCCGGGCGGATTCGATCCGGGGCCGGTGCGCCTACCCGAGTACAGTAAGCAGAGCGTTGACGCGCTCGGCTAACCTGGCGGGTACTCTTCGGCAGTTGGGTAATTATACAATTATGGGTCTTCCTGTCAATTTAGGTGCAATACATCACGATTGCTTATTTTAGGTTCAACAACCAATCTTTGCACCAAGCGTGGATCCTCAGCAGGTCTGTTTACCGCTGAGACTTCTCTGTATACAAAAACATCAGAGAACAGCAACATGGCGTTATCCACTAGCTCATTATATAAGAGTAACTTCAGCGGTATAGGAGTATAGTTACGTGTGTCTGCTCACGACCCTTCTTGAGATATGGAATTATTCCAGTCACCTGGCGACTTACAGTTATCTGCTGCTGGCAGGGGAGATATTTCTTTCGGATTATCGTAGAATTTGACAAGTATCCCATTTCAACCAGCATCCTTCCTCTGTTCGTCATTTTCAGCTCGTTATGCCATGCTTACAGCCATTCTGATATTCGTATAATAATTGAAAAAAGAAACAGTTTATTGCCTCCTTTATCTATATCAGTCCTTTTCTGCCTTGAAAGAAATCCTAAAGTTCCTCTTTCAAACGTTGTCACAACTGGGACTGTGTGTTTTTCATGTACGATGTTATAGCCCGTTCTGTTCACCATCGCAACTTGAAGTATGTGGTGACGTTTCGGTAACGAGTAGTGTAGCCTAACACGGTTCGGCGTTCCATGCTCGCCAGAACCAGTTACTGTCAAGAGAAGTATTCAAGATAAATGCTAGTTGTCTAGATAAATGCTAGACCTGCTAGTTGTCTTCGACCTGGAGTCCCTGTCACATTAAAGGCGCCTCTGGGACAGCGAGGAGGGAAAGGCTGCAGCCCGTTTTGCTTTGAGCCGCCCGGCGAGGCCCGCAGCGGCTGCCAGATAACTACTGCCCCCATAACAAGGCGCGCCGCCGCCAGCTCGCGTCTCGAGAGCAGCGCAAACACTGTGCCGCGCGACCAGTCACCCCCTCCGCTGCCACCCTCCTCTCCCCCCACCCGTCAGCTATGGTGGGGCGGCGGCCACCGACGTCGCCTGCAGCTACCGGCAGCGCGGCGGCGTCCGAAGGCAGACACTTGTCAACAGAGGGCGAAACCACGCTGAATGGTGAGCGCTTGTGTCGTAAGAACGGGCTTACTAAGAAACCATCCTAGCGTTGGCTTAAAGGTATTCAGGGTAACCAGACAGGAATATGAACCGTTCGTTATTCTGAATACTTAGTATGAAGTCAGTCTCTTTAAAGCTGAACCTCTTATCGTAATGCTAACGCTCAAAATCGAATAAGGTAATTTCGATTTATGACAATTTTTCTTGAAATTTTTGCTGTAGAATTAAAGAAACACACATGGGGTGCAGACAGGTATATCAGCTCTACTTACAAAGACTATACGGAAATATTCGCCTGATATTAGGAAAAGGGTCACAAGAAAAAATGCTTATAATGTTTCACGCTCTGCAGACGACTAGGAATTCCTGACAACAAATGATTTCGGTAGGTTTCCTGCCTAAATGTGATGTTCATATGCTGGCTATTGAAATCAATATTGTTGTTATTGTTTACAAAAATGATGATCCCGCTCAGAGAGAAGGCATTTTTATTGCTCAATTAAGCTTGAACAGCGGCGGATGTAACGACGCAGAGAGACTTTCGAACACAATTTGAAGCGCCCACCGTCGAGGAACAAGCGATTAGGTGCAACATTTCAAATACAAACTAAGTTTGCCGTTCCCCTTCAGACGTCGACAGGGACGGTGGAAACTATTCGAACTGTGTATATAAGGAGTGTACAGAAAGCGACAAAACAAATACGGCAAATCCATCGGTGAGGCACGTACATTAAAAATATCTTTCCTATAAGTAACGAACAAGAACCAGAAATGTAGGCCAGAAGGCAAGGTAAAACGCACTACAATCTGCGTTGAAATAAGGAAAACGTTACAGAAATGTAGATTCGCTGACGGTTCGATCTTGCGTGATAGCTTGATTCCCACGTAATGGAGAGACGAAACCCCACAACTATAGGACCTAATTCACGGATACCAGTATAACACTGGAGGCATGAGAGAGATCCACATACAGTGATGATGTTTGAGAGGATGAGCAGGAGTAGTAATTGCACAATTATATATATATATATATATATATATATATATATATATATATATATATATATATATATATATATGTGTGTGTGTGTGTGTGTGTTCTTGTTCCCCTGTATATAAACAGGGGCAGCATCTATGGTCCAAGCGAGGTGCAAGAATGATTAATACACTGATCATGCATTTTGTTGGAAGCGATGGGTTCAATCACTTGTGAATGTATCGGGCCTTAGGTTGTCAGCCGTTTTTCCAAATGTCTATGGTCAAAAGTTAAGAAGCATTTTCCTGTTTTTGTGGTCCTCATTCTAAAGGCTGATCTATTCTGCTCTTTTTGTTTTTTTTAACTGCTAAATATTTTATTTCTTACAGGGGAATATTGGAGGCAAAAAACTTCATAACAGATTTCATAACACTTACATTTATATCAAATGCTAAAAAAATTACCTTCCTCAGAAACGCTTTACTTGCCGTTGCCAGTCTGTATTTTAAGTCCTCTTTAAACTGGCCCTCATCATTGATGTGGCTGTCTAAATAGTAAAACTCGTCTAGTACATTTAGTGTATCATTTGATAAGCTAATGCCTTCAGCATCGCCGATTTAATTAGACTGCAACTAATAACCTTGTTTCGCCTTTGTTTATGTTCATCTTAAACCTCTTTCCTAGACGCCATCTATTCCGTTCAACAGCTCCTCCTTGCCCCTTGCCCTTTCTTGACAGAATATCCATGTCATCAACAAAACCTTAATGTTTGCACTAATCAAATGTAAACTTTACATTCATAGAATCTAGGCTCAGAACTCAGGAGGGCCGGCCAGTGTGGCAGAGCGGTTCTAGGAGCTTCAGTCTGGAGTCGCGCGACCGCTACGTCGCAGGTTCGAATCCTGCCTCGCTCGTGGATGTGTGTGATGCTCTTAGGTTAGTTAGGTTTAAGTAGTTCTAAGTTATAGGGGACTGATGACCTCAGAAGTTCAGTCCCATAGTGCTCAGAACCATTCGAACTTAGGAGGACATTGTTGCTTTCCATTCTCCACCTGGCAGTATTTATGAAATGACACAGCAAATGTTTCAGACATGGCAATTCCTCAAGATGTTATTTGCAGGCTGTTTGCTGCCATTCAACAAGAAATATATGGGTTTCTAAGTGCCCTTAGGGATCAAACCTCATGATGATGTATATCAGTTCCGAATGTGACGAAAATGCAATCAAATAATGTTGTGTATGCGATGAAAATCTGCACAAGGTTTGACAAATATCGGACTGGTCGTTTATGGTGTAACTCTTTCCGTTTCCATCAATGTAACCTTTCCGTTTTAGACGGATGGAACGCTATCAATGATACCATCAATGTTTGCGTTAACCCACTTGTGCTGTTCGCAAAGCTCTTCTGTCACACAATGAACAGTACTTGACGAGTCGCAGATAAAAATGGTGCTGCGAAACTAAAGAATTGCTTTAATGCCGGCAGTAAAATACAATTATGTAAGGAGATTTGAAATGAAACATACGGACGCTGAATGCAGCAGGTGGAGTGAGAGAATCTACGTCTCTTAGCCTTTCCTTCGTGTAGTGCCTATATTGTGTTGCTGACTGTTGTACTGGTGACGCATTTTAATCATCTTACTCGCCCTGTGCTCGCGTATTAGGTTCTGAAATATTCGCGTAAAGCGCCTTCAACAAACAAACAAAGTAATTTAATGAGATTTTGCAGAACACTACACAAAGAACATCCAGTTTTGTGCAGGTATGGCAACTGAAATGGAAGACGCACTTTGGGGTATGAATTTGCTAATGAAGACAGACGAACATCAATGCTTGGGAATTGTAAGAGTTTCACATTTAGTTGTTGTTTCACCGTTTACAAGAAACCAACATCATCAGTAAACAAAAATGTAACACAGGTCTTTCCTCAGTTACACAAAGCATTACCCAGAATGTCGGCGTAGAGCTTCGCCATTGTGGAGAAAGCGACATGAGCAGCGGTGTAATTCCTTTTCAGCTTTACCAATGGGACACAATGTTTATCCTCTGCGACGAGAGCCCACACAGCGGTTTATGCAACAGACTACACCGCAGCCATTCTTTAGTCCTGTGTACTTTACACTGCTGAGAGTTGCTGAAACTAGACACCGAGCGAGGTCGCGCACGACTAAGGTACTTTAGACACTTTCGAAAAGGTCTGAGTTCAAATCCCTGTCTGTCAACCAAATTTAAGTTTTCTTCGTTTTCTCATGTGTTTATTGTAGAAACACATCGGGTGAAGACTACAAGAATATATTAAAAGTAATGAATAAGTGACAGACTTGAACATGTGAACTGGCGTCCTCTCATGATAATTGACTATATTCCCATATGAACTAATGAGACTAAATTGCTAAAGGAAAGAAAAGGAGAAGTCCTTAATCTGAATATTGGTTTCAGAGCTCTACTAGGCATGATCTTAATAAAAGTTGTATTCCATTGCCTTCCTCTGATCTTAACTGATTTACTCAGGCAGCTACTGGAGGACACAATTTAAAGTGTGAGCAAAACCACTGTGAAACTGTGCAGTCAACCCCGTTTCGTAAGCTCTTGTCATTTAGTTTCTCTGGGCGTGTTATTCAACATGTAACTGAACGGTACTTCTTTCTGTGGTGACGGCCCTTTGGAAGAAGGAGAGTGGAAAAATGCGTTTATTTATTATGAAATTATGCTTACTTAATCCACATCCCTTTCTGTGTACCCTTCTCAGTGACTTCTTCCGAGTTTACTGGTATAGTTTGGACTCAGATCAGGATTTTAATAATATCTACTTGTAGCGAGTTTCAATCTCATTCAGTTAGAAGTGTAATTCAATAGATTACCCTGTGACTACATTTCTTGGTTACTTTTATTCAAATTTTAAGTGTAGAGTGTGGTTTGGTGTGGAAGCCTGGTCTGTGAAGGGATTTAACGAAGTGCGTCTATAGATCAGTGAATTTAGTCTACCATGAATTTCTTCCTTCCTAAAAAGAGCGCCTATTTGTTCACAAAATATTTTGGTAATCTTCCGTTAAGAATTTGCGTTACCTTTAGCAGTATTTTTGATCCTGGTCCTTTGTCTTCATCACGCCACTTGGCACAACAGTCACCTTAAGATCATAGCGAGGTGATTTAATGAAAAGACTATTTCGCAAGCCCCTCTCTTCAAATATTTTGTACGAATTTAAGTGTTTCCGTATTTCGAACGTATTCACAACATGCCACGTGTCCGTAATCTTGTATCCGACAAGCATGTCTGTGTTCAAAATTATAACATTTAAAACAATGAGCAAGACGACTATCGATATGCGTGAAACATTATTTCTCATTTTACATTCATGGACTTTAATCATTTTTTGCCACTACTGTATCTGACTGGTAACATGCCTGTGGGTTTGGTTTCTACAGTTCAGCACCCATAGTATCCTAGCATGTTAATTTTGAGAATTTGTGGGAGATATTCCTGTTATCCCCGTTCTGTACAATCCCTAATCTCCGTCATCTACATAAGGCTAACCATATCTGTAGTACCATGGTCATGTACACACTTTTGCTTTAGTAACTGCGTGAAAGAAGGAGCATTTAATAACCACTGCATTATTACCCTTGCTAAGACTTTTCGTATGTTGAAGACGATCCTTTTGTAATCCCTCGTCTTCAGTTTTGTAGAGGCCTCTCTACTAGTGATGTGGAGGCCGAGTTGCCACTGTTGTTACGCTAGTCCGAGTTCAAGAGCTCCTGAAACGGCTTCTGGTGCAGTACACCACTAAGACAATTTCTCTCTGTCAGTATTACACAGTTATGTCCCAGCATCAGGTGACAGGATAGGAGAACGATGGTTCTACAACACTCCAACAAATTAGAAACAAAGTACACAAATGAGCTAAAAGGTGTGACTAGTTGAATACTGATGTCTGCAACACTGCTTGTAACATAATACAAAAAAGGCCATCACTGGCGAAGTGCAAATAATCGTACGGTAGCTCCACAGAACACAGCAAAGGCAATTACAACTACTGTCTGTTCAATTCTAAGAGTTCCCTAATTGACATTCCCTGTATAAGTTAGCCCTGGACGACGATCTACAACCACGTAGGCGAGAGCTGATCTTGTATTTTCCGGGTAGGCTTCTGTCCGCTGACGTCCAGTCATTGGCGGATTGTACTCGGCCGGCAATTGCCCGAGGTGAAATCGGTATCTTCAGCCTCGGCTCCTCTCATGGCGCTGGTGAACTAGCGCAAGTGAAAGACTCTACGGCACTAACACCAGCTCGCATCTTTTCGCCTTTGTACTTTTGTCCTGGCTGTGTCTTGTTCGAGCAACGCAGCAGATTCCGTCTTTCCTTCGTGAATGGTCACGGCAAGCTAATGTTTTGAGAGTAAAAAAATGCTTTTGGTTGAAACTACTGACCATTCTATTTCCCATAGGTCTTTTCTTGATAGCACGTATGAAGCCAAGCTTAACGCTTTGCCGAATGTTTAACCTGCTCCAACGAATGTTTTAAAAACGGAATAAAGTCAACATATCGTGAAACATTTTAGGCCACTCCAGGCGATTCCACGTACCAATGAGATCGTGTGCTAACAGCGTTAAGCTATCAGCCCTTCCACCCCTCCTCCCCCCCCCTCTCACCCATTACACTGCTGGAGTTTCATATTTTTCACAAGTATTGTGAGGTACGATGCATACTAAGACTTGCCCAGTGAAACAAATAAATGTAGGGTCATTGGGGAAGGGGAAGGGCATCTCAAGATAAAATTCCACTTGGGAAGCGCCTGCTAAGCCTTATAACATCTGTACCAAGCGATGTACGGGCTAATACTGGAAAAAGATTCGTCACTTACCAAATGTATCTGCAGAGAGATTTTATCATGTCTTGTGGCTCAAAAAATTATATATGCAAAGGTATACATGGATGGTGATAATGAAATAGGAGCAGTAATGTATAAGCACAGGAAGGGAGAACCTCCAGTAGTACTCACATGCGGCTGGCGTCAGGTAGCGTGATGATGGTTCAAAGTATTCGGATTTATAATTTCCTCAACGCGGTTTTCTCAAGCGGAATCGAAAATCTGTACCTGAAAATAGTTTACTTCGTCTATTCGTAACTGTTAGGGCTCCTGATATACAAATTAGTAAATTGGAGTGCACCAAATCGGCGTAACGTCGTGAGAAGTTGTTGAGTGAAAAATGGTTCAAATGGTTCTGAGCACTTTGGGACTTAACTTCTGAGGTCATCAGTCCTCTATAACTTAGAACTACTTAAACCTAACTAACCTAAGGACATCACACACATCCATACCCGAGGCAGGATTCGCACCTGCGACCGTAGCGGTTGCGCGGTTCCAGACTGTAGCGCCCAGAACCGCTCGGCCACTTCTTGAGCAACAACAGCGCCTTAACAATGGAGATACGCATCTCCACGTATGAACACTGAGACCTAGGAATCTTAATACATCCTTTGACCAGACAATGGTGACGCTTATCATCCTTGCAACTCCTAAAACTGTAATTTTGAAACAGAAAGTGTATTTTAGTCCTTGACATACCAATTAAAAGTACTCCGAAATTAAATTTTCTTCCTTTTAAAATGTTTATACGACATCTTGTTGTACCTGATCCACCGCAGCACTTAATTTTAGTACCCCTACCTTAATAGGGAGATTGACTCTCTAGAAGCAACATTCTTGAACCTATGAATAGACCATGGTGGTCTTGTGGCTGGCAAAGGACATCTTCACACACCAAAAGTCATAATTTTTATCTTCTGGGGCGTATCAACCAGCTCTACTGTTTATGAATATCCGCAACCGCAGCGTCACTGCTGATGCCATACGTTACGTGCCGGTAGATTAATGTATAGAGCTGCGGGGAGTGGCCGCGCGGTTTGCGGCGCCATGTCTTGTATTGCGCAGCCCCTTTCGAGTCCTCCATCGGGCATGGGTGTGTGTGCTGTTTATAGCATAATTTAGTTTAAGTAGTGTGTAAGTCTAGGGACAAATGACCTCAGCACATTGGTCCCTTAGGAATTCACACACATTTGAATGGATACGACTACCGATGACACACTGTGGTAAACACAGTAAGAGACTGCACGTTCGACCAGGACTTAGGAACAAAAACACTTTTTGAAAAGCGTATTGTTGAATAAACATCTCTCCAGGAACGTAGAATCTGAATGATCTGTATACAGGGTGGCCCAGTGATCGTGACCGGACCAAATATCTCACGAAGTAAGCGTCAAGTGGAAAAACTACAAAGAACGAAACTTGTCTAGCTTGAAGGAGGAAACCAGATGGCGCTATGGTTGGCCCGCTAGATGGCGCTTCCATAGGTCAAAAAGATATCAACAACGTTTTTTTTTAATAGGAACCCCCATTTCTTATTATATATTCGTGTAGCACGTAAAGAAATATGAATGTTTTATTTGGACCACTTTCTTCGCTTTGTGATAGATGGGGCTGTAATAGTCACAAACATATGGCTCACAATTTTAGACGAACAGCTGGTAATAGGTAGGTTTTTAAATTAAAATACAGAACGTAGGTGCGTTTGAACATTTTATTTCGGTTGTTCCAATGTGATACATGTACTTTTGTGAACTTATCATTTCTGAGAACACATGCTGTTACAGCGTGATTACCTGTAAATACCAGATTAATGCAATAAATGCTCAAAACGACGTCCGTCAACCCCAATGCATTTGGGAATACGTATAACGACATTTCTCTCAACAGCGAATAGTGTGCCTTCCGTAGTGTTCACACATGCATTGACAATGCGCTGACGCATGTTGTCAGACGTTGTCGGTGGAACACGATAGCAAATATCCTTCAACTTTCCGCACAGAAAGAAATCCGGGGACGTCAGATCCGGTGCACTTGCGAGCCATAGTATGGCGCTTCGACGACTAATCCACCTGTCATGAAATATGCTATTCTATACCGCTTGAACCGCACGCGAGCTATGCGTCGAACATCCATCATGTAGGAAGTACTTTGCCATTCTGTCATGCAGTGAAACATCCTGTAGTAACATCGGTAGAACAATACCTAGGAAATCAGCATACATTGCACCATTTAGATTGGCAGAGAGAAAATGGGGGTCAATTATCCTTCCTCACATAATGCCGCACCATACATCAACCGGCCAAAGTGGCTGATGTTCCACTTGTCGAAGCCATCGTGGATTTTCCGTTGCCCAATAGTGCATATTATGCCGGTTTACGTTACCGCTGTTGGTGAATGGCGCTTCGTTGCAACAAATATGTCATCGTCCCGTAATTTCTCTTGTGTCCAGTGGCAGAACTGTACAAGATGTTCAAAGTCGTCGCCATGCAACTGCTGGTGCATATAAATATGGTACGCGTGCAGTCGATATTGGTATAGCATTCTAACACCGACGTTTTTGAGATTCCCGATTCTCGCGCTATTTCTCTGCTACTGAGGTGCGGATTAGCCGCGACAGCAGTTGAAACACCTACTTGGGCATCATCATTTATTGCAGGTCGTGGTTGACGTTTCGCATGTGGCTGAACATTTCCTGTTTCCTTAAATAACGTAACTATCCGACGAACGGTCCGGACACTTGGATGATGTCGTCCAGGATACCGAGCAGCATACATAGCACACGCCTCTTGGGCATTTTGATTACAACAGCCATACATCAACAGGATATCGACCTTTTCCGCAATTGGTAAACGGTCTATTTTAACACGGGTAATGTATCACGAAGCAAATTTAGTCCGCACTGGCGGAATGTTACTTGATACCACGTACTTGTACCTTTGTAACTATTACAGAGCCATCTATCACAAAGCGAAAAAAGTGGTGCAAGTAAAACATTCATATTTCTTTAAATACTACACGGCTATGTAATATAAATTGTGGTTCCTATTTAAAAGACGCCGTTGATAACCGTTTGACCTACGACCATCTAGAGGGCCACCCATAGCGCCATCTGCTTCCCCCTTCAAGCTAGACAAGTTTCGTTCTTGGTAGTTTTTTAGTTTGATGCTTATTTCGTGAGATATTTGGCCCGATCACTATCAGTGAACCACCCTGTATATTGTCAATGAAAATTTTAGTGCCAGAATGAAATAACGAGACACTTCAGGCAATTTTTTGAGTTTTTCAGTAGTGTAACGGCTAGGTATAAATAAGTAAAATCGCTTCATCTGCCTTAAAAAGACCGTGAGACTCGGAAATCATGTGGTAATACACATAATGTACATATTCTTAGAATCAGGAACAATAACAATATTTTATTAAACAAAGACAAGATTTCTAAGTTTTGAGCCCTTGAACGTCTAACCCCGTATTAATGATACAGTACTGCCGTCATTTCCCATTATTACTGATCATCATGTGACCAAGCAGTATTTTCGATGAAAGATCCTTTATCATTTAGCTACAATACTACAGGTCAGCAACTTGTAGCAGTTATTTCCATAAATTATCTGATAGTAGGCATTAGGAGTCATTTAAAAAGGAATGACCATATAAAATTAATCGCCAGTAAAGCAGATGCCAGACTGAGATTCATTGGAAGAATGCTAAGGAAATGCAGTCCGGAAACAAAGGAAGTAGGTTACAGTCACGTGTTCGCGCACTGCTTCAATACTGCGCACCGGTGTGGGATGCGTATCAG
Source organism: Schistocerca gregaria (assembly GCF_023897955.1). Taxonomy (NCBI): domain Eukaryota; kingdom Metazoa; phylum Arthropoda; class Insecta; order Orthoptera; family Acrididae; genus Schistocerca; species Schistocerca gregaria. Next base: position 931,773,570 of record NC_064920.1, on the reverse strand, counting down.
ATAGGGTTGATAGAAGAGATAGAGAAAATAAAACGGAGAGCAGCGTGCTTTGTTACAGGATCATTTAGTAATCGTGAAAGCGTTACGGAGATGATAGATAAACTCCAGTGGAAGACTCTGCAAGAGAGACGTTCAATACCTCGGTACGGGCTTTTGTTGAAGTTTTGAGAAGATACTTTCACCGAGGAGTCTCTGACAGAATTACAATGTCATCGGCGAACCTCAAAGTTTTTATTTCTTCTCCATGGACTTTAATACCCACTCCAAATTATTCTTTTGTTCCCTTTACTGCTTGCCCAATGTACAGATTGAATAGCATCGGGGAGATTGTTCAGAGTATTCAATGTATCGATAAATAATATTTGAGACTTTCCAAACCGCGTCCCAGTTAGACGTCTGAAGCACGACCGATGGATTTGTCAGTGGTCTGTGAATGCTGGCAAAGATTTTCGTACAAGAGGCTCAGTGTGCGAGCGTCTAACCGCAGCTTCTGAATGGAGGCGGTGCTCTTGGCGCTCTGCCGCCGCCGGTTGGCAGGTGTCTGCCGGCCAGCCAACGCTGGCGGCGGCGTGCAGCTGCAGCGGCGGCGGCGGCGGCGACCGCAGCGGTGGACACAGCTACAGTGAGTGCGCGTCACGCGCGTCGTTCCGCACAATTACACCGGCCCGCACAGTGCTGCTGCGGTCGGCGCTGGGGCGGCGTGCCGCCCCGAAACTTGTTTAAATTAAACGGATACGTAATTCACGTGCTGCAGCCGCCAAATGGAACGCGACAATTATGTTGCGTTTATATTTCGTTCGTGGTAGCTCACAGTGGCCACGACCGAAACGGACTGGTCTACATATTCGCGTGTGTGAAATACTTACGGGGGGAAACATTTAATCCGGGAACAATAGCTCGCTTGTTCAACTCTGCGTAGCATAGCCTCCGTTTGTTGGAGCACTGTGGAAATCACGATGCTGTTACCACATTTGTCACAATCTCGTGTGATGATGATGATGAAGTCCCATACTCCTTGACAGAGCGCAGGGGACGATGCAGGAGATCACAACCGCTTTACTAGGCATGATCTGAAGGTAACACGTGCATTCCGCTGTTATTTTAGATATTTCATCTGGTGCTACATGAGTTTTGTGTTGTGTTTCTCTGAATCATTCACATGCTAGTGCTCTGCTTCCATTAAACAGACCTAGACAATGTGGGGCGCTACCTTGTAATACGTTGGTACACATACGCCAGCACACGCTATCCAAAATTCTCCAAAAGGCGTGCAAAAGTCAGGATTCTTCCAGTGTTCATACCTCAGGTTCTATTGGTGAGTCAAGTGTTTTGGATGGCACTTCAGCAGGGACTATTAGTACACCAAAGGGAAGAGTCATTTCAGTGTCAGTATCCTACGTTTAACATCAAAGTATGAATATTGCGCACTCCCTCCTGCTTAAGCAAATGGAGTAAATTGGTTCGTTCCTTTTGCACCTAATCTGGGTTACGTTGGATCTTAAGGGGCATGCGGAGCGCAATTTTTGGCGGCTGCATAGTGTTACATAGTGCTCCATCATTAGTTCATAGCCCTTTCCTTGGAAAACCCTGAAAAAGTTTTTTTTACCACATTCTCATAGCAAAACCGAGCCGCAGATTCCAACACTGCTACGCTCAATGAAGTGTCTGAAATTCTTACGATGTATTTCTGAGATCCAGATCTCGAACAAGGTTGAAACTTTTCGATATGTTTATCCGATTCAGAGATAGAAAACTTCAAAGTTACCCTACCAGTACACGTAAAAGATGCATGTAAAATCCGGTGTGAGCCGAAAGCGTAGTTTATTAAGTGGCATTGCACGAAGAAATATGCTGTAAAGGGTCTCCCTTATCCTCCGAAGGGGTATGGGAGCCCCATATTATAGTGCTAAATCAGATGTAAAATTTTTGTGCCTGGATCAATGGTCTGGGAGAAGGGATCGTATGGAATGGGAAATAGTTTTGAGTCATTTGTTAGCAGATTTGGTCATACTGGAAGGAACAATGGAGCAAACCAAGTATTCATCTATGACTAGAGACCATCTCCATTTCTACATGCAGTTTGTTTTTACTCGGCAGGATGTTGTAGACCACCAGGACAATGCAACGTGTCACACATCTCACAGTGTACGGGAGTGGTTAGAACAGCCCACGGTGAGTTTATCGTTCTCCTCAGGCCACTAAACACCTTGTATTTAGACCCAATCGGGAATCTGTGGGACCACATGGATAGGGCTGTTTGCGCCATGGATACTCAACCGAGAAATTTATCGCCGCTCGCCATGGCACTGGCTCCACGTCACTGTCAGTACCATAGAGAACCTCATTAATTTACTGCACGTCCGCAATGAAAAGCTGATTATTCAGGCCATTGACAGATGGCCACATTAATGTGACTGGACCTTGTACCTTCTTCTGCTTCTGGTTGTCTGCTTTCCCCATGGCTATATTCAAGAGACCGCTCTCTCTAAATCGACCCTGACGGGCGTACTCATACGTTTAACGATTATGAGTGAATCCACGCATTAGCTGCCGATAGTGCAGTTGAACGATACTGGATATTAGCGTGTATTTACGCGCAGTACATTACGTTTATTAATGGCGACTATCAGCTTGCAGTCCTTGCATGAAACTCAGATACTCGTGTATATGACAATCGTTTTCTAACGACGTGGTTCTTCTTACACAGCAGTTTTCTCCGTGAACAGACTCGGAGACCTAAAATGCAACAACGTACGTAATTTATGTACGTCACGACTTAAAAATGGCCTTTGCACACTTCCTCTACGTACACTGAATGCTAATTGCACTTCTGAGGCTGTCCTAATTATGAAAGACTTACTGAGTTTATTTGTCTAGAAAGGCTTCAGTGAATTTGCGAACCTGTTTCGACTCTTCATAAGCAAATATTCTGTTTAAAAGACGACGGTACGAATCAGAACCTGATGCGTTCTGGCTCTCGTGAATGGTTTTGGGAGGTATGTCACACAAGATGTCTACGCAAGATCACGTAAATCCCTAAAATTAAGGACCATCCAAGGTGCATTGCATCGGGTTTGGGTAAGTCTAAATTGGTGACTTTCAAATCGAGTTTACTATCAAGCCACTGACAGTAAAATAGTATGATTCTGGACTTGTGACATGGACAGTTATTATGCTGGAGGATGCGTTCGTCGTCACGAAAGACATAAAACGGGAGTGCATGCAGGTGTTCCGCAATAACGTCCACCTAGTTCATAGATGACATGGGGGTCTTCGACTATCTGCACAGGTCCCGTGGAATCACGGATGAATTTCCCCCCCGTAGCCTAATACTACCGCTACCAACCACCTTCCGTCGCAGGGTGCATATTTGGAACAGCTGGTCGTCTGTACCACGACGTATCTGGATGTGACGATAGACCTAGTAAAACAAGAGATAAATTCGTCCTCAGATCGGGCACGGGGTTCTCCGCCTGTTCTGCTTTACTAGTGGGGCCAATTAGTCTCAGGCAAAAACGCGCTGTTTTGAGGCATAGGCGACAAATACCTTGTCGCCTACTCGTTGTTTCACCATCCTGTAACTACTTTCCATTCATGCTCACGAGAGTACAAATAGAACGCTAACTGATGCTTCTCCGCAGGCACCGGGCTATGATGGTCTGACCTTCGTCAAAGTCACTTATGTCAGTAGATAGCCACTTCTCTGGGATTTACCTCGTCCCCGTCTCTGCTCCTCCGCTTATATACTTTTCCTCACCACGTTAAGTTCCCCCAACGCCACAAGGCAAAATTCGATCTCACGATGGACAGTGGTCATAACGTCTGAAGTCAACAGTGTATTAACAATAATGCTAAGCAATATGATACCTCTGAAATTAGTTTTTAACTACAAGTATCTGTGCTAAGAGTTTTTAATGATTGGAGCTATCAGAGATTTTTCCAGATATGCAAAATGCTCCAGAGAGACCTTCGATTGATTATTGCGAGACTGGCGACTGTTATTCCACATATTCTGTATGGAGGAACTAGGTGCAGGGAGTGGCAACTGACCCTTAACAGAGACAAATGTAATGTATTGCGAATACATAGAAAGAAGGATCCTTTATTGTTTGATTATATGATAGCGGAACAAACACTGGCAGCAGTTACTTCTGTAAAATAACTGGGAGTATGCGTACGGAACTATTTGAAGTGGAATGATCATATAAAATTAATTGTTGGTAAGGCGTGTACCAGGTTGAGATTCATTGGGAGAGTCCTTAGAAAATGTAGTCTATCAACAAATGAGGTGGCTTACAAAACACTCGTTCGACCTATACTTGAGTATTGCTCATCAGTGTGGGATCCTTACCAGATCGGGTTGACGGAGGAAATAGAGAAGATCCAAAGAAGAGCGGCATGTTTCTTCATAAGGCTATTTGGTAAGCGTGATAGCGTTAGGGAGATGTTTAGCAAACTCAAGTGGCAGACTCTGCAAGAGAGGCGCTCTGCATCGCGGTGTAGCTTGCTCGCCAGGTTTCGAGAGGGTGCGTTTCTGGATGAGGTATCGAATATATTGCTTCCCCCTACTTATACCTACGGAGGAGATCACGAATGTACAATTAGAGAGATTCAAGCGCGCACGGAGGCTTTCCGACAGTCGTTCTTCCCGCGTAAAGTGCCCTCCGCCACACACCGTTGGGTGGCTTGCGGAGTATGAATGTAGATGTAGATGTAGAGTCTAACGAGTTTCCTGTGTGGTGCAGTGGACTTAACTTTATCGAGGATCTGCTGCTACTTGTTTTCAATCACGCGTTCGGCTTACGCAAAATATGAGGTCGTTACGAAAACGATCGTAGTATATGAAAGCAGACTGAAGGATAAAGTGTAATTTGATATCCTTGTAAGCAGAGATATAGTTCACGTTGAACAAGGACGTCGATAGGTATCAGATGTAGTAGTACTGAAAGAACCAGCTCAGCATTTCTCTACAATGATTTATCGAAATTCGATTTTAACCATTACAAGACTGACAGTAATAAGAATAGTTTCGTTTTTAATATAAAAAACATCTGGCTCTGACCAGTTACGTTTGGTACATTTACGGGGCAGTGAAATGAAAACGAGGCAAATGATATAGTGTGAGTAGGACTCGACTACTCCAGGTTCTGTAGAAACTTAATTATGTGCGCAGGAAGTTCATCCATCCTCTTAAATCTAGAATCTACACCAATTTTGCCTGTTATATTTTTTCACGGGATATAATTACAGATTGTCAATTGTTGGATTTCTTATATTTACTTGTAATGAGGCGCCTTGCTTCTTTCCATATTTCATGATTCTGTGTCAACGGGAGGCACCTCACAGATTTTGATGAGTGATTTTGTATCAAAATATGTGACATAAAGGGACGTGTCTTTTGACTGCTTTGACTTATAAGCTTGAGTTATTTTTCACATCGCCAAGGTACCTTAGACTATTTGCATCATAAATTTAAACTTGACAAGTCTTCACACTCTGGAGAAAAAGCGGTCTTTGCAGGTGGAGGGTCAAACAGACAGACAGTCGTATAACAAAAGAAATATTTCTTTCGTGTGATTTAGTTTCAAACTGGATTTTTTTTCCTTTGCTTCTAATGTGAGACCTTGGTCCTTGTCGAATTTCATGATTCTATGTCAACTGGAGGTGCTACATAGGATTTGAAGAGTCACTTGGCGTGTATCAAAAAACGTAACATAAAAGGCACTGATTTAGAAGAGTACATGTATTACACAGCCAAAGGAACGTAAACCGTACTACGTGACAAAAATTTGAACTTGATGCGTTCACCCCTTCGTAGGGAAAAGCATTTTCAACAATCAGAGGGACAGACAGACAGTCGGACAGACAACCAAGTGATACTGTAAGGATTCCTCTTTTATCGACTGAAGTAAGGGAGCCGGAAAAGTAAGTAAACTGTTTATTAATTCAAAAGTAATGGCCGTAGCTCTTAATACATTATCCAGCTGTCAAACAGGACGGTCAGTACCTTCATGGAAAAATGTTGGCAGTTGCCTACGGTACCAGGATTGTACATGAAAAAAATTCCCGCAGTCGAGTCTCCACTCTTGCTACAGTACTGCAGTTTAAAAATGCGATTTGCAAAGTCACATGTCCTGTATTGTCCTGATAACTACAAGAAAATACACTCCTGGAAATTGAAAAAAGAACACATTGACACTGGTGTGTCAGACCCACCATACTTGCTCCGGACACTGCGAGAGGGCTGTACAAGCAATGATCACACGCACGGCACAGCGGACACACCAGGAACCGCGGTGTTGGCCGTCGAATGGCGCTAGCTGCGCAGCATTTGTGCACCGCCGCCGTCAGTGTCAGCCAGTTTGCCGTGGCATACGGAGCTCCATCGCAGTCTTTAACACTGGTAGCATGCCGCGACAGCGTGGACGTGAACCGAATGTGCAGTTGACGGACTTTGAGCGAGGGCGTATAGTGGGCATGTGGGAGGCCGGGTGGACGTACCGCCGAATTGCTCAACACGTGGGGCGTGAGGTCTCCACAGTACATCGATGCTGTTGCCAGTGGTCGGCGGAAGGTGCACGTGCCCGTCGACCTGGGACCGGACCGCAGCGACGCACGGATGCACGCCAAGACCGTAGGATCCTACGCATTGCCGTAGGGGACCGCACCGCCACTTCCCAGCAAATTAGGGACACTGTTGCTCCTGGGGTATCGGCGAAGACCATTCGCAACCGTCTCCATGAAGCTGGGCTGCGGTCCCGCACACCGTTAGGCCGTCTTCCGCTCACGGCCCAACATCGTGCAGCCCGCCTCCAGTGGTGTCGCGACAGGCGTGAATGGAGGGACGAATGGAGACGTGTCGTTTTCAGCGATGAGAGTCGCTTCTGCCTTGGTGCCAATGATGGTCGTATGCGTGTTTGGCGCCGTGCAGGTGAGCGCCACAATCAGGACTGCTTACGACCGAGGCACACAGGGCCAACGCACGGCATCATGGTGTGGGGAGCGATCTCCTACACTGGCCGTACACATCTGGTGATCGTCGAGGGGACACTGAATAGTGCACGGTACATCCAAACCGTCATCGAACCCATCGTTCTATCATTCCTAGACCGGCAAGGAAACTTGCTGTTCCAACACGAAAATGCACGTCCGCATGTATCCCGTGCCACCCAACGTGCTCTAGAAGGTGTAAGTCAACTACCCTGGCCAGCAAGATCTTAGGATCTGTCCCCCATTGAGCATGTTTGGGACTGGATGAAGCGTCGTCTCACGCGGTCTGCACGTCCAGCACAAACGCTGGTCCAACTTAGGTGCCAGGTGGAAATGGCATGCCAAGCCGTTCCACAGGACTACATCCAGCATCTCTATGATCGTCTCCATGGGAGAATAGGAGCCTGCATTGCTGCGAAAAGTGGATATACACTGTACTAGTGCCGACATTGTGCATGCTCTGTTGCCTGTGTCTATGTGCCTGTGGTTCTGTCAGTGTGATCATGTGATGTATCTGACCCCAGGAATGTGTCAATAAAGATTCCCATTTCTGGGACAATGAATTCACGGTGTTCTTATTTCAATTTCCATGAGTGTATTTACGTCTTGACTGATTGATTGACCTTTACAGCGGTTATGAATGAATGCCGACGATGCATTAACCTTTGCAAAAGGAGACGTTCACCATTCTTGAGGTTTCCAGAGCGACGCACAAATGGGAACCTTGTATACTTCTGGCAAATTCAAACTGCGTGCCACACCGGAATTCGACGCACAGCCTTGCATTTCGCTGCTGCTGTTCATACCGACTGAGCAACCCAGGTAGGAGTCATGACCCGCAACCGTATTTTTACATATGCTAATATATCCTTGTACATAGTGAGGTTCTCTCGCCGTGTCTGGGCTGGTCAGTCCGTGGCCGCGAAAGTTCCGGGATCGAGTCCCGAACCAGCATACAGTTTTAATCTGCCAGGAAGGTTTAAAAAAATGCACACCCCGCAGCAGTGACTAAGGTCAATTCAAGGAACAAGTTACTTAACGAATCGCGTACTGGACCGGTATTTGAAACCTGCACCTCCTGAACACGACCCAATGCCTTAATCACTAGGCCATCTTAACTGGTGTAAAACTAATGACACCCCCAGTACCTAGGATGGTCCCACAAACAAACACCTAAAGAAAACTCAAGTGACTACACGTTTGGATTAAACATTTTTTACTTTTTACCGTGTCAGTTATCTGGGACAACGAGAATTGACTGTGTCTCGAGTTTTGCAGCGGCAGTTTCTGTTGAGCTCTGAAAGATCACGTCCGGCAAGAGGAGGGTAGGGAAGTGATGTCAGCTTGCGATGTTGAGCGGCGTGCGCCTGTTTCGCGGCGCCTCCAGGCCGGGACATGGCGGGAGGCGGAGCCGGCACGTAATCTCATTGGAATTTAATTACGCGCCCCAGAGGGCGGTAGGGCCTGTGTAAATCATAACCGCAGCCAAACAGGAGCACCAGAGATGGACTCGCCGCTGCGCGGAGTTCGGCCGGCCGTGGGCCTGCACGTGCTGCCGCTATTCACTTCGTGCTCCGCCGTCTCCCATTTACCTGAGGGCGTTGCCTCTGGGTAGGCTCGATCTGTTCTTGCTGTGAGAGCCATCAGGGGTATGCCGTTATGTATTACAGAGACTCACACATGCGAACAAGCTATGTTGTTAATCAATATTTTCTATAACAGGTAGATAGAAACACCGTCCGACCAGCCCTTAAAGGCGACCGGCCTCCATGTTATCCTCCTCCCTTAGGTGTCACCGTATGTGGATACTGAGGGGGAACGTGGTCAGCACACCGCCCTCCTCGCCTCTGCCAGTCTTCGTGGCCGGTGCCGCTACTCCACAGTCAGGTAGTTCCTCAGTTGGTCTCACAACGACTGAGTGCAGACCGCTCGCCAACAGCACTTGGCTGACCCGAATGGTGACCCACCCAAGTACTAGCCAAGCCCTACAGCGCTTAACTGACAGGTACCACTGTTACCTCTGCGGCAAAGCCGTTGGCAAGTGAGTTTATAAGCAAAAGAAAAATAGTATCCTTGGTGTATCATAACTAGAAGCAAACCTGACAAGGGTAAAAGTATACGACAATAAATGCGAAAACGTTACACAAAAACTTTGCTATAGATATGGGACAACCAACGAATGACTTCAGTATGACACCCAGTTATAGAAAAGAAATTTAAACTTAAGGTTTTCTATTAAGTACCCGTAAAATTGGGCTAAAATTTCGACAGCGCTACAATTCAAAGACGCTCTTCAACGATCGGTTGGAGATCTCACGACTGTTATGCTAATACGGTACCGGTGTATGCCGTTGAACAACACTCTACGTCTCGTAGAATCTTAACATCGTCTCAACAACCTTATGCGTCTGGCGCCCTGGAGGACGGATATATTGTCCGCTCTGCTGCTTAGGATCATCCTTGGATCAGGAAGACAAGTATTCAAATGGTTCAAAGGCTCTGAGCACTATGGGACTTAACATATGAGGTTATCAGTCCCCTAGAACTCAGAACTACTTAAACCTAACCAACCTAAAGCTGTCACACACATCCACGCCCGAGGCAGGATTCAAACCTGCGACATTAGCGGTCGGGCGGTTCCAGACTGAAGCGCCTAGAACCATTCGTCCACACCAGTCGGCGAAAACAAATATTCATACTAAAAGTGCGACCATGTCAAGAGGAACAACGAAAGTCAAATATTCACACGGGCAGTGCGACCCCGTCTAGGGAAACAAGGAAAGACAAGTATTCACACAGACAGTGCGATCACCTCTAGAGAAACGTGGACTGTTACCAAGATGACCATTGTTACCACTTCGATTGAAGCGGTAACAATGTGAGGAGCCCAATAATCTCACCGGACACGTAAGCGGCTCAGCGTTATCAATTCAATCGGGTACTGTTTCTGTGTAAGCAACGCTAAGGACTTGTCAGTATGCGGAGTCTTCGAGGGGGACGCTGAAAGATTTCATTTCTCTTTGTCACACAAGTACAACATCTGACAGGGTGATACGGAATGCCATTGGGTCCACAACTCGATCGTATTTCGTTCATGTAGTCGGTAATATCGCTAGCCGGCGTTACATTTCAGATGTGTTAATCGTGGTGGCTGCACACTATTTTCCAGATATTTGTGTCATTAACTTTCAGAAAAATAACGGAGGACTGCTTGCTGCCAGCCCAATCCTGCGTTGATATAGGTGGTGTTCGACAGTAGCTCTGGACACACGTTCACCAGATTTAATAGCTATAGACAGTACTCGCGAGCCACGACCATTGATGGACTCGGTCATGGCGTTTTGGAGTGGCATACCGTTATCTGATATTCAAGTTTAGTTCGGCCTCCAGTCAGGAATGAGCTAATTTTCCAATTTTGCTCACAGAAGTCGCTTCTCTATATAATTAAACTGCTCGCCCTTCACATCTCAAATCACCTATAAGTATAATTACGCATTCTTCCTACAATCCTGTGTACACATAATAAGTAATATCGTGTTATTTTAAATCCTTCCCAGTGTTGCAGCACTACTGGCTAGTAGTAAGTTATCGATTTCGTCCTTTGACGCCATGCAGACACGCAGCTTTTGATGGTACACGGCACAAAGTGTCACACAGTGGATCCCTAATCTAGGCATAATCTGTGGGCGAACAGTTATTATACTGTGTTGGAATGGAGAACAAATCTGATGAAGACCATATGGCCGAATCGTAACAGCTGGAAAATCACATGCAGTTGTGACTATGAGTAAAGTTTCTACGCAGAAACTGACAGTTGATATTGCTCAATCAACGTTTGTAATGAAAGTAGTTCTAGTAAGCCAGAGACTTATTATGATTCACTTTTTTATGCCAGAATGTTTACTTCAAAACTTTAACGATATGTTGAACATTTAAAAGCAAGAAATATGGTGAATAAATAAAGTTTTTGAAGCAATTGGTACAGAATTGGAACATTACTTGAAGGCGATTCAATTATTTTAAATGCTTTGAACAAATTACTTTGTTTAGGTTAATCGTCATATTTTAACCTTCTACTTTCATGATCTCTGTAATTTTAGCCTTCCTTAACCCATATTTCCGTTTGTGACGTTCCGTCCCTTACTGGGGTAGAAATCGTCAGAGGTTGTGGAGAGAGAGCTGGTTGTATTCATCGACGTTTATTGCTCCTAAAAGCGACATTTCATAAAGATTTACTGGTAAAGTAGCGCAAACACCCAAAGTATTGCTGTTAACGTTCCTCAGTATTTATATTTGTGAAAATATGAAAACAAACGAGGTACACGCAGTCACATTATGGAACAGCTATAACTCATTTATGATTGACCTACTATCCTTTAACCAAAACGTATTAGGCTATCGCAGGAATCGTGCGAAGTCTGTTTCTTCCTCATACGGAACAAGATTTCCAATAAGGATGACACTGTGCTCGTTTTAGAGAGAATGAGGATTCACCCACTGTTCGGTCATTCCTGTGGACAGTTTCCTTCGCTTTCCGAAATTACTTCATCTGGGTGCCACAACTGATATACGTACATCCTGCATCTGCAAGATTCGATGAATTATCTCATAATGCACACAAACAGAAAGAAAGAGATAGAATACTTTTACTATCATTCAAAGTAATCTCGTTACACCACTTAACGGATTAGGTTTATGAAGTTTAGCAAAGGAGACTTTCTGCTTTGTGCAAAGCGGTGGTGTTATACATCTTTAGTTTTTGGTAAAAATGCGACTCTCTCGTTCACGAACACATGTCGAGGTGTCTGCCTTCTTACCTGCACCGTATCTGGTGGCACCTGTTCACGTAACCTGTGACGATGGTTTCCAGAATATATTGGCTGTGGGGTGTATGTATGGAATTTCCTGATATATTTACACACTCGTAAGTCAATATATGCAGCAAAATACTGGAGCAGATCCTACGGAAACTTTAATAATTGCTAATGATGTTAGCGCTGCATTCACAAACATGTGATTTCTTCAGTACCTGACAGTTGCTGAATTTTTCTACGGCATTTAATGCAGTACCTTAATGTCGTCAATTGTCGTGGTTGGTATGAGATGAACCGAAGGCGAAGAGCCATAAATATCTAAAACTGTTGAAACAAGTTTTCTGCTCAGAGATCTGTTCCAATGGCGCTAAAATCGCTTAAGGCTGTATCGCACACTTTCCCAGTTCTGATAAAACTGATGTTTTCCTGCTGTCACAATGCAGTAACAAACGCTCTGGGAGACTCAGTTGTAGGTTCCTACTATGTTTCAGAAGATTCATAAGTTATAACTTCATACAGAGTAGTCAATCTAGTCACGTGATTAGAAGTAATTTGACACTTTATTGGCAGAGAAGGGAAAGCGCCACCGCGTCAAAAGTGTTCCGTCACTACCACCATCAAGGTAAATCATCGCCGACCGAGTGAAATTCCGCGAGCATCAACTTGTCGACAAGTGTCGCTGTCGACGATCGTAGATTGAGAGAAAGGGTAGACGAGCCACAGTGCAGCAAATACAAAGCCCCATATGAGGTGAACGATCAGTTAGCAACAGACCATCCAGATCCTCCTCTTAATTGTACGGCACATAAGCAATCGTCCCACACCTGTACCTCTGTTCATCCCAACCTCACAAAGGAAATAAATTAGCATAGGAATAGTAGCACAGTTATTCTATGCTCGGAGCGTGGTATAAAGTCTTCCGGACTGATAGAGTAACAGTAGACGTTAGTACACACCAATGAAATGGTATGAGTACCTCGAAAATCACACCTGGCTATGCATCCCACTTCCTAAGAGGTCACCGTGTGACGAGGGGCAATGGTTAGCACACTGGACTCGCATTCTAGAGATTAAGGTTCAAATCCGCCTCTGACCATCCTCATTTAGTTTTCCGGTGATTTCCCGGAATCCCTCCAGACAAGGCCTATTGGCTTAACAAAGCAATCCGAGCTTATTCCTCGTCTCACATGAGGATATTTTTGACGGACGTTAAACCCTATTTCTTCTTCCTTCCTTCAAAGGGTTGAACATCCAGGAAGGCAGTAAAGGTTTTATTATGTAAGATGTAATGAGACTCCTGATAAATCTACATTCGTCTCTCGCCAACGAATAGTACACGAAACTTCTGCCCTGCCATGTGAACCCGTTTGCAACCTACAAATTTTGTAAGGGTAATGACGGGAAAAGAACGAAGCAACAAGCAAATTTACTTTAAAAAATGACAAAAGTAAAGTCAGTTTGTTCGAAAGCACTCATTTTCCCATCTATAAAATCGGAATCTGCTGCTGGGCAGCATTCAATACCGTGTTGATACACGTCGTGCACTGTGGCATGTTCGCAGTCTTCTTAGCATGGTTTTCATAAGGTTGTCGGATATCGATAAGTCATCCAGTTTGTGAGGTGGTTTCCTGCGACCATCCACTGTAAGTTTCATTTGGTACAATGCATCCTCAGTGTGGTTCATGTCAACAACACCAGTGGCCATTCGATTCAGTTCTACCACGAAATCGGAACAGACGACAGACGGATACAGAAACAATTAAAATGACTCAAAAGAGGAAAGGACGCTGGACCTGATGGGATACCAGTTCGATTTCACACAGAGTACGCGAAGGAACTGGCCCCCCTTCTTGCAGCGGTGTACCGTAGGTCTCTAGAAGAGCGTAGCGTTCCAAAGGATTGGTAAAGGGCACAGGTCATCCCCGTTTTCAAGAAAGGACGTCGAACAGATGTGCGGAACTATAGACCTATATCTCTAACGTCGATCATTTGTAGAATTTTGGAACACGTATTATGTTCGAGTGTAATGACTTTTCTGGAGACTAGAAATCTATTCCGTAGGAATCAGCATGGGTTTCGAAAAGCACGATCGTGTGAAACCCAGCTACCGCTATTCGTCCACGTGACTCAGACGGCCAAAGACACTGGTTCCCAGGTAGATGCCGTGTTTCTTGACTTCCGCAAGGCATTTGATACAGTTACCCACAGTCGTTTAATGAAGAAAGTAATAGTGTATGGGCTATCAGACCAATTGTGTGATTGGATTGAAGAGTTCCTAGGTAACAGAACGCAGCCTGTCATTCTCAATGGAGAGAAATCTTCCGAAGAAAGAATGATTTCAGGTGTGCCGCAGGGGAGTGTAGCAGGACCGTTGCTATTCTCATTATACATAAATGATATTGTGAATAACATCGGAAGCTCACTTAGGATTTTTGCGGATGATGCTGTAGTGTATCGAGAGATCGCAACAATGAAAAATTGTACTGAAATGCAGGAGGATCTGCAGCGAATTAACGCAAGGTGCAGGGAATGGCAATTGAATCTCTTGTAGACAAGTGTAATGTGCTGCGAATACATAGAAAGATAGATCCTTTATCATTTAGTTACAATATAGCAGGTCAGCAATTGGAAGCAGTTAATTCCATAAATTATCTGGGAGTAGGCATTTGGAGTGATTTAAAATGGAATGATCATATAAAGTTGATCGTCGGTAAAACGGATGCCAGACTGAGATTCATTGGAAGAATCCTAAGGGAATGCAATCCGAAAACAAAGGGAATAGGTTACAGTACACCTGTTCGCCCACTGCTTGAATATTGCTCACCAGTGTGGGGTCCGTACCAGATAGGTTTGATAGAAGAGATAGAGAAGATGCAATGGAGAGCAGCGCGCTTCGCTACAGGATCAGTTAGTTATCACGAAAGCGTTACGGAGATGATGATAATAAACTCCGGTGGAAGACTTTCCGGGACAAACATTCAGTAGCTCGGTACGGGCTTTTGTTGAAGTTTCGAGAACATTCCTTCACCGAGGAGTCAAGCAGTATATTGCTCCCTCCTACGTATATCTCGCGAACAGACCATGAAGATAGAATGAGAGAGATTAGAGCCTACACAGAGGCGTAACGACAATCTTTCTTTCCACGAACAATACGAGACTGGAATAGAAGGGACAACTGACAGAGGTACTCAAAGTACCCTCCGCCACACACCGTCAGGTGGCTTGCGGAGTATGGATGTGGATGTAGATGTAGATGTAGAAGTAGAGGCACGATGTGATCGCACGTTATCATCTTGAAAGACGAACTACTGCCGACAAGCTTCATGCAGGCCAGCCCATGATGTGCCCCAGTGTGCTTCAAGACAAAATTTCTCTGTCCTCTATAAACGACAAATAACCTGGACCACGATATCACTTGTTACTACTTCAGAAAAGATATCAGACCGATTGGTGTGGTTGCTGGAACTACTGGTACGCCGTTGTCATTCTCTATGCCTGTGCCTCTTCCAAAGGCTGATTTGGCTGAATGTGCAAGTCGGTGAAGCAAAAATGGTTTGGAAGCCGAAGAGAAATAGAGAATAGAAAGAAGAAAAGATAAACGCAAATCGAAAACTTTTGATGCGGAAGAACAAAAAGAAGCAAGCGGTAAAGAGGGCGAAGAAGCAGAAAATGACATTAGGAAAGATTAGACAGACTTAGAAAAATTGAGAAAATAAGGTTCTTCGCCGACATTAGGCGAACAAAACACAGACTACGCATGTATATTTTGTAACAGGCTATATTCGGACTTGTTACCGAAGGAGACATGGATCCAGTGTCCATCTTGTCTTGTCAGTGCTGAGAAACACGAGAACTATTTCGTCTGCTGCGATTTCTGTTCTTAATAATGTGTTTTTCTTTTTTTTTTTGGATCAATTAGTGACAATATTGTCTGTATTACTGGAGTATTATAAAAACTTAAGTTCTTCGTCAAAAGCCATTTTTGGTTTGCAAACGTCTTCATACATTCAGCCACGCGGGATTAGCCGAGCAGTCTAGAGGCTGCAGTCATGGACTGTGCGGCTGGTCCCGGCGGAGGTTAGAGTCCTCCCCCGGGCATGGGTGTGTGTGTTTGTCCTTAGGATAATTTAGGTTAAGCAGTGTGTAAGCTTAGGGACTGATGACCTTAGTAGTTAAGTCTCATAATATTTCACAGACATCTGAAAATCATCATATATTCCTTTTTTAAGAATAATATTTTTTTCAAGGTTTTCCCATTCATTTAAATGGGTAACCCCATTTACTCTACAAATTGTGTTAAACAGGGTATCTTGCAATATTTTTATGAGGGAGATGGTTCATTTTCAGTTGAAACCGGACTATTATGTAGTTAAATGTATAAGACATCTGACCGCTACAGTCGCAGGTTCACATCCTGCCTCGGGCATGGATGTGTGTGATGTCCTTAGGTTAGTTAGGTTTAAGTAGCTTTAAGTTCTAGGGGACTGATAACGTCAGATGTTAAGTCCCACAGTGCTCAGAGCCATTTGAACCATTTTTGAATAATCTTAATTTGGAAACTTATTGACCACTAAAAAACTTGTATATGATTTAAAAATTACTGAACCAGGTTTTTTTGCCACTTTCTTGAGGGTGATGCAAAACTTAGTTCTTTGGCGTCGTTGTGAATGCGAGCTAGTTAAAACTTCCATACGACGCTCATACCGTTAAACCATTTACCCTGCTTGCTCTTATTTAGTTTTTATTTTCTTGTTTTTCCTTTTTTATTTACTTTTTGTGCAGCTGAACCGTCGCTGAGTCTCTAATGATCTAGGAATCGACGAGTCGTTGTCACTGTTTCCTCCGAGACTGCCTAGGGCAGGTTCATCCACGACGACAGCAGAACCTAGAAGTAGCTGACAAGCAGTGCGTGCGGAGCCGCTGCTCGGCACTGTGCATAGCTGGCGGCGAACAGTTGACAAGCGGGTAGCCCGCTGCTCGCTTGGCAGGCGCAGTGCAGCGGCAGCCCTCGCCTACCCACCGGCACGCGACCTATGTAAGCGTGGCTCTGGCTCCCCTAGCCCCCCCCCCCCCCCCGCCTCTTCCTTTCCCTTCCCTTCCACACCTTTATTGATCACCTGCGGGCAGCAGCGCACCTTCGCCTCCGTCCGACTTGTGGTGGCCTTTCCAAGTTGTACCCCAAATGCCGCAGCGCAGTAGGACACGTCGAGTCCAGATTTCCGCCTTCCGGACGGAGACGTTTACGTGGCCATACACGCACGGAGCTGTTCACTGTCATTATAATCTACATCATGCCAAAAATGGAGCCGTTTCTGGTTATTTCCGCCCTCAGAAGTCTTCCTCATATAATCTCTTTCTTGCTAGTCCAGTTTAACTTTACCCGTTTCGCCTCGTGGTTTCACAATTTGTCCTCACACCTTCCATGCTTTCGTTCCGTTTAGCCTTATATGACATTGCATTACCATATTTGTTAACTATCGTTTCGTTTCCCGTTTGCTGTGTAACTCGCCACCCAGCTAAGAAATCTCTAAGTCACATAACGGGTTAGCGCAATGAATAACTTACTCGATCTGCATTTAGCAAGAACCGAACTCATATACCCATCCACATACCCCAATTTTGGTTTTCCTAAATCAATACTTAATAATGCCACAATGCTTCCTTTGTGAAGACCATCAATGAAGTCTTGCTGCATCATAACGAAGACAAGCTTCAGACCTACATCTACATCTACATCTACACTCCGCAACCCATCTTTAAGATTGCTGTCGAAGTACTTGTCTACCAATGTCACTTACTGCCTTTCCTGTTCCAGCGCACGAGCAGAAAGGTTGTTGGGAGCTTCCGTGGTCTCTTCACAGGATATACCTTTGAGGACGGAATATATAGGTTGTCTTTTCTAGGAACGTATGCATGACATGTCTGTTACATATCCGTTACACTATTACCACCGGAGTCAGATGAGTACATCCTTGATCAAACCAGACTTGCTACTCTGCTCTGGTTCTTCTCTATTCTCAGTCATTATGTGTGAGTCGCGTACGGGACATGTCTGTTACATATCCGTCTCACGATTATCACCGGAGTCAGATCAGTACATCCTTGATCAAACCTGACTTGCTACTCTGCTCTGGTTCTTCTCTATTCTCAGTCATTAGGTGTGAGTCCCGTACTGGACTTAAATATCTGTCGAAAGAGGGTTTTGTGGGCGGCATTCTTAGTGGATGGACTGTAATTCCAGACAGCTCTGCCTATGAACCTCTATCTGATATCAGCCTACGATTAGCTGCTTTGTGTAGGTCGTTCCACTTTACATCGCTCCGTTCGCATACTCCGAGATGCTTAATGAAAGTCACTGGTTCCAGTGATTGTTCAACAATTGCTTAGTAATACAGTACCAGGGTTTTTGGCCTATTTATGCAGAATTCATTACGTTTGTTTTAGCTGAGTGGCAACTTTTAATCCTATAAATAAGCGGAAAAAATCTGGAGCTGTTACTGCATTTCCCTATAATTTTACAGCGTTGGTACTTCTCTGGATATGTTACCATCCGGGAACGAATTCACAGAGCATTCTATCTTATCTTTTATTCAAGATTGAACGCGGAAGTTTAATTAACGGACATCTACAGCTAAAGCGTTCACGTTCGGAAAAAAACACCGCTGCTGTTGTATCCTTACCTTATTTAAAAGAGAGTCCGGTTTCGTAATGTCAGTTACATCATCAGATGAAGTCAATTACAACATGATTCTACAGTGCATTTGATGTTAAACTTCTTCCTCTATTCGCGGAATTTTATCCATTCTAAACATCACGTCGCACCTCATGATTAATATGGAAGAGGGCCAATTGCCGGAACCATTTGATAGTGGATACGACGAGCCGAGTAGAGACCAGCCTCACAATTAACGGTGAACCGGTCGTGCTTTAAGTAAAGTAACCATACAAATGCAGCGGTCTAATCAGTCAACACTATTCGCTGTCTTATTTAGGAAGAGCGGAGCTCATATCCCTCGACGACCTACCAAATTTTGGTCTCCCGTGAATTTACAATTCAGTTTCTCTGTTTCCTTAGAAATAAGAGACTTTAATTTTTGTCAAATCATCATCATCATCATCATCATCATCATCATCATATTCTTATTCTTCTTCTTCTTCTTCTTCTTCTTCTTCTTCTTCTTCTCCTTCTTCCTAGAATGCAGCATTTTTCCCTTAGTACTTCTCAGCCTGTCCTGAGATTGTCACTCCATTTCTTCTTGGGCGGCCAACATTTCTTTTACCAGCTTTAGATTTAATTCTTATGACTTTCACAGTCTTCCGTTCACTCATCTTGTCTATGTTTCGCTCTATTCATTCTTTCTGTTATGTACCCTCTCATTAATGGAGTCCACTTTATATCCTTTTCTAATGCTTTTACTTCTCTTTCTGTCTCTCGGTATCTTCCCTGTAATCGTTTGCAGAATTTTCATTTCCGTGGTTTCCAAAAGTCCCCTAGTTTTTTATGTATCAGGTCTTGTCTCAGCTGTGTATGTCATAACTGGCATGGCGTATTCTTTGCTTTGGATCTTTTCCTGTGCGTTCGTCTTTCCAAACAGTGCCATTTAAATACCCGGCCATTTTGATTGGTTTTGCTACTTGTCCTCTAACTTCTTTTTCTACAAATCCATTGCTGGACAGTCCAATTACAAGATATTTAATTGTCATTACCTAGTAAATGACTTGTTCAATCACTTACAGTTTGCATCTAATTGGTTCCACAAATGTGGTCTACATTCGGTCTTATGAGTGGATATGACCATGTAAAAGTTTCTGCAGGTTATCTTCACAGATTGCTAACTGAACTGCATCGTCAGCATAAGGAAATGATTTTTATTTCTTTAACCCCTACTCTATAACGACTACAATCCAATACCTTCTTTATCCACCCTCGTCCATGACTGTATCAAAAAGTAGAGGGCTCGAAGAGTCACCTTCTCTAAAACCACTATTAGCTGCTATGCAGCAAGTTACCCTCGAAACAATTACCAGCCGGCCGTTGTGGCCGAGCTGTTCTAGGCGCTGCTGCTACTGTCGCTGGCTCGGGCATGGATGTGTGTGCTGTCCTTAGGTTAGTTAGGTTTAAATAGTTCTAAGTCTAGGGGACTGATGACCACATATGTTAAGTTCCATAGTGCTCAGAGACGTTTGAACCATTTTCCGCATGCATAAAAATGCTGGAATAAACGGCTCAGTTGGTTTTATTAAGTTGGAAGAATTCCCCGATTGCAGAGAAGTTTGAAGACAATTTTTCATTTAATCCTATCGAAAGCCTTCTGTAAATCAAGAAAACAAAGGTAAGCTGGTCTGTTGTATTCACTGGACTTCTTTACAACCTGTCTAAGGCTGCATACTGCATTTTTGCATGGCCTATAGGATGTAAAACCATACTGTTCCTCTGTAAGGATTGTAAAACTTGTTTTATTTCGTATCATTTTTGTTAAGAGTGTAAGAACTGAGCTCTGTAGGTTTATCCTTCTGTATTTGGATGGGTCTTTCTTATCCCCTTTTTTATACATGAGAAATGTAATACTAGTTCCACATTCATCTGGAATTTTATTGTCAATTATATCATTGTTAATCAACTGTGAACTGTTCAGTAAGTGGATAGCCTCCATATATCAATAATTCGTTCTGAATCCCTTGTTTCCCTGGAGACTTCGTATTTGTTAACGGACCTACAGCATCTTCTAACTTTTCATGCGATCAAGCAAAAACTGTGCTGCATGGAATAGAACTTTCTTCAGCTGAACATGAAACCCTAATTTTACTTCCTTTTTTCAGACTATAATGCTCAGTTAATTGGATGACAAGTCTAGTGAGAGACCTGAAAATTGCCTATAATTACGTATTGGACACTACAGTTCAGAGCAGTGACGCAACTAGAAAGCAGAGAATAGAGCACAGCAATTAAACTTCTTAAACTAGGGGAGATCCATCAAACTCGGAATCTGATCTTTTGGAGTCAGTGCTGTTACCGAGTGAGATAGTGAAAAACGCCACATGGGCACCCTAAAAGCGTTTTTGTATTCTGTTGATATTTTTATATCTCTTTAGGAAAAATATTTTTCTTGTTGAGACATTTCTGAAAACATGGCAATTTCCCCTGGATGGTAAGCTCGTTAAACCCAACCTACTGTCTTCGATATTTCTTCTTTACGTCCACACGGGTTTACAATTAATGTAGGTACAAGAATACCTGTGGTATAGTGTTCGTAATTTCACATACACTCCTGGAAATTGAAATAAGAACACCGTGAATTCATTGTCCCAGGAAGGGGTAACTTTATTGACGCATTCCTGGGGTCAGATACATCACATGATCACACTGACAGAACCACAGGCACATAGACACAGGCAACAGAGCATGCACAATGTCGGCATTAGTACAGTGTATATCCACCGTTCGCAGCAATACAGGCTGCTATTCTCCCATGGAGACGATCGTAGAGATACTGGATGTAGTCCTGTGGAACGGCTTGCCATGCCATTTCCACTTGTCGCCCCAGTTGGACCAGCTCACCTGCACGGCGCCAAACACGCATACGAAAATTATTGGTACCAAGGCAGAAGCGACTCTCATCGCTGAAGACGACATGTCTCCATTCGTCCCTCCATTCACGCCTGTCGCGACACCACTGGAGGCGGGCTGCACGATGTTGGGGCGTGAGCGGAAGACGGCCTAACGGTGTGCGGGACCGTAGCCCAGCTTCATGGGGACGGTTGCGAATGGTCCTCGCCGATACCCCAGGAGCAACAGTGTCCCTAATTTGCTGGGAAGTGGCGGTGCGGTCCCCTACAGCACTGCGTAGGATCCTACGGTCTTGGCGTGCATCCGTGCGTCGCTGCGGTCCGGTCCCAGGTCGACGGGCACGTGCACCTTCCACTGGCGACAACATCGATGTACTGTGGAGACCTCACGCCCCACGTGTTGAGCAATTCGGCGGTACGTCCACCCGGCCTCCCGCATGCCCACTATACGCCACGGCAAACTGGCTGACACTGACGGCGGCGGTGCACAAATGCTGCGCAGCTAGCGCCATTCGACGGCCAACACCGCGGTTCCTGGTGTGTCCGCTGTGTCGTGCGTGTGATCATTGCTTGTACAGCCCTCTCGCAGTGTTCGGAGCAAGTATGGTGGGTCTGACACACCGGTGTCAATGTGTTCTTTTTTCCATTTCCAGGAGTGTATTTTCTCATTATTAACATCGAACTACTTATGATGGTAATTACTGTCATTACAGGTTCATAACTTATTCATCTTGCTTATTCAGACAGATAAAAGAAGTATAAAATAAGTTGAAGTCAGTTTTCATAGTATATGACACACAATCGCATTAGCTTGTTACTCCTTAATTCATTTTCTATTTTCGGATATAGCTGGAAAGCTCCAAAGAGTTAACGATAAACAAACGCAGTCTTGAATGAGATTTTCACTCTGCAGCCGAGTGTGCGCTGATATGAAACTTCCTGGCAGATTAAAATTGTGTGCCGGACCGAGACTCAAACTCGGGACCTTTGCCTTTCGCGGTCAAGTTTCAAACCCAGTCTTAAGCAGTGTCACCTTCTCCACGTACACTGAACCAAAGTCCCGCGACGCTTTTACCTGTTTGTGTATGAAGGCCAATCTCAGGAACTGCTGTAGGAATATCGATACGGTTTCTACTACTCGATCGACTGTTTCACGAGAAAGGTTTGGGTTTATAATTTATTACTGTTACTCCAGGCGGCCGTCCGGCCGGTGGAATCCGGAGCAAGTCGATAGTTACAGTAGAAAGCAATTAACTGTGACCATTGACGCAATTATTGCTACTTAAGTCACGTGAGAACATATCCTGCTTATGTCTTTTCATTCATACACACTAATATCATCCAAGCTGACTTCAGAATGGTTTCAGTGAAATAAAAAAAGAAAGACTTCTGCAGTAGCTTTCGCTAGGTTAAGATATTGTCATGTAGATGACAGGAATTAGGTCCCGTATGACACGGAAGATGTCAGCTGTTACATACTGACTGGGCAATTTATTCAAGTTAATAATTACATGCATTTGGTGCTCCAAATTCCATTGGTTAAGTGGATCATTCCAGAAAGCAAGCTACCTAATGAAGAAAGAAAGACACCCTTTATCCTGAGTTACCTGCGGAAATAATTGCAGGTAGAAATTTAGTTGACTCCGTTTGGTGGTAGACCAATAACGAGTGCAGTTACGGGTAATAAAGTTGACAGTTACCATGATATTTTAAATACTCGAAGCATCAGTGAGTTCCAGATGTAACATGTGACCGCAAAGCGTTGTATGTTTCTGCAGTAAGGTAAACTGATGGGAAATGGATGAAAGTAGTTAAAGGAGGACTGATGGTAATGATTGTATCCATTCTCGATTTTACATGTGAATCGTATTACTGTACGTATGACACTATGAATCTGCAGACAGTTCAAAGAGAATCCGGTTTCATGATAAATAGTCGTGGTTTTGCCGTTGCCCCATTTCTTATTCCCTCCCTCCCTCCCACGCTCTCTCTCTCTCTCTCTCTCTCTCTCTCTCTCTCTCTCTCTCTCTCTCTGGGAACACATTCCTGCAACTATTTTTAAGAAGTCAGC
Source organism: Schistocerca gregaria (assembly GCF_023897955.1). NCBI lineage: Eukaryota > Metazoa > Arthropoda > Insecta > Orthoptera > Acrididae > Schistocerca > Schistocerca gregaria. The sequence continues at coordinate 931,750,128 of NC_064920.1, read as the reverse complement.
GTAACTGCTAGCGGCCTCCAAAATTATTCTTGAAAGACTCAAGTATGATACTAACCAGCAGAATTATCACAACGAAATGTAAATATAATGTTATGTGCACAATACTCTAGGGCTAATTTTGACCGAAATGTAATAATGAGAAGCAGTGACTGATACATGTTGTTTAGGTGAAGAATTTCGACACCGAGTAAAAAGGGTCACCCATAGAATTTTTAACTGGTCGAGTTCCTTACCAGTTGCTGTAACTTAACATTGTTATGAGTTGTTATGGCATACAATAAAAAAAATGAAACACCGTCTAGATACAGGGAAACAGCAATCAGAAGGTTGCTTATCTTACATGAAGAATTTTAGCATCTGAAAAGGTGCCAGTTTGGTTTGCAGCTCGTCATCTTGAAAGTCCGTAAAATCTCGGAACTGCTCTGTTCCATAAAAAATATGAGAGGTGCTCTGCAAACTGTGGGTATGGAGAAGTATGCACCATTTAATTTGACTTCATTTATTCCGTATTTAGAGACCTGTTACCTAGTATATTGACATTTTCCAAATAATGACAGTATTTTTTCCATATTAAATTCAAATATACACTCATGGAAATAGAAATAAGAACACCGTGAATTCATTGTCCCAGGAAGGGGAAAATTTATTGACACATTCCTGGGGTCAGATACATCACATGATCACACTGACAGAACCACAGGCACATAGACACAGGCAACAGAGCATGCACAATGTCGGCACTAGTACAGTGTATATCCACCTTTCGCAGCAATGCAGGCTGCTATTCTCCCATGGAGACGATCGTAGAGATGCTGGATGTAGTCCTGTGGACGGCTTGCCATGCCATTTCCACCTGGCGCCTCAGTTGGACCAGCGTTCGTGCTGGACGTGCAGACCGCGTGAGACGACGCTTCATCCAGTCCCAAACATGCTCAATGGGGGACAGATCCGGAGATCTTGCTGGCCAGGGTAGTTGACTTACACCTTCTAGAGCACGTTGGATGGCACGGGATACATGCGGACGTGCATTGTCCTGTTGGAACAGCAAGTTCCCTTGCCGGTCTAGGAATGGTAGAACGATGGGTTCGATGACGGTTTGGATGTACAGTGCACTATTCAGTGTCCCCTCGACGATCACCAGGGGTGTACGGCCAGTGTAGGAGATCGCTCCCCACACCATGGTGCCGTGTGTTGGCCCTGTGTGCCTCGGTCGTATGCAGTCCTGATTGTGGCGCTCAGCTGCACGGCGCCAAACACGCATACGACCATCATTGGCACCAAGGCAGAAGCGACTCTCATCGCTGAAGATGACACGTCTCCAATCGTCCTTCCATTCACGCCTGTCGCGACACCACTGGAGGCGGGCTGCACGATGTTGGGGCGTGAGCGGAAGACTGCCTAACGGTGTGCGGGACCGTAGCCCAGATTCATGGAGACGGTTGCGAATGGTCCTCGCCGATACCCCAGAAGCAACAGTGTCCCTAACTTGCTGGGAAGTGGCGGTGCGGTCCCCTACGGCACTGCGTAGCATCCTACGGTCTTGGCGTGCATCCGTGCGTCGCTGCGGTCCGGTCCCAGGTCGACGGGCATGTGCACCTTCCGCCGACCACTGGCGACAACATCGATGTACTGTGGAGACCTCACGCCCCACGTGTTGAGCAATTCGGCGGTACGTCCACGCGGCCTCCCGCATGCCCAGTATACGCCCTCGCTCAAAGTCCGTCAACTGCACATACGGTTCACGTCCACGTTGTCGCGGCATGCTACCAGTGTTAAAGACTGCGATGGAGCTCCGTATGCCACGGCAAACTGGCTGACACTGACGGTGGCGGTGCACAAATGCTGCGCAGCTAGCGCCATTAGACGGCCAACACCGCGTTTCCTGGTGTGTCCGCTGTGCCGTGCGTGTGATCATTGCTTGTACAGCCCTCTCGCAGTGTCAGGAGCAAGTATGGTGGGTCTGACACACCGGTGTCAATGTGTTCTTTTTTCCATTTCCAGGAGTGTATTTTTAAGTAATGAAAAGTCAATGTAATAATACTGAGATAAAAAGAAGTATTAAATAGTTTCACGAAAACTAAAGATGTTAAGTAAGAATGTTAAACATTTGTTGAAAGTGAAGGAAGTTTAAAGATTATAGGAAGGATGAGATATTAGTTGTAGGTACCTGCCACTTGGAGAAATGAGGACATGAATCGCTGCTTTGTGCTGTTTCTAAGCTATGTATCCACTTCTACTAAACAGGTATTACGACGTGACAGTAGGTACAATAACACTTCATGAATTATGCAGTAGGCGATTTGGGCAAGTAAACTGCCATGATCATCGTCTATACCGTTTCTTGATTCAGGTTCGCCATTTTTCCATGATGTGTCGGTCATGTTGATTGCAAGGCGTCGACTCGAGTTAATCAACCTTTTGGTCTTTTTAATAATCTGTCCTGTCTTGATCGACTGAGAGACAGATTTCTGCCCCTGAATTCAGTATTACTAACGGGAGTGGGTCAAACATCCACTGAATTGAAAGTCTTAGTCCAAAACATCCCCAATTCTATTTTTCGCTCTTCACAAGCATACGCATCAAATACGGGAAAGAGTACACATTAACAAGAATATCACGGATACAAACCAAACCAAAACAATAATAGGCATTGAACCTAGGCACGACTCAACTGAATATTAGTTCGGCTTGGCAAATGCCGCCGGAGATAGATAGGATGCGATCATTCCAAAAAGTCGTTTTTAAAATTCATAATCGTGGCTGGAAGTGCAATGATTGTTTTGATAGAACCAGGAAGCGTTGTAGACCCCACATCCAATAGCCTAAAACTGTTTTGTCTGAGTCCATGGCTGTGAGACTGGATTGAAACGTGCTGCCTAACAGTATTTACTGCAAAATGAATCGTGATCCTCCCATGACAACCAACGCTGCAAGCTACTCTCCTAGAATTGACGGCTCAATGAGACCAGACCTGCACTTTCAGTGGCATTCTGGCGGCAGCAACTCATCAGTGATGGTAGGGATAGAAATTATCAAGGTATCAGGCTGCGGCTCTCAAAGCAGCTCTCAGCCAAGTCAGTTTTCTTCCGCGTCCGTGACACAGGTCTCAGTACCTCAGGCCAGACCGTCCTCTTCCGTATCCCTATCCAGAACGTCCAAAACTCTACAGTTGAGTTCGGCTACACACAAAATCTGCGCAAATGAGCTTCCGCCAATGGGAATGGCTGGTTTAATGATTAGCCAATAAGCTTTTCCTCAAATGCATCCCAAAACTCCACCTAGCAAGTATCTTTTTCCTTACCCAGTGTTCTCCTTTCCCACACATTACATTTTAGGAACGAGAATTCCAAACTCGCTCCAAGCTGATATGTTCTACCTTTAACCAATGAGCTACCTTGCCACATTGCGAAAGAGAGAATTTTTCAGTCCACGTGGAGTGGCATTTGGATGCCGGCAAGCGTCTCACACGAGTAGGAGAAGAAAACGTTTATCAATGAGTGCTGCATAGCCTCCCATGTGGAGGCAACGACACGGCTCTCTCGGCCAGCCGGCCTTCCCTCAGTTTTCTCCGAAGGTCAGTAGGCGAAATACATGGCACTGGAACATCCTGTGAGCAGACATTCCGACTCGTAAGATAATCTATTTTGCATCAACGTGGATGCCTTGCCAACGTCCTCGAGACTGAGCTATTTAGAAGAAGTCTCTGACCACACAACACAGAGGCTGCAGTTTTGAGGAGATTTGCATGGACGCATCTGGTTTTCACAGTGGCCGACAGTACTGTGCTCCTGATTCACCTTACCAGCTGCCGAGCCGTAGGGCCAGAGCCTACTGCCTGTAATGAGTAGCCTTCCCTTGAGGAGCCTCCTTAACCCTCAGTGTCTCGGCTACTGCCCAAGACCAGCTTTTCCCTGCTGCCTGATGCATCTCACCCACCACTCCTATGAGTCATGGAGTTAATTAAATAGAGGACATATTGTTACTTTTGGGGCCTTTCCTTTGGATGATAGGTGCAACTTTTCTTGGCAATGTTTATCTACCTCTGCATTATTTAAGCCCTCGCGTACTTCACCAATATGCTTCCAAAAATATACAATTCTTCTCCTATATTTTGTTGTCTAAGATTCTAAGCATGAATATAATTTCTCTACCTCACTATAACGCACTGATTCTTTACCTGAAGCTTACTATACGTTACCTTCATATGAATTCGTACATCTTGTTTGCCACAACTCTATGTATCCACGTTACAGCAGTCTACTCCTATGGTAGGCAGCACTTGATTATTAGTGACCTAGTTTTTAATTTATTGGTATCTTTTACGTTACTTTTATACTTAGAACTATGAAGCATTGAATGCTTCCTTATAATGCCAGTTGCTTTTTTGACCCAATCAGTCACTTTCCCCAATTCACATGTGGGAATTCGGTGTGTCTTAACTACACCTGATGAGTATGATAAGGACCCGGTTAGTTTAGCAGCGTGTCAGTGTTGTCCTTACTTCTTCATACAGTTTATGGAATATGTTATGATGTTCTTACTAGAGATGAGTTTTGGTACTGATGCAGATAGATGATGATACTCACTTTATGGGCTTCAACTTCTATAATATGGTGGTATTCGCACACTCATTTACCTTTAATTTTTTCCGCACCCACGTTCACCATCGCGACACAACTTGCTATGTCTTACTATTTAGATTGTTTGGCAACTATAGTCGTGTTACGTATTGCCTTATACTCCCAGTGAAATCGTATGAAGCTATCGGCTGTGCACTTAGAGAACTCGCCTTGCTTAAGTAGGAGTTGATTTGTTTAATTTAGGTAAGGCCGACGTGTTAAGTGATATAAAGAAAACCAATCATACCTTTTATTCTGATTTACTGCACAACTTAGGCCACAAGACAGTTGTGAATATTCTTAGTGTTCTCTATGCCAGAGATTTTCTCTTAACACGTCGACTGCTGCTGGGTGTTGTGCCAAGTTATTTTTAATGCTGTGACATCTACTTGTCTTATCATCCGTGGTATTGCGTAAGCCGTAAATATGAATACTATAGTAAATCATAGCTTACTGTGTGACATTTTACTTTAAATGAATATTGGTACTCATATACACTAGGCAGTTCCTCATCTAAAAGCATTTAATAGGATTCTATTGATTAGAAAAAAAAATCAGTGACGAGCTTTGCTTCCACGGTGCTCTAGACTGTACGCTGTCTAGTGCTGATTTTTTAAATGAATTTACATGTTCCCTAGTAAATCTATGATATTGAATACTTTTGTGGATAGAAAACATGTACACATGTTTTAGTCTATTGTGCTGGATATACACTCCTGGAAATGGAAAAAAAAACACATTGACACCGGTGTGTCAGACCCACCATACTTGCTCCGGACACTGCGAGAGGGCTGTACAAGCAATGATCACACGCACGGCACAGCGGACACACCAGGAACCGCGGTGTTGGCCGTCGAATGGCGCTAGCTGCGCAGCATTTGTGCACCGCCGCCGTCAGTGTCAGCCAGTTTGCCGTGGCATACGGAGCTCCATCGCAGTCTTTAACACTGGTAGCATGCCGAGACAGCGTGGACGTGAACCGTATGTGCAGCTGACGGACTTTGAGCGAGGGCGTATACTGGGCATGCGGGAGACCGGGTGGACGTACCGCCGAATTGCTCAACACGTGGGGCGTGAGGTCTCCACAGTACATCGATGTTGTCGCCAGTGGTCGGCGGAAGGTGCACGTGCCCGTCGACCTGGGACCGGACCGCAGCGACGCACGGATGCACGCCAAGACCGTAGGCTCCTACACAGTGCCGTAGGGGACCGCACCGCCACTTCCCAGCAAATTGGGGATACTGTTGCTCCTGGAGTATCTGCGAGAACCATTCGCAACCGTCTTCGTGAAGCTAGGCTACGGTCCCGCATACCGTTAGGCCGTCTTCCGCTCACGCCCCAACATAGTGCAGCCCGCCCCCAGTGGTGTCGCGACAGGAGTGAATGGAGGGACGAATGGAGACGTGTCGTCTTCAGCGATGAGAGTCGCTTCCGCCTTGGTGCCAATGATGGTCGTATGCGTGTTTGGCGCCGTGCAGGTGAGCGCCACAATCAGGACTGCATACGACCGAGGCACACAGGGCCAACACACGGCATCATGGTGTGGGGAGCGATCTCCTACACTGGCCGTACACCTCTGGTGATCGTCGAGGGGACACTGAATAGTGCACGGTACATCCAAACCGTCATCGAACCCATCATTCTACCATTACTAGACCGGCAAGGGAACTTGCTGTTCCAACACGACAATGCACGTCCGCATGTATCCCGTGCCACCCAACGTGCTCTAGAAGGTGTAAGTCAACTACCCTGGCCAGCAAGATCTCCGGATCTGTCCCCCATTGAGCATGTTTGGGACTGGATGAAGCGTCGTCTCACGCGGTCTGCACGTCCAGCACGAACGCTGGTCCAACTGAGGCGCCAGGTGTAAATGGCATGGCAAGCCGTCCACAGGACTACATCCAGCATCTCTACGATCGTCTCCATGGGAGAATAGCAGCCTGCATTGCTGCGAAAGGTGGATATACACTGTACTAGTGCCGACATTGTGCATGCTCTGTTGCCTGTGTCTATGTGCCTGTGGTTCTGTCAGTGTGATCATGTGATGTATCTGACCCCAGGAATGTGTCAATAAAGTTTCCCCTTCCTGGGACAATGAATTCACGGTGTTCTTATTTCAATTTACAGGAGTGTACATAGAGATTCGGCTCAATGCTACTAACAAACACGTACACTTGTTTTAGTCTATTGTGCTGGATGTACGCACAGATTTAATACTAATACTTTCATCATTTATTAAGTTGAAGCGGTATTATGATTACCTGTCCCTTATAAACTTAATTTTTACACTCTTATATTACTAAATGTAGACTCTTATTATGTAGGGGCTTGAAGATGGAAAAATTAACTGTGTTAACTGGTTGCGTCCGAAATAAAATAAAGAATCTTAAAGCGTACGGCTGTTGGTAGAGTTTTTTGTATTGAAAAGTGAGAAGATGGCTGTGGACATGTACCATCCTGAGTGCCAGCCATCAATGACCGACAGGCAACACTGAGAATTTGAGACTAGAACGTTACAACCGAGAAACAAACTGCGTATCCGGGGTCTTGGGAACACATCCCTTTCATTGAAAACTGCCGCGGGTCATTATTCATACTGAATGGAGCAACACTCGACAGCACATGCAGATCGCGTCAGTTGAAGAACATCTCTCCTTTTAGCTTAGGAAAACAATCGTTCTTAAATTTGTTATTTGGATACTCAATTTGGGCTTGCTATGGGTGACGTAAATATTTTCTGTTCAATTTCCATTTTTTCCAAGTATGTTGATACCATCAGAGTGCTGTAGTTTTCAAATTTCCCGGCCGGGAATCGAACCCGGGACCCAACGCTCCAGAGCAACAACGCTAACCACATTTTTTTTTTTTTTTTTTTTTTGTTCGTAGCTGATTGCTGAATTTGTTCGGGGCGAACGTCCTATAACACTTGTTCTAGTTCATCGTTGATCTATTAACTCAGTTTCTTTTATTACAGATGGCAGCTCACCCTCTGACCGAACACGCTGAGCTACCGAGCTGGCATACTGGCCCACTGCAATACAGATGTCCACTAGACCACGACCTGCGGACAGACGAAGTCAAGGAATTCTGCTACCTTGGAAGCAAAATAACCCACGACGAACGAAGGAATGTTGACATGAGAAGCAGAAAGGTACACGCAAAGCGGGCATTCCTGGCCAAAGAAGCTTGCTAGTATCTAAAATAGGCCTTAATGCAAGAAAGCCATTTCTGGTATGTGAAACCGAAACGGGAGAGAATCGAAGTGTTTGAGACCTGGTGCTACTGAAAAACGTTGATGATCAGGTGGACTGATAACGAATGAAGAAGTTCTCCGCGTAATCGGCGACAAGAGTAATTGTGGGAAACACTGACAAGTAGATGGGAACAGGGTGATAGGACATCTATTAAGACATTAGGGAATAACTTACATGGCCTTAGAGGGCAAAATCTGTAGGGGAAGAGAGAGATGGAAGTAAATCCAGTAAACAGACGCCGCATCAAATCAGTCTGAAGACAGCAATACCTTCGTGGTACTTGTCAAGTACAGCAATCACAAAGTGATGTCAGCCGTATGTACACGGTCGCGAGCTGTCTCTTCGGACCACAGAACACCTCTGACGGTGGCTCAAAGCGGCCAAGCGCGGTGTGGCCGCTGCCGCGAAGCCGTACGCACGACAGCCACACACGCTACCTGCTGACGACGGGGGACGGCTGCCGGCAAATGGGAAGGCTGCGCGATCGATAAGTAATTGGAGCAAAGTGTCGGCCGTGTTCCCGCCTGGGCAGCGTAGCGCGACGCCTCGCGCGCCGTCTGGTTAACGAGCGACGGCGGGACGGGGAGGCATCGGCGCCGGCGCCGGCTCTGTCGTCCCGCCTCGTCCTGCCCCGCTGGCGGATCGGAAGTGTCAGCAGCGTAGAGAGCCGCGTGCCACGACGCCATTGTGTCCGCACGGACAGTCTGGAACTCCTCTCTGGTCCCAGTTACGTCCTACAACTGTTGAGCCGTCTACGGTATCTTACACCACCAGTATTTTCACCAGAACTTGATGTAATTGCACTAGCGACACGGCTAGGCTTCGCACTGTCTGTGTGTCTACAGCCAGACAACCTGTGTGGTGTAGCGTATTGTACTTGCTGGCCACAGCGTAGAATGGCTCTGAGCACTAAGGGACTTAACTGCTGAGGTCATTAGTCCCCCAGAACTTAGAACTACTTAACCCTAACTAACCTAAGGACATCACACACATCCATGCCCGAGGCAGGATTCGAACCTGCGACCGTAGCGGTCGCGTGGTTCCAGACTGTAGCGCCTAGAACCGCTCGGGCACCTCGGCCGGCTAATACGTTTAGAGCCTTTGCAAGTACTGTACGCGTATCGTGGGTGTATGTATGGGCGTGACTGATTCAGTGTGTATTGAACGATGACTGAAGATGAAAGACTGAAAGAAAAAGAAATAGGAAAAAAAATACGCATGGTAATTGGAGATCGACTAGTGGGACATTTCAATTCGGAAATCCTTAGGGAACTGAAGATTATGAGATCCATAGTGCCGAGAGTCTGCCGAAACCACCAAATTTGAGGCATTACCTCTCACCGCCTACAATGCAGTGATCAACGGCCTTCACTTAAAAATAGAGAGCAGGGGCGTTTAAGTAGGCTTGTCTGTGCTAACTGACAAGCGACACTGCCTGAAATAACAGTAGAAATCAGTGTCGCACGTAAGACGCACATATTGGTTAGGATAGTGAGGCGAAATCTGGCGTTAAAGGGCAATGGTGACAGACAACCGATGCGTGTACCTTTGCTAACAACACGACATCGCCAGCAGCGCGTCTCCTGCGCTCGTGACCATATCGGTTGGACCATAGGCGACTGGAGAACCGGGGCCTGATCAGATGATTCCCGATCATGGTAGGAGCTGAAGGTACAGTTCGAATGAGGCGCAGGCCGCATGAATGCATGAGAGCAAGTTGCGCCAGTTCTTAACGAGGGAAGGTGAAAGCTGGTTGTGGATCCATAAATATGTGGGCTTTGTTTACATGAAATGGACGGGGCCCTCGGTTATGATCGGCTACTTCGAGACTATTTTCAGCCATTCATGGACCCCAACGATGGAATGTTTATGGATTACAAAATGAGACAATTGTTCGCGATTGGTTTGAAGAACGTTATTGATTCGTGACACCCTTCGATGTTCTTGCCTCCCCTTGTGTTTATCTGCCAGCTGCCCGGGAACTGAGATTTCGCAAGGGCCGCCGGAAATGGTTGGCCATGGCTTGACGAGAATGCGTTACAGGCCGCTAGGCGGGGGGGGGGGATTGGGTTGGGATGGAGCATTTCTGCAGGCATAGTGGAAGAGCAGTAGCGGCGCAGCTGTATTCGACGGCTCTGTGCAGTGTCTTCCTTGTAGCAGAACTGGAGTTTCACAGTGGACACGAAGCAGATGCAGTCGCTATTCGTGTGCTGTTTGTGCCTGCCTGCGCCCGCCGAGGCCTGTCCTGGGGATGGCGCAGTGCTTGCTACCTTCCTGTGCCTCTGCTGTAGCCGACGGGAGACTCTGATAAATCATGAGTCGCCTTGTTACCGCAGATCTGACCTTCAAGCAGGTTCATGCTCCATGCTGTTTATGGGATTGAAATCGTTTTGTCCGGTACTAGTTGTGTTCCTTAGTGCCTCGTCCGGGATTTTGAATTGCTCTGGCAGTGCCTTAGTTGTTATGTGAACGTTCTGATTCTGTTGTTGTTGTGGTCTTCAGTCCTGAAACTGGTTTGATGCAGCTCTCCATGCTACTCTATCCTGTGCAAGCTTCTTCATCTCCCAGTACCTACTGCAACCTACATCCTTCTGAATCTGCTTAGTGTAGTCATCTCTTGGTCTCCCTCTACGATTTTTACCCTCCACGCCGCCCTCCAATACTAAATTGGTGATTCCTTGATGCCTCAGAACATGTCCTACTAACCGATCCCTTCTTCTGGTCAAGTTGTGCCACAAACTTCTCTTCTCCCCAATCCGATTCAATACTTCCTCATCAGTTATGTGATCTACCCATCCAATCTTCAGCATTCTTTTGTAGCACCAAATTTCGAAAGCTTCTATTCTCTTCTTGTCCAAACTATTTATCGTCCATGATTCACTTCCATACATGGCTACACTCCATACAAATACTTTCAGAAATGACTTACTGACACTTAAATCTATACTCGATGTTAACAAATTTTTCTTCTTCAGAAACGCTTTCCTTGCCATTGCCAGTCTACATTTTATATCCTCTCTATTTCGACCATCATCAGTTATTTTTCTCCCCAAATAGCAAAACTCCTTTACTACTTTAAGTGTCTCATTTCCTAATCTAATTCCCTCAGCATCACCCGACGTAATTCTACTACATTCCATTATCCCCGTTCTGCTTTTGTTGATGGTCATCTTATATCCTCCTTTCAAGACACTGTCCATTCCGTTCAACTGCTCTTCCAAGTCCTTTGCTGTCTCTGACAGAATTACAATGTCATCGGCGAACCTCAAAGGTTTTATTTCTTCTCCATGGACTTTAATACCTACTCCGAATTTTTCTTTTGTTTCCTTCACTGCTTGCTCAATATACAGATTGAATAACATCGGGGATAGACTACAGCCCTGTCTCACTCCCTTACCAACCAATACTTCCCTTTCATGTCCCTCGACTCTAATAACTGCCATCTGGTTTCTGTACAAATTGTAAATAGCCTTTCGCACCCTGTATTTTACCCCTGCCACCTCCTGAATTTGAAAGAGAGTATTCCAGTCAACATTGTCAAAAGCTTTCTTTAAGTCTACAAATGCTAGAAACGTAGGTTTGCCCTTCCTTAATCTAGCTTCTAGGATAAGTCGTAGGGTCAGTATTGCCTCACGTGTTCCAACATTTCTACGGAATCCAAACTGATCTTCCCCGAGGTCGGCTTCTACTAGTTTTTCCATTCGTCTGTAAAGAACTTGCGTTAGTATTTTGCAGCTGTGACTTATTAAACTGATAGTTTGGTAATTTTCACATCTGGCAACACCTGCTTTCTTTGGGATTGGAATTATTATATTCTTCTTGAAGTCTAAGGGTATTTCGCCTGTATCATACATCTTGCTCACCAGATGGTAGAGTTTTGTCAGAACTGGCTCTCCCAAGGCCGTCAGTAGTTCCAATGGAATGTTGTCTACTCCAAAGGGCCTTGTTTCGACTCAGGTCTTTCAGTGCTCTATCAAACTCTTCATGCAGTATCGTATCTCCCATTTCATCTTCATCTACATCCTCTTCCATTTCCATAATTTTGTCCTCAAGTCCATCGCCCTTGTATAGACCCTCAGTATACTCCTTCCACCTTTCTGCTTTCCCTTCTTTGGTTAGAACTGGGTTTCCATCTGAGCTCTTAAAATTCATACAAGTGGTCCTCTTTTCTCCAAAGGTCTCTTTATTGTTCCTGTAGGCAGTATCTATCTTACCCCTAGTGAGATAAGCCTATACATCCTTACATTTGTGCTCTAGCCATCCCTGCTTAGCCAGTTTGCACTTCCTGTCGATGTCATTTTTGAGACGTTTGTATTCCTTTTTGCCTGCTTCATTTACTGCATTTTTATATTTTCTCCTTTCTTCAAATAAATTCAATATTTCTTCTGTTATCCAAGGATTTCTACTAGCCCACGTATTTTTACCTACTTGATCCTCTGCTGCCTTCACTACTTCATGCCTCAAAGCTACCCATTCTTCTTCTATTGTATTTCTTTCCCCCATTCCTGTCAATTGCTCCCTTATGCTCTCATTGAAACTCCGTGCAACCTCTGGTTCTTTTAGTTTATCCAGGTCCCATCTCTTTAAATTCCCACCTTTTTACCGTTTCTTCAGTTTTAATCTACAGGTCATAACCAACAGATTGTGGTCAGAGTCCACATCTGCCCCTGGAAATGTCTTACAATTTAAAACCTGGTTCCTAAATCTCTGTCGTACCATTATATAACCTATCTGAAACCTGTCAGTATCTCCAGGCTTCTTCCATGTATACAGCCTTCTTTTATGATTCTTGAACCAAGTGTTACCTATGATTAAGTAGTGCTCTGTGCAAAATACTACCAGGCGGCTTCCGCTTTCATTTCTTTGCCCCATTCCATATTTACCTACTACGTTTCCTTCTCTCCCTTTTCCTACTACCGAATTCCAGTCACCCATGACTATTAAATTTTCGTCACCCTTCACTATCTGAATAATTTCTTTTATTTGATCATACATTTCTTCAATTTCTTCGTCATCTGCAGAGATAGTTGGCATATAAACTTGTACTACTGTAGTAGGCGACGGCTTCGTATCTATCTTGGCCACAATAATGCGTTCACTATGCTGTTTGTAGTAGCTTACCCGCATTCCTATTTTCCTATTCATTATTAAACCTACTCTTGCATTACCCCTATTTGATTTTGTGTTTATAACCCTGTAGTCACCTGACCAGAAGTCTTGTTCCTCCTACCACCGAACTTCACTAATTCCCGCTGTATCTAACTTTAACCTATCCATTTCCCTTTCTAAATTTTCTAACCTACCTGCACGATTATGGGATCTGACATTCCACGCTCCGACCCGTAGAACGCCAGTTTTCTTTCTCCTGATAACGACATCCTCTTGAGCAGTCCCCGCCCGGAGATCCGAATGGGGGACTATTTTACCTCTGGAATATTTCACCCAAGAGGATGCCATCATCATTTAATCATACAGTAAAGCTGCATGCCCTCAGTAAAAATTACGGCAGTAGTTTCCCCTTGCTTTCAGCCGTTCGCAGTACCAGCACAGCAAGGCTGTTTTGTTATTGTTACAAAGCCAGGTCAATTAATCATTTAGACTGTTGCCCCTGCAACTACTGAAGGGGCTGCTGCCCCTCTTGAGGAACCACTCGTTTGTCTGGCCTCTCAACAGATACCCCTCCGTTGTGGTTGCACCTACGGTAAGGCTATTTGTATCGCTGAGGCACGCAAGCCTCCCCACCAACGGCAAGGTCCATGGTTCATTGGGGGGGGGGGGGGGTTCTGCTTCTATGGTTTAAAATTTACAATGTGCTAAAGTCACGTACTCGTTTGGTTGTGATATCCCCATGAAGTTAGCTGTGTCGATTACTTACACACCGTTGTAGCATAATCATCTACCTTCAATATTTTAAAATAAAAAGGGTTTTGATATTAAATCAAGGTTCGTAGCTGTTTTTGAACGTTAATATTAATAGTTATGATTTAAAGTGTTGTGAAAAGAACGGTCGCGACAATACAATATTACAAAATAAAGCTTGTAATTTTATGTGTGGTTAGCAATTAGAATTTTGAAATCATGTCTAAAGTTGGGGCTTCTCTGTTCACTTAAGGAGGAGTATGAAAGGTAAACTGCTAATAATAACTATGTGAGTAAGTTAGCCAGTGGAATTTGTTCAAAAATGGTTCAAATGGCTCTGAGCACTATGGGACTTAACATCTGTGGTCATCAGTCCCCTAGAACTTAGAACTAATTAAACCTAACTAACCTAAGGACATCACACACATCCATGCCCGAGGCAGGATTCGAATCTGCGACCGTAGCGGTCATCCGGTTCCAGACTGAAGCGCCTTTAACCGCACGGCCACACTGGCCGGCGGAATTTGTTCATGGACACTCCGTTTATGGGTCTTTGTGAAGCTTGTGTCCAAACGTCAGTTACTTGTCTTACACGGTAAAGCATGGTTGCCGTGGTAGCCTTTGAAAGTGCCCCCCTGCCATCATCGTTTCCCTCTGTTTCAGATCAAGCTGCTGTTTGTTTAGTCGTTCTGCCTATGGCTATGCGTCGGGTCGCGTGACCGAGTTAACTAAACGGCTTATGTTTTTTGTGGCCTGCCCATCTCAGCAACTCCGTAGTCCATTTTGATTGACTCTGCATTTATTAACTCAGATGTTGTCAGTAAGTCTTGGTGATTGCAGTAAATCTGAAGGAAGATCTATATGTTTTTATTTAACTTGTTACTATTGTAGTTTGATTCCTGTCACATTTTAACGGGTTTTGGTACCAAATTTAAATTACACTTACCGCTTTTATCGCAAGCTTAATTATTTTACCGCTCTATGGTAGTATCTTCACTTTAACGTTCAAAGGTAGTGAGGCCAGAACATCTTATAAAGGTATTCCTTTATAAAACTGGAGCTGGAATCATTGTGACTGCGCCGCTACGAATGGTGGATTGTTTCATGTGTTTCTATTAATAAATATTTATTTATTCTCTGTATCCTCAAAATTGACTCGGTGTTTCTACCCCAGCAACCGTGTCCCTTGCAATCCTTCTTTCAATTCTGGACACTTCTAGAGAATGATATGGCAGCCCAGTTAGCCCGAAATGGATTCAATCGAACATTTAATGGGACACAATCGAGAGGTCAATTTATGCAAGAAATTCTGCACCGGCAACACCTTCGTTACTATGGACAGCTGTAGTGGCAGCATTGCTCATTATTTCTGCAGACGACTTCCAAAGACTCGTTGAGTCCGTGCCATGTCGAGCTGCTCTACTATGCTGGGCAGGGGAAGGACCGAAACATTATTAGAAAGTATCCAGTGACTTTTGTCCATTATAATTATCCGGGCTGTTATGCAGTGGTGGTTGATGAATTCTGTGTCTGTGTTAATTCCCGGATACTTATAATGGACATAACATTTCCGGCCGTGAAAGTCTACGTTTTAGTACCAGTGACTTTTGCCATCACAGGGTACGTCTCGCTTCCTGTGTTCTCTAGGCACTGCTGCCCTCTCAAATTATGGCGGCTGTTCGCTAGGTGGTAACAGCATCATTCTCAAACCTAACTCTAATTTATCACTATTAGTAAGGCTTTGTTAAAATTATATACAAAAACCTTCCTCGAGAAACAGTTTATATGTTAGTCAATACAGGATCAAAAACCGTACAACATTTTCTGTGATTATCCAGCGTATTCAGACGGACGAGAGCAAGCCACTTTAAATTAAATCTGCGTATAGAGAAGAGAAGATGCAAGGAAGTGCCGTTCAAAATTTAAGGGAATATGAATACTGCGTCCATACAATAAGCAGTACAAATTACGCCGCTATGCACTTCTAGTTGTGTCTTTCAATTTCCAGATTACCACTTGTCGTCATGCTGAGCGCTCATGGTGATGTGCTCAGTTGCAACTGGTACTTTAAATCCAGCTGGGGATTTAGGGCTAAGTGTTTGTTAATTTCAAGTGCTTCTAGTAGGTTGAGTTTTCTGCCTTTGTTGGCTTTATATAGCACTTCTGTGTATGTTAGATATTTGTGTCCTTCTTTGAGCACATGTTCAGCAAAGTGGAGTCTGGTTTATTTAATCTCCAGTTGCGATCATGTTCAGTCAGCCTTGTTGAAGTACTACATATAGGCAACAAAGGCAGAAAACTCAGCTTTCTAGAAGTACTTGAAGTTAACAATCACTTAGCCCTAAATCCCCAGCTGGTTCCAAAGTACTAGTTGCAACTGAGCACATCACCACTCTTAAACTTTACATAATTCAGTAAACCTGCTACTATCGACAAAGTGTCCCAATTGTAAATAAATTCAAACCCTAATATAATGTAATACCTCTTATGTGTTTACATTTCTGACTGTAACTCAACTGTAACAATGTAATATTTGATATTTATTAATGAACAACCTTTCTAATAACAAAATGTAACCCCCAAAGAAAACATCGCTGTTGTACAACCAACAATTTGTGGTCCAATGGTCCAAATGGCTCTGAGCACTATGGGTCTTAACATCTGTGGTCATCAGTCCCCTAGAACTTAGAACTACTTAAACCTAACTAACCTAAGAACATCAAACACATCCATGCCCGAGGCAGGATTCGAACCTGAGGCCGTAGCAGTCGCGCGGTTGCGGACTGAGCGCCTAGAACCGTTAGACCACCGCGGCCAGCAACAATTTGTGTCCAATGCAACTGTTCACAACAAATACCAAAACAATGTAATTTTGTAATAAAGTGTATTCTAAATAATTCTAATTCTTGTTACACATAGTACTGACAAACCATAAAATGTGATTTGTTATGTTAAAGAACACTTTTACAGAGCAAAAAGTCAAAAGAGCCGTTTGACAATTCCAAAGACAATACCACAACTAAAGATCGTAAGTAAGTGCGTCGTATCTTAGTCCAGAATGTTTAGTTCGTAAAAACACAAGCTCTTTGTAAACAATAGCCTGCAATTACCTGAGATGGCCTCATAAACCGAGAAGTAGATCATACAAATCAAAATCAGTAGAACAAAAAACCGCCTAAGTTTTATTCAACGCTCAATATGGAATTGTTCTGTCAAGAAGCGACGGAAAAATCCATAAATAAGAAATCAACGTTTTAATTAAAAGACGTCAAATGTTTAGTCCTTGAGGCATCATTAGGTATTCACGACCTCGTAGACAACTGTTGAATAAATCTGCACAAATATTCAGCTGTATCATGATAAGACTTCAAAGCGATGAGAAGATTAGTTAAATTCTTTGAACAAATAGTGCAGTTCACAGAAAGAAACAAAATGTAGGACACTAACTACAAAATCAACAGAGTTTTAATATCCCAACTTATACAAATACCTCAGTGTAACCATTAGTAGGAACATGGAACGGAACAATCACACTGGCCTAGTCGTAGGCAGTGCAGGTGCCAGACTTCTGTGCATAGAAAGACTAATAGGACAAAGCAAATAGTCTACTGAGGAGATTGCTTACAAAAACTCATGCGACCAAGCATACAATACTGCTGATGTGTGTGGAATCCGTACCAAACAGGAATAGCAGGTGATATTTGACCGTGACTCGTGGAAGAGATTCACGAAGATGTTGAAGAAACTGAACTGGCAGACGCATGAAGATACACGAAAAATTCCCCCATGAAAGCTTATTTATAAGTTCGTAGAAACACATGCAAGTGATGTACGGAGCAACGGTGTCCCAGGTATCGTACCAATAGTAACCGCGGTTACAAGATCAGTCTAATTATAATGTTCACAGAGGCCGTGCTCCGTACGTGTGTGGAACGGGAAGAAGCCCTAGTACGTGATACAATTGGAAGTGCCTCCCGCCAACCACATTACAGCAGTTTACAAAGTGTGAATATAAGTATAGTAGTAGCAGCATAAATAGTGTTTAAGCCCTTTTTACATCTTTAAGCCTGATGACGAGCGCTGGCAGATCAAAACGAGTCGCTAATAAATTTATGTCGTAAGGTTAATTATTTTAAACACTTTGATTGCTTGCTGTCCAATACAACTGGGTGGAAACAGCCAGGTATCTACAGTTGGTGCTTCATTACATCACAGACAAAAATTCTTCTTACTCGTATCTGAGGCGTCAAACATCATTAAGAGTCCCAAAGAAGTTGGCAGAAACAGCCAGATAGTCGCTGTCAGTGTTTCTTTATGTCATCGATGAAAACTCTTGCTCCTCGTGACCGTGGCTATCCGACTTTTGCCTCCCTGTTCTACGGGACTTCCAAGTACGTTCCACGCCTCGGGCACGATTACCAAGAGTTTTTATCGATTGTCTGGTGATGCTTAGAACAGGCGAAAAGCGCAACACGTAAAGAGTAAATCGACCTATCTTGTGCCACCAAGACTGTTTTTTTCCGTATTTCAATATCTTAAAGCTGTTGGACCAGTGATACAGTGGTATTATGGAGTGGAGTGATTTTAAAAATATTTAAGTCTGTTGGGATAGAAGGTTTCAAGGCGTACTTTAACCCACCGTCATGTAAGCAAGGGATTAGCTAGTACTCGCGTCTTCCGATGGGCGTGCGGTAAATGCGGAAACGTGCATTATGTCAGCGTTATTACCAAATGCGTCCAAACAGGATCAACGTTCTGTTTCTTTTTCGTGGCTGCCGGCAAACAAACACCAGTAGATAATCCATTGGGGAAAGAAGAATGTGTATGGGCAGCATGTTTGACGAAAACCACTATTGAGGAATGGTGCGCGACAAGGGGTGCCGTTACATTTTGACAGCGCACGTCCCCATATCGGAAATGTCGTAGCGAAGACGTTCCGCCAACTCAAGGCGGACACTCGAGCACCCTTTTCTTGGCTGCCGAAGAACAAACACCAGTAGAAAATCCATTGGGGAATGAAGAATGTATACGGGGCAGCTTGCTTGTCAAAAACGACAATTGAGGAATGGTGCGCGACAAGGGGTGCCATTACATTTTGACAGCGCACGTCCCCATATCGAAAACGTCGTAACGCAGAAGTTACGCCTACTCAAGGGGGGCACTCGAGCACCCACCCTATTGTGCTGGTCTCCCCTCATCCGTTTATCACGCCTTCGGTCGGTTTAAAATGTCCTGGAAAGGTCGACGAGTCCTATCGGAGGAGCATGCGTAGCAGGCAGTTACGGACTACTTTACGCAGCAGGACATGATGTTTTACCAAATGGGTATCTTCATCCCAAAGCGCCTGTGTGACGAATGCCTCAATGCCCAAGGAAATTTTGCGTGATTGGCATACCGATTCTAGAATGTGCGGCCTTCTAACAGTAATTTTTTGATTGCTCCTTATATTTACAAACCGCTACCCCATAATCTGTACTTTGACGTATAGTCCCTTCCAGACTTTTAAGCCTCGGGGTAGCCGTGCGGTCTCAGGCGTCTTGTCGCGACCCGCGCGGCTCCCCCCGTCGGAGGCTCGAGTCCTCCCTCGGGAATGGCTGTGTGTGCTGTCCATAGCGTAAGTTAGGTTAAGTTAGATTAAGTGCGTAAGCTTAGGGACCAATGATGGTTCTATTGGCTCTAAGGACTATGGGACTTAATATCTGAGGTCATCAGTCCCCCTGACTAAGAATTACTTAAACCTAACTAACCTAACGACATCACACACATCCATGCCCATGGCAGGACTCTATCCTCCGACCGCAGCAGCAGCGCGATTCCAGATTGAAGCGCCTAGAACCGCAGCGGTCGGCAAGCTGATGACCTCAGCAGTTTGGTCCCATAAGACCTTAACACAAAAACCACTAACCAGAGTTTTGAAGCATTTCTTGATGGTGTTAATTTACCTTAGATGCCTTAAATAGAGAACTTAAATAAATGTTTCTTATCTGTGGTTTTTCTTCCGTTGGATAGCGACTTTTTCAAATACAATCACATCTCAAACACTCTTCCAATATCACGACATCTTTCACAGTGGTATATCTCTTCCAGAAACCGAGCAGGAACATCACCTCGACAGCCATTAACAGAGCCACTCTACCATCAAGCTCTTGGCCGTATTGAAACTAAGAGCTCAATACGGCAAGCATCAAAATCTATCGGGTTTTAAGGGGTTGCCGTAAGGACACGGCTGGAAAGTTACATCTACATATGTACTCCGTTAGTCACCGTATGGTGTCTGGCGGAGGGTACCCTGCACCACCGGTAGTAATTTCCTTCCCTGTCCCATTTGCTAATGGAGCGATGGAAAAAGGAACAAATTCTTCCATATGAGTCTTAATTTCTCGTATCTTATCTTCGTGGTCCGTATGCGAAATGTATGGTCGCGGCAGTAGAGTCGTTCTGTGGTCAGCTTCAAATGTCGACTCTCTAAATTTTCAATAGTGTTCCCGGAGGATCTCCGTAACACTTGAATGTTGTTCGGAGCTACCAGTCCGCTTCTGAATTGCCTGATGTCTTCCTTCAATAAGACCTAGTACGGATTCTAAGAAATCGAGCATTATTGAAGAATAGAGCGCTCTAGCGGTCTCCTGTACATATGAACCACAGATTCCCCAAATTCCCTCAATAAGTCGAGGTCCACCATTCGCCTTTCCTACCAGAATCCCCAAATGTTCATTTCATTTCATTCGCTTTGCAATGTTACGTCTAGATAGTTAAAAGACCTGACTGTATCAAGCAGGAGACTGTATCAAAACTTTTGTTTTCCTACTCATCCCCATTAACTTACATTTTTTTCTACATTTAGAGCTAACTACCATTCACCACACCAAGTAGATATTTTGTCAAAGTCATATTGTATTCTCCTACAGTCACTCTACTACGACACGTTTCCGTGCACCACAGCATCATCAACAAAGAACTACAGATTCTTTCCCACGCCGTCCGCCAAACGTTTACGTATATAGAAATTAATAGCAGTCCTACGCACTTCCCTGGGGCACTCTTGACAATACCCTTTGCCTCTAATGAAACATTTGTCTACGAAGAATACACGCTGGATTCTGTTATTTAATAAGTCATCGAGCCACTCACAGATCTGGGAACATATTCCATATGCTCGTATCTTCATTACAATCGGCAGTGGGAACCGTGTCAAACACTTTCCGAAATCTAGAAATATGGAATCTGCTTGTTCCTCCCTAGTTCGCAGTACAGCAAGTGAGATTTGTGGTAAGGTCTTATGGGACCAAACTGCTGAGGTCATCGGTCCCTAAGCTTACGCACTACTTAAGCTAACTTTAACTAACGATAAGGACAGCACTCACACCTATGCCCGAGGGAGGACTCGAACCTCCGACGGGGTGAGCCGCGTGGACTGTGACAAGACGCCCAAGACCACGCTGCTACCCCGCGCGGCTTACAGCAAGTGAGAAAAGGGCAAATTGAGTTTCGCGGAAGCGATGCTTTCTAAAACCGCACTGATTTGTTGCTTTCTAACTGATAATATATTCAAGGATTCTGCAGCAAACCGATGTTAGGGGTATTGGTCTGTAGTTTTGCCTGTCCGTAGCTTTTCTCTTCTTGTATAAATGAGTTACCTGAGCTCCTTTTCCAGTCCTTCGGATTTTGTGCTGGACAAGGTATTCGCGATAAGTGCAAGGCAAAGAAGGGGTCAGTGTCGCAGAGTACTTCGGACGATTCACGAAAACTTTTTCACTAGAGGGAGAGCGAGAATACTGCAGCACTGCATTCCCCTCGATAATTTTCGGCCTTACCCTAAGATCATTATGATATTTAATTCTTGAATACGCCAAATACAAAGGGTTCGTAATTTTTTTCCATGAATTTATTCGTCTTTCTTTTTATTTCCTTCAATTGGGAGTAAAAGTACGCACTGCGTAGTCTTGCTCCACAGCAATGAATAACAGTACGCTAGATTATTTGTAAAGAAACTGTTATTACTCCTCTAATAATACCTGAGTAACAATGAAACTTTTACACAATATTACTAAGATGCCAAACTAACCGTTTCATGCGTAACTGACATAACAAAGCTGCAAGTGGTTTTTTAAGTATTTAGTAGAACAAAAAGTGCTTACTTTTAGTCTCATCTAACATACGAAGGCTACTCAAAAAGTAAAGTCCGATTGGTCGCAAAATGTAAACCACAATGAAAGTCAAAAATGTTTTATTTGCAAGTGTTAGATTACACTTTCCAGCTACTTCTCCACATAGACACAGCCACGGCTGAGCGTTTTGTCGTAGCATTGTACCAACTTTCCAATACCCTCGTCATAGAAGGCGGCCGCCTGTGCTTTCTGCCAATTGTCTACGCTGATCTTCAGCTTTTAGTCTGTGCCAAAACGATGTCTTCAAAGCGAGCGTAGATGACAATCAGAGACACCAAAGTCCGGCCTGTATGGTGGGTGAAAACGCTGCAGGAATGTCATTGCCGCTGGAATTTGTGACCTGGAATTGTCATAAAAAAGGATGGATTACGCGTACATCAGATTTGGAGGCCTGTGTTCTACAGGATAATTAGACGAACTCTAGTACCAGCTACAGGCAACTGGGCCATCAACACGCTGCGTATTCTGCATGACAACCACTACGACTCTTGTCACCTGCAACGACTGGGACGATTATTACCAGTGGATTTCCCTGTTGCAGGAGGGATTTTATAGATGGTTTCTGCAGCACAGCTTCACATTTATAGCATTTCTGTCTCAGTCCTCTTTACCTACGAAGCATCCTTCACGAGAATTGGCATCATCAATTAGCATAACCGCCATCTGCGGGATACAGACAATCCTAGGGTAATGGTTGAGGCGTCTCTGCTTGAGAATGTACCTTTCGCAGCAAGAAAGTTATGTGGTTTCTGCATGACGGAGTACGACCCCAGTTCCGCATTACAGCTTGCCGACTCTTCAACACCACCTTCCGCGGACGTTGCATAGGACGCGGAGACGCTGTAGCATGGGTTGCTAGACCATAGGAGTTAACCCCCTGTATTTTTACACTTGGAGCATCTGAAAGCGTTGTGTGTGCTTACCCGGTCCCTGATGTCCAAACCCATCAAAAGGAGTGTTCACCAAGCAGCTAACGCTCTTCAGAGATAGGCCGGAACGTGCGAAAAAGTGCGGCATTTCATGATGTGACATGTGAACGCTTGCACTGCATCCCACGGAGGTCACTTTATAAAGCGGACGGCATGCAGCTCTGTACTGTGTTCTGGGACGAACTGTTGCCATTCCACGGACACCGTCCGTTTGCGGACATAAGTTCGTAGGACCTATTTATTAATGTTCATTCTGCATTATAATGCTGCACCTTTTTCAAAACATATTTAGTATAACAGAAATGCGTACTTTTACTCCAATCTAATCTTCATACGCCACTTAATAAACAACTTCAATTATATTCCCAAATGAGAAGTGGAATCTGCATTCTATGCGACGCTGTCATTAGGTTCGTTGGGAACAGAAACGAGATCTAGTGCGGCACATTACGCTACAGGGCTTCGGAGCTGTGGCTCCTCCGCACGCAGACACACCTGTCCTGTCCCGCCTCTTATCGTCTTCAGTAAACAGCGCACACAAATGCCTTCGGTCGCCGCCGGCGTGGGTGCCCGCGCTGCGCGTTGCCAGAGTGCGGAACGCGCCAAGTTTTAACGGCCGTGCTGTGCCGCCTCGCTGCCGAGACTGCAGTGCGCCAGGAAGTTAGAGGCTCCGCGGCGACGGCCGCTGTCTGCGACGGCCTGCAGCCGCCGCCGCGCGAAGGCGGCCGCGAGGCGCCGCGCCAGCTGCGGACAGGCCAGCTCTCCAGCACCAACACCATTACCCCAGTTCCCTATTTCAATTTGCATCTCATAAGCATCGTTGCTAGCACTTACACACTTCTAACCGCGCCTTCTGGTGCGATTACAGCCACGACGCCACGTATCCTGTAACGACGACGTTCACACTCATTTGCAAATGAAGTTACATATTAGATGCTCACTACATGCAAAAACTCTTGAGCTTCATATGCAAAATTTTAGCTACGTAAGTTCTGCACCTCCATACTTGTTATTCCTCGATTATGTGAACCAGAGGTGGAGGGGAGAGAGAGGAAAGCGGAGGGAAGCATCTATCGATGTCAGATGCAATGGGACATGTCCATAAGGTCAGACACCACGCATTCGTATAACTGATTCTCCTCCATGAGCAATGAATTCACCACCTTCAGTACGGATGCACACTTAAGTTCGGCGTTCTGGAGTTATCTGAAAGTAACGAGCATGGAGGACATGGACTGCGGATAGGTGGCGTGACAAAATAGTCAGCGCAAATGCGATAAACACTGCGCTGCGTCCGGGTGGCGAAGTAGTTAACGTAACTGCCTACTGGGCACGGGATCCTGGGTTCGAATCCCACTCCGGCACCGATTTTGACTCGTCGCTACTGATTCTGCATAAAACACAGACGCAGCTGATATCATCTCTTCCTTTCTCTCTCCTCAACTTTCAATTTTCGTAGTAATTATCACAGCTGTGGATCCAGGCCATTGTCTGTTCTTTCGGACACGTCTGAAAAACAGACATCACGCAATTACATAATTTCACCTCATTACTGACTGATACGCAGCTGTTCACTACAATCACTAAATGAACAATATGGCGGAACTGAAACACGTCAATATAAATCTTCTTCTCAAAGTATGTGGTGCGAACCGGCTTCAAAACAAGTATTTACGAAAGTTCGGAATGGGCAGATACACATTTTGAAGTAAAGTATTAAACAATACAATATATGACACTTCACGGAATCACGTAAAACAAGAACACTGAGTCTGTACACTGAGCAAGCGATAAATGAAACCAAAGAGAAAGTTTCAAACTGAATTAAAGCACAGAGATAGTGAGCCGTGCTGTGACGTCGATAGCTCGAGGCCGGCGAGTTGAGCACTTACTTTGCTGGTTTGAGGGTCTGGTCTCTCTCTCTCTCTCTCTCTCTCTCTCTCTCTCTCTCTCTCTCTCTCTCTCTCTCTCTCTCTCTGTGTGTGTGTGTGTGTGTGTGTGTGTGTGTGTGTGTGTGTGTGTGTGTGTGTGTGTGTGTGTGGTGCGAAGGAAAGAGTGGAGTGAGCATGGATGATGTGGAAGCAGCTAGCGGCGGGTCGGTAGTGGTGTCAGCCGAAGCGTACGACCGTCTTGGGGAGCAACTGGCCAGTACCGATGGCGCACGGATTTTTGGTGCTACTGCGGTGATCCAATGTTTACTGCATCGGACGGTGCGGTTGTTGATGTGACGTGCCTGTCTAGGGTACCACTCTACTGGCGGCTCTAATTCGTGTGGTTTCGGGGTCCCTCCTGCAGAAATCAGTGCGATTCGGCACATCCGGTGGATCGTGCTCCACGCTGCCCTAACCGCTCGGAACACTTTTATCCTAGGATTATGCCGGACGCCGAGTCAATGCTTCCTAAGGTTTTCCGGTCGAGGATAGAGCTACATCCTGCCTCCTTCTGCTTATGGTCGAGCGTCATTTGTAATGTTCACCAGACATTTGTCTAGGTTGTCTGCAGTATGTCTGAAGGAGCTTGGCGCTTGCCTTCTGCTTGGTTTTCAACTTCAGTTGTGCTGTGTTCCCACAAGGGGTCGCTTGCATCTGATCAACTCACTCCCAAATGGAAATTGGCTTATCTGTTCAGAGAGTTTTTTAAAATAAATTCTAATGCCCGATTTTTAGTAAACTGTTGTTTACATTTTAATTTTGATTTTAATGCCTTGCCGCCTGTGCTCAATATTAAATTTAGATTTAATCTTGCCACTGTGTTGAGCTTAAAAAGGCGGATCCACCTGCAGGCCTCAGTGTATCTCCCACCTTACTCTTTAGCGGACTACTTGGAATATTTTATGTGTTGCTCAACATTTAAAATATAAGTAACCTTAGATTCTTGATTACTCTCGTGATTATACCCGCTCTAAGTGTGACATCCTTGAGAAATGAGCCGAAAGATTTATTTTTGACCCTTTCACTGCTTAAGAGCGTTATTGCTGTACATATTGTAGTGGTAGACTTACGCTTGTCTTGTTGTCGCCACGTGCTCGGGCCCGAGGTCACCGCCTGGAGTCTGTTGTGCTGTCAACGGGATTCCGTCTCGTTGTGACGTCCGACGGGTCAATTGTAATTCATTAATACTGAATGTGTGTGATCTTTCGTAATCCTTTTACAATTGTGAAGCATGTCTAAGTTGTGTAACAATTTTTCTCAAACTGATCTTCAGTTTCCTGTTTTTCTTTTTAAATAGAAGACAATCGTATCCTTTGAAAATAATGATGATTTATCGGTTTCACAAATGTTAATTAATTTCTTGTTGGTCCATAAAATTTTGGAGAAGAACTTAATAACAATCAATGTTCAATGGCTTTTCCCCAGACCTTCACTACTTTCTTAACATCTCTTACAACACAAGTCATAGGATAAATTCTGCCTCGGTGTTCCTACATTTTCTCTTAATCCAAACTGATATCTCCCGAGAACGGCTTCTACCACTTTTCCCTTACTTCTGTAAATCGTTCATGTTAGTATTTGACAACCGGGAGTTATTAAACTGATAGTGTGGTAATATTCACACCGGTCAGCGGCTCCTTACTTTCGAACTGAGATTGTTAAATTCCCCCATGAACCATGGACCTTGCCGTTGGTGGGGATGCTTGCGTGCCTAAGCGATGCACATGGAATAACCGTAGGCACAACCACAACGGAGAAGTATCTGTTGAGAGGCCGACAAATGCGTGGTTCCTGAAGAGGGACAGCAGCCTTTTCAGTAGTTGCAGGGGCAACAGTCTGGATGATTGACTGATCTGGTCTTGCAACACTAGCCAAAACGGCCTTGCTGTGCTGGTACTGCGAACGGTTGAAAGCATGGGGAAACTACAGCGGCAATTTATCCCGAGGACATGCAGCTTTACTGTATGGTTAATGATGATGGCTTTCTCTTGGGTAAACTATTCCGGAGATAAAATAATCCCCAATTCGGATCTCCGGGCGGGGACCACTCAAGAAGACGTCGTTATGAGGAGAAAGAAAACTGGCGTTCTACGAATCGGAGCGTGGAATGTCAGGTCCCTTAATCGGCAGGTAGGTTAGAAAATTTAAAAAAGGGAAATGGATAGGTTAAAGTTAGATATATTGGGAATTAGTGAAGTTCGGTGGCCGGAGGAACAAGACTTTAGGTCAGTCGAATACAGGGTTATAAATACAAAGTGAAATAGGGGTAATGCAGGAGTAGGTTTAATAATGAATAAAAGAAATAGGAATGCGGGTAAGCTACTACAAACAGCATACTGAACGCATTATTGTGGCCAAGATAGACACGAAGCCCACGCCTACTACAGTAGTACAAGTTTATATGCCAACTAGCTCTGCAGATGACGAAGATATTGAAGAAATGTACGATGAAATAAACGAAATTATTCAGATAGTGAAGGGTGAAGAAAATTTAATAGTCATGGGTGACAGGAATTCGGTAGTAGGAAAAGGGAGAGAAGGAAACGTAGTAGGTGAATATGGATTTGGAGTAAGAAATGAAAGAGGAAGCCGCCTGGTAGAATTTTGCACAGAGCGTAACGTAATAATAGCTAACACTTGGTTCAAGAATCATGGAAGAAGGTTGTATACATGGAAGAAGCCTGAAGATACTAAAAGGTATCAGATAGATTATATAATGGTAAGACAGAGATTTAGGAACCAGTTTTCAAATTGTAAGACATTTCCAGGGGTAGATGTGGACTCTGACCACAATCTATTGGTTATGAAGTGTAGATTAAAACTGAAGAAACTACAAAAAGGTGGGAATTTAAGGAGATGGGACTTGGATAAAATGACTAAACCAGAGGTTGTACAGAGTTTCAGAGAGAGCATAAGGGAACAAATGGCAGGAATGGGGGAAAGAAATACAGTAGAAGATGAATGGGTAGCTTTAAGGGATGAAGTACTCAAGGCAGTATAGGATCAAGTAGGTAAAAAGAAGAGGGCTAATAGAAATCCTTGGGTAACAGAAGAAATATTTAATTTAATTGATGAAAGGAGAAAATATAAAAATGCAGTAAATGAAGCAGGCAAAAAGGAATACAAACGTCTCAAAAATGACATCGACAGGAAGTGCAAAATGGCTAAGCAGGGATGGCTAGAGGACAAATGTAAGGATGTAGAGGCTTATCTCACTAGGGGTAAGATAGATACTGCCTACAGGAATAATAAAGAGACTTTTGGAGAAAAGAGGACCACTTGTATGAATATTAAGAGCCCAGATGGAAACCCAGTTCTAACCAAAGAAGGGAAAGCAGAAAGGTGGAAGGAGTATATAGAGGGTCTATACAAGGGCGATGTACTTGAGGACAATATTATGGAAATGGAAGAGTATGTAGATGAAGATAAAATGGGAGATACGATACTGCGTGAAGAATTTGACAGAGCACTTAAAGACCTGAGTCGAAACAAGGCCCCCGGATTAGACAACATTCCATTGGAACTACTGACGGCCTTGGGAGAGCTAGTCCTGACAAAACTCTACCATGTATGAGACAGGGGAAATACCCTCAGACTTCAAGAAGGATATAATAATTCCAATCCCAAAGAAAGTAGGTGTTGACAGATGAGCAAATTACCGAACTATCAGTTTAATAAGTCACAGCTGCAAAATACTAACGCGAATTCTTTACAGACGGATGGAAAAACTAGTAGAAGCCAACCTTGGGGAAGATCAGTTTTGATTCCTTAGAAATATTGGAACACGCGAGGCAATACTGACCCTACGGCGTATCTTAGAAGGTAGATTAAGGAAAGGCAAACCTACGTTTCTAGCATTTTTAAACTTAGTGAAAGCTTTTGACAATGTTGACTGGAATACACTCTTTTAAATACTGAAGGTGGCAGGGATAAAATACAGGGAGCTAAAGACTATTAGAATATGTACAAAAACCAGATGGCAGTTATAAGAGTCGAGGGTCATGAAAGGGAAGCAGTGGTTGGGAAAGGAGTGAGACAGGGTTGTAGCCTCTACCCGATGTTATTCAATCTTTTTATTGAGCAAGCAGTGAAGGAAACAAAAGAAAAATTCGGTGTACGTATTAAAATCCATGGAGAAGAAATAAAAACTTTGAGGTTCGCCGATGACATTCTAATTCTGTCAGAGACAGCAAAGGACTTGGAAGAGCAGTTGAACGGAATGGATGGTGTCTTGAACGGAGGATATAAGATGAACATCAACAATAGCAAAACGAGGATAACGGAATGTAGTCGAATTAAGACGGATGATGTTGAGAGTATTAGATTAGGAAATGAGACACTTAAAGTAGTAAATGAGTTTTGCTATTTGGGGAGCAAAATAACTGATGATGGTCAAAGTAGAAAGGATATAAAATGTAGACTGGCAATGGCAAGGAAAGCGTTTCTGAAGAAGAGAAATTTGTTAACATCGAGTATTGATTTAAGTGTTAGGAAGTCGTTTCTGAAAGTATTTGTATGGAGTGTAGCCATGTATGGAAGTGACACATGGACGATAAATGGTTTAGACAATAAGAGAATAGAAGCTTTCAAAATGTGATGCTGTAGAAGAATGCGGAAGATTACATGGGTAGATCACATAACTAATGAGGAGGTATTGAATAGGATAGGGGAGAAGAGAAGTTTGTGGCACAGCTTGACTATAAGAAGGGATCGGTTGATAAGACATGTTCTGAGGCATCAAGGGATCACCAATTTAGTAATGGAGGGCAGCGTGGAGTTAAAGATCGTAGAGGGAGACCACGAGATGAATACACCAAGTAGATTCAGAAGGATGTAGGTTGCAATAGGTACTGGGAGATGAAGATGCTTGCACACGGTAGAGTAGGATGGAGAGCTGCATCAAACCAGTCTCAGGATTGAAGACCACAGCAGCAGCAATTGTTAAATTATTCTTTAAGTCTCAGACTTTCTCGCCTGTGTCTTGCACACGAGGTGGAATAGTTTTATAACGGCTGTCTTCCCCCAAGGCTACAAGTAGTTGTGACGGATCGTGGCCCATTCCAGGTCCTTTGTGTAGGATTAAGTTCATCTCCCCTTCATCTACATTATCTTACAATTCTTTAGTTTTGCCTTCGTCTCCCTTGTACAGCCGCTCCATATACTCTTTCCGACTCTGACCGTTCCCTTCTTTGCTTAGTACTGGTTTTCCATCTGAATTCTTGATATTCGTACACCTGCTTCTTTCTTCTGCGAAGACATTTCTAATTTTTCGGTAGGAGGTGTCTTTCTTTCCCACAGTGATATACGCTGCTACATTCTCAGATTTATCCTCTAGCCATTTCTGCTTTCCAATTTTGCACTACCTTTAAATCATCTTTGGAAGTCTGTGTTCCATTTTGTCTGCTTCATTTCCGGTATTTTTAGAGTTTTTCCTTACATCAGTTTAATACAGTGTCTTCTGTGATATCCTAGGATTTCTACTAGGCCTCATCATTTTTACTTGTTTGATCCATTGTTATCTTTACTATTTCATCTCTCAAAGCTATCCATTCGTCTTCTACTGCATTCCTCTCGCCTGTTTCAGTCAATTGTTACCTAATGCTTCATTTGAAACTCTCAACAACTTCTGTATCTTTCAACTAAGCCAGCACCTTTATCCTTCATTTCCTGTCTTTTTGCACTTTCTTCAGTTTTAATCTGAATCTCATAACCAATAAGTTGTTGTCAAACCAACATCATCCGCAGGGAACGCCTTGCAGTTTAAAGTCTAGTTCCGAAATCTTATTACCATTACATGGGGCGTAACATCTATAAGTGCAAATACTTCTGTTGGTGACTGAGGACAGTATACTAACAACAGTATATCAGTATTCACGTCATTTGCAGACTCATAAATATAGATTTTATAAGCATGTTTTCAGATTGGGTAGTACCTCCAAGCACAAGTGGGAAGACCAAGCCATTGATGCTTATTTTCCCTTGAGCAACAGGGTCAGATACTGAAGTGTGGATATGTAGGCGCAAAACTGTTAGTCTATTCTGAGGAGTGTAGTCCACTTATTGGTGCAGTTACGGCCTCGCAGAAAATATAATATAGTAAATTATGTGATGTGTTTGTGGCAATATTGTTCAACGCAGGCCAAAAAGCAGCCAACCCATTGATGTATGTACATATTAAGATATGACATATATATAAATACCTGCACTTATTCCCGTTACACACTATGAAAGTTTCTGGCGTCTCCAGATCCCTTTCACTTGTACACCATTTTTTCATGATTCTTAAAAGAAGTGTTACTGATTTTTAAATTATGCTCTTTGAAAAATTCTACCAAGAGGTTTCCTCTTTCATTCCTCCCCCCCCCCCCCCCCCAGTCTATTTTCTCCTACTATTTTTCTTCCTTTCCTATTCGTACTACCAAATTCCAGTTCCCCATTACAATTATATTTTCCTCCTCTTTAACTACCTGAATAATTTCTTTTGTCTCATCAAACATTCTTTCAATCTCTTTATTATCTGTTGAGCTAGATGACATATAAACTTGTACTAATGTGTTTGGTGTTGGATTTGTGGTCATCATGGATATGATAATGTATTCACTGAGTTGTTCGTAGCAGATTATCGAAATTCCTGTTTTCTTATTCATTAGACCTATTTTCTTTTTCCATTTTATTACTGTTCATTCTAAGTTTCTTATTCATTATTATAAAGGGAGTTAGGAGACGAACATCAACCAAAATAATACACGGATATGGAATGTAGGCGAATTATTCGAGGTGATGCGGAAGGAATAACGTTAAGAAAATAAGTGGATGAGTTTTATATTTGGGCACGGAGCCAAGTGAAAACGGTTGAAGTGGAGTCGATATAAGACGCAAACAGATAACAGCACGAAAACCATATCTGATAAGAATAAATATTTTAAAAGATTCAAAAATGTTATGCGTAGTCTTTACTGAACGCATTTATATGGATATAGCTTTGTAAGGTGACAAGGCATGGACGATAAACAACATATACAAGAAGCAGTTAGAAGCGCTTGAAAGTTAATGCTACTGAACAGTGATGGAGATTGGACGGTTAATGAGGAAGCATTGAATTGAGTATGGAAGAGTGCTTTGTGGTGCAACCTGAATAAAAGAAGGGGTCCGTTGGTATGGCAGATCCTCAATTTGTCTGTGGAGTGAAATTTCGGGTGTAAGAAGTGCAGGGGTAGACTAAGGCTTGACTACGAAAATAATACTGACGTGGATGTATTTTACAACTTTCACACAGAGATGAAGAGTCTTGCACAATACAGACCAAGATGAGGAACTGCGTGATATTAGTCTTTGGACAGGAGACTGCAACAACTTTTGGCAGCGACTTGGCAGGCATTCCATATGGCTTTATTTACTGAAAGACTCCAAGCGGTTTGTTCTGACGCCTATTCGGAAAAGCATGACATCTTCCACCAAAGAAGTGTTAGATTTGCATCTTAACTAAAACGGTTCAGTTTAGGTAACTGTGAAGAGAACCGGTCGAGCTATGGATACGTGTTTTTGTGATCTTCAATAAAATTTGAACGGACCTGCGACCACATTACACGTTGTTACACAGATCCAAGCGTTGTAAGTGACGCTCATCCGACTGGTGTGTTGTTGCTGCAGAGGCAAAATGAGAAGGTAGACGTGGAAAATAGTACCGGTGCTTCTTCCGAATAACGGAAAGTGGCCAACCATCTGAATGTTTAGACGGAAAGATCATCACCAACTGTGTCACATACCGTCACACCTCGAGAGACTGGGGAGAGGTTTGGAATTTATTCCTGGACAAATCCGAATAATAAACTTTATGCCGTGAGATGATCTCCTCTTGCACGTCGTATACTGGCGGAAAATAGTTTCCTCATGCACCGCGATTCGGAACGGCTGCCTACAAATCTAGTGTCACCCTACCGCCATGCATTACCGTCCGTGGAAACGAAGATGGGTTTTTGGTGCCCATGAGACAGATAATGAGCGACAAGGCGCTTTGCTTACGACAATGAAATCGTACTTGCGAAGACCCGGCCAAATGGTCGTAGATGAATCATGATTTAGGCGAATTACGAGACAATTTACTTCCTTAAACACATTCATGCGATATCTCTGTCTCCGTTTTGGGCGCATCCTACAGCGTGACATTTATTATCATATGGCTAACGGCAGATGTTAAACATTCACCTAGCTATTGAACTTCGCACAAAGTTCAAATTCAACTTATTTTCCTGTCCATTTTACAGAGTCCTGAGTAACTTCAAGGCCCGTGAGATTAAAACAAGCCCGATCTCCTGATTTATAGTAAAGACGTATTTCATTCTCAAGTAATTGATACTTAGTTTAATAATAACTTTACGGTTGACAAACCACAAATGAATATTCTAAACCCATTTGGTATAAGTCTGCCCAAGTTAAACAAGTGGATGTTGCACTTGATAAGTTGTG
This sequence comes from Schistocerca gregaria, assembly GCF_023897955.1. Classification (NCBI taxonomy): domain Eukaryota; kingdom Metazoa; phylum Arthropoda; class Insecta; order Orthoptera; family Acrididae; genus Schistocerca; species Schistocerca gregaria. The sequence continues at coordinate 931,716,902 of NC_064920.1, read as the reverse complement.
TAGACTAATTACCGGATGTCTGAAACCTACACTGTAGGAAAAATCCTACCGTTTATCTGTAACTGCCCTTCGTTGAGATAACTGCTTGCAGAGAAAAGTGTAAGGTATCACCTCCGATAAACATCCATTATATGGTCACCATCCTCCATCTTCACAACTGACATCCAGCAAAAGTTTCATAAGAACAGATGTGTTCCAAACCATCTACATGCAAAGAAGAGGTCTGAACATTACCATCGGCAAATCTGTGTGCTGAAGAATGGACCGTCTGGGAAATTATGAACAGGCTCAGAACAGGTGTCGGGTCACAAGGTCAAAAAATCTGCCGGAATGGGATTGTACAGTATCCTCAGATCATTTTTACTGTGGAGTTCAACGAACTATGGAGCACTTATATCAATGCAGGATGTACCACTGATCACATGAAGCTCTGAAGTCGTTCTGATTACCAAATTCTGCGTTAAATTTGCTTAGATAATCATCGTTATGTTTATTTCTTTTGTTTGAGTTTTTTTAGTGTATACCAATATAGACTAAGATCTGTAAGGTCTAATATGGTCTTAAGTTTTTAAAATTAGCACTTAGGTTACAAACGTAATTATCTACAGATATATATGTAAGTACGTACGTACGTATTTAAGGGTAATGCTTTGACACTAATAAATAAATGAACAACACTTGAACAATTAACTTTAAAGAATACTGCCGAACCGCAGTTCCACGGAATGACTTTGTTGATAACTGGTAGTGACCCAGTGTTACAAGGAATATCTTCTGTGTGTGGATGATCGTACTAACGACACACCACAATGCTTGCATTGATACTAGATTTCCAGATAAGTAACTTCCGCCTATCATATTTTCCTTCTCGGATTAACGTTCTACTTCATCATCCAGATATTTTAATGAAGTGCTTAAAGTAGGCGCAGAAGGCCTCTGTGTATTATTCCGTCAGATGGATAATGTCTATGACTTATCTGAACTCGCTGCTTACGTGTTACTGGCGCAGTGAACATTTAAATGTATTACGTAAACTCACGACACAATGTCGTTACTTTTGCTTCACTCACTGCCGTAGGCTCGCTTGGTTAACAAAATAGAAGATGAATTTCAACGATATTATGCCCTCGTCGTGTTAGAAATAAAACCAGTCTTCTAGCTCTACAACTAGCCACATCTGCTATTACCGCTGCCTCTTCAGCACCCTGTTTTAAAAACTTAGAAAATAATGAATCGACAGTAAGGTGGAGACTAGACAAGTTAATGGTGACATGCGTGCACAAAAGAATTACTACTATCAATCACTTTTCATGGATGATCAGATCTTAAATTTGAATATTATTTCTTATGATTCTTTTTCGAGTAATTACTCTGAATATATATTTAGTTTTGGAACTAATATTGGGTGCCGCATATGGTTACTTACTCTTGCTGTCGAAACAGAGAACCCACACATCGATATGAAACAATCATTCACCGTTATAAGCACATTACTGGATTTACGACAAAATACTGAACATCCGCAAAAGACTACATATAGGATACTAAACACGTAGTCGTATATAAATGACGTGACTGAAGCAACAATAATATTTTTCTGTTACTATTCTTCCGCTCTTGCACTAGAACAGCAAAAGTGTGAGAGAACTTATTTCCCTCGGCACTTTATGTAAATATAACTGTATTTAAAAAAATGGAAAATTATCTCCAATACAATGAAAGCAGAGCCACCATGTCTTTGGTCGTACAGTGAAGCATCCTCCTGTGGCAATATTTTGGCAGAATCTCATTTTATTCTGTGTTTTTTGTTTGTCTGTGTGTTTGTGTGTGTGTGTATGAGAGAGAGAGAGAGAGAGAGAGAGAGAGAGAGAGAGAGAGAGAGAGAGAGAGAGAGGAGAGGGAGGGAGGGAGGGAGGGAGGTCGGAAGGGAGGGAGGGGGGAGTGAGCGAGAAAGAGAGAGTTTGTATTCATCTCTACGTTTGTTGTTTCTTGCAGGTTAATTTCAGACTTATGAAGTTTTGTCTCGAAAAAAGGCTGGTTCATCTGAAATGAGAATTCGCGTTTAAATACGCGCTGTCTGGAAGGAGCTGGTTTTAATAACTTGTTGACAAGCTACAGCCTGGGAACGCACTGATATCTGACTTCAAGGAATGCGGTCTCTCAAAGACGTCGCCTAATACATTTCTCGTCACGTACTGTGACAAATTGTTGCATAATTTACTTTCGCTTCTAGTCTAATGTTAGTAATTATTTAATTCATAATTACTCTCGCATCTAGTCCGATGCTACTGCTTATTTTATGAAGTTATCCTTTTTGTCAAACGCTGGTCAACAACAAATCTAAAACAAGTGTTATCTTAAGAAAAAAGAATTTAAATGCTCGAATACATCTCTGCCGTGGTGTGTGGACTGTAGTGAAACAACATCTTGAGCCTTACTCAAGAAAAGTGTGTTTCAAATCGACCCATGACAGTAACTTGTGTTGTCCGTGGATGCCACTAAAGACTGCACATGCAAGGATAGTACCACTGATTAGTTTACGCCTGATTCTTTTGACGACATAACTTGTCCAGCTCGCACATCTTCTCAACGTCTACTTAGCTTAGTCGAAACATTACCGCATACACTGACGCGACAGAAAGTCACGAGAGAACGGTATACACATATGCAGATGACGGTTGCATCGCTTACACCAGGTATAAGATGACAGAGCATTGGCCGAGCTGGCATTTTCACTCAGGTGGTTCATGTAAAAAGCTTTCTAAGGTGACTGTGGCCTCACGACGAGAATTAACAGAATCTGAATGTAGAATTGTAGTTCGAGCTACATTTGAGGAACGTTCTGTCATGGAAATCGTTAGGGAATGCAAATCTAGAGATCCACAGTGTCAAAAGCAAGTCGAGGATACCAGAGTCACGCATTACCTCTCATTACGAATAACGCAGTGGCCGACATCTTCACTTGACGACCGAGAGCAACGACGTTTTGCGCAGAATGGTCAGTGCTAACAGCGAAGCAACACAGGGTGAAGTAATTGCAGAAATCAATGTGGGACGTACTGTAAGTAAGCTGTTTAGGTTTTTTTATAGGTAACGCCACATAGCGCTCTGTATGAAAAATCACTGGCTGTGCTGTGTGCAGTCAGTGGCTGGTTGGCATTGTTGTAATACTCGCCATTGTAGTGTTGGGCAGCTGGATGTTAGTTAACAGCGCGTAGCATTGCTCAGTTGGAGGTGAGCCGCCAGCAGTGGTGGATGTGGGGAGAGAGATGGCGGAGTTTTGAAATTTGTAAGACTGGATGTCATGAACTGCTATATACATTATGACTTTTGAACACTAGTAAGGAAAATACATTGTTTGTTCTCTATTAAAATCTTTCATTTGCTAACTATGCCTATCAGTAGTTAGTGCCCTCCGTAGTTTGAATCTTTTATTTAGCTGGCAGTAGTGGCGCTCGCTGTATTGCAGTAGTTCGAGTAACCAAGATTTTTGTGAGGTAAGTGATTTGTGAAACGTATAGGTTAATGTTAGTCAGGACCATTGTTTTGTAGGGTTTTTGAAAGACAGATTGCGTTGCGCTAAAATTATTGTTTGTCAGTTTAAGCACAGTCATGTATAATTATTAAAGGGGACGTTACATAAGTACGTTTTGTGGCTGCCAGCGGTATGAGTCATTGCCTATTGTGTCTTTGTTGGCGAGCGTCATTATTGGGATTTGGAGACCTAACTTCTACAAATTCACCTTGTCGAGAGGGCCCTGCTCTGTTTGAATCCCGCAAGTTCTGCTGCAATTCAGGTCTGTCGTTACGATAATATAGTCTGTCGTCATGTCGGTAGATTCCATAGTTTCTTTCTTGTCGGTCAGGTGGTGGCGAATTTCTCCCTGAATCGTAACTGTGCGCTGGACCGTTGCGTCTTAAGTTATTCTGTCTCCCTTGATAATAATTATTTTGGTTTCCATATTGTCTGTTTCTCTGATTGTCTCTGTGATAGTCATTACCGCGGAGAGGTGATCTTTCCCTGTAATTATTACTACTCTGCCAACGGTTGTCATACGGTTGGTGTCTGTTTTGGTCACGATTTACGTTGTACCAATAGCCTTGTCGTGTATTATATCTGTCATCGCGGAATTGTGACAGGTGTGATCTGTAATTGTTGTGCTCCTGTTTTCGCGTTCCGCGATTGTCAGTGTCAATTTCCAGTTCTTGTAACAGTCCCTAAAAAGCTTCAATGTCGTCTTTGCATCGTCCTGCTAAAATAATGTCGTAAATGTTCAAGTAATTTGATTAAGCAAATTCGGATGAGTTCTGAGGAGCTCTATGGGTTTGAAAGATACTGATTCTTATGTAACATGTCTTCGAAATATTTGACAAGACTGGAAAATTCAGATTGTTCGAAATGTTTCATCATTATGATGCTATGTTTTACTCGGTCTTGTGTAGCTTGAGACCAATATACTGAGAGGAAGGCATGATAAAATTCTCCTTCACTGTGACAATCGTGAATGACCAATCGCATTCTTACAGCCGGTTCATTCTCCAAGCAGCCACACATAAATTCTAACCTGTGCTCTAATGACCAGTTGGGAGGAAAACAATGAGAGAATTGATTAAGCCATGCTTGTCGATGAATGTCGTTGTCAGAATTCTTAAATGTTTGGAATTTGCGTGTAGTAATGAACAGCTTATAGTGAAAAACATCGTGTCGGCGGGTCGCACATCGCTCATTGTTACTTCGTTTCGGCGGTTCCATCTCAAAATCCAATGCGCCTTGCCAATTTCTTTCGTTATTTCCGAAGTGTTCTGTGTTGTTATTTTGTGGTTGTTCCGTATTTCTATGTCCCTCTTCCCATACTGGAGCGCGAGTGTCCTGTGAAATATGTAATTGTTGTATTACTTGTGCCAACTGATCTTGTACTTACCGGATTTCTCTTTTGTACTGTGTATTGATACGATTTTGATTTTGTTTGAATTTTCTAATTTGTTCATACTCCTCAGTGTCAGTGAAGGCTACAGGTCTTGGGTCATTCAGATCATCATCTACCTTTGTAGATAAGTTAGTGAACTAATCCGAAAGTTCGGCTACTTTCTCCGATAGTGAACTTACTTCCTCAGTGTGTTTTTCTGAACCAAGTTTCAGAGTGCCCATTTGTGTGGAAATCGTGCGTACTGTGTCCTTTAAATTTTCCTTAGTTTTTGCAAGTTGCGTAACTGAATCAGTAGATGCAACTGAGTCAATTTTAGCTTGCAAGGTCTCATGATTTTCATGAACAACAGTTTGCAGTTCTTTTATTGCTGCTTCATGATTCTGTAATGCATTTTCATTCCGAAAAAAAATAGGATGAAAATGCTCACAAATTTGTGTTTTTACGTAATTGCAGACTTTTTGACATTTCGATTCAATGTTATGTAACTCAGTAGTTAAATCTTCACGTGTTTATTCGAGCGTTTTGTCTAACTTCCGAATATTTTGTTCCATTGTGTCTAACGTTTGAAGCTTTTGCTGTGTTTGTCTCTGATTTTGTTCCATGGTGTCTAACTTTTGAAGATTTTGTCCCATTTGTTGCATTAACTGTAACAACAGTGCACTGGTGTCTGAAACGTGTTCCTCAATGCTATTCGGCAGTGCATTTGAACAGGCAATATTCGCATTTTGAAAAGCAGAAAATATGTCTTGATTTATTTGAGAAAACGGTGAGGGCGCAAAATCTGAATCTACAGTATTTGCAAGATTGTGTCCTGTCATTTCGGAATCCCTTTGGCGAGCTGTTGCCGACCGATCGATCGGTAATGCTTCCCTGTTCACTAATTGTGTCACTGCCTACGCCATTATTAGCAGCCCGCTCCATTTCCGTGTGCACAATTACCAAATTACTACTTTGAACATTAGTTAATTCATTACATGGTGGCGATAACACACTGCTTTCGTCTTCACTGTCATTTCTGAGTTTACTTTGGAGCCTAGTATTACGTTTTTCACACGCCATTATTGTCACAATATTTCACACTACAACACAGAAAAACACAATTTGAAGAGGAAAAATAAGAGAACACATTAACATAGCACTGAAAATAATATCTAGTTAATTGCAAGCGCAGCTGCGAAATACTTGGTGCAAATTTATATGCGTGCCACACCTGTTTTACTGTATAACAATGAAAGACTGCAACTACAAAGGAGATTCTCTCTACAATTACGCCCTAGCAATAAACAAACGAAACCATCTACTGTCTCGCATCGTGCTTAATTGTGTCCTATCATTCCTTCTAAACTAAAAGAATTTACTGCTGTTGATCTCTTGGGACCACTTGTGAGAACATCTAATGGATTTTCGTACGTTCTAGTCGCTGTTGAACTTACTTCAAAATTTGTTTCTTTCACTCCGTTTAGTAAAGCCACTGGACGGTCTGTATCTAACGCCTTTGTTAAAAATTTCTTACGTGAAGTCGGACACGTTAGTAAAGTCATTTCAGATAACGGACCACAATTCAGATCTGCTGTTAGGTCACGCATGCTTCGTAACCATAAAATCAAATCTGTTTTTATTTCATTGTACTCACCACATTGTAACCCGTCTTAACGGATTATGAAAGAAATCAATAAGCTTTTTAGACTTTATTGTTATAGAAAGCATCAGAATTGGGACAGATATTTACACTTATTTCAAAACGTGCTGACTGAAATGCCTCATGACTCCACTGCTTTACCACCTGTTCTTGTACTGAAGAATAAAGAACCACCGAACAGAATCAGAGAGCTTGTACCTTTTCCGAATACACGTAAACTTCGACACAAATACATAATTGATTTGGCTATTAAAAATATAAATTCTGCTGCAGACAAAAGGAGAAAATTACATGGTAAAGCAAATGCAAAGAAATTATATATTGGTCAGAAAGTTCTCATTAAAGCTCATCCATTGTCAGAAAAGAAGAAACACTTGAGTCACATATTCTTTCTAGTTCACAGTGGACCTTACAGAATCTGACATATACCACATGATAATTGCGTTGAAGTTGAAACTCTGCGTACTAGGAAGAGTAGAGGTTTGCACCACACTCCACATGTAAAATCGTTAATTGAAATATAATCTGCTTTTTAACTTTGTCTTTGCCATAAAATATTTCACTTCACATTTCTAGTATGCTTTGTCACACTGAGAAACTGTTAACATGCAACAATGTTTTGAAGTTAACTATCCAGTGTAGAACCTAGGGAACATTTTTAAACACAAATTACGAATGCATTGTTATAGTGAACAGACGACACAGTGCTGTTATTTGTACTTTCTTGCTTGTTAGTTGCACGATTACGTAACGACTATAAGGCTTACATACTTAGAACATATACTGTTAATCAGATTTTAATGCAACATTTTAGTTTAGTTGAAAAGACATTCTTTTTTTGGAGTACTTTCTGTGAGATTAAAGATGACTTAGCATTTGGTTTCTTTCATAGCTACACGATTATATCACGACGCTACTAATGTGTGACACAATTTACATCGTGCTTTTGCGGTGTATCTGTTTTATATCTGCACAGTTTTTCTGAATTCTTCTTGAAAGGAAAAGATGTTTTCGTAGTAACTTTGTGGTATAGCTACAATGAGACAGCTTTTTCTGTAGCACAACAATACGTTACAGTACAGAACTTACTTCATCACGGCAATAAGCGTAGTAACTACGATATCTATACGCAAAGCATTTCTCTTTTGTTTATCATGAGGTAAGTGCATTGACTTCTGCAGAACTTAGCTTTCGGAGGATGATAACTACGACACTTCCACAGAGATTATCTTACAAGAAGACGCACAGTTTAGCGCTACAGTACACGTATTTGAGTGATTAATTTTGTACTTAAAACATTTACTTTCAAAGATATTTGAAGTACAATGATACAAAGGTTTTCCATAATACATTTTATTCCATTGCTGTAATCTGTAACACCTGAGGATATAATACATTAATCCTCAGGGGGGTACACGCTTACTTTGTGTACCATGTGTATGGGTAGCACAAGGAGCCCTAGCTAATATGGTATTTGCTTATACAACTTTACACATCGGTACCATATTTCTCTAACACAGAATTACACAGCCATCTGATCATTTAACTGAGAGAGACATATATTTATTTTACTACATCAGTGACAGATGTTTACGTAATTACATGGTTGGGTAACTTCACCCTTATGAAATTGTATTTGTCTGTACTTTGTGAAATGTTCATATTTTTTCGGAACCATTGTTATACTATTAGAGCTTTGAATGATGTATTTGGTATGGGATCACGATTTTTTAAGTACATTTGAGGCAGATGACACTTTTGACATGAGCAGAGAATTTTTTTTAGGTTTTGAAATTATTGGAGGAAGCTACGACGATTTTGAGAGTTGCCTGACGTGTTATGATGTTATTATTACGATGACTATGTGTACTATGCTGCTGCGGTATGTTTATGATCAATAAGTTGATGCTATATGAGTTATTTCATTATGCTACGTATCTGTTAGGATGAAATATTGAAGAAGTGTCGACGAATAAGGCAAGGAATAATGAGTAGTGGTTAGGGACTCTGGTTTGTGAAAAAGGTTGTTGGAAACCAAGAATCGTACTTTAAAGAGTTATGAAATGTATGTAAATGCGTGAATGTATTACCATGCCGACGAAAATTTTTTGGACACTGTTATATCAATAGGATTTTGTTTCTACAGACGTGTAATGCAAATTATTGATCTGTGAAATTTTTTATATGAGACTACCACTGTAGCGGAAACTGTGTCGTAAATATTTCGGTTAAGCAGTTAAGTGACCACCTGCACGTAATGCATCGTGGGCATTCAGCTGCGCGACAGACGCCTTGAAAAAAGCCATTAGTGTGTGCCTTTCAGAGGCACAAGAAAAAAAAGAGGCCATTATCTTCGCTATTGACATTCTTTTGTAGAAAGCATCGCAAAAACGACACGCTCATTACTTGGAAAGATACTTATTTACATCTGCACACCTGATAATGACAAACGTCTTTCTACGAGAGTTGAGAGAATTTGACCAACTTATGAAATGTCACATGACTATTGAATGATATTTTTATGCTTTGCCTTTAATAGTTACTTATTTCATTTGATATCTGGTTTCCAGCTGTGTTGCCGCACTGGTTTTATAAAATAAAATTAAATGCATTTGCTAATGTGAACACTTTCTGTCAACAGATCTATAAATAATCATTTTATGATCCACGTTCTTCGAAAAAGGAGCGCTTGGAAAGGAAATAACAATAAGAAGGGATTAATAACAGTTACTGCATACTTAATTTTCTTTTCAACTATTTGGTAATATCTTTTGTAGAATTTGTTTTGTGGTGCACCAATTTCATGACATAGATATTAATATGTCAATAGAATTTTCCCTTTCCTACACTGTTGGATTAATGTAATATTTTTTCTGCTTCAGCTTTGTAATGTTTAGATATAAGTTATTGCATTTGCTGCTGCTGTTTTCCAGGCATAGTGTTACTGAATTTCACTTTGTATTACTCTGTTAAGCCAGTTTTAATACTGATTTATTTTTCTTGTTGCTGTTCATTGCTTCATATTAGTTGTAATGTTGCATTTGCTTTGCTAAGTCCTATATTGCTGCCTTTTTTTGCCAATTTGCATTTTTTTTTCATTACTGTTTGTGTTAATTGTTTTGTGCTGCTGCATTGCGTCGTCCCTTAGATTAGTATCTGAGCTCAGTAGGTTTAAGTTAGCTTAAGAGGGGGTAGACTATATAAGAAACTAACTATGATGAATTGGAAGAAATGCATTGAGAAGCTATAAGAAAATGATTTGGCCACAAAAGTAGTGTACAGTGGACAAAAACTATTTTTGAAAGAGGATGTAAAGAGAATACAGAAAGCATGCTTGGATAAGATTTTTTTTTTTTGGCTGGAGCAAATGTTGAAAGAAGAGGGACGATCTATGGAATGAAGTTTTGGGTTGGACTGCAGTACCAAATGTTACCCTGAAAACAAACCCTGGCCTTGCCTTTTGTGTTATCCCACTATGTGTTTGGGTACCCTTGTGTATTTATTTTCTTCCTGTCTCTGTGTACTGTTTCATAGAATTTTTTTCTCTTCTAATAATAAGCTACGTTCACTATGATGAGGAATACTCTTATCCTCAAATAGAATTTGCATTAATAACATGTTGTTTACTTCATAAAGATGTTTACACATTATTTATTCTGTTTTCTTCTAATGCTCATGTGTGCAGTTGATGTTTCAAAAGTTATTCTGATGTTTTCTGTATGTACTTTTGTCTAAATTTTTGTAACAGTGATGTATTTGTTATTTCCATTCTTTTGTAAAGCCCCTATTACTACAAATGTTATCTGTATTGTTATGTTCTTTAATGATATATTTTGTACCTTTGTTATTGTATTCTCATGTTATAAAATTGTATTTGACACCAGTTCATCAAATTAAGTAACTTGTAAATGACATTTCGCTGCACACGTTTCTGTTGGTCATGGTATATGGACAATATGTGAGAAGTAGGGACTGATAGTGTTTGCACATGTGTTAATAATTCAGCAAGGGACTGGATAAAAAATGGTTCAAATGGCTCTGAGCACTATGGGACTCAACTGCTGTAGTCATTAGTCCCCTAGAACTTAGAACTACTTAAACCTAACTAACCTAAGGACATCACACACACATCCATGCCCGAGGCAGGATTCGAACCTGCGACCGTAGCAGTCGCACGGTTCCAGACTGTGCGCGTAGACCCACGAGGCCACCGTGGCTGGCGGACTGGATAACAGCATTGCTGGTTCTAAAGACATTTCAAACAAATTCTTTGTGAGTGGACAAGTGGTGGTTTATAGACTTGCTATATTGTCCACAAGAGTCTTCGATGGTGATTGTGCACCTGCACAGTCGCAACAGTTGGCTGCTAGCCATCCCTACAACGACTACAGTGGGTCTACACCTTTGATGCTCACCAATACCATTATTTCTACAAGGACTGCAGTGGATCTGCACCTCTGGTGGCCCACCAATACCATACTCTCTACTAGGACTACAGTGGGTCTGCTCTTTGATGACCAACCTACCAATATTCATCAAAACTTCGACTGACTCTGCTGTGGGTTTGCTCTGTTGTGGCCCATTACCCGTCAGCATGTCAAGAGTCAGCACTGTCTTTCCGTTGGAAGGACAACACTACTTCTTCAAGACTGCATGGAAATCCACTACTTCCGTGTGCATTTTCTTTTACTGCTCAGGCATTGAGCAAAAACACTGCTATTATACTGCGATGAACGCTCAGGACTGTCTTTATGGACTGTGGGAAAATTTTAGCTTTTGACCAGCATTGTGTGCATTTCATTTCTTTGTTATTGTAATTAAGAAAAATATTTTCAAAGCTGTATTGGCCACTGCCCAAAACAATTTGTAAATTTTTTTGTGGGGTGCATGGGGCTATGTAAGCAGGCTGTTTAGGTTTTTTTATTGGTAACGCCACATAGCGCTCTGTATGAAAAATCACTGGCTGTGCTGTGTGCAGTCAGTGGCTGGTTGGCATTGTTGTAATACTCGCCATTGTAGTGTTGGGCAGCTGGATGTTAACAGCGCGTAGCATTGCTCAGTTGGAGGTGAGCCGCCAGCAGTGGTGGATGTGGGGAGAGAGATGGCGGAGTTTTGAAATTTGTAAGACTGGATGTCATGAACTGCTATATACATTATGACTTTTGAACACTAGTAAGGAAAATACATGGTTTGTTCTCTGTTAAAATCTTTAATTTGCTAACTATGCCTATCAGTAGTTATTGCCCTCCGTAGTTTGAATCTTTTATTTAGCTGGCAGTAGTGGCGCTCACTGTATTGCAGTAGTTCGAGTAACCAAGATTTTTGTGAGGTAAGTGATTTGTGAAACGTATAGGTTAATGTTAGTCAGGACCGTTGTTCTGTAGGGATTTTTGAAAGTCAGACTGTGTTGCGCTAAAAATATTGTGTGTCAGTTTAAGCACAGTCATATATAATTATTAAAGGGGACGTTTCAGTACAAGGAATGTATGCGGCGAAATATGGCGTTAATCGGTTATTGCAGCTGACGACGGACGCCAGTGCCTTGCTAACTGCACGATAGTAACAGCAGCTCCTCTCCTGGGCTCGTTCCAGTGTCGGTTTCACCCTAGACGACTGGAAGAAAGCAACCCAGATTAGGTGAGTCCCTATTTAGTTGGCAAGAGCTGATGCTAGCGTTCGAGTGAGGAGCAGATCCCACGAATTCATGGGCCCAAGTTGTCCACAGACACTCTGCAAGTTGCTGGTGGCTCCATAATGGTGTGGGCTGTGTTTACATGAGACGGACAGGGTCCTCTGGTCCAAGTAACCGATCATTGACTGGAAATGGTTCTGTTAATATACTTGGAGAAGATTTGCAGCTCTTCAATGAATTCACGTTCGCAAACAACGTTGTCATGTCACTGGGCCACAACTGTTTGCAACTTGTTTGAGGAACATTCTGGATAGTTCGAGCGAATTATTTGGCCACCCAGATTGCCCAAATGAATCAAATGGAACATTTATGGGACATAACTGAGTAATCAATTCGTGTACAAACTACTGCGTCTGCAACAGTTCCACATTTACGAGCACCTGTAGATGCAGCATGGCTCAGTATCTCTGCAAGGAACTTCCAGCATCTTGTCGAATCCATGTCACGTCGTGTTGCTGTACTACGCCGAAGAAAATGTGGTCCAACAAGATATTAAGAGGTATCTCACAATATTCTTCACCGCCGTGTATGATAACAAGCACGTCAAGTTTTAATTTAGGCTCACAGACATGAGCTACTGCTGACGATGAGCAATAGCAGCATACTCACTGTGGTAAATACTAAAGGTAATTGCGTGTCGAAATGCGCACATCGTTGATTCCGGTAATACTTTATTACAGAAGCCAACGGTTGGCACAGCTCAATTCACAGTCTCCCAAGGGCCATCATATATTTCTTTCTATTTTGTAGTAGATTAAAATAGCGCACTTTTCCTTACGGGTGGCACCCAGCTGCCCTCTCACTTGTTCAAACCCAACGGTCATAGATTAACTGTGTCTTAGTAATAATTACAATGGTGTATGTGAAAATACGATTCTCACATCTCTCAATCATAGTTATAACATGACAGCCTATATTTCATTAAATTACAGTTTGTTTATGACATAAATGGAGGAGAAGATCAGGAACGGGAACAATGTCCATTCATATGACGACTCTGCTGTGGAAAGAGAAGTTTTGAATTCGTTGTATTTGATATCTGCCCCTTGAGTAATGGATGGTAAAGTCAGTCTGAGAATTCGATGGGTTGCTCGTTACTTAGCTGTAGTATTTTCCTAGCGGATCTCATGACTAATGATTAATCCTTAGCACCATTTTGACGTGGAGATGTCATCAATTCGTAAGTACATTTAGGGGAACCTTAATCGGAATGTCTACCTCCATACCCACTAATTTCTTTGAGTGATTCTAATGGAGGAACATGCAATGGACAGCGACCGCAATACGGCCACACCTCGGCTGCAAGGAAAATAATATTTCTCTGGCTAATGACTGTAATGACTGCCTCTGACAGGGACGTCCAGGAATATTGTGCAGCGACATGGTTAAGCCAGAAGGATGGTTTACCGATGCGCTCAGATACAACACCCTAGGGAACACTGGACACTTCGAAGTAAACACGTTAAGGCAAAGTCCACTACAAACCTTGTGAGTTCTCTAGAGTAGTAATCACATTATAGCGCCTCCGTGAAGTCCAAGACTACTAGCGAACAGAGATGGATATAAGTCCCTAACTATAAAGTCTTTCTTTGCTTTTGCCTGAAAAAATTAGTACACCGTTTTAGAGATGACCATTGGATGACCAAGAACGAAGTGCTCAGATTAAAAATGCGTAAGACAGGAATATAGTCTTTTGCCCCTACTGTTCACACTATACATAGAAGGTTTACGGAATTAAAACAAACGGTCAAGAGTGAGATTAAAATTCTGTCTGAAGATAAGATTTGCTGATGACATTTCTTTCCTAAGTGAAAGTGAAGTAGAATTACAGAATCTGTTGAATGGAATGAACACACTACTGGATACAAAAATCCATTGAGATTAATCGAAGAAAGACGACAGCAACTAGAAGTACCAGACATGGCAACAACTTAACATCAAAACTGAAGATCCCAAACTAGTCTAAGTTCAGGAATTCTACCGCATTGGAAGCAACGTAATCGATGATGGGTGAAGCAGATAGGACAAGGAAGACAGACCAGCATGGAGGAAAGGTCATTCCTGGGCAAGTGAATTCTACTAGAATTAAACGTAGGCCTTCATTTGAGGAAGACGTTTCTGAGTATGTACGTTTAGAGTATAGTGTTGTGTGGTACTGAAACATGACTGTGGAAAAACAGGAACAGAAGAGAATCACAGCATGTGAGAAATAGGATTTCAGATGATGCGGACTGATACGGTCAGATATGAGCTTTTTCCGTAATAGGAGTGAAGAAAGCAACGTTTGGAAAACACTGACCCGAAGGAGCTGGATGACAGGACGTATATTAAGACATCAAGAAATAACTTCCTCGTATTACAGAGAACTGTGGAGGATAAAAATGGTAGATGCAGACAGAGATATATCAAGCAAATAATTGAAGACATAAGTTGCAATTGATACTCTGAAATGAAAATGTTGGCATAAGAGAAGGAATCGTGGTGGGCTGCATCAAACGAGTCGGAAGACTGATGACTCCAAAAAACATCCTAATATGATAATTAATGCAAATCAAACACCAAATATTATGAAGAATATGGATAACATGGATCAGTGTAAATACATTACTGTAATAGAGAAGAAATTTCATTACCATCAATTGGATGTAATGCCAGAGAATTGGCCTAAGACTGAGTTTACTGTTCCATAGGATTACTACCAATAGTTGACGATTCTGTTGCCTTTAAATAAATGAACCATCTGTATTTCAACAATTGCTAGATGGAGAGTTAAGAGCTTTAAAGGCATATCAGGGCATGATATACTTCAATGAAATAACTGTGTTTTCGAAGGATATGAATAAACGTAGACAATGATTGAACAAGGTTTTATGAGCTTATGTTCTGCATGTCTGATGTGTAGTATCAAGAATACCCATTTTGCATTAACAGAAGTAGAATACCTTGGACATGTTATTAATCAGGACAGTTTAAAAAGAAATCCGAGACTGATACATACAGCACGTACACTCCTGGAAATGGAAAAAAGAACACATTGACACCGGTGTGTCAGACCCACCATACTTGCTCCGGACACTGCGAGAGGGCTGTACAAGCAATGATCACACCCACGGCACAGCGGACACACCAGGAACCGCGGTGTTGGCCGTCGAATGGCGCTAGCTGCGCAGCATTTGTGCACCGCCGCCGTCAGTGTCAGCCAGTTTGCCGTGGCATACGGAGCTCCATCGCAGTCTTTAACACTGGTAGCATGCCGCGACAGCGTGGACGTGAACCGTATGTGCAGTTGACGGACTTTGAGCGAGGGCGTATAGTGGGCATGCGGGAGGCCGGGTGGGCGTACCGCCGAATTGCTCAACACGTGGGGCGTGAGATCTCCACAGTACATCGATGTTGTCGCCAGTGGTCGGCGGAAGGTGCACATGCCCGTCGACCTGGGACCGGACCGCAGCGACGCATGGATGCACGCCAAGACCGTAGGATCCTACGCAGTGCCGTAGGGGACCGCACCGCCACTTCCCAGCAAATTAGGGACACTGTTGCTCCTGGGGTATCGGCGAGGACCATTCGCAACCGTCTCCATGAAGCTGGGCTACGGTCCCGCACACCGTTAGGCCGTCTTCCGCTCACGCCCCAACATCGTGCAGCCCGCCTCCAGTGGTGTCGCGACAGGCGTGAATGGAGACGTGTCGTCTTCAGCGATGAGAGTCGCTTCTGCCTTGGTGCCAATGATGGTCGTATGCGTGTTTGGCGCCGTGCAGGTGAGCGCCACAATCAGGACTGCATACGACCGAGGCACACAGGGCCAACACCCGGCATCATGGTGTGGGGAGCGATCTCCTACACTGGCCGTACACCTCTGGTGATCGTCGAGGGGACACTGAATAGTGCACGGTACATCCAAACCGTCATCGAACCCATCGTTCTACCATTCCTAGACCGGCAAGGGAACTTGCTGTTCCAACAGGGCAATGCACGTCCGCATGTATCCCGTGCCACCCAACGTGCTCTAGAAGGTGTAAGTCAACTACCCTGGCCAGCAAGATCTCCGGATCTGTCCCCCATTGAGCATGTTTGGGACTGGATGAAGCGTCGTCTCACGCGGTCTGCACGTCCAGCACGAACGCTGGTCCAACTTAGAAGCCAGGTGGAAATGGCATGGCAAACCGTTCCACAGGACTACATCCAGCATCTCTACGATCGTCTCCATGGGAGAATAGCAGCCTGCATTGCTGCGAAAGGTGGATATACACTGTACTAGTGCCGACGTTGTGCATGCTCTGTTGCCTGTGTCTATGTGCCTGTGGTTCTGTCAGTGTGCTCATGTGATGTATCTGACCCCAGGAATGAGTCAATAAAGTTTCCCCTTCCTGGGACAATGAATTCACGGTGTTCTTATTTCAATTTCCAGGAGTGTAGTTTCCCACCACCGACTACGACTAAAGATCTACTGTCATTTTCAGAGTTTGCTAATTGCTATGGAAAACTGTTATAATATGCGGTTATTGGAAAACCACTAACAGAGTTGTGAAGAAGGGTGTGGGACAGCAAAATGTTAAGTTCCATTAGCGAAGTTGAATGAGACACTGAAAATAAGGCCTGTGTTGGTATTCCTAAATGATGGAAAGGAATTTATTTTGTTTTCTGATGCTTCAACCTAAGCCATAGCATATATTCTTAGCCAAGAGGCTCATGCCAAGGACCATCCATTGCCTCACGCATAAACTCAGTTACATAAGCCTGAAAGGAATTACTCGACCGCAAGGAAGAAACTTCTGAGTTTAATATGTTACGCCATGTTTTTTAGGTTTTATCTGTATGGAAAGAGAGTCAAGATATTATTAGACCACGCAGTGTTAATACAGCTGTTAAGTTTAAATGGTCCTTCCCAGGGTCACTTGATGGAAAAAGAAATTAAACGAATTTCACCTTGAAAAGTTTCACACTTAGGGTTCAAAGCCAATGCAGATGGACCGAGCAGGAAGACTGGCGTCATACAAGCACTTTGTTATACCCTTCCAGAGTGAAGGTACAATATGCTGAGGTAGACAGTGAGCTGTTCAAAATGCAGCCATATTCACCATTATATGTAGGACAACAAATCTTGTGCCTCATATTGCAGTGCCTACTGCGCTGGGACATGAGGTGTTATAAGAAGGATATGATCATGTATTGTCTATACATGGAGGACACAGACAAATAGGTCGTATAGTAGCCAGTGGAGCAAAAACAGAAGTGGGGCGTCAATGAGTGAGAGGAACTATGTGCCACGTGCGCAGTGTGAACACTTGAATCGTAACCGAGTACTACATAAGAGGTTATTGTAGGTAACCAATTCACTCAAGGTTTATTGGAAATATTTGGAAATTTGTGGTAAGGTCTTATGGGACCAGAATGCTGAGGTCATCGGTCCCTAACCTTACACACTACTTAATCTAACTTGAACTAACTTACGCTAAGAACAGCACACACACCCATGCCCGAGGGAGGACTCGAACCTACGACGAGGGGGAACCGCGCAACCGTGACGAGGCGCGGCTACCCCGCGCTGCCTAGATTTATTGATGCAACAGTGCATAGGGAGTACCTGAAATAATTACATTTGCAGATCAATAGCACAAGCGGTTTTAATGTACAATGAATCGACCCATGCTGACGTCGTGTTGCCTCCACAGGCAGCAATTGACTGTGCGACCCAGTCAATCGTACAGATGGTGAATACTGTCCTGGGATACATTACGCCACGCTTTTTCAGCCTTTTCACGTAATTCTCTAGGAGCTGTTGGTAGGCGAGTCGCAAGAGTCTCTTATGGTTTCATCGAATCTCACACTTGCCCGATTGGAGACGTGTCCTAAGATTGCGCTGGGGACGGAAGTAGCTGCACGCCTTACAAAGCACGTTGAATTACACGGGCAGTTGGTGGGCGAGAATTATCCTGTCGCAAGAATGGCAAACTAACTGGTCTATTTATTCTGCAGGAACCGAGTGCTGGTTAGTGTCCAATCCAAGGCGAACGGGAGTTGTGCTTACCGCACCTCAGACGATATGGCCTATGGTGAGACCAGTGTGTACTCTACGAGACAGCGCTCACCAGGTCTATGTCGTACGAGCCATCATTTGGGTGCAGGCAGACTCGGCTTTCGTCACTGAACACCATAGCGCGCCATTTCATCTTTCAAATGTTCCTCTGATAGCACCAGTTGACCGGTGCACTTAGATGCTGTTACGTGAGTGGAAGACGAACTAGAGGTGTGCGTGTTCGTAATCTCACTGCTAACAACCGGTTCGCAGCAGTTCATGTAACCACATCTGGGCTCATAATCCCTCTTACTTGTGCTGCTACCCTGACAGTTACACGATCCTGGCTGGTAACTGTGCGGCGTGGACGTCCAGAACATCGTTTACAGGTCTGAGAATATTCTCGTAACCACTGATACCAGTATCGGTGCACAACAGACGGAGTACGTCCAACGTGTGTGCCATTTCTCCAAAACGCCTATCCCACCACTCGAAGGGACACACTTGATCCCTTTCAAACTCATGAAGTTGATTGAAGAACCATGAGTGCGTCTCCGTGGTATGGTTGCTTGCTTCACACGTATGCATCACGCTGAGCCTTCTAGCCGAGAGTATTCTCTATTAAAGGGCAGACATAGATGTAGCTCTGATAGCTATTCCACTACGCTGTTTGTTTGTGAACGGCGTTCTAACTGTTATCAGCACATCTACTATCCACCAGGTGGCAAATGCTGTCATCGGATCAAAATCGACATCATCTTTCCAGGTGTACTATTTTTTTTCCGGCAGTGTATTTGTTATTTCTAGACGACGGGTAAATGTAAGTTCACCAGAGGGCCTTAGCACGGCAAGGGGAAGCGCGATGGGAGCGGTGTGACCAATGGGGACACTCTTTCACAGACAACCAGCGTAAAGAATAAAAAGGCAAAATATGTGACGGGGAATGGGAGGATAGGGGAGCGCCAGCTATCTGATTTTAGTCTGGTGTGAACTGCAGCAAGTATGGGTGGCAAGTGAGGACTGCAGCGAGAGGAAATGGAGAGCACTCAGCATGAAGGAGGAGATTGAGAGTTCTAGCTGACACTGCGGAAAGAGAAGAGATGCTGTGGTAAGATCAAGTACTGAAGGCAATTGGATTTAGTTTATTTACCACTGACGTTGTGCCATTTTCTAAACCGATAGTTCTTTCCTAACGCATTGTGCTTATATGCTTTTGTGTCTGATCTACCCAAGGTTTTAGCAGATGCAGCAGCATGCTGAATTCGTCCTCCTATTTACTCGCCATATAAACTTGGCAGAGAAAAATTAATTTATTATCAGGGACACCGGTAGTATTAGAAAAACTCTGTGAACGTCGTGTTGAAAAAGGAAGTCGTATAATGGTTCGTTCTATCTTTCGACCTTGTCTGTAGTCTTATAACGCAAGATCCAGGTTCAATGCCATTATTCAATACAGTTTTACCCACCTGCTTGTGCCGCTCAAGCTTCTACGTGTTGAATATCTTCAAGGACCAAGAAGTACTTTCCCTAGAAAATTATCCACCTGAATGGGCGCTTATTACTGGTGTGTAACCTGAAGAAAAAATTATAATTGTCTAAGGATGGGAGAAACAAATTCTGTACTTTAGAAGATTCGAAGACACATAGTTTTCTGTTAGGTAAACTAGATTTCAGGAGGAACTCGGAATGCCTAACGGTGCTTCTAAAGCGGAGATAAACGTTATAGTACAGAGATGGTAATTAAAGGACATTAATAAATTTATATAGGCGAGTCCTCTTTAAGTTCCAGCCTTTTGCCCTGCAAGTGTTTCAGGTACTTTGTGTCGTCACTGTTTTCCAGTTTGTGTCGTAATCTCTATGTGTAATAGATTTAAGAAACGGGAGACGTGTTTGTCTAATTTTATTTGTCGTCGTCAAACTTCAAGTGTTGACACCTGCGCAGTTCGTGAACAGATGATGGGCCTTTGAAACAGAGGGACCGAACCATCTAAATTAAAAAAATTAATCGTGTCTCACGGGATAAGCTTTTACTCATAATGAACTTCACTGCCAAATTAATTGAGGTTTGATGTACTGGTGGCTGTGCCTGGACGCAGCTGAACGCGAATATCTTTGCTTTATTATAATTCCAGTCTGGGATCACAGTGGTCATTTGCAATCAGGTTATTATTTCGGTCAGTAACGATCATCTTCAGACCTGAATAAAAACGTGTTCATTACATATATCACGCCATTATACGTGCTGGTTCAGTCAAAATTATTAGCCATTTCGGCTTCCACAAACAAAATTGCGGTGCCCAAAGAGCACCATTGAAGTGTTCATACTGCACATGGAGAGAGACTCATGTAATCAATATTAAGATGGGAAATAAAGGGACGATACGTTACAGTAAAAAGTGACTCAGAATGTATGCATAATCTTTGTGTGGCGATTTATAGTACTGAGATCTGTCGCAGTTTTGGGTTTCACCTGCAGATGGTTTAACTATGGTGTTAAACAAACGATTCGTCTTTGAACTGTAAACAATCATCTTATCGTTGATAAATATAGGTCCTCAAATGCTTAGTTACGCAGTTACGGCTAATAAAAGATTTTCCTGAAATTTAGCAACTTCGCTAATATGAAGCCATGACAAAACTGTACGAGGTTAAAGTAAAGCACGATTTTCATTTACTTTGTTGTTACTGACCTGATGAATCTAAGAAAACATTTCCCGGACGTGTATCTGCAGTAGCTTGCTTTTTCCGGTTTGACATCAATACACATGTGCAATGGTATTAACAAAACCAAATTATCTGACACATTCATTGTTTCAGTTAACGTTATTACCATCATTTTTCCATAATTAAATTCTCCACAACTTCTGCTGAAAACTTCGTGCAATTCTCTGGAATTTAAAAAACTAACTGGGAGAAACATTGACTAAATTAAAATTTTTACGACATTACTTCTTTGCTTCTCTGGATGTGCTGGAAAACTACTACAGCTACAGGTCTGGAACATGTCTTATTAGATTCACTAGATCAATAACAACAAAATAAAAGGAAATCGTGCTTTGCTTTAACCTCGTACAGTTTTGCGATGGCTATATATAAAGCGAAGTTGCTAAATTTGAGCTAAAATCTCTTAGTAGCCGCACCTCCGTAAGTAAAAATTTGCGGACCTATGTTTATACGAATTTTTTTCATTAGTTTCATTTGTAGAATAACATATTAAAATATTTTCATATCTTTACGAATCACCCTGTATAATCAACAATAATTAATAATAATAATAATAATAAAAATTCTTAAAATCGTAATTGGATGTCTAATGACGCAACATATCAGTCTGCTCATCTTCACAACTAATTGTTCTGGCATTCCTCTTGTTGTTTCATGGTCACCGAAGTCCAGTACAGTTGCTCTAAACTGTGCTTGCGTTAATAATTTCCTCTGAAACCTCCTTTGAATAACCGACTATGCGCATACAATTTTGAGGCGTTTGCAAAAGAAAATTTTTCCAACATGGACCAAGAGCTGACGATGTTAGGTTCTGACATACTAGAAACAAAGAAATGAAAAGTATGGAAGACTGCTGTCAGAAGAACGGACACCGCTACGTAATTAATTTGGCACTGGAATAAACAGTAAGGGTCTAAAATTAAAGGACAACAATACGAGTATAAATGCAAAACACATCGTGGACAATGGTGTTAGTGATAAAACTTCGATACGAAAAGAATATCGCAAGACAGAACGAAGGGGTTAAAGCCGTACGTTAGGAAACGCCTCCCAAATCATGTACCTTTCCACGAGTTGTTTGTTGCTCGCGAGTTGCAGAGAAACATTACACACAGGTTTGGCTTGCTACGAGCCCCACTATATTTAGCAGCACAGCGAAGGTACTCCTATACACTATACTTAGGAAGGATAGTTGTCAGACTAATCCGGTGTCAGAGCGGCAGAGTTATGTGCAGCGTGCCCGTGTAGATTAACGGAAAAGCACACTTGCGTTTCCGGCATCGTTGGAACTAGACGCATTTCGAGGGCACTGACTTTTCCTGCTGTTTCAGTTCGATGGCCATTTGTGTGCTGCAAAATACAGCAATTTATAGTGAGATAGTTTCCCACAAGCACGCATTGGCGTTATATTTCATTCACAGTGTTTTTGGCATTATACGTGTACCAACTTTGTGATCAAAGTTAAATCTGTTGTTAAAAGCGAGGGGCTTTGTTTCATGTTCTAGTATTAATACGAGTATTTCATTTACTCATCCGTAACTCTGACAATGGCACACGTTATTATACAACTTCTTGAATATTACTACGTGAATTAAAAATGATATAGGGTTCCTTTTTGTGCTGATTCATTTACTTAATAAAATTGCACTCCACGTGCTCCGTTAGAGGACCAATGTAACCTTTCTTCTGCAACGCCTCAAAGTTTTATTTAATAACAGTAAAATGCTACTGGAAATTTCTCATTCATTACATTGATCCCGATATCTTTACTTATTTTTCCTGGGCTGTTGCCATGTGCTCATGTATTCTTACTTAAATCAGTATTTGCTAGTAGTTTTTGTGTTGCTGAAAACTCCGAGAATTCCTGCTGATACTGAATATGCTAGGAGTGGACTATTATGATTTATATTCATTGTGAATAGGATTCACATTAATTGTGAATAGGTTTTTTATCCTCGTTGAAAGTAAGGAAGGATGCAGGTTTCTTTTTGGAGGTTAGTGTATGTTCATCGATGCTGCATTTACTTAAAAGAACAGTTCAAGCTCCCCTTAAATTGATCGTCGCACTGTGAAAGTCTTTTCTACTTCTGAAGTAAGGATATCAATAAAGTCGCATGAACTTCGCATTAAGTTTCTTTCATTGGTAAAAATTTTAGTTGATTGGTCCATTCGTAGGAGGGGACCAAACGGTGATGTTATCGGTCGAATCGGATTAGGGACGAATGGGGAAGGAAGTCGGCCGCGCAGTTTCACAGGAACCATCCCGGCATTTACCTTAAGCGATTTAAAGAAATCACGGAAGACCTAAATGAGGATGGCTGGACGTGGGTTTGAACATTCGTCCTCCCGAATGCGGCTCCAGTGTGCTAAACAGTGCGCCGCCTCGCTCGGTCAAAATTTTGTATAAAGGCGCAATCATTTTTACGGAATTTTCACTGAAGTGACATTAGTAATTCACTCAGCTTAGCTCAGAAAAGGAGTAGGATGCTTTCATGAGGATACCATGAAGACTAGCATCGTGGGAGTGCTGCGAAAAGGAAAAGAAATCGTTTGGTCGAACTCAAGAACTGTGTCACATGTTACATTGGCACAAATGAGCCAGGGACAAAAGAAGAAATGACCGTTAGTTTTTGTTATGCTCAACACCTCTCCCAAGTGTTTTAAGCAAACTGAATGGCCTGGCATTAATCTGAATTTTTACCACAACTCGCTTCTTTGTGACAAACAGTACGTTCTCATCCACCTGATGGCTAATCTAAACAACGCGAAAGCAAGTAATGGACTATAGAAAAAAAATTGTTCGAGGATAAGAATATTAATTAGATAGTTTTCTAAAAGTGCTATTTCTTGTATGAAGAAGTGTAATCCTGATCAAATTACAACAGTTTTGTTGTTAGGGATATTTGCGCAGATGATAATTCTTTTCATCTCTTTTCATTTTTTTATTTTTTTCCTTTTTTTGCACAATTGTCTGCTGAATCAGTGACTTATTTACTCCAAGTGTTTACAGTGATTACAAAGGATTTATCTGACAAGTTCGTTTCGGCGTTTTGCGTTATCAAGCAAATTGTGTGAATGGTCTGTGTTATATTCTATGTCTACATATGGCACCTTATACTAACGTCTTGGCTGGTATGACTCGATCAGTATTGCATCTTTAAGCGTAAGTGTCAGCAGTATTTCTGTTATGTTACTGATCACTTTTATTTGTGTGATCTCGGTAAAACTATTTCTGACGTCCTTTGACAACTCCGGCTCGAGGGATTCTGCATGTTTACAATGGGTGTTAAATTTCGCGGAAAGTCTGTGATTATGTTTACCTTTCATGGATAGTATTTTGTGGTTATTCTTTTGCATTGTCAATAAAATTTGTCTGTTAACTTTTTATAAATCCGTTCATTAACGATAACATCTGGCTATTTTTCTGTAGCTAAATTTCCGTTTCCTCTAAAATGTTCATTGTATGTCTTTTACGTTCTTCGTGCAGAATTTTTAGGACATTTTCAATATTTTCTGCATTATGTTTCCGGCTTTTTAAATGTAAGTAAAATGCGGATTTGTTGCTGTTGCAGTTTCCTGTATCTCGTCTAAATCTACTTGCAACATTCCTACCTGTTTTTTCGTTATAAGACAGGTTACAATTGTCACGAAAATGTACGAAGATGTCTTTATCTGAAAAAGCGGAGATATTTCATGCGAATATTAATTTGAAGGCTAAAATATACCCTTAAAAATTAATACTGACAAAACACAAAACAACACAACATTTATTATTTACGTATAACCATAAAATAATATCTCTGAAAATTAAACGTAATCACTGATATTCCGTGAAGTATAATTTCCATTACAAACATCCAGCATCGCTTGAGACGAAATTGTTAAAATGCTCTTCCAAATAATTCTACCGAGACCACACCAACAAAAGTGATCATAACATAAAGGAAATACAACTGATACTTAACGCCAAAAGATGCAAAACTGATCGCATTATATCAGCTATGACATTCTGTAACCACGATGTGTCATACGTAGATACAGAAAGTAATGTGAACGTATAGAACAAAATTACACCTATTATGCCGTCTGTACAGCTACGTTTACAATAAAAAAACGTCGAAATGGGTTCGTCGTGTAACTTTGTTATCACTGCGAGTAAATAAATCAATAGTGCAACAGAAACCTGTGCCTGAAATAAAACATGTCGTTCGCGAACCTCAAGCATGCTGCGGCCCCTCCAGAAATAAAATATTTTGGGTTATTTTTCACAGATATATCAAAACCGGGTCTCAGACACTCTTTTTTCACCAGGAAAATAAAGTACTCTGTCACAGTTCCATAAGCCAGACAGAAAAAAGAGAATAATGTGGTTTCTGGTTGTGTGATAAATTGTTTAAATGATAAAGAAAATTCATGTAAAATATATATTGCCTTCATAGAAATTTCTGTACTTTTGTTAACCTACTAACCCTAGGAAAAGTGCGAGGGTACCATTTATGGCTCCATCAGGTGTGATGAAGTGTCCTTCCGATGCTCAGCGAAAGGAAACCGTTTCATAAAAAAGTGTAAGCAGAGTGAAAGAGCCTTTATTCAGGAGGCTCAAGTCACTTCCCGACCCTTATGGTACTACTTGTAGTTAGGTATAAAAATTTCACACTTTAAAAAAGAAACTGTTTGAGTAGAGCGTGCGCCAAGTAACTGTACAGACTGAAAATCTGTCACCACAGGAAGATTCTCCTCCTCCTGACACCGAACTGGTTGTAATGAAAGTTCTTAAAAGCGAAATAACTTACTACAACAAGATAAAAGTATTTAGCTTACAATAAAATATTCGTCTTTTAGCTGTAAGCTCAAATTGAGTTATCTTTGTGGACGCACATGTCTGGGAGCTTCAGTAAAGTGATAATTTAAATTTATAACCAGAAATAAAAGTAGAGGAGCATGCTTATGTTTCAAGATAGTAATATAAATCTTTATTGGTTCAAATGGTTCAAATGCCTCTGAGCACTATGGGACTCAACTTCTGAGGTCATTAGTCCCCTAGAACTAAGAACTAGTTAAACCTAACCTAACCTAAGGACATCACACACATCCATGCCCGAGGTAGAATTCGAACCTGTGACTGGATAAATCTTTATTGGAAAAGCGTTCGAGTACACATAGATGCAGAACATTACGGTATGTTAGAACTAAATCGACATGTGGAATGCAATATGTCTCTGAAGTACGTATGACTGACTAACATTTGAAGAAGTGGGTGCCTTCTATACTGGCATATTACTTGGGGTATTTTTTGAGGCAAGAGATGCACTATAAACAAAGTAAGATATGGTACTGCATGGAGGGTCAAATTTTTATCATTTTACAGCAAATGTTCATTTAGAATTATAACAAATTTGAATACTACGAGGATTCTGTGTCTTATGTTAGTTTGCATCTACTCTCTATGTGTTACACTGTAAAGTGTCATAAAGAACTGATTTCTTTCTTTACTGCCACTAACTGTGTACTCAATTAAAAAAAAGATTAAGAGAAAAATGAAATGGTGAAAAATTAAAAAGTGATCAGAATTCAACCATCAGAGTAATGCCAGGAACAGTACATATTGAAACTGAAATATAATTTTTGTTGATGATCTTCGTTACCACTATGAACGCTAAGAGACCATTCATCTATATAATAACGCGTGTAAGTGGTATACGGGCGCTGGACGCCTGGCTTATCAGCCACCTTTACATTATTGTTGACATTTTAGCTCCTAAATAGGAAGCAGCGATGCTCTGTTAAGAATCTAAACATAAAACAAAATGAATCAGGATAAAATAATAGGAAATCAATGAAGCAATTGTTTCTTTGCAACAATATCTGTCTGCATTTTCTCGCTGTAGAAGATTAAATTGAAACAGGAACATGCGATCATTGTAATTAACTGGAGTACACTATCACTGCTCCGGTAACGGACCACAAATGCGCAGAATTATGCGAAATAACCACTGTCAGAACCCGCATTTATGTCGTGCTGAGGAAACCAAATGAAGCGTACACGCGGAACAAAAATGTCTTTCATTTGTGCTAACGTCTAAAAACAAATGAAAGGGGGATGACGATCCGTCGTTCCGTGAATGGCGAAGTCATTACCTTAAACGCTTGTCGCCTCTACTCTTTCCAACTCTTCACATCACGAAAGCGAGCAGTTGCATTTCGTCGCCATCTGGATTACGCTAATCCATCTGCAGCTAATCGACTGCCACAATTAGGCTAAAATCTGCTGCGACGGGACAAGCAGCTGTGCAGTACTGTGCATCTGTGGCTCTGCCTAATGGATTTAATGGATATAGAGCTAGCTGCGATACAGTGATAGCAACTAATTCTGCGAAAGCTGTTAAGTTAATCGATGGGTAATTAATTTCACTTCCTAGTTTCATCAGCTGCACACTAATGGCTGCATATAAAATCGAATTTTCTCTTAAATGGCATCTAAAAATTTAGAACTAAAAGTGACGTGTGAATTTTCACTGCGTGAAGCTATTTATATTAACTTTTCTAAGCTTTTCAGGAGAAACGATTTCTTTAACAGCAAAACCATCAACTGTTTCTTCACGGACAGGTACAGTGATGTCACGTTTGAAGATATACTGAATGTGTTTATGAAACATGAAAACACTGACACTAATGAGCCATACCATTATGCCAACAGCTTAACGGAGTGTTGGTCCATTTTTGGAATACAGTACAGCAGCGGTTCTGGGCGACATTGATTCTATAACACGTTGTTAAGTTTCCGGACGTATGTCGTACCAGATTTCCATGTACGTAAATTGCAGTTTGCGGACGCTGATCTGGCGCCCAATAGCAGGGCGGATTCACACAATGCGAACACGACTTTCTGTAAGGCACTACGAACTGTGATGTTTCTTACAGGAAATCACGAATCCCGGATTCACACAAGGCGAACACAAATTTCTGTCAGGTACTACGAACTGTGATGTTTCTTACAGGAAATCATGAATGCAGTTGCACAACTGAGACGATACTCCACAGGGAAGCAATTTGATCAGAAGTCACGAGTCTCAAAAGCCTTCTGCGTATCTAAGAATATGGAATCAATTTGACATCTCTTGTCGATTACAATCATTGATTAGGGACAATAAAGCACTAGTTGAGTTTCATAAGAACGATATTTTCTGAACCTGTGTTGGCTTTTTACCCCTCAAAAATGACAGTGTTTTCATTATTAAGATTTTAAAGTAAGACACATTTTACAGATATTAAATTTTTCATGTGACATTTGTCTGTGACTCAAATAACTTAGAAAAGCGCTATATTTTGTGACACGTAGCCAACACGGTTCCAAGATACGAATATGTGATATTATGATACGAACGTTCAGAGGTGCTCGATCTCTTGGAGTCTCTGCCAGGGCTGACGATGCAATTAAAGATTTTTTTAATATCTGGGTCTTGCGTTCGGATGTACGGTATGAACAAAATGGTTCAAATGGCTCTGAGCACTATATGACTTAACATCTGAGGTCATCAGCCCCCTAGAACTTAGAACTACTTAAACCTAACCAACCTAAGCACATCACACACATCCATGCCCAAGGCAGGATTCGAACCAGCGACCGCAGCGGTCGCACGGTTCCAGACTGAAGCGCCTAGAACCACTCGGCCACAGCGGCGGGCTGCCGTATCAACAATTTAGCATTATGTGTTGAAGTATCCACAAGTTATCATCGCTGGTTAATTACGTATTCCACATATCATTTTAAGTATACCGTTATACTGTGTTACGAATCACTTAAAAGTTAGTAACGTGATTTATTTTAAAATACTAGAAATAAACTGGATTAGACATAGGGGCTGAGTAGGAGCAACAAGGACGCATCGAGTGAGGGGCAGGGCAGAGCAGGTGCCTCTTTCGTCATCTCCCTCCCCCTTTCGTCTTCTCCAGACCCATTCCTAGGTATGCTCTTGTGGAGTGTGCCTGCCGATACTGCCCCATTATACATAACCGACTGTTCGACAACCCCACCCTGTAGACAACACCTACCTACAGCAAGACACGGCGCCGTCCCAACGCTGTCAGACTAAATTTGAGGGACAATTTTCTCGCACGAAATTGCTTATGTGAGGCCATCACTGCCTACTTGGTTACCAACCCATGAACCTAGCGAATAGATCTGGGAACCTATTGAGTGACATGTGTGTCCTGGAAACACTTCCTACCTGTATTTGCGAGTTTCGCCTGGCGCTTGGGTTACGTGTCATTAGGTAGATTCCCAAAAGCTGCTAGTGTCTAGTGAGGTCCATGCTATAAAGCATCGCCACTATGATCAGATGATCAGAGTGAATCTGGCAGTTAATAATATACTGGGAAGATGTCTAATCGAAATGTGCCTATGATTGGGTAGGTATATTCTACTGAAGTTTAGCAGGATATTGAAGTTTGCTGTTCTGTTATGTGATGTACGACTGTACAATAAGTTAGTAAGGAAGAATTCAGTTTTCATAATTTTTTGAAATGCGGTATAGTACATAATTTTTTCATTATAGTATAACGTATTATAACATCATCATCATCACCATCATCATCATTTAAGACTGATTATGCCTTTCAGCGTTCAGTCTGGAGCATAGACCCCTTATGAAATTCCTCCATGATCCCCTATTCAGTGCTAACATTGGTGCCTCTTCTGATGTTAAACCTATTACTTCAAAATCATTCTTAACAGAATCCAGGTACCTTCTCCTTGGTCTGCCCCGACTCCTCCTACCCTCTACTGCTAAACCCATGAGTCTCTTGGGTAACCCTGCTTCTCCGATGCGTGTAACGTGACCCCACCTTATAAGCATGTTCATCCTGACTGCTACATCTATCGAGTTCATTCCCAGTTTTTCTTTGATTTCCTCATTGTGGACACCCTCCTGACATTGTTCCAATCCACTAGTACCTGCAATCATCCTAGCTACTTTCATATCCGTAACCTCAACATTGTTGATAAGGTAACCTGAATCCACCCAGCTTTCGCTCCCATACAACAAAGTCGGTCGAAAGATTGAACGGTGCACAGATAACTTAGGCTTGGTACTGACTTCCTTCTTGCAGAAGAGAGTAGATCGCAGCTGAGCGCTCACTGCATTAGCTTTGCTACACCTCGCTTCCAGTTCTTTCACTATGTTGCCATCCTGTGATAATATGCATCCTAAGTACTTGAAACCGTCCACCTGTTCTAACTTTGTTCCTCCTATTTGGCACTCAATGCGTTCATATCTCTTTCCCACTGGCATTACTTTCATTTTGGAGATGCTAATCTTCATACCATAGTCCTTACATTTCTGATCTAGCACTGAAATATTACTTTGCAAACTTTCAATCGAATCTGCCATCACAACTAAGTCGTCCGCATATGCAAGACTGCTTATTTTGTGTTCACATATCTTGATTTCACCCAGCCAGTCTATTGTTTTCAACATATGATCCATAAATAATATGAACAACAGTGGAGACAGGTTGCAGCCTTGTCTTACCCCTGAAACTAATCTGAATCATGAACTCAATTTACCGTCAACTCTAACTGCTGCCTGACTATCCATGTAAAGACCTTTAATTGCTTGCAAAAGTTTGCCTCCTATTCCATAATCTCTTAGAACAGACAATAACTTCCTCCTATGAATCCGGTCATATGCCTTTTCTAGATCTATAAAGCATAGATACAATTCCCTGTTCCACTCATAACACATATACATCTACATCTACATGACTACTCTGCAATTCACATTTAAGTGCTTAGCAGAGGGTTCATCGAACCACAATCATACTATCTCTCTACCATTCCACTCCCTAACAGCGCGCGGGAAAAACGAACACCTAAACCTGATTTCTCGTATTTTATTTTGATGATCATTCCTACCTATGTAGGTTGGGCTCACCAAAATATTTTCGCATTCGGAAGAGAAAGTTGGTGACTGAAATTTCGTAAAAAGATCTCGTCGCGACGAAAAACGTCCTTGCTGTAATGACTTCCATCCCAATTCGCGTATCATATCTGCCACATTCTCTCCCCTATTACGTGATAATACAAAACGAGCTGCCATTTTTTGCACCCTTTCGGTGTCCTCCGTCAATCCCACCTGGTAAGGATCCCACACCGCGCAGCAATATTCTAACAGAGGACGAACGAGTGTAGTGTAAGCTGTCTCTTTAGTGGACTTGTTACATCTTCTAAGTGTCCTGCCAATGAAACGCAACCTTTGGCTCACCTTCCCCACGATATGATCTATGTGGTCTTTCCAACTGAAGTTGTTCTTAATTTTAACACCCAGGTACTTAGTTGAATTGACAGCCTTGTGAATTGTACTATTTATCGAGTAATCGAATTCCAACGGATTTCTTTTGGAACTCATGTGGATCACCTCACACTTTTCGTTATTTAGCGTCAACTGCCACCTGCCACACCGTACATCAATCTTTTCTAAATCGCTTTGCAACTGATACTGGTCTTCGGATGACCTTACTAGACGGTAAATTACAGCATCATCTGCGGACAACCTAAGAGAACTGCTCAGATTGTCACTCAGGTCATTTATATAGATCAGGAACAGCAGAGGTCCCAGGCCGCTTCCCTGGGGAACACCTGATATCACTTCAGTTTTACTCGATGATTTGCCGTCTATTACTACGAACTGCGACCTTCCCGACAGGAAATCACGAATCCAGTCGCACAACTGGGACGATACCCCATAGGCCCGCAGCTTGATTAGAAGTCGCTTGTGAGGAACGGTGTCAGAAGCTTTCCGGAAATCTAGAAATATGGAATTAACTTGAGATCCCCTGTCGATAGCGGCCATTACTTCATGCGAATAAAGAGCTAGCAACGTTGCACAAGAGCAATGTTTTCTGAAACCATGCTGATTACGTATCAATAGATCGTTTCCTTTGAGGTGATTCATAATGTTTGAATACAGTATATGCTCCAAAACCCTACTGCAAACCGACGTCAATGATATAGGTCTGTAGTTAGATGGATTACTCCTACAACCCTTCTTAAACACTGGTGCGACCTGCGCAATTTTCCAATCTGTAGTTACAGATCTATCGGTGAGCGAGCGGTTGTATGTGAGTGCTAAGTAGGGAGCTATTGTATCAGCGTAATCTGAAAGGAACCTAATCGGTATACAATCTGGACCTGAAGACTTGCCCGTATCAAGCGATTTGAGTTGCTTCGCAACCCCTAAGGTATCTACTTCTAAGAAACTCATGCTAGCAGCTGTTCGTGTTTCAAATTCTGGAATATTCCATTCGTCTTCCCTGGTGAAGGAATTTCGGAAAACTGCGTTAAATAACTCCGCTTTAGCGGCACAGTCGTCGGTAACAGTACCATCGGCACTGCGCAGCGAAGGTATTGACTGCGTCTTGCCGCTTGTGTACTTTACATACGACTAGAATTTCTTCGGATTTTCTACCAAATTTCGATACAATGTTTCGTTTTGGAACCTATTAAAGGCATCTCGCATTGAAGTCCGTGCCAAATTTCGCGAGTCTGTAAATTTTAGCCAATATTCGGGATTTCGCGTTCTTCTGAACTTCGCACGCTTTTTCCGTTGCCTCTGCAACAACGTTCGGATCTGTTTTGTGTACCACGGGGGATCCGTTCCATTTCTTACCAATTTATGAGGTATGAATCTCTCAATTTTTGTTGCTACTATATCTTTCAATTTGAGCCACATCTCGTCTACATTTGCATAGTCAGTTCGGAAGGAATGGAGATGGTCTCTTAGGAAGGCTTCTAGTGACACTTCTCCATTATTTGCCGTAAGCTGAAGACCTGGTCCTGACAACCACTAAGAGGCCTAAACCCACACTGATTTTCATCCAATCGGTCCTCAACTAATACTCGCACTTTCCTTTCAACAATACCTGAGAAGATTTTACCCACAACGATGATTAAAGAGATACCTCTGTAGTTGTTACAATCTTTTCTGTTTCCATGTTTAAAGATTGGTGTGATTACTGCTTTTGTCCAGTCTGATGGAACCTGTCCCGACTCCCAGGCCATTTCAATTATCCTGTGTAGCCATTTACGACCTGACATTCCACTGTATTTGATGAGTTCCGACTTAATTTCATCCACCCCAGCTGCTTTATTGCACTGCAATCTATTGCCCATTTTCTCCTCTTCCTCAAATGTGATCCTATTTCCATTATCATTCCTATCCAATTCTCCCTCGAAATCTGAAACATTGCTGATCGTATTTTCACCTACATTGAGCAACTCTTCAAAATATTCCCTCCATCTGCCCAAGGCATCCACATGATTCACAAGCAGTTTTCCTGACCTGTCGAAAATACTTGTCATTTCCTTCTTACCTCCCTTTCTAAGACTGATAATTACACTCCAGTCCCATAGTCTCCAACCTGTTTCCAAAGTCTTCCCAAGATTTCTTCTTGGATGTTGCAATTATCTGTTTGGCTTTGTTTCTTTCTTCAACATAACTTTCTCTGTCTACCTGAGTTCTAGTATGTAGCCATTTTTGATACGCCTTCTTTTTCCTTTTACAGGCTGCCTTGACTGTGTCATTCCACCAAGCTGTTTGCTTCATCCTACTTTTACACACAACTGTTCCAAGACATTCTTTAGCCACTTCTAGTACTGTGTCCCTGTACCTTGTCCATTCCTTTTCCAATGACTGTAATTGACTATATTCAACTAACTGGTGCCTTTCTGAGATCGCTGTTATGTACTTGTGCCTGATTTCCTTATCCTGAAGTTTCTCCACTCTTACCTTCCCACATATAGAACTGACCTCCTGCACTTTCGGCCTCACAATCCCAATTTCACTGCAGATTAAACAATGATCAGTGTCATCAAAGAATCCCCTGAATACACGTGTGTCCCTCACAGCCTTCCTGAATTCCTGATCTGTTATTATATAGTCAATGACAGATCTGGTTCCCCTGCCTTCCCAAGTATACCGGTCAATGTTCTTATGTTTAAAAAAAGGAGTTTGTGATCAGTAAGCCCATATTGGTATAGAAATCCAAGAATTGTTTCCCGTTCCTGTTGGCCTCCATATCCTCTCCAAATTTACCCACAACCTTTTCATACCCTTATGTTCGATTTCCCATGAGCAGAACACTGTCCTTGTCCTTTACTCTAACAATTACATCACTGAGTGCCTCATAAAAACTATCCATCTTATCTTGATCTGTCCCTTCACAATGCGAATATACTGACATAATCCTAATTTTCTTGCTAGACACTGTCAAATCTATACACATCAGTCGTTCGTTTACATACATTACTGCAACTACGCTGGGTTCCCTTTCTTTCCTGATGTAAAGCCCTACACCCCATTGTGCTATTCCTGCTTTGATTCCTGACAGGTAGACCTTGTATTCTCCCACTTCCTCTTCCTCTCACCCCTTACCCGAATGTCACTAACAGCTAAAACGTCCAGCCCCATCTTACTTGCAGCCTCTGCCAGCTCTACCTTCTTCACAGAGTAGTCCCCATTGATATTGATACTTCCCCATCTCATTACTATTTGTTTGCCAAGTCGTATCTTAGGAGTCCCTGGTTTGTCAGTTAGAAGTGGGACTCCGTCACCTCCCAAGGTCCGAGGCATTTTGCTCTCATTGTTGCCAGCATCATATTTAAAGTATGGGGGAAGCAGGTTGCTAGCCTTACTTGCCCCGAGTCCCATTGAGTTTTACCCCACACGGTTGAAGGACTAACCGGTGGATTTGGTAGTCTTTGCCGTATGAGCACAAAGGTGACCACGACTCAGAATATGACCGAAATGCGGAGCCTTATTCCAAAGTAACTGGTATCCCGACTGTCGGGACCATAAAATTTGCATTGACAGCACGATCTCGAATGATTTGGCACGTTTCTGAGAAATTAAATTTTCTCCCTAATAAAATGCTTACGCAGGAGTTACAGTCTATTCAAATGCAGTGTATTAAAAATGTGTAAACATACTGTTTATTTTGTCTTCAGACTTTGAAATGTGCAAAAATGCAAACAATGCATGGTGAATCTATTTCAAAAGCGCCAGATATTGTTTATTATGATTCCAATTCTTATACATACATAAGCCAATAAAGATGTTTCTGCTCCACTTATAAGCGACGGTTCAAATACCACCTCTGCAATAGCATTGTACGTATCGATATGTATTGGGAAGTTAAAGGTCTGTGTTTTGCGAGTGTAAGGGAAGACCTTTTTCATAATGACCGCACTGTCGTTATTTGAAACATACAGTTAGTCATTCCGTCTGTTGCTGTATGTCTCATATATAATGTGCGAAATGAATGATTTTGGTATTCTACATTGTATCAAAGATTATTAACATGTATGAAGAACCACTTTGTACTTAAATGAGCCTTGTGGATCTTCATTCCTGACACCTCCCACTATGTGACATATCTTTCTCTTCTGTTCTTTTAGGTGTTATTCCGCACAGCGACTTCAGCTTACTTTTGTTGCACTTGATATGAATCAGTCAACTGCTATGGACTACATTCCATAAAAAATTATCAGTTTCTAACAAATTATCACAGTCATATTGTAAGACGTCATGGTCTCCTGATCTTCATTGCTTGCATAATCCGCCCTCACAACCATATTCCACCCATCAAGACGCTTCATTCGAATCCAAACTCGATAAGATAAAGTCAGTACTGTATGAATTCACATAAACGATATTCAAATAACTAATAAATCGCAAGTGCGCACCGTGGTTAAAATACTCGAGGATGGCGTACAAACATACATTCCAGACACGACGGTCATAGGAGCTTGTAGTTCGAGAGAGGCAACCGCACGCCAGGAGGCTGGCCCCAACACATGTATGTCAGCCAGTGACCGCCCGTAGAGCAGACAGCGTTTCCCCGAGTGAAAGGACGATCCCGTGTTCGGCTTAAAAGCAAATTCCGCTACATTGTGTGGGAGCAGCCAGCCTACGCATTCTTTATACATAGCACGCAGTTTCAGAGATTTTCACAGGGAGACAGCAAACGCCAAACGCCGATACTACAGATATCCGGATTGGTCGCCTTAAACGAAACGCCGTTCTCCCATTTTAGAAGAGCAATACTGATTGGCAGACGATATTTCTGACGCCTTGAGCTGAAGGAGTAGTGGAAGTGACCGGAAGATATACCCCTTCACGTCTGGAGTGGAGAGGGGCCCTTCCATTGTCACTCTTGGAGCGAGAACACGTAACGAGAGCGTGTATGCTTGTACGTGTACTCGAAGACCGAGGAATAAGTCTCTCCTCAGTACTTCACTGGGAAAGCACCTCTGTCGAGAGGGAATAAAAGTGCGACTCTATATTGAATCCTTGCGATTAAGCGTTGTTCACTGTGTTGGCCGCCATGCTTATTGTGCAGTGTAAACGAACAGAGTTATAGTTAAACGCCTGCGAGCGAATTTTTGAGTGACATCGCGGTGGACTGGTTATCTGACCGGAGTACTACTCCAATAGTTGGACTAGGGTCGAATAGGAGTCCTTGACTTCAAGTCTTAGGGAGAGTTTGATTGGCGAAGGTCAATCCAGATAGAACGAGAGTTATCTTATTTGTCAGCAGCGAGCGGCGCAGACAGCAGTCATCACAGCTTACGGTGTTGTGCACTACAGCTCTTGTGAGCCCTATATTTCCTCCTCAACAGTACACTTCACTGCATTTCTCACGCGGCAGCCTCGAACGTACCTAGCAACATTCTAACGGATGATTATTCAAGTGGAGCAGGTGCGGCTCTCAGCCATTCTGCCAAGTCAATAACAATCTTAAACTTTGTACAGAAATTTCATTAGCGAATCCTATCCTTGAGAGGTAGCTTCACATTCCGAAAAGAACCAGGAAATAACGTGTTCAATTCATAACTAGAAGTGCTATTGAGATTTCTCGGAATGTTTGCTAAATAAATAATAATTTTCGTTAGTTTCATGTTTTTCTTACACTAACTAGCACTTCTCCAGTACCCAAGTATCCCACTAGTTACGTATGAAATTTTGTGAATTTTTGTGTCATTTCCTTACAGCGGACAACTCTAGAAGATATTTATCGCTGAAAGTTTTTCAGGCATTTCTCTTTATAAAGTTAGGAGCGTCTGTCTGACTTCTGTAGTAGTGTGGGGGTGGAAATTGCATCTTGCAGGAGCCACAGGGTAAAGGGTACATCTCAGATTAATCCGTTGCGCAGAATGACAGAATAGCAACCCCACACACACACAATATTACACCGGGCGGCTTTAAAAATGCATCTGAAATTTGCTTGTTACTTAATCTTTGTCATCTTTCGTACGTGGCTGTATTAATGGTATTAAAATTTTCATTGTTCTTCCCAAATCTAAAGAGATTTGTTTATTATTTTCATTACTATAATAATAATTATTGTTACTATTAGTATCAGTAGCAGCAGCAGCAGCAGTAGTAGTAGTAGTAGTAGTACAGAAAATCTCATTTAAGATGTTACGTTCTCAAAAACTTTAGAATGAGGTTTCTGCAAAGGAGAATTCAGAAAGAAGTGGTACTGTGTAGAGATTTAAAATTAGCACTTTTAATGTAGCTGGGAATATATCCTGATCTAGTGACACCTAGTTTTAGTTGCGGGTGGGAACAATCTGTAAAGTTATATTTTATGTTCCACCTCAAACATATGTTACTTTTTTAAAGAAATATAAAAGTTCCTTAGTCTATGATGATGCATGCAGAAGACTCTCGTTGATTCATTTTTCGGAAACGTAATACTGGGCTAAAGTTCGTAGGCTTCCATGGAAAGTGCGAATTTGAGTAAAATCATTTTGGGTATTAGGTCACGTCGTTATGGAGTCATCTAAAATACCGACGTTTCGGCCGATTTTATATCGGTCCTCTTCAGGGCCCTGAAGAGCACCGCTGCAATGTCGGCCGAAACGCCGCTATTTTAGTCGGTTCAGTGTTTACAATGACGCAGCCTAATATCCAAACGGCTTGTATTCAATCAGTCTTATTGGATGTTTTTCATCTTTTAGGTTCCGTTTCCTGCCTTATAAAAAACTATCAACTTATATTCCTTCTTGTCTCGTGTGACCAACCGTGGAGCAATAGTGAAACGCTGTACGCATCACCACATCGTAAGATTCTCTTGGGAAGTGTCCACGTTACTTACGATCTTAACACTTGCTCACCAAGTTACGCGGACCTGCGATACGGTTTAAGAGCTCCATTACAGGCGACCGCAATCAAAAGACTAGAAGTAGGCACTCGTCCGTGGCACGGCAAGGCAGAGATTTCGTTAACTCCGGAGGGCACCACGTATATCTCTGCGGGATCCCGTACACGGCCGGCGTTACGAGCGGTGCTAACAAGAGCGCCCTGTGATTACCCGTAATGGAGCAAGTGCCCGAAGAGAGGAACTCGCGCCCCGGCTTATCGGGAGGTAAGTGTAAATTGTACGCCGAGGGAGGCAGAGGAGAGAGGCAAGCTAGTGTGCAGGGCGGCGGCTTAGCGGCTCCGCACTTCTAATTGCAGATGCCTATCTCCCCGAGCTGGCGGGACGGCAGCTGGGCCCCGCCTAAACACACGCCGTTGTGACGGCACTCTGCTGACGTGTAGCGTCCCTGAAGATGATGGTCAACCATGTGTCGAAACAGCCACCACTACTGCCCACCAGTAGCCTCACTGTGATCTTATGGTTTTCCCTAGTCACGCAATCCCTAAACAAGTGTTACTATAAACACTTGTGTTTGTGATAATTTTTTTCTCTTTGCTTAAGAAATACTAACAGAAACGGAGATTTATTTCGATAGTTGTATAAGAAACTCTACCGAGCTATGAAGAAAGTTTATATACACGTTTTTCCGAGAGTGACAGCAACGAACTATGATTTTATAATTTTTAATACAACATTATTTTTTCAATAGTTTCCTCTTGTATTGGTACACGGTCTCGACGTAATTACTGACAGATAAAACATTTTTGAAAATCCATCGTAGGCTGTCAAATTCTTCACACAATATGACTTTTATTGCATCATGTATCATCTGTGTCAGTGAAGAGTTTTGCCCTGTGACCAGTTTCAAATTCCTTTGATAACAATACCAACCACTAAAAAGGTAAATCGATTATCTGCGTGTAGTGTTGCACGTCACACACTGCATACAAAATCACGTACTGTGACGCCTCAAGTAATTGAACTGATGCTAACAAATGGCTTTTTGGTCATTATTATTCATTATCAAGTCCCTGTTATTAGGTATTTAACAGCACATCGCGTCCTGTCACCTCAGCAGACATAAAGACAGCCGGCCGCGATGGCCTAGCGGTCCTAGGCGCTGCAGTCTCGAACCGCGAGACCGCTACGGTCGCAAGTTCGAATCCTGCCTCGGGCATGGTTGTGTGTGATGTCCTTAGTTTAGTTAGGTTTAAGTAGTTCTAAGT
Organism: Schistocerca gregaria; assembly: GCF_023897955.1. NCBI lineage: Eukaryota > Metazoa > Arthropoda > Insecta > Orthoptera > Acrididae > Schistocerca > Schistocerca gregaria. The sequence continues at coordinate 931,677,472 of NC_064920.1, read as the reverse complement.
TCTAGGGGACTGATGACCTCAGATGTTCAGTCCCATAGTGCTCAGAGCCGTATGAACCCTTTGAATTTGAACCATTTGAACATAAAGACAGTCGTTATAAAAACACAGGAAGAAGAAATGTTCAAAGAATATGTTTACAGAGTGGCATTCTGCGGAGAATCAGTGTAAAATCGTACCAGCAGAGAAAGCTACAGTCGTCGCTCCACAGTATTGGGTGCTTCCTTGCTTCTCGCCGATGCAGCTGTCAATAATCTCATAGCAATTAGAATTAGATTAATTGTAATTTATCATTTTACCTCGTTAGTATTGTTACTACAATCATTTAAAATGGTCACAGGCTGGAACTGGCCAAAAAGGTACCGTATTTCCTGTGTGCATACAGCTTTGGTAGAGAGATGATAGAAAAATGATGTATTGTTATGGAGTATCAGGTAATGACAACCTTGCCTTGGAAATGGGTATTAAAAAAAACATGTTTAAATCCTTACCACGAATGACTCGATAATAAGACAGCACAAACCTCCTAGGGCGTTTTAACTGCTTGCTCAATAGCTGGATGAATCTTAAGGTTGAGGATTACCTCCAGCAACCAGACCACTCTGTGGCTCGTTGGTGGAGGCTCGAAGAAACGCGTTTTCCATAGGAAAAAGTGGTCCGCGACGTCAAGAGCGCCGTAGAGTTGGCAAGGTGTCAGTGGAGGTCATCTCACAACAGTATCGGCTAGTAAGGCGATCTGAGTCTTCGATGACTACAACAAAGTAGAAGTCCTGCTCCAGTGTTGGACTATAGTGCTTCAACTAAACAGTACTCTCTCTGTGTTCCCCCCTCCTAAGCGTTCCTCAGAAAAACGCTTAACGAGCTCTCTGTAACAATATTTTCACTCCCATGCTCTTCATTTTCCCACGCTCTGGTATCAGTGGTTCGCCCGCTGTACGTCCTCCAGCTGTGATGTCACAAATTAGTCGTTTGCAGTGGGTCTTCTTCTATCCATTTGTTTAACCCATTAAAACAGTTCTCCGCTATGATTGAAATTACCATATTTGGCTCCAACCTGTATCTGGCCATGTGAAAGGTCCTACGATTATCGTGTTTTTTCGAGTCACTATTTTCTCGCAGCGTTTATGGCGCACTGTCTCAGTAGGTCTCCAAATGCTCCTGTGTCCAAATGGACAGTTTAGAGGTTAGAGGGATATGCGGAATCGTTTGCGACAAACAGCTAACGAGTAGTACACACGAAGCTCTGTCTTGCCCGACTTGTAGTACAGGTTTGCCTTCCTTTCCCAAAAACATGCTATTTTGATCTGAATCATACACAGTGCTCGTAAAAGCCGAAAGCCAATTACTTTTTTTTTTTTTTTTTTGACGTGGGATGAATACATAACTGGAGTGACTTCATATATCTTTGAGCCATAACAGCAAAGTAACGCTATACTTAGTAATGTACTGATCTACTGAGAAGTAGGAAAGATCTCTGTAGAGCCAAGAATAATTTAACAAGAGTTTGAACATATAATCAAGTGAATTTAACCTAGTCACAACCTACTTACATCGAAGTAAATACTTCGGACGTATTCAGTGTCAGCAGGAATTCTTGAAGTTTTTGGCAACAGCTTCCTACTTTATACTTGTGGTAAAATGCCACTAGGAACACTTTCGGATCACTTTTTATGAAATCCAAGCCAATTTTCAACAAAAAATTTAACTCCAAAATTAAAAAACTACATAAAATTAACACAAAATTTATTTCAGACAGCAGGAGCGAATTCATTAAGAGGCGTCACACTCAGAAGATGGGAAATCGAGGTAAGATCGATGTAGCAATGATAGAAACTATGAAAAAACTGGGACAATCACGAAGTAGAAAGAAACGTAGATGGTGGAATAAGTGATGTGACGAAGCGATAAAGAGTAGACTAACATCATATGAAAAATGGAAGTCCTGCAAAAAGGAAAGAGAATGGAACACATTCATTAGATCAGAAAAGAAACATCAAATGTTATTTGAACTGAGAAATGGAAATATGGCAAAGACTCGTTAAAGGAAACAAATTTCTGGCATAACAATACTATTCACTTCTACACAATTTTCAGAGAAGAGATGACAGGGTACAAACCGACGAATCTTCGTTTCGAAAATTCAACAGTTCAACTGATTACCTGACACAAAGACAACTGTGTGTTACTAAAACAATATTCTAAAATTGTAAATTTTGAGGAACCAACACAAAGACTAATTTTCAAATACCCTCAAAAAAGAAACCCACCTTCAGAACCATTGTCACTGCATTAAATTCAATAATACATGGGCCAGCTAGAAAACAACAGAGCGCCAGGTGAAGAACGGATGTAAGCTGTGATATGGAACCTGAGAGGGAAGCTGCCAAATGAACCCATTTAAGACGTTATTAATGATTGCTGGAGATTAGGAAGAATACCAGACGTCAGGAAATAAGCCATAATCCATACGCTACATATGAAGGTAGACAAGAAAAACATAAAAAATTACCGAGGCATACCTCTGCTTCCAGTCATCCACAAAATTATAGCCCAAGTTCTATTGAATAGCATAAAAGACGAAGCCGAAGACACAGTTGGCGAGTACCAATAGGGTTTTACAAAAAACAGATCGTATCAAGAGCAAATTTTTACTTGAAAACAATCCTCAGAATAAGAACAATACTTAACAATAATACAGTCGTTAAATTCGTTGATTTTAAAAAACTCAACGATTCTGTAAACAGACCGTATTTCTAACACTGGAAGAAGCAGTTGTTCAAAAGATAAGGCCTCACAAGGATTCTCTTCACTACGGTGTTAGAGAATGTCATGACACAATGTTACAAGGAACTACAAGAGAAACATCGAAGGAACCCATCTAGTACAACGAAGTAGAAGATCTGAGATGAAATATCTCACTTTCACTGACGATATTGCAATAACTTCTAAGAACAAAACAGATGCAAAGATGACGATAGAAACACTTCACAGAATTGCAGCTCAAATCTAATTAGAAATATCTTCTTAGAAAACGGAATACATTGAATATAAACATGACGGAGAAAAATATATGCAAAAACTACAAAGAAAAATCTACATCTATGTAGATACTCCGCAATCCAACTTACTGCGCCTAGCGGATGGTACCCCGTATCACAACTAACAATTTCCTTTCCTGTTCCACTTGCAAATAGAACGAGGGAAAAACGACTATCTACATGCCTACTTATGTTTCCTAATTTTTCGTTTCTTATCTTCGTGGTCCTTACGCACAATGTATGTTTGAGGCAACAGAGTCGTTCTGCAGTCAGCTTCAAATACAGATTTTCTAAATTTTCTCAATAGTGTTCCTCGAAAAGAACGTTGCTTTTCCTCCAGGGATCCCCATTTGAATTCCGGAAGCATCTCCGTAACATCTACGTGCTGTCGAACCTACAACTAACAAATGTAGCAGCCTGCCTTTAGATTCATTCGATATCTTTCTTTAATTTGACCTGGTCGAATCCCAAACACCCAAGCATTTTTGAAGAATAGGTCGCATTAGCGTCCTGTATGTGGTCTCTTTTGCAGATGAACTACACTTTCATAGTATTCTTCCAACAGACCGCAGTCGACCATTCACCTTTCCTACCACAGTCCTACATGTTCGTTCCATTTCACATCGTTTTGCAGAGTTACGCCCAGATATTGAGACGACGTACTGTGAAAAGTAGGGCACTGCTAACGCTGTATCCCAACATCACGGGTTTCTCCTACTCATCCGCATTAACTAACATTCCTCTACATTTAGAGTTAGCTGCCAATTATTACACCAACTACCTCGTAAGTACACCTAAATTTCTAAACTCAAGGAAACACTTTACGGCATTTGCTTCACAACTGCTACAAATTCGTCGGGCATAGATAGCGCCGCTCGAACTGTCAACACAACTGACAGGCCAAGAGTATCCTACGACTTCCACATCGCTCGAAACGGGTTATACACAATGCTGGTGACTACTTTGAAGGTCAATAAAACTTTGAAACACGTATCTATTTTGTACGATCTGTACCTAAATAGTTGCCACTATTAAAGTTCCAAGCCTTGTATATGCAGAATGAGACTTCCCTGGGGCACTCCTAACGATACGCTTGCCTTCGACGAACATTCGCCGACGACGACCACATACTGGGTTATATAACATACGAAGTCTTCAAGCCACTCATATATCTGTAAACGTATCCATATGCTTGTATCTGCTTTAAAAGCCAGCGATAGGGCACTGGTTCAAACGCTTTTTGGAAATCTAGAAACATGGAATCTGTCTGTTACCCTTCATCCATAGTTGGCAGTATATCGTCTGAGAACATTGCAAAGTGAGTTTTGCACGATCGATGTTTTCTAAAACCATGCTGACTCGTAGGCATAAGGATATCGGTCTCCAGAAAATTTATTATATTCGAACTGAGAATACGTCCAAAGATTCGGCAGCAAACCGCTGTCAGGGATATTGGTGTGTAATTTTGGGGTTCCGTTCTTTCGCCCTTCTTATACACAGAGTCACCTGTGCTCTGTTCCAATCGCTTGGGACATTGTGCTGAGATAAAGATTCACAATAAATGCAAGCTAAGTAAGGAGACAATGGCGTAGAGTACTCTCTAAGAAACGGGAGTGGGATTCTATCCGGACCTGGTGACTTATTTTTTATCAACTCCTTCATTGTTCCTGTACGCCAGGGTACTTATTACTATGTCGTCCACACGGGAGTATGTTCGACAGTCAAACGACAGCCGTTTGTACGATTTTTCTCCGTGAACGATTACTTGAACGTGAAATTTAAATTTTCCGTTTTGTTTTGCTGTCTTCAACAGCCGCAACAGACTGGTCGACAAGTGACTGGATGGAAGCCTTTGACCCACTCATCGATTTTACATAGGACCAAAACTTTCTCCGATTGACAGCCAGATCTTTTGTTGAGGTATGACGGTGGTAGTAGTTGTATGCCTCACGCATACATCGTGTCACAGACGCCAGAATCTCTACTAACCTTGGTTGAAACCCTCCACACGACTTCAGACCTAACTGACCACGATCAACTCTGGGAATAATACTACAAATGGTGACCTCAGCTTGCACACCACGCGTGAGGCCACTAGCCCTCACGATTTCCGCCAGCTGTATGTGTGAACTGAAGATGGCCTCAAAACCTATGTAGCAGTTGTCGTTGGTACCGACGTGAGCCAAAACTTGCATACGACTGCACCTGCACGCTCTATAGCCACAGGGAAGACGGCCTCCACATCTCGGATGTTGTGTCCCGGCAGACATACCGAACGCGCACTGGCTTTCTTTCCAGCCATGAACGCTATCTGTCTGAAGCCGTCGGCACACGGACCGTGCATCCGAACGTTGAGCGTAGCGTGCCGAGTTTCTGACGTCATAGGGTGGAATAGCACGTTCGGGAGTCTTTCCGAACGTGCAGAGCAATATCTGGCATGTCAGATATTCTGAGTGTGCGTCTGAGCGTTGACCAATGAGATGGCACAACGCCACCTACGTCACACGCTCGCCGTCTCCTTCAGTAGAGAGTTGTGAGGCGCCATATTGGCATTAATTTCAAGCCTATATGTATATATGCCGTTTCTGAGCACCACCAAATTGAGAATCAATGCAAAACCCGTTGTTAACCGTGTGATTCGTTCCAATAAAATAATGAGCAACATCATATTCGTGGCAAAAGAATTACTGTAACTTGAGTATAATGAGAGTAGGCTATTTGAAGGCAACTATACACTGAAGATCCACCCAAAACGCATTGTTCGTGGTATAATGTGTTATAGTTAAATTTCAATTAGTAACATAACTACGATTAAGGTTTTTAGCAAAAGGTAAGATACTATGACAAGATACGAAAGCTGTGATGTTGGTTTAGCGTAATAAATAGCGCCAGTATCAAATAATGAGTTTTTTGTTGGGATGGTGGTTCGCGTCCTGACATAACCAATTTTTTCCTAACATTCACGTTTTTATTAGGTTCTGATACTTAATTATTTGTTTAATATAAGTATTGACTATAATATTTGATGTTATTTAAATACAAGTTACCTTTTTTGAGGGCTGACTTTGTTCTATTGGTTTAATCTACAGGACAGCTTGCGCTACTTGTATAAAGATATTTTGCTCGTTTTTATTTTACGCTTCGTAATTCACATGTTACAATGATTCTGCTACTGGGTAGGAACGGTGATCAAGTAAGACTGACCTTGGGGTTTTACTAAAATGTGTGAGTGATGAAATAATGTTGATCTTCTGTGGAGAAGTATTCCAAATTTTTACCGCACTGTTTGTAATGGAACTTTTATAAGCCTGTGTCCTTATTGATTGGACATGGTACTTTCCTTTTCGTAGACGATGGAGGAAGTGTGCGTGTTAACAGAGCCAACGTGGGAACTTTACGCGCGCCCATTGAGTAAACAGACTGGTCTACGAACTAGAAACATTCCTCAACTGCCGCTGGAGTGCGTTGCGATCGCGTCTACGACGTTGGGGCCCACGTACCGTATGCACAAGTCGCTTCGTTCCTGAGCGTTCAGCAGCATGTTGAACTTGGCACGCTCAACGTTAACGTTTGACAGCACGGTCCGTGTGCCGACGGCTTAAGAAGTTCCTAACGCTGGAGCTTCCGATAACTAGCGAAATCTATTTCCCCGTGTACAAACTCGGACTCTGCTCAAGAATCGGTCACCTGTCCACTGGCAGGGTGAATCAGCAAGGCCAGAAGACCATTATTAATACTTGCCCATCCGCCTCGAACGACACGTTACCAGCCGTCGCTCATTCTGTTGTGCTGGTGGATCCACTGGGTATGATACACTACGAGGTGCCTTGGAAGCAGAGCCCTTGGGCGAAACCAGACACATCAGTGGTGTCCCATTCGACGTGCCAGATTCTTCGCCACCGTTACACACCGGGGCTGCAGCCTCAAGGTGACCGACCGTAGCCGAAAGCACATTCAGCTGTTCGCGAATTGTAGCTGGCTCTTCCTGCGTCCTAATACAGCAAGCACACATCCTACTCATCCTAACAAGACTAACTGAAGAAGTAAAGCAGATAGAATCCTACATAAGCAGCTTGCTTCCCTCTTGAGGTGTCACCAATGGACGAAGATGGCACAGTGAGATAGGTAGCTGGCTGTTCCAAAGAACTGAAAACTGCGCAACAGACTGCTGGAGTTTACCCTTAAAATATGTGAGCTTACACATCTTAGAAGGAAAAATGCAAGAAATTGAATAAATGTACTACAAATAAAAGCCAGTAAAAGATAAACATTTAATTTGCTGCTCAGTAGATCTGCATCAGTCGAGAGCTGGAGCCTCACTGACTGGATTATTAAATGAACGGACGCTTGTCTTCAAAACAAAACAAATGAGCAACTACTGCGCTGCAAACTCAATGAACTTACAATTACAAAAATGCGAGATTAAACTTCTTAATACAACGAGGTAAAGACAAGAAAAGATAAACAGTTAACGTACTTCTCTGTAGACCTGTATCCGGCAATAGCTGGAGCCTCACTCAAAAAGGGGTGGTAAGTTTATTTGGGAGAACTGATACCATCAAATGGATTAGATAATACCACAAGTAAAGAAAGACTAATATACGGATGTGAATGTCTAACACTGAATATAGGAGGTGGACAAGAAAAACAGGGAGACAATTAAAGAAAAATATTCACAAAATTTTTGTTGTTGTTGTTATTGTCGTTGTCTTCAGTCCAGAGACTGGTTTTGATGCGGTTCTCCATGCTACTTAACCTGTGCAGGCTTCTTCACCTCCATGTAACTGCTGCAGCCTAAATCCTTCTAAATCTGCTTACTGTATTCAACTCTTGGTCTCCCTCTACAATTTTAACCCTACACACTGACCTCCAATACTAAATTGCCTCAGAACATGTCCTACCAACCTATCCCCTCATCTAGTTAAGTTGTGCCACAAATTCCTATTCTCCCCAATTCTATTCAGTACGTCCTCATTAGTTACGTGATCTACCCATCTAATCTTCAGCAGTCTTCTGTAGCAATACATTTCGAAAGCTTCTATTCTCTTTTTGTCTAAACTATTTATCATCTATGTTTCATTTCCATACATGGCTACACTCCATACAAATACGTTCAGAAAAGACTTCCTGATACTTAAATCTATACTCAGCATTAACAAATTTCTCGTCTTCATAAACGCTTTCCTTGACACTGCCAGTCTACATTTTATATCCTCTCTACTTCGACCATCATCAGTTATTTTGCTCCCCAAATAGCAAAACACATCTATTACTTTAAGTCTCTCATTTCCTAATCTAAACCCCTCAGCATCATCCGATGTAATTGGAGTACATTCCATTATCCTCGTTTTGATCTTGTTTATGTTCATCTTATATCCTCCTTTCAAGGCACTGTCCATTCCGTTCTACTGCTCCTCCAGATCCTTTCCTGTCTCTGACAGAATTTCAATGTCATAAGCAAACCTCAAGGTTTTTATTTCTTCTCCATGGATTTTAATTCCTGTCCCAGTTTTTCTCTTGTTTCCTTTACTGCTTTCTCAGTATACAGATTGAACAACATCGGGGGTTGCCCATAACCCTGTCTCACTCCCTTCTCAACCACTGCTTCCCTTTCATGCCCTTCAACTCTTGTAACTGCCATCTGGTTTCTGTACAAATTGTAAACAGCCTTTCGCTCCCTGTTTTGGACCCATGCCACCTTCAGAATTTGAAAGATAGTATTCCAGTCAACATTATCAAAAGTCTTCTCTTAGTTTATAAATGCTAGAGACGTAAGTTTATCTTTCCGTAATCCATTTTCTTAGATACGCCGTAGAGTCAGTATTGCATCAGGTGTTCTTACATTCCTACGGAATCCAAACTGATCTTGCCCGAGGTCGGCTTCTACCAGTTTTTCCATTCGTCTGTAAAGAATTTATGATAGTATTTTACAGCTGTGACTAATTAAAGTGATAGTTCGGTAATTTTCATACCTGTCAACACCTGCTTTCTTTTGGATTGGAATTATTATATTCCTCTTGAAGTCAGAGGGTATTTCGTCTGTCTCATACGTGTTGCTCACCAGGTGGTAGAGTTTTGACAGGGCTGGCTCTTTCAAAGCTGTTAGCAGTTCTGATGCAATGTTGTATACTTCCGTGACGTTGTTTCGACTTAGGTCTTTCAGTGCCCTGTCGAATTCTTCACGCAGTATCATAACTCCCATTTCATCTTCATATATGTCCTGTTCCATTTTCATAATTATGCCCTTAAATATATCATCCATGTACAGACCCACTATATACTCCTTTCACCTTTCTGCTTTCCCTTCTTCTGTTAGGACTGGGTTTCCATCTGAGCTCATAATATTCATGCAAGTGGTTCTCCTTTCTCCAAATTTTTGGACCACAAAGTAACATATATAACAATTGGACGAAGAAGAGGAAAGAAAATCTATACAGAAACATATGAACACTTACTGAGACCGAACAGAAAAAAGGGTTTATAAAGTTTTACGGTCATATTTAAGGAATTGATGAAAATAGGCCAATAAAAAAGGTTTTAATTTAATTTCCAAAAGTAAAAAAAAAACGCTTTGAGATGGTTGGATTTTAGAAAACGTAACGACGCTTAAGGCACCATACAGCACAGGCAAAATTTCAGGCTACTGATCGTTAATGAAATATTTCTATCCAACAAAAACCTACAAAAGAAAGAAGGAAGATTTGGTTTATCATCCCGTCGACATCGTGGTCATTTGAGACGAAGCACAAGCACGAACTGTCTGAAGGATAGGGAAGGAAACCGGCCAGGCCCTTTTAAAAGATCAATCCCAGAATTTACTTGAAGCGATTTGGGGAAATCATGGAAAACCTAAATTGTATCGCCGGACGCGGAATGCAACCGCTGAACTCCCGAATGCGAGTCCAGTGAGCTAACAACTACGACACTTCGATCGATCGCAACCTTGGTGCGTGATGTCAAATGAATTGAATGTATGCCATTGTCTACGTTCGTTGATGAATAAATGAAATATCGATACTGATACTTGTACATGGAACCAAACCACTCACTCTGAACTATGGATTTAACCTTGGTTTTAAAGACCGTACATATATAGAACAGAAATCTCTACTATTTCGCCATTGTGCACATGTAAGGTATGATCTCATCATCAATTCCTAGATACTCTAATAAAGAAAATAGCCATCGAAATGGACGTCATACAAAGTCATCAATAAAGTTCTAGCAGCGTCTTCATAATGCATCTAGTTCCAATGCTCCCGGAAACGTAAGTGTGACAAGTGTGCTTTGTGTGACTATGTACCAGTCACGCTGCTCAAACTCTGCTGTCCTGACACCGGATTGGTCAGATAGCTCCTCCTCCGAAGTATAAAATATGGATGTAGCTCCTCTATGCAGTGGCAGATTGTGGCGTTCGCAACGGATGAAACCCATACTATAAACCCATACATAGTATGTCATCACACATAGCGACTAATATCTCGTGAAGGATCAATGATTTGATTTTTTTTTTTTTTTTTTGTATGGCTGTCTTTCAAAGTGCATGGAGTAATATCACAAGAAAACAGAAACACCAACATATTAAATCACTTTATTTCTTTGTTCACTACCACATATGAACATTAGCTACTGTAGGAGCACAGCCTCTACAAACTCTTCTTAATGACTTCAAATGCCATACTCAGAATGGTCGAAGTAGAGTCCAAGACACATACATAACATTCGATGGCATTACTTGTGGACTACATTGAATTCTGTGGTATTGCCCAAAGATAGCGGCAAAACGCACTGTCGGCAACACACACCGATACCACAGACATTAACGATGTCTGAGTGCAATCCGCAGTGGGGAGTGGATGATCCTGATGAAGACACTCCCTCTTTCTCGGCATATTAGTGTCCTCCCCCAGAGGTCAATATGGAGCTCAACAGGGAACTGCTCTCCCCACTCCTAGCCTGTGACCTCAGCTGAAGCCGTCAGCACCATCACGTAAGACTGAAGATTTATTCAAGTCTCAGGTGGAAATGTACTTTTGTAAATGCGAATGTTGCACTTCAGGAGAACAGTTCATTAATTAATGAATGAAGCGATGCTTTAATCGCGCATGACAGTTGTAACTTATCAAGCTCACCTGTGGCAAATGATTGTATCAAGTAGATCTTTTTTTCATTCATCTAATAGAGAAACTAATATTTCGTATTGTAGTCCTATGAACCCTCTGCCTGAACAATGAAAGAACCGTTATGGCCTGACAACTGTAGTTGCCTCTGGTTATTAGAGATTCAGATCAGCTGACATGGCTGTTGAAGAGGAAGGGTTGATAGAATGGCACTATCACGTTTTTACACGGTTCCTCATACCGTTATTTCACCATCAGTGAGTGGAGACGATGGTTGCTTACAAACAAATGGATACACGTCACGGATCATTCGTTCATGGATCTTTTACGCGTCAAGGAGTTGGCTGGAGGTGGTTCTGTGGTGATTTTTGGGATGTCCTCCTTCAAATGACTTGGCACCAACGAATTAGATTACTATGAACATGGATCACAGTGTCTCAAAATCTTTCTCTGTGAGCCGATGTAGTCGTTTCTTCTACTTCACGAACAGTATGCTGTGGAATACTCCCGACTTCAAGTTGACAACATCCGTCATCACCGAGCTGCAAGCAAACGCTCCTTGTTTGATGAACAGTGAGGCAGCTTATAGATTTCTACTGGTTCCGCTAAATTACCCGATCTTAAGGCGGTAACACGGAGAAATTCAGCAATCAGCATCTCAACTCTGCCTTCAACTGGATATGGCATATGTGAAACCATCTGACGACTTACGATCTCACTGAATTGAGACTGTTATGAAAATTTCGAAGTGCAAAATGGCTAAGCAGGGATGGCTAGAGGACAAATGTAAGGATGTAGAAGCTTATCTCACTAGGGATAAGATAGATACTGCCTACAGGAAAATTAAAGAGACCTTTGGAGAGAAGAGAACCACGTGTATGAATATCAAGAGCTCAGATGGCAGCCCAGTTCTAAGCAAAGAAGGGAAGGCAGAAAGGTGGAAGGAGTATATAGAAGGTTTATACAAGGGCGATGTACTTGAGGACAATATTATGGAAATGGAGGAGGATGTAGATGAGGACGAAATGGGAGATAAGATACTGCGTGAAGAGTTTGACAGAGCACTGAAAGACCTGAGTCGAAACAAGGCCCCCGGAGTAGACAACATTCCATTAGAACTACTGACGGCCTTGGGAGAGCCAGTCATGACAAAACTCTACCAGCTGGTGAGCAAGATGTATGAGACAGGCGAAATACCCTCAGACTTCAAGAAAAATATAATAATTCCAATCCCAAAGAAAGCAGGTGCTGACAGATGTGAAAATTACCGAACTATCAGTTTAATAAGCCACGGCTGCAAAATACTAACGCGAATTCTTTACAGACGAATGGAAAAACTGGTAGATGCAGACCTCGGGGAGGATCAGTTTGGATTCCGTCGAAATGTTGGAACACGTGAGGCAATACTGACCTTACGACTTATCTTAGAAGAAAGATTAAGAAAAGGCAAACCTACGTTTCTAGCATTTGTAGACTTAGAGAAAGCTTTCGACAATGTTGACTGGAATACTCTTTTTCAAATTCTAAAGGTGGCAGGGGTAAAATACAGGGAGCGAAAGGCTATTTATAATTTGTACAGAAACCAGATGGCAGTAATAAGAGTCGAGGGGCATGAAAGGGAAGCAGTGGTTGGGAAAGGAGTGAGACAGGGTTGTAGCCTCTCCCCGATGTTATTCAATCTGTATATTGAGCAAGCAGTAAAGGAAACAAAAGAAAAATTTGGAGTAGGTATTAAAATTCATGGAGACGAAGTAAAAACTTTGAGGTTCGCCGATGACATTGTAATTCTGTCAGAGACGGCAAAGGACCTGGAAGAGCAGTTGAACGGAATGGACAGTGTCTTGAAAGGAGGATATAAGATGAACATTAACAAAAGCAAAACGAGGATAATGGAATGTAGTCAAATTAAATCGGGTGATGCTGAGGGAATTAGATTAGGAAATGAGACACTTAAAGTAGTAAAGGAGTTTTGCTATTTAGGAAGTAAAATAACTGATGATGGTCGAAGTAGAGAGGATATAAAATGTAGACTGGCTATGGCAAGGAAAGCGTTTCTGAAGAAGAGAAATTTGTTAACATCGAATATAGATTTATGTATCAGGAAGTCGTTTCTGAAAGTATTTGTTTGGAGTGTAGCCATGTATGGAAGTGAAACATGGACGATTACTAGTTTGGACAAGAAGAGAATAGAAGCTTTCGAAATGTGGTGCTACAGAAGAATACTGAAGATAAGGTGGATAGATCACGTAACTAATGAGGAGGTATTGAATAGGATTGGGGAGAAGAGAAGTTTGTGGCACAACTTGACTAGAAGAAGGGATCGGTTGGTAGGACATGTTTTGAGGCATCAAGGGATCACAAATTTAGCATTGGCGGGCAGCGTGGAGGGTAAAAATCGTAGAGGGAGACCGAGAGATGAGTACACTAAGCAGATTCAGAAGGATGTAGGTTGCAGTAGGTACTGGGAGATGAAGCAGCTTGCACAGGATAGAGTAGCATGGAGAGCTGCATCAAACCATTCTCAGGACTGAAGACAACAACAACATGAAAATTTCTGTTGGTACTACATGGTATCACTGTGATGTTTCCTGGGAATGAGTAGTTTTTAATCAGGTGAGCTATTATAGGAGCACTAAACGTGTTACTTAAAGTGCACTGCAGGTCTCCCATTTCGGGAAAGATTGAACGTCTCTATAACAAAGCAAAACGACACTCCACGAAGGAATTCAAATGGTTGAAATGGCTCAGAGCACTATGGTCATCAGTCCCATAGAACTTAGAACTACTTAAACCTAACCAACCTAAGGACATCACACACACCCATGCCCGAGCATCATTAGAACCTGAGACCGTAGCAGTCGCGCGGTTCCAGACTGACGCTCCTAGAACCACTCGGCAACAGCAGCCTGCGAAGGAATTATCTGAATGAGACTGAAATCGGTAGAAGTGATGTACGTGTTCAGACAAATAAATGATCACAATTTCAAAGAAAATGGAACGATCTATTTAAAATAAAAGGCTTCATAAATTGAGCAAGTTAATAACGCACTGGTCCACCTCTGGCCCTTACGAAAGCAGTTATTCGGCTAGGCACTGATTGGTAATTCTTATGTCCTCCTGAGAGATATCTTCCCAAATACTGTCCAATAGGTGCATTAGACCGTCAGAATCCAGAGATGCTTGGAGAGCCCTTCCCAAAATGCTCCAAACGTTCTCAAATTGGGTGAGTTCCAGAGACCTAGGTAGGGTCTGGCAAGCACGAAGACAAGCTGTAGAAACTCTCGTCGATTATGCGCGAGCACTATCTTGCTAGACTGTAAGCCCAGGATGGCTAGCCATGAAAAGCAAGAAAAGGGAGTGTAGAGCATCATCAACGTGCCTCTCTGCTGTGAGCGTGTTGCAGGTGGTAACCAAATGGATCCTGCTATGAAATAAAGCGGCACCCCAGACCATCACTCCTGCTTTTTGGCCGTATGGCAGGCGACATTCAGGGTCGTGTCCCACACTCGTCCAAGGTATCTTCTGACAAGTCTTCACTGGTCATCGGGGTTCACTCCGAAGTAGCACTCATCGCTGAAAATTATACTCCAGTCAATGAGGTTCCAGGCCAGGAACGCGTCTGGAGGCGCCCCAGACAGCGGTGAGAGACTAATCTGACTATCGCCCTCCACACGCGACAAGGAGGGGCGGTGGTCTGGGGTGTCATTTCTTTTCATAGCAGACCACTTTGATTGTCATCCGCGGCATGCCTGCAGCACATCGGTACGTCGCCGACATTCTAGGCATCGCTTTTTGTCCTTAATCGGAAGCCATTCTGGTGTTACATTTACACAAGAAAATGCCCGGCTGCACATGGCGGGCGCCTCTGCTGCATGTCTTCGTGCTTAAACTGTACCTTCACCAGCAAGGTCACTGGATTTCTCCCCACTCGAGAACGTCTGGAGCATTATGGGCATGGCCCTCCAAGCAGCTCAGGATTTCGAAGACGTAAAGAATCATTTGGAAAGATTCTGGCATCATATCCCTCAGGAGGACATCCAACACCTCTGTCAATCAATGCCAAGCCGAATAACTGGTTGCATAGAGCTCAGAAGAGGTTCAACATGTTACTGATTTGGTCAGTTGGTCAGTTTGTGAAGCTCTTTCACTTACATAAACCATCCACTTTTTCTGAAAGAATAATCAGTTGTTTGTACTGTGCGTCACGTCTAACGATTTCCGTCGCATTCAGATAATTCCACGTGGAGTGTCGCCTTGTCTTTTTTTTTGTTTTGTTTTAGAGTTATTCTACACGAAGCTCATATAATGGCCAAATCTTTCGCTTCAGACATGTCAACAAGACGTAGGAAGTAGCGTGCACATTCAGGAGGCCTGGCAGGTGCCCCTTTTGACGTATTTCTTGTCGCTGGAAGCGAACAATGGCGGGAGGCGGGGTGTCGCGTCGCTCCTCGCTGCGCAGCAGCCAGACAATGAGAGCAGCGGGCTGCAACGCTCTGTGCGGTACCCACCGGCGGGAGCGTGACGTTGACGCCAGGGGTGGTGCTGGGTCTGGTTGTGAGGCTGGAGGGCAGGCCGCAGTCGCGGCCACGGCTCCGCATTCCGCCCGAGCGCCTAGTCTGCAACAGGAAGTGACGCACAAATCAATGGAGTGCACCTGTTACTCAGCACCGTTTACAAAGAATAAACCTAACCAGAAACAACGTCGTCGATGAGTGACGGCTAGCTAAGAAGGCTTGCCTTGCGTTTTGTTGTGAAGTCAGTATTCATACGTCTTTCTCACACAAAGATTTCGAAGGAAAATCAAAACAGAAGTGTAGCCAAGAACTCCCTCAATGCGACTGAAGGATATGGAAAGGGGAAGCAAAGTGATTAATAATTCGAAAGCAATGCACGCTGGCAAAGCTGTGGGACTTTATCTTCATTTCTTGTGTTATATACAGATATAGACATTTCACTGTTCCATGCTATGTACCTGAATCTTGAAACTGACAGTGTTGACTGCTTCTGTAGGGGATTATTGGGCTTGTATTGTTACTATTGGTGGGAAATGAAAGTACGAAATGGAATTAAGTCGGGTTCTACGTATGTTTTTCCCCCTCAAATGTCGCCAAGGTGTCCGTCGAGCTTAATTACCGCATTAGACCAAAGGATCGCCGGAATGTCAGATAGTGTTGCTCCGTCACACTCTGCAGAGAAGTTTTCCATTTGACCCATGATAAATACAGAGTAAATTTCGTGAAATAAATCCTAGTCACTTACATAATCCATCATTAGCAAACTGCTGTTTCGATTTAAACAGTCTCTCTACTGCGACAGGTATACATTCTCTAAGTACATGACAAAACCTTTAAAAGACAAAATTACACCAGGTGAGATCTTCTATGACATACCGAAGGCATCTGATTGTGTCAATCATGATAGTCTAAGTTACTGGTAAATATTTGGGGTTGTATGGCCGTGGCACATGAAAACGTAACACATATTCCGAGGTAAAACAGTTGGCATTCGGATCTCCGGGTTGGGCTTATCGAGGAGGATGTCGTCATCTGAAAAAACCAGGATGGTATTCAATATGTCGGAGCATGGAAATTTAGTTCCCTTAATTGGCTAAGTAGGCTACAAAATTTGAAATGAGAGCGGAACAGGTTGATGTTAGATACAATGGAGACAAGTCCGCAGAGAATGAACAGTACTTCTCATCAGATGAAAGGCATTGTCATAGCCAAGATTGATATGAAACCAATATCCACCACAGTAGTACAACTTTGTATGCCTAGTAGATAAGTAGGTTATAATGCTTTTGAAACAATGTATGACGAGATAAAAGATATTATTCAAGCATTTGAGGGGGAGGAAAACATAATTGTGATGACGGACTGGAATTAGGAAGTAGGAAAAGAAAGAGAACGAAAAACAATAGGAGAAAATGAACTGGAGCTAAGGAATGAAAGAGAAAGCTGCCTGGTTGAACTGCACAGAGCAAGATTAAATCATCGCTAACACTTGGTATGCGAATCACGAAAATCGGTTGTACACGTGGAAGGGACCTGGAGGCACTGGAAAGTTTCCGATTGATTATGTAACGGTAAGACACAGATTTCGTAACAATATTTTAAACCGTACGACAATTACAGGACAGATGCGTATCTGGCCATAATTTGTTGATTGTGAACTCTAGATTGGAAGAGATGAAATTGTAAGAATGTAGGAAATTTAATAAAAGCGATCTGGATCATTTGAAACCACAAGAGATTTTTCAGAGATTCAGAGGGAGCATTAGGCAACGATTGACTGAAACAGGGGAAAGAAATACATAAGGGGAGAGAGAGGAAATAGTGAAGGCAGTAAAAAATCAAATAGGTTAAAAGATACGGTCATCATTTGATATCACAGTGTATACTGAAATTAATTGATGGAAGGAGAATATGTAAAAATGCAGCTAATCAAGCAAGCGAAAGGGAATACAGATAACAAATTCACGGAAACTATAAAAGTTCGAATGTCTAGAATACAAATACAAGTACGGTACAGAGAAGCATATACAATTAGGGGAAAGATAGATATCACCTTTAGCTAAATTAAAGTAGCTTTAGAAGTAAAGAAGTATCAGGGGTCCCATATCACTCCAAAATGCACACGCCCCACACCATTACAGAGCCTCCATCAGCTTGAAGTCCCCTGCTTACATGCAAGGTCCATGCAGTCATGAGTTTGTCTCCATACCCGTACACGTCCATCCGCTCGGTACAATTTGAAACGTCACTCGTCCGACTAGGCAACATGTTTCTAGTCACCAACAGTCCAATGTTAGTGTTGACGGGCCCTGGTGAGGCGTAAGGATTTGTGTCGTTCCGTCATCAAGGGTACATGAGTGGGCTTTCGGCTCCGACAGGTCATATCGATTATGTTACGGTGAATGTCTCGCACGCTGACACTTAATTGAAATCGGCAGCAATTTGCGGAAGGGCAGCACTTCTGTAAATTGATTGTTTCTTTTTGCACTTGTGTAACGTAGAATGTTTCTCTTCAGTCATCGTGGCTCCCATTCTTGCTGGACCTTTTTCCAGCCGCAGCAATGTCGGAGACTTGATGTTTTATCGGATTCCTGGTATGCACAGGCACACTCGTGAAATGGTCGTACGGAAAATCCCTACTTTACCGCTACCTCGAAGAAGCGGCGTCCCATCGCTCGTGTGCTGACTATAACACTCCGATCAAACTCCCTTAAATCTTGATAACCTGCCATTCTAGGAGCAGTAACCGATCTAAGAAATGTGCCCGCCATTTGTTGTCTTATATAAGTGTTGCCGACCGCAGCGCCGTTATCTGTCTGTTTACATATCTCTTTATTTGAATACTCATGCCTATACCAGTTTCTTTGGCGCTTCAGTGTATTACCGAATTATCAGTTCTAAGTCATGGTTGCAAATTACTAACACAAATCATTTCCGGAAGAGTGGGGAAAACACTGGTAGAAGCAGACCACGGAGAAGATCACTTTGTTTTCCGGAGATCTGTAGCAACACACGAGACAATACTGACCATACGACTTGTCTTAAGAGATGCCTTAATGACATGCTAACCTACGTTTACAGCTTTTGTAGACTTAGTAAAAGCTTTTGCTAATATTCACTGGAATACACTCTTTGAAGTTCAGAAGGTAGCAGGGTAAAATACACATGCACTTGCCGTTGATGGGGAGGCTTACGTGCTTCAGCGATACAGATAGCCGTGCCGTCGGTGAAACCACAACGGAGGGGTATCTGTTGACAGGTCAGACAAACGTGTAGCTCCTGAAGATGGCCAGCAACCTTTTCAATAGTTGCAGATGCTACAGTCTAGATGATTTACTGATCTGAACTTAAACGTCAACCAAATCGGCCTTATTGTTCTCGTATTGCGAGCAACTGAAAGTAAGGGGAGACTGCAGTTCTACTGTAATGTTTAATGATGAAGGCATTCTCTGGGGTAAAATATTCTAGAAGTAAAATAGTAACCCACTCATATCTGCGGACGGGAATTACTCAAGAGGACGTGCTGTCACAGTAAGCAGATTCAGAGTGATGCAGGTTGCAGTAGTTTCTCGGAGATGGCTTGCATAGGCTAGAGTAGCATGGAGAGCTGCATCAAACCAGTCTTTGAGCTGAAGATCACAACAACAACAACGGAAACGGGAGGACAGGTATAAGAGTTGAAGCAGTGGTGTACAAGAAAGTGAGACACAGGTGTGCCTTATCCCTGGTGTTATTCAATCACTAAACTCAACAAGCGGTAAAGGAAATCAAAGAAAAATTTTGGAAATAGAATTAAAACTTAGGAAGAAGATACAATAACTTGGAGGTTTGCCCATGATGCTGAAACTCTGTTACAGACAGCAAAAGATTTGGAAGACCAGCTGAACGCAATGGACAATGTCTTAAACGGAAAGTATAAAATGCCTGTTAACAAAAGCAAGATAAGCGTAATGGACTCTGTAGCCGCATTAAATCATGCGATGGCGAAGGAATTAGATTAAAGAAATGTGACACTAAAAGTAATAGATGAATTTTGTAATTTGGCAGTAAAATAGCTGATGATGCCCAAAGTAAAAGGGATGTAATACGTAGTCTTGAAAAGAAAAGTGTTTCTCAAGAAGGGCAAGTAGTCAATATTTAATATAAATTTAAGTGTTATGAGTTCTTTTCTGAATTTATTTGTATGAAATGTAGCCTTGTACGGAAGTGAAACGAGTGCGAATAAAAGCTGAGACAAGAAGAGAATAGAACATTTTAAAATCTGGTGCCACAGAAGAATGCTGCAGATTATATGGGTAGATCGCATAACTAATAAGGAAGTACTGAATAAAGGAGAAATTATTGGAAATATAAATTTGTATCACAGTTTGACTAATGAATGGGTCTATTGATGTTGTTCACTCTCAGACATCAATGTATCTTCAATTTAATAGTGGAGGGAGGTATGGGGGGCAAAAATGTTAGACAGAGACCAAGAGACGAATACATTAAACATGTTTAAACGTATGTAGGTTCTTCAGAGATGAAGCCGCCTGCACCGGATAGTGTTGAGAGCTGCAACAAGCCAGTTGAGGATCACAACAACAGTAACTACAACAAAAAGCACACAAACAAAAAACAACAACACCGCTTACAAAAAGATGATGATAATACAATAACAATAAAGGGTAGAAAGTTCTAAGTTCTTTGCTGTGGATACTGATTCAAACTTAAATAGGAAAACCCTTGCAGTAGACGTGCTAAAATGTTTGGGTTTAGATACTTTTGTAG
The DNA here is from genome assembly GCF_023897955.1 of Schistocerca gregaria. NCBI lineage: Eukaryota > Metazoa > Arthropoda > Insecta > Orthoptera > Acrididae > Schistocerca > Schistocerca gregaria. The sequence goes on along the minus strand of NC_064920.1, from coordinate 931,657,033 downwards.
AACGAATAACGGCCAACTCTACGGGTACAGTAGTCGGTAAGTTATAACATCTTCTATAACTTCATTCGTTAAGTCCTGTGTGATAACATTCTGGGGTAATTCATCACTTAGACAACAACAAGTAATTACACAACATAAAGCACTTGTATTCTGTGTGGAGTTCAAATAGGTACTTCTTGCAGTCATTTGATGAAGCATATGGAAATATTAACGAATATTAGCCAGTCTCACAGTTCATTTATTGAGATTCTTGGGAGTCATCTGTCTTGAAAGTTGTGTGAGCGGTCATCCACGTATTCATAACCTGCGCTAACCTCTTCATCTCAGAGTAACACTTGCAACCTACGTCCTCAAATATTTGTTAGATGTATTCAAGTTTCTGTCTTCCACTGAAGTTTTACCCTACGCAGCTCCATCTAGTTACATGGAAGTTATTCCCCGATGTTGTAACATACGTGGTGCCATCGTGTCGCTTGTTCTCGTCAGTTTTCCTTATATTCCTTTCCTCACCGATTTTGCAGAAATCCTCGTAGTTCTTTATTTTATCAGTCCACCCACATCTCAACATCATTCTATAGCACAACATCTCAAAGGCTTCGATTATCTTTCGTTCCAGTTTTCCCGCTGTCCATGGGCCTAATTTCATAACAGCAGACTTCTCTCGGCCAGGAATACCATCTTTGACTGTCCTGGTCTGATTTTTATGTATTTCGTGGATCATGCGTCATGGACAGTGTGGCTTGCAAGATATCAGAATTCTTTACCTTTTTCTCTTTCGTGATCACGAATATTGATCTTAGGTTTCTCGCTATTCTCATTTCTGCTACATCTCAGTGCCTTTATCTTTTTCCGGTTTATTCACAATCCATATTGTTTAATCATTAGACGTTCATTCCATTCAAAACATCCAGTAATCCTTCTTCATTTTCACCTAGGATAGCAATGCCAACAGCGAAACTTATCATTGATACCGTTTCAACCTAACTTTTAATCGCATACCTTGTAAGAGGTCCATGATTAAAGAATTTGTTGCTAGCGCACTCGAGCTGATGTAATTTCGATGGATTGCGCACGCGCTGCCTGCGATATCTAAGCTAGAAGAGAATCTAAGACCAAAGAGCAGTATTGACTGCAGAAGCCGACTACGACGTCATGCAAATGATTTCTGAGAAAGTAAAACAAAGTAGTGCAAATACAGACGTTGAACGTACTCAATTATGCAATATCCTTTTACAGCAAGCTCCAGTTTTTGACAACATCCCAGGTACTATGTCCGGTTTCATGTATGAATTTCAAGTTAAACAGCACGACACATTTAAAGCCAAACATTATCCCATTCCGTATATTCACAGAGAACAAGTTAAGAAAGAATTGCAATTTATGCTTGACCAAGGTATTATTGAACCGGTAGTTAGTCCGTACATAAACCCGCTCCATATTGTTAAGAAAAGGTATGGATCACTTCGACTCGTACTTGATTCGCGTCACATCAACGACATTATTATTAATGAAACAGATCGCCCACAGACACTAGAAGAACTTCTACAGAAATTTCATGGTACTGCTGTTTATTCCACATTAGATTTGAGATCGGGATTTTTGGCAAATTCAGCTCCATCCGAACTGTAGAAATTTTGTAAATTACCGTTCGGTTTAACAATTTCTTCAGCAGCGTTTATTCGCGGTTTGAATACTATACTTCCGACAGAACTTAAAGACAGAATCACAACGTACGTAGACGACATTCTTATTGCAGAAGTTAACTGGTCTGAACATAATCTGATTCTGGAACAACTGTTGCAAACTTTTCGTGCACAAGGACTCACAGTTAATCTTAACAAATCGCACTTTGGCAGAACTTCCATAAAATTTCTTGGACATGTAATTTCAGCAGAAGGCATTGCGCCTGACCCGGAAAAAACTTCAAGCTTTACGTGACATTACTGTTCCAACGACGAAGAAACAACTACGCAGCTTTTTGGGTTTAATTAACTTTTTCCTTAAATTTATTCATTACTCTGCTTTAGACACCCCTAGATTATGCTAACTGACGGGTAAAAACACTATTTGGTCCTGGGATAGCCAAGCGCAGTCTGAATTTGTCAATCTGAAACAAGCTTTGTTGAACGCACCACTTTTATCACACCCAGATCTCACTAGACATTTTTCCATTGCCACCGACAGTTCTAACACAGCTTTAGGCGTACACATTTTTCAGTAAATTGAAGAAGACGGTAATACAGTAATTAAAAACATCGCTTTTGCAAGTCGCATTCTGTCACCTGCTGAACGCCATTATTCTGTTACAGAAATTGAAACATTATGTGTTTTATGGGCATTTACCCGACTTAGGCATTTTCTTTATGGAAGACATACTACCGTTTACACAGACCACAGAGCTATCCAGTTTTTACTTTTCGCTAAATTTACACATGACAGATTAAGCAGATGGAAACTGTATTTACAGGATTTTAATTTTACAATTGTTCACATTACCGGTACACAAAATATTGTAGCAGACGCACTATCCCGTTCTCTCTGCAACAATCAGCAAGACATCGCAACTAACTTCTGCCAAGCAAATTTAGCGTCATGTATATTCAACATGTCGCATTTGAAAATTTCATTTCATCGTCATTACGAGATATAGCACAAGAGCAGAGTAAAGACAACGTATGGAAAGAAATTAAACACCTTTGGCAAGATAAGAATAACGTTACCATTAGAAACCATTACACGGTACGGAATAACATTCTGTTTCGCTGCTCTCACCCTGACAATAACAACTGGTTATTATGTATTCCTGACGAGCTTGTTAAGAAATTAATTTAGTATACTCATTTAAGTTACGCACATTATCGATCCAGAAAATGTTTTCTTATACTGAGACAGAACTGTTATTTTGCCAACACGGAGAAACGTATTCGACGAGTTTTAGCGTCATGTAAAATCTGCCAGAAAGCTAAATCAGACACGACTTCACATATTCCTCCGTTACATCCCATTGTACCTGTTAAATTGAGATACATGGCCGCTGTAGACATTTTTGGTCCGATTCCCAGAATTAATAGAGGTTTTTGCTACATCTTTGTCGCTGTTGAACTCACTTCGAAATTTGTTACCTTCACTCCGTTGCGCAAAGCTACTGCTAAATCTATTTCGAATGCATTTGTAAAACATTTTTTACTTCATGTAGGGCATGTATTGAAAGTAATTTCCGACAATGGACCACAATATAGATCTGCGATATGGACACGTACGTTACGAGCTAGAAACGTTTCTCCGATCTATATATCCAAGTATCACGCTTCTTTGAAGCCTTGTGAACGACTGATGAAAGAAATTGGTAAATTATGTAGAATATACTGCCATAAAAGACATATTGATTGGGATACACACATACTCTCATTCCAGGATGTAATTAACTCCATACCAAATGAATCTACTATGCTATCTCCGACTGTTATATTGAAAAATATTGAACCACCTAACAAAATCAAAGAATTAGTATTCTTTCCTTCATCTCGTCGACTACGCCACCATAAAATAATTGAGATTGCGCTCAACAACATCAAACGTGCCGCAGAGCGCCGGAGAAGACAGCAAAAACAGGTTTGTACACGCCGTGACTTTCACATAGGACAGAAGATATTAGTACGCACACACTATTTATCCAACAGAGGAAAGAGTAGATGCAGTAAATTTGAACTTCTATACGCAGGTCCATACAGAATTCGGAGCATTCCTCATCCTAATGTGATACACGTTGAAACTTTGAGAACCAGAAAAAGCAAAGGCAATCACCAAGTCTCCAATATTAAACCATTTATTGAATAAACATACTTTCTGATTTATCACATTGTAATGCCATTTCCGGTTATTGATATGAACACTTACTGATGATTAATGTCTATGTATTATTGGACTACCGACTTTGAGTAATAGTTCTGATGTCTTACATTTTAAATATATCTTATGTCACTTACATGATATCATATATAAACACTAGTAGCTTGATGCTACACTCAATAGCTCCTGTTTTAAATGATGACTTGTGAATAACACTGAATAATGTTTTGTAACACTATATGAATACTTTGTAACTGGCCAATGAATGCCACTGATTCAATCAGATGAGTTATGAATAGTGTTTTGTAATACTCAATACTTACTACATCTTTAGTAACTAGCCAATGACTGCCAATAATTGTTCATATCGGTTGATACACTAGTGTAATTCTATGGTGACTAGCATAAGACTTAATGTGTCCTTCACCTTCTGACCTAATTACCAGCAATTACTGCAATATCCGTTTATCCTGTCCATCCTCATATTCATGGAGCACTATATTGGTTTTTGCACTAATTCTACGTTGCTGTAACAGTATGGATTCTACAAGAATATGGTGTTGACATATCAAGCTGTCCACCACCTTGAACGATGGAGATGTTATTATGGTCCCACTGTTTGGTGTACCTAATGTACTACCAAAATGATAACATTGAATATTAATACAACATTTCAGTGTCTTGGCTTCACTGATAAATACGTCAGGGAAGAGAACTGCAGATTGTCTCATTTGGTGTTGTGCTTCTGTAGAAAGATATGGACTTTCAGTGCAGCTACGTGCAACCTACTGTGCTACAACCATGATGCAATCCTTCCCATTCCATTCCTAGTTTTTATAAAATGGTGAAGACTTATACAGTGCGTTTAAATTTTTGTAAAACGATAGAGACTTATACAGTGCGTGTGCACTTTATTTAATTTCTTAATGTTTTCAGTTCATGTAAAGAAAATGGTAAAGACTTATACATCGCATTTAAATTCTTGTAAAATGATAAAGACATATACAGTGAGTGCGTGGGCACTTTATTTCATTTGTTGATGTGATCAGTTCATGTAAAAATGCTAAACACGTATACAGTGCGTGTGCACTTTATATCAATTGTTAATATATTTTGTACTCATGGCGTATATACTTTGTCATTTCTGAATATGTTTTGCACTCAGTGCGTGTGCACTCTATTTAATTTCTTAATATTTTCTGCACTTATCAATGATGTATATACTCTGTGACTGTAGACAAAGTAACTAAATAGATTATAGAAAAATTTGTTGCTCATGGCAAGTCCAATTGACTCACCATCGCTGCCAAATTTTTGCCACCCAATGGAACGTTATGTAAGAGGTCCATGATTAAAGAATTTGTTGTTAACGCACTCGAGCTGATGTAATTTCGATGGATTGCTCACGCGCTGTTTGCGATATGTAAGCCAGAAGATAATCTGAGACCAAAGAGCAGTATTAACTGCAGTAGGAACTTGTGTAGCAGTAGGAGTAAGTTGTTACTAGCGAGCAGTCGTGTCTCGGTGTCTGGTGTGTCGTGTTGGCTGGGCCGGTCGTGTGCAGCGAAGGCGGAGCCTGTGCGTTGTAGGATAAGGTAAAAGCAGCCTCGCGCATATGCAGTATTGTTATATCAAGTCCCATGTAAATGTTCTTAAAAAATCTGTTAATAATAATCTTTCTCATAAAAAGTAACTTTTGACATTAATCTCAATTTAAAGAATTCATTAATTTCTCCAATCCTTGGCCATCCCGATTATTGAAAAGAAAAATCAGTTATTTCCTTTTATATAAGACGAATCTATCGGCCAGCATTGTTCTTAGCTGCGCCAGGAAAATTTCTTATACGAGCAGATATATACGCGTTATCCGGCGATCTAATTAAGGTAAGATTTTTCAGTTTATTCAGAATGATGTATCAGTGCCATGACGCAGCATTGCTGACGTCCAAAATTTACCAGGTTAAATTGACTGTCGATTATTGAAAGGTTATAAGTGACCCACATTTTTTTTATTGAGAGATTAGTCACATTTTATTATTGATACGTTACGCAATTTTCCTGTTGGTAGGTTATACTGAATGTGAACGGCATAATTATATTTTTTTACTGTTGAGAGGTTTAAAAATTTTTCTGTTTTGAGGTTACACTAAATAGAATATTATTGATATTATTTTATTTTGTGGGGAGGTTACAACCTAAAAGTTGTTTTTACTTCCGTCATTGTTTTTTTTATGTAAGGGTGAAAGATTACAATGGTTCCAAATCTGCGCACTTCGTTCCTGAACTACCAGACTTGCTGTGCTCTTTGTTTCTTGTACGTGCCGATCGCGGTGGCCGTGCGGTTCTGGCGCTGCAGTCCGGACCCGCGGGGCTGCTATGGTCACACGTTCCAATCCTGCCTTGGGCATGGGTGTGTGTGATGTCCTTAGGTTAGTTAGGTTTAAGTAGCTCTGAGTTCTAGGGGACTTATGACCTAAGATGTTGCGTCCCATACTACTCAGAGCCATTTATTTTCTTGTACGTGTTGTAAATTACCTGCCTTTCCCTAGAGCCACCTCCTTTTTTTTCGGAATTTCGAACATCTTGCTCAATAATACATTGTCGAAAACTTATTCGAGGTCGACAATTCCTATGAGTGTATCTAGATTGTTATTCAGCCTTGCTTCCATTAACAGGTGCAACTTCAGAACTGCCTTCATGCTGTCTTTGCCGTTCCTATATGCAAACTGATCGTCAGGCAACAGTTCTCCAAATTTCTTTCCCATTCTTATGTATAGTGTTCTTCTCACAAACTTGGATGCATGACCTCTTGAAAGTGACTGTGCGATGGTTTTCGCGCTTACCGACCACTGGTATCTTTGGAATTATGTGGGTACTTCGACAGTCCCATAGATTCTGCACATAGAGTTGAATGGTCGTTTTGTCGCCAATTCCTCTAACGACTTTGGAAATTCCGAAGGAAAGTTATCTGTCCCTTCTGTGTTATTTGATATCAGGTCTTCGATAGCTCTTTCAAACTGTTGTTATGGATCCTCTATCTCTTCCATGTCGTCTTCAATTTCTTCTTGTAGCACATCATCAGGTAAGTCCTCCCCTCTAAGAGGCCTTCAATACGTTCTTGCCACCAAGCCTCTCTTTCCTCTGCATTTAACAATGGAATTTTTCTGTTTTGACTTTTCTTCCGACAAGTCCTTTTCCGATTTCTTCACATCTTTTCTTCACATCTTTCCCTCAGTAATTTTTCCTTGGCTGCCGTGTACTTTTTATTTATTTCATTCCGAAGTGATTTGTTGTTGTTGTGGTCTTCAGTCCGGAGACTGGTTTGATGCAGCTCTCCATGCTACTCTATCCTATGCAAGCTTCTTCATCTCAAAGTACCTACTGCAACCTACATCCGCCTTAATTTGCTTAATGTATTCGATACTTGGTCTCCCTCTACGATTTTTAACCCCCGTTCTTCCTTCCAATACTAAATTGGTGATTCCTTGATGCCTAACAGCATTTTTTACCAACCGACCCCTTCTTCTAGCCAAGTTGTGCCACAAATACCTCTTCTCCCCAATTCTATTCAGTACCTTCTCATAGTTACGCGATCTACCCACCTAATCTTCAGCGATCTTCTGTAGCAAAACATTTCGAAAGCTTCTATTAACTTCTTGTCTAAATTATTTACCGTCCATATTTCACTTCCGTAATTGGCTCTTCTCCATACAAAAACTCCCAGAAAAGTCTTCCTGACACTTAAATCTATACTCGATGTTAACAAACTTCTGTTCTTCAGAAACGCTTTCTTTTCCATTCCCAGTCTACATTTTCTATCTTCATTAGTTATTTTGCTTTTAAACAGCAAAACTCATCCACTACTTTAAGTATTTCATTTCCTAACGTACTTCCCTCAGCATCACCTGATCTAAATATACTACATTACATTATCCTCGTTTTGCGTTTGTTGACGCCTATGTGATTTGCATTGCTGTAATCCTGTCTTTCCTTGAACAATTTTGTAATTCTAATTTTCGTAGATCAATTGAAGTATTTCATGCGCTACGCAAGATTTCATCGCAGTTTCTTTCCTTCTACAAAGTTTCTCTATACAACCTCTGTTAATGCCCGTTTCTGTGAATGTCCGCTCCTCTTCACGTATACGTTATCGACATCCGTACCGAACTTCAAACGTGTATCATCATTCCTCAGTACTTCACATCCACTTTCTTTCACAGTTTTCTTAAATTTCAGTCTATTCTTCATCATTACTAAATTGTGATCTGCATCTATATCTGCAGACGCCTGTATATGTTTCTGGGTACGCTTTACAATCCACTATCTAATGTCAGTACCTCATTTTTTTCAGTTATGAATTTTAGTAACAAGAATGCAGCTGAGTTTCAGAGTAACAGAGATATCCACAAGCACAATAGGATAAGGAAAAAATATCTGCACTACCCTTTAACGAATCCAACTTGGGCACAGAAAGCGGAGTATGCAGCTATAAACTCTTTGACTATTTACCTATGCCATTAAAATATCTAAGAAACCGCTCAACTGTTTTAAATGTAAATTACAGATTTTACGTCATAGCAACTTCTTCTACACCAATTTATTATCTATGGAACACGCAACTAACTAATGCACACTGTACAAGATATAGTACACAGAAAGAAAATGTCGTTATCTCCTTTCTGGGGAAATCTTATTCATGGCCAGAACTCGAATTTTTTGCAGGATATTTCACTGACGACGCAAGCGCTGCCTTCAGCGTTGTGCGGAAACCAATACCAGGGAGGCCCCTTCTCTGGATTTTGACTGGTGCCGTAACGGTTTTAGCCGAACGAGAAGAATTGGGAGCTTCGTTGCAAGTGTATCAGAGACCACAGTGACACCATAGAGCGCTACACAACTGTTTGTCGCTAGCACTTTTCCACAGTCGCTGTGCACAACATCCAACTCAGACCTCAAAAATAGCGATTGCGCACCGAATGAAGAATAGAGACACTATTCCTCGACATCAGTACTGCATTCATCGGGCTATCTGCAGAATAATCAACAGCAGACTACTAAATATACAGGCCAGTTACTTGTGATCCTGTGTCTGATGGGAAAACAGTAATGTGATGTTCTGTTAGTATGAAAGGAATTAGTGGACATATCTCTTTCCACCAAACCATGACTTCAGTAGATATGTGAACAATACACAACATTTTCCAGAGGGCTAACAACTATCGAAAAGACATACCGTTATTTCATGCAGGACAGTGCAGGAGCCCACACCACCAACGGGTCAAGAGTATTGTATTGTGACTATCATCTAACACACGGCGACAGATACATATCACTTGAAGTGCAGGAAACTCATTTTTATTTTAAAATGTATGACAGTTTCTAACGCCTATTTTTATCTTATTTTGGACCTGTATTGATTTTTATTTTGTAGTGTTGCTTATATAAAATATTGTATCCGTCATGGAAATTCTTTGACTATGTTTACATGTTTCAGTTTTGTGAACTTTTTAACGATGTTGTTTAAAATGTCCTTGTGAACTTAAATAACTACTTAAATGATTGTTATGTAATGTACTGTAAATGACTTGGTCCATAGTTAGGAAACGTAGTGGTGAATGTAAAAAATGTGGGGGAGCCCCGCTTCTACAGAAGTAGCCTGGCGGAGTGGAAAAAGTGTGGTTGGCGCGCAAGTAACAACTCGACCTTTGTGACGGGTTAGGAGTTTGGGCTGGCCAGTGCTGTGGTTAACATCTCGTTAGCAGTAGCGGATAATTGTGGCATTCCTGGAGTTTTGAGGCCAGAAGAACTTCAGGACAGTATTTATGAACCTCGGTTGCTACATTTAGTTATACCATTATCATGGCATAGTTTTTGTCCCTTTAAAAATATAATTTCGACGCCAAGAAAATATGTAACAGGGAGAGGCCAATAGTACTGCTATGACTGCATCGCCGCCAGGTTAATAGTCACTGCAAATTACTCCACCAGTGCCACCAGCCTTCCACTAAATTCTTTATATTTGGCATTCTGTAAATGGACCAGGTATTTGTGAAATTTGGTTGATTTCATTATTAATCGTGGTGTTGCTAAAAACGTTATCTTACATCCGTGATTATCCCAAATCACACACCTGGAGAGGAACCCTAACCTAGTAAATTTATTTCTGTGTAGCCTACTGTATTATGAGAAAGTGGTGGGCCTTGAATGTAATGCTGTGTTACCATTTGCACAGCCAATTGTAACGTTTGACTAGGTCAAAAGACTTCTTATGAAATCGCATTTGTTATTTACAGAGTTGTAGTTTGTTGTGCTTTATTTAATTAATAATCAGTGATAATAATCACTATTTCTCACACATACTGGTGTAGTTTTGGTAATGAGTATGGTTCTTCAAGCCATGAAAGTTTAAAGGTCCTCATGCACTAGGCTAGTCAGTTAATAAAGTAATGCAAAGCTCCTTCAGAGCCAGTGTAGTCAGATTTGCATTCTGTTTAGTTGCATTAAATTGAGTTTAAAAAATAAACTATTTACTGTGTTATCTGTTCTAGTAAAAGCTAGGTAATGCACAGGCATGGAGACCCTGTACTAAGCAATAGTATTGCTACTAGTTTCATGTGTGTCAGTAACTGGTTTTATAAGCTGTTCCACCTAGTTCATTTAAGGTACGTGTTGTTGGCTGGCATATGTTACTTTCTACTATCTCATTGGTCATTTGTTTTTAGTAGCACATTTATCTGCAAGATTAGGCTACTCTCTTGTAGTATGAACAGATATAACGTAATAGTTTTGTGTGTGTGTGTATGTGCTTGTGTGCTTGTGTGTGTGTGTGTGTGTGTGTGTGTGTGTGTGTGTGTGTGTGTGTGTGTGTGAACGAAGGTTAGGTTAGCCTTATCACTGCCTTCTGCTTTATCATTTTTCTTGACACAGGAATACCTAATTAGGCTCGCGACCGGTTTTAATATGTAATGTTACAAATTTCTTTTTTGCTGGGAGAGCATCTCTTCCAGATCCATCGCTTACTACTGCTTATACTCTGCTGGAGTGTTTCGGAAACGATTCCGAGTTTGATTGTTCTGTTTCCATGAGGTTATCTCATGGCCACAGCTTTCAAAAATTCCTCGCAGACGTATAATGTCAGCATCGATTGCCGTTTAATGTGATCGGTGGTACCGTTACAGGCTGTTATACAAACAAGGTTCTGACGCTCCACTCCTTTTCACGTTCTTCAGACAACAGCAAAAGCATCCTGTGAGTGTGTTTGTGTCACTAGAATACATTTTTGGGGTTAGGAGTTAACACCTATTATGTGTCAGAGCACATCGGTGTTTAGCTGTACTAAATTTGTTTTATTTCTATATTGTTGTTAAAGAAGCAAATGGGTTTACATAGATTGTGACATGACAATTTCAGGTCAGCTGTCAAGATAACACATTACGTCCTGTTTAGCAGAAATAACACGGAGTACAACAATATCAAATTTAAATAGAAGGATCTCTACAAGGCTTTTCTTACTTCTAGACAGTGAAGTTGCCAATATTACGACAAATCATCCGATTCCGGTTCCGGTTCGTATTTAGGATTACAATCAAGTCTACAGAGGATGGTTAATTTTGTGAGAAGATGAGCAAAAGATTACTCAAGGCAGCTCAGGTTCACAGTGATCCAACAATTTTACGCCTCTGCCAGCGGCATTTACTATTAGCTGCGACGTGCTGTCTGCTGTATGGCTGCTCTCACCCTCTGAAAATCCTACATAAAGCTAATCAAACTCTTTACTGATTTTATCAGTTGAAACTGTCCTGTGTTTCTCGTTAAGCGAGAAAATATGCACTCATCCCTAGTCTGAAAAATATGGTGATATACACGTCCATAGATGGAGCTGCGTGTATACTTCAATTCCATCTCAGTTCTCACTAAAACAATTAACTACGTGGCTGTTTCTTTTCTCCGCTATCAGAGCTCAATGACGTTTTAGATAATTTCTAGCTGACTGTCAGCCAAAGTGAACACAGTGTTCACGCAAAAATTCTTCTTTTGGCGTCGTACAGATCGTGATGTGCCCTGTTTTATACTTGACGCTGGTTCAGAGGAGAGTCCCCAAAGTTTTCAGTAATGTGTCTTTCGTAGCAAACTGTCCTCCACGTGTGTCCTTTCATGCTTCATTTCGTATTTTTTTCAGACCAATGGGAGAGTTCCTTTCATATTGTGGAAACTACCCCTGCCAATCGCAAATGGCCTACCTTTAAACGGCGTCGAAACGTCGTCCCTTTTTCTCCTTGCGAGTTTATTTCAGCCAATCGGACATTTTGTGCCCTCTCATGACGCCTAAAACTTACAGGTGTCAATCACAAGTGTACCATAGTCATTTCAAATGATCAACTGCGTTACTGGTCTGTTTGTATCTATCTAGAAATTACCCAATGCAGTTTTCTGAAGGAGGCATTGCTGGGCCACTATCTGCTCCCCTCATTGTACCGCCTGGCGCGTTCGTTGTCTCTCTCTTCCTGCAGGTCACCATCCCCTGTTAGAAACCTTCCGTTGTATGCAAGCCGTCATGGTGCAACTTGCATCTGAACTCACGTCTACCCTCAAACTAAAATGTTTCTTCCAGCAGCTTTTTTCACCTTTCGCTCATTGACATGCAGGTTCTGGGTTCGATGTGTTAATACCGTCGAATCGAGTGCCCTCGCTTTTGGCATTACCTACTGTACGTTTTGATAGGTAAATCTGCTCACTACCACCGAAGTACTTGTATGTAAGGTAACTTCATCATCTATATGTTATGACGTGTAAATCTCATGTAAGATGCGAAATTACTATTAATTCAAGCTGCCACCTTACAAGATCACAAAAACATTTTGAACAACCATTTTCGGAATTTGCCATAGATCTAAGCAACATGTGGATTCTTATATAGTTGCAAAGAAACTAACCTATGTACTATAACGATTGTAAAAGTAAGTAAATTAAAATTTGTTATTTTACTACAGAAAATAAAGTAGTAAATAACGTTTTCTAAAACCAATAAATATTTATTTATCAACATGTTAATATCAGCAACCTTCATAATTTCGCAAATGTTAATTCGATCTTCTAATAAAACACCAAGCTTTTTAGAGACGTTTCTAAAAACGAAACCTCATTAGGGCCTTAGAAAATGACCACTGTGCCATAATAAATGGCTTCGAGTGATGAATGTAGTGCTCATACAAACTCTTCACGATCCATTTTGCATCCCGACCGCCTGGGGACATCTGATTTTACTGATATGATTCAGAATCGATATCTTTATTTCGATACTAGTGGTAAGGGTACTGATACCAGGTATTTGATGACATCAGAGTGTCGTAAGTAGTATCGGAGTATCGCTGCCGGAAATATCAAATGGAGTGTGGATACAAAATAACCTTTCATTGTTAAATGTATACCACAGAAATGCAGTATACAGGGAACAGAAATACTGTAGTAAAAACTACTGATGATCACATTACCTTATTAAACTTCAGTTGTATGTACAAAAAATATTTAGTACCTACCCATCATCTGTTGAACTTTTTCGAGTAATTAAGTGTATAGGCACTAATTTTAGATAAGGGAACATGTTACTAACTTAATAGAGATGTATATTTCAGAATCCTTTCAGGCTCTTAGATACTATAGATCAAGACTCAGAGAACCCCATCTCTGCGGGCAGTGGCTATAGGGAAATGTATTCATAAATTCTTTATCGTAATTATTCCAGGTTCATTTTCGAGGTAGGGCTATTGAAGTTGCACTAAAAATACTTAGTTACACGATGATCAGTTCACACATAGGTAACATACACATGAAAACACAGTGACATCGAATGTCAGACTGCTTTCAGTATGTAGATGGATTATTAAAATGCAGTTGAACTAGAATTTATTAGTGCAGCTTCAATAGTCTTGGTTTGAAAATGAACTTGGTAATTCGAAGCTAGTCGCCAGCACAATAAAACGCAACCATGAAGGAATTACAATAGTGAATTAATGTAATCAAAGTTGCTGCTCCTGTGCTGAGGTCATGTTGGAACTACATGGAAATATATTCATTACTGGTCATACAGCAGCTGAACTCAAGGAGAATCCCAGAATTTGGCATTTCTCACGGGTTTCAGTCACATTCTATTTTCATACTAACTTTCCACTCACCTGTGTTTGTTATTTAAATTATTTTCCATCTGTAATGAAGCCTTTTATGATTTTGTCTTGAGGTTCTTAGGCATTGTTACAGAAAGGAAATACACAAGCATGTGGCTCTTATAGCTGTGTCACAGCATCCAGTAATGTGGAAATATAAGGCAGTGTCTATGGGCCTGAATATGGAGCCATATGAAAGTATCGTATGTAGAAACACGCACTCTTGGTTGTTATTTCAACACGACGAGTTTCATTTCATGTAGACATTTTCGATTGTCTGCTATTTGGTAGCTTTAAAAATGTTGCATGCTGTCCTTATTAGGGTGCGTGGCGTAGTATAATGTAAATCAAACGGAATCAGCGAGAAATCGATTTCAGGTAAAGTAAACATGATAATAATCTGGGAGAAACTGCGTACGAAAGTAGTCAGTTCGAAAGTAATTTCCGGCTGGGGAACTCTTTATCTAGTGCCAGGGAAGCAAGAAGACTAGGCTAGGCTAGGCATTTCAACTTATGCGTTAAAGTAAATATTAAAAATATTTTAAAAAGCAAGGAATATCTTGCAATTCCCTTAGGTTCGGTACTTTTGGTACGGTATTGAGGAAGCATCGATGCAACTGTAGGTATCAGCTGAATATTGTTATTGGAAGGATGTAAATTGAAGTAGCTATTTGGAGTTGAAGAGGCTGAAGTCATTATTGCCTATCATCGATTTTTTTAGTCTTTACATCGAGCAACGAGTAAAGGAAGAGAAAGAAGAATTGGAGTACGATTTAAAATTCATGGAGACGGAATAAAAACTTTGAGGTTTTGCCGATGGAATTGTAATTCTATCAGGGACAGCAAGGGACATTGCAAAGCAGCAAAGCAGCTGAACGGAATAGACAGTGTCTTGAATGGAGGATGTAAGATGAACATCAACAAATTCAAAGCAAGGATAATGGAATGTAGTCGCATTGCCATGTATGGAGTGGAAATAGGGACGATAAGCAGTTTACACAAAAAGAGAATAAAAACTTTTGAATTGTGGTGCTACAGGCGAATTCTGAAGGTTATGTTGGTAGATCACGTAACTAATGAGGAGCTACTGAATAGAATTGAGGAGAAAAGAAATTTGACTATAAGGAGGATGGTTGATAGGACATATTCTGAGACTTCAAGGGATTGTCAATTTAATAATGGAGGAAAGTGTGTCTGTGTGTACGTGAGAGTGGAGGGAGGATGGGAGTGGGTAGAAACTGTAGTGGGAGACCAAGAGATGAACACAGTAAACAAATTCAGAAGGATGTAAATTGAAGTAGCTATTTGGAGTTGAAGAGGCTTCCACAGATGGACTAAATGGACAGCTGCATCAAACGAGTCTTCGGACCGAAAGCCACAACGAGTGTTGTCGTAACTGCCGTCTGCTTCACATCTGCTGTACAACGAGTTACGTAAATTTGAGTATTAACTGTGTTTTTCTTCCTCTTCACTTCTTTTTCCGTGTATTTTTGCATTTAGGAAGCTTTAATTTTCGATTACTAGTAATAGTTTTCCATAGATTTCGTGTTTCTTTTGAATACAGTCCAGAGACAGATAGCATTTATGTTCATTGTTTCCAGCAAGAAGTGTCTAGTAACCACAGTTTAGTCAGCTATAAACCGCCTTTTGTGAATTAGCAGTACAGTTAAAAGTTGATGAACTCTGTACAGTAAATTGTTGATTTCTTAGAATGGATAGAATGTGAGACTTCTGTGTACGGACGCAGAAGGAGCTACCACTGCCGGCCGGTGTGGCCGAGCGGTTCATGGCGTTTCAGTCTGGAACCGCGCGACCGCTACGGTCGCAGTTTCGAATCCTGCCTCGGGCATGGATGTGTGTGATGTCCTTAGGTTAGTTAGGTTAAGTAGTTCTAAGTTCTATGGGACTGATGACCTCAGATGTTAAGTCCCATAGTGCTCAGAGCCATTTGTACCTTGTTTTGGAGCTGCAACTGTTTTTGCGGACAGCTGAGCGTGTTGATGGCCTCGGTCAGCCGTCTTCAGGCTGCTGCCTCGGAGTGTAGGGGCAGTGGGGAGTCTGGTGCGTCGCATGGTACACCCCAGGTGTTACATGCTTCACCCTCGGTCGCTGCTGTCGAGACATCTTCGCGGGTACTGGAAGCGGGTGGGCCACCATCTCCGCAAGGGGAGCGGCGGGTTCAGCGGCGTTCGCGTCGCACGACTCGGAGGGTCAATGTGGAGGGAGGCCATGTGCCATCACCCGCTATGCCGGTGCGTGGACATGTAGCCACTCCTTAGGCAAGGTTCGAGCAGGCACACGGGGGGAAGGGTTTATTAGTCATTGGGAGCTCCTATGTTAGGCGTGTGATGGAGCCCCTTAGGGAAATAGCGGAAAGGCCAGGGAAAAAGGCCATTGTGCACTCTGTCTGCTTGCTGGGGGGCGGTCTCATCCGAGATGTGGAGGAGGCCCAGCCGACGGCGATAGAGAGCACTGGGTGCACCCTGCTGCAAATCGTTGCTCATGTCGGCACCACTGATTCTTGCCGTCTGGGTTCAGAGGTCATTTTCAGTCCATACAGCCGGTTGGTGGAGTTCGTGAAGGCAGAAAGTCTCGCTCGTGGGTGGAAACTGAGCCAATTACTTATAGAATCGTTCCCAGTACCGATAGCGGTCCTCCGGTTTGAAGCCGAGTGGAAGGCTTAAACCAGAGGCTCAGACGATTCTGCGGAGATCTGAGGTGCAAATTTCTCGACCTCCGCTATCGGGTGGAGCAGTGTAGGGTTCCCCTGAATAGGTCAGGTTTTGCACTACACGCAGGAAGCGACTACAAGGATAGCGGAGTACGTGTGGTGTGCACTTGTAGGTTTTTGAGGTTAGAGAATTCCCTCCCTAGGCCCGACAAGACGCCTCCTGAGACGTGACAAGGTACTAGTAGGCAAAACGCAACAGGGAATAACACTATTAATGTGGTAATAGTAAACTGCAGGAACGTCTATATAAAGGTCCCAGAACTGCGCTCATTAATAAACAGTCATACTGCCCACATAGTAATAGGGACAGAAAGTTGACTGTAAACAGTAATGAAATTCTAAACTCAGATTGGAATGTATACCGCAGAGACAGGTTGGACAGTGAAGGGAGAGGCGTGATTACATCGATAAAAAGTAAATAGTATCGAAGAAAGTTGACAGAGATCCTAAATGTGAAATAATTTGGGTGAAGGTCACGGCTAAAGCAGGCTCAAACATGTTAATTGGATGTCTCTGTAGGCCTCTTGGCTCAGCACCTGTTGTGGCATAGCACCTGAAGGAAAATCTGGAAAATATTTCGAGTAGATTTCCCGACCATGTTATGGTTCTGGGTGGGGTTTTAATTTGCCAGATACAGACTAGACGACAAACGTTTATAACGGGTGGCAGGGACTAAGAATCCAGTGAATTTTTGTAAAGTGCATTGTCTTAAAACTATCTTGAGCAATTAAACAAAGAACCGACTCGTGGCGATAACAAATTGGACCTTCTGGTGACAAACAGACCCGAGCTATTTGAAACAGTTAACACAGAACAGGAAATCAGCGATCATAAAGCGGTTACTGAATCGATGGTTTCAGCCGTAAATAGAAACATTAAAAAAAAAAGGTAGAAAGATTTTTCTGTTTAGTAAAAGTGACAAAAAGCTGATTACAGAGTACCAGACGGCTCAACACAAAAGTTTTGTTTCAAGTACAGATGGTGTTGAGGATCAGTGGACAATGTTCAAAACCATCGTACAATATGCATTAGATGAGTATGTGCCAAGCAAAAGCGCAAGAGATGGAAAAGAGCCACCGTGGTACAACAAACGAGTTAGAAAACTGCTACGGAAGCAAAGGGCACTTCACAGAAAACATAAACATAGCCAAAGCCTTGCAGAGAAACAAAAATTACACGAAGCGAAATGTAGTGTGAGGAGGGCTAAGCGAGAAGCGTTCAATGAATTCGAAAGTAGAGTTCTATGTACTGACTTGGCAGAAAATAGAAAGAGATTTTAGTCTGATGTCAAAGCGATAGGTGGATCAAAACAAAATTTCAACACACTCTGTGTCGAAAATGTCACTGAAACAGAGGCTGACAGACTAAAGGCCGAAATACTTAATGTCTTTTTCCAAAGTTGTTTCACAGAGGAAGACTGCACTGTAGATCCTTTTCTAGATTGTCTCACAGATGACAAAATTGTAACTATCGAAATAGATAACAGAGGGGTAGAAAAACAATTAAAATCGTTCAAAAGTGGAAAGGCCGCTGGACCTGATGGGATACCAGTTCGATTTTACACAGAGTACGCGAAGGAACTTGCCCCCCTTCTTGCTGCGGTGTACCGTAGGTCTCTAGAAAAGTGAAGCGTTCCAAAGGATTGGAAAAGGGCACAGGTCATCCCCGTTTTCAAGAAGGGAAGTCGAACAGATGTGCAGAACTATAGACCTATATCTCTAACATCGAACAGTTGTAGAATTTTGGAACACGTATTATGTTAGAGTATAATGACTTTTCTGGAGACTAGAAATCTACTCTGTAGGAATCAGCATGGGTTTCGAAAAAGACGATCGTGTGAAACCCAGCTCGCGCTATTCGTCCACGAGACTCAGAGGGCCATAGACACGGGTTGCCAGGTAGATGCCCTGTTTCTTGATTTCCGCAAGGCGTTTGATATAGTTCCCCACAGTCGTTTAACGAACAAAGTAAGAGCATATGGACTATCAAACCTAATGTGTGATTGGATTGAAGAGTTCCTAGATAACAAATCGCAGCATGTCATTCTCAATGGAGAGGTGTCTTCCGAAGTAAGAGCGATTTCAGGTGTGCCGCAGGGAAGTGTAGTAGCACCGTTGCTATTCACAATATATATAAAGAACCTTGAGGATAACATCGGAAGTTCACTGAGGCTTTTTTCTGTAGTACATCGTGAGGTTGTAACAATGGAAAATTGTACTGGAATGCAAGAGGATCTGCAGCGAATTGACGCATGGTGCAGGGAATGTCAATTGAATCTCAATGTAGACAAGTGTAATGTGATGCGAATACATAGAAAGAAATATCCCCTATCATTTAGCTACAATATAGCAGGTCAGCAACTGAAAGCAGTTAATTCCATAAATTATCTGGAAGTACGCATTAGGAGTGATTTAAAGTGGAATGATCATATAAAGTTGATCGTCGGTAAAGCAGATGCCAGACTGAGATTCATTGGAAGAATCCTAAGGAAATGCAATCCGAAAACAAAGGAAGTAGGTTACAGCACATTTGTTCCCCCACTGCTTGGATACTGCTCAGCAGTGTGGGATCCGTACCAGATAGGGTTGATAGAAGAGATAGAGAAGATCCAACGGAGAGCTGCGTTACAGAATCACTTAGTAATCGCGAAAGCGTTGCGAAGATGATAGATGAACTCCAGTGGAAGACTCTGCAATAGAGACGCTCAGTAGCTAGGTACGGGCTTTTGTTGATGTTTCCAGAACATACCTTCACCGACGAGTCAAGAAGTATATTGCTCCCTCCTACGTATATCTCGCAAAGAGACCATAATGATAAAATCACAGAGATTAGAACCCACACAGAAGCATACCGACAACCTTTCTTTCCACGAACAATTCGAGACTGGAGTAGAAGGGAGGACCGATAGAGGGACTCAAAGTAGCCTCCACCACACACCGTCAGGTGGCTTGCGGAGTATGGATGTAGATGCAGATGCAGATGTAGAAAAACTACACATCGAATTTGGTATTGTAATCTCCGTAGGCACTTACAGCAGATATATACGGTATCAGACTTCCGTCTGTCTCAAAAATATTACAGAGATTTACTGATGCAGCGCCGTGAAGCTTCACACATGAGCGAGCAGCGGGAGGCGTGGCTACCTGCTGCGGCGCGGCGCAGCGCCGGACGGCAGGTAGTCCGAGCAGAGAGTGCGCAGCCATTCTCACGCGCGCCGCAGGAGGTGGCGGTGGATAAAACTCGCGGAGTAGTGAGTGCGCGCAACTTGGCCGAGTGGCGCGCTGGTTTATGTGCCAGACGTGACGCGAATTAGGAGGGCCAATGCGAAGCCGCCGCCACCGGAGCCGCGATTGGCCGCCGCAGCCGGCGCTCCGCACCGCGACGGTCAACTTTTTTAACTTCCCTCCCCCTCACTGGAGAGAGCCCATCTCCGCTCTCAAGGTGGAACGGCCATCTGCGCACCAGCGCCCGTTTCCACACCGTTCATTTCCCTAGCTGTAGTTGGAGGAGCCGCCCAAATCCCCTCACTGTTTTTGCCACCTGCGAATTTTTTGGGCATCCCACGAAACCGCAGTCGGGGCCTAGGTGCTGGTCGGAGTGACGTTCGTGCCAAACGTGTTTGGACCATTCTAATGGACTAGTAATTAACACAATTTAAACTACTTAGCTTGGTACATAAGTTTGCAGCTTGTCTCTATAAGTTAAATAAACACAACAGACACATATAATAGCGACTTCACTCATCAACAATACACTGCTGGCCATTAAAATTGCAAACACCAAGTTGAAATGCAGATGGTAAACGGGTATTCATTGGACAAATATAATATACTACAACTGACATGTGATTACCTTTTCATGCACTTTGCCGGCCGCGGTGGTCTCGCGGTTCTAGGCGCGCGGTCCGGAACCGTGCGACTGCTACGGTCGCAGGTTCGAATCCTGCCTCGGGCATGGATGTGTGTGATGTCCTTAGGTTAGTTAGGTATAAGCTGTTCTAAGTTCTAGGGGATTAATGACCACAGCAGTTGAGTCACATAGTGCTCAGAGCCATTTGAACCATTTTTTAATGCATTTTGGGTGCATAGATCCTGAGAAATCAGTACCCAGAACAACCACCTCTGGCCGTAATAACGGCGTTGATACACCAGGAGATTGAGTCACACAGAGCTTGGAATGGCGTGTACAGGTACAGCGGCCCACGCAGCTTCAAAACGGTAACACAGTTGATCAAGAGTAGTGACTGGCGCATTTTGACGAGCCAATTTCTCGGCCACTCTTGACTAGACGTTTTCAATTGGTGAGATATCTGGAGAATGTGCTGGACAGGGCAGCAGTCGTACATTTTCTGTATGCAGACAGGCCCGTAGAGGACCTGCAACATGCGGTCGTGCATTATTCTGCTGAAATTTAGGGTTTCGCAGGGATCGAATGAAGGGTAGAGCCACGGGTCGTAACACATCTGAAATGTAACGTCCATTGTTCAAAGTGCCGTCAGTGTGAACAAGAGGTGACCGAGATGTGTAACCAATGTCAGCCCATCCCATCACGCCGGGTGATACGCCAGTATGGCGATCACGAATACACGCTTGAAATGAGAGTTTACAGCGATGTCACCAACCACGGAAGCGAACATCATGATGCTGTAAACAGAACCTGGATTCATCCGAAAAAATTACGTTTTGCCATTCGTGCACCCAGGTTCGTCGTTGAGTACACCATCCCAGGCGCTCGTGTCTGTGATGCAGCGTCAAGGGTAACCGCAGCCATGGGCTCCGAGGTGATAGTCCATGCTGCTGCAAAACGTCGTCGAATTGTTCGTGCAGATGGTTGTTGTCTTGCAAACGTCCCCGTTTGTTGACTCATGGATCGAGACGTGGCTGCACGATCCGTTACACCATGCGTATAAGATGCCAGTCATCTCGACTGCTAGTGATACGAGGCCGTTGGGATCCAGCATGGCGTTCCGTATTACCATCCTCAACCCACCGATTCCATATTCTGCTAACAGTCATTGGATCTCGACCAACGCGAGCAGCAATGTCGCGATACGATAAACCGCAATCGCGATAGGCTGCAATCCGATCTTTATCAAAGTCGTAAACGTGATGGTACACATTTCTCCTCCTTACACGAGGCATCACAACAACGTTTCACCAGGCAATGGCGGTCAATTGCTGTTTGTGTATGAGAAATCGGTTGGAAACTTTCCTCATGTCAGCACGTTGTAGGTGTCGCCACCGGCGCCAACCTTGTGTCAATGCTCTGAAAAGCTAAACACTTGCATATCACAGCATCTTATTCCTGTCTGTTAAATTTCGCGTCTGTAGTACGTCATGTTTGTGGTGTAGCAGTTTTAATGGCCAGTAGTGTATATTCTCCGGCACTTTACAACAGTCTGCAAAAGGTGGGGTAACTTTTTCATCCAGCGGCTGTAGAAGTCACGTGGTTCGGAGGCGAAGAACTCCGCGAGCCATGTTCAGAGAGCGTTTTCATCCAGGAAGGAAGTTCCTTGAAAGGTGTGCTATAAAGTGCGGAAAACGTGAAAATATGAGAGCGCATGATCAGGTGAATAAGGTGGGTGCGGAATGACATCTCAATCCGAATCCTTTGAGAATAAATGCCAGGGAAGCAATTCTTAGTACATTACACCGCCGCCGTTCCAAATGCATAATATTTTCTTTTGTGGACGCGCGCAGGTCTTTGTACCGGGAGTTGCTGTTTTGTTTCGTCTCAGTCATTCTATTCTTATCCTTATGTTAGCGTGACGATACCATTTCTCGTCACCAGTAACGATACAGGATATGACTGGCCGGTGTTGTTCACGAGCCAACTGATGACCAGGAAACAGAGGCGCATATAAACGACATGGTATCCATACACGTGATTTTTTATCCTTCTCCATTGCATGCAAATGTCGCACAATGATGGAATGATCACAGTTAATCACATTCGCTAGTTCTCGAGCACACTGACATGGATCATTGTGGATTAGTGCGTTTAAACACTTCATCAAATCCTGAAGGTCTTACTGAAGGGGGAGAATCGCCAGTGTTAACTGACCCTCCTTGAAACGGGAAAAAGGTGTTATTACCGCGATCTTTCATATGGCATTATCCCTGGCGTTTAAACACTTCATCAAATCCTGAAGGTCTTCCTGAAGGGGGAGAATCGCCAGTGTTAATTGATCCTCCTTGAAACGGGAAAACCATGTTACTACCGCGCTCTTTCCAATGGCATTATCCCTGAATATTGCGCAAGTTTTTTTGGCTGCCTCCACTACTGTCAGCCCACTACTGAACTCAAACAGAAGAACTTTGGGCCCGTAACATTTGACAAACTAGAGTCTGATATTCTTCAGTATCACGCTGCACCTGATATTCAAAAAGTTAAGGAGAATCCCAGAATTTTGCATTTCTCACGGGTTTAAGTCACAACCTATTTTCATACTAACTTTCCACTCACCTGTGTTTGTTATTTAAATTATTTTCCATCTGTAACTCATAGATCCTGTGAGCAAGTACAGTACACCACATGTTTATGCTACAGCAGAGTTTTCTGCTTCTTCAGTCAGTGGCAGTTTACTTCGTCGTATCGTCACGTTGCTAAAATGCTTAATTGTGCTGCAAACTACGTAGAACAAAAACCTGGCGAAACCGAATGACGTATCACGGTAAGTCGGTGATAACTGCTACGCATTTACTATCTGATGAGCCGTTTCCTAGTCGGAGGAGGTCATCACCTACCCTTACCTACCCTTTTACTGTTGATCATTCAAAACTCAAAATTCTGCTATCATATAATAAAGGAATGAGTTCACGGATACAAGCACTAGACAGTAATAATAAAAAGGGAAGAACACGAAATACATGTTTGTGTTATTCAGGATCAAGGAAGATTTTCCTTGTTAATAAGGTTCTGTATCGATTAAACGATGAAGTACGCTAGTATAGGAAAAAACAAGAGTTGGCGGACGATGTAGGTATTCTGCTGCAAAGTGAGAAAGTTAGAATATATAAGTACTCTTGAATATAAAAGTCAGCCTGTTTAGCACAGAATTTTGGTCAATGAAAATTAAAAGAAAGTATTGAGGACGTCCCTCCTCCCCCCCCCCCCCCCCCATGAACCATGGACCTTGCCGTTGGTGGGGAGGCTTGCGTGTCTCATCTGTTGAGAGGCCAGACAAACGTGTGGTTCCTTAAGAGGGGCAGCAGCCTTTTCAGTAGTTGCAGGGGCAACAGTCTGGATGATTGACTGATCTGGCCTTGTAACAATAACCAAAACAGCCTTGCTGTGCTGGTACTGCGAACGGCTGAAAGCAAGGGGAAACTACAGCCGTAATTTTTCCCGAGGGCATGCAGCTTTACTGTATGATTAAATGATGATGGCATCCTCTTGGGTAAAATATTCCGGAGGTAAAATAGTCCCCCATTCGGATCTCCGGGCGGGGACTACTCAAGAGGATGTCGTTATCAGGAGAAAGAAAACTGGCGTTCTACGGGTCGGAGTGTGGAATGTCAGATCCCTTAATCGGGCAGGTAGGTTGGAAAATTTAAATAGGGAAATGGATAGGTTAAAGTTAGATATAGTGGGAATTAGTGAAGTTCGGTGGCAGGAGGAAAAAGACTTCTGGTCAGGTGACTACAGGGTTATAAACACTAAATCAAATAGGGGTAATGCAGGAGTAGGTTTAATAATGAATAGGAAAATTGGATTGCGGGTAAGCTACTACAAACAACATAGTGAACGCATTACTGTGGCCAAGATAGATACGAAGCCGTCGCCTACTACAGTAGTACAAGTTTATATGCCAACTATCTCTGCAGATGACGAAGAAATTGAAGAAATGTATGATCAAATAAAAGAAATTATTCAGATAGTGAAGGGTGACGAAAATTTAGTAGTCATGGGTGACTGGTATTCGGTAGTAGGAAAAGGGAGAGAAGGAAACGTAGTAGGTGAATATGGAATGGGGCAAAGAAATGAAAGAGGAAGGCTACTGGTAGAATTTTGCACAGAGCACTACTTAATCATAGGTAACACTTGGTTTAAGAATCATGAAAGAAGGTTGTATACATGGAAGAAGCCTGGAGATACGGACAGGTTTCAGATAGGTTATATAATGGTACGACAGAGATTTAGGAACCAGGTTTTAAATTGTAAGACATTTCCAGGGGCAGATGTGGACTCTGACCACAATCTGTTGGTTATGACCTGTAGATTAAAACTGAAGAAACTGCAAAAAGGTGGGAATTTAAAGAGATGGGACCTGGATAAACTAAAAGAACCAGAGGTTGTACGGAGTTCCAAGGATAACATAAGGGAGAAATTGACAGTAATGGGGGAAAGAAATACAATAGAAGAAGAATGGGTAGCTTTGAGGCATGAAGTAGTGAAGGCAGCAGAGCATAAGGTAGGTAAAAAGACGAGGGCTAGTAGAAATCCTTGGGTAACAGAAGAAATATTGAATTTAATTGATAAAAGGAGAAAATATAAAAATGCAGGAAATGAATAAGGCAAAAAGGAATACAATCGTCTCAAAAATGACATCGACAGGAAGTGCAAAATGGCTAAGCAGGGATGGCTAGAGGACAAATGTAAGGATGTAGAGGCTTATCTCACTAGGGGTAAGACAGATACTGCCTACAGGAAAATTAAAGAGACCTTTGGACATAGGAGAACCACTTGTATGAATATTAAGAGCTCAGATGGAGACCCAGTTCTAACAAAAGAAGGGAAAGCAGAAAGGTGAAAGGAGTATGTAGAGGGTCTATACAAGGGCGATGTACTTGAGGACAATATTCTGGAATTGGAACAGGATGTAGATGAAGATAAAATAGGAGATACGATACTGCGTGAAGAGTTTCACAGAGCACATAAAGACCTGAGTCGAAACAATGCCCCTGGAGTAGACTACATTCCATTGGAAATAGTGACGGCCTTGGGAAATCCAGTCCTGACAAAACTCTACCATCTGGTGAGCAAGATGTATGAGACAGGTGACATACCCTCAGACTTCAAGAAGAATATAATAATTCCAATCCCAAAGAAAGCAGGTGTTGACAGATGTGAAAATTACCCAACTATCAGTTTAATAAGTCACAGCAGCAAAATACTAACGCGAGTTCTTTACAGACGAATGGAAAAACTGGTAGATGCGGACCTCGGGGAGGATCAGTTTGGATTCCGTAGAAATGTTGGAACACGTGAGGCAATACTGACCCTACGGCTTATCTTAGAAGCTAGATTAAGGAAGGGCAAAACTACGTTTCTAACATTTGTAGACTAAGAGAAAGCTTTTGACAATGTTGACTGGAATACTCTCTTTCAAATTCTGAAGGTGGCAGGGGTAAACTACAGGGAGCGAAAGGCTATTTACAAATTGTACAGAAACCAGATGGCAGTTATAAGATTCGAGGGACATGAAAGGGAAGCAGTGGTTGGGAAGGGAGTGAGACAGGGCTGTAGTCTATCACCGATGTTATTCAATCTGTATATTGAGCAAGCAGTCAAGGAAACAAAAGAAAAATTCGGAGTAGGTATTAAAGTCCATGGAGAAGAAATAAAAACTTTGAGGTTCGCCGATGACATCGTAATTCTGTCAGAGACAGCAAAGGACTTGGAAGAGAAGTTGAACGGAATGGATAGTGTCTTGAAAGGAGGATATAAGATGACCATCAACAAAAGCAAAACTAGGATAATGGAATGTTGTCGAATAAAGTCGGATGATGCTGAGGGAATTAGATTAGGAAATGAGACACTTAAAGTAGTAAAGGAGTTATGCTATCTGTGGAGCAAAATAACTGATGATGCTCGAAGTAGAGAGGATATAAACTGTAGACTGGAAATGGGAAGGAAAGCGTTACTGAAGAAGAGAAGTTTGTTAACATCGAGTATAGATTTAAGTGTCAGGAAGTCATTTCTGAACATATTTGTATTGAGTGTAGCCATGTATGGAAGTGAAACATGGACGATAAATAGTTTGGACAAGAAGAGAATAGAAGCTTTCGAAATGTGGTGCTACAAAAGAATGCTGAAGATTAGATGGGTAGATCACATAACTAATGAGGAAGTATTGAATCGGATTGGGGAGAAGAGAAGTTTGTGGCACAACTTGACCAGAAGAAGGAATCGGTTGGTAGGACATGTTCTGAGGCATCAATGGATCACCAATTTAGTATTGGAGGGCAGCGTGGAGGGTAAAAATCGTAGAGGGAGACCAAGAGATGACTACACTAAGCAGATTCAGAAGGATGTAGGTTGCAGTAGGTACTGGGAGATGAAGAAGCTTGCACAGGATAGAGTAGCATGGAGAGCTGCATCAAACCAGTTTCAGGACTGAAGACCACAACAACAACAACAACAACAACAACATGAGGAGGTAACGTATGACGAACCCCTGTGAAGATCACAATGACACGGCTATGCGAAGGGAATTGATGAGGATACTTTGGAAGCTGTAAAAGATGAAGATGGGAGAGGGAAAAGAGACACAGGAGAAATAGGTGAGATAAGTTGCTAAGAGTGGAGAAAAACAGTCGTATATGAGGAGAATTCTTGGCCGGAGTAACAACTTAGATGTGGTGAGAAAACTGGAGAAGATGGCCTGGTTGTTTTCCAAGCAGACCCTGTCAGCCGCGGGAAAGTGTAGAAGATGAAAATGATGAAAATATAAAACAAACACAACAGCAGCGAACACGTATTCGGAGCGGGGCCAACGAGATACATGGGCCCTGCGACGAACTTGTGACGTCACATTACTAGGCTTGTCCGTCAAACTTCCTGAACGCTCGGCTCCATGCAGGGACCGTGGGAAATCAATATTTAATTGTTAAGGTGCCCATTAAAATTCGTAATTTTGTCGAGTGCTATCGAGAACTTCCACGCATTGAAACACTCAGTCAAGAATTACTAAATTCGTCTGAAATACTTAATCGCTTCCCGCTAGAGGCACCTGCTGGCACTCGTAAGACATGCCGGGTTGAAACGTCCCCTTAGAAAAATTTATGAATTACTGTGCTGATAAAACTCTTGCGTTATTTGACTTTCAAACAGCTGAGCAGAACTGAACGAACTCGGACATTTCTCTCTTTACTTATTCTGATCAACACTAAACTGACACGCAATATCTTTAACGCAACGCAATCTGACTTTAAATAATCCCTACAAAAGAATGGCCCTGACTAACAAGAACCTATACCTTTAATGAATCACTTACCTCACAAAAGTCTTCCTTACTCGAACTACTGCAATACAGCGAGAGTCATTACTGCCAGCTAAATAAAAGATTTTAACAACTGAAGGCACTAACTACTGATAGGCATGCTTAGCAAATGAAAGATTTTGATGGAGAACAAACAATGTATTTACCTTAATAGTGTTCAAAAGTCACTAATATATATATATATATATATATATATATATATATATATATATATATATATATATATATATATATATCAACCGATGACATCCAATCTTACAAATTTACTCTTTCTGATGGACACACGTCCAGATCGTCCGCTCTCAAAATTCTGCCATCTCTTTCCCCACATCCACCACTGCTGGCCGCTCACCTCCAACTACGCAACGCTACGCGCTGTTCACATATAACTGCCCAACACTACAATAGCAAATATTCAAACAATGCAAACCAGCCACAGACTTCACACTGCACATTCGGTGATTTTCATATAGAGCGCTGCGTGGCGTTACTAACATAAAAACCTTAACAGCCTACTTACAGGGTCACGTGTTGTGAAGCACTCCCCGCGGCCTGTCTTTCTAGTGGGCCTCGATGAGGAGAAAGTACATCCCACATTTAATTTGTTAAATACAAATGAGTTAAGTCTATGCATCTAACATGAAATAACTGACTAGTAGCCCAGATTTTGAACAGAAGGTAACAGGGGACAATAACTCAAATGTCTGATCAATTTGATTACTTGCCTAATTTGGGTACACCCGACTTGTGGTCATTACTGTGTAGTTCAGGTGACCATAGCAGCTACTCAGTTTTGCCACTCTCTGTGAACAGCGATTGTGACGCAATGTGGGGATGATGAAGTTAGGCATTCTCCTGCACAGTGATCTCCAGCGAGGTGCTGTAGCGAAACAGTGTCGCATTTTTACAATTAGCCTCTATTTTCCCACACCTAATCACTTTTCCTATAAAACTGGAAGAATCATAATCACATTCTGTATAAAATTGATCCATAATCACAATGCCGTTTAATGTATCCAAGTATTAATAGATTCGATGGTCTTTTCAAATAATCTGGCTCTGCAAATCTAGCAAAACATAACACATCCATAGACGTACCACAGACCGACGTGCAGATGCTGGTCATCTTCGTGCTACAATATTGCATAAATTGATAAAGTTCACTCGCAGTAGTGGGCCACATGTTGATTCATTATTTCAAAAAAATTACGCGATCTACTACATTTTACATTCACTTGAATGCCATGCATATATCTTTCTTTCAGTGAAATTAAAGTTTATTTCTTAAAACCCTAATTTCTCAGCAGTGCTTCTTAGGCATTATACAGTGCAAATTTACGTCCCGTAATTCACAGTACCCCCTCGAGAAATCAGTGCGAGAATCATACAACGCACCAGTAGCTGCTAGTGGCTCTTAGTTTCAAATGTAGTTCCCACACGGAATACGTTATGCGAAAGTGACGAAAAAGGAGGGATGAAACACAAAACTTGTTACATTTGATCAAAGCTAGTAAGCGTAATTTATTAACAGCAGACACGGAAAGAGAAAAAATGTAACGGTGGATCTTTTGTATTCCATACTCTCAGGGGTTTAAGTAGCAGTGAATCATCTTGCTCGGTTGGAAGCTCACCTTGAGCTCATTCCGTGTTTGCGATTTAAAATTTTTTATCTAACTCCGCTTTATGCAAAAACACTGTTTCTTTTTATTCGCAGAGTACTGTTTTGACACATATGTGTCACCTTCTGTGTGTCAAATTTATTTCTGTATAAGAAAAACTGCGAATTTTTTAAACACTTTTTCGTGGTTAGCGGTTATGTAGGTTTCTGTGATTACATTTTCCATGGTGTTGTGTATCTGCGGTGATATCCCTTTCTACTGCTGGTTTCAGACCTTCTTTTAACTGTATTCTCACTCTCACCCTGTTCGCACCCGGTAGCTGAATGGTCAGCGCGACAGAATGTCAATCCTAAGCGCCCGGGTTCAATTCCCGGCTGTGTCGAACATTTTCTCCACTCAGGGACTGGGTATTGTGTTGTCCTAATCGTCATCATTTCTTCCCCATCGCCGCACAAGTCGCCGAAGTGGCGTCAAATCGGAAGACTTGCACCCGGCTAATGGTCTACCCGACGGGAGGCAGTAGTCACACGACATTTAATTATTTAGTCTCACCGTTACTTCACACACATTCTCCACAAAAAGTGATTTGAGCACACACGTATGTCTCCATACTCATTGAGAGGCTGTTGACTTGTTCATCGTTTGACTTATAATTAGTTTGGCGCTAGCTTCGAATGTTTCGTGAGAACTATTGTTGTGTCTCTGGTGGGGAGAAGTCAGGTGATACTAAGTAAGAGTGTGTCTAAAATGAGAGACAGAGTTAGAGTGGGGGAGAGAGAAGCTGAAAAGAAGGAAGACGGTCGGGGAGGAGGTTGAGAAGCAGATGTTTCTCGATGTTTTAGAGTGTTTGATTAAATTGTTGTATGTGGGGAAATGGCTCTGTATAGTTTATTGAGTGGTTCAAACAGTGCTTTTTTTGCACAGTGTTGTATATTCCTCAGTGCTGTTCAGCTGGTGGTTTTCTTGAATGAGATAGTCAGCATATTCCACTTTTTCATATCGTACGTGTCTCTTCAGATCACGTTTTGTGAAAAATACGAATGATGTAAAAGTGAGAGTGAAGTCGTGTTTACAAAATGATGCGAAACCATTGTACAAAATAGCAGTAGAACGGGATATCCACTAGAAAGACACAATAGAACGGAAAATGGAAGTACAGTAAAATACATATCCACTGCCCATGAGACAGTACTTACAAAACGCACAAATTTATGTCATGAATACTTTGCATGTAAAATGCTGTCAAAAATACAAAAAAGGGACACAAAAAACCGATCTTTAAAAATGC
The DNA here is from genome assembly GCF_023897955.1 of Schistocerca gregaria. Classification (NCBI taxonomy): domain Eukaryota; kingdom Metazoa; phylum Arthropoda; class Insecta; order Orthoptera; family Acrididae; genus Schistocerca; species Schistocerca gregaria. Next base: position 931,626,162 of record NC_064920.1, on the reverse strand, counting down.
TTTTCGAGTACCAAAAATTTTCAAGTCAGCTACCGCAACAAACCAAACAAAATTAGTATGTTACAGTTTTTAGGCCTGAAATATGCAAACGACCACAAAATTTGTATTATACTATACTGAAAAATATTTGACGCACAGAAGATGACACACACCTGACGAAACACGTCTCTGTGAATAAAAAGAATTGAATAGTGTTTTTTACAAGGCGGAATTCAGAAAAAACTATAAATTACAGTGTACTATGGAGGATCTGAAGAACGGTTTGCCGTCCCCGTGCATCTCCGTACTGAAATCGAATGATGCAATTGGCAGAGAATGAGACAGCTGTTAATAGGTAGTTCAAAATGGTTCCAATGGCTCTGAGGACTATGGGACTTAACTTCTGAGGTCATCAGTCCCCTAGAATTTAGAAGTACTTAAACGTATCTAACCTAAAGACATCACACACATCCATGCCCTAGGCAGGATTCGAACCTGCGATCGTAGCGGTCGCGCAGTTCCATAGTGTAGCGCCTACTACCGCCCGACCACACCGGCAGTAGGTAGTGAATGGGCTGTCAGAGTCAGTACGTGGAGCTGGTAGAAGTTAGTCTTACATGTTGTACAGAAGCACATAGTAATATTTACAAAACTTAAGTGATAACATCTGCTCGATACTTCCTGCTACTAAATAATAAGGCAAAGAGGAAAAAACAAAAGAAAGAGTACAGCGGCATGAAAATAAGCTCCGACGATATTGATCACGAAAATAAATACGTATTGCTTCTGTCGTTTGTCCTTCCTGATTGCAGTAAACAATGTCGCGTGAGTGGTGGTAATTTACGTGACTTTAGATCTTTTAACGGCGGACGATACTCAGCTGACGCAACACAGAAATACTCATTACCAATGGGAAGTCCGAAAGTGTCTTAAAGTACCGCCATTACGTAAGTGATGTAACGATTTCAGTAAAAAAATGTTGGGCAACGGCCGCCAGCTGCAACTTGCTACAGACTGTGGTATTACAGCTGAAGATAAAACAACTATTTAAAAAGTGTCCAAATATCTATACAAAAGAAGGTTCTCCGGATGTCAGTGCAATAAAACCTCCTCGATTTTCTTGTCGAATTATCAACGAGCTCCTCAGCCACCTAAAATACATGCACAGAAATCATAAAAACATTTATAGAGACTGAGAAGTGCAGAAGCATCCTGATGGTAATGTGAGCTATGCGATATATAGAAAACACACTCATACGGATATATACCTGCCACCCATTAGCTGCCACCGCCCAGTACAGTGGGTTTCTTAGATGATACGCAGGGCGAAGGATATGAAACTATTCGACGACGACAAATGGATGGTCTGGAAAATACCTTTGCTTCCAAATAGTAGCCTTCCTACCTCATGCTGGTGGAGCCTCCGTAAGAATCGATCGAGCTCTAAACTAGGAAGAAATACGAAAACCTTCAGACCATCTGCAAAATGAGAAATCCTTAGGGCAGAAAGAAAGAGAACCCCCGAAAACCTCGAGTATTGTGATATATCTGGTTCTTGCAGGCATGGTAGCTTTAGTGACATTCAAACAGCCTTACGTATTGTAGCAGGGAGCTGAAATCACATATGTATTGATCGGTGTTAACGACCCTGCCATTTGCGGAGTTGCACACACCATTACAGTTCGTTGAACCAGTGCATCATGTAACGACCTCACTGGTTAGCGGTGTATGGCTTGAGCGCGAAAGTCTTTTTCTTCACTACTATTTACTAATTAGACAAGACTTTTACTCGGAAATTGCGAAAGAGTAAGAAGTCTTCATTAATGTACTCAATAGGATGTACTTTTTTAAAATAATCTCACTATAACATTTGTTAAATATCAAAAAGTATTAACAGCCTGAATGACTATGTGCGTTGTGGCGTTCATCTACCTCTACATGGATACTCTGCAAATCACATTTAAGTGCTTGGCAGAGGGTTCATCGAACCACCTTAATCATTCTCTATTATTCATCGTGTAACAATGGGACAAATGGCTCTGAGCACTATGGGACTCAACTTCCGAGGCCATTATTCCCCTAGAACTTAGAACTAGTTAAACCTAACTAACCTAAGGACATCACAAACATCCATGCCGGAGGCAGGATTTGAACCTGCGACCGGATCGGCCTCGCGATTCCAGACTCCAGCACCTAGAACCGCTATACCACTTCGGCCAGCGTCTCGTGTAGCGCGCGGAAAGAACGAACACCTACATCTTTACGCACGAGCTCTGATTTCCCTTATTTTATTGTGGTGATCGTTTCTCCCTAAGCAGGTCGGTGTCAACAAAATGTTTTCACATTCGTAGGAGAAAGTTGGTTATTGGAATTTCTCGAGAAGATTCTGTCGCGACGAAAAACGACTTTCTTTTAATGATATCTAACACAAATCCTGTATCATTTCAGTGACACTCTCTCCCATTTTTCGCGAAACTACAAAAATTGCTGCCCTTCTTTGAACTTTATCGATGTACTCCGTCAGTCCTATCTGGTAAGGATCCCACACCGCGCTGCAATATTCTAAAATATGACGGACAAGTGTAGGGTAGCCAGTCTCCTTAGTAGATCTATTACATTTTCTAAGTGTTTTGTCAATAAAACTCAGTCTTCGTTAGCCTTCCCCGCAACATTATCTATGTGTTCCTTCGAATTTAAGTTGTTCACAATTGTAATTTCTAGATATTTAGTTGAATTTATGGCCTTTAGATTTTACTGATTTATCGTGTTACCGAAGTTTAACGAATTCCTTTCAGCACTCATGCGGATGACATCACACTTTTTGTTATCTATAGTCAACTGTCAATTTTCGCTCCATTCATATTTGTGTTGATCTTCTGATTACTTTATTAGTCGATAAAGGACAGCGTTACCTCCAAACAACCTAAGATGGCTGCTCAGATTGTCTCCCGGCTCGTTTAGTCAGATGAGGAGCAGCATAGGGCATATAACACTACTTTGGGAAACGCCAGAAATCACTTCTGTTTTACTCGATGACTTCTCGCCATTTACTACGATCTGTCACCTCTCTGACAAGAAGTCACAAATTCAGTCACATAACTAAGACGATATTCCATAAGTATGCAATTTCACTACAAGCAGCTTGAGAGGTACAGTGTCAAAAGCCTTCCGGAAATCCAGAAGTACGTAATCGATCTGATATCCCTTGTCAAAATCGCTCAACACTTCATGCGAATAAAGAGCTAGTTGTGTTTATCAGGAACTACGTTTCCTAAAACCATGTTGACTGTGTGTCAATAGACCGTTCTCTTCGAGTTAATTCATAATGTTTGAACACAATATATGTTCCATAATTCTGCTCTATAACGACGTTAATGATATGGGCATGTAATTTAGTGGATTATTCCAACTACCTTTCTTGAATATTGGTGTGACCTGTGCAACTTTCCAGTCTTTGGGTACGGATTTTTCGTCGTGCCAACGGTCGTACATGTTTGATAAGTATGGAGCTAATGCATCAGCAGGAACCTAATTGATATACAGTCTGGACCAGAAGACTTGCTACTATTAAATGATTTAGGTTGCTTCACTACTCCGAGGATACATATTTCTACGTTACTCATGTTAGCAGCTGTTCTTTATTCGAATTCTGGAATATTTACTTCTGTATTTTTTTGTGAATGCATTTCGGAAGGCTGTGTGTAGTCACTCTGCTTTGGCAGCATTATCTTCGATAGTATCGCCATTGCTGTAGCGCAGAGAGGGCATTGATTGTTTCTTGACGCTAACATACTTCATATACGACCAGAGTCTATTTCGATTTTCTTGCAGGTTTCGAGTCAAAGTTTCGTTGTGGAAACTCTTATACGCATCTCGCATTGAAGTCCGCTCTAAATTTCAAGCTTCTGTAAAAGATAGTTAATCTTGGGGATTTTGCGTTAGCTTAAATTTGGCATCTATTTTTCTTTGTTTCTGCAAGAGTGCTTTAACCCGTTTTGTGTACCAAGGAGGATCAGCTCCGTCGTTTGTAAATTTATTTCGCATATTTTTTTCAATATCTGCCGTTACTGTTTCTTTGAATTCAAGCCGCATCTGGTCTACACTTACGTTATTAACTTGGAAGGAGTGGAAATTGACTAGGTGTCAAGTGAATTTTTATCTGCTTTTTCGGATAGGTATAATTTTCGTTTACTTTTGCAGGACAACCCTGTGTTCACTAATCCCTGTATCCGTTTTGATGCTCGTATTTAACTCAGGATTATTTGTTGCCAAGAGGTCAAGTGGGTTTTCACAACCGTTTACTATTGACCTGGGCTCATGAACTAACAGCTAGAAATAATTTTCAGAGAATGTGTTTAGCACAATTTCGGATGATGTTTTATGTGTACCTCTGGAATTAAACATGTATTTTCAACAACATATCGAGAGTATTGGGACAACAGGGGAACTGCCCCAAAGTACCGTTATCCAAGACGGCGGCGATGACGTCACCCAAGATGGCGGAGATGACCAGGTGAGGCGTCAATAACTGGGCTGGCCACCGGTGAGGACCGATCTGAGGACTCTGACATGCTGGACGTCCGTTGGATCCCTACGGCCGGCACACAACAGTGGTGGCCATTCATTGCACCCTCAAGCTGTGTAACCTAAGCCATCACAGCCTGAAGCTGAGAGTGAAGTGTCACCCACTCGACTCCCATCAGCACACAACAATCGCAGTCGCTGTCCATACTAAAGACCACGCACAACTAAACTATGCAGACAAACGGACTACCGGCACGTGATGCGCAACTCTACTGTAGACCCTTACGAAATCGCTGGAACTGTGTCTAATAAATTCGATTAGTATGCGAAGATTCGAAAACCTAGCTAACGAAGCACTCAGGTGAAACCAAATAACTCGCCCCTGATTAGGAACTTGTAATATGTCACAAAATCGGTTTTCTTTCTGACTTTCCGAAGAAACGCGGGTATTGTGGTTATTAGATAAATAAACACGCACGAACGCAGGAAACTAAACTATTAAAGTACATAAAATTCAAATGGATCTAAGCACTACGGGACTTAACATTTGAGGTCATCAGTCCCCTAGACATAGAACTACTTAAACCTAAGGACGTCACACACATCCATGCCCGAGGCAGGATTCTAACCTGCGACTGTAGCAGCAGTGCGGTTCCGGACTGAAACGCCTAGAACCCCTCGGCCACAGTGGCCGGCTAAAGCACATAAGTGATATTATAAAATTCGCTCCTGGTTAGGAACTCGTAAAAGTCGCAAAAACGGTTACTTCTGTGTCGCTGCTTGTGTCACAGCCGGCTGCTACTGCGTTGTTACTAACAACGCCCCAAGAAGTGATCCACACTGGCAGCTGTGAATTTGCTTACTGGAGGGAGTCTGTGATCAAGAAGACGAATGCCTTTTGGTAAGTTATTTATTGTCTACTGTGCATGAAAAGTACTTTTGTAACTTATCTTCCTTAAGGATTGCAACTTGGTGGCCTTTGTATGTGCACATGACTTCGTGGCAAATGTGGTTATGTTATTTTGACCAACACCAGTGTCGTCAATAAATTAATTGGTATCCCTTTTGCAATTTCGACCTCACCACTTAATACCCTACGTAAGGCTGAAATGTAAATCACGTATAGTAGCATTCAGTTTTCACTGACAGTACCTGTTCAAGATTCGACTACTCCCAAGTTATTGTGCTGAAGAGGCCAGGTCAGTACAATATAGATATCTTTGGGATCTTCTACTATGCGTTTTGATCCTACTGCTACCCACACAGATTACATACTCAGTAGAAATGAAGGCATTGCCCCTGAAGAGAGGTAACTTTAGCAGGGAGAGGATTTCTTATTAGACGTTATAAATTACTGTCATAGCACATTGCCGATCACCCCAGCAGAGCGCCACTCAGGTGAAAGGGTGTCTACGTCTCTGTCCAGATACATTGTTAAACTGCACAACTATGGTGGAGGGGGGGGGGGGGGGGTCACCAAGCATATTGACGAACTGGGGAAGCGTTAGCGTGACCCTCTGCCATTTTAGTCACCCATACATCAATTTTGCGTAACTCTCCTCCTCCCCCCCCCCCCCCCATCCGATTTCCTGCTCACGCCGAAGGATGGTGCGAAAAAGGAGGTCTGCTTCAGATCACCTTCAAATTTCGTCGAATGGTTTTCAGCTTTTACTCTGAGCACTATAGGACTTAATATCTGTGGTCATCAGTTCCCTAGAACTTAGAACTACTTAAACCTAACTAACCTAAGGACATCACACACATCCATGCCCGAGGCAGGATTCGAACCTGCGACCGTAGCAGTCGCGCGGGGTTTTAAGCTGTCCCCCTGTGTAGTAGCGCAAGAATTGCGCTCGCCCTAGTCTCCAATATTGTTAGATTACATTCAGTGCCGTTGCAGGCCCACTGTGTGCTTAGAGAAGACTTAAATTGTCCGGAGGGTGTCAGCAGTGTCGAACGTTGTCAATAACGTCGTCCTGTTACTTATCGCACTCTGAATTGTCCTTTTCGAAAGTGAAATATGAGTGAATCAGCTAACCAAGGGAAGAGATGGTATCTTTGACGCTCTTCATACAACCTCTTGAAGCCTTTCTGTGTTGTTTCGGACCGGCGGTGTTTCAGAAATGTTTTCCTCAGAAGCCCATGAGGAAACCGCGTGACTTCAATGCTGGGCGTCGCTTTTCGGAACTTCATTGCGGAGGCGTCTAATGAGGGCTGAAATGTGGGTAAAGGAGTGACTACGTTCCCATCGTATGACATGCCCACGATGGCTTTGGGCAGAGTTGTGGTGAAATTTTGTGGCAATGTGACATCAATAACTCATCTTACACCTACATGAACTTCTAAGCTCTGGCCTTCTTTAGTAAGGTGTCGAGTCCTTACTGTCTGATGCGTCATAGAGGCCTAGGGTAATGGTAGGTAGCCAAGCTTTTGCACCGTTACAGAGGAAGCTTGGAGGCACCTTTGAGCCCGATTTCAAAAGTACAAGTCGTAGCTGCTCAGTGTATATTCAGTATCTAGCAATGCTTCACTTGCTTCACTGAATACATACGCGTAGTAAGAATGGGCCAAGCAGAAAAACAAGCACAGGTTAAGCACAGCTTAATCGAAAAACTCACTTTCGATTTTGTCGAAATCTGTTATCTCCCCATCGAGCGGTTTCTGGAACTCTAAGTCGCACCCTAGCAAAGGACAAAAGTCTCACCGTTCAGGTTGAGACCTGCAGTTCTTTACTAGCGAAGTGTCAGTACAAGAGACTTGTACAAGAGTGCCAATCTCCCTTTCTCCCTGTTTCCTCGTCAGTTCGTGTCCAAAAGCATATTTCTCCTTTTTTACTTAGCCCATTTTCTCACAAGCCAATCACGAGCTGGAACCCGGCATTCTAAGCTCGGTGAATGGTCCTTGCACAGCAAACCTATTTGACCAATCAGAGACTTAAACTTAATAGGAAGAAAATGGGAAAAAAATCAGTTTCTAATCCTCTTTCCCACACGTTCGTTGTGTCTTTTGCTAACACAATACAGGGTGGAAGCACAGCCCTCCATAAAAAGATTTTTATCTACCCTGTTGCGTCCATTTCAAAGTTTAGAAAGAACAACCATAAACTCGCATTGACACAACATGTTTTGAAACAGAGTCTGGACGACTGGGCGCCGGTTTCCCTGTCCGATGGACATTTGCAGAACGTTTACATTAATTTTGGAAGCTTGCTCGCTAACAAGGCCTACAATGCGCTGTCGGCGACTTTTCGGCGCTAGGCCATATACCTGGACGTCTGGCGCCAAAGCTAATGTGTTTTGCACAATGCGATTGCTGCACGCAGCCATCTGGAAATGTCTCTTCATCGTTCCCCAGAAAAGAAACGCCCTTTGTCGCCCCCACCAACACCGTGCTTTTACTGCAGTCGTTTAAGTCGCACCCTGTTCCTTTGAATGCAGGTAAACCTTTCCGTATTTCTTTCCCTAGAGTACTCAAACAAGACCATAAACTGCTGCCCACCATTTCATCACAATGTATGAAGTCAAATCGCCGTTGATCGTATTCCCTACACCAAATCAGGAGTGGCCTGCAATCTCTCAAGTTCATTCGACGAAATGATCGCTGGTTGTATAGTTTTTCTCACAGCTTCAAAACACTTCTAATCACTTAGCTTGCACTGTTTGTGTATGTTCATTGACATCCACCCCTCGATACATACTGATGTGGATGACTTCACACATTTCATTCTTTACAATCAGCTGACACTTTTTGCAACATACAGATAACTTGTCTAAATCATTTTGCAATACGTTTTGAACATTAGATGAGTTTACATTACGGCAAACAGCATCATCTGCAAACAATATAAGAGGGCTATTCAGATTGCCTCCTAAATCGTTTATGCAGATCAGGAACAACTGAAAGCCTATAATACTTCTTTGGGGAATGCCAGATATTCCTTGTTTTACTCGATGACTTTCCAGTAATTACTACGAACTGTGATCTTTCCTACAGGAAATCATGAATCCAGTCGCACCACTCAGACGATGCTCCATAGGCACGCAGTCTGGTTAGAAGTCGCTTGTGAGATGCAGTGCACAAAACCTTATGGAAATCTGAAAGTGTCGAATCAGTTTAACGTCCCCTGTCGATAGCACTCGTTACTTCGCGAGAATAAAGTAGTTGTTGTGGTTTTCAGTCTTGAGTCTGGTTTGATGCAGCTCTCCATGCTACTCTATCCTGTGCAAGCTTCTTCATCTCCCATTACTTACTGCAACCTACATCCTTCTGAATCTGCTTACTGTATTCATCTCTTGGTCTCCCTCTACGATTTTTACCCTCCACGCTGCCCTCCAATATTAAATTGGTGATCCCTTGATGCCTCAGAACATGTCCTACCAACCGATCCCTTCTTCTGGTCAAGTTGTGCCACAAACTTCTCTTCTCCCCAATCATATTCAATACTTCCTCATTAGTTATGTGATCTACCCATTTAATCTTCAGCATTCTTCTGTAGCATCACATTTCGAAAGCTTCTATTCTCTTCTTGTCCAAACTATTTATCGTCCATGTTTCACTTCCATACATGGCTACACTCCATAGAAATACTTTCAGACATGACTTCCTGACACTTAAATAAAGAAGTAGTCTAATTTCACAAGAACGATATTTTGGGAATCCGTATTGGCTATTTGTCAATAAATCGTTTTCTTCGAGGTGATACATAATGTTCGAGCTAAGTATACTTTTCAAAATTATACTGCAGACTGACGTTAGTGATATGGGCCTGTAAGCCAGCGGATTATTCCTTTTTTCCTTTCTTGGGTATTGGTGTGACTTGTGCAATTTTCCAGTCTTTGAGTACGGATTTTCTACGAGTGTGCATTTGTACGATTACTAAGCATGGGGCTATTGTTTCAGCACACCCTGAAATCCACCTGTCTGGTGTATAACCTGGACCTGGACCCTTCCCTTTCTTAAGTATTTTAAACTGCTTCACTCCACCAAGGATATCTCTTCTAAGTTACTCATATGAGCAATTTTTCTTCCTTTTAATTCTAGAATATTCAGTTCGTCTTCTTTTGTGAAGGGATTTGGAAAACTGTGATTAGCAATTCTCCTTTAGTGGTCCTGTCATCAATATGGTCACCACTGTTATCGGCTTTCTGTAAAACTTCACCTATCTGTGGAATTTTGCGTTGTTTTAAGTTTTGAACGCTCTTTTCGTGGCTTGTCCAATAGTCTTATGACATGTTTTGTGTACTATGCAGAATCAGTTCCATCCTTTATAAATTTCATATCGCTTTGCAACGTTAATCCTAGACATTTAATCTCCCTTATTGTGTCAAACAGCACCCTAATAATACTGTATTCGAACATTGTGGTACCGATTTTTCTACTCAGCTGCATCAACGTAAATTTTTCTATACTTACAGCAAGCTGCCATTCATCGCACCAACTAGAAATTTTGTCTGTCATCTGGGGTCCACCCTCACACTGGAATCCGTCGGGGTTTCAGAGGCTATTAGGGAAGTACCTGCGTTCTGCATTAACTGGAGGCGAGACCGTATACTTGCATTTTTCGGGAACGCGCATTTAATAACAGTTTTCCGCCGTCCATGACTTCAGTCGCCAAACCCGTCGTAGTGTGCCGCCTTGACCAGTAGAATGGTAAAGTATTCGCTGCTGCTACGTAGGGCTATAAGATCTATTTCTCAGCACCATGTTCTTTCGACCCGTATTTTTCCTGTTTTTTTTATGGTAGAGTATACGAGGTTCATTCAAGTTCTAAGGCCTCCGATTTTTTTTCTCCGGGCTGGAAAGAGATAGAAACATGCGCATTGTTTTAAAATGAGGCCGCGTTCATTGTCAATACGTCCCAGAGATGGCAGCACCGTACGGCAGATGGAATTTTACCGCCAGCGACGAGAATGAGAACTGTTTTAAATACTTAAAATGGCGACGTTTTCTTTACTTGAACAGCATGCAATCATTCGTTTTCTGAATTTGCGTGGTGTGAAACCAATTGAAATTCATCGACAGTTGAAGGAGACTAGTGGTGAGGAAGTTATGGATGTGTCGAAAGTGCGTTCGTGGGTGCGACAGTTTAATGAAGGCAGAACATCGTGTGACAACAAACTGAAACAACCTCGAGCTCGCACAAGCCGGTCCGACGACATGATCGAGAAAGTGGAGAGAATTGTTTTGGGGGTACGCCGAATGACTGTTGAACTGATCGCCTCCAGAATTGGCATTTCTGTGGGTTGTGTGCACACAATCCTGCATGACGACACGAAAATGGGAAAAGTGTCATCTAGGTGGGTGCCACGAATGCTGACGGACGACCACATTTCTGCCCATGTGGCATGTTGCCAAGCAATGTTGACACGCAACGACAGCATGAATGGCACTTTCTTTTCGTCGGTTGTGACAATGAATGAGACGTGGATGCCATTTTTCAATCCAGAAACAAAGCGCCAGTCAGCTCAGTGGAAGCACACAGATTCACCGCCACCAAAAAAATTTCGGGTAACCGCCAGTGCTGAAAAAATGGTGTCCATGTCCTGGGACAGCGAGGGCGTAATCCTTACCCATTGCGTTCGAAAGGGCACTACAGTAACAGGTGCATCCGACGAAAATGTTTTGAAGAACAAATTCATTCCTGCACTGCAACAAAAACGTCCGGAAGGGCTGCGTGTGTGCTGTTTCACCAAGACAAGGCACCCGCACATCGAGCTAACGTTACGCAACAGTTTCTTCGTGATAACAACTTTGAATTGATTCCTCATGCTCCCTACTCACCTGACCTGGCTCCTAGTGACTTTTGGGTTTTTCCAACAATGAAAGACACTCTCCGTAGCGGCACATTCACCAGCCGTGCTGCTATTGCTTCAACGATTTTCCAGTGGTCAAAACAGACTCCTGAAGAAGCCTTCGTCGCTGCCATGGAATCATGGCGTCAGCGTTGTGAAAAATGTGTACGTCTGCACGGCGATTACGTCGAGAAGTAACGCCAGTGTCATCTATTTCGGGTGAGTAGTTAATTAGAAAAAAAATCGGAGGCCTTAGAAATTGAATGCACCTCGTAGATGCTTGATGGTGGCGTAGTTTGATGCCATAACATGGATTCACGTGTATGAAGTGAGATAAAGTGACTAGTGTCATGTGTCGATCCCTAACAGATCACTTTGTACATCATAGATCCCATTTTAGTAAGGCTTTTGTTAAATAAATATTTTTGTATGATTATTCCTTAATAATTTTGTTGTCTTGTCTAGTTTAAGATCAATAAATCGATTGTGAATTAGACTACAACTTCGCCCTCAGTTCTGATTAACAGTAATCCTTCGCATTTTTATGGCAGTCTAGATCAGAAACATAAGAAGTAGTTTTTTCATTTAGTGGATCTTTAACTTCATTAACAATAATCTTCTTTCAAACTACTTATTAATTCCCACTATACGGCACAATCTGAATCTGTACATTGGTCAGCTACTAATTACTAATAACTAAATCAGTTTATGAAGGAGCTGTGAATGATTGCAGTATTTTACTCTAATGTAATTCTTGAAACCTTCAGTTATTTGAGCTTGTACATATACCTCTTACTCCTCACTGGCTTATCCTACCCCATCAGACACCAAGTAAACAGTGAAAGCAGCCATGCCGTACACCAGCTCTGCTGCAAACACAGTACAACCTTTTATGTTGGTACAACTTCCGATCAGCTGTCCATCAGGATGAATGTCCACCGACAAACTCTTGTCATCAACAAAGGTGACCAACAGATGGAACAACATGCATCTCTGTAAAACATGCTCAATTTCAATAGCTGCTTCCCTATACCGCCAGCTTCTCTGAAACAGCTCCCGTAATCGACCCAGCCTTAGTCTCGCACAACTCGCTGTCCCCACCCTCCAAATAGCAGTCTGGCACCCCCTCACAATTCACGTCCTCACGTGGCCTTCAGAGTGTGCCGCTCCTTACTGGCCATTACAATCATGCCAACCCACATTGTTGCCAATTGTCCGTCCCAGTCGGTTGAAGCTGACACCCAACTTTCGAGAAATATACCGGGTGATCAAAAAGTCAGTCTAATTTGAAAACTGAATAAATCTCGGAATAATGTAGATAAAGAGGTACAAATTGACACACATGTTTGGAATGACATGGGGTTTTATGAGATCCAAAGAAATACAAAAGTTCGAAAAATGTCAGACAGATGGCGCTTCATCAGACCAGAATAGCAATAATTAGCATAACGAAGTAAGACAAAGCAAAGATGAAGTTCTTTACAGGAAATGCTCAATATGTCCACCACCATTCCTCAATAATAGCTGTAGTCGGGGAATAATGTTGCGAACAGCACTGTAAAGCGTGTCCGGAATAATGGTGAGGCATTGGCATCGGATGTTGTCTTCAGCATCCCTAGAGGTGTCGGTCGGTCACGATACACTTGCGACTTCAAGTAACCTCAAAGCCAATAATCGCACGGACTGAGGTCTGGGGACGTGTGGGGGCCAAGCATGACGAAAGTGCCGGTTGAGCACACGATCATTACCAAACAACCCGCGCAAGAGGTAGTTCTAATAAACCCCATGTCATTCCAAGCATGTGTGTCAATTTTTACCTTTCTATGTACATATTCCTTGGTTTATTAAGTTTTCAAATTTATACTGACTTTTCGATCACCCGGTACATTTCTTTCAGAGTTCTTGATACGTTTGCCATAGTTCTACAGTTCTCTGTGCAAAATTTTAATAGTTCTGCAGAGTTTCGCGAAGAAAACACTATGCATCAGGAAAATTATAATTCCGTACAAAAAATTGACTGCCATATTTACGAAAAAATAATAATCACAATTTTGAATTGCTCCTCAAGAGTTCTACAGGAAACCTATACACATTTTTTTTCGTGCAGATAATAGATTACGAGCCAGCCGATGTGGCCGAGCGGTTCTAGGCGCTTCAGTCTGGAACCGCGGGACCGCTACCGTGGCAGGTTAGAATCCTGCCTAGGGCATGGATGTGTGTGATGTCCTTAGGTTAGTTAAGTTTAAGTAGTTCTGAGTTCTAGGGGACTGATGACCTCAGATGTTAAGTCCCATAGTGCTCAGGGCCATTTAAACCAATAGATTACGAGATAACTGCAATAATGAGAGGTCAACTTTCACTACAGAAAATATACGAATTCGCACAACAATTCTGATGGCAGTTCCGATCACAGTCCCGGATATCAACCCAAGGGTTTTATCAAAAAACTTAACTTAATTACTTATGAAGATAATTTTATACTTTCAATAATGTCGGACCCATTTTATGAACATCTAGCTTTTCGGTTGGAGGCTGAGCTGCCGTAATTGTGATCCATGCACTTAGATACAAGTAGGTACAACCTCGTGTCGACTGGCGTTATCTATCCGACTGTTATGTATCCGACTGCTGACAATCTAAGCAATCTAGGTAGCTGCCACTTTTTCGTCTACTTATTGCGTTGTATTACAACAACTTCAATTTAATTTTATATTCTTTGCTAGAATTATGTACCGGATTTGAGGACAGCTATCTCTATAACGTGCTTTGACGACTTCCTCTTACGTCATGGTTCTGTACATATTGGAATTTCCCAACATTTAACCAGAAATGCGCTTTTTTTTCCCACAGCTGTGCTCAGATGCAAAATATTGATACGGGTAGGACATCATTCGTGTAGGTTCAAGCAATTATATCAAATAAATTACGTCAGTTCAAACCACCCCCCCCCCTTACTGGAGCACCATTTAACAATAGTCGGAAATCATCTCCTCGGTAACAGGACGAGTGCACTGTTGTGGATCCCGCTTATGGTGGTACAGCTGCCGGAATGTGTCATTTAGTGAAGATAGCCCTGGGCCAGATTTCTGGATGCGAAGAGTGAGAGAAAGTGATAGAAAGGTAAATAGAGATAGATAGATTGCGAGAGAGAGAGAGCACAAATGTGGACAATAGGTGGAACAACATGCAGCTCTGTACAACATGCTCAGTTTCAATAGCTGCTTCACAACGAGTGCACACTGGATCCTTCCCTACACCGCCTGCTGCTCTGAAAGGTGACGATGGGAGTTATACTTGCAACACATTTAAAATTTGAATATTCCCGCCAAATTTCGGTAAGAAAAGAGCATCTGACCATTTAAAACCATATCTAAACTGACATTTGTCTCCATACCTGAAATTGACTCAAATCCTTATTTTAAAACTGGGAGATGACCAGTTTTATAATCTCATATCAAAATAATTCTGCCGTAATTAATTTCTAGTATCCATTACGCAGTGAACATTTCCTAGACCTACGAACATTCGCATATAGTTATAGAGGGCTGCGTCTCTTTTAAGACAACACACAGATGAATACATGGCTTTTCATCCACAACAATTATTAAAGGCAAAACAATACCATCAATATAAAATCACACTAATGGTATGTAAGGTCTCTGTCCTGCAACAGATGTTTAAATATCTTAATTGATACAATGCCAGGTTATCAAGATTTAAGTGAGTCTGTATGTGATGTCATAGTCGGCTCACGAACTGTGGGACACAGCATTTCCGAGGTAGCGATGAAGTGGGACTTCTCCCGTATGACCATTTCACGAGTCTACCTTGAATATCATGAATCCGGTAAATCATTGAATCTCCGACATTGGTGCCGCCCGAAAAAGATCCTGCAAGAACGGGACCAGCAACGACTGGAGAGGTTCGTTCAACGTGACAGAACTGCAAGCCTTCCGCAAATTGCTGCAGATTTCAGTGTTGGGCCGTCAACAAGGTCAGCATGCGAACCATTCGACGAAACATCTATATGGGCTTTTGGAGCCGAAGGCCCACTCCTGTACCGTTGATGACTGCACTACACAAAGCTTTACACCTCGCCTGGTCCCATCAACATCGACTCTGGACTGTTCATGACTGGAAACATGTTGCCTGGTAGACGAGTCTCGTTTCAGTTTTGTACCGAGTGGATGTACGTGTACGGGTATGGAGACAACCTCTTGAATCTATGGATCCTGCGTGTCAGCAGGGGACTGTTCAAGCTGGTGAAGGCTCTGTAACGGTGTGGGACGTCTGCAGCTGGAGTGATATGGAAACTCTGATACGTCTCGATACGACTCTGACAGGTGACACGTACGTAAGCCTCCTGTCTTATCACCTGCATTCATTCATGTCCATTGTGCATTCCGAGGAACTTAGGCGATTCTAAGAGGAAGATGTGACACCTTCCACTTCCAGAACTGCTACAGAGTGGTTACAGGAAGACTCTTCTGAGTTTATACATTTCCCCTGGCCACCGAACTCTCCAGTAATGAACATTATGGAGCATATGTGGTATTGCCTTGCAAGGTGCTGTTCAGAAGAGATCTCCAATCACTCGCACTCTTGCGAATTTATAGACAGCCATACAGCATTCATGGTTCAATTCCCTCCAGCACTACTTCAGAAATTAGTCAAGACCATGCCATGTCGTGTTGCGATACTTCTGCGTGCTCGCGGGTTCCCTACACGACATCAGGCGGGCGTGCCAGTTTCTATGGCTTTTCATATGTATCACACTTCGCATCCGAGAATCTGGCCCGGAATTTTCACCAGACGACACTTTGCGGCAACTGTAGCACCATAAGCGGGGTCCACGACAGCACTCAATCTCTCATCGGAGAGATGATTACCGACTATCGTTGAACGATGCTCCAATAAGGATGTGTGTTTAGAACTGCCGAAAATTAATTTATTTAAATGTATGAGTCTAAGCGAACCCTGTTTTGCAACCCAGACACTGAAGGTATGAATGTATGAAAGGTGCTTGAATCGTAGGAAACATCGGAATCTCCCTGTGCGAAAAAAATTCTAGAAAGCACACTATACGGATATCTATCTACAAATCCTGTACATAGTTGTAGCAAAGAAACTATCAAATTAAACTGATGTTGTTGTAATAAAACACAATATGTAGACGAAAAGACAGCAATTACCTCGGCTGCTGAAACTGTCAACAGACGGATACATAACGACAGCAAACACAATGCTGACTTGTACCTACATGCACCCATCACAACTACGGCAGCTCAGCTCAGCGTCCAATCGAAAAGCTAGATGTTCATGAAGTGAGTCCCACATTATTACAATTACCAGTGACTAAATTAAGTAAGGTTTCCGATAAAACTCTTGGGGCACTATCGAGAACTATGATCGGAACTATCATCGGAACTCTTGTGCGATTTCGTATATTTTCTGTAGTCAAAATGGGTCTCTCATTATTGCAGTTATCTCCTAAAGTACCACCTGCACAAGATGATGTCGTGATGGTTTTCTGTAGGTCTGTTTTGGAGCTATTCATAATTGTGAACACAACTTTATTTTCTCAAATTGGGAAATAATTTTTTTTACAACTTTACAATTTTCTCATTTATTACAGAGCACTCTAGAAATATAGCATGTCCAACAAGAACTCTGAAAAAATTGCGTATTTCTGGAAAGACAGGTGTGAACTTCACTCCCAGTCAGCTATTCGGAAATGTGATAATAATTTTTTTCGCGAAGTTCTAGAGAACAATTCAAAATTTTTACGGAGAACGCTAGAATTGTTGCATATCTACAGCGAACTCTGAAAAAAAGTATATTTCTCGGAAATTTTGTGTCAGCTTCACACGAATTTGAAACTGGTCCCATCATTGATACAGTTATCTGATATACTATTACCTTCACAAAAAATGTCACTAGGGGTGTCTATTTAACTCTTGAGTGACTATTAAGAGTTGTGATTATTAGATTTTTCGCAAATTTAGCAGCTAATTCTTTGTGCAAGATGAAAATTTTTTGTATTGCTGTGTTTTCTTCGCGAAATTTTGTCGAAATAATCAAACTCTGTATGGTGAACTTCGTAAATATGGGATACCTATCAAGACTCTGAAAAAATATATATATATATCGAAAGTCGGGTGCCAACTTCACATCACTCTCCGCCCGCATTACTAGCCAGTAAACTGGTCGCCTTCATGCGAGCTGCTGCCCAACGAATCCTGTTCCTCTACCCATCCCACCACAACTATGCCGCCTGTTAAAAAATAACAGATGCACTGTGAATCTAGACGGCAACGTGTAGGGTCACAGGTGTGTGTGTGTGTGTGTGTGTGTGTGTGTGTGTGTGTGTGTGTGTGAGAGAGAGAGAGAGAGAGAGAGAGAGAGAGAGAGAGAGAGAGAGAGTATGGAAGAGACAGACAGAGAGAGAGGTAAACAGAATTTTAATTTACTTTACTTTATTTTACTCTAGCTCGTCAAAGGATAACTTCGAAAGCTATTAATATTTCTTACCTTTGTGTGTGCCTATCGACAATTCAAAGCTTCTGCTTTTCGGCGAATGCTTTCCTTTAATCCTGAAATATTTACATTCTACAACAGCTTTCCTACAAAGCATATACATGTACATCTAGGTGACTACATTGCAATTCACATGTAAGTACTTGTCAGACATATCTACTTTCAGACTATTTCCCTTATCATTCCACTCTCGAATAGCACGTGGAAAAAATGAACACTTCTCTCTTTCCATCGAGCTCTGATTCCTCTTATATTTTACGTGGTCAGTTATCGTTGTATGGATCCCGTCACCAAAAAACGTTTTCGTTTTAATGATTGAGTATGAAATCCATTGAGACCCTTTCTCATTGTCTCGCGATAATGCAAAACGAGATGCTATTTTCTGAACTATATCGATGCCCTTCATAACGGATCATCGAGTTTCAGAGTTTCATTGTTTCACGTCCTTGGCATCCCCCGCGTACGTCCACGATACGGAGCGACCCACAGCGCCGCGTCACACTGGCATCGTTTCTGAGACCCCCGTTGCGGCGCTGGCGGCAGGCGCTGCCACCATGTGACGTCACTCCCAGCTGGCGCACGCCGCGCCTGTGGATTTATAATGCCTTCTCGCCCGCCTTGCTAGCTGGCTGGCGCGACGTGGCGACCTCGCAGCCATGTGCTACGCCGCACTGTGCCCGGAGCCTATCTTCCCCGACTCCTGGAGACAAACTTTGCAACTTGACTAATTCCGCGTCATGCGCCGAACCCGCGCCGCCCGCAAATTTATCGACGCATTAAACCCGCGAAGGCGTCGCCTGCTTCGAGGCGGGACTGGCGAGGAGGCAAAGCGCCAAGGGGGCAGCTGGCGCTGCGTGTGTACCACGCCACGTCACGGCTGTCTGCAGTGTTCAGGGGTAATGTATAGCGGGGACATTCTGCGTCAAAAAGATGCCCAGAGACAGTGTACGATCTGTGGATATAAAATAACTGGTCTATTGTTGTCAAATATTTTATTTAAAAAACTGAGAGAAGGGTGCTCTTTAGCCCCTCACTTCAAAATAGTTTTGAACGAAGCACAGAAAAACTGGAAAAGGGAGTGTGAAAGCATGGGAATAAGAGTGGGTGATGATATCCTGGGCTTCCTAAATTTCGCCAACAATCAGGTCACCTTCGCCGAGGAATAAGAGGATGTGTCTTACAAATTAAGAAACCTTATGGAAGAATAGGAACAGCTGGGCATGAGAGTCAATTTTACAAAGACTGACAGTATAGGAAGCGATTTTGTTGTGGTTGATGGATTCATAGTAAAGTGTAGCCGTTCGTTTAAACATTTAGGGAAAATCATTTCCGATAAAGGTGGAAGAAACGAAGAAATAAAGCACAGAATGGGACAGGACAAGATGGCAGTTAAGCAGTCACATACCATTGCTTGGATTAAAATGACGTCAAAAATGAGAAAGGGAGTATATACGAAACTGTGGTTGATAGCATTGCTCTGTGGAAAGCCACTAGGATGAATGAGAAGTAATAAAGACAATGGGAATGGAGTTTTGGATACGAAGTTGTGAAGTAACAAGAAAAGAGGAAATAAGGAATGAAGTGTTACGGGAACAGATGGGAGTTAAACAAGATATTTTAGACACAACAGAATATCAACAGTTTACATGGTACAGATATCTTAGAGGAATGCCACAGAAAAGATAACAACAATGGGGACTCCCACGACCCATAAAAAGAGGAGGGCTCTGGCTACATAGAAAGGATGAGGTGTGCGATGCAGCACAGAGCCGTGCAA
Source organism: Schistocerca gregaria (assembly GCF_023897955.1). Classification (NCBI taxonomy): domain Eukaryota; kingdom Metazoa; phylum Arthropoda; class Insecta; order Orthoptera; family Acrididae; genus Schistocerca; species Schistocerca gregaria. The sequence goes on along the minus strand of NC_064920.1, from coordinate 931,606,554 downwards.
GAAGGAGTCTCTGGATAGAAAGAGATGGAAACTTGGATTCAAAGGGGCCGCATGATATAGAAAAATCACAGAAAGTCAAAGACATATTCAGTTATTTTCACTCTCAATTTACTTCCCTCCTCTATCCCTACAACGCTCCATGGGAATATTCCATTGGTGGAAACAGTGCTGGAAGTCTTTCTCTGTGAGCTCCTTGCGATGTGTGCCGCAGCTTTCTTTCTTTCTTTTTTTTTTTTTTTTTTTTTTACGGACTGAAATCTTGTTCCTTTTAATGCGGATTTGACCTTGGGAAATAGACAGTAGTCGCATGGTGCTAAGTCAGGTGAATAAGGTGGGTGATCTAATAATGGGATGCTACACAGCGCTAGAAACATATTAATAGATAATGTGGTATGAGTTCTCTTGATGCACCACTCATGACTTGTTCTCCCAAAATTCTGATCGGTATTTTTTCTCATATTCTCATCGAGCTGAGCAAGAACCTCAAGGTCGTAGTGCTGATTGATACTCTGACCTTGAGGGACCATTAATATACACAATGGCATATGTATCGCAAAAAAAGTCATCCACGCTTTTAAAATTGATTTGTTCATTTGAAATGTTATTGCATTCGGTGAAGTTGGACACTTCCAGTGCATCGATTGCAGTGATTAGTTTCTGCATCATAAGTCAAAAACCAAGATACATCTCGTTTTATCATTCTTCCCAAGAAATTAGGATCATTTACACTGGTATTCAGAGTGCCAATACAAACATTTTCACGCGTGCATGTTTCGAGAAGCCGTTCACCTCGATGACGGCGTCCATTGACATGGTGTAACAGGCAATGCGATTCATCTGCTCAGATGACTCATTTCCAGTTGGCCACTGTATAACCTCGATAATCCAGTACCCACTGCAATCATAACTGAATGTGTGTGAATTCCTAGAGGGACCAAACTCCATAGGTCATCGGTCCCTAGACTTACACACTACTTAAACTAACTTATGCTAAGAACAACATAGACACCCATGCCAGAGGGAGGACTCGAACCTCCGGCGTGAGGGGCCGGCAATCGTAACCACAGGTAATATTGCTGGATGAACAAAGGAACACGTAGGTTAGTCTGCTGTGGAGCTTCATGTACACTAATGTGTCATGAATCGTGTGATTCGAACTACTTGTAACTGTACCGCCACTGTACTCTGTCGTCATATCTGCCACAGATCACCATCTATCCTATTTTACGGAGCTAACAGGCCCACCACGTCCATGTTCTGCTATGAAGCGTGGACGTCCAACACCGTGCCTCCTAATCGCAGATCTATCGGGTTTCGACCGTTTTCCTTAAATGTTCATGATGGACAGTAAGACAGCCCGGCCGTTTCCAAGATGTTCCCTCCCACGCGCTAGGATATAACACGCCGCTTTTTGTCAAAGTCGTATTTGTCTTTAGCGAAGGTCCGAGCCAGCGGCTTAGGCTCCCAGAAATATGAGTGGCTCGAAGAGCCCAGTACGTTATCTTGGACAGCGAGTGTTCATAGGAAACATGAGTATCGCCATGACAGCCACAGCGAAGTGTGATCGCACCGTTGTTATCTCTCTCTATATATGTGTAAACTGAATACGCTTCCACAACGACAAAGGTATCAACCTGCGTGATACCCACTACTAACAAAGACTACCGTTGCATGACCTGTTGCAGGCAGCAAGAAAACCGCTACTGCTCTTACAACCTTTCCCAAGTATCGCAGAGATTTTTTTCCCCTCGGCTCTTCCCTTGGCACTTTATTTCCTCTGCCCTTCATAGCGCTCCCCTTCGTTCAACTGTCGACTCAATCTATCTCGAGATGAGGGCGTATTAACGGTTAACATCCTGAGAAACCTCACTTTAGTGGAAACCAGTCTTTATGCAGAGATGACAGTAGACCTTCCGCGTTGGTCATCATGCCGGCGTACGCACAGAGGGCCTACACATAAATATAAATAAATAAATATATAAAAGCCTCGGGTCCACCTGTATGTTCAGGATAATCTCAAGAATTGCTGAAGGGATTTTCATGCACGTTGCACTATTAGTTATACTGTTACACAAGTAAGGTTTGTGTATATAATTTATAAATATTTCGTACAAAGTGTCTGCAGTACGATGAATTAAAGTTTTGAAAACGATGACACTGGCACCTAGCGCACAGCCGCCGTAACTCAAGAGAGCGGCAGTGCCATGAGGTAGCAGTAAACGTAAATAAATCCTTAGCTAATGTTAAGATGCAATGATAGTGTGTTTGGCTAAAACTCGCAAGTTGAAGGATCAAATCCTGGGTGGGACAAGTTAATTCACTCTGCCTTTTAACCTAGCATTCACCTCTCAATGATGTGGATATTCGCCAGAAAGGAAATGTGGCTCAGATTCTTCGGCATACTATAGCTCCCCTTACCCCGGCTAGATCATGCCCAGTCGATTGCAGTGGTTTCGGAATTACTCCTTAGCGAAAATAACAAGCGAATGCCAAATCTGTGGTTTTCAGTCCATTTAGGACAAAGTGAAACGCAGTATGGAATTCTCCTTGGCTTGGTTTATATAAAGAACGTCTTACAGCAGCGCAGCGTATGACTCATCGTTCAGCTTTCTGCTTCCCTTGAATCAAACATGGAGGCGAACACTATTTTCTGCTTCGTCTTACTTTCAAATTATGCAGAGGATGTAAATAATTCTTCATTGGCGACGCATTTCGAAATATGACGACAATTTCAGCCAGCCAAATTCTGCTTCCCTGACATTAGCATTCGGACTGTTAATTCATTGCCGCGCGGGATTAGCCGAGCGGTCTAGGCCGCTGAAGTCATGGACTGTGCGGCTGGTCCCGGCGGAGGTTCGAGTCCTCCCTCGGACATGGGTGTGGGTGTGTTGGTCTAATTTAGGTTAAGTAGTGCGTAAGCTTAGGGACTGATGACCTTAGCAGTTAAGTCCCATACGATTTCATACACATTTGAACATTTTTGTTAATTCACTGCAAATCCTTCGATCTACGGACAGTTAGTTAATCTTCAAGTATTCTAATAAATTACCAATAACAATAAAATAACGACCTCTTTATGTGATGTGAGGCTTTTAATTTGAAATAATCCAATATTTTTATGCAATAGATTCTCTGCAATCGTATTAGAACCATTGGAAAGCGAAAACCATGCGAATCCAAAATATGTGGTGTCATTATTTTTTATGCTTCAAGTAAAGTGTTTTCCGAAAATCTATATCAGCAACTTTGCTTCGTTAAAGAATCCACGAGAAAGAGCTGCAGCAGCGAGTATCAAGAATGCATCAGAGTGAGCAGAAAGCTTCAAAAGAAGTATGCTGTAACACGACCTGAGATGTAAGTCGGGTGTGTGTGGTTTCCATTTTCCATCTTCAGCCTGTCTCTGATATATAGTGAATCACTCACAAACACCTACATTCAGAAGTCTTCGACTGTATTCACACTGGTTGCAAACATGTTTCTTGCATCACGATGTTCTCCCATCACTGACATGAGATGCTACTCCGAACGCCAATTATGTATAGGGAACATAGCTTAGTATTTTATCCAACCTCAGCAACTGTAGTCGTGTACAACCAAATAATAAGCAGCCAGTTGCATAAAGGAAATTCAATTTCTTTACCAGTTTCGGACATAAAGGGTCCTTCAGAAGGCTATACAGGAAAATACGCCACAAATAAGTAGAAGCTAAATAAGAACATTAAAATTAGGGCAAAAAGTTCAAAAATGTTTAAAATTTAAAAATACTTATGCCTACCACATTACTTGCAAGTATCAGCAGTAGGATGCATATAACAAAATTCCATGGTCCTAAATTACATACAGGAACAATAAGTAATACAATACTGAATCCATTAACACAATAAGAGGTCGTAGATGCTTACATGTAGTTCATAATGTCTGCGCAAAATTAAACCTCATGGGAGGACAGGAGCAAATCAACTAATGACACGCATATGTGAAAACTGGTTTCAGGTTGGGACTAAAAGTATGATAAAATAATAAAACAAAACAACTGTGCTTGACAGAAGACATAAGCAAAATGTAACTGGATGCAACCAGCGTAGTAAGTAATATAAAAACCTGCAGATTATGTAAATAAGTTAATGTCGACGACATATGGCGCTATGGATGGGAAATATGGGAACTGATCTCCGAACAGCTGTAGCGAGGTCAGTAGCATACTTGTAGGGAACCTGTCAACAAAAACAAAGTGCGAAGCGCTTCATGGCGCTGGAGCATGTGACGATTAAGTGGGGAGACTATTCTCAGTCATTAACTAATATTAAGTATCGGAATCGGACTGTAGAGGGAAAGAAGGGTGGCACACTTATACAGGGTGTTACAAAAAGGTACGGCCAAACCTTCAGGAAACAATACTCACACACAAATAAAGAAAAGATGTTATGTGTCCGGAAACGCTTAATTTACATGTAAGAGCTCATTTTAGTTTCGTCAGTATGTACTGTACTTCCTCGATTCACCGCCAGTTGGCCCAATTGAAGGAAGTTAATGTTGACTTTGTTGCTTGAGTTGACATGCGACTCATTGCTCTACTGTACTAGCATCAAGCACATCAGTACGTAGCATCAACAGGTTAGTGTTCATCACGAGCGTGGTTTTTCAGTCAGTGCTATATTTACAAATGCGGAGTTGGCAGATGCCCATTTGATGTATGGATTAGCACGGGGCAATAGCCGTGGCGCGGTACGTTTGTATCGAGACAGATTCCCAGAACGAAAGTTTCCCGACAGGAAGACGTTCGAAGGAATTGATGGGCGTCTTAGGGAGCACGGAACATTGCAGCTTATGACTGGCGACTGGGGAAGACCTAGAGCGACGAGGACACCTGCAACGGATGAGGCAATTCTTCGTGCAGTTGACGATAACCCTAATGTCAGCGTCAGAGAAGTTGCTGCTGTACAAGGTAACGTTGACTAAGTCACTGTATGGAGAGTGCTGCGGGAGAACCAGTTGTTTCCGTACCATGTACAGCGTGTGCAGGCACTATCAGCAGCTGATTGGCCTCCACAGGTACACTTCTGCGAATGGTTCATCCAACAGTGTGTCAATCCTCATTTCTGTGCAAATGTTCTCTTTACGGATAAGGCTTCACCCTGTATAATAATGGAATATATGCAGGAAGCAAGTATGTTTCGTGAAAGAATTATTTCAACGCGCACACTGCGCGCGAGACGCATCAAGGGGCGAGATGTAGTAATTGGAGTACATGGAGAAATAAGTCCTAGCCAGTAGCTAAAAGGAAAACCCCAAAATTAGCTACTGGAGAAAGAAAACACGGGAGTCGTTGCATAGTTTTGATGCGATGGAATAAGTAGTTCAGAAATGTATACAAAGTTCTAAATACCCTTCGTGAAGTTAACATAACCAGCGACCTTCATATCAGATGTATGATATAAGCACAGTATGTTTGACTACCTGACGGTGAATGAATAAAAGTGCTTTTTAGCTGTAAACGTTACTTGTCATCACTGAGTAATGCATCTGAAACTTTCAGAATAGTTTGTCTGTAAGACATTGTTTACACAGAGCTAACTATCTGCACCAAATAAATCATCACCTGTACGTTGTAGATGGTTTAGTATCTGCAATAATAAATGGTTAACTACCTGGCAATGTAAGTCGTATACGCACATGTTCTGTGTCATGAATACCACGTACGTGAACCTCTGCCTGACGAGCCGTTGGGTGTAGTGTGGAGGTGCAGTGGAGTTTATATAACAAGGCCACGTGCAGCACCTTTCAGTTCCCCCATCAAAGAAGAATTCTTAGTAGTTCCCAAAAACAAACCCATGACTTCCATGTGTCAATCAGACAAGATGATGTCAGACAATATGATGCCTCAACTTTGAAAACTTAATTAAGTACAGGGGTGGGACAAAATACGGAAATACCAAAAAAAAACATTAATGTGCCTAATAAGATGTAGGAAAACCGTTGGCTTTCAAAACGGCTTCCAGTCGTCTCGGAACCGATAATTAAGAGTTCAGCTCATGTATGGTTTTCAAGTAATCTTATACTATTCTTCCTGCAAAGTAGTGGTAAGTTCACGTAACAATGAAGGAAGCGGACGGAGTTAACGCGACCCGCTCTCCAAAGCTGAAAGCAAACGGTCAAATACCATTGAGAATCAGTGACTGTGGTGGCCAGGGAAATCCAACTCATTCTTGTGCTCGCAAAACCTGTTCTCTAAATTGCTGGGGATCATGCAGTCCAAGGAATACCCCGATGTGGCTGCCCAAAGCGTCACCGAACCCCCGCCACATTTCACTCTTGGATCCTTAACTCTACCGGAAGTTGCAAACCGTGTGAAACGAGATTTCACTTTCGCTGCACCATTACGGCTTTTGCGCCATGTTTTCCTGTTACGAAAACTTATATCACTGTTGAGTGGTCTTGGAATTGCAGCTCGCCTTATGTGGAGCTCCGTGCGCGCTTGCTGATGCTGACGGGGATCGCGAGTGCAATATTCTCTTCTACAATGACTTTTGCAAGTGTCTTCCTCCTTTTTTCTTCACAATTCTCTTCAACGCCTGGCCTTCACGGTCACACAACTCACACACGCGCGTCCACCTTGTGACTTACCGGATGATGTTTTTCTGCTTTCTCTCTTGAAACGCCAAACGAAACGGTTCCCTTGATTGCGTAAGCACTCTCCATACGAGGACCAACAAATTGCTACGTCTGAAATAATTTAACTGTGACATAAGGAACGCACAACGCTGTTTTGACGTCGAATGACACTTTCAGTATGTTGAGGACATTTCACAGCTACCGTTCTTAATCAAATACAACAGGGCAACTTGCAAACTTCGCTAGCATCAGCATATACGTATGTTCACGCATGCATTGTTCGCAGTGTCTATATTATTGTCCATCCCCTCTTAGCCTTACTTTACATGGAGCCGTTAAGAGGGTGCGTATGTAATGTGAGTTTTCGTAACTTGACAGTATGGTAACAAGGCAATGAAATGAAAGTATGTGGGAACGTAGTATTCTGGGTCAGGCGGAGAGTCTATCCCAGAGTTAGTGACAAGGTGAAACTTTCAGTTCGTCCAGGAGGCGTGCGCATCTAGTCCTCAGATAATCTGACATCAAGATAACTGTAATTAGTGCTTTTATAAAACTTGGCCTCAGAAATTTTAAACATCGCAGCGCTTCAGCAGCGGTACGCGTAGATACTTGATAGAACTAGAAAATAACAGCAGACTTTCAGAATGAAAGACTTATTATACCTTTGCCTTGGTTTCGATAAATTTAATTTGTCCTCTTCAGAAGGAGAATGGACTCTTAGGATCACATACTGATAATGTCACTATACGAGACAAGCCTCATTCTGAAGATAAGAAATTTGTATTTGTCGGTATCATGTTAAATGGTTGATAATCCATTATTTCTGCAACTGGTCTGCTGTTATTATCCAGTATTATAAATTTGCATTATGGTTACTGGAAATTAAAATAAAACGGGCATATAGTTATGCATAAGTTAAGATTGTAGTACAAATAACGAAAAAGTCGTAATGACTATCGAAATTAGACAAAGCTCTTTTAAGTTCTGAATCTAATAAGGGACGCCTATCTCTTCTATATCGACTCCTTTTCCTTCTTCTGTCACATCAGACAAATCTTCAATCTCATTGACGTCTTCAATGTACTCTTTCCTACTGTCATCTCTCTCTCCTCTGCATTTACAGGTGGAATTCCCATTGCATTCTCAATATTACCACCCTTCCTTTTAATATCACCGAATGTTGTTTTGAATTTTCTATGCGCTGAGTAAATATTTCCGACAATTTCTTTTTCTATTTCTTCACATTTTTCATTCAGCCATTTAGTCTTAGCCTTACTACTCTTCCGATTTGTTCATTTCTAAGTGACTTATATGTTTGCACTCCTGAATCTAGATGAACATTTTTCTACTTCCTTCTTTCATAGATCACCTGCTATTACCCATGGTTTCTTCGCAGTTACCTTCTTTGTACCTATGGTTTTCTTTCCAGCTTCTGTACCTGCAGATTTCAGAGATGCCATTCCTCTTTAATTGAACTGCCTATTGAGTTGTTCCTTACCGCAGTATCTACAGCATTACAGAACTTCATCTCATCATTCCTTAGTACTTTCGTATCCCACTTCCTTGCGTATTAATTCTTCCTGACTAACCTCTTAGATTTCAGCCTACTCTTCAACGCCGCTAAATTTGGAACTGAGTTTATATTTGCTCCTGGGTAGGCCTTACAATCCAGCATCTGATTTCGGAATCTCTGCCTGACTACGATGTAATCTAACTGAAATCTTCCTGTATCTCCCAGCCTTTTCCAAGTATACTCCTCTTCTTGTGATTCTTGAACATAGTATTTGATATTATTAGTTGAAGTTTATTGCACAAAACAAAGTTACTTACCACAGACTCCTATTTCTCTTTATTCGAACGAGTCTATCGAAATACAGGTGTTAGAAAATCTAATAAACAGTGATGGTTGTTTGAATTTTAGTAACGCCGGGGTCTGGCACTCATTTTTGTAGGTTCTCGTCTGCCATCACATCCACCAGACTTGGCAAACAATGAGAGAATCAGCGTTCACAGAATATCAGTGCGAAATATGAAAAATAATAGAGTATCAGAAGACGTAACAGGCATCGGGAATCGAACTCTGGAGAAAGTAATGGCATGGTACGAACAAAAGCTCGCTGGATGGAGTCCAGACAGTGAGTACACATGACAGAAAAACTCACTGCACTTGAAGAAGACGAATGGGTCAGTCGCCAAAATATTGTGCAGAAAATGGAAACAACAACTCCGTGGAACACCTGGAAGCATATTATTGAGCAGAAACTTTTTCTGTTCGTTTTCTGACTTGTATTCAGTGTCCTAGTTCCAACGGGTGTTTCTCCAATCCTTAGTTCTGTTTGCTAGTGTAAATGGAAGTCATATATTGCTGACTACTGCAGAATAACGCATTTAGTTCTCTGAAGCTACAATTGAACTTAAGTGCAAGAACATTCATTATTTCTCAGGTATGTTCACAGAAGAAATCTGCTGAACCCATCAGCCGAAAATTCATAATGGAAAGATTGCTCCACAATGCTTCGTTGGCTCCTAAAACATATCATCCCAGTCGTAATATACACTGAGGTGACAGATATCATGGAATAGCGATGTACGCACACTGATGGTAGTAGTATTACATACATAACGTATAAAAGGTAGGTGCAGAGCTGTCATCTGTACTCGGGTGATTCATATTAAGAGGTCGCTGACGTGTTTATGGCTGCACGACGTGAACTGAAAGCTCTGAGTGCGGACATTCCATTTCGGAAGTTGTCAGGGAATTCAATATTCTCGAGTCCACAGTATCAAGAGAGTAATGAGATTACCAAATTTTAGGCATTACCTCTCACCACGGACAATGCGCTGACAGACGGTCCTGAGTTAACGAACGAAAACGGTAGCGTTTGCGTAGAGTTGTGTTTGCTAACAGACACGCAAAAATGTCTTAGATAAACACCGAAATCAATGTGGGACATACGACGAACGTATCCGTTAGGTCAGTGTGACACAATTAGGCGTTATTGCGCTGTGGCAGCAGACGACCGACAGCAGTGCCTTTCCTAACAGCACAGCATCACCTCCAGTGCCTCTCCTGGGCAGGTGATCATATTGGTTGGACCCTAGACATCTGGAAATCCATGACCTGGTCAAATGACTTCCGACTTTAGTTAGCAAGAGCTAATGACAGGTTTCGAGAGTGGCGCAGACCCCACGAAGCCATGGACCAAAGTTCTCGACAAGGTACAGAGAAAAACTGGTGATGGATCCGTAATAGTGTGGACTGCGCGTACATGGAGTGGACTCGGTTCTCTGGTCCAACTGAACTGATCTCTGAGTAGAGATCTGCTACTTGGAGACTATTTGCAGGCATTCAGACTTCATGTTCCCAAGGACCGGTAGAATTTTTATGGGTGACAGTATGCCATGTCATCGGACCACAATTATTCGCGATTGGTTTGAAGAACATTCTTGACGATTGGAGCAATTGATTTCGTCCCCCTGGTCACCAGAGAAGAATCCCATCTAATATTCATGGAAAATAATTGAGAGGTCAGTTCATACACCAAATTTTGCACTGGCTACACCTTCACAATAATGGACAGCCTTAGAGGTTACATGAGTGAGTATTTATGCAGGGGACTTCGAACGACTTGTTGAATCCATGCCACGTCGAAATGGTGGACCAAGCAGGGCACAAGATGGTCCGACACGGTATCTCATACCTTTTCTCACCTCAGTATACAAGTAGTGACGGTGTAAAAGAACACTTTATCTTATTTTGTACAGTAAAGTCATATTTTGCGTTTATCTATGATCTGTTGTCACTACGAAAGAACTGTGTCTCTACATATACACACATCAAAAATGTTTTGCATCACCTCGGTTCCGAGAGCTGCACAACCTGTACAGAAAACTAGAATAAAGTTCAACATAAACTTCACTTCCGTCCTTTTTATTGCTAATGAAAACCATACATTGCATGTTGTACCACCATACAGCGGAAAACTTCAGACCTCTAATACCCAGTAGCACGTCCTCTTGCAATGAACCATGCCTGTATTCGTCGTGGCATACCACCCACAAGTGCATCAAGGCACTGTTGGTCCAAATTGTCCCAGTCCTCAACAACAATTCGGCGTAGATCCCTCAGAGTAGTTGGTGGGTCACGTCTTCCATTAACAGCCCTTTTCAATCTATCCTAGGCATGTTCGACAGTGTTCATGTCTCGAGAACATGCTGGCCACTCTAGTCGAGCGATGTCGTTATCCTGAAAGAAGTCATTCACAAGATGTGCACGATCGGGGTGCAAATTGTCGTCTATGAAGACGAATGCCTCGCCAATATGCTGCCGATATGGTTGCACTATCCGTCGGAAGAAGGCATTCACGTTTTGTACAGCCGTTACGACGCTTTCCATGACCGTCAGCGGCGTACGTCGGCCCCACGTAATGCCACCCGAAAACATCAGCGAACCTCCACCTCGCTGCACTCGCTGGACAGTGTGTCTAAGGCGTTCAACGTGACCAGGTTGCGTCCAAACACGTCTCCGACTATTGTCTGGTTGATGGCATATGCGACACTCATCGGTGAAGAGAACGTGATGTCAATCCTAAGCGGTCCATTCGGCATGTTGTTGGGCCTATCTGTACCGCGCTTCATGGTGTCGTCGATGCAAAGATGGACCTCCCCATGCACGTCGGGTGTGAAGTTGCGCATCATGCAGCCTATTGCGCACAGTTTGAGTCGTGACACGCCGACCTGCGGCTGCACGAAAAGCATTGTTCGCATTATTCAACATGGTGGCGTTGCTGTCAGGGTTCCTCCGAGCCACAATCCGTAGGTAGCGGTCATCAGCTGCGGTGGTAGCCCTTGCGCGGCCTGAACGAGGCATCTCGTCGACACTTCCTGTCTCTCTGTATCTTCTCCATGTCCGAATAACACCGCTTTGGTTCACTCCGAGACGCCTGGACACTTCCCTTGTTGAGAACCCTTCCTGGCACAAAGTAATAATATAGATGCGATCGAACCGCGGTATTGACCCTCTAAGCATGGTTGAACTACAGACAACACGACCTGCGTACCTCCTTCCAGGTGGAATGACGAACTGATTGGCTGTCGGACACCCTCCGTCTAATAGGCGCTGCTGATGCATGGTTGTTTACATCTATGGGCGGGTTTAGTGACATCTCTGAACAGTCAAGGGGACTGTGTCTATAATACAATACCCACAGTCAACGTCTGCCTTCAGGAGTGAGTTCTGGGAACCGAGGAGATGCAAAACTTGTTTGATGTGTGCATTTGAAAATTACGATTTAGCAGAGAAAATAAGGAGCATTGGTGTTAAATGGATGTCTTGACTTTTTTAATGATACAATGCTGTTTTTGCGATCTTACCCAAGGCCTGGCCTCCCTTTAGGGTATTCACAAACTTCACTTCCATCCATTGCCAAATTAATTGATTCTCGGTACCACATAACGTGTTCCACCAAGCTGTCTCTTCTTCCAGTCAAGTTATGTCTTAAAGCTCGTTTCTGTTCAATCACATTTCATATTTCTAAATTAGTTACTCGATCTACCCAGTAAATTATTAGCACTCGTTAACAAGACCACATTTCAAAAACCTACATTCCACTTTGTCCATACTGGTTATTCGTCTGCATGTAAGGCTACACTCGAAATACTTCCAGAAATTTATTCCTAACACTTTATCTTATTCTGAATTCCAAAAATCTATTTTTAAGCATACGATTTTATTACCATCGCTTCTGCTTTTAACTTCTCTTTGCATAAGCAATCTTCAGTTATTTTATTGTTAAAGGTGCAATACTCGTCTATTAAATTTAACTTAACTTTAACACGGTTCTTGGTAACATCACCAATAGACTGTCTGCTCTCCAGTTTAATTTACCTTATGTAAGACAAAGGAATAGTGGAAATACCGCACTATACACCAGAAAAGTCTCACAGCTGACTGTTGCAAAGACCGTCAAATGGCCACACGCTATGGATGGAAGATCTGACTTACAATCCCCAGAAATGGACATTGAATAAACGTAAATGACAATACAAATTATTATAAAAAAATCGTTCATCTCTAACAGGTATCGACTAATCATTTCCCCTTGACATATTTTGATGAAATCATTATTTTAAATTAGTTTTTTTTGTTATATTTTAACTTTATTTCATGTGGAACACTGGCATCCACTGTTTTGTGATTAACTAGAGATAATTAATTTTAGTCAATGTGATACAATTTCGTTTTTTAGAGTGTAAATCAATACATATTTGACCCAATTCCGTTATTATTTAAGCTGTGACAAATCTTTCAAAAGCGAATGATAAATTAATACATGGCTGACAACTGGTGAAACTTGGTTTTGATTGTATACACAAACGGCTTCACGGGCCTACGGCCACATCTTCAGGTGTAACAAGAAAATATTGTAGTAATCCACCTTAGGTGAACCCAACGTTCTTCGTCAGGACATTACCATTCACTGGCTAAGATCGTTGGGTTCACCTGCGATGTACTAATGTAATTTTGTTTGTTGCACCTGAAGACGAGGCTGTAAGCGCGAATCCAGAAGTGTGATCAGTTAGGTCAATTAAAACCAATTTTTAACAGGTGTCAGAGGTGTTTTCATCCAATATGTCATTCAACAGCTGCGGATGCCCTCCATTTAAAATGGTTTGGTTTAAAAATGAAACTAATAGGTCCTCCTTCTTATCTGAATTCCACAATTCAGATAAGAAATAGAATTACGTGGTTTGAAGCTCTATCTGTGATACACTTGGGCACTCCACCTGATTCGTCAAATACAGGCTACATCGCTCACAACACAATACGTTTGTAGGAAGCTATGGCGTTGCACAGAATGCTCGACAGTGTTAGTCTAATGAGTTTGAAGATTCAGTTTGAACAACCATGACCTTCCGTGCCTTGAGGCGTTTTGTCGCCACTCCGCCATCTTGAGAGAAGCGTACAACGACGTCGATATGCGAACGCGGAATTGTTTGCCATCCGCCGCAGCCGCTGCATTTCCCGGTTCCCAGCGGATGACCCCAAATGCAAAACAGACAGACGTTCGGTGTCACAGCTGCCACGAACAGTTCATGAATTTAGATTATATATGTGATTTAGTATCAGCGGCGCAGTGGCGTTGCGCTGTTCGGGGAAGGGGCGCGGGGCGCCAGCTGACTATGTTGTTGCATCGAATTCATGCCGCGCTCCCTCCAGGGCCTGCTGACAGCTGTGGCACAGGCACCGTTTGCAGTTGCAGACACACGAGGCAACGTAATCCCATAAAATAATGAACCAGAAGTAATTGTACACGTGTTTCACTGCATGTATGCGAAGTTAACTTGCGCATCAGCATATGTGCCAAACAGAATAGTGTTCATCAGTATGAATGCGTTACGTCTGTTCTTTTGGATGTTTATATAACCCATTAGCGTCGATGGCCTACGAACTCCGTCTCCTCAAGCTCTCTTCCGGCCGTACATGGGGTGTGGACCCTTACACCATACTCCACACCTCTAAATACCTCATCCGCCCTATCCCTTGTTACGCCCATCTGGCCTAAATCTCGGCCACCCCTACCTTTCATAAATCCCTTCAGATCCTTGAACGCCATGCTCTACGCCTCGCCTATCGCATCCGTCTCCCCTCCCCCATGCGGATCCTGTACGACCTCATTCCATTCCCCCACCTCTTCCTTGAAAGGATACGGATCCTGTACACCTCCCGTAAACTCGATCCTCCTCACCCGCTTGTCTCACCCATCCTCTCCCACCTCCGCCCGCTGCCACACCTGTATTCCCACGTCCCACCCGGTCTCCATCTCTCCACCCTCCTTACCCTCTCCGAAGATGGCTTCCGCTAGCTCCCCCTCCCTGACGATGTCCTCCCCTCCATCTACCCTTCCTATCAACTTTAATCCTCACCTCCCACTTGCTGCGTCTTTTTCTCTGGGCACCCCCCCTCCCTTCTCTCTCCTTTTCCCCCAATCCCCCATTTCTCCACCCCTCTTCCCCCAGGCTTCCCCTCCCCCTTCCTCCTTTTCTCCCTTCCCCCTATCTCTCCTGCCTGTGGCATCTCTGCTCTCCCCTCTCCCTCTCCCATCCCCCCCCCCCTTCTCTTTTGGCAGGTCCCCGGACTCGTACATGCTCAGTGGACACTCGCGCTCCAGAGATCGTCGCCATCAGTGTCTAGTGTGTGTGCCTTGGTTTTGTGTTTAGTGTTCTTTCGCCATCACGTCACCACTGTTCACCTGTGCCGTCGCAGTCGTCCATGTTTTGTGCGCCATGTCCAGAGGTTTTAGTGGTTTTTCTTGTCTAACGTGAACGGCTTCGTGTATATTGTTTTTCAGTGTCTACAGTTTTTACCCGCCACTTGTCTTGTATTATCTGTACCTCCATTATGTTTTTATATTGTATTACTATCGGCTGAAGAGCAGTGTATTATGCTGCTTACAGCCCACCTTTGTACAAGGTGTTGAAAATCACAATTAATAAAAAAAAATGGCCCACAAAGACAGCACCTTCAGTGCGATTGGACAGTTACTCTCGACCTCCTGAGAGAGTCTTAAAGCAGCAAACATGGAGGACAGGGCCAGGGACATCTGATAGGAACCGCTCGGTGGGAGTGGGGGTCGTCTGGGAGGCGGGCCGAGACAGTGCACGCAACTGCGATAAATACTGTGTCCATATGGCACGGTAGTTAATGCAACTGCCTAATAAGCAGAAGATCCCGGGATCGAGTCCCGGTCCAGAACACATTTTCATTCATGGTTGCTGTTTCCGCAGAAAGTCCCACCGATGCTGACATCAATAATTCCCTTGTAGTCTTTTCCTTTCTCCTCCATCCATCTTCAATTTACATGATAAGTATTCATTTGGTATTAGAAAAAGAAACTGCGTCACTTATCAAAGGGCCATAGACACGAGTTCCCAGGCAGATGCCGTCTTCCTTGACTTCTGCAAGGCGTTCGATACAGTTCCCCACAGTCGTTTAATGAACAAAGTAAGATCATATGGACTATCAGACCAACTGTGTGATTGTATTGTGGAGTTCCTAGATGGCAGAACGCAGCATGTCATTCTCAATGGAGAGAAGTCTTCCGAAGTAAGAGTGATTTCAGGTGTGTCGCAGGGGAGTGTCGTAGGACCGTTGCTATTCACAATATACATAAATGACCTAGTGGATAGCATCAGAAGTTCACTGAGGCTTTTTGCGGATGATGCTGTAGTATATTGAGAGGTTGTAACATTGGAAAATTGTACTGAAATGCTGGAGGATCTGCAACGAATTGACGCATGGTGTAGTGAATGGCAATTGAATCTCAATGTAGACAAGTGTAAAGTGCTGCGTATACATAGAAAGAAAGATCCTTTATCATTTAGCTACAATATAACAGGCCACCAACTGGAAGCTTAAAATGGAATGATCGTATATAGTTAAGACTGAGATTCATTGGAAGAATATTAAGGAAATGCAATCCGAAAACAAAGGAAGTAAGTTACAGTACACTTGTTCGCCCACTGCTTGAATATTGCTCACCTGTGTGGGATCCGTACCAGATAGGGTCGATAGAAGAGAGCGCACTTCGTTACAGGATCCTAGTAATCGTGAAAGCGTTGTGGAGATGATAGATAAACTCCAGTGGAAGACTCTGCAGGAGAGACGCTCAGTAGCTCGGTATGGGCTTTTGTTGAAGTTTCGAGAACATACCTTCACCGAGGAGTCAAGCATTATATTGCTCCCTCCTACGTATATCTCGCGAAGATACCATGAGGATAAAATCAGAGAGATTAGAGCCCACACAGAGGCATACCGACTCTCTTCCTTTCCACAAACAAAACGAGACTCGAATAGAAGGGAGAACCGATAGATATACTCAAAGTACCCTCCGCCACACATCATTAGGTTGCTTGCGGAGTATGGATGTATATGTAGATGTAGATGTAGAATTACATTCCGAACATTGGACAGTAGCTGACCCTTGTATAAACTTCGTGCCCTGGATGTTTCTGCCCAAGGTACGACGATAAAATTTACCATTACTCAAATAATCGTTTCATGGGGATGTAATGTTGCCGCAGAATGGAAAAAAAGGTACAAGTCGAGCACGAGGAATACTGACATCAGTTCGAGAGAAGTGTAAGAAAACGCGAGCCCATACTGACCCTCTGACTTCGCTCAGAATATAACTGTAGAAAGGCGCACCTACGTTAATTTCATTTGTCGATTTAGTGAAAACATTTTTCATTCAAATTGGTTCAAATGGCTCTGGGTACTATGGGACTTAACATCAGAGGTCACCAGTCCCCTAGAACTTAGAACTACCGGGTGATCAAAAAGTCAGTATAAATTTGAAAACTTATTAAACCACGGAATAATACAGATAGAGAGGTAAAAATTGACACACATGCTTGGAATGACATGGGGTTTATTAGAACAAAAAAAAAGTCCATAAAGTGCCTGACAAATGGCGCTGGGCTGTAAAACGTCAGTAACTTTTACCGTGACGGGCGAGAGGTACGCTGATGTGTTACAGAATCACATCATCCCCAGCCTGGCTGATAAACACCTGCTGGAACGTACGATGTTTATGCAGGATGGCGCTCCACCCCATATTGTTAGACGCGTGAAAGATCTCTTGTACGCGTCGTTTGGTGATGATCGCGTGCTCAGCCGCCACTTTCGTCATGCTTGGCCTCCCAAGTCCCCAGACCTCAGTCTGTGCGATTATTGGCTTTGGTGTTACCTGAAGTCGCAAGTGTATCGTGATCTCTAGGGATGTTGAAAGACAATATCCGACGCCAATGCCTCACCTTAACTCCGGGCATGCTTTACAGTGCTGTTCACAACATTATTCCTCGACTAAAGTTATTGTTAAGAAATAATGGTGGACATATTGAGCATTTCCTGTAAAGAACATCATCTTTGCTTTATCTTACTTTGTTATGCTAACTATTGCTATTCTGATCAGATGAAGCGCCATCTGTTGAAAATTTTTTTAACTTTTGTATTTTTTCGCCTCTAATAAAACCCCATGTCATTCCAAGCATGTGTGTCAATTTGTACCTCTCTATCTACATTATTCCGAGATTTATTCAGTTTTCAAATTTATATTGACGTTCTGATCACCCAGTACTTAAACCTAACTAACCTAAGGACATCACACACATCCATGCCCGAGGTAGGATTCGAACTTGCGACCGTAGTGGTAGCGCGGTTCCAGACTGAAGCGCCTAGAACCACTCGGCCACACTTGCCGGCTATTTGTCACTGTCGACTGGAATAGATTCTCTGAAATTTTGAACTTATGTGTGGTAAAATAAAGCCAATGAAAAAGTTATCTATAGCTTGTATAGAACATCGATTTACAATTCTCCTTCAGCTTTCCTGCCCCTTCCTCGGCCGCAACCATTAAAGGAGCTCAACTTGCGGCTATAGAGACACAAGAATACAAGTGTACTGAAGCACAGTGACTAAAACAGGCCAGCTGGGGTTTCCTCAAAGTCTGACAAGCTTCACGGGACCCGTACGCTCTGTTGCACCTCACAACACATTGCGCTATCAATTAAACGTGACTAGCTACGTGTATGCTTGCGTAGGAGGTTTCACTGCAACTTAAATGGGATTGAGGAGAATTTATGATTTGGGGAATATATACCAGTCACAAAGCTGAGCCCTAGTGCAGTACGGGAGAAGTTGTCGTGTGTTTATGACGCGCTTCAAATAAATATGCAGGAGTCTCGAAATGCAAATTGTGAAAAAAGTCAGTAAACATTCATTCGGGAACCGTGAATATGTTACAACATGTTTGTGCATTTGGCCGGCAGTTTCGTCACTCCACAATTTTTTTGAAACTGGACGAAGACTTGGTGGTTGGAAACTGTGTGCAAATGTTTGCTAAGGACTTGAGGCCATTTAGCAGCGTATATGCTTTCTAGATGTAGGGCAGACATTCTCGAAATAGGAAAAAAATAGGACCGTCTATCAAATTGTTGTCGGGATTCCAGCCGAATCCAACTGTCATCACCTGATAATGACGACCAGGTGGACCGCTGAAATATTGTGTTCAGGTGACAGTTTGATCCGGCTGGAAACCCGACAAGAATCTGATATACTATTACGCCAGGAAAGTCTACATAGTCACATGACTCCGTCTAATTAAAAACCACAATCTGCACGTACTTTTTAGATGAATATAATATAAAAAACGAACTTCAGGTTTCCTAAATTGCATTTGGCCACTTATGAATTCAGCGAACCCACCATACGCATTGTTATAAATAGGGTCAAATTTCTCTGGAACATTAAGGTTACCGAAACTAGACTTCCTAAACTTTACTTTAGTAGGCTTTAAAGTATAACCAACATCCGCAAGTTCCCGGGCACAAAGTATCTCGACTTTCAGAGATGGTTCTGATTATTACAGAAAACATGTATCAGATGTGATCTGGTGATGGTTAGAATTGAGAATAGTCAGCACTAGTTAAAAAAAGGGTGAAGCTTCAGAGGAAATCGTTCACATGAAATAAATAAATAATCCCTAGATACTCCAAAAAGGAAAAGAGGCTAAATAAAATCCACCATTTTCTGTTCTCCAATGACCTAAAATAAATATATATTTAATTGAGCCTCATCTTGTGATACTCAGTTAAACAAAAGACTGATGTTTTACCTAGCAAGACATACGTGACAAAGGCTGGAAGGTGTCTAATTTTAATTTTTGACTTGATGATACGCCTATATGCTCTAAACTTTGGTCATTGCCTTCTTTCAAAGAAACTTTACAGTTTCTCACAATTTCATTCTGATGAAGACATCCTTAGAAGTGTCGAGACCTTGGTCATGGTAACAAACAGTGTTTTGCAACCGGTTGGCTGTGTTGAAACTTCCGTGTCGCCTAATTTTATTGTGTAGTGATTCATGCTTCTCTGTGCATTCCGTCGCTGTGCACGATATCACAGTGTTCCTAGCTCCTCGTTTTCATACATGCGTTTTTCAAATCCACCAGATCTGATTTTGCCACATAAACTTTTCCCTCGAATCTGGATGAGGACTAACATGCAGACTTCCAAGTGCGGCATTGTTTCTTCATCCCATATATTATCCGGCCTTTCCCAAGTTTGAATGAAGCATGGAGGCCAACTACTTCGCTAGTTTACACGTCGGTGAACCAGGAGCGCTTACAGTCAGTCATAGTGGAACACTATCTATGTGGTTCCATACAGCCGAGGTGGTAGGCGATCTGTACGTCTGCCTAAGACACCAATATTAACTCATTCGTATTACGTGTGGTTTACTACGTCGGATCTGCGTTTAGTTTTCAGTACATTGTCATATCTAACATGTTCCGAAAGTTCTGCTCATAATCTTTGGTCTTCATTATAACGCTCACATTTCCCTTGCCGGCAGGCAGTACCAATGCACTCTTGTTGGCGTTAAAGTTCTTGATAGCTTGTAACTCCGTTTTCCAGGTTACAGGCAGGGGGATATGCTTAGCGTAGTATCCTGGCGGTTTCAGTAAGTGTTTGCTCAAGTGTTTCACAAGGAAGGGTACGAATGGCCACTTCGGTGTTTGGAACGATATTCTCCACACCTACAGGTCTTGGGATGATAGCGAAATGCCGCGCAGGATTAGCCGAGCGGTCTAAGGCGCTGCAGTCATGGACTGTGCGGCTGATCCCGGCGGAGGTTCAAGTCCTCCCTCTGGCATGGGTGTGTGTGTGTTTGTCCTTAGGATAATTTAGATTAATAAGTGTGTAAACTTAGCAGTTAAATCCTATAATATTTCACACACATTTGAACATTTTTATTGATGGCAAAATTCCTTCCCTTTCTAAAGGACCACAGTGAGTAGTATGTCAGAAATCGAATTGTCGATCTGCTTCCCGCATCTTGCAAGGTTTTTGTTTTGTCGCTCAGTACAGCGGTATAGTTCATTCTGCTTACTCATGTGAGTGTTGTTGCCGATCTTTTACCAGTCGCCTCGATGCAGTTAGTTGATATAAAATGTCCAAAAGTTACTCATTCGTTCTTTTTAAGACGCTCGGTGTTCCATGGATTCGCTGAAGAACAAAAACTCATGTCATGTGACAGAGAGCTGGTGATTAAGCGCTCACATTTCGAGAACTTTAGTGCGGCCCCTTTATCCCAGCACCGCAACAGAAAGGCGAGAGAGGTCAGCAAACATGCTTTCTACCACTGCCGTCCGTCAAGGCGACGATTCAACCTACAAATAATCTTCCAGTAGAGTTGAAAAATTTCCTGTTGGCTTCAGTTTCGGGATCTTCGGCCGACTATTGTTTTATGTTTTTTCTCACAACAAAGAAAAGTCTCAGATCACTTAAGGAGAAAAGGGACCCACCTGCAATTTTGGGGATATACTGCACATCATGCACATTTGGAAACGTCTATGTCGGAATGGCTAGGCGATCAATCAACGCCAGGATCACCAGACATAATCAGCATTGGAGGTTGGGCCAGGCGGAGAAATCGGCCTTGCTGGAAGACGCGGTTGCTTGAGACCGTACACATAACAAAATTTACAGATCCGCATGTTCTTGCTGTGGAGGAGAACTAAGACGGGCGCTACTTCAGCAAAGCTATAGAAATTCTCCAAAAAATGAGAGCAGCTTCAACAAGAAAAAGGATGCCTTAAGATGAACAGATCCCGGATACGTGTGATGCAGTGAACGAACGTTGTAGGTAATGAGGGCAGTACGCCAGCAATAATGACCACGGAAAATTTCTGGAACGCTGACGCGCCAGGTACGTATAATCAATGTCCACGATATCGATTCCTGTCCGACAACGGCAATGTAGGGTCTGGCTTTGATAATGCCATTCACTCGTACTGGTGAAACGTTAGAGAAATCATGAAAGGAACATCGGCCGAATAATCCGAGAGAGAAGCGAACAGGCTTTTTGTCAGAAAAAGCCGGCCGCGGTGGTCTAGCAGTTCAGGCGCTCAGTCTGGAACCGCGCGACTGCTACCGTCGCAGGTTCGAATCCTGCCTCGGGCATTGATGTGTGTGATGTGATCATAATTAATATACATTTTTAATACTTTAAAAATTATTATGTTCAGTAATGACCGGCTATAGTGAGATGTAAAATTCTTCATTTTCCAGAGAATGAAAGGCGACTACAATTCAAATATCGCCTGCTGAACGCAGGGGAACTCATTCCCTTTCACAGAATTTTAGCTGAAACGTCCAGCTTTTACAGTAACTGGCGGAATCGCAATTACTAACAATTGATTACAAACAGGAATGTGAAGAAGTGGGAACAGTGCAGTTCATGTCAGAATAGCGAAGAATTACATCAGTTCCTTTTCCCAGTTCAATATCCGTGTAGTCTAAATTTGAATTGTTTTCAATGTTCATAGCAATACTTTCGACTGGTATATTTCTGTTTACGCAGTGCCTTGATACTGAGATGTTTCAAATAGCTATTTATTTTTCAGGTTGTCACGGCCGGTGTCATGTTGTCATTGAAAGAAGAATCAATACAGACCGAGCGACAGCAGATCCTGGTAAAATTGTGTCGTATGCCGTGATGCGATATTGTGCAGAATTAAAATCGTGTCCAAGTTTTATCCGGATTGTCAGCAGTAAGTTCCACGGGGAGTACCGACGGTAGGCGGTGACGGACTGTGAGGTGAGGAGAGGAGAGGCCATCAGCAGGAGTCCGCGGAGGCCCGGCGGTGGACGGCCGTCGGGCTGACGGATGCCTCGCTGCCGCTGCTGGGACGTCGTCCATTATTGACGCGCTGCGCTGCCTGTGCTGACAGCCGCCTTCCCATACCTTTCTGCCGGCCGCGGGGGTGGACGCCCTCGTAACATGCCTGCAGTGTGCACGAGCGCACACACACAAACACACACACACACACACACACACACACACACACACACAAACAATCACGTGCGTGCGGCTGCGCTTACGTACTCGCATCTGTCACGGGGCACGTGCAAGGTGTCCACTACTTTTGAAGTGAGAAGGTTTATTCATAAGTACTCCGTGGTTCTGAGCATTTATCTTGTTATGGCTGAAACGTCGGTAGAATAATGGACAGTTAGGCCTCTTCAGTTTACCAGCAAATACTGGGTGCGAACAGAGAATACGTTACTACTGTATAAGATTTTATTGTGGTTTTTTGGGGGGAAGGAGACCAGACAGCGAGGTTATCCGTCTCATCGGATTAGGGAAGGATGGGGAAGAAAGTCGGCCGTGCCCTTCGAAAGGAATCATCCCGGCATTGGCCTGGAGCGATTTAGGGAAATCACGGAAAACCTAAATCAGGATGGCCGGACGCGGGATTAGATTTTATTTACAACCCGTTATTAGGAAAGCCAAAAATCCGAAATTAGGAATAATATTTTCTTGGGGTACAAATTACATTCTTTGTTCTGCTATCGCAGATTGAGAAAGTATTCGGAAGAGTTTGCGCAAGGTAGTATTTAAATATTCCCTAGTACTATTATAGCACACTCCCTAGTACTACACTACTGGCCATTAAAATTGCTACACTACGATGATGACATGCTACCCGACAGGAAGAAGTTGCTTTGATATGGAAATGATTAGCTCTGCACAGCATGCACACAAAGTTGGCGTCCGTGGCGAAACCTACAACGTGCTGACATGAGGAAAGTTTCCAACCGATTTCTCATACACAAACAGCAGTTGACCGGCGTTGCCTGGTGAAACGTTGTTGTGATGCGTCGTGTAAGGAGGATAAATGCGTACCATCACATCTCCGACTTTGATAAAGATTGCCGAAGCGTGGCGACAAAGGCACGCCCGTGACAATCCCACGTCACATGGCCACAACCAGTCGCGTAACTATGTAAATAATGCGACCGGGGCTCTCCACTCACCACTCTGTAAAAAAAAACAAGTAAATTTTTTATTTCTCTTATGATTTGTTTCCATGAAATTAAATTTTGTTACTTATATCTTCAATATGATCATGTATATGGCTTGTGCACCGCACCTAACGTCTCAGGACTTATTCCAATTAACTTTATTATTTTTTACTCTCTTTTGGTTAGTTAGAATCCGTTAGTGCAATTAGTTTACCTAGAAACAGTACCAATTGCACACACCAGTAATTTTAGTGTTCAATGTCATTGTTCATATGTAAATATATACCCAATCGCTAACTTCCTGATAAAGTAGATCAAAAAGATACGCGAATAAGTAAAGTATCCCTGGAACCAATGTTGAAAGTTTGTTAGCATGACTTGCATCTATTTAGATGCACAGTGGTTAGCTCCTTTAGTTAAAACACTGTTACTGAAACAGAATCCCATGTTTAGTCAAACTAGCCTTTGTAATTCAATAGAAATTATTTCTGAATCTAAAAGTTCTCATCCAAACAAATGTTATTCTACTATTCAGTTATTCGCACACGTAAATCTTTTATTTTAATTTGTGAAGACCTAACTCACAAAAATAACTGAAACTAGAGATACTTATTGTAAATCTATAAAAGAAACATTTGGTTGCCATTTTAAGCCAGTCTGCGAAAGGCTACGGAATGTCTAAGATCGTTGTCCGCTGATACGGCGATATGTACCAGTCCAGTTAGCACCAAATACAAGTCGTAAAATACACCGCGTTTTACTTAAAGTTCGTATCCAGCAGCTTACTCCACGATTTAGTTACTGTTGGAATGATTAATCCGACAGCGAAGGTAGAATTACTGTGACTGACTCTTTAGAACTTCAATAATGCTCACTGTCACCATAGTATCTGACTGTAAACTATGTTATTTCCAAATTACATTTACTGTGGACATCGTCTTCTAACTGATTTTTCTGATGTGTAAGTCAGTGTCAACAGAACTGCAATCAGTGACTGAGATGTTTATATGTTTGCCACTCGTAAACTTTTGTTTCACTCCACTTTATGTTACTGCGAACAAACAATAACGTTACAGGACATCAATCTAATATAGAATGTGGTTAAATCTTTACCTGTGCGTAAGTTATAACAGATGAGACTCAGCCTGGCTGTAATCAGTAGGATAGTCAACTTCTAAGTATAGTTAAGGTGCGTGAGTAGAAACTCAGATATCGAAGGCATAAATAGCAGTAAATAGACCTACTGCTAATCTTTTAACTAGATTCGACGGAAGCGCCGCTACCGAGGGCGTACAGGCACAGGTAAATACAGCTTCGCTGCAACTCGTTTATTGATTTGTACGACACGATCGTCACTTAGCACACTGCAAAACGTTGGTTTAGTTGCAAATCGATCTTCATTTTGGCTGTGTGCTGGGCATTATTGACTTAACGTGTGGGTCACTTTGGTAAGCTCACCAAACAAAATACACTATGTGATCAAAAGTATCCGGACACACCCAAAAACATATGGTTTTCATTTTAGGCGCATTGTGATGCTACCTACTGCCAGGTACGCCATATCAACGACCTCAGTAGTCATTAGACATCGTTAAAGAGCAGAATGGGGCGCTCCACGGAGTTCTAGCGTGGTCAGGTGATTTGGTGTCACATGTGTCATATGTCTGTACGTGAGATTCCCACACTCCTAAACATCCCTATGTCAACTGTTTCTGAAGTTATAGTGAAGTGAAACAGTGAAGGGACACGTACACCACAAAAGCCTAAAAGTCGACCTCGTGTGTTGAGTGACAGAGACCACCGACAGTTGAAGAGTGTAACAAGCAGATATCTATCGAGACCATCACACAGGAATTCCAAACTGCACCAGGAAGTACTGCAAGTACTATGACTGTTAAGTGGGAGGTGAGAAAACGTGGATTTCATGGTCGATCGGGAGCTCATAAGCCACACATCACCCCGGTAAATGCCAAACGAAGCCTCTCTTGGTGTGAGGATCGTAAACATTGGACGATTGAGCAGTGCAAAAACGTTGTATGGAGTGACGAATCGCGGTACGCAATTTGGCTATCCGATGGCAGGGTGTGGGTATGGCGAAGTTCGGTGAACGTCATGTGCTAGCAATGGTAGTGCCAACAGTGGAATTCGGAAGCGGTGGTGTTATGGTGTGGTAGTGTTTTTCATGAAGGGGGTTTGCATCCCTTGTCGTTTTGCATGACACTATCAAAGCACAGGCCTTTAAAGATGTTTTAAGCACCTTGTGGCTTCCACTGTTGAAGAGCATTTTGGTGATGACGACTGCATCTTTCAACTCGATCGAGCACCTGTTCATAATGCACGGCCTCTGCCGTAGTGGTTACACGACGATAACATACCTGTAGTGGACTGACCTGCACAGAGTCCTGACGCGAATCCTATAAAACACCTTTGGAATGTCTTGGAACGCCAACGTTACGCCAGGTCTCACCGACTGACATTGATACCTCTTGTTAGCGAAGCACTCCGTGAAGAATGGGCTGCCATTTCCCAAGAAGCCTTCCAGCACCTGATTGAACGTTGCCTGCGAGAGTGGAAGCTGTCATCGAGGCTAAGGGTGGTCCAACGCCGTACTTAATTCCAGCATTACCGATGTAAGGCTCCTAGAACTTGTAGTTCATTTTCAGCCAGGAGTCAGAATACTTTTTATTAAATATTGCATTAATGAACACGTTAAAAGGTTTCACTCGTTGCTTTGGAGAGTAGCAGATAGCGTAGAACTACCATCAGTCACTGATTTTCCCATCGATTGCTGTCGTAAATCATATCAGTGTGTCGGTGTATCCAGCATAGTCGATTGCATTGAAACAATGCAATTACATGCAGACGAGCGAAAAGGAGATCTTATGATTGGACGTACCATTGACTACGCCGTGAATGAGGTTACCCCATTCCTTAGTCAATCCAGTGGTGATATTGATTTGTAACTGGTATACCACTTGTAACCCTGTAGTACGGCGTAAGAACAGACGTCTTTTCAAATAATGAAATCCATCGAGCTATCGACGGCCCAATGAGGCGTTAAACCCGCAATGTGTGGAGGACAGGTTCCTTCGAAGGTCGATGTGTGATCTTCTGGGAGTTACTCGAAACATGATTTACACCCACTGAATTAGGTTACCGTTAACGTAAAGCAGCATATTCATTTCTACAAAATCGGTGACGCAAGTTTTGCACATCTTTCTATATCTTCATGCTGAGTATACTCCGACCACTGCAGGTTTCCAAGATGACCACAGTCATGCAGGCATACTCATGGTTTGACATACAAACAGGACCGTAAGCAGCCAATGGAATTAAACTGAGGTGGCTAAATCAACTGATCTTAATACCACAGAAAGTGTCTGGGACTAATATTGAATGTGGTTGACACATACCAGTAAAAAACCCCGGAATTTAGTAGCTACACGAGATCTAATTGTCACTAACTGGTTGTAACTGGATATAGTGTTGAAACGTCCTCTTTGAAAAATTTATACACTATTGTGCTTAAACTGACACACAATATTTTTGGCGCAACGCAATCTGACTTTCAATAATCCCTACAAGAGAATGGCCCTAACTAAATTAACCTATACGTTTCACAAATAACTTACCTCACAAAAATCTTCGTTACGCAAACTACTGCAATACAGCCAGCGCCACTACTGCCAGCTAAATAAAATATTCAAACTACTGAAGGAACTGACTACTGATAGGCATAGTTAGCAAATAAAAGATTTTAATACAGAAAAAACAATGTATTTACCTTAAAAGTCATAATATATATATCAGTTCATGACACCAATTCTTACAGTGTAACTTAAGAGCAGACCACATTATTTAGGCTGGTGGTGGTGTTTGACGGTATAAAATGACGTCAACTATACGTGGCTAATCTTTAGGTGGTTGTGCTTATTATCGCTCACACTACACCACCAGCGTTAGCCAAAATGATTACACGGAATGAAACAGAGTTATATATTGGAAGTGCCGGCCAGATTGGATTTGGACTACGGATTTTGTCTTTTGTTTACGTTGCTCTTACAAACTTACAAGCCAATGCCACGACTTTCGGACCACGGATTTACTTCGAACTTTGTTCACTTACAGCAGCTCATTACGACAATTTAATGTCCGAGTAGTAAAGTATACTAGATGGGTAAATTCGAGAAAATCGCAAGAGATCTTTTACCCTTCAGTGACATACCGGAGTGCTGCGGCCCTGTGCGCGAGCTGGTGGCCATCACGTAGTTCAAGCTCTGTAATCGGCGGACCGCTGGATCGAGTACCACATATCTTTCTTTAAATTTATATTTCTTTCAAAACGACTCATACACACATAAAAAAGTGTTGCGCCACCACAGTTCCGAGAGTTCCAAAACCTGTACAGAAAATTGGAGTAGAGATCCCATTATCATTTCGCCCTTTTTATTGCTCATAAAACCACACACTGCATGTTGTATCACCATACAGCGGAAGCCTTCAGAGGTGGTGTTTCAGATAGCTGTACATCTAATGCTCAGTAGCATGTCCTCATGAACTGATACATGCCTGTATTCGTCGTGACATACTATCCACAAGTACATCAATGTACTGTTGGTCCAAATTGTCCCCCTCCTTAACGGCGTAGATCCCTCAGAGAGGTTGGTGGGTCACGTCATCCATAAACAGCCCTTTTCAATCTATCCTAGGCATTTTCGATAGCGTTCATGTCTGGACAACATTCTGGCCACTCTAGTCGATCGATGTCGTCATCCTGATGGAAATCATTCACAAGATGTGCACGATGGTGTCGCGAATTGTCGTCCATGAAGACGAATGCCCCGCCAATATGCTGCCAATATGGTTCCACTATCAGTAGAAGGATGGCATTCACGTTTCGTACAGCAGTTACGGCGCCTCCCATGACCACCAGTGGCGTACGTCGGCCCCACAGCACTAGCTGGACAGTGTGTCTAAGGCCTTCAGCCAGACGGGTTGCCTCCAAACACGTCTCCGACGATTGTCGACACTCATCTATGAAGAGAACGCGATGCCAATCCTGAGGGGTCCATTCGGCATGTTGCTGGGCCCATCTGTACCGCGCTGCTTCGTGTCGTGGTTACAAAGATGGATCTCGCCTTGGACGTTGGCAATGAGGTTGCGCATCATGTAGAATGTTGCGCACAGTATGAGTCGTAACACGACATCCTGTGGCTGCACGAACAGCATTATTCAACATGGTGGCATTGCTTTCAGGGTTCCTCCGAGCCATAATCCGTAGGTAGCGATCATCCACTGCAGTACCAGCCCTAAGGCGGCCTCAGCGAGGTATGTTATCGACAGTTCCCGTTTCTCTGTATCTCCTTCATGTCAGAATAACATCGCTTTGATTCTTTCCGAGACGTCTTCTAGCGAACCCTTCCTGGCAAAAAATAACAATGCGCCCGATCGAACCGCGATATATACAGTCTAGGCATGGTTGAGCTACTGACAACACGAGCCGTGCACCTCCATCCTGGTGGAATGGCTAAAACTGATCGGCTTGGACCCCCTCCATGTAATAGGTGCTGCTCATACATGGTTGTTTATGTCTTCGGGCGGTTTTAGTGACATCTCTGAACAGTCAAAGGGACTGTGTCTGTGATACTATATCCACAGTCAACGTCTATATGCAGGTGTTCTGGGTACCGGGGTGATGCAAAACTTTTTTTGGTGTGTGTATTATATTGAGTTTGAGTTTGACCTTGATACTGATAATGAAATAGACCGATTCCAAGCTGACAGTTGTACCATAAGCAGGACATATGGCCATAAAGCTCAAAAAGGAACTATCATGAAATTCTATAAAGTAATGCCAGCGAAAGCTGGATTGCCACAATAAATAAATAAATAAACAAAATAGTTTTAAAAATTAAAATTGAAGGAACATCAGAGATGAGATTTCTTAGAAGGCCGAAGGACTGCACAATAAGTGCTTTATTTGAAACAAAGATACTACAACAAAACTGAATATTTTTAGCATGAATGAAAAAATTAAGAAACATTGTGAAAACTGTAGACAACATCTCATGAGAATGCCACGTCATAGAATTCCTCAGAACTAAATGCCGAATGAAAAAAGAGATGTTGGAACCTAAAAAAAGAAGGGGAATGATTTTTTTTGTAAGTTCGGAACAGCCTAATTCTTAAAAAGTGGATGGTGATGATGATAATGATGACTAGCCGTATTATTTCATACATATTACATTTGGAAGGTAATACGATGGAGAGATACGTGTATTTGCTTGAGGTTTTGTTGAATATCCATTGTCATCTTGTTATATGCAAATTTTTATTATTACAAGAAATATAGTTTGGTTATAATTAAATTTTCCCTATTTAACAAGTTATAACTCAAAAAGTAATTACCGTACGAGTATCAAACCTGGTAGCATTAATGTCAAAGGCACGGGGAAGAGAAGTAATACAGAATCAGTTCAGTGGAAACACTTTTAATGTGCTGCTGCGGTAAATCATACTATTAAATACCTCTATCATTACTGCTACAAAGTGGGCTCAATATGGTGACCTTCAGAGTCCGGAAGAGTCTGAATGCGCAGGATTGGATTTTGCACAGCGGAAAGAAACACGTCCTTAGTTATGTTATCTAGCTCTCTTGATATGCTGCGCTTGTGTTCAGCACGTGTGTGAAAGTTCCCCTGGTAAACGCTGTCCATCAGCTATCTCTGCAACTAGAAATCACTGGGACTATGATCAGGTGATCGTGCCGGCCAAGCATTTGGAAACGACGGGCTGATAATACGATCGTTTCCAAATGTGTTTCTGGAGAAGCAGTTGAACTTCACAAGCGATGTGCGGTGGATCCCCATCTTGCATGAAAAGTGTTGGAGTTCAATGCATCTGTCTCCTGTAGGGCGTGTATGACATGCTAGCGAAGCACATCGCATTAACGCTGGCCAGTCACACTGCACGTCCTTGGTCCTTGAGCGCCAATCTGTTCAATCTGTTAAGTGGGCCGTTCCCCAACGGTCGGTGCTGGGGCCACTGCTGTTTCTTATTTATATAAATCATATGCCTTCTCAGGATAAAATTAAAACCATATGGTCAGTCGTAAAGGAAGTGGCTGGTCTGCAGAGATAGGTCGAGGATATAGAATCAGTGCGTAGTGGGAATGTCCGTGTTACTGATAAGTCGCATATATGTACAGTATTTAATAATCACTTTCTGAATATAGCAGGTGAACTAAATAGAAACCTAGTCCCAACAGGGAATCATATAGCGCCCCTTAGAAATAAGTGTTCCGAGACTGTTACCTGAAATGCTCCTCCATGATACTGACAAGAGGGAGATTGATTTAATAATTAAATCACTAAAGACCAAGAACTCTCATGGATATGACGGGGAATCTAGCAGAATACTGAAGTATTGTTCTATGTATGTTAGCCCGGTACTTAGCAATATCTGTAACTTTTCCCTTAGAAGTGGTCCGCTTCCTGACCGATTAAAGTACTCGGTAGTGAAGCCACTTTATAAAAATGGAGACAGGGATAATGTTGACAATTATAGACCTATTTCTATGCCATCGGTGTTTGCTAAAGTTATCGAGAAGGTTGTATATACAAGGTTACTGGAGCATTTAAATTCATATAAATTGCTGTCAAATGTTCAGTTTGGTTTTAGAAATGGTTTGGATGGATTAAATAAAATGTTGAGAACGTTAGGTGTTTTCTTTAATTTAACAAAGGCTGTTGACTGTGTTCACCACAAAATATTACTACAGAAGTCGGACCATTATGGAGTAAGTGGAGTAGATTACAACTGGTTCGCCTCTTACTTTACGAACAGAAAGAAGGTAATTCTCCGCAATATTGAGAGTGGTAGTGATGTTCAGTCCGAATGGGGCACTATTAAGTGGGGCGTTCCCCAAGGGTCGGTGCTGGGGCCACTGCTGTTTCTTATTTATACAAATGATATGCCTTCTAGTCTTACCGGTGATTCAAAAATATTTGTGTTTGCTGATGACACCAGCTTGATAGTGAAGGATCTTGTGTGTAATATTGAAACAGTATAAAATAATGTAATTCATGAAATAAGTTCGTGGCTTGTGGAAAATAATTTGATGCTAAATCACAGTAAGACATTGTTTTTACAGTTTCTAACTCACAATTCAACAAGAAACAATATTTTGATCAGACAGAATTGGCATATTATAAGCGAGATGGAACAGTTCAAGTTCCTAGGTGTTCGTATAGATAGTAAGCTGTTGTGGAAAGCCGATGTCCAGGATCTTGTTCAGAAACTAAATGCTGCTTTATTTACCATTAGAACAGTATCTGAAATAAGTGACACTTCAACACGAAAAGTAGTCTACTTCACATATTTTCGTACGCTTATATCGTATGGTATTATTTTTTGGGGTAAATCTTCTGATTAAAAAAGGGTATTTTTGGCTCAAAAACGGGCTGGTCGAGCTATATGTGGTGTAAGTTCGAGAACCTCTTGTCGACTCCTATTCAATAGTCCGGGAATTCTGACATTGCCCTCACAGTATATATTTTCTTTAATGTCGTTTATTGTTAGCAATATCAGCCAATTCCAAAGAGTTAGCAGCTTTCACTCAGTTAATACTAGGCAGAAATCCAATCTGCATGTGGAATGCACTTCCTTGACTCTCGTGCAGAAAGGAATGCACTATTCTGCTGCATCCATTTTCAATAAGCTACCACAAGAACTCAAAAATCTTAGCAGTAGCCCAAACTCTTTTAAGTCCAAAAAAGAGTTTCCTCATGGCTCACTGCTTCTATTCTGTCGAGGAGCTCCTGGAAGAGCTAAAAAATGAAGCAAATTCCAGTGTTACATTCTTAATTTTCTTTATTTAAATTTACGACTTGTCACTTGAATATTTTTTTTTATATTTCATTTTATCTGTTTCTAATATCGTGTTATAATTTCATGTATTGACTCGTTCCATGACCAAGGAGACTTCTCCTTAATTTGGTCCCACGGAACAATAAATAAATAAATAAACGTAGCCGTGAAGCCACACCATACGGTGACACGTTCACCTTACAAAGGAATTTTACACACACTAACTGGTGGTGAAGATCCCGACATTCGGCAGTTCTGTCTGTTAACCTTATCTGTCAGAGAAAAATGAGCTTCGTCTGTCCATAGGATGGTCCAGGGCCAGCCTTCGTCATCTTCAACCCTCGTGAGAAACTGGAGAACGAAGTCAACACGGCGTTGTGCGTCCTGTGGTGCAAGCTGCTGTATGTTACGGATCTTGTAAGTATACCACATGATAATGGTTCGAAGCACAATGGACCACGAGATGTGCAACGGTCGTGACACAGCACGCGCACAGCCTGAAGATCGGGAATTGCACACAGGGTTGTCTGCCATAGCAACAGTGATTTCATCAACCACCTGTGGTGCAACCGGTCTTCGGCTTCTTCCCGGAGTAATGCTGCCCAGTCCATCAGTTGATTCTAATATCTTCATCATGTTCCGCATAGAAGGTGGAGAAATCCGTAATCCTTTCAGCTGGCGATTTACTCGACGTGCAGCTGCAGCATTACTGTTGTTTTGATAATAGAGCTCCACCAACAATACCCTGCTCCTTTTGTGCAAGCTCATGTTGACAACAATTGCACTGCGACTGGTCAGATATGTGAGACTATGAATCAAGATGACTGATCACGACATCTGGTGGCCATAGCTGGAAATGGACGGTGGCGCTGAGAGGCATGGAAATCATGCACCCATACTCTGTGCATTAATGCTACCAAGTTTGGTACTTGTACGGTGATTGGTTTCCGTGTCATGACGTGTTAAATAGGAAAATATTAATTATAACCGCTCAGTATTACATTTCTAACTGTCGACAAGTAAACGACCAGGCGCATGAAGATTTATTGAAACTGTATGCCTGTCGTGATTTGGGAAATCCCTCATATCTGCAATCGGGTGACATACCGAAAACTGCTTTGCCCCTGGACCCTTCTATTTTCAGGCGCAAGTTTTCAAGTACGAGTGATAGTCTTGAAAAGCGCAAGTGAAACGACAGTAAATAGACGTGTATATAACTTTATTCAATAATACATTGAGTTACAACATGCAACAATATGAAATAATGTACGATTAATAATCATTACAAGTTGTAGGATGATATTCTTAATACAGACACGGATAACGTGAATTAAAACGGTGTATCATCGAATGAATGCAATTTTCTGCACGCACAAGAAATCTTCAGAGTTTGTAAGACTTTCTTCTCACAATTTAGATTCATGCTTTGCGTAACGCAACATTTTCGTAAATATCGGTGCCAAAAATTGATAATGTACGATTGAATAAATTTTAATAGCAACCACACGAGAAGCAATGTCTCGTTTGTTAATAATCAAATACGAACAAGTCTGAAGTTAATTCGTCATGCTCTCCCGGCGATCTGTTGACACCTTGTGGTCTGGGGTGTGTCAAATCTGGTCTCTAATGTCCGACACCTTGTCTCACTGGTGTTCTCTCAGTCTCCACTTCTATACCTTGTGGAACCCCGGAGTGTTCTGCTTTGAGTTTTGAGAAGCTCAAGCTCTGGATTCCAGGCAGTGCTGGTTTGGTACCCCAAGTCACGGTTGATTAGATTATCTGTGACCTTATTCTCAATGGGTTCTTTAACGACGCTGTCCCAAAATCTTGAGGTCTGTGTCAAAATCTTGATATCATTGTAATCTATTGAATCACCAAGTTCCATACAGTGCTCTTCTATGGCTGATTTAGTTGCCTGTCTGAGTCTGGTATGTCTCTGGTGTTATTTACACCTGATGTCCACAGTTCTGGTGGTCTGGCCAATGTATGACATCCCACACTGGCATGGTAAGTTGTAATACCTGGCTTGCGTAGCCCCAGGTCGTCTTTTACATTCCCTAGCATAGCACCTATTTTGGTGGGTGGGCAGAATCCTGCTAATTTTGGCACCCTTTAGCTTCCCTATAGAAACAAAAATCACGCAATAATTGTTATAATAATATAAATTAGTGAACAGCAAAATAACGTTGGAAATTCAAAAAGCCTTCATGCAAATACAGGTGTCTTTTCATCATAATACCTTTATTCAAATACAATACGTACGAACAACGTAACTAGTGTAGAAAAAAATATAAATTTAAAAAATAGAAAAAAAATTTCGATCGAGTGATCCACCTATCATGGAGCCTGACCGCTAACTACGTGACTGCCGCAATATCGTGCTCACGTCCGCAACGCACCGGTACATTGGAGACGCGTAAAACTTCTCTTGCTATTTTCTCAAAATTGCTTAAGTAGTTATCCTTGCTAGTTGCACATTATGATGTCCTAATGAATTACGAACGATTTTTTTTTTTTGCGTCATCAGTCCTCTGGTTTGATGTGGCACACCATGTATTCCTTTCCTGTGCTCCAACCTCATCTCAGAGCAGCGCTTGCATCCTACGCTCTATACTACTTACTGGATGTATTGCTATCTCTATAATTCTCTACGGTTTTTACCTTCTATACCTACCTCTAGTACCATGGAAGTCGATGTCTCAAGTGTAACAGATGTCCTACCATCCTGTACCTTCTCCCTGGCAGTGTTTTACATATAGTCTTTTCCTTTAAGATTCTGCGCAGGACTTCCTTATTGCTTCCCCTAACAGTCCACTTAATTTTCAACGTTCGTCTGTAGCACCAGATCTCAAATGCTTCGAGTCTCTGCTGCTCCGGTTTTCCCAGAGTCCATATTTCACTGCCATACAAACGTAGATTCTCAGAAATTTCTTCGTCAAACTAAGGCCTATGTTTTATAGCAGTAGATTTCTCTAGGCCAGGAATGCCCTTTTTGCTAGTGCTAGTCTGCTTTTGATGTCCTCCTTGCTCCATCCGTCATTGGTTATTTTGCTGCCTAGGTATCAGAATTCCTTAACTTTATATACTTCGTGACCATCACTCCTGATATTACGTCTCTCGCTGTACTCGTTTCTGCTGCTGTTCATTACTTTCGTCTTTCTTCGATTTACTCCCTATTCATTTCTGTTCTCATGAAATTGTTCATTCCATTCAGTAGATCATGTAATTCTTCTGCTCTTTCACACAATATAGTAATGTCATTAGCGAATCGTATCACTGATATCATTTCACCTTGAATTGTAATTCCATTCCTTAACCTTTCTTTTATTTCCATCATTGCTTATTGGATGTGCAGATTGAAAAGTACGGATTGAAAGACTACACCCTGCTCCTACATTCTTTTTAATCGAAGCAGTTCCTTCTTGGTCGTCCACTCTTATTATTCCCTTTGGCTCTTGTATATATTGTATATTACCTGTCTCTACCTATATATTACCCCTAATTTTCTCAGAATTTCGAATATCTTGCACCGTTTTATATTGTCGTAAGCTTTCTCCAGGTCGACAAATCATATGAACGTGTCTTGATTTTTTTTCTTTTTTTTTTTAGTCTTGCTTTCATTATCAACCGAAACGTCAGAATTGCCTATCTCGTGCCTTTACCTTTTCTAATGCCAAACTGATTCTCATGTAGCACATCTTCCATTTCCTTTCCCATGCTTCTATATGTCAATCTTCTCAGCATCTTAGATGCATGAGCTGTTAAGCTGACTGAACGAAGATTCTCGCACTTGTCAGATCTTCCAGGCTTCGAATTGTGTGGATAATGTTTTTCCGAAAGTCAGGTGGTATGTCACCAGACTCATACATTCGACACCCCAACATGAATAGTCGTTATATTGCCACTTCTCCCAATGGCCTTAAAAAATCTGATGTAATGTTACTTGTTCCATCTGCCTTATTTGTTCGTAAGACCTCCAAAGCTCTATTAAATTCTGATTTTAGTACTGGACCTCCCATGTCCTCTAAATCGAATCCTGTTCCTTCTTCTATCATATTAGAGAGATCTTCCTCTTCATAGCGGCCTTCAATATACTCATTCAACCTATCTGCTCTCTCTGCTGCCTTTAATAGCGGTACTCCCGTTGCACTCTTCATGTTACCACACTTACTTTTAATGTCACCCAAGGTTGATTTGACTTTCCAATCTGCTGAATTAGTTCTTCCGACAATCATTTGTTTTCCGATTTCTTTTCGTTTTTCAGCCATTTCGTCTTAGCTCCTTGCACTTCCTCAGCGACTTGTAATTCATTATTCCTAAATTTCTGTTAACAATTTTGTGCTTCCTTTTTTCATCGATCAACCGAAGTATTTCTACTGTTACCCATGGTTTCTTCGCAGTTACGTTCTTGGTACCTATGGCTTTCTTCAACTTTTGTGATTGGCCTTTTTAGAGATGTATTCGCCTACAACTCTACTGGCCACCGAGCTACTCCTTATTGCTGTTTCCTAATGATGATTATTAATTAAAATTGAAGCGGTAGCAGGTTTCGAACCAGGGACTGAGGGAGTTTGCATTAAGATTTAAAGTTTCTGTCACTAGACCTATTACAAGTACCCGCTGTTATTATGAGTGAGTGGTTCTTCCTGTAAACAAACTGTTACTTTCTAAGCTTGTCTTCCCTTTGTTTCTCAGCAAGGATGGTACTGTATATGACAGTCGAAGGTCGGCCGCCAGTAGCTGCTTGAAAATGCAGTAGGTAAGATTCAGTAGTCATATCTGGCATTAAAATAACGCTGAATACAGTCAAACGGGATATGAGAATCATTTGATGTTTCTAGGAAGCGTAATTGAAAGCAGTAGGCTCTGCAGCACATGCTAAATTCGGAAAAGGTGTGGCAAAAAAGTGATCATTCTATGGAGCTATGGAAATGGGATTACGAAAAATGTTGATGAAGCGTTTTGTCTGGAGTGGTCTACTGTACGTACCCAAAAAATGGATCGTGAATAAGGACAGGATGTGGTTGGAACTTTTAAAATGTGGATACAGAAGAGAAAGGAAGGGAAAAGTGGGTAGATTGCGTGACTAGCGAAGTTGTGATGAGAATGTAAATGGAAGGTAATTACTGGATGTAAGCAAATGTGGGTAATATGATTAGACTCGGTATATATTGAGAAAGTATGATTGATTTTTAATAACCGTTTAAACAATGTGTGGAGTGGAAGAGAAAAGAAAGACGGAACAGCTATCATATCCTGGAAGATCTGAACCATAGATGTAAATAGAACGACCTGCGGAAATACTTAATCAAAAGCAAAAAATGTTGACAGCAACAGTAAAAACTCATGTTGATAATGATGTTCATAGTGATGGAAGTAGTACTGGTAGTGATGGTGGTGATGAAGTTTCATATTCGGAAGAAGCGAAGTTAAATTTCCTCTTTGAGGCCGTCATGATTAACTTGTCTCCTGATTTTTCTAAACTGTTTCTACATCTAATTCTACATCTACATGTATATTACTCAATCCACTATATGATACATGGTGAAGTGTGTATCTGTAATAACAATTTTGTTCTGTTCTATTTCATCCGGGTTTTCAGCGACGGATAAAGGACTCTCTATATTTCTACATACGTGTTTTACTATATCTGACCTTTCTTTTGTTATCTGTACCTACATTACATACGATGGTGGCGGGGATCGGTACACTGTGTTTTTCGAATACAGGGTGTCACTAGAACTACGTCGTCCTTAATCCCTAGATTCTTATTTTACGTTCCCCCTGTCACTTTTGTTACTCTTGCATATTAAGTACACTGACCTGTTAAGCACCTAACAGCCTGTTTCAGAATTCGTTCGCTGTGGAAAGAACTGGACACAATAGCATTCTTTTAAGTAATTTTCTTTAAAGATTCATTTCAGCACTACCCTTGCAAGAAATCTAAGTCCCCCTTTGGATACCCCAATACTTATTTTGTGAGATAGACCTTTTTCATATCGCTTCATAGCATCATGCGGATATTTGGATGGTTCCATTTAAAATTTCATGACATATTATGTTACATTCCTTGTGTTCAGTGTAATGTGCAGGTATTTTGTGTAAAGTGCTGATGGGTAAAGGTATTTTGTGATCACGCACAAGTGGATAACATATCTTACTATCTTATCAAGGCCAGGGTGGTAAACAGACATTCTACATAGCTATTACTTTGGCCCTGTAATACCGATAATGTTAGGTGCGTATTGTCTCAAATTATTTAGAAATTCTACTGTGACGTAACAAGAATGTACAAATTGATATGAATGAGTGTTTGGGATTTTTTCTAAAATGACAACACAGCCTCTTCCTTTTTCCTTCTACATTCAATTTATCACTGCTTTCATGGAGAACAGTGATACATAATAAGAAAGTTCATTACTTTCGACTCTTAACCAAATAATTAACACTCAGACATTGAATATGTGATTATTAAATATTTATCTCTATATATTAAAATTTCATAACTAGTAAAACAAATCTGTATCAGTGAAATTTACATCTATGTTGTCATAGCTGTTCAACGGACTAAGTTGGTGGAGAATGAAATTTTATCTTTTAAACTAATCGAAATCTCATGTACTCAATGAAGTGTATGTTAATATTCAACCCTTGAAGTTCTACCTTCACAGCATACAAAACTTGGAGTGAGCAAACTCTCGACTCAGCTTTTAATGTCGCCTACGTGTTGGTACATTACCAATTAGGAACTGTGGCGTTGTTGTCTCTGTGCTGCATCTGAAACGCTAATTCCCTACTCTTGCCTTGACTGAATCACTCAGTCTCTACATTCCTGCGTTCCGTAGAACGTGAAATTTTCCCTAATCGAAATTGTGGCTATTGCACACTCGCTAAGGGATGGAGACATGTGTACAATGATCTGCCCACAAAAATTCCCGCAGGAATATGAACTAATGCATTACATCTTTCGCCATGACATGTGAAGCGTACCATCCTCACTTCGCTGACGTAAAGGTCTCAACGTTATCACTATTTTTCCACACATAGGTGTGCCCCGCTGCAAGACGAGAGAGCTCTGTTAATTTTGTTCTCAAAAATGCTTTTATGTGACGTGACTCTCTCCACCGTCTCTCTTCTATGTCACACAGTATGGCTTCAGCCAACCGCTTCCTCTTTATAGGCGAATTTTTATTTCTCGTTCCGGGTAGCCACTAGCCTTGTTAATGCTGTCCAGCCACTTAACCACGGTCCGGGCTATGTTTATTTAAAAGTTATTATACTGTTCTCGCCTTACTTCTTTCTGCACTGCAGCTGGGCCTTCTTTTGTTAATGTTAATTAGGGTTTCCCAATGCCTTTAGCAATGTGCACAGTCCACCTCCAAACTGCGTTCATTTTACCTCATTTACGCATGCCCTGTCACTACAAGGGTAGATATCGTTTTGTTATTTGGTACATGAGATTATTACAATTGCTTCCTGTTAACAATATAGAGTTTTTCCGGGCATTTTATTCGGTATGGTAATTATGAAGCTCATGTAAGGTCCGAAGAATGCTGATGGGTTACAACAGCTGATCAATTACTCAGGCTCTAATCATTGCGACACTGAGCGGATGTTAACCGTCTGGATTTTGTTCCTTCCGGATACCACGTGTAGCAACATGACACAAATGGACGCTGAGCCCAGAGGTTCAAAGTAGCTGAAATACCTGCGTGAAAATAACAGAACAGGAGCACTATAAACGACATTTCCTTCTTGGAATAACATCACAATCAGTTAACTGTTATTGGCATCCATTTGCAGACAATTTCCCTAATACTGCTAAATTTATTTGCCTATTAACTGCGGTATATTCAGAAAAGTTTTGTATTACAATGGTGATATCTTGTGGAGCATTTGGTTGTATAGAAAGATATTTGAAAGGATAATATTTCATTCATTTTAAAAATACGAAAGAACGTGCAAGCATATGTTTCGAGTTTCAGTCAGTGGAACTACCGGGTGAAATTAAGGAATGATATTGTTACCATGCAGTTACTAATGGCCTTCCATTAAAGAGTACTTTTTGTGCCTAGGTAATACAAATTGAATGAATAGGTCGTTATATTTCTATTTTGTATGAATTACGTGGGGACGTTAATGAAATATTAGTTGCGAGGTCTTCCTTTTTAATAATTTTCTGTTCATCTTCGTAGGTTGTTTCTATGTAATGTTAAAACTGATACCAGTTTTACTAGTGACAAATATGAAGGAACGTTTGGACTCTTGCTTTGAAATGGGAGAATTTTAAGCCAAACGACTAAATAAATCTATGCTGTATACATACTTCTAAATCCTCGTGGAGCCATTTGACGAGTTTAAGGATGCATGTTAGTCCTCAGATTAAAACCTTGATGAATGACGAAGATCTTCAGACAACAGGATATTAACATCTCACTCACAATTGGACTTTTTGTAGCCACAGATTTCTAATAGTATGCTTAACTTGATATTGTTTCAGTATCTGCATTAGATAATGCAAAAGTCATAGAACTTAAGCGTTTATTTAGTGCAGAACCTGGACAATATAGATAGAAATGAATGTCATCTATTACAAAAGCATAAGCCAACATTTCACACTTGTTGTTGTGGAATGATTAGGAAATAAATTACTTCCTGTGAAAACAATACTTCTCATTTCCTGTGAAAGGGGTGAAGTGAATGACTCACAGTGCAACATAAACAAAAATTCATTGATGAAGTGTCGTTCTCTCATTTGTATGGGAAAATAACTCTCAATACGTTTGAAACTTCCTGGCAGATTAAAACTGTGTGCCCGACCGAGACTCGAACTCGGGACCTTTGCCTTTCGCGGGCAAGTGCTCTACCAACTGAGCTACCGAAGCACGACTCACGCCCGGTACTCACAGCTTTACTTCTGCCAGTATCCGTCTCCTACCTTCCAAACTTTACAGAAGCTCTTCTGCGAAACATGCAGAACTAGCACTCCTGAAAGAAAGGATACTGTGGAGACATGGCTTAGCCACAGCCTGGGGGATGTTTCCAGAATGAGATTTTCACTCTGCAGCGAAGTGTGCGCTGATATGAAACTTCCTGGCAGATTAAAACTGTGTGCCCGACCGAGACTCGAACTCGGTCCCGAGTTCGAGTCTCGGTCGGGCACACAGTTTTAATCTGCCAGGAAGTTTCATATCAGCGCACACTCCGCTGCAGAGTGAAAATCTCATTCTGGCCTCAATACGTTTGTTACCCTTTCACTTGCCAAATGTCAAAACGATAAACGTCATATTCATGCTAGTGTATGTGTGACTATGTGTAACATTAATACAAGTGCTTCAGTTTTTACGACCAGTGCATAATTTCAGCTGCAGATGAGATGAAGTATAACTTTCAGCTCCAGTTCGCATAGTCTGTACCCAAAGAAACTCGGCCCTGTGCCCTCCGTCAGGTGGCTCACTTACCTCGACCTCGAACGCCCGTAACTGCACGAGGCCACGCTTAGAACAATACTCGGGCATATCCATGTGTCATATGGATGCTAAAAGTGTGATTCTACCACAAGTGACATTTTAATAGAGAGGAAAAAAGAAACAAGGTGTCAATAATATAGGAGGGAAATGATACGTAATACAGTTATAGCAGTGTATCATTACATTTTCGGTAAACAGTGCCAATAACCCGCTGCTTGAAGTAATTATAACAGCGCAAAACACATATATTCTACACATCTGATAGCGCTAACATTAGTGCTCATAGTGTAGATGGCGGGTTTCGAGGAAGTGGTTAAAACAAATGGGGAGAGGACGATGTGCACATATCACTAAAGCCATGTTTTTACATTCAAAATCACTTTCGCATATCGAAATCCACACTAATAACATTTTAAAATGATTATATGGATATGTCAGTGTCCTAACCTGCCTTCCGTGAAGCATATGCAACATGGCCGTATACTTTTGTGGGGAAAATTAACTCTAAATCTCAGAATGAAGTTAGAGGATGAGATAACCATCATGCATCTTCACTTGTTGTATGGCATATTGTAGTCTTACAGAATCAGCAATCCTTCTAATATACGGCTTGTATTGCCGAAAGAATTTAACGTCAAAGGGTTGGCAATATTATATTCTTTTCGGAGGCAATATGTTCAGTATAATGTCTTAGCATCTAGAAGGGTACGATTTGTATGATGTGACCAGGAATCACATAGCTATAGCCTCTTTTCAGTTGTTAGTTAGAAAACGTACATGCGTTCTTTAGTCTTTTTTCCGCTTTTGCTTGCCTCCATGTGACTGTTTCGTAGGCAGGTTACGTTTCTTTGAAATATTTGGACCGAAAGTGCCTTGTCTCGTGAAAACATATGTAAATTTTTCTTAGTACTTTTGTCACTGAAGAAACCACATAAATTGTATAGCAGTGGGCAGAGTTACGTACAGACCACAACACACTACTTGTGAGACATTGTCGATGATGAAGACATTTGACACTGGAATTAAAGTAGGTCACTGTTACAAACATTTACATTCTCCACACCCATGATCTGTCATAAACATCTTCGTTTCCTCCACAAACGATTGCGCCTTCTGACGAATTCTGCTATCATCTTCTATGTCCTTACGTGTGACAAAGGTAGTAAACTGCCTGGTTGAATGCCGTATTCAGCCTTAAGATCGTCGATAAAGGAAATGAAAGTTACCCTAGCCAACCATTTTAGCCGCTTCTAGTGCGCACATTTGCATGTGCCAATAGTGAACTGTAGATCCATACGACCTTCGTCTACCTAAATGCGATTTTACGAGTTCTTTTACAGTTTGTAATTGCGACAGTCTGTATCCTCTGACACGATCTGCTGCTCGCCTTGTGCAGGACACATAACTTAGAATTAATCTGCGATTTGATTAACTTTTAATTGACTTTTAGCGCCTCATTAATTTTCTACAGGAATTGAAACCACGAATGTAATAGTCTTCCTAAATGTTCTCTGTAAAGCTGTGATCAATATCTTCTAATACCCTGGGACCCAACTGTTTGGGTGGAGATATTTCGTACCCACTTTGACTGGACTCCCCGTTGGGCTGAAGAAACACGTCGTGTGCTGCCTGAACAGCCACCTCCAGGTTTTTCTCAGCAAAGAAAACCGAGCAAATATTCCACAATTCGAGTCAACAACAATTACCACGCTCAGCGGCTTAGAAGTAGGTGTCATCAGTGAAGCGAAGCAGCTTAAATCCGTCAACAAAGGCAAGTCTTGCAGTCGAGACAGCACGTCAGTTAAGTTAGTTTCGAGAGTGCGCTGACTTAATAGCTCCGTACTGAACAGTCATGTACAACCACTCGTTCGACGAATGATCTCTCCTTGTCGTCCTTCAAAATCAGTAAATCTATGTAGCGTAACGTTATGTATTTCTGTGTCATTACCATTCCGTTTCTGAATTATATTGTTCTACAGGGTAGTCCATTGATCGTGACCGGGCCTAATGTCTCACGAATTAAGCGTCAAATGAGAAAACTACAAAGAACGAAACCTGTCTAGCTTGAAGGGGGACACCAGATGGGGCCATGATTGGACAGCTAGATGACGCTGCCACAGGTCAAATTGATATCAACTGCGTTTTTTAAATTAGGAACCCCCATTGTTTATTACATTTTCGTGTAGTACGTAAAGAAATATTATTGTTTTATTTGGACCACTTTCTTCGCTTTGTGATATATGGCATTGTAATAGCCACTAACGTATGACTCACAATTTTAGACGAACAGTTGGTAATAGGTACGTTTCTTAAAATTAAAATACACAATTGGAACATTATATTTCGGTAGTTCTAATGTGATTCATGTACTCTTGTGAACTTATCATTTCTGAAAACGAAT
This sequence comes from Schistocerca gregaria, assembly GCF_023897955.1. Classification (NCBI taxonomy): domain Eukaryota; kingdom Metazoa; phylum Arthropoda; class Insecta; order Orthoptera; family Acrididae; genus Schistocerca; species Schistocerca gregaria. The sequence goes on along the minus strand of NC_064920.1, from coordinate 931,562,337 downwards.
GCTGTTAAAGCATGATTACCAGTAAATACCACATTAATGCAATTAAAGCTCAAAATGATGTCCGTCTACCTCAATGTATTTGGCAATACGTGTAACGACATTCCTCTCAACAGCGAGTAGTTCGCCTTCCGTAATGTTCGCACATGCATTGACAATGCGCTGACGCATCGGGGACGTCAGATCCGGTGAACGTGCGGGCCATGGTATGATGCTTCGACTACCAATCCACCTGTCATGAAATATGTTATTCAATACCGCTTCAACCGCATGCGAGCTATGTCGGACATCCATCATGTCGGAAGTACATCCCCATTCTGTCATGCAGTGAACATCTTGTAGTGAAATCGGTAGAACATTACGTAGAAAATCAGCATACATTGCACCGTTTAGATTGCCATCGATCAAATGCGGGCCAGTTATCCTTCCTCCCATAATGCCGCACCATACATTAACCCGCCAGGGTCGCTGATGTTCCACTTGTCGCAAAAATCGTGGATTTTCCGTTGCTCAATAGTGCATATTATGTAGGTTTACATTACCGCTGTTGGTGAATGACTCTTCGTCGCTAAATAGAACGAGTGCAAAAAATCTGTCATCGTCCAGTAATTTGTCCTGTACCCACTGGCAGAACTGTACACGACGTTCAAAGTCGTCGCCATCCAATTCCTGGTGCATAGGAATATGGTACGGGTGCAATCGATGTTGATGTAGCATTCTCAATACCGACGTTTGTGAGACTCCCGATTCTCGAGCAGTTTGTCTACTATAGATGTGCGGATTAGCCGCGACAGCAGCTAAAACAACAACTTGGGCATTATCATTTGTTGCAGGTCGTGGATGACGTTTCAACATGTTGCTGAACACTTCCTGTTTCTTTAAATAACCTAACTATCCGGTGAATGGTCCGGACACTTGGATGATGTCGTCCAGGATACCGAGCAGCATACACAGCACACGCCCGTTGGGCATTTTGATCACAATAGCCATACATCAACACGATATCGACCTTTTCCGCATTTGGTAAACACCATGCATGTACCTAAGGTCGGCGACTCGAGACACCTGTCGCACTCACTTGTTTCACGGCAAGCTGCCTGTTTCCAAGTGGCACAGTGGCACGCGGCAGCTGCACACAACAGGTTCCTTTGGCGTGCATCACCGTCGGCACAGCACACACACCGCAGCTCGCAGGCGGCCATCGGAACGCTGCGCCGCGGACCCCGGTCCGCCTGGCGCGGTCGCAGCCGGCGCGCGCGCCTCGGCCAGTGACGGCCGGTCCTCGCGGCCAGCCAATAATTCATGGGACACCGCACGGCACTCCGGCGCTGTCCGCGCGGCCTCAATGTTTAAACAGCGCGCCGCCCGTCGCAGCTACTCGCGCCCATTGTTCCGATTGCCGCTCTTCCTGCCGCTGGGAGTGTGCGTGTCAGCGTCCTGGATAATACAGTAGCGCTCGCCAGGTGGCAGTTCCGCTAAACGAGATGCAACCTCGTGCAGCAAGGGCCCAAATTTAACTCAGTTTTCGTTTCAGATGCTTAAACTTCACCAACTGTTGCACATAGTTTTTCACAGGAGCTGGAAGTTAATGTTGATGATACGCAATTACTATATCAGGACAGTTCTCACTAGGAATACCAAATCATTCAGTTTATCCGGTCTCACGCGCTTTTTAACGATCTATTTAAGCCCCTGGATGAAAATTTATAGAGACGTAAAAAAAAGATTTTTCGACTTCCGTGTCAAGCTGTTGTTGTGTGATATCAAGTGTCATCTGGGGGACTGGAATCGAAATTTTTAAAGCAGGTTGGCAAAACGTCAGGCCGATTTTTGATCATAATAGATATCTCTAGGAAAGGAATGCTGCCTTTGCCTGTGCTAGGCCATTTTTGTGTCCCTCTTGCTCTGTTTATTATGTGGTTTTTGCTTCCAAGGTAGCAGAATTCCTTCATTTCGTCTATGTTATAGTCTGAGTTTTGACAAGTTACTATAATGGGACGATCTGGACGTGTGTCTGCCAGAAAAAGGAAATTAGTAAAGATGGATGTCATGAATTGATTGTATATATGAAGACTTTTTAACATTATTAAGGCAAATACGTTGTTTGTTCTTTATCAAAATCTTTCATCTGCTAACTATGCCTATCAGTAGTTAGTGAATTCAGTATTTAGAAACTTTTGTTTATCTGACAGTATTGGCGCTCGTTATTTTGCAGTGGTTGGAGTAACGAAGATTTTTGTGAGGTAAGTGATTCATGAAAGGTATACGTTATTGCTAGTCAGAGCGATTCATTTGTAGGGATTGTGGAAACTCAGATTGCGTAGCGCTAAAAATATTGTGTGTCGGATTAGTGATGATCAGAATAAGTAAAGAGAAAACTGAGTACGTTGAATTTTGCTCAGCTGTTTGAAAGTCAAAAACGTAGAAGTTTCCAGCACAGTAATTATAATTTTCCAAAGGGACGTTTCATACTACCTTAATAGTAAGGACAAGGGTTACGATGTTTGCAAGGTAAAAAACTTGTAGGTATTAAAAACAATCTATGTGAACCACATTTCTTTTTCAAAAGGATATTTCTCACATCCTCGACATTCTTAAGTAACTGTTTCTTGGATTTTATGTTACCGTAGTACTGAGAGCAAGTGAAATATTCAACAAATTCTGTACACATTGTACTGAAAGTCTGTTTCTTTGCATTTCGCGGGCAAGTGCTCTACCAACTGAGCTACCGAAGCACGGCTCACGCCCGGTACTCACAGCTTTACTTCTGTCAGTACCTCGTCTCCTACCTTCCAAGCTTCACAGAAGCTCTCCTGCGAACCTTTATGTACGTTTCCATTTCCAGCTTCGTTCTGAGAAACCGCTCCAGAGTACCTGACGGCTCAACACAAAAGTTTTCCTTAAGTACAGATAGTGTTGAGGATCAGTGGACAATGTAGCACCTCTCAAACATGTTGTCCCATCAGTGATCCAAGGTTCTTATCCCGTAGGCATTTAAAAAAGGAAAGTTGAACAAAGGATCGCAACCTGTTAAGAGCAAAAGCACTTGAAAGATACCATAAAAGACACTTCTAGAGACCGGAGACGGTGTGTGGTATATGTGCGTGAGCACACGCGACTGCGCGCATTAGTGTGAAACACGATCAGAATCACCAAAGTTCCTAATATGAGAGGTGTGGCTACGAGAAATAAACAAAGCTGGATGTTAAGGAATAGCTTCCATACTACTGATCAAATTTTCGAATCACTAGGGGAAAACCGGCCGTAACTGTCAAAGTGACGGGTGACATTTGATAACAGAAACGTTTGAGTCTCCTTCTTGAGATTTGTGTCTTTTTTCTTATCTAGGAAATATTACGAATAGTGGAACAAAACGTCCTGTTAGACTCGCACACGTCATAAGTCAAGAGGTGCCTGTTCGGCGAAAGATATTTTTGAGACAATTTTTTTCCCCCTTTCAAACTAATGATTCCACCGCTTTTGCTGTTGTGAGGAATACAAAGTCTCAAAACAACATTCGTCAAAATGCACCACAGCAGGATATGTACAATAACATACCTAATTAAAACTAAGAAAAGCTTCTCAAATTTTATACCTCCCTCCTCACACGTGAATGAAATGGCAATGTATTTGGTAATGGTCATATTCATGAAACTAATAACTACTCTAAGAGAAAAATAATCCTTGAATTTTAAAATATCATACAGTGAAATTTTTCTCGGACCCTTATATTTTTCACATACTCGTAATACATGTACAGTTTCCTCTTGAATGAGGAAGGAATGACTGAAAAACCACGATTCCTGTCTCATCGTAAGTGAAAATCCTACGTAGAGGAAAATCCATGACTTTTGTCTGGTATTTAAGGGGACAAAACTGAATTCATTTCCTCCAAATTGAAACCTTTGGTTGCAGTTATTAAAGGCTTTCCTGGAGTCTGGGACTAGATCCGGGTGTCGTTTTAGAAAGCCGTTCTACCTATATTTCCCTTTAAAACGTCATGTTTACTGATGGTCTTGCATTTTGTAACATAATCTGAGGTTGACTGGTATACACCAGAAGATTTAGCAGACTTAAAACAGGCCATCTCTCCTCCCTGGACAGCATTAACCGCTTTGCGCATGGAATCCTGTTCCCAGGAAAGAAATTTTTGCCAGCCGTCTGCAGTCAGTCAGTTTGTGATTATATACGATGGTGACAAATTTCGGGTACCTGAAATAGAGCAACCAGGCGTGTGGTGCCTGAACAAAACAATGGTCTATAGGAGTATAAAAGATGGATCTTTCAGCTATAATGTAAAATATCTGGGCCGGCCGAAGTGGCCGAGCGGTTCTAGGCGCGACCGCGACGGTCGCAGGTTTGAATCCTGCCTCGGGCATGGGTGTGTGTGATTTCCGTAGGTTAGTTAGGTTTAAGTAGTTCTAAGTTCTAGGGGACTGATGACCTCAGGAGTTAAGTCCCATAGTGCTCAGAGCCATTTGAACCATGTAAAATATCTGGTTTAAAACTACTTCTCAACGTACAGGCTTAAGTCTTTGCAACGAACACAAATCTTCGCTACAGAGTACAAGTTATTTGAGTTTCACCGGATAAAAAATGGCAGGTTCCTGAATCTTGAAAAACTAGTCGACGGAAGTGGCTGCAGAATATAGTAAGAACCTGTCGAAATACCCAAAAACAGGCATCCTCTTAGGGTAATGGCACTTCGACATAATATAATCAATGAAGCCAAGCGAAGCTATTAGGTACTGAGATCATGCAGCTTAATTATCGCGAAACGCAGTAGTTAGTGCAGTATTTGAAATAGTAATAGATCATGGAGGAATCTGCTGAATTAGGCATTATCAATTTGAGCAGTTTGCTTCAGTAGTAAACACTTTCAGTACAGCATTTTTTGTTTTTCAACTTACATTTTTACTTACGACCATGACAATTGATATTTAGAGATAGAACTACGAAAACTGCAAATTATTCGGTGCCTTCGTTTCGTTCTGGTGGTAGTGAACCCGAGTTTGCTCCTCAGTGATGATTCTTACAATGTAGGTATATCTGTTTTAGTTCAGTAGACAGTTGCTGGGAAACCCATCCTAAAGGCACATTGTAAAATTCTGCATTCTGTAATCCACCGTATGGATGGGTCTCTGAGAGTATTTCTGCTTCCACAGTTTTTTTTCTCCTTCCTTCCTTTCTTATTCTTGAACGGTGCACTGGAAGAACAAACCTCTGTAGGCCTATGTATGAGATCTAATTTCTTTAGTTTCCTATGGTCATCTCGCGAAAGGATTGTGGTAGGAAATATCTGTTATTTGACTCTTATGGAAGGTATACTCTCAGATTTTTAATAGTAAACCTCAGCGTAATGAATAGGGTTTTCTTGCAGCCTTTGCCTTATGAGTCTAATAAACATCTCCACAGCGCTCTCACGGTTATTAGATTAACCCGCAGAGAAATGCGCAATTCGTGTTTGGACCACACAGTGCAAAATGTCTACATTATCCATGAACAATTTTTAAGGTTTCCGTAGTTCCATTCATTGCCACACAGGTATTTTCCTTCACGGCGACTTCAGACGACCTTGTGTTCCTGAATCACAACTGAATATGTTGGACCCAACGAGGAGTACCGGCCACAGATGTCATACCATTCGCGAACTTACGACTCTACTGCTAAATGTCGTGCTATCACAAATCTTCAGCATATCGGACCCTCATTCCTATACGTTCCACACCTACTGTAACTGAAACTGAGTAAAAGAGCCTCCTCCCTTCCTTGTGGAAGTTGCCGTCTTTGCACTGATATGTGGTGATGATTGTGCATCGATTCTACTAGCTCGAAACATAACATATGTAAGGTGTGAGGCAAATCCAACACCTTCCATGAAAACCCTGACATGATAAGCTAATCCAGTAGTATGTCGCATATCTCCGAATAAATCGTGACATTAAATCAACCAAAGTAATACGAGTAACGAGTGAGCAAATGGAATACCACAGACTAACACAAGAATGCCTAAATGCATGCCGTACCTTCCCACTGTGAGACGGACGCAGTTCCGAGGGGAAAAACGAGGACAGAAGCCGAGAGCAGAACCGTGTTAAGCTAGAAGGCCCTACGATAAGGGACGGACAGGACACCCACGTCGCCAACCTACCTCTAAGACTACCACCCGCATGTTTTAGCGTGAGACTTTTTTGCGTCTCTGTTACGTCAAGGACCACCCCCCAGCCCATGTTAAAAGCTAGAGCCCTCCAGAAAAACAGAACAGATCTTACGATAACACAAAGGGCCACTACCACAAGCAAGTTTTAGTGTGAGACTAGTTCGTGTGTCTGTTACATTAGGACCACCCACTAGCCCATGTTAAAAGATAGATCCCTCCAGAAGAACAGTATAGATCTTACGATAATGCTAAAAGGACCACACCAGCTGCAGGTTTTAGCGTGAGACTTTTTCGCGTCTCTGTTACGTTGCAAACTTTAAAAACATTGCCCCACCCCGAAAAGTATAACGTTTCCTATTGGATAGACAGAATTTTTGTAGGCGGAGCTTAAGGTGAACATTGAGACCCTGATTGGTCAGATGAAAACACAGCCAGATAGCTTTTTGAAATCTACTTCGGCAAATTGTAGTAAGGAGAGAGTTGCTTCCGAGATGGCGAGGTGAGCTTAGCTGTGCTGCCCGCCGCTGCCCTGACGCTGCCTAAACACCGACGAGGTAATGAACGCACGCGATGCCGCATTTTTGAGCGCGTAAGGCTTCACTCAGAACTGCAAAAGTCTCATCTGTTACACACCCTTTTTGCGTAATACTAGGGTTGATCGTTAATTAAATCTCATTGTGTTCACATTTGCCACTTGAAGTAAAGATCTGAAACGCGATGATTTTTCTGTTATATAGTTATTGAGAAGCCGCATCAGCCACTGTAATTTACGACAAGTTATATGAGTAATTAAAGATAATTGAGGGTCACTGTAGACCATTTTGACAGTTTGCTCTTTTTAAAATGGCTCTGAGCACTATGGGACTTAACTACTGTGGTCATCAGTCCCCTAGAACTTAGAACTACTTAAACCTAACTAACCTAAGGACATCACACACATCCATGCCCGAGGCAGGATTCGAACCTGCGACCGTAGAAATCGCGCGGTTCCAGACTGCGCGCCTAGAACCGCTAGACCACCGCGGTCGGCGTTTGCTCTTTTGTGAAACTTAATTTAAACCTATATTATACATGTGATATGGCATAGGTCACCCTTCGATCCATTGTAGAACTTGGAAACCCATTCAGGGAATATTCGTTCACATTTTTGTTGAACGCAGTTGGTTTTTATCATTCTGTATTAAAATACTTTCTTTTATCAATAGTGCAATTTATAAACAATGTTTTGTGAGTAGAATAAAATTTCCAACGGTAAACGTAACTGCTTCTTCGACGTTATTTTACCAGCTAACTAAAAATAGGAAAACCTTGAACCCCTTCCACTAAATTTATTTAGTGTTAAGACTCTTTTACAGGGAGTGCAGTGGAGCTGACGCTTAGATCATTTAGTATTTGGTTATATCATCGCTAGTCTCACTGAACTCTTCTGAATTCTACATGTCATAAGTGGTCTTGCGTCTCCTTACAAGCAACAGGTCTCAGGTTCAAACTAGTCAATTCCCTAAAAAACACTCTCAGAGCGTCGTTGCGTGGAAGTGGTAGGGAGACACGATATAGAACAAACAGACACAACCATGAATGTTTAGACATATCGCCAACATAAAGCCTATGAGCGTCATGCTTCTCTTTCTAATTACACATTAATGTATGTATAATTACGACACGAGAATAAGGCCGACTTACTAGTAACAAATTATGAATTCAGTCATATATAAGCTAACTGAAATAGAAAAGGAAACTAGTTTTAATAGTGAAGGCACTAAAAAAAAGAGCTTCATTGAAGCTCTACATACCACAGTATGACATCCAAATATGCGGTCTCGAAATGTTCTTTTTGTGTACACGTAACGAGCAGCAGAGCAACTGGAATGTCTCTCTTTCGACATCCTTTCAGTGTAAATTGCGCAGAGGACCTACGAAAACGTTAATTAATTAACACAGCAGCAGTTAATTCATCAACTGACCGCTGTCTCAGAACACAATGGCGTGACATAAAATAACAGCTGGAAATAATTGGTTTTCGTAACTTGAGGTACTTGTGTAAGATATCACCCCAAGGCTGACATATTTAAAACTCCCACAGAACAAAAAGAAACACATGAAAGGCTTCTCACCATCACACCCATAAAATACAGTGAATTATATAGGAAGATTGTCAACCAAACAAAAACAAAAAAAGAAAGTTACTGGACGCGGCAGATGCAACTGGGAGATTCAGCTACAGATGCCACTCCATCCTTGGTTCGTCAGCTCAGAGTTCAAACAAAACACGTTGTTATTATTAACAGCGCTGGTCACGTGAAAGCTAATAGAAAAAGACATTGGTTAAACTTAATACCCACTCTAAACTGTCATTCCAGCCTCATTCAAGAGGAAACTGTATAATGTATAACAAGAATGCGAAAAATATAAGGGTCCATAAAAAATGGCATTGTAGGATATTTTAAAATTCAAGGAATATTTTTCTCAGAGTAGGTCTTAGTTCCATGAATATGACAATTAGCAAATACATTGCCATTTCATATATGTATGAATTTTAGAAACTTTTACTATTTTTCATTAGGTGTATTACTGTAATAATCCTTTGTTACGATGGTGCATTTTGACAAATGTACTTTTGAGATTCTGTATCCCTTACGACTGTTCGTTTATCTTTGTATGGTTTTTTAATGTAATGTAATGCGTTTTATGTTTTTTTAAGTCTAGCAAATATCCTGTTTCTATCATAACGTCATACTATTGAATGTTGTGAAATGTTCTCTTACTTAAACCATTAAAAGAGAGCACATGGAAGTAGTTATATGACTGATTGTCACATAGCAGTGCTTGCGACTAATAAACGCGCAGTGCTAAGGTTGCTCCTGGAAGTTAGCCGCGTTTGTTAAGAATTTCTCACGTGCCACGAAAGTGGATATTGGCACGCGCGTCTTGCTGTTGACTGGATAGACGTAGTGGCAGGGTCGCCATATGAAACGTTCCCTTTGAAAATTTATACAAGACTGTGCTTAAACTGACACACAATATTTTTAGCGCAACGCAATCTGACTTCCAAAAAACCCTACGAAAGAATGGCGCTGATTAACATAAACCTATACGTTTCACAAATCACTTACCTCACAAAAATCTTCGTTACTCAAGCTACTGCAATACAGCGAGCGCCACTACTGCCAGCTAAATAAAAGATTCAAACTACTGAAGGCACTAACTACTGATAGGTATAGTTAGCGAATGAAAGATTTTAATAGAGTACAAACAATGAATTTACCTTAATCGTCATAATATATATATATATATATATATATATATCAGTTCATGACACCAATTCTTACAAATTTCAAAACTCCGCCATCTCTCTCCCCACGTCCACCACTGCTGGCGGCTCACCTCCAACTGCGCAACGCTACGCGCTGTTAGCATCCAGCTGTCGCTGCCCGACACTACAATGGCAGACAACAATGCAAACTAAACACAGACTGCGCACATCACAGCCAGTGATTTATCATACCGAGCGCTAAGCGGCGTTACCAATAAGAAAACCTAAACAGCCTACTTACAGGGAGACACCTTCAATATGCAGCTCGGTCTAAATAACGAGTTAGAGTGGAGGGGAGACGGAAACCTTGTTAAAGGAACCGTTCTGGTAAACAGCAGGAAGTGCTTTGGCAAAAGCACAGAAAATCTATGTAGCTAGCAGGAAACTGAATCCGATCCTGACCGATAAGACTGTAATACGTTAATCAGAGCTTACATCGCGCCATCAATATTTGTAGAATACGAGAAATATTTAGCAGTAAAGGAGGCTACATACGCACTGGTCAGTGTAATTTTGACGAAGCGTAACTAAGAATCACAGTAGGCTACAATTGAATATCGTATCAATGTACAGCGACTGGAAGTGGATTTTTCTGCAACACCGGCCTGGTAATACTAGTGCCCGTGTTGCCCGGCAGCCTCGTCCTGCGGCTAAGTCCCGTTCAAGGTCACCCGCCTAGCGTGCAACCAAGAGCGGTACGGCCACCAAAACAAAAAGTGAATACTTTTTTAAATAAAATAAGGGAGGAAGATAAGGAAAGGACAGAACACACTTTATTGTCTATATTGTCTATAATAAATACGTTGTGGTTGCGATAAGCGCTACTGGGGTCCAGCTGCGCCACAGCACGGAGCGTCATTCGCTCTGCGAACGTCGAGGAGTGCGGACGCATAGCTCTGGGTTTCTGGCTTGGCGTTGGCTTACTACGTTCACTTGTGTTAACGTCCCACAACAGTGCCTCTGCGACGTGGTTACCGACGTCGCTCGCGGCGCAGTGTACCTGTGTATCGCAGTGTGAAGGCGATTGATATTGACTTGGCTGGGCAGTTTAATAAACGGCAATTGATTGGAGGTCCAAATGTTTTTCGTGGACTCCATCTGAACTTTAATGAACAGCAATTGATTGGAGGTCCAAATGTTTTTCGTGGACCCCATCTGGACTTCACCTGTGATGTACAAGCAATGTTTGGAGGTAGTATCTGGCTGATACTTGCTGTTGTATGGCCAAGGAAGCAGATTATGGTGGCCTTGAAGCATTTCCAGATGCTAACATTTTGGCTTGCAAGAGATGGAGTATTGCATTGACTACAAGACCGTTGGCTAAACAGCCTTACGGTACTCTTGTTCCAAGCATGCTATTTGTTTTGACAAAGAGAAGGAAGAAGTTAAATGCTGATGAGTACCTATTTTTATTGGCGAAAGTCGGCAATGGGAATTGTAAAATAAAGATCAATGGTGATTGTATGATTTATTATAGACAATAATTTATGTCGAAGAAGAGAAGAAATATAAAGATTTAACATCCCGTTAACTGCGAAGTCATTAGAGATGGAGCACAATTTCGAATAGTTTCAAGGGTGGGGAAGGAAAACGACCGGGGTTTTCAAAGGAAACATCCCGGCATTTGCTTGGAGAGATTTAGAGAAATCAGGGAAAATCCAAACTAGGACTGTCGGACACAGGTTGGAATCGTCGTCCTCCCGAATACTAGTAGAGTGTGCTAACCACTGCGCCGTCTCGCTCAGTGTTTATGTGGACGCGGCCAACAGCCAAGAGCCCACTGCAATGATAGGCCATGGCTACATTGTGGCCTAGACAACATCCGACCGCTCAGTGGTAGAACTTGTTGCGTAGCACATGCCGAAATTTTGTGGCAGATTATAAAGTTATGCCATTCGGGTCCTCCCACACCCACAAGTACAAGATTCTCTGAATGAAGTAGGTGGAAAGTCTCTTGTAACATATGTTTTGCTCCCGCAGTTCTCTTGACCTATTTTCTCCGGGGTGCTAGAGGTTCCAGAGCCTACCCATACGCCATCGATATCACCCCGTTAATCTAATTTCACACCTTCCTCTCTGCAGTCTACTCCCCGTTCTACCACCTACTTCCCTGCTTGCGCCACATCACCTTGTCTCACACCTAACTACCCATGATATCTGGTGACGCAACACTTTCTCACTCCCTTATTGTCTAGTTCTTTTCTACTGAGGCAGAAAGCTTCTACAGTCTCATTGAAAGAATAAGCCCTGACTTCCACTTACAGTACGGGGTGCCTCAAAAGGTGCGTTACAATTTCAGTATCATCTAACTCGACATATAATTAACTTGGAGAGAAAAAGAGTATAGTTTTTCCTACGCACCAACTAAAAACGAACCTTTACGTAAAGGAAAGAACAAATATTTTGCCTTTCCACGTGACAAGAGGCACACAACTGAAAAAAATTATTTCATTATTGTTGCAGGATCTTTGGAGCACGATAAATGAATCGAAGAGTGGAATCTACGGGGAAAGGGAGAGCGTGTGGCTGGTTTCTTGAAACGAAGTTAGGCACCCAAGTTGAGAGAAATTTCAGAAAGCTGTACGCGAAACCATCATTTTCTCAGCCATCGGCAAGAACATGGCACAGGAACATCACGTAAACAGGGAGTGTGGATTTGAAGAACTATGCAAGCAGGCCAAGGAGAAATGACGAAGATATGCAGAGAATTTCCCAGTCAACAACGTTTTTTTGGGTATGTGACCACTTTGTCACTGTGTAAAATTCAACGGCGTTTCAGCCACAATTGCAAATGGCCGTCAACAGAGTGTTTTTGCTAACAATTAGCGAAAACACCCTGAGGAAAGTCATTTGCAACAATGGCATAGACATCGCATACTTTTAGATTTTGACATTTCGGTCACATACCCAGAAGAATTTTACTGACTGTGAAAACTGCCGCGAAAGCCCACGCTTGCAGAATTCCACATGTTTGCAAGTTTTCACCATAAATGTCTGTTCGTAAGGCGTCAAAAGAACCACATATGACAGTGCACATGCTACTCCGGAAACATCATCTGTTTCTGACGGTGATTCGAACTAGGACATTTCCACGTCAGACGAAGACACGGATTTAATTCTGATCACGTGTAATCAAATAATACGATGATTCTGAAGACCTGTTATTTTAGATACATTCCAAAACCTTTCGAATGCTCATTGTACGCTCAGGGGAAGTTTCTCTATTAGCTGTTTCTGGTTTCAAGTTAACAAGTTTTGTGAAAAACGATTGCCAAATGCCATGCTTCCATACAGTCACTCGAATGTGCTTAATCGACATCGTACATCAGCCTCGAAAATATAGTAATACCCATCCTAGGACTTTTTGTTCAATTGAAACATGCCATAAATTAGAAGCAGTGCTGAGTATGCATCGAATAGAGACACAAAGCGTATGCTCCAGCATGGTATTAGTGGCACTGAACGCATGTCTTTACAAAGCTTACGAACAGTGATTTCTGGAAACGCCAGAACAGCAGTATAACGACATCAGGACGCTTACGAAAAACAGACAGGCTAATTGAATACAAATAAACGTCTCCCGGGTAATGGCGCTTTTCGTTCTACGACCATTACGCTGCTGGGGGAGAATAGTATCAGGTTCCTGGAAACAAATTACAGTACCTTTGTGTGAAAAGTATTGAGAACTTTATAGTTGGTGCCCCGTAAGTTGCTGCATGTGTATGAATTGGAGAATTAGGAACGTTGGATGAGTCAATAGGTGGACGACATCGTGCAGAGTGATCCAAAGATATGGACCCACCCGTCCAAAACAAAACAAAAAAATGAGAGAAAGAAAGAAACAGGTGTAAAAACTGAAATTCCCAACATATGGCCATTTTAGAAGCACCCATCTTGGATGCTAAACGATCCCGTGACGAAACGCGCCGCTCTTCGTTGGATCTCCTCTATTGCTTCTATCAGTTCCACCTGGTACGGTTCCCAGATATATGAAGTCACGGAGGATAAGGAAGCCGCGGCCTTTACACCGGCGTAGTATCGAAAAATTTTCTAAAAGTCGTGTGCGTACTAAAAAAGCACCAAGAAAAAAATGTATTTCTCAAACTCAGTGAAATATAGGATTTATAGAGGCCCGACGAAGATGACCTCCCGTAGTAAAATGAAACAACTGCAGCCGTTGTTTTGTCATCTGAACTCCGATCGTGCACAAGATCCGATCAATGATCAACATCTATGAGCCGGCTCCCAAACAATAGTGTAACAGCTATGTTGTGTCAGCAACCATGTTGATGATTGCAGGCAAAACACCCCTCTTACTGTAGTCTACGGAAGCCTGTTCAGAGTTGGCCACTGACGGGATCGTGTATAAGATCGTTCACCCCCTCAACGTCAGCTAAGTCCTGAAGAAGGTGTATTGAGTCACCAGAACTGGTTGCAATTTCATAAAATTGCATCAGGACGACGTTTGAAGATATTTCATTTTATTACGGGCCATCAGTCACAAGGATGAAATACAAAAAATTATCTTGGTTTGCGCAAGGCAGGGGTTTATCAGATTACGTGTCAATGTGGCAAGACAATAGTGGACAAATAGTGCACATAATCGAAGATCGGTGACGAGAACACAAGCTGCACACTAGACTAATGTATTCCATTAAGTCAGTGGACGCAGAGCACCGTTTGTAGGAGAATTATGAGTTGGAATATGAAGGAACCAGGAGTTAGGTACAGATTTCGAAATACTGAGACAATGTTATTAGAGAAGCCACCGAAATTGGTACTAAGGACAAGGCTTATGTCCTGGAACTGTGACTGTAGACTCAGTAATGCCTGGGAACTTGCCCTGCGTCTAATTAAGAAGACACTCAGCAAACACAACGATCTGGCGGCCATGAAGGACAGATCAACTGAAACGATGCTGTCACAGACGCCGATGCAATCGCCTCCGCGGCCGCCGATGCACGCCTTCGGGCGCAGACCGTGAAGCAAACGACTCGCTGAAGTGAAGTTGTGGGGGCAGGGGGAGGGGGGGATGGGAGAAGGTAGGTTGGTTGATTTGGGAGAGGGCATCAAAGAAGAAGGTCATCGGCTCCATCGGATTACCGAAGGATGGGGAAGGAAGTCAGCTGTGTCCTTTCAAAGGAACCATCCCGGCATTTACCTGAAGAGACTTAGGGAAATCACAGAAAAACTAAATCAGGATGGCCGGCCGCGCGTTTGAACCGTCGTCCTCTCGAATCCGAGTCCATTGTGTGTGTTTGGGAGGAGGGGGGTTGTATCCCATAGGACACTAAGGACAAGCAGTACATCCGTCCCGTGCACTGTTCGATCAACGAAACTTAAGAATCACAGTTCTCTGCCTGTCTGCTACGTCACATGAGCATCCTTCCATCTGAAAATTACGAGTTGGTGGTTTCCAATATAGTCGCTATGTTCTCCACACCGATTCCCTAGTTTTCCTCTCACTTATCACACACTATTTCTTTTAAATTTCTAATTATGTATCTGATTGTTTTATAATAGTTGTTACACACCTATGGTTCATTCTGTATGTTTGAGTAGAAGAATATGATTCCTGCTCTCAGTTCTATTCTGCGATAAATTGAAATTCTGAGAGATTTCGTTTAAGGCTACGTATACAGTGTGCCACACAGACTTCACTTGCTGTACATCTATAGCAGCATATATTTGCTAAGGAACTGAATTATTACATTTCTGTAGCCAGATAGGACAAACAGAAAATCCAAGACTATCCTAACATTTTTCATTTTGCTATCTCGAAAGGGGAACAGATCAGTTTTGCAAAGACGCGAAATATCAAATAAACGAGGTCGTGCTAAAAAGTAATGTCTCTGAATGCCTTACGTGAAAATTCTTGACGCTTTTTAAATAAAACAAGTGTCATTAACTTTCTGCGACTACATATTTTCGGTCATCTGCCGCTGGAGGCACTGAATTTTAGATATGTGTAATTTATTTACAATGAGGTGACAAAAGCTATAGAATCTCTCTTAATATCCTGTCAGACATCCCTTTACCATGTGTAGTGCAACAACTCGACGTGAAATGCACTCAACAAATCGTTGTAAGTCCCCTGCAGAAATACTGAGCCATGCTGCCTCTATAGCGGTTCATAATTACCAAAGTGTCTGCCGCTGCAGGATTTTGCGCCAGAACTAACCTCTCGATTATACCCCGCAAATGTTCGGTGTGATTCATGTCGGGCAATCTGGTGGACTGAATCATTCTCTCGATTTGTCCAGAGAGTTGTGGAAACCAATTGCGGAACAATTTTGGCGGGATGCCATGACCATACAAATTACATAGTTGTTTGGAAACATGAAGTGCATGAATGGTTGAAAATGGTTTCCAAGTTGTCTAAAATACACATTTCCAGTGAATGATCGGTTCAGCGGGACCAGAGGACCTAGTCCACTCAGACACAGCCAACAACATCATGGATTCACCATCAGCTTGCACATTGCCTTGTTGACAACTTTTGCCCGTGTTTTCGTGGGGTCATTGCCACACTCGACCCTTACCATTAGCTCTTCCCAACTAAAATCGGAACTCATCTGACCAGGACACTGTCTTCCAGTCGTCGGGTCCAAGCGATGTGGTCAGGAGTCTAGGAGAGGCGCTGGAGGCGATGTGCTGTTAGCAAAGTCGCATCGGACGTCTGCGTTCATACACCATTAACGCCAAACTTCGCGCACGTTCCTAGTACGCACTACATTGATTTCTGCTGGTATATCACGCAGTGTTCTTTGTATGATAGCACTGACAACACTATTCAAACGCCACTGCTCTCGGTCGTTAAGTGAAGGCCGTTGGCCGCTACGTTGCCCTTGGCGCGAAGTCGTACCTGAAATTTGGTGCTATCGGCACACTCTTGGAGCGGTAGATTTCGGAATATTGAATTCCATAACGATTTCCGAAATGGAATGTCCCATGCGTCTAGCTCCAACTACCATTCTGCGTTGAATGTGTGTACCTATCGCCGTGAGGCCACAAGCATGTCAGAAACCTTTCCACATGAATCACCTGAGTACAAATGACAGCCCCGCCAATGTTTGTCTTTTTATACCACTTGCACGCGATACTACTGCCATGACTTGTGTAATTCGCAGTGTATGTCGGTGCGTGATAAACTGCATGCTGTAATTGAGTTTCCAATTCGTCCACACATGGTGCACTCTCTCTTTCAGCATGACAATGCCGGAACACACACGGACGCTGCGACATCTTCAGCTATCCGACGTCTTGGCTTCATTGTCACTGATCATCCTCAATGTAATACCGACTTGGCGCTATCCGATTTTCATTCGTCTCCAAAACTTAAAAAAAACACACTTTCGAGGACTTCACTTTGATAGTATCGAAGCAGTGCGAGGAGAGGCGAGGTTGTGGCTCCGTCGAGAGTCACTGCACACAGACGGTGTCAAGAGACTCGTCTCTCGTTGGGAGAAATGTATTCGTCGCCAGGGTGATTATGTTGAGATGTACATGTGGATACATGAAGAATAAAGATGTAGAATGTTAAAAACCATTATTTTATTTTAAATACTTTATTAGTTTCCCATGTAAAATATTGAATTATTAGTTTTCAGTACGCCCATGTATTTACAAATGTCGTATTGTTTTAACTAGGAAACAGGAAATAAAAGCAGCTCTCTTTATGCAAGAGATCTGCATTTAAAGCCCACAGTTTAAAAACAAGGTCAATCTAGGAAAACAGTTAGCGAACGTTGATAAAAAATACATTTACATATATCGGTTCTAAGAATCTAGAAAGTCACATTCTTCTGAAACACATACAATAAACTCCGGTTTCCACTGAAGCCTCTTTCACAGCTACATAGGTACTTGAATATCTTATGTAATCAAATGTGGAAAATGATTTGCCCAGTTGTCTGGAAGTACATGAGAAATTGACTAAAGATCCACTGTCCAAGAAGTCTATAGATATAATGAAACTGATTGACAAACGAATTAGAGAGAAAAACAATGATAACACCGTCTTGTGTGTCTGTATCTATTTACTGAAATCCGACCGCTTTTAGTGGTCCCTGTTTGCAAACAGTGGTCCTATAACCAACAAGAGAATAACAAATTGGCGTCAGTAGACTTGCACGTGCGTCATGTGTCATACACAACGTCAATGAGCTGCAGCGGAATTATTAGTTTATGTACCGAACTAGTGCCATGAAAGAAACGAAAAACGCAATAGAACCACAGTTAAGAAGTCTTTATTCTCGACAGTGTGTAGTCCGTCCCACTACAGACGACATCAGAGACCTCCACATGGTACACGAAACCGGTCAGATCGTTGTTGCAGAAGCTACGGAAAAAGCATGCCAAATTTAAAAGAACGCAAAATCCCCAAGATTGGCAACGTTTCACAGAAGTTCGAAATATGGCACGTAGTTCAATGAAAGATGCATTTAATAAATTCCACAACGAAATTCTGTCTCGAAATATGGCAGAAAACCCAAAGAGATTCTGGTCACACATAAAGCACACCAGTGGCAAGACGCAGTTAATACCCTCACTGCGCGATAACAACGGTGAAGTCACTGATGACAGTGCCACTAAAGCAGAGTTATTAAACACGGTTTTCCGAAACTCCTTCACCGAATAAGACGAAGTTAATATTCCTGAATTCCAATAAAGAACAACTGCCAAGATGAGAAACATAGAAGTAGATATCCTCGGAGTAGCGAAGCAGCTTAATTCACTTAATAAAGGCACGGCCTCCGGTCCAGATTGTATACCAGTCAGGTTCCTCAGAGAGTATGCTGATAAAACAGCTCCATATTTAGCAATTATATAAAACCACTCATTCACACAAAGATTCGTACCTAAAGACTGGAAAATTGTTCATGTCACACCGGTACCCAAAAAGGGAAGTAGGAGTAATCCGCTGAATTACAGGCCTGTATCACTAACGTCGATTTGCAGCAAGGTTTTAGAACATATACTGTATTCGAACATTATGAAATACCTCGAAGAAAACGATTTATTGACACACAGTCAACACGGTTTCAGAGAATATCGTTCTTGTGAAACAAAACTAGATCTTTATACTCATGAAGTAATGAGTGTTATCGACAGGGGATGTCAAATTGATTCCATCTTTTTAGATTTCCAGAAGGCTTTCGACACCGTTCCTCACAAGCGTCTTCTAACCAAACTGAGTGCCTACGGAGTATCGCCTCAGTTGTGTGACTGGATTCGTGATTTCCTGCCAGAAAGGTCACAGTTCGTAGTAATAGACGGAAAGTCATTGAGTAAAACAGAAGTAATAACCGGCGTTACCCAAGGAAGTGTGACAGGCCCTCTATTGTTCCTGATCTATATTAACAACATAAGAGACAATCAGAGCAGCCGTCTTAGATTGTTTGCAGATGATGCTGTCATTTACTGTCTTGTAAAGTCATCAGACGATCAAAACGACTTGCAAAATGATTTGGATAAGATATCTGTATGGTGTGAAAAGTGGCAATTGACCCTGAATAATGAAAAGTGTGAAGTTATTCACGTGAGTACTAAAAGAAATCAGCTAAATTTCGATTACGCGATAAGTCACACAAATCTGAAGGCTGTAAATTCACCTAAATACAATTATAAATAACCTATACTGGAACCATCACATAGATAATATTGTGGGTACAGCAAACCAAAGACTGCGATTCATTGGCAGGACACTTAAAAGGTCTACCAAAGAGACTGCTTACACCATGCTCGTCCGCCCTATTGTGGAGTATTGATGTGCGGTGTGGGATCCGCATCAGGTGGGACTGACGGATGACATCGAAAAAGTACAAAGAAGGGCAGCTCGTTTTGTATTATCTCGATATAGGGGAGATAGTGTCTCAGACACAATACGTGAATTGGAGTGGCAATCATTAAAACAAAGGCGTTTTTCGTTGCGACGGGATCTTCTCATGAAATTTCAATCACCAGTTTTCTCCTCCGATTGCGGAAACAATCTGTTGGTACCCACCTACCTAGGGAGAAATGATCATCACGATAAAATTAAAGAAATCACGGCTCGCACATAAAAATTTAAATTGCTCTCATTTCCCGCGCGCTGTTCGAGAGTGTAACGGTAGGGAGAGAGCTTCAGTGAGGTTCACCGAACCCTCTGCCAGGCACTTTATTGTGAAAAGTAGAGTAATCACGTAGATGTAGATGTAGATATGAACTGCAAATTTTGGATACTGGCAGACGACCGTGTATCGTACAGCGACAGCCGTGGCCTTACTCTTCAATATTTCAAAGCCCGCTCTACGAACCGCCCGCGTTCAGCCGTTGCGGCAACAGGTGAATCAGGACGCCACCTTTGTCTCTTCCCAGCATTACAGCTGTCCTTCTGCTTCAGTGAAACGGGTATGCGATGGTTTATGTGACAGACCTGTCATATGCGAAGCTATACCCTGTTTTTCATGATCTCGGTGTCTATGAATTGACATGGTGCTGCAGAACACTGAATAAATGTCATAATGTAACTACCATTGGAAATTTGAAATTAGTGTCTTAGGAAGCGCTGATAAGAATCGTATCTGTGGCCATGATACCACACATTTGCAAAAATTTGACAGCGTGCATCTAGAGAAACATCAGACAAAAGGGCAGAATGCTACAAACTAAGCACGATTTGCTAAGACGTAACACATAAATTTCGTCATGGATGGTTCAGGACATCGAAACTCAGTTTGAGTCAAATGACAGTACACCGAGTGGCACATACTGCTACGTTTAATCCTTTTAACCCTTGTATCAATAGAGATACTGTGGCATGTATGATTTTCTTAATGGACTGGTGTACTTTCTCACCTTACGAAAAATCTTTTGAAAAGACGAGTACATAGATACATGTTGATTTTGTCGCTGAAACTTCCCACAAAAGTAGGCGAAGAAAAATTCTTGTATTCCAAGTCAAGGCAACCGCCACTTAGACCTCTTACAGCAGGCTCATTAAGGTTGTGCAGCAAGAAGACAGGCTGTGGCTACTAGGATTTCTTCTAGGCCCCACCTTGAACGGTATCAGCATAAGGTCAGATGCAATACTTGCTACTGTACTACAGCAAGCCACCATTAGCAAGCAACGTATCACTGTTCCCGTACATTCAAAAGTGTTTGGATGCTATTCAGCCTAGTAAAAAGAAATAATGGCTACAAAATTTCGACTGACAAGACAGATAAGAGGAATAAACTTTTGTTTTTGAGTCTTCGGTCATCTGACTGCTTAAAGGCGGCCTTTCACAAATTCCTTTCCTTGGCTAACCTCTACCTCTTCAGCTCCGATTAGACTTGCGCCTACGTCATTAATTATTTGTTGGATGTATTTGAATCTCAAGTTTCGTACCATCTACACCTCCCTCTAGTGCTGTGGAATTTACTCCCTGATGTCGTAACGTATGTACTATCATCCTGTCACTTCTTATTACCAGTATTTTACATCTCTTCGCTGATTCTGCGGGGAGTCTTCTCATTCTTTATTTTCAGTCCACTTCATTCACACCATTCTTTTGTGGCACCACATCACGAAGGCTTCGATGCTCTTCTATTTCGGCTTTTCGGCTGTCCATGGTTCACTACCACATAATTCCGTGCTCAAGACATACATGTTCAGAAATTTCTTCCTGAAATTAAGGCCTAAGTTCGGTACCAGAAGACTTCTCTTCGCCAGAAATTTTCCGTTTGCCTGAGCTAGTCTGATTTCTATGTCCTCTTTGCTTCGTCCGTCGTGGAAAGTATTGCTTCCAAAGTAGCAAAACTTAACTTATCTTTGACTTTTTTCGGTTTACTATCAAACGATATTTTTTATTCATTGTACTGCTCATTCCTTTCAACAGAGCCCTTAATCCTCCTCACATACATTGAGGATAGAAACGTCATCAGCGAATCTTATCACTGATCTCTTGGCACCTTGAATTATAATCGCACTATTCAACCTTTCTTTTATTTCCATCACTGCATCTTCGATGGATAGATTCAGTAGGAGGGGGGGGGGGGGGGAAGTCTGCATCCCTCTCTTACACCCTTTCCAATCCTCTTTCCTAGAATTTAGGACTTCTTGCACCATTTTACACTGTCCAACGCCTTTTTTTATGAGCGGGTTTTAATGTTTCCTCATCCTTGCATCCATTATTAAGGGCCACGTCAGGACTGCCTCTCTGATACCTTTACGCCATGTAATAGAGGTCAATTTTCTTTTCCATTCTTCTGTTTAAGATTCTTTTCAGCAGCTTAGATGCATGATCAGCTAAACTCAATGAACGATAGTTTTCGCACTTATCTGCTCTTGCTATCTTAAAAATTGCGTGGCTGATATCTTTCCCGAATTCTGACGGTAAGTCGTCCGTCTCTATCTTTTCTACAGACCAACCTGAATGGTCATTTGGTTGCCGCTTCCCTCCCTTTCTTTAGAAATTCCGATGGAATGTTATCTGTCCACTGAGCCTTAGTTCAACTCAGCTCTTCCAAAGCTCTTTTAAATTCTAATTCTGGATCCCCTGACTCTGCCATATCGACGACAAATTTTCTGCCAGTTCATTAGACGAGTCCTCCTCAAAGAGACCATTCAATATAATCATGTAATCTTTCCACGTTTTCCCTCTCCTCTGCGTTAAACAATGGAATTCCGATTGCACTCTCATTATTACCACCCGTGCTTTAATTTCACTGAAGATTGTTTCGTTTTTTATACGTATTTGTTGTTGTGTCTTCGGTCCAGAGACTGGTTTGATGCAGCTCTCCATGCTACTCTATCCTGTGCAAGCGTCTTCGTCTCCAAGTACCTACTGCAACGAACATCCTTCTCAATCTGCTTAGTGTATTCATCTCTCGGTCTCCCTCTACTATTTTTACCCTTCACGCTGCCCTCCAATACTAAATTTGTGATCCCCGTCCTTCAATACTAAATTGGTGATCCCTTGATGCTGCAGAATATGTCTTACCAACTGATCCCTTTTACCACTCAAGTCGCGCCACAAATTCCTCTTCTCTCCAATTCTGTTCAGTACCTCCTCATTAGTTACGTGATCTACCCAACTAATCTTCAGTATTCTTTTGTAGCACCACATTTCGAGAGCCTCTGCTCTCTTTTTGTCTAAACTATTTGTCGTCCATATTTCATTCCATACATGGCTACACACCATACAAATCCTTAATTCTTCTCTTCTTCGACCATCATTAGTTATTTTGCTTCCTAAATAGCAAAACACATTTACTATTTAAGTGTTTCATTTCCAAACACAATTCTCTCAGCAGCACCAAATTTAATTTGACTGCATTCCATTATCTTTCTTTTGGTTCTGTTGTTGTGTATCTTCTATCCTCCTTTCAAGACACTGTCCATTCCGTTGAACTGCTCTTCCAGGTCTTCTGCTGTCTCCTACAGAATTACAACCGAGCGAGGTGGCGCAGTGGTTAGCACACTGGACTCGCATTCGGGAGGACGACGGTTCAATCCCGCGACCGGCCGTCCCGATTTAGGTTTTCCGTGATTACCCTAAATCGCTCCAGGCAAATGCCGGGATGGTTTCTTTGAAAGAGCACGGGCGACTTCCTTCCCTAATCCTACGAAACTGATGACCTCGCTGTCTGGTCTCTTGCCCAAAGCAAATCAAACCAAACCAAACAGAATTTCAATATCATCGGCAAACCTCGAAGTTTTTATTTCTTCTCCGTGGATTTAAATTCCTACTCCAAATTTTTCTTTTGTTTACTTTACTGCTTGCTCAGTATACAGACTGAATAAAATCGGGGATAGGCTACAACCCTGTCTCACACCGTCCCCAACCACTGCTTCCCATTCATGCGCCTCGACTCTTATAAATGTCATCAGGTTTCTATACAAATTGTAAATAGCCTTTTGCGCCCTGTATTATAAATATTTCATTTTACTCACACCTTTCCTGCAGCCATTAAGTCCTGGCTACTGATTTCGTTCCTGTGGGATTTAGATTGCTGTATTCCTTTCTTCTTCCTCTTTCATCGATCAACTGAAGTATTTTCGCTGTTACCCAGGGTTTCTTCGCAGATATTTCCTTGAACTAATGTTTTTCTTTCCAACTTCTGTGACTGCCCTCTTTACAAACGTCCATTCCTCTTCAACTGAACTGCCTACTCTGTTGTTCCTTCTCACAGTATCTACGTCTTTAGAGAGAATCAAACGCGTCTCGACAATCCTCAGCACTTCAGTATCCAACTTCCTACCACAATGATTGTTTCTGGCCATTCTCTTAGACTTCAGCCTACTTTTCATCACAACTACAATGTGATGTGATTCTGTAACCGCTCCTGGGTGAGCCTTACAAATCTAACACTGATTTCAGAATCTCTGTCTCCCATGATGTAATCCAGCTCTACCGCTCTTGTGTCTCTGGGTCTTGTGATTTTTTGACAGGTTATTCACTATTACCATGTTAAATTTATTGTAGAACTCAATTAGTCTCTCTCCTCTCTCCTTCCAACCGTCAAGTTCTTATTCTTCCGTAACCCTTTCTTATATTCCTTCTCCTGCAGCATCGTTGAAAACCCCAATACTTATGTTTTCATGTCCTTTTACATACTGAATTACTCGTTCAACATCCTAAAGTACTTTCTCTGTCTCTTCATCTGGTGTTAGCAACATGTGCATGTATACCTGAACTATCGTCTGCAGCTCGTGGCCGTGCGGTAGCGTTCTCGCTTCCCGCGCCCGGGTTCCCAGGTTCGATTCCCGGCGGGGTCAGGGATTTTCTCTTGATGACTGCGTGTTGTGTGATGTCCTTAGGTTAGTTAGGTTTAAGTAGTTCTAAGTTCTTGGGGACTGATGACCATAGATGTTAAGTCCCATAGTGCTCAGAGCCATTTGAACCATACCTGAACTATCGCTATGGAATCTTAGAAGGACAAACCTATCACGGAAATGTTCACAGTAGTTCACTCGCTGCCCGACGTTACTATTCATAACGAATCCTACTCCAGTTATACAACATTTTACTGCAATTTGTTTTAACGTGTATCTCTCTGGCCGAAAATCCTTGTCCTCTTTCCATTTCATTTCACTGAGCCCTCCACTATATCTGGAATGAGTCTTTGCATTTCCCTTTTCAAAATTCCTACCTTTCCTACCACATTCAAGCTTCTAACGTCTCATCCTCTTACTCTCAGAATGTTATCCCCTCGCCGGCCGTGGTGGCCGAGCGGTTCTAGACGCTTCAGTCTGGAACCGCGCGACCGTTACGGTCGCAGGTTCGAATCCTGACGCGGGCATGGATGTGTGTGATGTCCTTAGGTTAGTTAGGTTTAAGTAGTTCTAAGTTCTAGGCGACTGATAACGTCAGAAGTTAAATCCAATAGTGATAAGAGCCATTTAATCAATTTGTCATCCCGTCGTTGGCCATTCTTTCATTCTTTTTTTTCGGTGTAACCTCCCCTTTGGCATTCCCTCCCCGCGATCGGAATGGGGACTATTTCAGAATCTTCTGCTAAAAGAGAGATCATCATGACACTTTTTCAATTACAGGCCATCCGTCCTGTGAATACACATTACAAGGTTTTAATACAGTGGTTTCCACCGCTTTCTGCATGCTCATGCCGTTGATTACTGCTTATTCTTCCGCCTTTTAAGGACGGTTTCCCACCCAAGGGCAAGCGAGTGCCCTGAACCTCTATCTGCTCCTGCTCCCTCTTTGAGAAGCACGTTGGCAGAATGAGGGTAACGTCTTACGCCGCAAGTCTACAGCTGACATTGCTGATCATTAAACGACTCTCTGCGTGTTATCATTTGCCCAAAACCTTGTTTCGATAGCTTGAACTTACCACGAAATAAAACTTACGCCATTCTCGACTCACCCTTCATATTTGACTCTGTGTGTCAGATATTTGTCGCAAATTTAACAGTCAATCCTCTTACAACCTACAGTGCTGTTTTCGGGGCTTTAAGTAGTGGTCGCTCTTCTTGAGCGCCATTCTTTTTGAGACGTACGGCAACCCTAAGCTCATCTATTCTGTACTCCTGAGAATAAAGTAATTTTCGTTATAAAACTTCACTTAACCGAAATGAATTTCTATTTGAGATTAGTCGTCTAATACAAAGAATTTTGTGACGTTACCGAATTCCAGTTTTTTCCGCTTGAACAAAATACACAATACAGGACTACTTCAACAGAAGGTATGACACAGATGAATGAAGTAATCAGTAAACTTTGCCTGAATTCAGAGCAGAGAAAATTGGAAAATTTTTCATTCCAAGTAACTTGATAAAATGAGACGGCAGTTATCATGTGATGTTCATCCACTGCCGTCATTGGCGCCTGTGGATTGCATTGCATGTGAAAGCACAATTTTTTGGAGCACACATTGACACATTTTTAATCGCTTATGTCGATGATCTTAAAATGTCATTCTGTCCCAGGAGAGCGCCTGCTCAGATTAGTTGCCCTGGGATTCAAAGAAGCTGGCGTTGGCTGTAGCGTTGTTACAGGAAGTTGCTTGATATCAATTAAGAAGGTTCGTCTTATTGTCGTCCAGTACAGCTTAAGACGGCACCATTATCCATCTGCTCCGTAGGCAAACTGAGTATAATAGAAGCTGTGTTATTGTTTTAGGAGTGTGTAGATAAGGTACGTTTTATGCTGTTGTACCAAATTTCACCATGTATCGTCCGTGTTACACGCAGCCGTACAGTCAAGCCTGAGTTAGTTAGCGAGTATCTTGTGAGAATCTACACGGACTGCTTAACGTGCGCATGGGTATCTAATGTAAGCTATTTAGTGTTATGTTCGTGGACTGTTCTTGGTGAACCAACAAAATATTTGTCTCGTTACCGTATACAGAAGAACAGTAGAACGTAAATGGAAGAAATTTACTACAGTCATTTACTCCGTTACCTACATGTACGTTTCTCATGTAGAATCCACTGTACAGTGCATAGCCAAGTCTCCTTGCTGCCAGCTTTATACTTTTCTGTGGTTGAGTGAGACAAAAATGTTTGCAGGACACTCTACGCACAATGATATCTCTTCTTTTTTTCCCATCGTTCCTCACAGTGTTACACACTGGTGTCAATTCTGGGGTCGAAGCTTTTCAATAGATCGAGTTCCTGAAGACACTCATTACACATAATGGCACTTGGAAACCACAGTCCGTAAGTTACCTCCGAGTTTTCCACGTGTCAGGAACTCACGACCCAGTGCATTGATGTCAAACTGCTGGCAGTCTTACGCTCGTCTACCACACCAACAGCGAGCATTTTGCCGACAACCCAATAACGAGACTCGCCCTTCGGTGTTCCAACCGATAAAACAGCCGTCTGAAATTCAGTTGCTTGTCAAAACTGCCACACCATGACGAAGAAAGTATCTTTTATGTTGTTTTTGTCACAGATGGAGCGCACGATAATGTCATAATAATTAAAGTTACAAATTGGACATTATCTCTGATAACGGGAATTCAGTATGTACTGCTGTCTTCTTATGAAAACTTTTATTTGCCAAGATCGCTATGTTAAAACATTAATTGATTATGAGCTTCTTCAGATCTATAAAAGAAAATGTGCCGTAGTTACAAGCTTAAAGTAATACAAAAGCACAGTAGAGTGTACACAAAAACTGAATGACAGAAAATTGCTTGCCCATAAAACAGGGTACTGCCAGTTTCATCATGTATTGATTTAATCCACTCTGTCACACAACGTGTTGTAAGATAAGTCTCAAATTCAGCTGATATGGACGGATGTAATCCAAAGATTGTCATGTTATTGTCACAGAGTTGTTTAAATTACTGAGAGATGTAAATACCACTACCCGAGTTTATTGCTACGTAATTTTTTGTCTCTGAGGTTTGTGTGTGCCCCACTGTGTTTTCCCATTGCTTTAAGCCTGTAACTTTGGCATACTTTCCTTCATAGACCTGAAGATGGCAATTTATATTGTAGAAACTAGTAATCCACTTATGTGTTAACATAGCAATCTTGCCAAGTAAATAAATGCTTTCATCTGAAGACGACAGTGCAAATTTATAGATCGTCTCCTGTACCGACTGATTTTGTCAGGTAAACACAGTATTCAATATAGTTTAAAGCACCTTTGTGTTGGAACCAAATTTCGTAACACAGATTGGGGATGTCCATAAAAAGGGATTCCCGGATGTCAGAGACGATTAAGTTACTAGACAAGTGTATCCAAAACATTGTGAAGAACGTGCAGGTCAAGGAGCAGAGGAAACCGTCTGTTTCCTATGATGACATTCCCAGATACTGGTGGCCTGCGTACTCCCGCCT
Source organism: Schistocerca gregaria (assembly GCF_023897955.1). NCBI lineage: Eukaryota > Metazoa > Arthropoda > Insecta > Orthoptera > Acrididae > Schistocerca > Schistocerca gregaria. The sequence goes on along the minus strand of NC_064920.1, from coordinate 931,534,590 downwards.
AAATATAGGATGTGAAGTTACGTAAGAGAGTACTTACTTGAGAAACCTGATGGTAAAGTGAATAACATTCACGTTGTCGTGAATGCATAGCAGACGATATCATATACTGCGTCCAGTGGCGCTTCAAATTATCACTCTACACTTTTGTTCGCTATACCGCTGTAGAATGTAGTTCATCAGGCTGAGGTCATTGCTAGCTTCTAAAATGATGATTCCCAATCCGAGAGAAAAATAAATGTTTCTGAGGGTTGGAAATCTATTTGATCTTCACCAACAGCGAACTGATATTCACTGCTTAACGTAAATTTTTCCAATGTATTGCAAATTTCAGCCATATCAATCGTTTTAGATGTCACGTACCCACCTTCCGTAGGTTGTCGTCGCTGTCTCTTCTTACCTCTTGGAATCCAGTAAAGAACTTTCTTGGTCCAGCTATCATACATTATCCTGACTACATGTCACACACACCTCTATCTCATTTTCATTACCGACATAATTATGTCTTCCACTTCATCTTCTTCCTGATCCATTTATTGGTTTTCCTGTCTCACCTAGTAACTAACACACATCTTTTATCTCTTTACTAAGCCGCTTTTAGTATCAGAGTAGGGTTCGCAAAAAACTCCAGTCTCACCGCAATAAATTAAAGCTAGAAATACACACTGATACAAAAATTTCGAAGTTAACTTTGCCAAAAGCACTTGGGGCCATTATTCCTCTAGTGTGTATTTATTTCCCTCTCCATCCAGTTGGTATTAATCAGTACTTGTCTCCAGTATTAACTACATTTGCAACAATTTTATTTACTTCCAAAAATATGTAAGTAAATGCTTGTGTTCTAAGATTATTTGCAGTGAATGAAGAATTTTTCAGATAGTGGAATAAGAGCCAATCAATATAAATTATGTTGGCTTGTGTGAATACAACACACTTATAATATTGTTGGTAAAAAGGAAGTTCCATGACAGGTTTGTGGTGAGTATCCATTATTATCGGTGAAGCACTAAGAACACAGATTTCACTGCCGAAAACGTTCATGTGTGGAAGAATCAAATTGAAATGCAGCATTTCTTCCGACATTCCTCGGCCCTGTGATATTATATGCTCTCAGATTTATTTTATGGGACTGCAGTTGGCGACTGTGATGGTCTCGTGTCTGCTGACAGAAGGAGAGGTTTCAGATGCCTATCTGCACGCAGAACACTTCAAATATAATGTCAATCTTAACAGCATCTAAATCTCCTTTTAGAGATTAGTTCCATGTCTGTCATTTCGATTAGTTTTTAAATCAATTCAAATAAAATCAGATTCGATGAAGTGATGGACCGCTAAGAAGATAAACCTGAATGTTAATAACGCTTCAGATCACATTACGCAACTTCATTGTATCAAGCTTATTATCCATGACAGGTCCCACTCTAATCACTAATCTCCTGAAGGCGTAACTGAGACGGAAGTATTCTGATAATGTGGCGTAAATTTTAACCAAATAATGATTAATAAGGAAAGCAAAAACTGCACGTAAATGAACGTCCTTATGAAAGATGCAGGATGTGTAACTGCAGTTAATGAATTCAGTATAGTGTAAAGTCGAAGATGTTCACTACAGTTGAGAAACAAGTATCTGCTGAGAAAGCATTGGAAAAGCGGAAAGATTTCGACATTACGAATATGTTACACGGTGTTGGTCATTCTAGTCAAAACTTCATGGATATGCGTTTATTGCGAGAGTTAATGAATGATGTTGTAGACAGTAAACACGCAACCAACACAAGCATTTTTTTTAAAAAAAGAGAGAAATATTCGAAAGTTATGTTTTTAGGTAAAATGTGCTTCCAATCCCCGCAAATCGAGCACCCTGATGTTCGAAGGCAACGGGACAGCATTCTGTGGCAACTCATGTATAATACCAAGATCTCAAAAAATTACCGCGAAATAAAAGAAAGGGAAATCCGTGTGGTATAAAACAAACAGCCTTTAAATTAATTGTATAGACTATACAAACAATAATAATAATCATCCCATGTAGGCTTTCATGGCCGGCGTCTTCGTCAGTAAACACTTCTGGGCTAACTTTCTGGGCTAACTTGCCGTGGTCGATCTGTAGAACTTCTTCTCCCTGACGTTTCGTTCTCGACTACGGAGAACATCTTCCGAGGTGAGTCGACGACTGGCTGCTAGGCTCGCTCGCTCTAAAACTCTCGCTACATATGCCAGGTGTGGGGGCAGTTTACGCAGCGGAGCTGCTGTTCCTGCGGAGACCTCTTTGGGGTGCAGTGGGACCTAACGTGTTGACTGGCTGCTAGGAGATGGGGTCGCCGCTCATATGGATATAGTAGAGGGCGCCACCGCACGTCACGTGGAGTCGATGTGTAGCTATCTCTGGCTATCATCTGTTCTCTCGATTGAAGGCAATCGATTGTCATGTGATTGATGCAACGTCGACCGCCATATCTTGTCCAATTTTAATCCTTCTTCTTTACGATTAAAATCGTATTGATGTTTGGGGATTTCAATTGCCTCTCTATACATACGTGTATAATAATGCGACGTCCTGGCTAGCACGCTTGTCTCACCAAAGTTTATTTCGTGATCTCCATCCTTAAAAACATGTTCCGCTACTGCTGATTTGTCGATAGGTCCCAAGCGACAGTTTCTTTTGTGCTCCGTCAAACGTGTATTGATGCTTCTTTTTCTAGTTCCTATGTAAACCCTGCCACAAGTACACGGAATTTTATATACTCCTAGGGTGGCTAGGGGGTGACGAGGATCTTTTGTTGATCTTAGTCATTCACTAATTTTCTTAGTAGGTCTGATGAATAATAATAATAATAAAGCAACTACGGGACGGCAGAAAACATAAATCCTGACAGGAACAGAACTTCCATAATATATGATTCATGTGGAAGGAGCTGCATCGTATTGAATAGTCACGTCACATGTCGATTCAAAATTTCTACAATGACTTTAACAAAGAGAAAAAAAATATTTATTGCGTTTTACTTATCATCTGCGACGAAGAAAGGTGCAGTTTCGCGACTAGATCGCTCTCAAGACATATTTCGGAATACCTACACCCTCCGAAATTAGGTTCATTACATTTTTCTGAAAATTAGCCGTTGCTGCAGTAGCTTTCAGTCTGAACATTGTTCTGTACAGACCTCACTGTCACTGCGTAACTAATGCAGATTACATCATTTCCAACCTGCTTACTGTAAATAAGTTTTGGTCTCTTTGTAGAGTTTTTATCCCAACAAATCCCCACATTACTGTACAGACAATTCTTTAATCTCGTTGCATGTGTCGTATCAACCGATTTTAGTTATGCCACGAATTTCTTTTTCACCCACCTGTATTCAATACCTCATCATTAGTTCTTCAATCTGCTCTCCTAGTCTTTAGCTATATTTTGTAGCACATATCAAAATCTTCAAATTATTCACATGTGAATTACTTGTTGCCCACGTTTCACTTTCGTGTAAGTATATACACGAGGCAAATACCTTCAGAAAATACCTCCCGGAACTTAAATTTGTATTCATTGATAATGAATCTCTCTTTTTTGGAAATGCATTCCTTGTTATTGCGAGTATGCACTTTACATCCTCTTTACTTCTGACGCCATCAGTCATTTTGGTACCCAAATAGCCAAACTCGTCTTCTGCTTTTCGTATCATGAAAACTCATTAGATTCACAAGAGTGAACAGAGAGACAATGAAGCCATGAAACTACGGTCTTATGTCTAGCAAGAACTGCCGCAGAAAATTCAAGCCCTTTGGTTACCAGTGTAGTGCGAATGTCTAAGGTGCTCTCCCTATAAAAGTTAGGTTGTATAGGCCGCTTGTCGTTTTTACAGAATCCCCACGTTTATGAAGGGGGAAATCCTTATAAGAATAGCTGCTGTAAAGGAAGGAAGAAGGAAAGAAAGAAAGAGATAAATAAAGTACGGTAGACAGAAGAAGCACAATATACGATAGTTGCTACAGGAAGCCCTTGTTTTGAGGAACAGCATAGCTGAAGTCTGTGATAAGGGTCAGTGCAGTTCCTGCGAAGCCCGTAATACTAGGTCTTCGCTGTGGCGTTTTCTCTTTGAGGAGGCAGCGAGCGTTAACCCCCCGAGTGCTGCAGCTGGCCCGCTCGGACCTAAATCAAGTGTTTTGTCGGAACAGCGCGGAGAGGAGCCCGGGCCAAGTTCACCACGGACAAAGTAAATCTGGCGCCCGGCGAACGTGAACGTGTCGCCCGGGGCAGGCCGGGAAGAGTAGAGGGGAGACGAGGGAAGGAGTAGGGCTTCTCCAAAGACGAACCGAGAACGATCCTCCGGCTCTTATTGATGGAAGTGGCGGTGATCAAGTCTGCCCTTGTGGCCTGTCGAGATGAGAAAACACCGTTCCCTCAGGGGACTGCCAGTTTCGGCACTGACTGAAGTTTTTTTTGTACCCTGCCTGCCACCTCCCCTTTATTACCGTCGATCTGCGCATTAATGCTAAATAAATAGGCAAACACTGGGAGGCTATTCCAAATGAATATAGTGATTAGAAACAGTTATAACTGTTAAATGCGTAGCGGTACATCGATTAAAAGAACACGAAATGTTGAAAGAAAACCGACAACAAGTGCGTGTAAGTCTAGCACTTGGTGTGTTCCACAGAAACTTAATTATGTATACAGATAACAATAATATTTCATGTTACTAAATGGCCAGTTGCAAGTCTTTATATTGGATGCCTTTTCTGCGACGTGTGTGTTTCAAAGCTACCCCAGTCATCTGAATAGGGAAAGGGACCTACTGTTTAAGGTGAAACCAAAGCCAGGTGTTGATTCTGGTGATTCCTCATGTTGTTGAACGATGAAGGCTAAATTAAAACGAAGACTTGGTAATCCGTGTTCTGACTAAGATCGATAGTGCGACCTCCCGGTTTCCGGAGTGCGTTTCATCACTAGACCACCAGGCCGCACGTATATAGACAGCACATCTATAAGTTTTGATAAGCGAGACCACTACCTGTCCCCGAGAAAAAGGGCCCTTAACTGTCAGACAGACAGCAGATAGACAGGCAGTGAAATAATACCCTAAGACCGCAGGGTTGTAATATTCCCAATGCTCTCGGTTCGAATGTTCTGTTTTTCTCAGTGGATGAGTTACCAAATGAACATCAATGAATAATGGCATTCATCAAGCATCAGCCTTGGCTCCCACACTGTTTCCAAGAAAACCCAGAATTCAGATGAACTTGCATTAGAATCTCAGAACAAAAACGTCAACCATCGTCAAAGTACAGTCTAAAGTAACCGAACCAATATGGAGGAATAAATTTACAAATGGAGACTCCATCTTAGCCCAAGTAAACCAAAGGGAACAGTGTTCAATCTTCCGAACTAAGAGACGCACAGGAAGTTAAACATGTTATTTCATTATGTCCCTAAACATCTATGTCTCACCCTCGATCGGGTAGTCATTTAAGAAACACTGCACGAAACTATTAATGATGCTTGATGGAGTACAGCTACTCCACAGGATAGCCATAAACAGTCAAGGAGAAATTGAAAACACGTTACGCAGTTCTGTAATTCCATTTGTGCTCTCAGCTGCGAATAGTGTGCCGCTGTGTAGGAAAACACCACACATACAACTAAGATATACGTCTGAATGGTGCAATTAGGGCCTTGTCAGATATTCTTCAGTTCCTGGGTTGGCATTTCTATCTTTTCCCTTTCTGATATCAAAATAATCCACCAGCTACACGTCTCAAGTCATGCAAGCGACATTGGCACGATCTTCGAGCAACAGACATTTTCTATAATACCAACAAATGGAAAGAGCGATGAAATGAACATTCATCGCAGAAATCCCACCTAATCTAAAACCAACGATGAAGTTGCATGGTTTGATCCTCCCCGTTACGAGTGGTCGAGACGCAGCTTCATTGAAATGGGGCAAGGACGATATGGACACATCTCGAAGAAGTGAGATTATTGTGCAAGTGACCATTGTGACTCTGGTGCAGAGGAACAAAAAACAGGACAAAGAACTACGCGCCACATGGTTACAGAAGTGATGTGGAAGATACGCATGAAGTGACACCGGGTGTCACTGTGTCTCTGTCAAATATATACAACAACCGGTAAATCATTGGGTATGTTCTGTTACGTCATAAGATGACAAGGGAAATAATTATCTCAAATATAAAGAGGGTAAGTGGTGAAAGTTGCGAATGTTACAGTATTAGCAATTTCATACGTCATGGTTGCAAACTAGTGACAAATATTATTTACTGAAAAACGGAAATAGTGATATAAACCAAAGAAATAAAAGACAATGGGAGGCAATAATAGCCCTGAAACATATCTTACATGATAGTTCATCTACGTTTATAATGTTTGTAAACCTAGAGAATGTTTTTGACAAAGCTGAATGGAATGCACTGTTTGAAATTCTGAAGGTACCGCGGATACAATGAAGGGAATTCATGGTTATCCACTAGTTGAGGGGAGACAAACTGCAGTCACGAGTGTCGAAGGAAATAAAACGGAGGCATTATTTGAGATGGACGGTAAGACTCCAGCCTACGTCTGATGTTTTTCAGTCTGCACATTGAGCAGAAAAGCGAGATTCTGAAACAGAATCAACGTTCTCAGAGCAGAAATATAATGTCTGAGGTTGCCGACGACATTTTAGTTGTGTCACAGGGTGTATGGAACTTGGAAGAGCAGTTGAACGGAACAGATAGTGTTCTGAAACAAGTTTATAAGACACAAACATAAGAGAAACAAAGGTATTAGTGTGCAATCGAATTAAAATATACGGTAATGAAGGAATTAGACTAAAAGCAGCAGTTACGTTTTGCTGTTTGGGCACCAAAATGACCGTTAATGGTTGAAGCACAGAACAAATAAAATGCGGGCTATCATTAGGAAGCAAAGTGTTTCACAAAAGGAACAATAATCTGGCATCGAACACTTATGTCAGGAATTATTTTCGAATGTAGCGTACGCAAAAGTGAAACCCGGACGACCCATAGTTCAGGTAAGAAAAAAAGAAAAGCTTTTGAAATGTGGTGCTATACAAATTCGCTGTAGATTAAATAGGTTTATCAAATACCTTGTGACGATGCACTGAAACGCAAATTTGAGAAATAAGAAGGGATCGTTTGATGTGACCCATTGTGAGACATCAAGAAAACTTTAATATGCTAATGGAGGGAAGTGTTGGGGGGGGGGGGGGGTAAAATTGTAGAGGAATACCAAAGCTTGAACACAGTAAGCAGGCTCAATGTGACGTAGTTTGCAGCAGTTATGCAGAGATGAAAAGGTTTGTATTAGACTGGCTTGACTCAGCTCTCATTCCTAATCTGTCTTCAGACTGAACTCCACTACATTAACAACAACCTATGTCACCCGTTGGTCACAAGGACAGCAACTAAACGACAATCCATTTAATGCGACACATATCAAAGCCTATGTGGTCACCAAGGCAAGCGCTTGGGAATTGCATGTTTTGAGTTCTGGATTTGGTTTCTGCTAAGGAGGCTCTTAAGCTTGGTCTTTGGTATATCCACATGAAAGTCATAGGAGTCATAGGAGCCTAAAACAGCACACAGCAACCAGTACGACCCATCCCACGGTTTTGAAGATGTTTTAAAAACGTGCAAACCCCATCTTGCTGGAAGATCTAATCCGTTCAATCCGTATCAAGCTGCGGCATCGGCCATTATTCAAGCATGACCAGCGAACTGCTTGTTGTGTCCTTTAAGTGGATGGATGCCTAATCACTAAAACTGATATGTGAGACAAATGCTTCCCCTTTATGAATTTGAGCATTAGCATAGCGTAATTAGTACGTTTGACGTAATCAACCTGTTTTAATTCCCGTATTTAAACTATGTGCGTTTCCATTTTTAGCTTCGTTTTGCGAAAGCGTTCTGTACTAGCTACCAACGTGGAATCCCTACACTAAGTTCAAAGGAAAGGTGAATTCCTTCAGTATTTTGTGTTCAAATCCTGATGTCTCAGCGGTGGTGGGATTGCTGGCGCCGACTTTCGGAGTCCTGGCGCCAATAGCTCGGTCTGCCATGTGATGTCTGTCTGGTAAGTGGCCATTAAGATATTCTCTCGAGATTATTGATGGGGGACGGGGCTTGTTGTGGGTGGAGACTGATAACGAAGCGAGGATGCCAGTGGGGAGGTTCCTCCCCCCCCAGCGAGTAAGGCAGCACTTGCGCAGACCTTCTGAGCGCTGAGTCCGACGAGTGGTTGCTGGATATATTTGTGGGCCGATTTGAAGCCGTGGCTGAATTCGAGTGCTGTCTTCGAGTGCAGAAATTTTGTTGCTCGCAAAGGAGCTGGCCCCTAATTCTAAGTTAGATGTAGGATAGTGTACTGATTATTCACCTAGCACAAATGGTGTCTATGCAGATTTAGCGCTGTTAAGCTGGCTTGCTTCAGAATGTATCTATCTTAAGTTGTGCTGAGCTGTTTAAGCTCTGCTGTGAGAATAATAATTAGATTGGGCTGATGAATTGGCATCTAGAGATCATAGCACGTAATGGTGTACCGCTGGAGCTGTTGCATTGGGCACTAGTAGTTATGTCTTGTGTTTTCCTTTAGTGATTGGTGACCAGAGGTTCATTAACTATTAGAAGTGTTGTAAAATGTTATAGTGGTGTAGTTTTCGTAGACGAGAATGAATTGATTAAAATTGCAATTAACGTCTCCATGAATGTTTTAAGGTGAAAACCTGTGAAGAAAAGCCAAATTTGGATATTATTTTTTAAATTCCATATGTATTACCACATGATTAATCTTCCGAGTAAAGAAGGCCTGCCTTTTTGTATTTGGTAATTTAGCATAATTGAAGCTGTTATCATTGACGGCCTGTCTGTTTTCTACACTCCTGGAAATGGAAAAAAGAACACATTGACACCGGTGTGTCAGACCCACCATACTTGCTCCGGACACTGTGAGAGGGCTGTACAAGCAGTGATCACACGCACGGCACAGCGGACACACCAGGAACCGCGGTGTTGGCCGTCGAATGGCGCTAGCTGCGCAGCATTTGTGCACCGCCGCCGTCAGTATCAGCCAGTTTGCCGTGGCATACGGAGCTCCATCGCAGTCTTTAACACTGGTAGCATGCCGCGACAGCGTGGACGTGAACCGTATGTGCAGTTGACGGACTTTGAGCGAGGGCGTATAGTGGGCATGCGGGAGGCCGGGTGGACGTACCGCCGAATTGCTCAACACGTGGGGCGTGAGGTCTCCACAGTACATCGATGTTGTCGCCAGTGGTCGGCGGAAGGCGCACGTGCCCGTCGACCTGGGACCGGACCGCAGCGACGCACGGATGCACGCCAAGACCGTAGGATCCTACGCAGTGCCGTAGGGGACCGCACCGCCACTTCCCAGCAAATTAGGGACACTGTTGCTCCTGGAGTATCGGCGAGGACCATTCGCAACCGTCTCCATGCAGCTGGGCTACGGTCCCGCACACCGTTAGGCCGTCTTCCGCTCACGCCCCAACATCGTGCAGCCCGCCTCCAGTGGTGTCGCGACAGGCGTGAATGGAGGGACGAATGGAGACGTGTCGTCTTCAGCGATGAGAGTCGCTTCTGCCTTGGTGCCAATGATGGTCGTATGCGTGTTTGGCGCCGTGCAGGTGAGCGCCATAATCAGGACTGCATACGACCGAGGCACACAGGGCCAACACCCGGCATCATGGTGTGGGGAGCGATCTCCTACACTGGCCGTACACCTCTGGTGATCGTCGAGGGGACATTGAATAGTGCACGGTACATCCAAACCGTCATCGAACCCATCGTTCTACCATTCCTAGACCGGCAAGGGAACTTGCTGTTCCAACAGGACAATGCACGTCCGCATGTATCCCGTGCCACCCAACGTGCTCTAGAAGGTGTAAGTCAACTACCCTGGCCAGCAAGATCTCCGGATCTGTCCCCCATTGAGCATGTTTGGGACTGGATGAAGCGTCGTCTCACGCGGTCTGCACGTCCAGCACGAACGCTGGTCCAACTGAGGCGCCAGGTGGAAATGGCATGGCAAGCCGTTCCACAGGACTACATCCAGCATCTCTACGATCGTCTCCATGGGAGAATAGCAGCCTGCATTGCTGCGAAAGGTGGATATACACTGTACTAGTGCCGACATTGTGCATGCTCTGTTGCCTGTGTCTATGTGCCTGTGGTTCTGTCAGTGTGATCATGTGATGTATTTGACCCCAGGAATGTGTCAATAAAGTTTCCCCTTCCTGGGACAATTAATTCACGGTGTTATTATTTCAATTTCCAGGAGTGTATTTGGTAATTTTCCTTAACTGCAGCTATTATTAAAGAACGCCTGGCCTTTTTCGGTTTGGTAATTTTACGTAACTGAAGCTATTATCAAAGAAGGCCTGTCTGTTTTCTATTTGATAGTTTTACTTAAGTGAAGCTCTTATTATTGCAGGCCTGCCTGTTTCCCCTTACATCCCTTTATCCATAACTTCAGGATTCAATGTCATCTGCAAATTTTGTTGACATTTGCAGTTGCTTGATTTCATCACCAATGACATCTGTTGTTTTAGAGTTATTTATTTCAATAAGATGCTAACAGGAAATGACACATCCCTTTATCCATAATTGTAGGTTTTAATTTCATTTTTGTTAACATTGCAGTTGCTTCCTTTTATCACCGAAGAAATCTCAGTACGATGAGGATAGAACGACATTTTTTTAAATGTGTATATTATCCACCTTGCAAACACCAACTTTAGATTCACTGTGCCTCTGCGACGATCGAAATGCTGAAATTTCTTTTGAATTTTCTTTATTCTTATCGATGTATCGCTAGGCACTAAATACTGACGGCCATCTGTAGCGGTTGGTCAACAGCTTCTGACTGTAATAGTACGATTTCCTTTCCTGTGACAAATTCTTCATCTCAGGGTAGCAGTTACACCCAGAGTAATTAATTCTTAATTGGATATATTGTAATTATCCTTTTTTGTACCATTCTTGACCCTCTGTGGATCTCTTCAGTACCACGGACGATATTCTATGATGTCTCCAGGATCTCCCTTCTCGTCATGCTCTCCTCACGGTCGCAGGAGATAGTACGTTTGATCCATATACTATATTCCTACTCTGAAAGAAACCTTGTCCTCTGGTTAGATGATGGGCATCAAACATAATAGAACACAGTTCACTTTTAATGGTCGACATGCTAATTCATAAGTTTTTCAATTCATTCTTTTTTGTCATCAGTCTACTGACTGGTTTGATGCGGCCCGCCACGAATTCCTTTCCTGTACTAACCTCTTCATCTCAGAGTACCACTTGCAACCTACGTCCTCAATTATTTCTCTCTGTCTTCCTCTACAGTTTTTGCCCTCTACAGCTCCCTCTAGTACCATGGAAGTCATTCCCTCATGTCTTAGCAGATCTCTTATCATCCTGTCCCTTCTCCTTTTCAGTGTTTTCCACATATTCCTTTCGTCTCCGATTCTGCGTAGAATCTCCTCATTCCTTAACTTATCAGTCCACCTAATTTTCAACATTCCTCTATAGCACCACATCTCAAATGCTTCGATTCTCTACTGTTCCGGTTTTCCCACAGTCCCTGTTTCACTACCACACAATGCTGTACTCCAGACGTACATCCTCAGAAATTTCTTCCTCAAATTAAGGCCGGTATTTGATATTAGTAGACTCCTCTTGGCCAGAAATGCCTTTTTTGCCATAGCGAGTCTGCTTTTGATGTCCTCCTTGCTCCGTCCGTCATTGGTTATTTTACTGCCTAGGTAGCAGAATTCCTTAACTTCATTGACTTCGTGACCATCAATCCTGATATTAAGTTTCTCGCTGTTCTCATTTCTACTACTTCTCATCACCTTCGTCTTTCTCCGATTTACTCTCAAACCATACGGTGTACTCATTAGACTGTTCATTCCGTTCAGCAGATCATTTAATTCTTCTTCACTTTCACTCAGGATAGCAATGTCATCAGCGAATCGTATCATTGATTTCCTTTCACCTTGTATTTTAATTCCACCCCTGAACCTTTCTTTTATTTCCATCATTGCTTCCTCGATGTACAGATTGAAGAGTAGGGGTGAAAGGCTCCAGCCTTGTCTTACATCCTTCTTAATACGAGAACTGCGTTCTTGATCGTCCACTCTCATTATTCCCTCTTGGTTGTTGTACATATTGTATATGACCCGTCTCTCCCTATAGCTTACCCCTACTTTTTCCAGAATCTCGAACAGCTTGCACTATTTTACACTGTCGAACGCTTTTTCCAGGTCGACAAATCCTATGAACGTGTCTTGATTTTTCTTTAGCCTTGCTTCCATTATTAACCGTAACGTCAGAATTGCCTCTCTCGTGCCGTTACTTTTCCTAAAGCCAAACTGATCGTCACCTAGCGCATTCTCAATTTTCTTTTCCATTCTTCTGTATATTATTCTTGTAAGCAGCTTCGATGCATGAGCTGTTAAGCTGATTGTGCGATAATTCTCGCACTTGTCAGCTCTTGCCGTCTTCGGAATTGTGTGGATGATGCTTTTCCGAAAGTCAGATGGTATGTCGCCAGACTCATATATTCTACACACCAACGTGAATAGTCGTTTTATTGCCAATTGCCCTAATGATTTTAGAAATTCTGATGGTATGTTATCTATCCCTTCTGTCTTATTTAACCGTAAGTCCTCCAAAGCTCTTTTAAATTCCGATTCTAATACTGGATCCCCTATCTCTTCTAAATCGACTCCTGTTTCTTCTTCTATCACATCAGATCAATCTTCACCCTCATAGAGGTTTTCAATGTATTCTTTCCACCTATCTGCTCTCTCCTCTGCATTTAACAGTGGAATTCCCGTTGCACTCTTAATGTTACCACCGTTGCTTTTAATGTCACCAAAGGGTGTTTTGACTTTCCTGTATGCTGAGTCTGTCCTTCCGACAATCATATCTTTTTCGATGTCTCCACATTTTTCCTGCAGCCATTTCGTCTTAGCTTCCCTGCACTTCCTATTTATTTCATTCCTCAGCGACTTGTATCTCTGTATTCCTGATTTTCCCGGAACATGTTTGTACATCCTCCTTTCATCAATCAACTGAAGTATTTCTTCTGTTACCCATGGTTTCTTCGCAGCTACCATCTTTGTACCTATGTTTTCCTTCCCAACTTTTGTGATGGCCCTTTTTAGAGATGCCCATTCCTCTTCAACTGTGCTGCCTACTGCGCTATTCCTTATTGCTGTATCTATAGCGTTAGAGAACTTCAAACGTATCTCGTCATTCTTTAGAACTTCCGTATCCCACTTCATTGCGTATTGATTCTGCCTGACTAATGTCTTGAACTTCAGTCTACTCTTCATCACTACTATATTGTGAACTGAGTCTATATCTGCTCCTGGGTATGCCTTTCAATCTATCTGATTTCGGAATCTCTGTCTGACCACGATGTAATCTAATTGAAATCTTCCCGTATCTCCCGGCCTTTTCCAAGTATACCTCCTCCTCTTGTGATTCTTGAACAGGGTATTCGCTATTACTAGCTGAAACTTGTTACAAAACTCAATGAGTTTTTCTCCTCTTTCATTCCTTGTCTCCTGTAACATTTTCTTGTACTCCTTCCCCTACAACTGCATTCCAGTCGCCCACGACTATTAGATTTTCGTCCCCCTTTACATACTGCATTACCCTTTCTATATCCTCATACATTCTATCTGTTCATCTTCAGCTGGCGACGTCGGCATGTATACCTGAACTATTGTTGTCGGTGTTGGTCTGCTGTCGATTCTGATTAGAATAACCCGGTCACTGAACTGTTCACAGTAACACACCCTCTGCCCCACCTTCCTATTCATAACGAATCCTACACCTGTTATACCATTCTCTGCTGCTGCTGTTGATGTTACCCGATACTCATCTGACCAGAAATCCTTGTCTTCCTTCCACTTCACTTCACGGACCCCTACTGTATCTAGATTTAGCCTTTGCATTTCCCTTTTCAGATTTTCTAGTTTCCCTACCACATTCAAGCTTCGTTCTCATGAAGCAGTTAGAGTATTTCCGCAGATTAATCAAATTTTTAAAACAAAATACACCATTCGCTACTAACGCGACCGCATTAATATTGTGGCCTTTGTCATTTTAGAGTAACATTACCGATATACGTAATGATCGCACAGACGCGCATATGTATTAACGACGCGGATGCGAGAGCTAGATTATATGTGCAACCGCTAGAGTATTGTGCATTATAACGTAACAGATACGGTGCAAATGAATGTAATAATATACAGGAAACTGAAAAACTAAATGATACTGAACTTTACACGTTTAGTTAAAACACTGAGGAACATGACACCAATCACCGTGCCCGTTCATTTATGCTTCGATCAAAATAACGATGTGATTGACAGTCGAGCACTGGAGGGGGTAATGCTATCGGTTTGACTTGGGCAGTGCGCAAAGTACGTGTATAGCTGCAGCAGCCACAGCTCTGAGCTTCCCTTCTGTGTAAGTTCACACACTCTCTGTTAACTTGCTATATTTTCTTTCGCTTAGCATGATGATTATGGTAGTCTTATTACTTTCTTCTGCACTTCCATAACTATTTGAGACATTCTGCCATGTAAAATAAACACGCCTCGCAAAGAAACAAGCAAACCGACGACGACAAACCACAACTGTTACGCTCCTGGCCGCAAGCGTCGTTTTCATTTGACGTTGGTAAGTAGCACTTAGGTAGTGGAGCGATATGACACTGTAACACATAATGGAAGGCGTGAGGTAGTTCATTCGCTGGTTGGTTGTCGCTGTGGTAGCCGTCTTGAAAAGAAACATCCTTTAGTCACCCTGTTATACTTATCCAGATTTAGTTATACATTTTCCACATGTTCCCTTCCTTACCGATTCTGCGAAGTGACTCCTCATTTTATATCTGTACGTTTCATCATCCTTGAGTTATGCTGCATCCCACATACTTCAGCTCTGATTTGCCCTAGTGACACGATCAGCTTTAGAGCAGTGATGTGCTAGGGGCTACCAGCTTCAATGTGGAAAATTTGCGTTCCCTCATTTTTTCTCCTTTCCTATGACCTCACCATCGAATCAGGTCTCATTAGATGAACATATATCGTATTCCACTACTCGATGAAGAGGCATTCCCTTTCCAGAGTTAATATTTTCACGTAATACTAACGCTCCACAAGTAACGTACATTTGAGGACGAAAGTAACTTCCGCATATGTGTCACTACAAAATAATATAGCTCGATGAAACTGGAACCTTATATGGAATCAACTCTTAAGTACAGTACAGAAAGTGACTGAAAGAAATTCGTTTTGAGACAAACAGAAGTGACACCTTTAATAAAAGACATTAACTACACTGATTCATGATGATACCCTGGACATTACAAAAGGCGTGACATGATTTTTAATAAGGCGCGTGATCACCAACAGTGGCAGTGCATACTGTGCAACATGCTCCCTTGCTGGTAGTGTGTTCCATCCCCTCACAAACGTGGTTGACAAGTGCTGGGTGGTCTTTCGTGCATGTGTAGGTGCTGCAGTGAATCTCCCCAAAGCATCTCACACGCGTTCGATAGGATTTTAGACGGGAAAACGGGAAAACCTGTCCATTCGTCAAATCTCCTCTCGTTCTAAGAGCTGCTCCACTTGCGTCGTCAGGGATTAATGTAACGCTGAAGAAAAAACGCATGTGGGGAAAGAGTACATTGTCACAATAACACTGACAGGGGGATTTGCCGGGGTCAAGTTTTAGATATCACAAAACATTATGCCGCCCCTCACCATAATACCTGGACCACAAAAACGATAAAGTTCGGTGAATTACATGTTCTCTCCTCTCGTCATACTAGCATTATCAAACAAATATTACTGCACAGTGTATAATGTTGCAAAAGAGGCATTAAAGTGATTTGGTCCGACTGAAGCAGTCTAGTATTGCATAACCTTGTCGAAAATCTGGTAAGTGAATAAAATTGGACACCACATCCCTAAAACAGTCACGTGAAAAGGTTGCAAGCGGAGGCAACCAAAGTGAAAACCTTCAATAGGTCTGTTGCAGAACTAACAATTGGCCCAAACGTTTCTCATTTGAAGACTGTGATTTAGGTAAGGAGCCCTTTGTTCGTGGTCTGGTGATTTTTGATAAATGGCAGAACTATTATCAAGGGAGGCTGAACATGCTGGTCGATGTAGCACGTAGCAGAAGCGTATAATCACAAAATATCGACATGAAAATTTGAAAAGGGGGCGAGTAAGAGGTACGAGATTAACGAGACATAAACGTAGTAGATCCACATATTTTTATTTAAGGTTTGTGAACTCCAATAATGACATCAATGCAAAATTTTAAACAGTGGAAATATCCATTGGGCATAATTAAGAGAAGCATTAGGAACAGATTGCTAGAAATAGGGTTAATTTCTGCAATGTAACAGCATAGCAGCACCGACCAAACTGCTTTACGCATTTGAATGCTAGACAGCAATAATAAAACCAAGAAGAACAGAGTCCACAAGAATAGGAGTGCAGAAGTGTCATGCCTTGGTAGAGTGACGAAAAGTAAGATACTGGATAGTAAAAGGAGGGGAAAATCGGACAAGAGCGAATGAGTAATGACGTTGAATGGCAATGAAATAAAGCTTAAGAACTAATTGAAGGAAAAAGAAGGAAGAATCTATAGGCATTTTTAATGCCATAGAGTTTTAGCTAAATGCAGGAAACCTTGTGGAGTATCGATGGCTTGTACAGGGACTGGCAGTTGAAACTCAATGCAAATAATGTTAATATAGAATGCATTGTTTGTCGGCCTCCGTCCCCGAGTCGTCAGTGCGCCTCGCTGTCATTGTCAGGCACAGGGCACGCGCTCAATTCCCGGAATTGCCAGGTATTTTTCCTTTGCGGCACGAGTATAAAGTGGTTCACTCAGTCTCATGATGCCAACTGAGTAGCTAGGTACTTGAATGAGAAGTGGCGACTCCGAGGTCTGCAAAGTTGGCAGAAAACGGTAGAGAGGTGTGCTGACCCAATGCCCCTTTGTACCGCCCCACGACGACGCAACATCGCAGATGACATGGCAATGACTTGACATCGTGTAGGCTACACCGCTTGCTCGGAGAGTTCACTTTAGTTTTTATTGCGCGTAGTAGAGAAACAATTAAAATCGCTCAAAAGAGGAAAGGACGCTGGACCTGATGGGATACCAGTTTGATTTTACACAGAGTACGCGAAGGAACTTGCCCCCCTTCTTGCAGCGGTGTACCGTAGGTCTCTAGAAAAGTGAAGCGTTCCAAAGGATTGGAAAAGGGCACAGGTCATCCCCGTTTTCAAGAAGGGATGTCGAACAGATGTGCAGTACTATAGACCTATATCTCTAACATCGAAAAGTTGTAGAATTTTGGAACACGTATTATGTTCGAGTATAATGACTTTTCTGGAGACTAGAAATCTACTCTGTATGAATCAGCATGGGTTTCGAAAAAGACGGTCGTGTGGAGCCCAGCTCGCGCTATTCGACCACGAGACTCAGAGGGCCATTGACACGGGTTCACAGGTAGATGCCGTGTTTCTTGACTTCCGCAAGTCGTTCGATACAGTTCCCCACAGTCGTTTAATGAACAAAGTAAGAGCATACGGACTATCAGACCAATTGTGTGATTGGTTTCAAGAGTTCCTAGATAACAGAAAGCAGCATGTCATTCTCAATGGAGAGAAGTCTTCCGAAGTATGAGTGATTTAAGGTGTGCCACAGGGGAGTGTCATAGGACCGTTGCTATTCACAATATACATAAATGACCTGCTGGATGACATCGGAAGTTCACTGAGGCTTTTTGCAGATGATGCTGTGGTGTATCGAGAGGTTGCAACAATGAAAAATTGTACTGAAATGCAGGAGGATCTGCAGCGAATTGACGCATGGTGCAGGGAATGGCAACTGAATCTCAATGTAGAAAGTGTAATGTGCTGCGAATACATCGAAAGATAGATCCCTTATCATTTACCTACAAAATAGCAGGTCAGCAACTGGAAGCAGTTAATTCCATAAATTATCTGGAAGTACGCATTAGGAGTGATTTAAAGTGGAATGATCATATAAAGTTGATCGTCGGTAAAGCAGATGCCAGACTGAGATTCATTGGAAGAATCCTAAGGAAATGCAATCCGAAAAGAAAGGAAGTAGGTTACACTACGCTTGTTCGCCCACTGTTTGAATACTGCTCAACAGTGTGGGATCTGTACCAGATAGGGTTGATAGAAGAGATAGAGATGATCCAACGGAGAGCATCACGCTTCGTTACAGGATCATTTAGTAATCGCGAAAGCGTTACGGAGATGATAGATAAACTCCAGTGGAAGACTCTGCAGGAGAGACGCTCAGTAGCTCGGTACGGGCTTTTGTTGAAGTTTCGAGAACATACCTTCACCGACGAGTCAAGCAGTATATTGGTCCCTCCTACGTATATCTCGGGAAGGGACCATGAGGATAAAATCAGAGAGATTAGAACCCACACAGAAGCATACCGACAATCCTTCTTTCCACGAACAATACGAGACTGGAATAGAAGGGAGAACCGATAGAGGTACTCAGGGTATCCTCAGGCACACACCAAGAGGTGGCTTGCGGAGTGTAGATGTAGATGTAGTTAGGTTAAAATTACTGTTATATTACGTTATATGCGAAACATCACTGTAAACAGTAAGAACAGTAAAATAGCTAGCAGTACCCGTCCACAGCGATCTAAAGTGGAGGGACGACAAAGATAATTGTAGGAGAATTAGACGAAGTGGATGTCATAGCAGGGTTCATCGGAAGAATCGTAAGGAAATGCATTGTTTGCACGAAAAAAGGGGCTTAAAACATTACAGACCGATTCTTCCGTATTATACATCATTCTGAAATTCTTATAATAGTAGCGATATGGAAGATGAAACGGTCTGCGGCCCATGTCGTCGCGGGACCGTTTAGGAGGAGCGAAACCTTACAAGGATGTTCTGGAAATAACTATGTCGGACGCCTCAAGAGAGGCACTGCACATAACATACAGGTTTACTCTTGAAATAACAGTAATGTACGCTCGAGTAAGAGTCACAAAATTGCCATCGTAAGCTAATCATCTAAATTAGAAATTTTATCGATAGTCGTTCTTCGGAATCACTATTTGCGAATGGAACAGGGAAGTAGGTAATTACAGTGGTACCTGAGGAACCCTACGCCACATACAGTAAGGTCGTTTGCGTACTGCATATATAAATGTAGTGGACAGGACCAGATAACTTGTAACACAGCAAGTTATTACGAGATAGCATTCCATGCAGTAAAGCACGCAACAGTGTAGCACGGTGGCTTCAGGATGGCTACGTTTTTTCTTTGCTCTGACTGTCAGTGCAGCTTATTTTTTGTGTCAATACATGGGAATGAATGAAAGAGTGTATGCGGGACATACGTTAAAACATAACGCCATTTTATGTAAGACCTTATTAAATTGAACTGTGGGAAAAGTATGTTGCAATGACGATGCTGATGACGTATGTCGATGTGTGCCTGCTTTTGTAAGAGAGCAGCCAGAATAAAAGTCTTATGCAGAAATAGTTTCTGTATTAATTCAAAGAATATTTTGCATTTCGTTCTATTTTATTAAACAATATATTAGGAATTGAAATTGTAATGGCGTAAATGACCATCTGATTGGTGGCTGGCTGAGGCAAGTTTTGCCGCGTGAAAGATCTGGAAGGATCATTCTGATTGGTCGTTCAGAGCAATAGCGAATCAGAAATAAGCGGTTGCCGCGTGCAGATAGATAGGCAGAGAGTAGAGGAGCGTCGAGAGAGTCGCTCGCTAACCTGCTTCTGAGTAACACCATGCTAGATGTCTCCGCGACAATAGTACGTAAAATGACTAGGTAGTGAGATCATTTCAGATACAACATGTCGTGACTAAATTGGTTTAAGTTACGAACATTTTGAGGAAAGTGTGATGTTTCAGAATTAATTAGTTGAAGTTCTATGAGCGTGTGAAATTTTCGGTCATAGTGACTGTTCCGCGTGGCATATTCCGTGTTCTTGATGGAATATTTTGGATAAACAGTGAACTTTGGAATGAAAGAGCATTTGCGTTATTAAACACGGACTTGTTAGCCATTTCATGTGCTTTCTTATGAATAAAAAGGCGTTAATAGAATTTTCAAATGCTTACTGCAGTCAAACTGCATTCTCCTACCGCCCGAAATTTGTGAAAGTGAACGTACGGGAACTGATTTGCAACTTGGTTACGCGACGTCTGTGTGTTAGGTATTAGGTAGTGGTTTCATCAATGCTGCTTTACACTGTCTAGCATGTATCTACTACTGCAGAGTGAAAGGACGTCGGAAAGAAGAGGTATTGAGGTAAGTGAACTGTTCGATGAAAATCACAGTGAGAGAGTAAGGAGACGAAAAGAACGGCAGAATGACCCCGACCCCCCGCATACTGAAGACCGTTGAACGTTATACGAAAATAATGGAGGAAGAACCATGATTACCGACAAGAAAGATGGCTGCACCGCGACTTTTGAGGTCTGATCAAACCCTTAGCATCCTCGACACTTCTGATCACTATTAATTTACCGTGATCACAGTGCCGTAACTTCATTAACAGCTGACATTATCGATACCATGCATACATGTTGCACGATTTTCTGTTTAATAACATGCTACATATGCCTAGAAATATACTGATGACCCAAAAGATTGTGAACACTGCCCACGACGAAATTGTACGCTGCCTGGTGGCGCTGAGGGCAGGTGACGCGGTAAAAGAAGTATATGAAAGGAGAAGGGTCGAATGGGGGATCATTCAAGGAAGTGGCGCAAATGCGAAAATCCGCCGACTCATGCGACTTCGACAAAATATAGATAGTTGTGGCCCAGTGTCTGGAAGAGAGCATCTCGGAAACGGTGAAGCTGGTCGGTTGTTCGCGTAATACTGTCTTAAGCCTCTATGGAACGTGGTTGAAGAATTCTGAAACTACGAGTAGGTGACAAGAAGTTGAACGTCCATACCTCGTCGCTCAATATAGGAACCGGAGCTTGCCCGCTCTCTAAAGCAGAGCTGACGAAAGAGTACAGTGATGGCACAGGCATAAGTATTTTGGAGCCCAACGTTGAGCGCACAGTTTTGAACTAATGTTATGAGACAGAGAACCTCCCATGCTGACCCAACAATATCGTCGATTAAGATTAAAGTGGGCACGAGACCATCTCTAACCCCTTGAGCTTGATGTCTTCCCTTCAGCGCTGGCATAATCCAACAGAGTAACTGTCCCTGTCACAAGACGAGAATCGTGCTCCAGTGGTTTGAGCAGCGTGATAGTAAACTCATGTTAATGTCTTGACCATCAAATTTGGCTTACCTGAATCCGATGAAACCCATCAGGGACGCTATCGGGCGCCGGTTCACCTCCCACAAACCAGCTACCTGTGTGTAGTCATCTGGTGCCACAGACTTCCGTAATACTATCGAGCTATTGTCGAATCCATGGCACGTAGAATCACTGCTGAACTGCATTCCATAAGTGCACCAAGACGCTTTTATTAACGTGGTCATAATGTTTTGACTCATCAGTGTAAATGTATAGTGTGAACAGGGTCTTTCTCTGATTATGTCCGAAGTTTGTACACAAAAAACATTATGGCCACCTGCTTAAAAGCGTGTTGGAACGCAATAAAGCAACGAGTCTACATGGCATGGAGTCGGCTAATACTTTTTGGGTTTCTGGAGGTATGTGCCACTGTAGTATTATTGGATTAAAATGGCTCTGAGCACTACAGGACTTAGCTTCTAAGGTCATCAGTCCCCTAGAACTTAGAACCACTTAAACCTAAGTAACCTAAGAACATCACACACATCCATGCCCGAGGCAGGATTGGAACCTGCGACCGTACTGGTCACGCGGTTCCAGACTGTGGCGCCTAGAACTGCTCGGCCATCCCGGCCGGCCGTAGTATTATTATGGTCTTGCGTCACGAACATTATCCCTCTTCTGCGTCGGGTTAGACATTAGAAGTCTAGGATATACAAGTGGCCCGCAATACTGTTCACCAAAACGGCAGTTGGCATGTGCCCGCTCAGTCGTAATTCACCATGTCGTTGGGTTTTCCGTGGAAATACGCAAGGTTCATTGTCTGCGGTCCCCAGTATTCGTTACTGCGCGCTGTGCGCGCTGAGCGGAGGACTTCAGAAACACGGTGCCTGCACCAGCGTTGTAGTCCGTCGTCAGGTCTGCCAGAGAGTGAAGTCCATCCTACTTCACAGAGCGGTCAAGTCATGGACCTCTATGTTCTGTAAGAAGGTGTGGACGACCAACAACTTATCGCCTACTCGTGGTTTCAGCGTCTTTCAACCACTAGCTCTAGATGCTCAGTATCACGCAAGCAGTAGAACATCTTCCTATTTACGTTTCCAGGTGTCGGGCCACAGTAATCTGTCCTCTGTCAAATTACGTGGAGTCTATTTCCCATATGTGTCCCGTAACGTCGCTGGATGCATTACCAGTAAATATTCGTCTCTAATCTGCTTCTGTCTGTACTATCCTTACCGCGTCGCGCGCCCACACCACCACCCGCTACCATTTACAGTCACGGTGAGCAACGGTCGTTATGTTTTGGCTCATCAGAGCATAATACAGCAACAGTATCACTGTCATTTTATACTGTTAGCTCTACTTTCGATATCAGTTTACAGCGATCACGTGTTTATACTCGAAACAGTTTGAAATAAGAGCCAGCGCATTTGATATAATGGAACAAATTTAAATGAAAATCTGTGATACAAAATGCTTTTTCCGGCGACTGTAAGCGACGCTACAGGGCACATCATTAACTCTCTGTCGCCCAAACGTCGACGCGGAAAGAGGCGGCGTTTTGTGCCGTTATCGGAGAAAAGTCTGGCGCCTGAGGGCAGTGGCGGAACGCGAGGTGAGGCGGCAGGGCGTAAAACTCGCACGAGCGGCTGCGCGCCCCTTTAACCCTCTTTAGCGGCCTCCCTCGCCGATTTGAGGGCCTCGAACTGAAGATGCCGCTGGCGCAGGCTGGCTGAGCACTGCGCTCGCTGGCGGCAGCAAAGAGAATACTCGATTTTTC
Organism: Schistocerca gregaria; assembly: GCF_023897955.1. Taxonomy (NCBI): domain Eukaryota; kingdom Metazoa; phylum Arthropoda; class Insecta; order Orthoptera; family Acrididae; genus Schistocerca; species Schistocerca gregaria. The sequence continues at coordinate 931,511,441 of NC_064920.1, read as the reverse complement.
AAAGATAATGGACGCAGCTTTTTCGTGTGTGATACCGCCACTGCATATTTAATAAAACTGTTTACATTCCCGTGTCCGTTGCGGATATGTATTATAATGATAACCAGCTTCGACTACTCAGTTATGGTCTTCAGAGCTGAGCCGTTACAAATCATATACAACCTTTCTCTTTTTTTTAAGTAAGTGATTGCAACTTCGCCGCGCGGGATTAACCGAGCGGTCTCAGGGGCTGCAGTCATGGACTGTGCGGCTGGTCCCGGCGGAGGTTCGAGTCCTCCCTCGGGCATGGGTGTGTATGTGTTTGTCATTAGGATAATTAATGTTAAGTAGTGGGTTAGCTTACGGACTTATGACCTTAGCAGTTAAGTGCCATACGATTTCACACAGATTTGAACATTTTTGATTGCAACTTGTGAGAACTTATGGTTGAGGATGATTAGTGAAAGACCGAAACTAGTAACCATTTGTAATAGGTGACCTATGTGGCACACATGTCGCTATCTTTGATCTGTTGACTCACTAGTTTCTTACGCTGTATTTTAAATCTAGACTGCCATTTTTTCTCACGACTCAGGGCCGATCCGTAGCAGAAAGCTTGTTGACGTGTGAGTCGCACCATGGTACATAATTATACTACACTTCTGATTGCCTATCTCATGATGGAGAATTTTCCAGGCAGTGATGGCGATCTTGTTCACCACATACTAACAAAGCGTATATTCCTTGATAAACAATACATGTAATGATGATTTTATATAACCTGTACATCTTTCTCTATTGTAAATTTTAATCAATTCAGGGAATTCTGTAAATATGTTGTTATGTTCTATGAAATTTTGCCTGTGCGGGACGGAGGCAAAGAATGACAGCGACTAAGCTCAAGCTGAGCCGTGGCTATATAAAGACAGACGGGAGGTATGTGTCGCCTTATTATTGAAGAAAAGTAATAACTCCTGGAAAAAGAAATCGGTTCTTTATAGTAATACACGGAAGGTATATGGTAGAGAAGTGAACTTTAGTACGGAGACATCGGATGCAGTCTGAGCGTACAGACCCGTGCGAAACGAAGAAGTAGCAGTGCTGTCGCAGTAAAATACGAAAATTTACGATGATACTACAACTTTCTCTAAATTATCTACAGATAATGAAAGACTGAAGAGAAAGGCTACTTAAGGAACAATATTGTAGAGCTTAAAATACATCAGAAGAGCAACGCAGAAGAACAGAAGATTATCAAGATGAGGAATCAAGACACCAATGTACGAGAAGGGTCAGGCGTCTTTACAACGCGCAAGTGTATGCTGCAGTAACAGAGACTGTGTGCTAAGTAGATAAACGCGTTATTTTACCTAGAAAAGACAGGAGTCTCTCAACTGCAGCGGTAGAGCGAACTGTGTTGCGAAAAGTGATAATGAATCGATTTTCCTGTTTCGTTAGGCGGACAGTGAATTGATCGAACACTCTTAAAAGGTATTTAATGTGAAGACCAATGCACTTTCTAAGTTCGACAGTGAAGTATTAATAAAGGGTCGCAACGATCCTTAAATACATCGTTACATTGCCGTCCATTGTTGTGCTTAAAAAACTGTGTCCGTTCACCTTCCCAGAACATCTCATTCCAATTCACCATCTAAATTTTTATAAAATTTCATCTCTTAAGTCTGCAAAGCAAGACTGTGTGCAGAGTAACTGTTTTAATACATAGTATTTTCCTAAGTTAGTTTACTTATTTAAAAAGATAGCTTGCCGCCATCTTATCGTCTTCCTGTAGACTGCCGAATATTTGACGTACAGTAATATGCCTTGTGCCATTGTCAGCTGCCGCACGAGGTACATCACATCTGAACAAGTAAGTATATCTTTTGGTGGCAGACATTGTTTCGAGACGTCAGTAACCGTTTACTTCAGAACATAACATTGCGCAGTGCACTTAATAGAAGGGTGACAGAAACTGAACAACTTATTGAGGGTTGAATAACACTTAGGCGGGTTTTTGTTCTACTGATTTTTATTTGTATGAACTTGTTTTCGGCTTATTAGGCCAATTTACTTGATAATTTACTTGACAAGACTAAATCCGAATGTATTACATTTTACTTTCAAATTAACAATTCACTCCCAGTAAAAAGTTTTGCGTTATTTAGTAGTGAGCAGTGAGTGTTTAAGGGCACATACGCTGGTTAAATGTTACCAGATGCTCTGTTGATACTTACTTTAACAGATCATTCGAATTATGTCGTAGATTTAAAGATAGTAGAATGATGCCGCGAGATGTTACTGCCGGCAATAGCAAGCTATGCAGAAACTTCGCGGCGACAAAGAGCATTCTACCAGAACGAAACCGACACGTGCACATTTCGCCATCGTGCACGAAATATAATTAACTCTCTGGATAGAGGTACTTGCGTCGCTGCTCGTCTGTCGAGTTTGGTTTTAATGGCAGTTGCATGATGGTAGCTGCACGGGCCTGTTTCATGAGAGGAACTGCATAACAGTGTTGCTTGAGGGTAATTATCTTAGGGACTCTTGCGAGAACAATTAATCGTAGAGTTGGGTACCTAAGTCAACTTTAGAGAATTGTTGAAAGTCGTAAGTTAAAGATCATATCAGGTTAAAGCATTTTTCGCCGGCCGCGGTGGTCTAGCGGTTCTAGGCGCTCAGTCCGGAACCGCGCGACTGCTACGGTCGTAGGTTCGAATCCTGCATCGGCCATGGATGTGTGTGATGTCTTTAGGTTAGTTAGGTTTAAGTAGTTCTACGTGACTCATGCCCTCAGATGTTAAGTCCCATAGTGCTCAGAGCCATTTGAGCCATTTTAAGGCATTTTTCCTCTACTGCTGTCGTAATCGCGTTATGTTCCGATTACATTTCTGAGGCGATGTAGTGGGCTGTATAAAGGGTTTCTTTTTTTTTTCTTAAAATATGTAATTGCAGATTTGTCTTGTGTGCTTATGGTAGCCGGTCAAGGTGGCCGAGCGGTTCTAGGCGCTACAGTCTGGAACCATGCGACCACTACGTTGGCAGGTTCGAATCCTGCCTCGGGCACGGATGTGTGTGATGTCCTTAGGTTTAAGTAGTTCTAAGTTCTAGGGGACTGATGATCTTAGAGGTTAAGTCCCATAGTGCTCAGAGACAATTGAACCATTTTTTTTTTTTGCTCGTGGTAGACCCGATAGGAAGTTTATTGTTGTAGCAGGGACTACTGTCGAAACCGGGAGATTTAGCTGTTAGCTGAACTAAAACTGTACTTGATCACATTCTCTATCAATTAAAAGTAAATAGCGTATTGCATTTGGAGTCACTTACTAATAAGTTGAATCGAGTTTCTGTCTTAGTTGGAACAACTCCTGGGAAGAGTATTTAGCTAGAGCCAACGCTTGAATTGGTGGATATTACTTCAGTTGTTTAGTAGATATGGATCAAGCTGTGGACACACTACCTTCATTTTTTTCACGTGTAACGAATTGATGTGATCACAAAATCAGTCTACCTAACAACACTAAATATAAAATCCTGATCTGTCTGTTCAGTAGTTATTTGGTCTAGTATATATACCCATCTCTGCTACGGAAAGGAGCTTAGAAACAATACAGAATAATTTTACGTTAACCACAACAAGGCACAAAAGAACAGAAGGGAAGAACAAATCACATTTTACGTACAAAGATGCTATAATTCCGAACTAGGTTTTTAGTTAAAAAAGGCAAAGAAATGCATTCAGATTTCAGATTCTTAAATGAGTAGTTATCCGGAAAAGAGAGAATTAATGTAAGTGTACTTAAAGAAAATGATGAGTCACGTAAATTAAAATCATACATTTACGATACATCAGTTATATATGTTAAAAGGAATTATGATATTCGTAGGGTCTCTGACCTATTCCATGTCTCTGATCAGAGGGTTGGCAAATCTTTGTTTGCTATCTTAATTTCCACGCTAACAAAAGAAAGGACAAATATCAATATTTCGAAAGTGTCAATTTTAAATGTGAGGAATTTTACAATCAAATTAAGATACGGTATATTAGAGGATGTTAAATGGGCAAAACTAAAAAATAATCCAAAATAGGTGTAATTTATAATAACTTAACCAGTGGTATTAGCTGCTCAGATGTCATTTGAAACAGGATCCTCATCTCCACGCTTGGGTAAGTAACTTCTTTTGGCTTTTTATGCAGACCTATTAAGGTCATAATTGATTAAAGTTGGAGATATGTATGTTATAATTTATATTCCTACAAGCATTCTTAGCATAGCTAACCGATTGTGCCAGACCAGTTGCTGCTACGCATAGAATGATTATATCTCAAATGCGAAAACTGTTTACCGTTATGTGGGGAAATCTAACTAAATTGTTAGGACTTACTAAGGACCAGTACATACTGCAGTTAGTAAATTTGCAATTTTTTTTCAAAAATACATCAACTCCACTATTTGAAGTCAGCATAAAATATAAATAAAACTGAACTTGATATATATGAGTCCTTACACTGCAGTTATAATCCTACAACAGAAAATTACGTTGATGTTTCCATCCGAACTTCACTTTTACATACAGATGCTCAGTAGAACTAATAATTCAGAACAGTTTTTAGTTCCGTAATTTTACACAAGAGAATCCATACTAGTTACACTGATGCACAACCATACAGCTAAAACTGAGAAGTAGGTTATTGGTCTAAATAACTGTATAAATATTGCTATAATTTTATTTTTGTACCTGTTTCACGTAACTGCCGATGTGTGAATGTGTGTGGAACAAGGCTACATCTCATAGGCAAGCGCGGACGTGAGACTAGCCACGTGTAGATGTGGCGAAAGCATCACTTGCTTGGCACTGAACTACTTTGGCGAAACTGTAGCAGATTTCATGGTACCATTCAGTGTCGTCTTTGAAAATCGGGTTTTCTGCCGGTAATCCGCGTCGCAACATCACGATAGTTCGATCGCGTAACTCTCAGTGTTCATTAGATGCTGCCAGAGGCTTGGGGAGCATATTATGAAGTTACGCCATCGAAATTTCGCGCGAGTATGACGCGGATTACTGGCAGAAAACCCGATTTGCCAAAACGACAACTCGTTAGTCCATACCTCAGTGGTATTCAAATGTACGAAAGAGGTACTCCAGGGTTGTTTAGGCGCTCTGTTTGTATATTAATTTATTATAAACCATTTTAAAGTATCCCAGCATATGCTAGAAGAGGGGATAGAAGGTAAGACATGTGTTAAACAAATCAGGGAATAATCTCCATTCTACTAGACCTACAGCTTTGGTAGTAAAATAAAGTTGAAATATCTGCCTTGTTACAACGACCGACCGCCGTCCACTAGCCCACTGCTGCTGAAATTGTTGACAGTTCAGAAATAAACTGGTATGCGCAATCTCCTTGTCGTAATTGACAGTGGTGTACTAGCCTTTCTAAAAAGTAAGTTTCCCTGACTGAGACTGTGAAAAACCTATATCTAAGACTCATCTCGTATGAAATAAATGATCTGTGCAACACACGTACATATTTTTAACATTTACTGATGCAGTAAGGCCAAATGAGTTTCTATAAGAATGTGATATAATAATCGACAAATGTCACTGTAAGTGAATCGTTCAAAATGTGTTTTATCTAGAATTGAATCAGAAAGTTCCGGAAACGTTTGTCCGAGAACTTGATTGGGAGTAAGCGGTAACAATAGTTCCTAGTATTAATATTACGCATCAATTCGTATAAATTAGGTGTACAGGGGTCAGAAATATTTTATGTTTAGCGACTAATATTTTGCTTCGGCAACCTTGCAGCCGATACTAGAGAAACAAGAAAGTAGAAAATCAGCTATAACAAATGAATGAAAGAGGTTTCTTTTTTTTTTTTTGCGGAATATTGCATTATGCTATTCATGTGTTGTTCTCTAAATTTGAGTTCACAGTGTCCGCGTCTTCTCAAAATCCTACCACGAGTGGTATCCTACTTTGTCTGTGCGAGACATTTTCCGAGTGCATTGTGACAGACAATAAAAAAGATGTGGTGGTGGTGTGTTGGGGCTTATGGGCGCTCAACATCGAGGTCATCAGCGAAAAAAAAAAAAACACACACACAACGAAGATGAAAAGAATTCAGGCTTTCAATGTCTCGACGAAAGATCGTACGGCTTATTTTTTAAGACATCAAACTACACTCCTCGTAAAACGTTCTCCCTGACTACACATGGCCGGTGGTCAGGTAAATAGCAACTTGCATAATACAGCGTCACCGAGGGCTACGCATTGTCGTTAACACTTAAATGCATTTCAATATACTGTGGCTATTTGCGACAGTCATCACCATAGATGCCGGGCCTGGTGCTCTATTGATAAAGCGCATGCCTAGAAGCAGAGGGATCGCGGGACAGAATTCCAGTCGGACCGCATAACATTTCGGTCTGCCGTTACTCTGACCTTCAAGTCTCTAAGATGTGAAGAGTTGCCAGGAACTACATTTGGTTCGGATTCTACATTAAACTGTAAGTCCCCTTTCTCCAGGTAGACAACTAGGGCTCTTTAGGGACTCGCATGTCACTGAATTGACGTCCCAAGTTAGACCGGCACTCGGCTACTGATCTGTACGCAAAATCATTATTATTATTATTATTATTATTATTATTCTCTCCTTCTCCGATGGTGAACAAATGACCTCGTACCAATTTAAGTTCCTTTTTTGTTGTTCTTTCCTTCCGGCACTCTATCTTCTCTTCATTATATTTTACCTTCTCCTCTTTGCCCACTTCAGACTATTTTTTTAACTCTCCTACCTTGGAATACTTCCATACTCAACACTTCCTCCCTAAACACTTTTGTCAGATGTTTCTTCGGCTTTTATGCTTTTCTTTCTAAATAGATTCAAGTTGCTATTCTCTTCTTATTCCACAAATATTTGAAGATAGTATTGGTCTTGCATTTGATAGATATGCCGAAAAGATATCAGTGTTCTTATAATTACATCTGATACGTTTTCTGTTTTGCGGTAAATTTCATCGGTAACTTCCGCCCTTCGATAATTTTTCCTAGGCCAAGTATTTTCCTAATGATTCATCTGTCTAGAATTTTCAGTGTATCCAAAGTACAGTTTAATGACGGACATTCGCTTGCAAATTCACTTTCTGTCTTCACTGATGTTTTGTAGTGCCTTATTTTTACAATTTCTACCGGCATATTTTCTTATAAAAGTATTTAATTATACCACGTGCCCTTCGTATTTTAAGTATCCTTCCTGTAAAGTAGCTTTTTCTTATCCATTTTGTTGCATTGTGTCCCGAAGATACTTTTTTTTTAACATTATCTATTTGGCCAACATTTGTTTTTAGAAATATCGGTGCTTATTTCATGTTTGTAGAAAATTTTTTTTTCCGAAAATTCATAAGATAGACCCACTGGCTATTTCTTGTACGAGATTAATTTATGATTTCAGGTAGTATAGCAAAGTCATCTGCAAAAGTGAGACATTTCATTCCAACAATTTTGTTTCCATTTCTATCGAATTCTTGTAAGCTTCCGTACTAGCAGAATGGCTTTTTCGATCATTGATATCACTCGCTTTCCTACTTCACAAATGCACCATTTAAAATATCACCTCTATCCTATGGACCAAACAACTTAATTCCTACGCTCGCAAGAGCTGCTAACGTCTCGATCTTGCAAAACTCCAAACAGCTTGACGAAATTGTTTAACGTTCATGATTTTAACCAATCAACCACAGGGACAGAATTTCTTTAAGCACTACCTACAGCTTCCAATAACAAAGTGCTGCTTCCTGCCAGAATTTTTTCAAAAGTTTATGTATAACAGATGCTTGAAAACACGAACAACTACCCCTCAAGCCACTAACACAACGCATTTAGAAGGCTTGCAGAATGACCAATTCATCTCCTCCAGGCTGAACGAAACCACTTTTCACTAGCGCCAGACGAGGATTACGGTGTCCGCTATAGCATGGGCGCGGAATGAAGTTGTATGGCTAATCTGTGTTTCTCAGCGTTTACTTTCTTTTATTACTTTCTTTTATTTTTATTTTCAATTTACATGTGTAGCACCGCAGGACCAAACTCAGGAGCACATGTCGATGGTCTAACGAGTCAATACACGAAACTAACTATATGAATAATAACACATTGTTATGATGGTTGGTGATAAGTAAGCTACTGTACATACAATAATATCACAAGTCGTCACGTTGTTGCCTGTTCGAGTATGCATAATTGTTGACGTGTGCGTCGCTCTCCCTGCTCCTGCTCCTAAGCTGACCCAGCGCACGTCGCGTTGGCATGTGCAGCATCGCTGCCGCGCAGCGCGTACAGATGGCCGAGCAGGATTGCGCGTTTATGCATCACGCTATCATAGTAGCTATACATTATACAACGTGTACCTCATGCAACAAATAGTGTTGAGATACGGATTAAACCCACTGAATTTTGTATAAGCACTGAATTCATTACTTTCAATCGTATCACGTAGCATACACCGACCGATAAAAGCCTTTTCACAATTATGTTAGAGTTCAACAGACAAAGAGTAAATAGCTTTACCCAAGAGTAAATATTTTCCCTAATTTGCGTCATATTTTCAAATCAAAAAGAATTTTGTACTCCACACGTTCTAAAGCAACTTAGGTTCTTCCTTGAGGTTCAAGCTACCCCCATACCAAATTTTATCGAAAACGGTTCGGCGGGTTAGTCCTGAAAGCATAGCAGACAGCATCTCTCTGGTATTTATAATGTTAGTATGGATAAAATTATTAATTACGATATCTTTTTTGTCCGTGATCCGATTTTGATGAATGACACTGTGGTGACAAAAGTGAATGATATGAACATACACAGATGGCGGTAGTCGTACACAATGCATAAAGGGGCTGTTCATTGGTGGAGCTTTCATGTTTACTCAGGTGGTTCTCTTGGAAAGGTTTCCGACTTGATTATGGCCGCAAGACGGGAATTAACAGTCTTTGAACGTGAAATAGTAGTTGGAGCTAGACACATCTACATTTACATTTATACACCGCAAGCTACCCAACGGCGTGTGGCGGAGGGCATTTTACGTGCCACTGTCATTACCTCCCTTTTCTGTTCCAGTCGCGTATGGTTCGCGGGAAGATCGACTGTCTGAAAGCCTCCGTGAGCACTCGAATCTCTCTAATTTTACATTCGTGATCTCCTCGGGAGGTATAAATAGGGGGAAGTAATATATTCGATACCTGATCCAGAAACGCACCCTCTAGAAACCTGGACAGCAAGCTACACCGCGATGCAGAACGCCTCTCATGCAAAGTGTGCCACTTGAGTTTGCTAAACATCTCCGTAACGCTATCACGCTTACCAAATAACCCTGTGACGAAACGCGCCGCTCTTCTTTGGATCTTCTCTATCTCCTCCGTCAACCCGATCTGTTACGGATCCCACACTGATAAGCAATACTCAAATATAGGTCGAACTAGTGTTTTATAAGCCACATCCTTTGTTGATGTACTACAGTTTCTAAGGACTTTCCATGGATCTCAACCTGGTACACGCCTTACCAACAATTAATTTTATATGATCATTCTACTTCAAATCGTTCCGCACTCATACTCCCAGATATTTTACAGAAGTAACTGCTACAAGTGTTTGTTCCACTATCATATAATCATACAATAATGGAACCTTCTTTCTATGTATTCGCAATACATTACATTTGTGTATGTTAAGGGTCAGTTGCCACTCCCTGCACCAAGTACCTATCCGCTTCAGATCTTCCTGCATTTCGCTACAATTTTCTAATGCTGCAACTTGTCTGTATACTACAGCATCATCCGCTAAAAGCCGCATGGAAATTCCGACACTATCTACTAGGTCATTTATATATATTGTGAAAAGCAAGGATCCCTTAACACTCCCCTGTGGTACGCCAGAGGTTACTTTAACGTCTGTAGACGTCTCTCCGTTGATAACAACATGCTGTGTTCTGTTTGCTAAAAACTCTTCAATCCAGCCACACAGCTGGCCTGATATTCCGTAGGCTCTTACTTTGTTTATGAGGCGACAGTGCGGAACTGTATCGAACGCCTTCCGGAAGTCGAGGAAAATAGCGTCTACCTGTGAGCCTGAATCTAATATCTATGGGACATTCCAGTCAGGGAATTCCGTATTCCGAGATCCACAGCGTCAAGAGTCTGCCGAGAATACCAAATTTCAGGCATTACCTCTCACCACGGACAATGAAGTGGCCGACGCCTTCATTTAACGACCGAGAGCAGCCGCGTCTGGTTAGAGTTGCCGGTGATAAGAGACGAACAACACTGCGTGAAATAACTGCAGAAATGAATGTGGGACGTACGACGAACGTATCCGTTAGGACAATGTTACGAAATTTGGCGTTAATGGACCATGGCAGCAGACGACTAATACGCCCTTTGCAGCAGCACGACATTGCCTGCAATGTCTCTCCTGCATATCGGTTGGATCACTGCAAAATCGTGGCCCGGTCAGATGAGTTCCTGGTTTTAGTTGGTAAGAGCAGATGGTAGGGTTCGAGTGTAACGCAGACCTCACGAATCCATGGGGCACAGTTGACATAATCGAGAGGCCAGTTCGTGCACAACATCCTGCAATTTCGCAATTATGGACGGTTATAGAGGCAACATGGTTCAATATTCTTGCAGGGGTCTTGTTATGACTTTTTGAGTCCATGCCACGTCGAGTTGCTGTACTTTGTCCGGCAAAAGAAGTTGCGACACGATATCAGTAGGTATCCCGTGACTTTTATCACCTCAGACGTCCACCCCGATAATTTAAGGGTCAGCGTGATGGACTGCCGTCCTAAGCGGCCCGGGTTCGATTCCCAGCTGCGTCGGGGATTTTCTTCGCTCAGGGACTGGATGTTGTGTTGTCTTCATTATCACTTCATCCCCATCCGGCGCGTAGATTGCCCAATGTGGCGTCGAATGTAATAAGACCTGCACAATGATGCCAAACGGTCATTTCATTTCATTATCACCTCAGAATAACGGTTGCACGGTGCCCCAAGTTATGTCAAATTTACCTGTGGAAAGACTAGAAAACGAGTCTAGTAGTTTTCGAGAAACGTATTGAAACAGACACCACAATTTTACAGTTGTATTATTATCATAGATGGAGAAATCAGGATTCTAAAATCCTCAGTATTAATTCCATCTAGGTCTGTAGCTATTCTATATTTCTTTTTTGCGATTACGGCAACTTTTAATTCTTTTGTATCTATTTGATTTACAGAGTTATTATCAATTTTTTGATGGTACCTTTTTCGCTACCTTCATCAAACAAAAAATATTAGAAACTGTATAGTGAGAGGGTAATCTCAGAACTTCCAGAGCATCGGAAAGGTGTCGACAAGAGGCTATAGAAATTACGCCACATAGTGCTCTAACTCCTTTTGCAGAGTCTTCGAATTACATACGATAGCGCAATGTATTACGCAAAGTAGGGGACATTAGTTATTTTTGAAAACACTGTTGGAGAAAGTAGAGATTACAATGTGACATTTGAAATTAATTATAAATTAGTCTACGTGTATTAAAAGGTGACCGGTTTAGATCACGACGTGATCACATTTAGACAACTGGTACGGAACCGAAATTTAAAAAAAAAAATACACTTTATACTCAAACTTTTAAGAGTCATATCATGTTTTAAGACTGGAAAGCCGGCCGCGGTGGTCTCGCGGTTCTAGGCGCGCAGTCCGGAACCGTGCGACTGCTACGGTCGCAGGTTCGAATCCTGCCTCGGGCATGGATGTGTGTGATATCCTTAGGTTAGTTAGGTTTAAGTAGCTCTAAGTTCTAGGGGACTGATGACCACAGCAGTTGAGTCCCATAGTGCTCAGAGCCATTTTTGAAGACTGGAAACCTTATCTATGCTGTGTTAAACAAGAGAACCTTCCAAGTTCTAATGCGTAATAAAATGAGCCTTCTAATGAAGCTTAATAGTGGACTCACACAAGGAGCAGTGTTAGTCCCTCTTCTGTTTTCCCTGTATATAGCACACATGCTGGCCCAGGGGTTCTAGGCGCTACAGTCTGGAACCGCGCCACCACTACGGTCGCAGGTTCGAATCCTGCCTCGGGCATAGATGTGTGTGATGTCCTTAGGTTAGTTAGGTTTAAGTAGTTCTAAGTTCTATGGGACTGATGACCTCAGCAGCTAAGTCCCATAGTGCTCAGAGCCATTTGCACCATAGCAGACATGGCTTAGACAGTTTCACCGTAATTTTGAATATACTGACGATTGGACTCTTTCTGCGACCCACTAAGACCTGAGCGTTACTGAGTGTACCTTGACTGAAGACCTACTAATTGTCGGCCAACTGGAGGTGAAACCAAGTGGTGGCCTAAGCAGACGTTAACAGCTTACATCATAACAACAAGCTCTCAAGCAAGGAAATAATGGTATATCTTGAAGAGTTATTTTGCTGCCTAAGTAGCAGAATTCCTTAACTTCATCTGCATCGTGACCATCAATCCTGATTTTAAGTTTCTCGCTCATCTCAATTCTGCTACGTCTCATTTCTTCGATTTACTCTCAGTCGATACTCTGTATTCATTTGACTGTCCATTCCATTCAGCAATTTCATCAGCGAATCGTATCATTGATACCCTTTTACCTTCAATTTTAATCCACTTCTGAACCATTCTTTTATTTCCATCATTGTTTCTTCGATCCCCCGGCCCGACAAGGTGGAAAATCTCTGGCGGACAACATAACAACAGTAGCAGACTCACGGATAGAAATATGGCAGAACGACAATACTCGAGAACAGCTGATCATGCATCTCGACCAGGTTTGAAGAGCATCGCAAGATGTGGTCTGCACTCAAAAGAATAAAGGCAAGTAGTAGAAGATGTGCTCACTCGATGTACAAATGGTGATTAACAACATGGCCTAGTTGTGACTGGTGCAAAACGACAAACTGTCCAGCACACCGTACGTTCGTGGCTTCGTGTCTAAATCGATCCTTTTCTGGCAATCCGGAGGAGTTCCTGTTAGCACCTTAGGAATCAATTGTCTATGTTCAGCAGTTTGACCGAAGCCCGTGACTTTCTGTGCTTCGTAAATATTTTAAATTTAATCAACTTATAATTTGTATACAGGGTTAACATTAATAAAACCGAAAAGCTGTAGGAACGGATCCTTGACTGGAAATGGAGGAGAAAAGAACCTATGTACAAGTGTCCGAAAATGGATGGCGTGAGTGTAAGGACAACAAAAAAAACAGTGCAAAGCTGCATCGGTTCCACCTTACATCAGAGGTTCAATGTGGTCTCCATGGGATTCCAGGTGATAGTAATAGGAACGGTTGTCATGCAGACACACATTAATCGTACATTGGCTTACACCATGTTGGTGGGACACTTACCCGCAGCTTCTACTAGGGTTAGTCTCAATATCCTGTGGAATCCGGTCCTCGAAGTATGATCTACGCAAAGTCCACCGCCTCCCTGCAAGGTAGTATGTATGAAAGGACACTTGATCGCCCAAACGCCCAAAAAGAGATTTGAAATATTGTGTGAAGTGATTCGTGTCTGTGAGGGTACGTGGTTTGGTATAACCATGCTGGATCTCGACCCTTTTCATCTGCTTGGCCGTAGACAAACACCATCTCGGCTTGTTCCCGACATCAATACTGAACCATTCTGCTGCTTACACAGCACATGGTCAGAGGAACAGTCATTCGTCACCGCCGTCTACAGTGGCAAGGATGCATTTCCAGACACGTATTCATAGGACCTTTTCTCCTCAGTTACCAGTCAGGTATCTGACCCAGAAGTTCGTCGGTTTTATTAATGTTCACCCTGAATGTATTGTTAAAGATAAAATGTTTCCTAGTGTGACGTAATTCCAACCATACTCTAAATAAATAAACGACCTTCAGACATTCATCAGAAATATAATATAGGATATAAATCAGAAGGACACATAAAAACAACTTAAAATTACCTATGAAATTAGACAACATGGTTGTATTGATGGACGATGGCTGTAAGCGGGGCAGAAACCACTGAATGGCTATAGCCAACTGCTGGCGCGAGCAGTAAAGCTATTTCTAAAGTAGTGGGGCTCCCTTCACACCTGAAAGGATGTCGGCGTTAAAAAATCTGGTTTAAGTCAAGAGATCTATGTACAAAAAGATGTTCTAATTAGTAAATACAGCGTCAAAATTATGAAGAATAATTTTATGATTAACAAGAAACAACTTGTTAATACAGCTATTGTCAAACGAAAGACTGAAGATGTGATGATTGAAACTGGTCACCTTTAAGTAAACGTATCTTGCGATCAAAACCGTTTTCGAAATTCCACCAATCTACACTCCTGGAAATTGAAATAAGAACACCGTGAATTCATTGTCCCAGGAAGGGGAAACTTTATTGAGACATTCCTGGGGTCAGATACATCACATGATCACACTGACAGAACCACAGGCACATAGACACAGGCAACAGAGCATGCACAATGTCGGCACTAGTACAGTGTATATCCACCTTTTGCAGCAATGCAGGCTGCTATTCTCCCATGGAGACGATCGTAGAGATGCTGGATGTAGTCCTGTGGAACGGCTTGCCATGCCATTTCCACCTGGCGCCTCAGTTGGACCAGCGTTCGTGCTGGACGTGCAGACCGCGTGAGACGACGCTTCATCCAGTCCCAAACATGCTCAATGGGGGACAGATCCGGAGATCTTGCTGGCCAGGGTAGTTGACTTACACCTTCTAGAGCACGTTGGGTGGTACGGGATACATGCGGACGTGCATTGTCCTGTTGGAACAGCAAGTTCCCTTGCCGGTCTAGGAATGGTAGAACGATGGGTTCGATGACAGTTTGGATGTACGGTGCACTATTCAGTGTCCCCTCGACGATCACCAGAGGTGTACGGCCAGTGTAGGAGATCGCTCCCCACACCATGATGCCTGGTGTTGGCCCTGTGTGCCTCGGTCGTATGCAGTCCTGATTGTGGCGCTCACCTGCACGGCACCAAACACGCATACGACCATCATTGGCACCAAGGCAGAAGCGACTCTAATCGCTGAAGACGACACGTCTCCATTCGTCCCTCCATTCACGCCTGTCGCGACACCACTGGAGGCGGGCTGCACGATGTTGGGGCGTGAGCGGAAGACGGCCTAACGGTGTGCGGGACCGTAGCCCAGCTTCATGGAGACGGTTGCGAATGGTCCTCGCCGATACCCCAGGAGCAACAGTGTCAATAATTTTCTGGGAAGTGGCGGTGCGGTCCCCTACGGCACTGCGTAGGATCCTACGGTCTTGGCGTACATCCGTACGTCGCTGCGGTCCGGTCCCAGGTCGACGGGCACGTGCACCTTCCGCCGAACACTGGCGACAACATCGATGTACTGTGGAGACCTCACGCCCCACGTGTTGAGCAATTCGGCGGTACGTCCACCCGGCCTCCAGCATGCCCACTATACGCCATCGCTCAAAGTCCGTCAACTGCACATACGGTTCACATCCACGCTGTCGCGGCATGCTACCAGTGTTAAAGACTGTGATGGAGCTCCGTATGCCACGGCAAACTGGCTGACACTGACGGCGGGGGTGCACAAATGCTGCGCAGCTAGCGCCATTCGACGGCCAACACCGCGGTTCCTGGTGTGTCCGCTGTGCCGTGCGTGTGATCATTGCTTGTACAGCCCTCTCGCAGTGTCCGGAGCAAGTATGGTGGGTCTGACACACCGGTGTCAATGTGTTCTTTTTTCCATTTCCAGGAGTGTATATGTGACATACAGCAAACCACTGTTTAACAGTATTGGTTAAACACAGTCTTGGTTGCAATTTTAGTTCTTTATTTTTCAACGACGCGTTTCGTCTTGTTTAGGCATCTTCAGGTTATCTTAATTTGGTATTTCTTAGAAGAATCCTTTAGTCAGTGAAGCCAAAGAGCATCGTCGAATATATCAGGCCAACATCGCCATCGTTAAAGTGAGTAAAAACTGGAAATATAAAATAGTAAAATCATTACCTCTTGTAAGAAATACCAAATTAAGATAACCCGAAGATGCCTAAATAAGGCGAAACGCGTCCTTGAAAAATAAAGAACTAAAAGTGCGACCAAGATCGTTTTTAACAAAAACTATTTTATAATTAACTTCAAATGAGGAAATTATGATGGTAGAGTGTTGAAATAAAAGGTTATTCAGTCTATTGCAAAAAAAAAAAAAAAAGTTCTCAAACGCGTCAAGTAGCCGTGTGCTTGAGATTGTACTAGCTGACAAACGCAGGCAATTCTGGAGGGTCTGCGGCTTCCAGGAGGCCGCGCCCAGAGCCCTTGAGGGCAGCAGGAGGCCGGTCGCCGGTCCGGCCCGCGGCGCAGTTGGGCGCTGCAGAGTGTACCTCTCGGCAGAGGGGCCGCTCCCAAGTTCTGACAGGGTTTGCCGCTCCACACCGTCTTAGTTTCTCCTCGGCCGCCTCCGCCCCCGCTCCGGCCTCCAGACCGCCTCCCGGCCCAGAAAGCGGCCGGCCTGCCCCTGTAATTGGTCGTGTTCCGGGATGGAGTGGCGCCGGCTCAATAGTTTGGCTATCCTCCACAGGAGATGACCTCTCGGCCGCTTCCTTAACCGGCTTACCAAGTTTTGCAACCCACCAGACCTACAATCGACTTTAGCAGTTTCCCCACTACGAATGGGGTTCAAGAGCTTCAGAGACTCAAATATCGTATTCATACGCTTTCCTCTGTTGTCGCAGTGTGCATAAATACATGTCAGCATGGTCACAGAAATCGTAATAGAATTTACCAAGCTCCAAAGGTAATAGTGCATAGTAATTAACAATCTGACCCACTATTTTCAGTTTTCTTGAAGTTTTTAACTTTTATTTGTTTTCTCAAATTTACCGGATGCAGAAAGGGAGCTGCGTGAGGTAGCCGCGTGGTCTAAGGCGTCTTGTCACGGTCCGCGCGGCTCCCACCAAAAAATGGCTCTGAGCACTATGGGACTTAACATCGATGGTCATCAGTCCCCTAGAACTTAGAAGTACTTAAACCTAATTAACCTAAGGACATCACACAACACCCAGTCATCACGAGCCAGAGAAAATCCCTGACCCTGCCGGGAATCGAACCCGGGAACCCGGGCGCGGGAAGCGGGAACGCTACCGCACGACCACGAGCTGCGGACGCGGCTCTCCCGTCAGAGGTTCGAGTCCTACCTCGGGCATGAATGTGTGTGTGTGTCGTCCTTAGCTGTAGTTAGCTTAAATAGTGTGTATATTGAACAGTTCTCGGGTATCCGACCGGGTAGCGTCGAAATTTCTCCACAATATTTCGGCAGACGTACTCGCTGTCATCTTGAGGTGGTTCCTGACGAATGCTGTGATGTTCCCCTCGCCGCCCTATATATACTAGCCGTTACCCCCTCCACCATTCCTCTCCTGGTGTCTTTGGTGCGACCGGCGTGGTGGCTACTGGAGGTGATGGGGATCTATGGAACGAAAAACTAATCTAATCTAATCTAATCTAAGAAGCGGTGCCTGGGTCTGAACTGGAGTCTGAAGTCTCCCTGCTGCCGCCATCGGGAGCGGTTCTCGATTTCTGGGACCGCATCTTTCTCTCCAGTCTGAGTGCAGGGTTCCAAGCCTGACTAAGTTGAAGGCCGCTGTCTTTATTAATTAGATCGTCCGGTAGTCGGATTTCGATGGCCTCTTTAGTAACACAGTCCCAGAAGTAGGAGGAGTGACAGAGTGTTTTTGTTTTTTCGTATTCCATAGTATGGCCAGCCTTTATAAAATGGTCAGCCACGACTGATTTAGTGCCCTGCCGTAATTCGGTATGGCACTTGTGTTCGCGGCACCTCTCTTCTACAGTGCGCACAGTCTCTTCAACGTGTGATTTTCCGCAATGACAGGGAATTTGATAAACGACTGGTTTTCGAAGGCCTAGGTCATCTTCCACTGAACCCACTAGAGTCAAGGTTTTTGCAGGAGGTCGGAATACACATTTCACATTGTTTCCCCACGATTCAATCGATTTTTCTTGAGGTGTTTCCGACAAACGGAATGCACACCAAGACTTGTGTTGTTCTGTTTTTTTCTTCTTATTCTCTTGGCGCAGTTTGCCTGAGTGCGTGTCTTATTTGCCGGGAAAACTTCAGATCGCATATCAAATAGTGAGTAAGCTTAGGGACCGATGACCTCAGCAGTTTGGTCCCATAAGACCTTACCACAAATTTCCAATTTGGAGAAAGGGATATGTGTTAGAAGTAATGAGTGGGCAGTCCGATGTTGCACTCAGACTGTATTTGATCATTCGTAAAATTTATGACTAAATTTTCAACCCGATAGAGCAGCAAAAATGTGATAGTTCTAAGGTTTCACTGCAATTATCATACAAGTAGTTACAGGAAGTACCCCAACATCCTAACCTTCGTTAGGTTCAAGTGGTGGAGAATAAAGCTATTGCCCATCTAAGGAAGATTTGGCATGTTAATGATATATAAATGACTGGTAAATTTGTGTAACAAATTTTGGATATTTGTCTATTAAAGCCGTGCGGGTGTCAAAGAGACACTGGAAATAAATGTAATTCGTACTCGATTTACCACGTACAGGACTTTACTGTGCTGTATCCATCCATGTAGTAATTTCTACGTGTGTTTGTAAAGTGCATATTACGGTTATGTGAACTTTTACCACGTAGTCAAGAGAGGCCAGCGATGATATACAAGTGGCTGCATCGTTGTGAACTCTGGAAATTTCGGAAATATATAACTATCTACATAAATCAAAATGAATCCCTTGATAATTATTGGGTCCTATTTCAGGGACCAGGAACTATTTCGACGTAAGATACCGGAAGGATTGAAGCCTGCCCGGTTGGTCAAATCCTGCAACGCGGTTCTTGCGATTAACGTAGAAGTCTTAAGGAAGGGTATTGCCTATCAATGTACAACTTAGAAGACCTGATCGTTCTACAAGCTGAGTTTCGTCATAGCACACTAGACGAATTCCCTGAGTCTTAAACTACATGCGGCATTTCGTTGCAGAGACAGTCATCCGCCGATAAATGATTTCAGCGTAGGTTTTAGGGCTTCTTTGGGAAATATATTATTCCGTGTTGGTGTCTGCTGGATTACAAGAGCTTTAGACAATCACAATTCAGATTCAACACCAGGTGGACGACGAAGACATTGAATTCCTTTCTGCAAAAAAGGAATCTAGCCACAGTTAACAAACATTATTAATTCAGTTTAATCTGCTTAACGTCTGATAAACCATAAACATAAAATCCAACTATGACAGCAACCTTTATAGACTTTCAATTAATTTTTAACTTGTCAGTCAGCATTCACGTGTATAGATATCGTTTAAATATTCTGGATAGATATAGTATAGTACGCAACGTTCAAGAAGTAATTATTGTTCCAGCGTTTGGAAACGTCGTTCGGCATGAATCAGACAAGCGTTGCTAAGTCCACAATAGGTCCAGAATGAGATTTTCACTCTGCAGCGGAGTGTGCGCTGATACGAAACTTCCTGGCAGATTAAAACTGTGTGCCCGACCGAGACTCGAACTCGGGACCTTTGCCTTTCGCGGGCAAGTGCTCTACCAACTGAGCTACCGAAGCACGACTCACGCCCGGTACTCACAGCTTTACTTCTGCCAGTATCTCGTCTCCTACCTTCCAAACTTTACAGAAGCTCTTCTGCGAACCTTGCAGAACTAGCACTCCTGAAAGAAAGGATATAGCGGAGACATGGCTTAGCCACAGCCTGGGGGATGTTTCCAGAATGAGATTTTCACTCTGCAGCGGAGTGTGCGCTGATACCACAATAGGTCGTTACAGCCCATATGAAGCTGGAACGAAAATGTCCTAAAACCTGGAAGCATACAGCCTCCGAATGTCGTCTTCATGAACGTCTTGCCATTCTTGGAACACATGCTATGGTAGTTCATGTAGGTTCCTTCCAATCATATCCCAAACATACTCTGGGGGTGACAAAGTAGGCAGCAGGGCAGGTCAGCCTACGATTTGTGCCTTCCTCAATGCTTTTATTACGTGAACTGCATGCCGTCTTACTATATGCTACAGGAATAAGGCACCTAGTATCCTGGTACTGAAGTGTGTGTGACGACCGGTTACGCCACTCATGCTACATGCTAGCGGGCATTCTCCATCACCGCAACGATTACGAAGCCAATTGTTATTGTTACTGCTCTTCCCCTTCTTGTTCTTCTTCTACTGTTGACTGTGGTTTCCCCCGTTTGTACCTCATTCCGTGGCTACACTGGACCAACTGCTGTCCTCTCTCTTGGATGGTCGTCTTAGTAGTTGTTTCCTGTGTCGCCGTCAACGTTTACAAATTTTAATTAGCTTTGTGGGGTCCAGCTTTTCAATATGATCCAGGTTTGTTTCTTGTCTTCGTCCATTTATTTATAACAAGTATTCCACACGGTTCCGTTATCGATACATTTGTTCTCTTGTCCCACACGGTTACTCCTTGGAATTGGCTTAGTAGCTTCATTTCCATTGCCGTTAATTTTTGTTTTAGCTCATTCGTATCCGCTCTAGTTTTTAGTACATATGTGATACCAGGAGGCACCATTGCTTTATATATTTTTCTTTTCGCCTCAGTTACTGCAAATTGGTTTCTCCATACAGTATTTTGGAGGCATCCGGCTGCCCTTATTGCCTTTATCACTCGATTTCCCTCTTCCATGCTCAAGTCTCTATAGTTAGTGACAGAAAACCCTAGATAATTAAAATTAAGGCTCGTCATTTGTTCAACTGACACACCATCTATTTCCAATTTACATCTTAGATGCGTTTTTGTCATTACCACATTGCTTGTATATTTACGTATACAAAATTTGCATAATACATTGCTTTGGCGTTTTAGTAAAATGTTGTAGTAACTCTTGTATTTTGTCTCCATTGTTTGTTATCAGTAACGCAACTTTAGCATAATATATATAATATCTATTACCTCATTTCTCATTTTATATCCAGGTTTACTTCTTACAGCATCCATGATGCGGTCCTTTACTAACCTGAACAGGACAGGTTTGAATAAGTCTCCTTATCTAATTCATTGATCTACTACAATTTCATCTATGAATCACTCGTGTTTTGCAATTCTCATTTTATTACCTTTATATATGTACCTTTGATAATTTTCAGTAAGCGGAGTCAGTTCTGCTGTAACGTTCAACTGTTCTGCACGCCATATTCCATGAGTAGACGGCCAGGTATGGGTGTCTCAAATTGCTGCTTCCGTGGCATTTCAGTAGGTCATTTAAGGACAGGTTGCTGCCTATCTGACCACCACAAAGACAGACTCGTCGTTGGACATCGCAGGGGGCTACTCAGTATGCCAGTTGATACTGATTCTACACCATTCAAATGTGTGATGTGTAGAATCTGCCCATGGCAACTCGACATGCCAACCTAGTTCCCACTAATCGTAAACAGCTCACTGTTGCACTCTACCTGTAACCTCTGCGAGAATTTCAGCTATTATCATCCGGCTATACATCACAGCAATCTGAAGCGTCTTTCGATCCTCTCGTGGTGTACTCTGTCTGGAGAGCCCACGCCTAATTTTCTTGATATATAGTTGTCCTGAGTCCATCTCGTCACCATTCATTCTGCGGTCATTGGATTACAGATGATGTCTGTGTGACCTTTTGGTATGATGCTGCCATGTTCCTCGTGCAAGTCAATCAGCCTTTCTCAAACGCCATAAGTTTGCAACACCTGCTGTTAAGCTACCATTTTTTCCAGACTGTCCTGTAACTGATGCAAACCCGAACAGAAAAAAATCAAATCGGAATAAATTCATCTTGACAAGGAGATGATAAAAGAATAAGTAAAAGTGTCTGCAAGTATTTAACTAACACAGATAACAATTTCGGAAGAAGAAAGGAAGATTGGTTTTAACATCCCGTTGACATTGAGGTCACTTGAGACGGAGCACAAGCTCGGATTGTGTCAGGGATGGGGAAGGAAACAGACAGTGCCTGGAGATATTTATGGAAATCACGGAAAACCCAGATCTGCATGACCGGACATGAGCTTGAGTCTTCGTCCCGTTGAATGCGAATTATAGTTTCGGATAATACAGGTGTGACATGAAGTCACATAGAAGGCTGGCGACTATTCAGGTAAATAGACGAAGATCTGTAGTTAAACCGGCTACGCCTCGTAAGAAGTCATGCATCAGATGAAGAATGAGTTTACTGAGTGCAAAGTATGCATGAGGAATTTCAGAATTACTTCAGTCTTCAGAAATCCAAGTGCAAAGTTAGCACAAGGAAAACAGCATTACCCGTTTTGCTACCCTTCTATAGACATCAAAAAAGTTTTGTATAGCCTCGGTTCCGAGAGTTCCGGAACTCGTGCAGAATATTGGAAGAGAGATCAACATAAACATCGTTGCCGCCCTTTTTATTGCTCATGAATACCGCACAGTCCTAGTTGTAGCATCATACAGCGAGACCTTCAGAGGTGGTTGTCAAGATTTCTGTACACACCGGTACCCCTTAATACCCAGTAACACGTCCTCTTGCATTGATGCATGCCTTTATTCGTCGTGATATACTCTCCACAAGTTCATCAAGTCGGTTTTGGTCCAGATTGTCCCACACCTCTACGGCGATTCGGCGTAGATCCGTGAGAGTAGTTGGTGGGTCACGTCGTCCATAAACAGCCCTATTCAATCTATCTCAGGCATATTCGATGGAGATCATGTCTGGAGAAGATGCTAGCCACTTTAATCGAGCGATGTCATTATGCCTCGCCAACATGCTGCCGATATGGTTGCACAATCGGTCGGAGGATGGTATTCACGTATAGTACAGACGCTACGGCGCCTTCAATGACCACCAGCGGCGTACGTCGGCCACACATAAAGCCACCCCAAAACAGCAGGGAACCTCTATATTGCTGCACTCGCTGGACATTGTGTCTAAGGCGTTGAGCCTGCACGGGTTACCTCCAAACACATCTCCGACGATAGTCTGTTTGAAGGTATATGCGACACTCATTGGTGAAGAGAACGTGATACCAATCCTGTGCAACCCATTGGGCATGTTGCTGGGCCCATCTGTACCGCGCTGCATGGTGTCGTGGCTGCAAAGGTGGACCTCGCCATGGACGTCGGGAGTGAAGTTGCGCATCATGTAGAATGTTGCGCACAGTATGAGTCGTAACACGATTTCCTGGGGCTCCACGAAAACTTTATTCGCATTATTAACATGGTTGCGTTACTTCACGGCACCTACAACCCATCAATCATTAAAACAAAGGCGTTTTTCGTTGCGACGGGATCTTCTTATGCAATTTCAATCACCAGCTTTCTCTTCCGATTGCGAAAACATTCGTTTGACACCCACCTACATAGGGAGAAATTATCATCACGATAAAATAAGAGAAATCAGGGATCGAACGGAAAAATTTAAGTACTCGTTTTTCCCGCGTGCCGTTCGAGAGTGGAACGGTAGACAGACAGCATGAAGTTGGTTCATTGAACCCTCTGCCAGGCACTTTATTGTGAATAGCGGAGTAATAACGTAGATGTAGATGTCAGCACAAGAATGTAATAGTGATAACCGGTTAACCACCTGAAATCAGATTAAGGGAGGGAGGCCAGAGTCTTCTGAGCCAATTTATTACTGGTGGCCACTCGCAGTATTTATCATTCAATCAATCAAAATTACTTCATAACAGAAAACCGCAGAGAATGAGTGTTCCTTGTTGAAAGTATACTGCAGAACGTTACCTCCTCTTCTCTGGCAGACTTCGCGGGAATACTTCCCTTTAGTGAGTTTCAACAGACAGATTGTGGACATACAGAAGTAGTGACTTTACTTCAGAGTTGAAGGCTCTCATTTAGCTGAGAAGAACTTACACTTGAAACCAATTTGTGAATATAGAGCCAGTGACGGATTGTATAGCCATTTCAACAGCCACCAACAGGTTAGGAGTTTGCTAGACGAACTGTAGGGAAACTCGAGTATGTTTAACAACATTAATTGACTTCTATCTTAATTCTCATTACTTGCTTGCAATTAGAGATTTAATATGCTTCTAATTATAGCCGTAGATGGAAACCCATGTCCTTCAAAAGTGTCTTCTATTTTCATGCCCTAACCTTCATCAATTACTTCTGGAAATGTAACTGTTTTATCCTGATAAGCATTCGTTTGAATCACATTGTCCCGGTTTGCCAAGGAATCCGTTAAATTTCGGTTACACGAGAAATCACACAAATCTAATGGCTTAAAGAAAAATAGCTGCTTACTACTACTCCGTTCGAACACGCCTCGGAAGGCCTAACGGTACCCACCGACCTCCATTTCATCCTCAGACGACAGCGCCACTCGATGCGGGTACCTCACAACCCGATGAGTGTATTCCGCTCTCCAACAGCGCTCGGTAAACCCGGACAGTCCCCCACTCGAGTGGCAGCCAAACCCAACAGCGGTGATCTCACGGGAACCCGTGTTACCACGGCGACAAAGCCGTTGGCCAACTAAATACTCAGGAATTACAACTACGACTAACTTAAACTGGAAAGATTGTTGTGGGGAAAGCAAACTAAAGACTGTGATTTATTGGCAGAGTTCTTATGAAACGCAACATGTGTACTAAAGAGATTGCTTACACTATGCATGTCCGCTTCTTTTTGGAGTACTGCTGTGCGGCGTGGGATACACATCAGAAAGGACTGACGGAGGGTACGGAGAACTTCAAAGAAGGGCAGCTCGTTTTGTACTATCGTGAAACAGGGAGAAGGTGCCACAAGTATGATACGCTAATTGAGATGACAGTCCTCAAAACAAAGGCGTTTATCGTTGCGGTGGGACTTTCTCAAGAAATTTCAGTCACGAACAACGACTGCGAAAATATTTTCTTGGCGCTTACCTATATTAGGAGAAATGATCATCGTAATAAAATAACAGAAATCAGGCTCGCACTAAAAGATTTACGTGTTGGTGTTTCCCGCTCGCTGTTCCAGAGTGGAACGGTAGAGAAATAGCTTGCAGGTGGTTCGATGATCCCTCTGCCAGGCACTTGATTGTGCATTGCAAGTAACCATGTAGATGCGGATGTAGATGGCTTGTGAGGCTGACAGCCTACAGAGATGAAGACTGGAGAGAGACAGATTCGTATTTCGCCAAGAATCTAATAAGTGACAGTTTAGTTTTTTTAAGATGGTGAACTGAACAATTACTGATTTATGTGTAGTATTTATGTGTAGCTTTTATGTTTGGAGGAGCTAATTTTGATCTTTTACTATTAACTGGTGCCACTTTTTATCATGTTAATGTCAACACAGGTTTGATAAAACTTATTACTTGGAGATTTTGATCCAGTACAAACAGCTACCTGTCAAGTGCTTATTTCCATCGGCAAAATGTATCTTCTTGAAAATAGAATTCCGACTTCCTCGACTTATTTAATCAGTATTGTTAGTGGTGATTGGTTCTTTTCAAGTTTCTAAAGAAGGCTTTCTTCGTACACAAGCAGAGTTGACAGCACAGATAGAAGAAGAGCCAATATTAACATGTTTTTATTACCAAGAAAACTTCCTGAGTTGCCTGGTGCAGAGGAATCCTTAAGGGTCAGCAAGAGTCACTGTAGACACGAATGATGAACGGACGTAAATATTATCGGACCTGCGGGCACTTAACACGATAAACATTACAAAGAACCCGTGATCCCACCATAGAGATTCAAATTCCGAGCTAACTGCTTCGCATTTTCCCCAAATCAGTCTTTGTTTTAAATATTTCTGCAACTCACGAAAACCAGTGCCGTATATTATGCAAGAGTCATGTATTATACAGCCCGAGCAAGAGAAGTGTGTTGTAGTAGTTCGCAGAGCGAGAGCACTTCAGGCGGAATCACGTGATCCAGAAACGAACTCGTACCTATTGTTTCAGGAGCAGTGCTCTGGCGATGAAAATTTCTTTCATCTATGAGATACAAGGTTGCAACCCACGAGTTCTGCAAGCCACTGCATTACCGCAGTTTAATATCCTCGTCCACGAAGGTGTGCAGAGCAGCTCCACCTGCCCTCTAATTAGCGCCTAAATGAGATCCTGTGTGACGTCAGTGACACTGGACGCGTTACGCACCTCGCGTCCCCAATTAAGAACCTTCATTCTAGCAACGAGCTATGGATACCTCATCCTTTTGTCCTGTACATTTCAGAGGATAGTGGAAAACTCATTACAGACTTTTGAAACGTATTTTTAAGGTTCTGTACCTCAATCGATAAAAGCGAAACCCTCTGCTTGTCCGACTGATAAAAACCCTTTTTCTCAAGAATGGAATGAAGTATCGAGTTGAAATTTTTTTCACATATCAAGGCGTACGTTCCGTGGGCAGAAAAAAAAGATTATAATCAGAAGACACTTATTTTGATACAAGCAAAGTCACTCATCAAAATCTGTAGGGTACTTACCGTTGACCTAGATTCACTAAACTTGGCAAGAAGCAACTTTCCACTGTACAACTAACGGAAAAACCGAAAACTATTAATCTGTAACTAATACACGCGGGAAAATATTGTCATTGGTTATCCGACTGTCTGTCCGTCTATTAAGAGACCTTTTGCTCGTGAACGGGCTGACATCAATTTCAAATTTTATGTTGCACATTAAGATCGATGGTCTCTTGGCGGTGTAAAACACGTAAGCTTCTATGTCACTGTAATTAAAAGAGACGGCTATTTATGTCACACTTTTTCGATTCCCGAGATGGATTTATACACATAATTAAGTTTGTACGGAACACTCAGAGAGAGAGAGAGAGAGAGAGAGAGAGAGAGAGAGAGAGAGAGAGTCCTACTCGCACCTGACGAATTTTTTTTTATGAACATCTCATCAGAAAGACTTCTCGAAGGAACAATCCTCTCCGTTAATTTTTCAATTCCTTGATTTTATCTTTGTCGAGCATACTACTCGCTAAACAGTATTTAAATGACGGCTATGTAATCTAACAACTCAACCTTCTGGTGGGTCAACTTGTTACTGCGGAAGGAAAAGACGTTACGAATTATTTTCTAAGGCATAACGATGATATTTGACGACTTCATCCTTCACATTTATTATAGTATCCCGTGCTCTTAAGCGGTGGTGAAATTAATTTCTTTGAGAAACACCGTTTGTGAAGGACATCTTCAAGTGGGACAGTAATTTCCATGAATGTCTGTCTCACATCCTGCATTCCCACAGACTGCAGTAAAAGGTATAACGTTTCATGTCTTAAAAACTCGAGCGCGGTTGTCAGATGCCGTCGTAAGCCCACGGATGTAGACTGATACACATGTGCCAGATACCATTTAGTTTCACACCTTCCTTCTCCTCTGTACAGCCTACATAATACACGTTCGCTGCAGCCAGAAGAGAGTTATCGAATTGAATCTGATGGTTTTGTGCTGATAAGCTGATCTCCACGGTTTCTTTTCTTTTCCGGAACTGCCTTTACGTTCTTCCAGTCGTTTTCCCAACGTACCCGTGTGCATGACTCAGAAACTACATGGTATTCTGTAACTTCTTTTAGCAGCGCTTAGAGAGATCGTTGGTCGACTGAGAGATGTTTCAGTACATTTCTGGTGGGCTTGTAAACTACGGTCGACTTCCGCTTCTTCAAGGTCTTCCTTCATATGGTCAGTGATGTTTTCACGTAGAGGCAGGAAAATTTTGAATCTCACAGAATGCTGTACATCAATTTGAGCTTCAAATGGAGGTCTCTAACGCTATTTTTATTTCTTCGCAGTCTCGCCATAGAAGTTAGCCGCTTTCGAGCTTCACAACCCTCTTTCGTTCCACTCACATACATAGACCCACCGTTCGGTCTTTCACTGCTTTCCATATAGTCTTCCTCTCCTTACGAGTGGCACAAGTTCAAAATTTTCCTTCGTCACTTCTGTTTACTCATTACCTATACATACCTATTTCTATGAAGCGCTCCGTTCTCCAAAATTTGGGTTATGGTGATAACGTGCTCCATAACAAAAATTTTGGGGAGTATCACCATTAGCCTTCATACCTCCTCGTTTCGTACCCTTTAGCGCCTCGTCAACTGCAGACATGTTCACATATTGGCCATTTCCACTGTCTTAATTTTCTTCCTAACTTTCCTTGCTTGAAGCCACATCTCAGCTCCATATGTAAATATGTTCTCAAACAAACTGTGAAACATTCTTCTGACTGTGTCCTGACGAACATTATTGAAGCATATTACCCTATGCAAAGCTTTAGTACCACTTCCTCACTGGTATAGCGGCAGTAATGTCCTCGTTACAAGAAGCGGAGTTATGTATTATTATTCCCACGCTTTTATTTCCCCCTCCTTCGTGTCAGTTTTAAACAACTCTTGTTATATCCCCATACACATACACTAAGTTTTGTCCAGATTTACTGTCAAACCCATGTGCTGTATACCTCTTTAAGCTTTCTCAGTATGTATTCCAGAACCCATGACCTCGCTATTTGGTACCCTCCCCCATATTAACCAACATACCATGTATTCCACATCATATTCATCTTGAGAGAATATTGCCTGGCCGCCGATTAGTAAAAGAGTGTGAAGAGTATCCTTGCCAACCTTTATTCCCATGCCTGAGCACTTCCTGTATCAGCCTGTCAGTGCCTGTTCCAAAGATATCAAATACCTAAATAACCAAAATCTTGAAATTTCGCAACCTGACGCGTAGTTAAATATAATATAAGTCATTCTTCGCACACACTGAGTAGTAGAAATCTCTCTAGAACAGCATACATAGTATATTTTAAAGGTCATACCTCCGTATGAGGATGCCCACTTGTTGATCGCGACCGCGCTTTGGCGTACTTAATGCTTACATTCTTCACCTCCGCCCCCACTTTTTCTGTCAGTGAGGTCACAGTTCATAGCAAATGACGGAATGTCATCGAGTAAATCAGAAGTGACTTCCGGCGTTGCCCAAGGTAGTCTTATAGGCCCTCTGCTGTTCCTTATCTATGTAAACGATGTAGGAGACAATCTGAGTAGCCATCTTCGGTTGTTTCTTAATGATGCTGCTGTTTATCATCTAATAAAGTCATCAAAAGATAAAAACAAACTACAAAACAACGAGTAAAGATATCTGCATGGTGCGAAAATTGGAAATTGGCGCAAATGATGAAAAGTGTGAGGTCATGCACATGGATGCTAAAAGGAATCCATTAAGTTTCAATTACAAGATAAATCAATCAATTATAAACGCCCCAAATTCAGTTAAATGCCAAGGAATTACAATTACGGACAATTCAGATCGGAAATAACACATAGAAAATGTTGTGGGAAGGTAAACCAAAGACTACGATTTATTGACAGAACACTTAAAACATGCAACAGTCTAGTAAAGAGACTCCCTACAATACGCTTGTCCGTCCTCCTTTGGAGTAGTACTGCAGAGTGTGGAATCCTTACCAGATAGGATTAACGGAGTAAACCGAGAAAGTTCCGGTAAGAGCAGCACGTTTTGCACTATCGAGAAATAGGAAAGAGAATGTCACAAACATGAAATAGTATTTGGAATGGACATCATTAAATCAATGGCGTTTCTTGTTGTGGCGGGATTTTCTCACGGAATTTCAATCACCAATTTTCTGCTTTCACCGCGAAAGTACTTTGTTGATGTCGACCAAACTATAGCGAGAAACGGTCATTGTAAAAAAATAAGGGGAATCAGAGCTCGCTCACAAAGATATAAATGTTCCTTTTTTCTGTGCACTGTTCGGGATTGGAATAATAGCGAATTATTGTGAAGGTGATTCGATAAACCCTCTGACAGGCACTGAATTGTGATTTTCAGAGTATCCACGTAGACATAGATGTAGATGTAGACAGCCTGAAGGCACTGATCGAAACAAATGAGCTTACATGTGTGCCTCTTCTGTTTACGTGCTCTTGTTTCACGCATTTTGCTTTTTTCTTCTTTAACATCTCATTCTGGCTGTTGTGTTTGTATTACAGTTTTCTTTGTATATCTAGACTAAACCGCAATTCTAATTTACTTCTTACTTGGTTGATTTTCACCGCTCTTGGAACTCAGGTTGTGTCCATATACTGTCCGGAGAGCATGCACCGATAGCCGACGCGGCTAAGGCGACCGCTCGCGGTAAGCCGGAAATCCAGAGTCTCACTCCGGTACAAAATTTTCACATGCCACAACTGGCTATTAAATCTGCTGATATTAAGAAATTCAGAGTCAGCGAATTAATGTCGAAATATTGCGTACAGCTGTGTGCCGTCAATAGTATCTGTTCTTTCAGACATGCGTGTAAATATAGTGGTTTTGTAGTTACACAGTTCACTGTTAACACAAAACAGTTCGACATACAGCACATCAAGCGAGGTGGCGTATAGCGCAGTTATAGGACCATCTACTCATTTCAAACACCCATAGGTAATTCTGAACTAATTCACCTGAACTTACTAATACACTATTTGATCTATAGTATCCGGACAAGTATTGAACAACGATACTGGATGTGTCCAACCTTCGCCATTACGATGACTTGAACTCTACAGGGCACATTTTTAGCAAAGTGTCTCCGAAAGAATGCCAGCGCATTCTTCCTCAAGAGCCGAAACCATACAATGTAGTGATGTTGGACGCTTAGTGTCTGGAGCGAATGCGTTCCATTGAGTTTAGGTCGGAGCACTGAGCAGGACAATCCATTTCAGGAGCGTTATTGTCCACAGATTTTCGCATCACAGTTGCTGCTTTATGACAAGGCTTTTACAAACAATCATCGTCTCCGAGCTCATCCTGTACCGTATGCAGTAACATGTGTTCATATCATTCCGCATTTGGCATTGCCTCATGCTCACTAACGGACCGCACCCTAACCGTACTTCAGTGATGGTGGTATACACAACAGTATGTAACATTCTCCATATATTTTCCAAAGGGAAATACTTCCATCGGATTGCGGCAGTTTACTGCGTGTTTCATCACTCAAAAACACTTGGTTCCAATCATCGGTTGGCTAGTGGTGCCGTGTAGCTCTTTACACATCCTCGAGCGTCACCTAGCACTGACTACAGAAATATGTGACTCATGAGGAGCTGCTCGACCACTGAACCCATTCTTTTGAACTTCTAGCTCACAGTCATTGTGCTAGCTGGACCGTCATCCCTTTGAAACTCACGAGTGATCCCTTCCAGTGATTTCATATGATTTTTTATGGCCACCCTTCAGAATACAGTAACAATTGCAGTGCGTCAGTACAAGAGGTCCATCTGATCTTGGTTCGGCTGTGATTGTTCCTTAGCGTTTCCACTTCACGAACAGTCGACTTGGATAGCTTTAGAAGGTTTGTCAAGTCCCTAATAGATCTGTTACTTCGGTGACATCCAGTGAATCAGTGAGCTCTCCTGAACGATCAGTTCTGCCACTACAGCTTCTTCACTGACAGCAAAATACTACCCGTCTCCTTTTATTCTGGCAGTTCCGCATTACGTGACATCTGATGGTCAATTCGGATTTACGTAGGGATAGCCGGATACTTTTCGTCACATAGTGTACGTGGCTCAATCGACATCAGTTTATTTCTTATATAAAATGACATGAAGGAAGTCATGAAGGTATAAGCACAAGCTTTAATTGGCAGTCTTTGAAACAAAACGGGTTTTCAAGGGATCCATGCCGGCTTTCACGATTTCGGGAAGAGCAAATTCTGCTCCTTAGAAATCTAATCCTACTCGTTGCTTCACATCGCTCGTTTTATTGTGTTCCAGGGAGACATACCAGAGCAGTTTACGTGCGAAGCCAAGGGATTTCCAAGCGTTGCTCGAAATACTATTTCTCATCCGCAATTCATCAGAAAATCAAAATGCGACAGCGATAAGGAACTTTTCTTCTAACAGATAGTGAAATTCTTCATATCGTAACACCACCAGGTGCGTTCATCACTGCTGGCACTACAAAAGGTCGCAGATAAGATTTTCCACGCACTCGCAAAGCCAAATCTTTCCATCGTTTCCAATCTTCCGCTATCTAGTGGTGTCGCTCTTTTGACCAACTCAAGCGTAGCTTTGAAATGATTAAAGAAATGTCTGTCTTATTATACTGTATTAAAATATTTTTTGTCATATCAAATCTATTGTTTTATTTAATCACTCTCTTTTATTAACTGAAAAAGGAAGATTAAATAACGAAAGACAATCATATAATACATTTATTGGAATACAAGTTCGATCACTTTACGCCAAAATTTTAACTGCCTATCAACAGTCATTGTGCGAGCTGGACTGCTGGTAGCACTTCGGTAGTCAACGAATAATATCTTCCGCTTATTTCTTACGATTTTTTGCAGTTACTTTCCACAATGCTCGAAGGTTCTTGTCCATCAGCACATGAAGTCCGCCTGGTCTTGGTTTAGCTCTGGTTGTTCCTTAGCGTTTTCACATCACAATCAATAACAAACTGTCGACTTGAGCACTTTAGAAGGGTTGAAATGTCCCTGGTGGATTTGTTAGGTGCACTCAACTTCATGGAGCCAAATAAGAAGCTACGTGAACGCCTACCATCAGCACTAGGTGTTCTAGCCTGACAACGACCGAGAGTGCGGTGTTCTAATCCCCGCACCTCCATACATCGCCTTGATAACCCCACTGGTTGATGGATGACACGGCGGTAGGCAGGACCCTTTCGGCCCTGAAACGTGGTATTTACTTTTAAAAATGCTCTCCCGAACCGTCCGCTGCCATCTGCTTCAACGGGCGCAAGAAGGCGCGGCGATCTCGCGTCTCATGCTGTGGCAGCTCGCACCGGGCAGACCGATGTCGTAGGTTGCCTCCCGCAGCTCTCGCGTCGGCTGCGAAGACACTACCCCTCGCTATACGGCGCGGCCCACTAGACTGACGTGGCGACCCCACATGCGCCGACACTCAAGACGGACAAGTCCCAGTGCGCGACCGACCAACCGATCGATCGAACCGCCAATGACCACTGCCTAAACAAACTGAAGCAGACTGGCGGCTTAACACATAATAGCACTCCGGACGACAAACTGACACTGAATGCCGCACAAATGCAAACGAGAGTCAGACCAGCAACTGGTGACGCGAGACCTACCTAGCCTCACTGCGACTGACCGACCTACTAGAATCGGCGACACTGACAGACTCCCCTGGCGAGCTTATAGCGCCCCTTAAATGCACGTGAACAGGCAACCTTTTCCCTTTTCCACCAGAGGGAGACACCAAAGCTGCGATTGCCACAGCGGCGCCACTGCAAGAAACGGCGGGCGACTGCTTCACACTACGCGCTGCGGCGCGCTCTTCAAAACAGCAAATTTTACCACGGCTCAGGCCCGAGACCGACGGTATGCTCTCGCTCTCACCCTCTACATTTTTTCTTTTTTTTTTTGCACTTCAGTTAAACAACTTGTATAACAACGTACGTCTCTAGACTTAAAAGCTGCAGGTGTTTAATATTGGAATGTCGACGAAAGTATCCCCCATAGGTCGTCCCCAACTTTAATTTTAGATTCAACACTACAACGCGCTACTAGCTGTGTTCCCATTGAGAGTGATATACCGTAGCATTCCTCAAAACACTGAATTGTGTTGCCCACCCAACTACACAACCATTTTTCAGGTTGACGTGGACTATCAATCATGATGGAGCTACACTGTTAATTCATTAACAAATAACTAACCTGAATCCACCCAACTTTCGCTCCCATACAACAAAGTTGGTCGAAAGATTGAACGGTGCACAGATAACTTAGTCTTCGTACTGACTTCCTTCTTGCAGAAGAGAGTACATCGTAGCTGAGCTCTCACTGCATTAGCTTTGCTACACCTCGCTTCCAGTTCTTTCACTATGTTGCCATCCTGTGAGAATATGCATCCTAAGTACTAGAAACCGTCCACCTGTTCTAACTTTGTTCCTACTATTTGGCACTCAATCCGTTTATATTTCTTTCCCACTGACATTACTTTCGTTTTGGAGATGCTAATCTTCATACCATAGTTCTTACATTTCTGATCTAGCTCTGAAATATTACTTTGCAAACGTTCAATCGAATCTGCCATCACAACTAAGTCATACGCATATGCAAGACCTCTATATTGTGTTCATATATCTTAATCTCACCCAGCCAGTCTATTGTTTTCAACATATGATCCATAAATAATATGAACAACAGTGGAGACAGGTTGCAGCCTTGTCTTACCCCTGAAACTACTCTCAACCATGAACTCAATTTACCGTCAAACTCTAACTGCTGCCTGACTATCCATGTAAAGACCTCTAATTGATTGCAAAATTTTGCCTCCTATTCCATAATCTTGTAGAACAGACAGTACCTTCCTCCTAGGAACCCGGTCATATGCCTTTTCTAGATCTATAGAGTATAGATACAATTCCCTGTTCCACTAATAACACTTCTCCATTATTTGCCGTAAGCTAAAGATCTGGTCCTGACAACCTCTAAGAGGCCTAAACCCACACTGATTTTCATGTAACTGGTCCTCAAGTAATACTCGCACTTACCTTCCTACAGAACCTGAGAAGATTTTACCCACAAAGCTGATTAAAGAGATACCTCTGTAGTTGTTACAATCTCTTCTGTTTCCATGTTTAAAGATTGGTGTGGTTACTGCTTTTGTCCAGTCTGATGGAACCTGTTCCGACTCCCAGACCATTTCAATTATCCTGTGTAGCCATTTAAGACCTGACATTCCACTGTATTTGATGAGTTCAGACTTAATTTCTTCCACCCCAGCTGCATTGTTGCACTGACCATTTTCTCTACTTCCTCAAATGTGATTCTATTTCCATCAGTATTCCTATCCCATTCTACCTCGAAATCTGAAACATCGTAATTTCACCTACATTGAGCAACTCTTCAAAATATTCCCTCCATCTGCCCAAGGCATCAACAGGATTCACCAGCAGTTTTCCAGACCTGTCCAAAATACTTGTCATTTCCATCTTATCTCCCTTTCGAAGACTGCTAATTACACTCCAGAATGGTTTTCCAGCAGCTTGACCCACAGTCTCTAACCTGTTTCCAAAGACTTCCCGAGATTTCTTGTTGGAAGCTGCAATTATCTGTTTGGCTTTGTTTCTTTCTTCAGTATAACTTTCTCTGTCTACCTGACTTCTAGTATGTAACCATTTTTGATACGCCTTCTTTTTCCTTTTACAGGCTGTCTTGACTGTGTCATTCCACCAAGCTGTTTGCTTCATCCTACTTTTACACACTACTGTTCCAAGAAATTCTTTAGCCACAGATCTGGTTCCCCTGCCTTCCCAAGTATACGATAATGATAGAAGAGAGAAATAATATAACGGTGACAGTAAGCATCCTCGGTTTAGCGAAGCAGCTCAAATCACTTAGCAACGACAAGTCTTCTGGTCCAGTTCCTATACCATTACGTTTCTTTCAGGGGGTGCTGATGCCCCCAACAGCTTCTTATTAGCATTCATGTACAACTGCTTCTTTGATGGAAGTGAGCACCTAAAGACTGGTAAGTTGCACGGGACACACAAGTACACACGAAAGGCTACAGACATAATACACTCAATTACATACCGGTATTACTGTCGTCGATTTGCTGGAGGGTTTTGGATCACATACTGTGTTCGGACATTATGCAACAGCCCGAAGAATATAAATTATTGATACATCTTCAGCGTG